>NC_089509.1:112047071-113399233 GCF_036850995.1 Saccopteryx leptura
TTTGTTCTCAACAGAAAATGAGTGCAACCTCATGTAACCAGGATTTCAGCTGAGACCTGAGGTTTCCGTGTCAGGCAGAGAGAACCAGGATTTCTCGCTAAGCACTCGGCAGAGTCCCTAAGAACCTCGTCTTCAGTAGCTTTTTTTCCAGCCATATTTTTAAGCACTTGAGCATCATTTTTTCCAAATACAGAACCAAATATTCCTGATTCTTATCCTCATCCAAGCAACGGCAACCAGCCGTGGAAAACAGCACTGGAAATCAAGTCTGTCTGAGCAAGTCCCCTCGAAGCTCCACAGCGTGACTGTCTTCATCAACAAATATTCAGGACTCTCTTTCCCCAGATTCCAACTCTGCGGACCACCTCGTGAAATATTTTTTAAATCAACCCTTCAAAAGCCTTTAGATTTTCTTCATTTTAACTCAATTACATTACGTAACTGTTCCTAAGAAGCCTGCGTAGCTTCTCCTCCTCTTGCTTTGTATTTTTCATTCTCCAAATGACCTGTTTATTACAAATGCAAAATACCTCTTTTTGTCCCCACCATCTCATTCAACGGTCTAAGATCACAATCCCACATTAGGTCTGTCCTGTAACATAGCCCATCTCAGACCAGGAGGCGTGTTTTTCTTGATACTTCAAAGAGCCGTTCAACCCCAATGATGGCATCGCCTCACCGGCCAAAGCAATTCTCCATTCTTTTAAAAATTAAAGCCAGGGAGTCTTCTTTTCTCACTTCTCCTAAGAGCCTCATTTCCCAGCCTTGCTCTCTGAATTCCCATCAAGAAGGTTCCTACACGATCCTCCCCTATCCACATGTTGCTTCTGGCAGGATTAGGTATGACATCTGCCATTAGTGTTAGTCATATTGGTGCTCAAAGAAACCATCTTGGAAAACTTCAAAGCTCCATAACCAGAAGTTTCAGGTAATAAAAATGTGATGCTATTTGCTTTTCAATGGTCTGAGAGCAAAATCCCACATTCGGTCCATCCTGTAACAAAGCCCATCTCTAACCAGGAGGCAAGTTTTTTCTTCAAAAAGCTGTTCAACCCAATGATGCCATTGGCATCTTCTCCTTGACAACCTTCTTCAAGACACACCTGTTGTTTAAAACCCTTTCGCGTGACTCAGTTCCTCTCACTCTACTCTCGCTGTGGGGTCGGAACACACAACCTCGTCAAGTTTCCCTCCTGGACACACGCCTCTCTAGACCAAACAGGGCCAAGATGAAATGATGTTTCCTGTAACACCCCAAGCCTCCTGGTCACCACAGTTGGCTACTTATTCTCGGGGGAGAGGAGGGTGCGGGGGGGGGGGGGGGAGAAAGGCGACTTTGTTCTACTTTGCCTAAGTTCTCTCATAAGCTTTCACTAAGAGAAATAACCCTGCAGGTACAGAAATACTACTTATTTTAATCAGAACCTATTTTTTCACATTCTATAAAAATGTAAAAACGTCGACAAATCCTTACCAATTCCTGTCACCTCGGGCACAAACTACCGGTGCATCAGCACTGGGGGCCTCGGGGAAGGGCTGGCCACCCCACTGATGAGCAGACCGCTCAGACTGCTCAAAAGTCGGCCTGACCTGTGGTGGCACAGTGGATAAAGCGTCGACCTGGAAATGCTGAGGTTGCCGGTTCGAAACCCTGGGCTTGCCTGATCAAGGCACATATGGGAGTTGATGCTTCCTGCTCCTCCCCCCTTCTCTCTCTCTCTGTCTCTCTCTCTTCTCCCTCTCTATCTCCTTTCTAAAATGAATAAATTTAAAAAAAAATAAAATAAAAACAAAAGTCTTTCAACACATTTAACAGTTTACAAGACGCTTTGACATGTATGATCTCATGTTACATTCAGAAAAACACTGTTATTAGACTCATTTTACTATATGGGGACCCTGAGTCCCAGAGGAGGGAATAATAAGATGCCCAGCCCCGTACAGACACGACCTCGTGGGGCTGGAACTAAACAGAAATGTCCCGATCCTTAGCCCTGCCCTGTTCCTGTTACACCAGCATCCCTTAGCTCACGGGACGACTTAAGTCATTCTGATCCCGCGTCCCCCCTACAATTTGGTTTTAGTTTGTTTGCTTGTCGGTTTCCTTTGATGTTGGGTTTGTTTCGTTTTGCAGACAAAACCATGAGAGGGACTTCTTCAGCTGACCCTAGAAAAATAAAGTTATTTGTTCCTTTTTTTTTTTTTTTTCTGTAAGAATAACATCAAAATTTGCATACAACAGCAATTCCTGATTCCCGTCTAAGTTAGTCGGAGTTAAAAAGAGCTAGAAGAGGCCCTGGCCGGTTGGCTCAGCGGTAGAGCATCGGCCTAGCGTGCGGAGGACCTGGGTTCGATTCCCGGCCAGGGCACATAGGAGAAGCGCCCATTTGCTTCTCCACCCCTCCGCCGCGCTTTCCTCTCTGTCTCTCTCTTCCCCTCCCGCAGCCGAGGCTCCATTGGAGCAAAGATGGCCCGGGCGCTGGGGATGGCTCTGTGGCCTCTGCCTCAGGCGCTAGAGTGGCTCTGGTCGCAATATGGTGACGCCCAGGATGGGCAGAGCATCGCCCCCTGGTGGGCAGAGCGTCGCCCCCTGGTGGGCGTGCCGGGTGGATCCCGGTCGGGCGCATGCGGGAGTCTGTCTGACTGTCTCTCCCTGTTTCCAGCTTCAGAAAAATGAAAAAAAAAAAAAGAAAAAAAAGAGCTAGAAGACTTCACCCATGGCAATGCCAAATAGAACCCTTTACACATTCAAGTGGCTCTCAGTCACCTTCCAGAGTCGTCTGAGCCAGGGCGCCCGTCATCACTACAGCCCATGGCCATCTGAAAGCGTGCTTCAAACCACAGAGCCCCCCCCCGGGTCAGGGAAAAACAACATTACAATGAGAATTATGCAAGAAGATACAGCCTTCACTTATGTAACCCTGACAAAACAAATACATCAAAGGAAATAGTAGAACACACCATGCACTGCCCCTCCGAGGTCCATTTCAGTTCCCGAATTTCACTGCACAGAAACAAACACATAATTGTGGCCTTAAGCCCGTTGCTTCCAAATCAGTCGAACAATAAACAAGCTGGGAGTCGGCGGCTCTATTTAGGTAGTGCTGCGGGCACGCACACCCATCTATTATCTGTGGGACCCAGCGCACCGCAAACCTGAGGCAACACAGAGTTCCGAAGGCAGGACCGTCCGCCGGACAAGTAAAAACATGAGTGGGGTTCCAAAAAGGACAAAGATTTGCTACACAAAACTCCCGGGGCCGAAGGAGCGCTTGAGAACCCCGCTCCGAATCCTGCTGCTGAAGTCAAATGTTTTTGACAACTGGAAATAGTTAAAAAATTTCCTATTTTCTGATTATTCCAAGTGCTTACCTCTGCACATCCGGGCTCCAGCTGGTTCTATCAGGACAAGAACTCTCCCAGGGAAAGCCAGTTCTCACGATCTTTTCAGATCAATTTAAGCAATTCGCAGAACGCAGAAGGTTCGCCGGGACAGAGGAAAGAGGAGGGTGCTTTTCACCAAACCACAAATGCTAACCCACCACCAACTCAAGGGCAGACACAGAATCCCTATCACAATAAGAAAACGTCTACTCCGGGAAACAAAAGAAAACAAAAAAAAACTCTGGAGGGCAGAGGATTGCAATAGTTAATGTGTATCTAGGACACACTGAACACGAAGCTCAGAGAGGAACGAAAATTCAAGGGTGATGATTTTTAGAAAGAACAGTGTATCATTTAGGATTAGCTTCAGCAGCAAATGAGAGAAAAAGCAAAATAACAGTGGTTTAAAGTAAATAGACGTTCATTTCTTTCTCACAAAAAAAAAAAAAAAAGAAAGAAATGACATCTTGAGTAAGCAGCCTGGGGCTAGGGTAGCAGCTTCCTGGCACCGAGGTACAACCGCTGGGAGTCACATCCCGCCACCCAGGGCACAGGGCTCCCAGAGATGGTCTGGCGCAGCCTGTCCACTGTCGGCGTTCCATTCCCATTCCGACCAGAATGGGGGGTGGGAGGACAGAATGGGGGGGCAGGCCTCCTCCCCCAAGACCTTATCTGCTTCCACCCCACCGGCTACGACGAACTTGCTCTACGGCCATAACCCACTGCCATGGAAGCTCAAAACAGCAAAAAACGGCATTTGCAATTGTGCAAAGATCAGTATTCCACAGCTCAACAGGCTTCGAGGCCCTGGGATCCATACAACCGTCCAGCAAACACCTCAGATTTGCCCGACCTTCCCCAGGTTCTGGGCAGCGCCCTGCGCCTGCTGAGGAACGAAATAGAACAGCCTCTGTCCTCAGCGGCCACTGCCGCCCAAACCCTTAGGAACCATGCTCTCGTGAACGTGGATACATAATTTGGTTGCCTTTAACACTTTACTTTGAAGCAATTTAAAATTTACCAAAATGTAGCAAGGCTAGTTACACCCTTTGTCAGATCTACCAACCATCAACAGGGAACCACGTCTGCTTTTGTAACGTAATTCTTGTCCTCATGCAGTCCCCTCTCCCTCCTTCCCTTGTCCTGTCTCTCTCCTCGCCCATTCCTGTCTCTCTCCTTCCCTTCTGCCTCCTTCCGTCTCTCTCTGTCCCTTCTTTTTCTCCTCTCTTCCTCCCTTCCCTCCCGTGCTACTGAGAGTAAGATTCAGACCACAGATGTCATGGCTAAAAGCTTTAGTATATGTCTCTCGAGAACAGGAACCCTCTCTGCATAACCAATGCTGTCACCAGCCCACTCAGTGAAGTCCTAATCTACAGCAATTATTTTCCTGGTCCCGTGTCCAATTCAAGATCACGCACTGCCCTTGGTCGTCACGCCTGGAACAATCCCTCGGCCTTTCTCTGTCTGCCTTGGTGTTGGTATGTTTTCAGAGCACGAGCCAGTTATTTGGTCAAATCGGTGCTCCTGGGCCAGGGGTACAATGCAAGAGGTCCTTCTCAGACACCATCTCAGGAGGCACCGTGTTCTGGGTGATGCTGAGTTTGACGATTTGTTGAAGGTGATGCCCACTTGATTTCTCCACTGAAAAGTTACTATTTTTCTTTTTTCAGTTGATAATTTGTGGGAAGTACATTCAGATGATGTAAATATCCTGCTCTTCATCAAACATCTATCCCCTCATTTTAGTATTCAGTAAGGATTCTTGCCTGGACCAAATATTATTATGATGATGGTTGAAAATGGTAATATTCTAACTCTATCATTTTGCCTTATCTATTAGTTGACACTGTATAATAAAAAAATTTTTAAAGCTTTCCTTTTTGCCTATTTTTGTCTTTTTTTTTTATCAGTTTAAACTAGTATGGCATCATAGATTCTTACTTCATTCAATGGTCTATAATCCACAACATTTGTTATTAGTTTTGAAACTCAACGTGTACCATATCTGGCCAATGGAAACCAAGCTGGCTTCTAGGTCCTTTTGAAATAATCCTATAACAACATTTTTTTTTTTTGGCAAACATCCTTGCTTTACAGCACAACAAGTAATGCGTTTAGCAATCCTGGGGCCCTCCAGGTTTCTTTTTTTATAGTGTTTTTTTTGGTATGTTGTGTTTCTATTTTTTTTTATTTTATTTATTCATTTTTAGAGAGGAGAGAGAGAGGGAGAGAGAGAGACAGAGAGGGAGAGAGAGAGGAGAGAGAGAAGGGGGGAGGAGCTGGAAGCATCAACTCCTATATGTGCCTTGACCAGGCAAGCCCTGGGTTTCGAACCGGCGACCTCAGCATTTCCAGGTCGACGCTTTATCCACTGCGCCACCACAGGTCAGGCCCCTCCAGGTTTCTTAATGATGCCCAACTGCAGTTCAGTTTATCTTACATAAGGAAAAGCAACCTAAAAATTTCTCCCATCCGAAACTCCATCCTCATCAATTACCAAGAAAGAGACTTAGCTCTAAGCAAGGCAGCTTCCATATTTTATATTTTCATTAATTACACTTTCTTAGAAATAGCTCTGACTGTTGATGTCTCTTGCATTCCTGAAATTAAATATAACAAAGATACAGTGTGCTCTGTTAACTTAAATGTCAAGGAGACCCAGGACGTTCCAAAGAGCTTAATATGGGCAGAGAGAATGGTGTGTGTCCTCATGAATAGGTAGCTCTAAAGATAAATGCAGAGATAGCCTCTGTCCCTCCCTCTCTCTCTGTCTCTCAAAATACAAAAATCAAAATCAACCTCTTCGCATCCTCACCGATGGACAGAGACAGGTGTGCCACACTGCCTCTCGCTTCTGCTCCCACAGAAATTATGAGAGGCCGCAAATAATTATAAAACTTCATTAGGTTAGTGGAGCACCGTACACATAAATATACTTAATGAGCTTGTATTGTATTCCCAGCTTTACACACCAAGGATCACTCCAGGTGCAATGAGACATGTAATGAGGAATAAAGAGCCAGCCTCCCGCCTCCACAGCTTAGAGACCTACGAGATGGAATTCCACAAGTAATTCTGATAAACAGAGCAAGCAGGATGAGCTAAGTGGGATAATTGCAACATCAGAACAAAGTGCGGACACCCAGAAGAAAGGGATGACTGGGCAGATGGAGATGAGGAAAGGCAGAAGGGGAAGAGTTTCATCATCCGGAGCAGGATTATGGTCCCCGGGGCAGAGCCCGGGGTTAGGAAGAATACTGCAACTAAGGAGACTACACAGGAAAAGCAGCCAACATCAAAACACAGCAGTATGGAAAATGGTCCAGGGTTCATGGAAAGATGGAGAGAGACAAGGATGGTATAGGAGTTTGAGCCCAAACATCAAAGCAACTCCTCAGCATCTGATAAGGACACTTCTTTACACGCACTGAGCACACAAGAGAGGAACAAAAGGTTCTGCCTAATCACCGACATTTTGATTCATCGGCCTTAATCCGTATAATTTTCTCACATCCAATGTGCAAAAGACAGCAGAGAGGGGGGGGGGGGGGAGCGAGAGTAACATTTTCCCAAATAAGAAATTAGCCAAATAGCATCTGTCCAAACAAACAAAAATTCTAAACTTCTAAACACTCAGAGGCAAATTTTTATCTTAACCACAAAGTCTCCTTTTTTCAGTACTCTTGGCAACTCTCAAGACATGCCATTGGACAAGATGTTTTTATTGCAAGACAGGCTAGAACACCACCCGATACCATATCAGACCAGCAACGACGGACTGTTCGTGTCAGAGGACGGCGCCGATCTCACTGTAATTGCCCAGACCACGGGGGAAAACACCAGGTTCTAAGGGAAACAGGGAAAACTCAGAGAATTTGGGGATGCCGTACTGTCCACATCTGCCATCATTTTAAACTTGTCTTGGCACTTGTGGTTGAGATGCCGTAATACTTGCCATGTTCCCCCTTGGCCTTACGAACAGAACTCTGTGATTCAACTGGGGGCAAAAATGGTCCCAGTTTAATTCAATATTTGTTCTCCCAAACAACATACGCCCAAGTGGCATTGTCCCTGTCCCTGAGTTGTTGGAATCCTCCATGTGTAGGACTTGAGGGGAAGCGTTTGTGTCCCTCACGAGAAGGCCCTCATCACAGCGTCTTAGGATGGAAGTTTCCACCGTGGTAACAACAACTTTCTTTGTATATAGTTAACTCACTGAAACCTTCCTGCACATGTGATGCTCCTCTGACTACTTCTTTAGACCCACCTCATAATTTAGGTTGGCTCCTCACCCAACATAAAAGATCAATAAACATTAGTCAGAAGGAAAGCCTGGGAGAAAGGGATTCGACAAGGATCATCAAGACAAATCTCAACCAGATTCAGTGTGTCCGTGCCCCCTGCACTCGGCACTAATCACATCTGTATTGTCTGCTTCTTTCAAATACCACACTCCCTTTTAAATCCGAAAGGATGTTTACCCACAGAGAGTATTTTAGTACTCACTAATTGAAAATATAGGTAGAGTCCAAAGCCACTATAAATCAATACTGCATTTAAATAAATATGTCTTTTAATAAAGCCTACAGCATCTGAAAAGTGGTTGATATATTGACAAGGTGTATGTTTTTGGCCTATAGGACATGTATGTATTTATATAATGTGCACTGGGTTCACAGATATCTTGAAATAATTCCATGACCCTCATGAGTTCCAAGATCCATAGGTCAAGAATTATTCATCCCTAGTAAGAACATTTTAATCAGATCTATTCCTCTGTCAGTAGTACCTTTCCCAGAACTCCAAGGATGTGAGTTGTAACAGGACTATGAGTTGCCTGCTGCTTTGGCCAACTTTAATCTACTTTTAAATTTCTGGTCCTGGCAGGTTGGCTCAGTGGTAGAGCGTCGGTCTGGCATGCAGGAGTCCTGGGTTCAATTCCCAGTCAGGGCACACAGGAGAAACACCCATCTGCTTCTCCACCCCTCCCCTTCTCCTTCCTCTGTCTCTCTCTTCCCCTCCCGCAGCCAAGGCTCCATTGGAGCAAAGTTGGCCTGGGCACTGAGGATGGCTCTATGGCCTCTGCCTCAGGCGCTAGAATGGCTCTAGTTGCAACACAGCAACGACCCGGATTGGCAGAGCATCACCCCCTGGTGGGCGTGCCGGGTAGATCCCGGTCAGGCGCATGTGGGAGTCTGTCTGACTGCCTCCCTGTTTCTGGCTTCGGAAAAATACAAATTAATTAATTAATTAATTAATTAATTTCTGAGGCAGGCTTCTGCTCTTATTTATAATGTGAAGCTTAAAAAAAACATGTTAACACTTAAGAAATTGTTATGCTACATATAAATTCCTGAATCTGAGATGCCCATACAAATGCAAGAGATGAGAAATAATTTTCTCTATCACACATTTTTTTATTTACCAGTAGGCATTAATAGCTTCAAAGCAAAGTTAAATGTTCCACTAAGAGGGGCCAATGATTGAAATAAAAAAAAAAGACAAATAGCATTAAGTCTTTCACATATTAAAAATAGGCATCTGATAAGTTCCAAGATAGACCTTTTAAAGTACATTTTACAAGAAATAAACAGTATATCAATTTCTTCCAGTCCTTGGATGAAAATGAATCCATTTGCTCTCTCATCCACGACCCAAGAAATGAGTTTTGATTACCATCTAATGCAAAGATAAATGCCCTCTTAATCATAAGCCAAAAAAGAAAAAATTTATAATAGCCCCCAAAAGCAATGGCTTTGAAGCAATAGCCAAATTTGTTTTTCTCCATTTCAGCTGTGATTTGCAGCCCACCAAGAACCCAGAGCCGCTGAAAGAAAGATGGGAGAAAAGGAAGGTGGTGCTTGCCCCTTGAGAAAGCTATTAAAAAAATGCCTAAAGGATTCTCTTGCCGTTAGCAAGAGAGTTCAAAGAAATTCAGGAATGGGAAGAACTTCATTCTTATTAATTGTGAGGAAAGGAAGACGAGAGAAGCAAGCAAGAAAGAGGGTCAAATAAAAAGAGAGAAAACACAGATGTGGCCCCAAATCACAGAGTAAATCTACCTTCCGTGTAGAGTTGAGAGCCTTGCAAATTAAGTATTATTTCCAAGAGACTTCCTCCAAGTTTTCATTGAATGCTTGCCCTGCTCCTAGGTACCCCGCCTCTTCAGAGCACACACATATCTCACGGGTCAGCCCCTGTTCAACAAGGGCATTAAATTACCTTATGAAGAGAAAGGCCAGTTCTCTGGGCCAAGGAGCACAGAAATCAGCATTGAGTCTGTGCTATTTACCATGAACACAGCCGAGTGATGGAAGCACCAATTAGTCAGTTTTCAGACTCTATTCTTCATTCTCTAGACTGCCTTACTTCCAGAAAACCATTGAGCTGGACCAGTCAGTCAGTCCACAGCCTAAAACAGATATTGGCTGTACTCTCTGGGAATATTTAAATATAATTTCAATTTCCCCAAGAGGATTTCCACAGGGCAGGGGGAGAATACTAACTTGAATTTTCTTTGGTTGTACAACACTCTCCTAAATTTGCAGTTTTACAAAGACAGTCATTTTTCCACAAAGCATCAAGCTCCTAGAGGAAAGACAAGGGAGTGGGGGAAGGGTCAGGAAGGGAAGGGGCTGAGGCGATGTCCAAGCTAACCCACGGCAGACGAACTTTCCTGGATCCAGACAGCTTTGTTTTGAAGATTTCCCCCTTGTATTAAAATCAAAGTGGCAAAGTAGGTCTTGAAGACTAACTAGAGAACAACATTCTCTACCCAGAAGGTCAGGGCTGCCAAAGTTAGAGGTATTTAACTTTCTGGGCTAAAGAACCCACATTGTCCCAGAGTGAACTTGACGGAGCCATTCACATCTTTAACCAACAACTACAAATGTTTCTCAAGATCTGAGGCTCAAACCGCCTGAGACTGTGTCCTTTTTGGCTATTTGGGCCAAAGCAGCTGTTTGCATCCCTGAAACCATCTCTATCCCAGACTCAGTGACAAGAGCGATTCATTTTATAATGTGTACCAAAATTATTTATTTTGGACGCAGTGCATGCATCATTACTTAAAATGACACTCTACTTTCTCAGTACAGAAATTTGGCAGGAAGGTGAGGGTGACATCCAAGTTATAAAAACCTTAAGATTTATAGCAGATGCCCAAGTAGGGCTCCACCCTTATAAACAACGAAGACAAAAGCCTTTCTCCCACCATGAGCCAGAACAGGGGAGCGCGGGCCAGGACCACAGGATAAAGAGGATTAGTTCTGTTCGGTGGCACCTACTAAAGGCAGGGTATGTACATTAAAAATTTCAAGGGGACAAAAAAAAAAGTGTTTGCAGCCTTTCTTCATCCCTCACTTAGGCATGCACCCTCTTTACAAGGGAAGTGGACCCCTCAGGAGGACACGTGAGCATCCTTGGGTTTCTGGTTCGAATCTTTGAGACCCTTCAAGCACGATCCCCCTCACTTTTCTCCTTGCGTATGCTCTGCCTCCCACAGCGTATTTTGTGGATCAGAATCTGAACTCTGAATATCAGAAGGTCTGTGGAAAATTCTACCTGTAGAGCAATCCAGGGTCTGCAGCTGCAAGCAATGGACACCAACTCCGGCTCGCTCGAGCAGAAAAAAAACATCAATAAATGACTGCAGGGACTCTGGCCTGGAAGGAGGGCAGAAGGCCCACACTCAGAAAGCACGACAGGGCGGAGGCCGCTCCCGGCTCTACACAGCAGGACAGCGCAGTTCCTTCAGGTCCCGGGGGTCGGAAGGATCCGTCTTCCAACCTGCAGCAACTTGCAGCGTTTTGGTCATCCTGCTCAGGATCCTAACTCCTGGGAAAAGTGTCTGATTAGTCTAGACATCTGGGACACACAACGACCCCAAAGCTAAGCAAGGGCGCAGTGATGGAGAACCCCACCCTCTTAAATTGAACAAGCCCTCCATCCCCGCTGGAGTGGGGGAACAGTAGTTTGCCAAAAGCGAAATCAGGGTGCTGTTAACCAAAGATGAGAAATGAAGCGAGGAAGGAAAAGAAATGGATGTCCACTTCTACTTCTGCATAAACACTCTTAGCATTCCTACTGACTTGTTTATTTTTTCAACTTCTAGGGACAACTTTGGCAAAAGCTGCAACCGATGTTATTGCACAACAAACTCTTGTTACACTGTCCCAAGTAAAGAACCACATGATAATTGCCAGGGTCTTCAAATTAGGAAAATGTCTGCGGCTCCAGATGAGCTGACTTACATGCTTCTAGTAGATAATGAGGACTGTCAGTAACTCATCGTGTTTCTTTTCTGACTTAGGCTGTTGAGAAGCTCCGAGTTCAAAGCTTCTGGCTCAGTTAGAGTAGCTATCCTTACTCTATGTGTTTAGGCACAACTTAATCCTTCTCTTCCTGATACGACTGGTACTTGAAGGTTTTATTTCAGTCTTATTTTAATGTTTCAATATTTCTATTTTAATTTAATAAAAATTTCAAAAGCACTTGAGGTTTTTTCTTTTTAACTAACCAAAAGCCAACCTCTTCAGAAATATAGAAGCATCTAAGGCAGGGGTCCCCAAACTACGGCCCGCGGGCCGCATGCGGCCCCCTGAGGCCATTTATCCGGCCCCCGCTGCACTTCCAGAAGGGCCACCTCTTTCATTGGTGGTCAGTGAGAGAAGCATAGTTCCCATTGAAATACCGGTCAGTTTGTTGATTTAAATTTACTTGTTCTTTATTTTAAATATTGTATTTGTTCCCGTTTTGTTTTTTTACTTTAAAATAAGATATGTGCAGTATGCATAGGGATTTGTTCATAGTTTTTTTATAGTCTGGCCCTCCAGCGGTCTGAGGGACAGTGAACTGGCCCCCTGTGTAAAAAGTTTGGGGACCCCTGATCTAAGGTATGACTGCATTTTCTGATTGACCAACTTTCATATTTGCCAAGACCTTTCCACTCAACATTGTCTCTCCTTTTTTGCTACTGCAGAGTTAACCTGCTGCAGCAGAAACTATTCCAGATAAATTTCTGGTTTTAAACAGTGCCATGGGGGGGGGGGGACGATTAGAGGAGATTAGATAGAAGAATGAATAAATGTATAATACATTGACCTAACTCTGAATCTGATTATAGAGTGCAATAATTTTCAGAAGAATTACCAATGAAGTTCATAAGCTTTTATTGAAACGAGGTCAAAAGGAGCAGCAACAGGCAACTTTTTCAAACCTAGAGCTGAGGCAGCGTGAGCCGGAGGGATCTGGGAATCCTGGGGTCCCCGGAAAAACCCAGCTTTGTGCTTTCAGGAACCAAGCAGACTGGCTGAGGGTGGGAGGGCTCACCCATTGTTTGATAGCTCAAGCCACTTTCTGGTTAGTTCCATGTACATTGAATACCAAAAGTAATCATAACCCTGTAACGCAGCAGGACATGGGCAGAGGTAACGAGAACACGACGTGCCTGGGGAGGCATGCGATGCCGCCACAGAGCTCCCAGAATGATTAGGAAACATCAGCAAAAGTGCTTTTGAGTGGGTTTTTTTTGGGGGGGGGGTAAAATGGGGATTCTTAAATATAAAGACTACTCTCCGCCCTCTAAACTTCCCTCTAATGGTTGGCAGTAATAGTGTCCCAGATGAACCAATACCCTAACAATGAGAGTGCCATATGAAGGAAACTGAGATTTGCATTGTAGTGAAAAGTTGGTGAAGCCTGTCACCTCTGCCTGGAAGCCCTCCCAGATGCTCAATATCAGGAGAGAAGAAACACTGGCATCTCCCCACTCCAGCCATGCAAATTCCAACACACAGCTTCCCAAAAAGACAGGAGAGAAACTGGGCTCTGGGCAGTGGACGGTGGGTTCCAGAGTGTTGCCTGGTAAGAAATTACAAATACACTTGGTCTCACAATTGTCACCTTGGCCTTTAAGAGTCAGGAGATCACGGATCCATCTGGTCCCGAGTCCAGCACTATGTGAACTTGAGATTCTGTTTTCCCAGAAGCACCCGACCTGGACTTGGGTCCCAGACGCAAGCACCCAGCAGGTATGTGAATTAGCCAGATACACTCTGTACGGCCTGGGACAAGCCGATGCCACGACCCACCCCAAAGGAACACCAGCTAGTCAGCGGTCACCACGTGAGAATCCAGGCCCACACGGAGCTGAGACCCTCCCATCTGCAGAGAGAACCAGCAAGCCCAGATGATATTCTTGTGAATTTCTCTAATTTTTCAATCCTGGAGACCAGTTTGTAAAGTTTTAAACATAATGAAGGGGGCCAAAGGAACAGTTCTCTAAGGTAAGAGTCAAACAAACCTCAGGCCCCCAGTGTGTCAGCCTAAAGGAGTGCGAGTTCTGTACTGAAGCCCCCCAGACCAGGGGAAATCCTTCACAGGGGGCTGGGCTTATCCACTCACTCACCTGGAAATTCACGGGGCAGCGGCGACATACAGGCTGTGAGAAGCCCTGCAGTAAACCAGGCTCGCTCTGTTTCCCCGGGGGCTTCCCAAACTTATTTACAGACTGAACCCTTTGTGGCAAGACTCAATTGAGCAGCTCTCTGAGCTGGTGCTCCGCGGAACGCACTTTGGGAAACAGCACACCTCTCGTCCCCGCCGGGCTCGACAATGAGGTGCTGTCTTCCCTGACTTCCCCTTGGGTCTGGAGCAGGGGGGGGGGGGAAGCTAGGACGCACTCCTTCCCAACAACGGGCCGGACACCTCCCTCAGCACTTTGCTTTCCTTCTCTCAGCTGACAGTCAGGAGCTAAGTGTTGCGATCCCCATCTCAAAGTTGAGAAAATACAAATCGGAGGCCCAAGGGAACCCCTAAGTATGTGAACTGGCCACGTGTAGCCCAGGGTGCCTGACTGCAAAGCCCACGGCCCGTCCACTGCTCGCTCGGTAGCCGGCCGGGGGCCACAGGCAGGCTGACTTGCAGCCTGGAGGAGTGGTCTCACCGCCTCCGTCTCCCCACACAGCCCGCCCCTGGGGCTCCGCACGGCTCTGTTTCCCTCCTCAAAGTTTCCAGGCTCTTTGTCTAAAAAACACTGTCTTTCCGAGACAGCAGACGGTCCACCAAGCTGGTCAGAACACTAAGCAGGTGGGGACACTGATGCCTTTGCTGGAAGGAGCAATGGACCCAAAGCCAACAGCGGCATGGGACATGTGACAGCTAACTCTCGTGGGCCTGTGCGCATGCCAGGGCTGCTGAGGGCCTGTGTGGCTCCTGCCACCCTCCGTCTCTTCCTCATTTTTTGTCTGCACATCCTTTACCCTCCTCGACTCCCCAGTGTCCCCTCTTCCTAGCTTTCTAGCCTGTCTGCTGTCCCTCACCTCAACCTATTGCACTTCTTTCTTCTACTCGCATGGCGAATTCAGTTAGAAAAAGAAGTTGAGCGTCATACCCACCATGCATAGGGGTGAGCACACATCCTGGTGACTGGGAGATGCTCAGGTTACACCTGCTGTTCTCGTTTGTTAATGACGATGCCACCATCACCTCAATAGGACCTCAGATTGGATAACATGCAGGTGATCTCCTCATATAGTTATGGAACCAAGTCTTATACTTCTTGGCCTTTACTTTGTTTTTGTTTTTGTTTTTTTAATTAATTGATTATAGAGAGAGAGGAAGAGAGAGAAAGACAGAAACATCAATCTCTTCCTGTATGTGCCCTGACCGGGGATCGAACCAACAACCTCTGCATATCAGGATAATGCTCTAACCAACTAAGCTATCGGGCCAGGGCTCTTGTCATTTTCTTTAAAAGAGGTTGAGTCAAATGCCTCAAATTTTCCTCTTTGAGGGGAAAACTATTTTTAAACTAAAGCTATTTTTATGAATGTTTTTCAATATACTCCTTACTACGGCTCAAAGGCCATTGATAAAGTTGTCGCATCCTATCCACGTTTTTAGTAGCCATAATTTTGAGAAAAGGAACTATTTCATGAGAAATCCAGACCCTCTATCTACTAGGCATATGACAGCCACAAACTAGAATTAAGACCCATTTGTGGTTGTGCATGGTGAATTCCACTGAATGGCCCAGCCTGACACGGGTCACAGTCCCAGAAATCCACCCTTTCAACAGCAAAATCTCCTGAGTGTACCGGTCACTTGGGCCAGAGCTCGATGCTGAGCTACAGGGCTAATAAAAAGTCCTCGGAGGACTGAGCCAGCTGAGAACGTCAGCCAGAAAGCCAACACACCAAAAGGAGCTGACCAAGGGACCCCTGGGAGCGTCAATGAGAAAGGGCCATCCCGAGTGAGGAAGGACCCACGAGGTGCCAACTCGAACTTCTCCCCCTTTGGGCTGGATGTCTCCTCTTGCTCAACTACTCGTTTCTCTGAGATCCTTGGGCAACACTGGAATAGATGAAAAATACCCTTTCAAGGGCTAAATGAAACGTCTGAAAAAGAGGAAATGGGACTCGAAGAAAAATACAGAGTTCATTATTTACATTCTATGTTCTAATTTCCATTTTCCGTTTCACATAAATTTCCATTCATATGCCACAGAATCCACAGACGTTAGGGCAGGGACTGTGTAGTGTTTAGTTTCCCCAGCATCCAGCACGGAGCCTGGCGAACAAGGTCCGTCCTACACGCACTGTTAACGGCTCTGTGTACGCAGCGAGGATTTAGAACAAACTGTACAGCTTGAGAGTTTTCACATATGCATAATCACGTGACACCATCACCACAATCAAGATGTTGAATGTATTCATCACCCCGAAATGTTTCTTCAAGCCCTTTCAAACCCCTTCCTCCGTCCCAGCCCCAGGCAACTACTAATCAGCTCTCCATCACGTTACATCCCACCAGGGGTGCCTCGAGCCCTGCTGCCTCCACATCCTCACCAATACCCGGGGAAGTCACACGGTGTTATTCTTAGCTCTTCTATACTGGTGGAGTGCTATATCACTGTAGTTTTCATTTGCATTTTCCTACTGCGTAATGACGTTGAATGTAAGGATCAAGAAAAGATCAAATTGTTAGATTCAGGAAAGTGTGCTGGGATTGCCAGAGTGTAGACGCAGAGACAGGGAGGTAAGGATAGGGACCCGTAAGGCTAAGAACAAAGGAAGACAAACGTTTGCATTCCATTGGTTAGAGACCCTTATCAGAAGTTTATGTTTGAAGTTCGCCAATGAGCTAGACCCAGCCCCTGTTGCTATGCTATGTGCAACTCCCTTAGCAAATAAGTGACCGCTATTTTTGCTTCTGTATTTATGCTTGCTTACTTAGGATATATAAGGAACTAGCTGTAAGCGCCCGGGGCGGTTCCCATTTGCAGCTCACGGTGTCTCCGAACATCAGGGAACTCGCCCCTGCGCAGGTGAAACTGGCCAATAAAGTTACATCTATCTCCGACATTTGTTTTTATTATACCCGGTGGATGCTTCATTGAACATCTTTTCATGTGCTTACTTCCTATCCCTATAATGTCTCTGTTCAAATCATTCGCTCATTTTTTTTTAAATAATCACGTTATCTTACTGTTGAGTATTGAGAGAGTTCTTCATATAGCCTGGATATACGTCCTTCATTATAAGTATATAATTTGCAAGCATGTTCTCCCAGTCTGTGTCTTATCTTTTCATTCTCTTTTTAAAAAAATCTTTTAAAGAGCAGAACTTTTTTAAGTTTGGCAAAGTCTAATTTATTTAAGGTTTCTTTTACTGGACGTGTTTCTGTTAACTGTTCCAAGAAATCTCTGCCGAAACTAGAGAAAGTTTTGGGTGCGACAGATCTGTTCATTATCTTGATTGTTGACACAGATGTATATGAAGTCACAGGGATGCTCTGCTGTTTCTGTCCATAAGTTTTAGGGTTTTAGGCGTTACAGGGATGTCTGTGACGCAGTTTGAGGGTATTTTTGTGTACGGGATAAGTGAGCCGTGGATTGAAGTTTGGGGTTTGGTGGTGGTGGTACTGTTTTTGTTTTTGGCATAGGGATAGGCAATTGTTCCAGCATCGTTTCACTGAAGAAAAAAAGAAAAAAAAAAAAAAAGACTCTCCTTTCTCCAGTGAACTATCTGCTTTGCACCTTTGTCAAAATCACATACACTTGTGATCAAAAAGCAGAACTCCCAGGAAAGGTCCTCCTTGACAGCCGCTAAAATGCAAAAGGCATGGATTCAGCAACTCTACTTTTAGCAGTTCCGTCGAAAGAAACCCAAGGACAGGGAGGAGGCTCAGATCCGTAGAACAGTGTCACTGACAGGGAAACAAAACCGGACAGGGACGCGACCGAAACCCTGCCCGGGTCAGGGAGGACTGGCTGGATCCCACGTCCAGCCCCCCCACAGAATTCTCCACGGGTCTCAACGGAACGAGTGGGAGCTGAGGTACAGACCAGAAGTGATACCCTTGAAACTTTCTCAGGGACAAAGTAAACACACACAAAAGAAATTGCAGAGGGACGCGTGTGTTCTATCCTTATATCCTTGAAAGCCTAAATCGGCATCTGCATATTCGTATACATTTGCAAAAAAAAATCTGGGGAAACTTTTGGAAAAATAGCTACCAGAGGGATCCCGTGAGTTTCCTTCATGGGAAGAAATGAGAATGAGGGAAGATTATTCACTTCTTTTTATTAAATTCTAAACTGTCTGACTTGTTACCTGGTTACCCTAAGCCAGCGGTTCTCAACTTGTAGCAAAATTACAGTTATGAAGTAGCCACCAAAATTATTTTTTGGTTTGGGGTCACTGCAACATGAGGAACTGTATTGCGGGGTCACGGCATTAGAAAGGTTGAGAACCACTGCCCTAAGCAGATATTATTCTGTATTTTTTTTCAACTGAGTGTAAAAGAGTAGCAAGGGCCCCATGACATGTAACAGATGTCCCAGCCCCTCCATTTCACAGTGGCGCTACTACTTGGAAAAAAAGTTCTCATTATTTTTTTTTTTTTTCAGAGGGTCGGTCTACATAGGAAGAAATATATTGGCGAATGGAGGCTTCTCAAAAAAAAAAAAAAAAAGTATTCCACACTAAGTGTTATGAATTGAATTGTGTCCCTCAAAAATTCATATCTAGTCATCTTAACTCCCAGAATGTGACCTTATTTGGAAATAGGGTCATTGCAGAGGTAATTAGCTAAATTAAAAGAAGATCCCACTGGCGGGGAACAGGCCCCCATCCAACACGACTGGATGAAAGTTGGAGGGGAGAGAGTTGGACACACAGGGAGAACGCCACGCAAAGCCTGGAGGGAGGCTGCCACGAGCCAAGGAATGCAAAAGGTGACCCGCAAACACCCAGGAGCTGGGTGGGAGGCCTGGAAATAATTTTCCCTCGCAGCGCTTAGGAGGAATCAACCCTGATAACGCCTTGATTTCAGACATCCAGCCTCCAGAACTGTGAGGCAAGAAATGTCTGTCGCTTAAGCCTCCCAGTCTGCGGCACTTTGTCATAGCCCCCTCAGGAAACTAACGGGCTAGGCTACCAAGAATTTAAGGCAAGAGCCAAAGAGCCACGCATCAACACCGTGGTCCCACAGCCCCCGCTCGGTCCCCAGGGAACATCCGCAGCAGACTTAGAGAGGTAACAGCAGTTTCCACAACCCCACCGCACAGGTGGCCTGGACACCCGGATGTCACACACACCTGAGGAAAAGCCGCCCGTCCTACAGCAAACATATCCAAGCACGCCGTGGGCAGAAGGGGCTTCGGAAGCTGTGTATTGATCCTCGGGCCCACAATCAGAGACACTGTCAGGAAAGACGGGTCACGCGAGGACTGGGATGGATCTCTTCTTGGGGAAGGGCGACAGAGGAAGAGCCCCTCTCTTCCATCCACGCCTCTCCCTTCACGCAAGCACGCGCGCGCACACACACACACACACACACAGTCATTCGCTAACTCACTGCCTCCTGGGGTGGGGGATGGATGGAAAGTGAAACAGCATTTTAAACCGTGAGCGACCCCAGCGAGCCACTCTGCAGTGACCCAGGCCCCCACCCTCGCCGGGACTGGAAACATCTGCCATCAGCAGCTGCAGCAGAAAGCGTTTTCCCAGGAAGGCCAGGGCTACGACTCTCACTGACATCTATGTTTTTGTCTTACAAGCGAGTCCCCGCACAGGCATGGGTTTCTTCATTGAAATAATTTATACCGTTACCAGGTGAGGATGAAAACAAAACAAAATATTCAACCAGATACAAATAATCAACGGGACACACGCAGAGGCTGTCCTGCGGGCCGATTTGGAAAGGACCAGAAGGTCAGCCCGCGTGCTTCCCTGGTCGGGAAGAGTCAGGCCCGGAGTCCCGCCGCCCGGAGGCCCTGCGCACACCCGGCTGCTTGGAGGATCTCAGCCTAGCCCTCCCTTGCTCTCCGCCCGTCTGGAAACGTGTCACTGGGATCCACCTTCCAGTGATGATCTGCACACACCAGCCGCCACTGAAATGACGGAAGCGCACTCTCTCGCGAAGCAGCCGCCCACTGCAGTTTCCGGAGGCCCCCCACTGGCTGCCTCTTCCTAGGATGTTGACCGGAAGTAGACACGGGAGGAAGAAAGAACATGTCCTAATTGTTCTTCAATGGCTGCTTTCCTTTGTTGTTTTTTTTTCAAACTCACTCTAAGTAAATTCACACTCAGCATTCACAAGGGCACATTATACAAGCACGTTCATTCTGTCCCGGCGTGTCAACATTGGGCATACCTAGCTCTCTAGAAATACAGAGAACACAGTGAAAAGGCAACACGGTATACTAGCATCCTCGGGCTGCTCTACCAGAATACCACCGACTGGGTGGCATTCAAGAACAGAAACGTATTCTCCCACCGCTCTGAAGGCTGGACATCCAAAATCGAGGTGTAGGTAGGCCTATGCTCCCTCCAATGGCTCTGGGGAACAATCCACCCTTGAGACTTCTCACTTCTGCTGGTTGCCAGCCATCCTGGGAATTCCTTGGCTTGGGGAGCATAACTTCATACTCTGACTCCATCTTCAAATGGCCTTCTGTCCTGTGTCTCCTCTTAAAATCTCTCCTAATAAGGACACCAGTCACCGAATTCAGGCCTTACCTAATCCCGTATGACCTCATCTTAACTCTATGACACCGGCACGGACCCTATTTCCAAATAAAACTACATTCACATATAGTGTGGTGAGACTGTATCACATCTTTTGGGGGGGAACTCAAGTGAACCCACAACAAAGAGTAAAGACATGGAGACCAGGGTCCCTCAGTAGCCATGTGAGTTATGAATGCCAAAGGTACCAAGAATTCCAGATCCATCTAATCCATGGGCTTCAACAAGCAGAAGGAGATAGATGGTATTTTGCTCACTACTGAAACCTCTCTTATCAAAGTAAGACCTTGGTTGCTGCAAATGAGGGAGGGGGGAGGAGGCCACAGCCCTCAGGCCTGAGAAAGAAACCTCAGGAAGATGAGCCGGCCCAAGTGGCATCTGCTTTACCTGAGAGAGCTCCCTGAGACTTTGGCAGCCCTGAACGATGCCCGCGGCACAAAGCAGGCTGTGCCTCCTCGCTGATGCTGTCCTTTGCCAGCCCGTGCCCTGAGGGCACAGACCTGGTGGACTGGCTGCTGCTGTATCACTGCTTAGCAGCTAAACTGGGATGGAAACTGCTGTATCACTGGTTAGCAGCTAAACTGGGATGGAAACTGCTGTATCACTGGTTAGCAGCTAAACTGGGATGGAAACTGCTGTATCACTGGTTAGCAGCTAAACTGGGATGGAAACTGCTGTATCACTGGTTAGCAGCTAAACTGGGATGAGAACTGCTGTATCACTGGTTAGCAGCTAAACTGGGATGAAAACTGCTGTATCACTGGTTAGCAGCTAAACTGGGATGAAATGATAGTAACTAATTCCGCAAGACTCTAAGGAGGTCTGTGGACAAACATCTCAACTATTTCTTCTTACGCCACTTAAACAAAGCCTCCGTTTAGATTTCTGCCCAACGGGGCTGAGCGAGGCACACTGTAGTCATTGAGAGCTTCTAGGCTAGTTTTATTTGCTGACCACTAACGAGTCCCTGAACTGCTGCTACTCGGAGTAAAACAGGA
Organism: Saccopteryx leptura; assembly: GCF_036850995.1. Lineage (NCBI taxonomy): Eukaryota > Metazoa > Chordata > Mammalia > Chiroptera > Emballonuridae > Saccopteryx > Saccopteryx leptura. Next base: position 112,068,487 of record NC_089509.1, read on the forward strand.
CTATGGAAGAGAGCCTCATCTCCGGGAGCCTTGAGGCTGTCCAGGGCCGACTCTTCTAAGATTCAATTCATGGACTAATAACTCACATGGTAGAATGAAGAAGGCCGTTGGAAGGAATGGGGGGAGGGAGGAGAGAACTAATCTGGAACATCAAAGAAAATGCAAAAGTTGCCTAACACCCCAAGATAACCCAGCACAGTCAACATTAGGCAATGGATAACCAAGGGGCAGACAGGCTTTCCCAAGGCTAGCATTTTGCAAGTCACTGGGTAGAGAGATTTTGCTGACAAACTCACAGGAAGACCCAATGATGTAATAAGATAGCATTTTCGTTCTGAGAGAAGCAAACTAAATGATAACTTCAGGTTGCCTTTACACACGATAAGGCCCAATGCTTTGCGCTTGCTCAACTACGAGGAATGAAGAAAAACAACAGACCCTAGAAAGGATGTAGTGAGAAGCCTGTGGCTCTGTTCGAGAAGTCACTACTGGTCCCTAAGCAATTGCTCCTGACCTCTCCAACTGCTTCCCCCCCCTTCCCCCATTTTTGGTCTAAACAAGGCATGCCCACAAACGTGATTGGGCTTGATTACCAGCTTCCGCAGCAGCATCTAGTTTGAATAAATGCTATGCGCTTCCATTGAAGAGACTCTCAAATGGCACTTGGGGATTTCGGTTTAAGTTTCGGTGCGGGCCACCGAAAAGAAGGTCGCCCTCGGTTAACGTAGGCAACCACACTCTGCCTCAGCAAGAACCAGGACAGCGGCCTCTCTGAGCCAGCAAGACCTCTGCTGCTCTCGCTCTGTTCATTAGCAACAACAGCACCAGCACAGGTCGAGCATCCTGCTTCGTCTCATCCCTCCGGACGACAGAGACGTGGTTAAGATGTCGGCTCCAGAGACAAACCGTTCGCATTCCAGCTCAGTTCATTTCCAGCTGTCTGGCCCCGGCCAGATGGTTTAAACTCTCTAGCCTTCAGCTTCTTTATCTAGCACAGGGGGAGGTACATAACCCATGAACTGGGTCATTCAAATAAAACCGTTGAGGACAGTGCCACACACGCCCGGCACGTGCTCCGTAAATGTGGGCTGCTGGCATCGTCTCCCTTGCTCCGTGTTCTCTGTCGATCTGGTCCGCCTAGAAATGTGTCCTCTCCGCCAAGGGTTTCCCTCTGCCTGGTTGGCCCAGGTCTAACGGTCTCCAGCTGACATTCTGGAGGGTTCTTCCGTCTCGCTTCTCGGGGACTAAGCGGACAGGACATGGCATGACAATAGAGAAACAAATCGAAAACAATCCACACTCCAAGCCGAGGCGAGATCTAGCAGATATGACCAAGCAGAGAAAGGGCAGGACACTTCTGGCAGAAGAAGGGCTCTTCCCCCTTAAAATCTCCAAATATTGTTTCGTTTAAAACATCAGCCTTTTTATCAGCCAGAAGTTGATTAACAAGCAGCCCAAAGACAGTTTATTCAGGCTCCGGTTGTCTCACTAGACTTCCTCTTTCCACCCTCCTTTGGAAAGTGGGGACGCAGGGCAAACATGGCCCAGGCTAAGATGGAACAATCTAGCTTGATGGAGAAAAGCTCCACATTTTCTGAACCCACCGTGGAGACTTTCGACCTCAGGGGAGGCAGGCCAATGGTTAGACTGCAATCTGCCCAGAATGCTTCAGGAGAAGATGGCTGTGCACGGACCCCGCCGTGAGAATCCGAACTTACTTCCCGTACTTTCTCGCCATCCCATTCCACTCCGTCCTTGTAACAGACACACCATGGGCAGGGATGCGTCGGCCTGCTCTGTTTCTGACTCGGTCTCCACGCATCCATCTTTTTCTGGCTCTCCTCCACTCCTGACTCGAAGAAAAATGTATCTGAGAGCCTGGTGAAGACATATGCCCGGGGAAGCAGACATTCCTTATGTCTGAGCGAGTCCCCCTTCCAGCATGGATGAGTCAATACCTTCTCAAGGAGCTGCCCAGCCCAGTAATCAAGACAATCAGGACACCCATGCATGCACAATTTAAATAATAAAGCCAAAAGTCACCTCATCTCTATTAAAAAAAAAAACAAAACAGCCTTTTTCTACTGAAAAGCCCCCTTTACTTCTCTGCATGGAGCCTATTTCAAATCTCTCTTTAAAAATGTATAACTTTACCCAGTCCCTTCAAGAACAAAAGTCAGTTGCTCCGATGGGAAGGGGAAAGAGAAGAATTCGGATTTATTCGTTTTTAAAAGTTGGGGTAGTAATTTAAGTCTTCACATCCCTTTCGATCCTATTACGTTTTGCATGGCAGAAGCTCCCAGCCAGAGCTCGAGTGGGTTGCAGCCGAAGTTTTTAACATTCAAGGGAGCAGAGGAACTTGCCGCGGTTTGTGTGACTGAATGAGAAATTACCCAGCTCGGGCCTGCTCGGGGCAACGGGTCGCTTCGCCTGGACTGGATTTGGGTCAGACAGCAGCAACACTTCCAATCAGAAAACATCAGCATCATTTTATTTGGCAGGAAAAAATAAATAAATATTGATCATGATAATCCAAGAAGATGAAAGATGAAAGAGGCCATCAGCTCGACTCAAATCGGAGGGTGACTGCCAAGCCTCAGCAAAGTTCTGCCCCTCTCCCTGGGCCCTGGGCCCTTGAAATGGGCCCCCTGAAATAGGAACTACCAAAACCAACTAAGAAAAGACGATGTCCCTTGTGTCCTGTGCTTCCAGCTATCTGTGCAAATACATTGACTGCTAGTCCCAACAGGAAGCTGCCTTCTTCACTTCAGCTCATCTCAATTAGAATGTTTGCATTAAAAATTAATGATAAATGACAAGATAACCTGGAAATGTTTTCTTTGAATATATGTACCCTGATTGATTGATGTCACCCCATTATAATAAAAATTTATTTATAAAAAAAAATTAATGAAAAAATAGTAATGAGGTGACATGAGAAGGTCAAAAAGATTTGTGCGAGAAAGGTGGGCCTTCCTCAAAGAGCAGGACTCATCACTTATTTCCTGGTGGGACACGATTTCCATGGCCGTGTCCAAGGCCACAGAGGCTGGGCCAGTGGATGCACCCCATGCACTGAGGAACCAGAAAGCAACGTTCCTCTAGGATGATTCCCCTAGAGCAGGTGTCCCCAAATCACGGCCCGCGGGCCTCTGAGGCCATTTATCCGGCCCCCCGCCACACTTCCGGAAGGGGCACCTCTTTCATTGGTGGTCAGTGAGAGGAACACTGTATGTGGCGGCCCTCCAACGGTCTGAGGGACAGTGAACTGGCCCCCTGTGTAAAAAGTTTGGGGACCCCTGCCTTAGAGGGCAGAAAGGGGAAGAAAAAGCTCCCAGACAGCAGGGACCCTGAAAAAGGTAACCACAAGGAATGCAAATAAAATAGAATTGCAAGCAGCTCACTCGCCACCTCACACTCAACATCTCCCTCCCCCAGAGCAAGAAGGAAAAACCCACAAAGTGTGTGTGCTGCAAAGAAGTATCCGGAGGCTCTTGGGGAAGAAGCCACGAATATGAAGTTTTGTGGGTTTTTTCCTCCATTTGGCGCACTTTGAGCATCACGAGGCCTGAGGTGGTTTTGTAAAAAGAGCACCAGGCTGTTTCCTGATTTAAATTTGGGGAGCATGAGGTTAAGCCCCATATTGATAGGCACCGTCCAACAGTGCCTTGATCTGAGTCAGGGATAAGTCATGTTTACCTGCGCTTTCGAAAGCCAAAAGCCAGGGCTCTCTCAACATGACGTCTCCAAATGAAAGAAGTGCATTGCAAACACAAACTGTAATAAACCAGACTCTTGCCAAATGTGCATGTGTACATTTCACAGAAGAGCCAGGAGGACATTTCCAGTGAGTAATGACTGACACGCCGAAGGCAAGCCAGAGCTCCCTCCTGCCAAGGGGCACGGGCTCTGCAGCACACGGGAGTCCTGAAAGCAAACAGGCCGGCAGAAATAACTTCAAGGGACAAAAATCCACAAACTCTGCCGAGGCACTGATTACCGGGCCATAAGACCCACCTTAAGGAAGCGTGGCCTCAGCTCTCTAAGGACTCCCAAGAGCTACCCACCTCACTTGATGGGGAACACTCCTCCCTCCACCCCTCTGCCACCCACCTCCTTTAGAACAGAATCCATGCCCCAAACTGAAGGGGGAATTCAAATGCACAACTGGTCACTGGTGTCCCTGCCGAAGTGCATTGACATCACCTTTGGCCAATCACTCAGAGCCCAGTGTTGATATCTTACTAAGACAAGGAGGAGGTTACAGGCTGGTCACCTACCACCCCATCCCCAAGACCAAAGGTCCCTTTTCTTGTTTAGTCCACTTGAAACCCTGGAGGGCTGGCCTGATTGCTCCAGTTCTGTTCCTGTGGACCCAGTCCCTTCGTATCTCAGGCCCAGAGAGGCGTGGATGGGCGCTGCGGCACATCCGCTACTGCCAAATGCAGCGGTGTTGGCAGGTGAATCAGGATGAGAACCCACAGGTTAGCCTCTCCCAGCATCTGAGGGGCAGTCTGCAGCTTTGACGTTTTATTGAGAAACCGTCCGAGCCAGCTGGGCCTCTTGGCCTGCACCGTCCTAACTCTTCAGACCCACTTGGCCGCCAACAGTGCTATATTTTACCACTTAAACACTTCTTCAAACTTGACTGGGGAACAGTGTGGCTCTGAGCCTGCCAGAAGTTTAACGGGACTCAGTGGGTCTTATCTGGCTAGACCTGCTGCCCTTCCTCTTGAGAATGTCTGCGAGCTAAAGGCAGTCGTCACCAAACCTCGAGGCAGGGCAATTCCAGAGTCCCAAGTGTCCCCTCTGAAAACACAGTCCCTTCTCACTTTGACCTCCTTCCCAACGCCATAGCTTCAGAATCCAAAGGAAAGGGATTCCAGTAGACAGCTGTGAACAACTTGTGATAGGATGACCCAGGACATAATTATTCCTGGCTGAACTTAACTTTTGATTTTCAAATAGCTGGGGAAGCTTAGGTTCAGGGTAGAATCAGAGAGAGCGCCAACGAATGGGGGGTGGGGTGGGGGGGGGAGAAATAAGTAGCATACCATGACCAAGCCAAACCAAGCTGGATATTTCCAAATTATATTGGCAAACGGATGCTTTCACAAATCATTTGCTCTGTCTTTCCTGGAGACAAAAAGAAGGGGAAAAATCTGGATGCAAAAACCCTAACTAACCCCAGACCAGTAAAATTGTGTTAGTGGAATGCAATCTAAAATTACTGGTCAGAAAGTCCAACCTTTCCTATTCCATCACACAAGCACCCCCGGGCCGAAAGTTCTGACACCCAAAGCAATACGTTCGTCAATTGATCACCCCTCGTCCCCGCCGATGCCCGGCGCTAGGTTAAGCCGACAGCATCATGTTCCTATCCGTCCGTTTTACACGATCGTTTTGGGCAAATCCCTGCAAGTGGGCAAAGGCGCCAGCTCGGCTCCTGTGGCCGGGGCACCTCCTCCTCCAGGCTGGCCCCCGGCTGCCGGGGTGCCCCTTACCTGCAGGCGCTCCGTGGCCGGCTGCCACATCTTCCAGCCGAGGGATTTGGCACAGGAGACGCTGTGGAGACTCAGTGGATGCGCCTGGGGGCGAGCGGCTGCGGTCCCGCTTTACATCTGGGGTCGGCGTCCGCGGGATGTGCGTCCTGGAGCTGGCCACCGCCGCGGGGTGGGCGAGGGGGGGGGGGCTGCGTGCAGGAGGAGGCGGCGCCGCGCTCAGCTGCCGGCAACTTGTGGGCACGGCCGCGCGCCGGCTGTCCTGGCGCAGCTGCGAGAAGACTGCGCAGCTCCGCCCGGGCCCGCGAGCGCACGGCGGCGGCGGCGGCGGCGGCGGCGGCGACCGCTCCCTCCTCCTCCCCCACCGCCGCCGCCTCCGGACCTGAGCGCTCTGAGCATGCCCGGGGCCGGCGCCCGCCCGACAGCCCGCACCCCGGGGCCGCGGGGGTCTGGGGCGCTGCACGGCGGCCCCCAGATCCCGGCGAGAGCAGAGTGGGCAGGCCAGAGCCGGCGGCCCTGCTCTCAGCGGGCACCCCGGGTGGCATGGGGTCTGGCAGAGTGGCAGAGGGGACAGACTGGCTGGGGAGGGAAGGGCCTGGAGAGCAGGGCTTTCTGAGAAAAGGAACCATAGCCCCCTGGGGTCCCAGGTTTCTGGGCAGCGGGGATCTCTGGGCCGCCTGGGTCTTGCCTGGCACTGCTGCGCGGCAAACTTCCATTCATGCTTTCCACTCGCTTCGCTGAGCACCTAGTATGCGCCAGTCAGTCCCTACGCTGGGGTCTGAGGCTAGAGCTGCACAGAATAGAAGACAAGATGTTCCTCCTCTCCTGAACTTCCATTCTAGTTGGGGAGATAGTCCACAGCGAGCAAACGTGTGAACAGGGGATGCGTCCGGTGGAGATGAAAGTCCGGAAGAAAATCACCCAGGGCTGATGTGGGGGGGGGGGGGGGCCTGGCTAGAATGGGCCGTGGGAATGCGAGAGGAAGACCCGAAAGATGTAGTGAGGGATGGCATGCAGGCCAAAGACTGGGGCACCTGTAGTTGGATGAAGGGGACAAGCTACAGTCCTCCATCTTTCATCCCTGAGCTCCGCCAGGTGCTGCAGGAGGCTCTGTGAACCCAGAGATAAGCCTTGGGCCGCCCTGAGCTCCCAGGAGAACAGGCCCCTGTTGCCCTCCCAACACCCCCCCCCCCCAATAACCACCTTTCAGACAATGGCCTGGCTCTTCACATCCTCTTAACAACTAGGCAAGATAAGTATTCATATTCCCAGCTACAGATAGAACACATCAGGCTTCCGGAGTGGAGGTCACTGTCCAGGTCACACTGTGAGGGGGTCAGTATGCACAGTCAGGTGACATCAAGGCCAGAGCCCTTGCCATGCAGCTCTAACTGCTCTGACCATGGAAACACCTGGAAAGAGCCGCCACTTGGGTCTGGAGCAGGAGAAACGGGGCAGGAGGAGGATGCCCAGCTGCCTCTGCAGGGCTGACCACGCGTGTGGGAGGAGATGGTGAGACAGGCGGACTAGAGAGGGGGAGGAGAACACAGGGCCTGAGGGGGTGCCAGGCTCTCAGGAGGGGGGCCCTGAGCCGCAGAGCTGGCAGGAGGAGGGGCCTGAAGGCACACTGCGCTGGGATGTGCACAGCCTGTGCATTGTCCAAATTAACACCGGCGTCGGAAGCTCTATTTTCGTGTGTTCGTAGAGTGGTACCAGAGTGCTCCCAACCCAGCGCTCAGCTCGGCAGACGCAGCCAGCAGCGAGCTGAGGACCAGACCCCTGTCTCTCAAGGCTTGTGCGGCCCCCCAGAGGAGAGTCACCAGCGGGGCTCCAGATCCAGGGTTCCGGACCCCCATGGTGCTCCTTCCAGTCCACACGGTTGTTGGTTGGTGCTACCCACTTAGGAAGGGACAAGATCCTTAGTGTCTTTCAAGCCTCTGGCAAAGCCACAGTGATGCTTCTGAGAGGCTGATGATCTGTCCCTAGACGGCCAGAGGACACCCCCCCACCCCCTACACCCCCCACCCCCCTCTTCACTCATACCCTTCCCCTTCCCCAAAGGCCCCCACTCCCCCTCCTGCCTGCAGACCAGAGGGCTTGTTTTCTCAGCTCCTTCCCCCAGTCCCTGCCACTTGCTCTGAAACCGTCAATAGATCTCTTGTGAGGAGGCGTTGGTGTGTCAGCCCTATATGGACGTACATCTCAGATGCTTGGTCATGTGGTCTCTGTTTGGAGACGATATTTTTACTTTTTCTATAACTCATCCTGCACACCTCCCACACCTGAAAAAAATCCTGATGAAAATAATAGACCTTTCCAGCTTCTTCGTTCTCTTTTTTTGTCAAATCCCAAAGCAGAAAGAGATGCCCTTTGTGATGAAAATCTAGAAAATCCAAATGTGCATGCTAAACCGCACAGGAAGCTAAAACAGGAATATTTGGTTGCCAGGGGACGTCTTCAGACTTAAGCTTTGAAACCTTCCTTAGTTGCAGATGCCTCGTGGAAAAGTGATTTTGTTTAAAATAGCAGTGGGATGAGATAACGGCCTAACTTCACATCCCATTAGAGCGTTAAATCCTGCCTTCTCACCTCCGAGTGTAATTAATTGTTATGACTCAGTAATATAGCTTTTAGTTCAGAGTGTGGTGCTATTTAAAGAGAAACGTCTGTAGAGATTGCTTTTAGTTATACCAGTCTCACCGCAAACAGAGTTGGTAAAGGAGAGATCGTGCATGAACTCAAGAGACACTCCTGTCCCAATTACCTTTCTGTCATGAATCAGAAAACCCCCAGGGGAGGGTTGACAGCGGAGGTGGAGGCTGGAGGAAGGTAACAAAAGGGATGGGTCAACCTGCCCACCCATTAATTTTGCTCCCAACTCTTTCTCATTCAGGAGGAAGCTGCCAGAGAGGGTGAATGAAATAGAGACATCTACTGGCTAGAGGCGGGACATGCATTCTGTTCTCCGGGTTCCGCTGTGGGATGCCGCTTCCCGGGGAGTCTGAACTTGCTGCTTCAGGGCACAAACCGATTTGTTCTGAGCAAAGAACTGTTCTTGAAATAAGCAGGAGGTGTTTGGATACAATGAGTAGAAATGCCCGGCACATAAATATGTGGCTAATTTCATGTCCTTAATCCCCCATAATCATCTAAACAGGTTTAATCTTAATAAATACCATGTCAAGAAAAATGACAAAAACAGAAATAAAAAGAAAAGATTGACAAGGCCCACACAAAGTATAAAAACGATGCTATGTCCAAGGAAAGAATTACAACCATCCCTAGAAATTTTTGTAAACCAGATTAAATCTCATCCATGATTCTGGGCCCTACTGGTAAGCAACCTACAACTCTAAATCAGGAAAAAGGTGAAGTCAACTGTGGTCCAAAATATCAAAGAAATATTAAATAGTATGCAGCTATTAAGGAGGATAATTATGAAGCTGTGTTGCATCTGAAAATGCTTATTGTGTAATTATAGATTTTTAAAAGTAGGGTAAAAATGTGCATAATTTGAATATATATATACTGCTCACAAAAATTAGGGGATATTTCAAAATGACTATGAAGTGATTAAAAAAGAAGCATTTGATATTTTTTTTATTAAATAAGAACACAAACGACAAGTCAAAGAAAGTTGTTTTATTATGCAAATAAATGAAAAGTTAACTTTTATTTCATTGGTGAAAATGCACCATACAAAAGGCTGAAAGTACTGGAGTGTCTGCACGTTCCCTGATCCCCTCATTTTTGTGAGCAGTGTATATAAACATGTTTCAATCTCAGTAAATATTGGAAAGAAGCTAGAACAATGGGGAGGCTCAGGTTGAGTCCCAGGGTTTGGATCAGTGGTCGGCAAACTCACTAGTCAACAGAGCCAAATATCAACAATACAACGCTTGAAATTTCTTTTGACAGCCAAATTTTTTAAACTGAAACTATATAAGGAGGTACATTCCTTATCAAGGTAGCGCCCGCACGTGGTATTTTGTGGAAGAGCCACACTCAAGGGGCCAAAGAGCCGCATGTGGCTCACAAGCCGCAGTTTGCCGACCAGGGGTTCTAGGTGATTGCTTTTAGCAAGTCATTTGCCTTGTGGGACCTCAGATTTTTCATCTGTAAAAAGGGTGATAATATTACTCAACACCTAGAATTACTGGAATCTATGACAGAGTGAATATATGCAACGTGCCTGGCACACAGTAGGTGTGCAGAACACATTAGTTTCCACCCAGTTGCTTTCCTTTCCCTTTTTATTATTGAAATGATCAAACTCTCACAAAGTGGCCCATGTTTCTCATGGTTAAGTCATTTTCATTTGGAATATTTGTGGATTTCAGTTATCTGCTTTAGTTTCTCAAGCAAGTGTGAATAAGCCATGTTTAAGCTCATTTACCTTTCTAATATAATCAGATGGCCAGCAAAATTTACTATGGTTGGATATTTAGCAGAGCAAGCATGGAAACTTCTTCCTCAGGTAGCATTAGCCTTATTTCAAAGTCACCAAAACAGCTGTAGATGAGCAATATAGAAAAGTCTGAGAAGTCATTCAACCATGTAAGTCTTTCTGCAGTGACAGAGCTGCTGGCTCTTGTCCCCACATAGTAATAGGCATTTACTAGGGTGTGCAGATAACTCTTTTCCTTCCTAAAGGGGAACCTTCACAGTGCATCTGCAAACTTGGTTAAAGGCACATGGTGCAAGAGCAGTTCATACCCAGGACTGCAAGTTGCAGTTCTTCTATTCGAAACTTCCTCCTGCCTTCACCTACCTTGGAAATGTGGCCAGTTAATTTCAAAGATGGCCACAAACATCCCCGTCCTCCAGAAGTCATGCCCTTGCCTCTTCCTGTCATCCTGAGATGAGATTTATCTGCACCCTTCGAATCTGCGCTGGACGCTGGTTTGTAAACTGGCTCCCACACCCGAAGGGCACAGAGAGACAGAAGGAAGAGGCAGACCACTCCAGACGGGGAGGTGGCAGGTGTTAAAAACATGGGCTTGTCTTGGGCAACTGCAAGACAAGTAGATCACCGCACTCGCCCGCCAGAATCTGAGAAGTTTCTATGTAGAAGAAGCCTGAAGAGGTTTAGTCATGTATTTGGTCCAGACGGTCTCAACAGCACAGGGCTCTCTCAAGGCTGCGTCCTTGAAAGTGCTCCATGGTGGGAATGGTGGGCAAAGGATACATTCCAAAGATGGGGCAGGGGTGAGGAGACTCCTATTTCCCTGCCTGGGTCCAGGTCCAGGAACAACTGGTGGTCGTATCGTCTCCATGATCTCCTCCACTTGACGTGTGCCTTGCGTTGATCAACACAGTGTAACACATGTGCCATTGTGGCAGCTCCCTGCTTGGGCTGCAAAGACCTTGCATCTTCTACCATCACCTTCCTGGAACCTGAGATCATTGCAGGAGGAAGCCGGACTAGCCTCCTTGAGGTAAAGGCCATAGAGAGGGAGGCCAAGCTGACCGTTAGCAGGTGAGTGAGCTCACCTTCAAACACCCAGCTCAGTGGCCTCGTGGGTGCCCCCGGGGGAGACCCACAAAAGAACCACTCAGCTGAGAACAGACCGAATTGCTAACCCCCAGAATTGTGAGCAAATAAGCTGACTGGTTTGGTTTTGGTTTTGTTTGTTGTTTGTTGTTTGATCCCTGAGGTTTAGGATGGTGTGGTAGGTCATGGTAGACTCCTGATCCAGAAAACATTGCTAAGTCTTTGTCTTTCCCACGAAATTTCACATCCTTCTCAATATTTCCCAAGGACCGATCTGTCAGAGTTGACACTGACAGGAAGCCCAACAGTTGAACATCAAGGCACATTTTCCTTTCTTTTTTTTTTTTCGCCTCCCACTTCCCTCATGCCCACCTCTGTTCTAGTCTCAGATTGTGGTCCATGCTCCCCAAGTCATGCCAGCCAAGTTTTCTAGTAAGTCCTCCTGTAAGGAAGATGGGCAATGGGCTGTGTCTCAGGTACATCATGATCAAGGCGGGTGTTTCTCTAGCACGATCAGCAGTGAACATGAAGGTGTTTCCCCGGCCGCAGCCCTCCTCACTCTCTCTGAGACACAGTCTACATAAACGACCTTTGGCCCATCCTTTCTGAGGGATAAACCCAGCCCTCGTTCCAACCAGAGCCTGGGGAAGTGAGACCGGAACAGAGGACGGAGCTGGGGTCCACTTTCCCCACAGTGAGTCTAGACAGAGGCGACAGTACAGCACTGGTGTTCTCGGCAAACTGGCTTCTAAAGGTCTGTATCGCCCCCTACCACAGTCCTGATGAAACGAGCCCAAAGGCATCCTTCCCCCGGGTAGAGGAGAAGCCACATCATATGATCTCTTCCCACCCACTTCCTTACTCCTCCATCTGAGCTGATTTCACACAAAACCCTTCTCTGTGGGCACGGCCTCGCCCAAGGTGACGATGCATCCCTGGGGTCAGCCCACGGCCAATACCTGGTCAAAGTGAGGCGCAGAGGCCTCGACGGGGGGACAGTTGTCAGGACCACCCCAGCTCTGGGCCTCCTCCTGAACCAGCTGAAGTCTTGGCAGCAGCCGCCCCACAATTCACCTTTCTCCTCTTGCCCAAACCCACATCCCTTACTTCCTTTCGAACCCTCTCGTGGGGATTTGGGGGCCAGAACACCCAATGGATGGCAGTGCTGAGACCCTGTAGCAGGGCGCTGGTTAGAACTTTCACTGGCGATGAACTGAAATGGATACAAATGGAGGGAAACGCGCTGATGGGCGCAGCATCTCGGGCATTAGCCAGGTGCAGCGGCAACAGTCATTACAAGGATTGTGGAATCAGGTGGCCATTGCTGGGCATTGTGGATGCATTGGAGAAAGACAAGGAAGTCCAGCTGGTGCCTACAGCCAGGTGTGTGAGCCAGGTGTGCGAGCCAGGGTGCCTCCCTCCTTCCCAGCTTATAGAGAGACACGCTCTCCTGCATTTCAATGGTGGAGAAGGCTGAGGATCAGACCCCGGAATTAGTTATGTGATGAGTGGAGCTCCAGAGAAGATTGAATTCTTTAGTCCAGAAAGTGCTGCGCCAAGTTCAGGACCCCAAGGGGAAGGAGGGAGCCCCTGAGGATTGGGCTGGGGACGCCGATCGATGCCCTTGGAAAAGCTTGAGTTCCCAGATTCTGTGACCCCCTCTGAACCAATAGAAATGCTCAGGAAAGATGCATTGAACTCTGCTTTGCAAAATAACCACTGTAATGGAATTGATTTCTATAGAACACTGCATGCAACCAAAGCAGATTCACATCCTTCTTCAAGTGCACATGAATATTCACCGGTGTGAACCATCTCGTGCTCCACAACACACGTCTCCGTAACTTTAAAAGATTGAAATCATGCACGACATATTCTCTGACCACAACAGAATTAACTCACAATTACACAAACATGCCTAGAAAAATCTACAAATATTTGGAAGTTAGATAACACATTGGGTTAAATAACTCACGGATCAAAGAAGAAATCAAGAAAATGTTAAAGTATTTTAATTAAATCATAATAAACATCAGCCGATCAAAATCGTTGCATGTGTCTAAAACAATCTTCAGAGAGGAATTTATAGTTTTAAATGCTTATATTCTGAAAAGATGTCTAGAATCAAATATCTAAGCTTAAGGGGGGTAACTGGGACCCTCCAACTTGGCTTCTTGGGAAATAAAATGGCACGATCATTTTAGAAAACAGTTTGGCAGTTTCTTATAAAGCTGGACATATGTTTATTATATGACTCAGCAATTCTACTTCTAGGTACATACTCAAGAGAACAAGTTATTGCTTTTCTCTCTCTCTCTCTCTATTTGCTCAAAAAACATTAAATAAATAAAATAAAATCGATATGTATCTAAACACTTGCACATAAGTGTTTATAGCAGCTTTACCCATTAGAGGTCAAACTCAAACCCAACTATCAATCCTCAAGTGAACGGTTAAACACACTGTGGTATATCCTTATCGCAGAACACTTTTCAATAACCACCAGCAAAAGAGAACTCCTAGTACACGCAATGACATGAGTGGACCTTTAAAACACTCTACTGAACAAAAGAAGCCAGACACAAAAGACAATGTTATATAATTCTGTTTACATTAAATTCCAGAAGGGGCAAAACTTATCTATAGATGTATAGTGACAGAAAAAACAGTAGTTTCTTGGTGTTGGAGAGGGGCCAGTAATTGAAATCAAATGGATCTGGGGGCACTTTCCAGCGTGATGGAAATATTCTATTTCGCGGTTGTGGTGATGAGTCAAAACTCATCAAACTACACTTAACACCCATGCATTTAAATCTATGTCAATTATACCTCAAGAGAGTGTATTTTTTTTATTTAAACAATAGCTGTTGCCCAATTACTTATGATTCCACATGCCAAGAGATCATCCCTCAAGGGAAGGACTCACTTGCTGCAGAGGTGAAGACCCACCTTATTGGGAGGGTGTCGGGCTGTTCTGACAATGTGGGAATAGAGAGGGACACATCTGACACCTGGGAAATATACTGGGGTGTCTCTTAGAACTCCTCTGCCCAATTTTAACAGTAAATAAATAAATGCAGCAGCCATGGCCTGAGAAGGATGTGGTGACTAGGACTTGAAATCCTCTCTCCAGTATGATGGCTTGGGTCATCTCATCAACTCAGCCATTAAGACCAACAGGAATTGTCAGCCCGGGGTTGAATGGAATTTGGAATCGGTGGTGGAACAGAGAGATGACAGTAGCAGTTGGGCCTTGACTCCAGCTCGATTGATGAGGTTGTTCTTGGTCCCACTAACCTTTCTCTGTTAAGATCCTTCAGGGAAAGAGATGTGGAAACCCAGCGGCTCTGTTCCTGATGGGGTGACCTGGCCGTAGGAAGGACGTGCAGTTGAGCTGTAAAGGGGTGGACTGTGGTGGACGCCGTGCTCACAGACGCCTCCACGTGGCTCCTTCAGCTCTGATTGTTCATGACAACAGCTCACACCTGAGTCCCATCCTGCGCTCTGCCCTTGACCAAAGGAACGTGATGGCCAGTAGATGTAGGATTACAAAGGCCCGTCTCCAGGGCAGGCACCTCTGAAGAGCTCCCGGCCAGCTCCAGAGCTCCCTCCAGGTCAGCCAAAGTTCTGTGACCGTTGCTACGCACCTTCCTCCTTGGCCCAGCCCTGTGTCCACCCCTTCCAGGTGAGGCTCCCTGCAGAACTCCCCAGCAGAGAACTCCCTGCGCAGAAATCTCTGCCTGAGAGTCTGTCTACCAAAGAGCCGGACCTAAGATACAAGGTAGCCCTGTAGTTATAAAAGGGGGGAAATGTGGAGTTAGTGAAATTGATTTTCTCTTGCTCAGACCACTACGCATTGGCCCTTCCTGCTGGGGTGGGATGACCGGGCTTCCCCGGACAGACACGCCTCCCCTTCCCCCCTCCACACACCCAACAGGGCTCAGGTGCCAACGCATTTCACAGAGGAGATGTCTGAAAGCTTGCAGAAATTTAAATTTTTACAGTGATGTGCCCCTAACATTATCCTGTTTGATGTTTTCAAATCGATTTTTGTCCTTTTTTTTTTTTATGGCAGGAAACACCTGAGATATTTAATTACAGCATGTTCATATCCAAGGGTTTTAAAGGAAGCAGGAAAGGGAACAGACAGCAAGGGGTTAATGTTCCTATAGATCAGCAACTTTCCACCTGTTTCATCCCATGGCACACATAAACTGATTATTAAAATTCTGCAGCACACCAAAAAATATATTTTTTTGCTGATCTGACCAAAAGAAGAAAAAAGAAAAAAGAGTCATAATTTTGATTCATTCATACTGGCCAGCTATTGTTGTGTTGGCTGTTGTCATTTTTTTATTTGACAATCTAAGGAGAAAGGTCAGTGCCCCTGACGAAACAGTCAGGTGTTGCATGTTTTAAAAACCCTGCGGCACACCAGTTCAAAACTATGGCTGTAGCTGTTGGGGGCAGGGGTGGTCATGATGTCACGGGAGCATTTCTGAGTACATGCACCTATCTATCATTGTGGTCCATTTGCATTAGAAAAGAAAACTATGCTGGTGCTCGCTCTTGAGATAAGCAGAGAAACAGTGAGAATGCTGTCCAATCACACAGAAAAATTGTCCAAATCCAGCTGCTTCATGAACTAACTCGGGGGGTCCTGACACAGTGGGTGCATCACGACAGCAGGGTCCGTAGGGAATGAGACTGTTTCGGTGAATGCAGAGGGCTGGACAGGAACTGCCCCTCTCAGCATGGGACCAGTGTGGACCCTCAGAGAAATTTTAAAAGTGCTTTTAAGGCCCTGGCCAAGTAGCTCAGCTGCTTAGAGCCCAGTCAGGGCACATTTAAGAATCAATCAATGAATGCATGAATAAGTAGAACAACAATTGATGTTACTCTCTCCCTCTCTCTCCCCTTTCCTGTCTCTTTAAAAATCAATAGATTGGTCCTAGCCGTTTGATCAGTGGTAGAGCGTCAGGCCCGGCCCGGCGTGTGTATGTCCCAGGTTCAATTCCCGGTTAGGACACACATAAGTGACCACCTGCTTTCTCCATCCCTCCCCTTTCCCGTCTCTCTTTATCTCTCTCTTCCCTTCCCGTAGCCCTCAGCCCACAGCATGGCTTAATTGGTTCCAGCACATTGCCCCAGGCACTGAGGATGGTTCAGTGGAGCCTCTGCCTCAGGTGCTAAAAATAGCTCAGTTGCAAGCATGGCCCCAGATGGGGGTTGCCAGGTAGGTCCCGGTTGGGCACATGTGGGAGTCTGTCTCTCTATCTCTCCTTCTCTCACTTGGAAAAATAAATTTTTTTTTATCAATAGATAAATTTTTAAAAATTAAAAATGCCATTAAGATCATTAAGATCAACTGTGAGAATTTCTTCTTCTTTCTTATAAACCACAAGAGCAACAAAGCACTAACATCTAAAGAGTCAATAGAAAAAAAAAAGGAAGCCTTTTTTTTGTTTGTTTCTGATTATAAAAAGTAGTACATCCAACTTTTCTTAAAAGTTGGAAAATGCAGACTATCACCAGGAAGAACGTAACTATTGCGCATCATCCAGTCAAGCAAAGAAACCCATTTTTAAAACATTTTGGTGTGTATTTTTTTAGGCATTTGGATAGTCAAACAGATAGAAAAATGATTCACATCAATATTTACATAGTTCAGCTTATACTATGCATGCAATTTTGAACCCTGCCCTTTCCCCCTACAGCTACATGCTGTGCGTGTGTAAACAGTGTCCAGCCGAAGCACCCAGAGGGGAGCGTGCGCACATCCAGTGAATAGCCAGTCTACTTGCAGAACTCACCCTGGAGGTGCCAGTTTACTTCTGGACACCCTGGACCCTGGACAAGCAGTACCAGAATTTTAACTTATGATAATATTATCCCAATATTATTCTTCCTGTCTTCTCTAAAATGTTTCTGTGTTTATTTCTCATAGCTGAAACTAAAGCCACACTCGATGGAAGAAAGTCAGAAACGAAACTGAACACACCATAGCATCTCCATTGGTCTGCAAGGTAGCCCCGTTCCAGCTGCTGGGGGCAGCACAGGCAGGGTGGGGCAGGGCGGGGCAAGGCTTGTTCCTGGGCCCCGTTGTTCAGAAAAGACACATGATGAAATGGGAGAGTACGCTTCCACCGCCCTCTTTCTATCTGACCACTGAAGTTACTCTGCTTCCCCTAATTCGGGGTTTCCAACCCACTTTTCATTGGTTGTGATATCAGTTTAATGAGCCACAATCAGCATGGTAAAACATTAAAGAGGAGAGAAAAGAGAAGCAAGTATCCAATATCAGAGTATGCTACACTAAAATAAAGGCAAGTACTGCATCATGAAACATTTGTTTTGTGTGTGTGTGTGTGTGTGTGTATGTGTGTGTGTGCGCACGTGCACACATGAGTGCACACTTGCAGGCTTGTGGGTGTGTAAATAACACATCATGGCGAAAAGTGTATTGTTATTGTGTGTCGGAAAAATACTCTGCAACACCTTTTTCCCTCATTCCCTGCACAACTGTTGAAAAGCATCACTTTCAAAAAAGGTGTCCTGTCTGTCAAAAATTCACAATGACCGCCAGCTCCCTTCTTATCTCCTGACAACACACACACACACACACACACACACACACACACACACACACACCATGTATCTCTATCCCCCGGCTTCGTCCCTATGACTTAAAAGAATTACATAGGAATGAGAATAAGGATAGAGATAGAAGTAGAGACAAAGATAGCCCTCACCAAAAAAATACTTAGGCAAGAGAAAAAAAAAACAAAAGAAGGAAATTTATCAAACGGTTGGTAACAGTTATTTCTAGATGATGGTTCTACGGGCAATTTTCGATTTTGTCTTTCACTTGTTCTCTAATTTTCTCAACTTTCTCTTGCAGGTAAGAACTCAGATGCCAGAATCAGACAAACTATGGGTTCAACTATGATTTCAAAACTCGTCAGAAACAAAAACCATGAAATGACTTCCATGTCATCTGTACATAAACACTAATCAATGTAGGTAAACACAACATTCCATAACTTTTATAATTTTGACCATTTTTATGCAAGATCACATTCTCTCCCATTGCTAATATATAAACTTTGAGCACTCCATGCATGTTTCCACTGGAGAGAGTGACAGTCAAGAGAGAGCCACTCTTGTGTCCCTTAGGCTATCTACCGTGAGTCAACTTCTTCATCTTCTCTTTTCTGATGTCTAATTTCCAGTACAGTTAAACATAAGATCTGAGAACATTGCATTGAATTAAGGGATACAGTG
This sequence comes from Saccopteryx leptura, assembly GCF_036850995.1. Classification (NCBI taxonomy): domain Eukaryota; kingdom Metazoa; phylum Chordata; class Mammalia; order Chiroptera; family Emballonuridae; genus Saccopteryx; species Saccopteryx leptura. The sequence goes on from NC_089509.1 coordinate 112,086,766, forward strand.
GCAATGTTTCTATGGTTTTAGTCTCTGGTGAGTTATTGAGCTTTTCAACATTAAGTTCCAGGGCTGACATTCATCATACCACAAGTTTGATATATTTCTCCCCCCCAAAAAAATTCATTAGTAATGGCAAGAGTATATAACAAGAAAGCCTTTCCTTTTTTCTACACTATATTTCACATGAATTCATAAAGTCATTAACAGCTCTTGTTCCCTAGATCATCAGAACACAGTGATGTCATCAGGAAATGTAGAAAGGCTTAATGAAGGTCTTTGAACATCCATGAGGACACGCGTGTGTGCAGAGACCAGACTGAACACTAATCGCAGCCCTGCCACTGTGTGGCTTTGGAAAGGTTACTCCACCTCTCCTAGCCTCATCTCTCATCCGTAAAATAAATGATTCAGATTAGTATACCAAAGCCTTGTTCCAGATTTAAAATTGTGTTATTCTTTTCTTCGGCTAATGATCCCATTAAATGTGTATAATGTAGGACATTAGTAACACTAATGGAATTCTTTAAGATCCATTCGTGCATGTGTCAAATTTTGTTACCATCATTTAAATCTATTTTTAGATCAGGAATAGCTTTGAGGTGTGCCCTTTGGGGGTCCCCAGCATCAAATACGGTGAGGTAAGGATGAGACAGGGTAGGGAGAAGCAAGAGCAGTGGGATTAGAAGTTATTCTACATTCTCATATGTTGGTCCGAAGTAGATGAGATATTAAAACAGGAAACTTATCCCATAAGACAGTGACTCCTCCTTTGTTGCTAAGAACACATGGTGACAGTGGTAACAGGTTTTCCCAGAAAGAGCCAATTCCAAACACGTGATCCCACGTGATTCCCACTGGAATATCTATACGGGGGAAGAGACAGAGAAAAATTTATATATATTATGTATATTTCAGGCCATTCTTATATTGAAAAAGTAACCTTTGGGTAACAAGAATTATTATCTATGCTTTTAGTTCTTTCCCAGCGGTCTTCACGGTGAAAAATAAAGAGACTTGAAAATAATTCCCAGAGTGATAGAGGAAGACACTAACGGGAAAATTCTTTCCTGATGAGGAGAGAAAGAAAATGAGAATTAATACACCAAGGGAAAAAAATGTTAAAGCAATGTTTCACATTGGATTTACTAAAAATAATCTGATGGAAATGCCCAAATCTTCCATTTCTAACTTTCTTACATTAACTTTTCTTTCTTCACTCTGAGATTTCTAAATCAGCTATTGTAAGAAAAAGAATTTGTGGAGTCAGAAAAGAGGTGAGAAGGTAAAGGTAGAAAGAAACTTCCAGAACATTTAGTTTGATGGCTTTTGTGCACAGCTGCTCAGTGACTCTTCCCCAGGACACTTGGAGATAGAAATGACTAGCCCTGTTTTCAAAGAGACTCATTCCACTCAGGCCCGCGGGATTCGAAAGCCTGGTTTATAGCGTTTTAAGGAGCGTGTGCAGAAACGTATACCAATGCACAGGCCGGAAGGATGCCTTCCTTCCATCACAGTTGAGTGGGTAGCTGCACGGCACCCCTGGGAAGACTTCGTCCACTTACGTTCCACAAGCAGATGAAGCTGGCTGACCTCAACTTTCCTAAATTGCACTCACCAATTATCTTGACAAATGAACTTCCCATCCCAAGTGAAAAGAGCCAAGTAAGAAATAAAGATGTAAGGCCCTTCTCTGGCCAAATCTCCCATCGATGTCACAAGACTTGGCTGAAATGTGACTGAGCCACAATATCTGGGGTGTCGCTAAGATGTGGGCTAACTGGGAAGGAGGCCTCTCTGTCACAGTCCGGGTTCTGCTGGTGACACTGTTATGCATGTTCTCTCTGTTGAAAAAAATAAATAAATGGGACATTTAAATTTAAATTGAGGCCCTGGCAGGTTGGCTCAGCGGTAGAGCATCGGCCTGGCGTGCGGGGGACCCGGGTTCGATTCCCGGCCAGGGCACATAGGAGAAGCGGCCATTTGCTTCTCCACCCCTCCCCCTCTCCTTCCTCTCTGTCTCTCTCTTCCCCTCCCGCAGCCAAGGCTCCATTGGAGCAAAGATGGCCCGGGCGCTGGGGATGGCTCCTTGGCCTCTGCCCCAGGTGCTGGAGTGGCTCTGGTCGCGTGGCAGAGCGACGCCCCGGAGGGGCAGAGCATCGCCCCCTGGTGGGCAGAGTGTCGCCCCTGGTGGGCGTGCCGGGTGGATCCCGGTCGGGCGCATGCGGGAGTCTGTCTGTCTCTCTCCGTTTCCAGCTTCAGAAAAATACAAAAAAAAAAAAAATTTAAATTGAGTTCATTAACTAAATTTGAATAAGTGAAAAGATCACAAGATGTCATATTTTCATCATACTTCAGCTGCTTCAGCTTTTGCTAAATCTTTGTTTCAGTCCATTGAAAGGCCTTGAGTTCCTTTCAGTGAAAATGGAAGCAAATGACTTGAAAAACAAACTCCTAATATTTGTCACATTTTCTGCCTCGTTGTGCAAAAAGGTCCGTATTCCACAGTAATGCGTCCACGGCGCCTCGTTTTCTATGAGCTATTTCCATCCGCACCACCTTGCTGTGCGCTCTCCTTTGATCCAAATAATGGCAATTTGTTTCCTTTAAGAAACATAATATTTTCTTTCATTACGCTGGAGAAAATACTGGTTAAAAGAATGTTTAAAAGTGGTTTGTGGCCAGCTCTGCGCAGGCTGACGTCTTAGCAAAGAGGGTCTGCGGTTTCGGGGCTGACTTCGCAGAAGGAAGCGGGGGGCCTCACTGAGAGCCACCGCCGGGAGAGGACAGAGCCCCGTGAGAAAATGGGACGGGAACGAGCAGTCCGAGGTGTTCGAAGCCTGGGGGACGATGCGTTCAAGGACATCCTACCAGGTTTCCGGCAAACATTCCCGGGTTTCTTTCTGCTGTCACCTCAACTACATTGTCCCAGTGGCATGCAATTGGGTGTTCTTTAATCGCTGTCCTATTGTGCCAAAAATAGAGGTTTGCATTTTCTTAGATTCATTGGAAAAACTGAAAGAGGCAGAATGTAGGGATAGAATTTGAAAAATATATCTTCTCTTATGGAACAGAAATAGCTGGGGAGATACACTTTCAACCAGTTCGGCGAAGAATCTGTGGCATCCTGAGAATTGGACATGTGGTGGGGGGCAGAGAGAGTCTCGAGGCCAGCTGGACACGCAGAGGTCAATTTTCCCATCAATAAAAGGGAGGGGAGGGGAGGAAATAACTTTCCAACAATTCTTTCCAAAGGTCGTGTTTATTTGCATGTTTCTTGAGGAATATTTGCTTAAAAATATTTTACCATCCTAAAAAAAAGGCGTATAAAGTAACAACTTGATTGTCCTCTCATTTCTGTATTCAAAGACATATACAACTATTAATTAGAGTTTATAATCCACCAGAGATGAACAGGGTGAGCACATTAGGCTGCTAAAATATTCGCCAAAGTAAATAAGCTTAGTTCAGTTAGCCTGCGTGATCTTATCGTAAGAAAATATATGGTTTCTTCGAGGTTCTTAGAAAAACTGAAATAAGCTTATGGACTCCTATTATCTAGGCAGAGTCTGATGTTCGGAGACTTGGGGACTGTTGATTATCAGGTTTCTGCTCCAGCAGTAACTTCTGCAGTTTTATGAATCTTCTCTTCCTGCCAAATTGCATAAGACAAAAAAAAAAAAAAAAAAAAAAAAAAAAAAAATATATATATATATATATATATATATATATATATATATATATATATGTTTTCATTAAGAAAACACCATGGTGGCGAAGAGATATAAAGAAATATATCCTTCTTGCTCAGGTCACAATAATGATCTTTATTATCAATTGGCAACCAATCATTTTTTGTAGAAAGTTCAATGTTAAAAATAATAACTTTCTTCAGAGTTTTAATAAGCTTTGTTTCACCTATTTCTTTTTACAAATCAAAGGACAGCTTAGTGTGAAACTTTAGCTTCTAGCTACCCCTTGGGCTCACCCTTGACTGATCTCTGACATTATAACCAAACATCAAAAATACTGTGTCAAGAAAAAAAAAAATGTATTCATGCTAGATACAGTACTGAGTCAAGTTGAGCTTTAAGATTTAAGTCTTTCCTGTGAGAGGCTTAGGAAACAAAACAAATAGTATTAACTTCTTCTATCAAAACCTTCCAGGCTATGGGCCTACTCTATCACATCCCCAGTGAACCCAGCAATCAAAATAAAATCCAAACTTGATCTGTCAATCACTATAACTTCAATCTTCACCTTCAAACTTATCTCCTTCGCTACTCAGTTCAGCGGAACAAATAATCACAAGTACCTTCTTTGTGCCAGACCTCATAATGGACACAAGGGATAAGAAGATAAATAAATACAGTCTTGCCTGCGAGATGCTCACAGTCTCTTGTCTGAAGATGGAGGCTAACTGGGTAGATTGAACAGAAAACACACTGGTGCCTTGTGAGATCGATTAGTGGATTAAATGAGATAACACATGTAAAGGGTTTAGCGTGGTACCAGGCACAGAGCGACAGCTGGCTAGATGGTGTAATCAGTTGTGGCAGGTCTCTTTTGAGTGGTTTTGGCTTCCTCTCTCCTCCCCTACCCAGACACTCTTAGTTTTACACACACACCACCACCACCACCACCACCACCATCACCACCACGACACCAACAGCCCATTGCCCCATCCTCCAAATAGTACATTGGCAAATAATTTAGATTCACAAAGAGATACGGAAGAGAATTAGAAACAAAATGCAAAACGTTCTCCATTAGACATTCAGTGCTTCCTCTGAACATAGCCTCTCCAAGACCCGCCCCTCCATCGCTCCACCCCCAGACAGAACCCACCCTATTGTTCTGAGCTCCACCACCCCCCCACCCCCCACTCCTGGAGGGGGCACAGCCTGTGGTTTAGGGACACAGCCCCTTAGCAGTCACTTGAACTTTTTTGTATGACAGAAGCATGCTTTTATGCTGTGGTTTCTGAGAGGAGTGGTGGATGGGGTTACTCTCCCTTGTCAAAAACTTCACCCAACGTAACCCAAATCTGTTGCAGGCAGGGGGCACCGATTACTGCCCTTCTAAGAAAATAAGATTTCCTCTTCACTTTTGGATTCAGAAACAAAGAATATCAAATTGGCATCAAACTGAAAATCTCACCAGACATTCTCAGTAATGGAATGTCACACGAGCTCAGGGTGGGGGTCTGGGGTCAGAGAAAAAGTCAGGCAATGGGGAATTTTCTCTTCTGCACTTCCATCCCTGAACTTTACCTCGGGTACTGCTTCCGGGAGCTAAAGCCCAGCCTCTCCAGCTCAGCCAGGACTCTGCTCTCTGAGCCGTCCTGACGCCCAGACGCTCCCTGGAGACGCTCCCTGGATGCACCGACACCGGCACTGTGCCGGGACCTCAGTCCACTCCCGCGGTTTGCTGGGGCAGCTGAGCAGAGCCACGTTTCTCCGAGCAGAGAAGAGCGCAGTCTGCTAGGAGGCGCTCTCTGATCTTCCCCTGCAGCTGTATGCTCTCCATACTCCATCTTGGGCAGTGGTCCCCAACCTTTTTTGGGCCACGGACCAGTTTAATGTCAGAAAATATTTTCACGGACTGGCCTTTAGGGTGGGACGGATAAATGTATCACGTGACCGAGACAAGCATCAAGAGTGAGTCTTAGACGGATGTAACAGAGAGAATCTGGTCATTTTAAAAAAATAAAACATTGTTCAGACTTAAATATAAATAAAACGGAAATAATGTAAGTTATTTATTCTTTCTCTGCGGACTGGTACCAAATGGCTCACGGACCGGTACCGGTCCACGGCCCCGGGGGTTGGGGACCACTGATCTAGGGGACTTCCATCTCCTGGAACCGGGAAGTCACACCAGTGCTCCGTGAAACTCCCAACCACACCTCTGCGTGCTCAGTACACCCATCTCCGTGGGTCGGGCCATGTCGCTCTTGGTTCCGTTCACAGCTTCCTCAGTAGGGAGAGGGTCAGACCAACCTACATACCAGCCTGAGTGTGGGCCTTTGTTTCATGTGCGGCTACTACTCAGTAAAACTGCATTCCTTCTTTGAGTGATGGATGCTCTACTGCACAGCCTTATAATAAATAAGGAGGTGGCATTTTGGAAGGTTTGACTAGATTTTGTGATTGGTATATTCGTAATAGAAAAGGTCACTTTGTGGCGACTTTGGATGATTCTCGCTCCCAGGTGGACCTCCCTTCATTTGAATCCAACTCCCTGGACCTCTGGGTACCAGAAGTGAGAGACACCAAAGGATTCCTGCCCCTAGATCCTGGGAGGGCTGAAATGTTCGGCCACGGGGACAGCCAGTCTCACGTAGAAGGTTCAGAGGGACAGAATGTGGTCAGCCTGCCCTTGGGGGACTGACAAATACAGCCATCCAAGGGATATGCTTGCTTTGCCCTGAAGCTCATGATTCATCTTCCAGCACCTAGAAACTCCCAGGGCCTCTGGCATGTCATCTCCCAGGAAATTCTGCTACAATCTGAACCACACTGAGCGGTACTTCTCCGGCACGTCTGACAGCTCGGGGCTCGTGTCTACTCCACGCAGCGGCTCTGCCTGGCTCCCAACCTCTTCTCCTCGTGTGATCACGCCATTTCTGGTTCCTGATAATGACTATGAATAATATATTTACACGAGCAGGCCTTTCGTTGTGCCATTCTGAGGTATTGGAGGTTAGGATATCAACATATGAATTTGGGGAGACGATGTAATTAAATCCATGTCACCATATGACCTGTTAAAAAAATTCAGTATCACGAACTAAAATACAGGGTCCTAGATTCATACTTTGCTGTTCCCTCCAAGAAAATAAGTTTGAATGATCATTCATGGGTCAATCACAATAATATAATATCTGGTTTAATAAACAGATAAATGGTCCGCATGAGAAATTCTTTGTATCTTATCCTCTATCATTGACTGTCTCATTGGATTCCACCAAAGTTTCAGGGAATCTTTGTTGAAAATCAAATTTTAAAAAAGCTAATTTTTAAAGTGGACCTGTTTTATTAACCAATATCACCCCAACATATTTAATAAAACTTTTTTAAAAAAAAAAAGCAAGAGGGGTATTTTTTTAGTTAATTGATACTTATAAATAAAACTATTTAATTTTTTCTCTTTTTTTCAAATTAAAAAATAAGTGAACCCAGAATTTCACATATATAAACTCCTCTCTAACTTGGATGAAACATTTAAACCATATCTTTTAAAAGCCCTTATAAGTGATTTAGTCTCAGTTTTGAATATTGTGAACGGCAAAAATGAAAAGTATTTTGACTTAGTTTCCATTTCAGATAAAGTTTTCCTGCTCAGCTTTAGTAAAATAACAAGTTTATGATTTAGCTCTTTACGAATGAATTTATATAACATCATTTTGTAATTGTTTTTAAAGTTACCAATCAACCCCTCAGATTTTGCCTCTTTAGAATCAGGCCTAATTCAGTACCTAATTCAAGATCTAAGCTGAGAAAACAAACAAAAAAATTTTTTTTTTAACTTAACCATCCTAATAAAAGAAAGACATATAAGTCAAAAATATACATTGTCTGATTTAGCCAAATGGAGTAAACAATCAGAGACGATGCTCCCAGGAGGTGGAAACCAGAAATGGAGAGCAAAACAGAGAGAAATTTTTAAGTTAATCTGGCCTGGGTAAGACTGTGATTGATACAATGTATGTCGAAGTTCACAGTGACAGAGAGGGCAATATTAATCATCAGAAAGAAAACAAAGAGCCCACGTTATCTATTTACTTTATTAAATTTTTGTAAAAGGGATGGTAGTACATCAACTTAGGAAGTTATATTCTGTATCTTTAACTTTTTAGTCGATGTTACAAAGACATATGTGTATACTCATTCTGTTAGTAAGTACACAAATATAAGAAACTGGAATTCTGACCTAGGTCCCCACCTCACACAGTGCCTGGAAATTGCAGCAGGAGAGAAAGAAGTCACTCAAATGTTTCAGATAAGAGAGTTTTGTGACAAACCTCCAAATTTCTACAAGCAAAAGCACAGCTGGGTAGCTAAGTTAGTAAGAGCATTGTTCTGATACACCAAGCTAGCGGGTTTGATCCCTGGTCAGGGCACATACAAGAATCAACCATTGGATGCTTGACTGGGTAGAGCAACAAATTGATGTTTCTTTCTCTCCTTCCCTCCTTTCTCTCTTTCTCTCTCTTCCTGCCTCTCTAAAAAAAATTAATCAATAAATAAAAACTAAAGAAAATGTACAAATTGACAAAGAAGGGTAATTGTGGTGATTTATGTGTCATTTGGGCTTTGTTACTTCTTCTGGTTAGGTCAGAAGCAGCCTCCTGAGAGGGCCAGGGATAGGGGCTCGGGTAGCATGAGGAACTGGGCACCCGGACCCCAGTAACCATCAGTTTAACCCAAACTCAGACAGTTCTCCCTACTGCCTACCTCTGTGTCTTATGCTCATGACCCACGTGGTCTGCGAGTGTGACGGTAGAAAAGGCTGAAGCAAATGTGTCCAGGACACCTTTTAATTAGTGTTGACTCTTTAGCCAGGAGTATCAGCTACCAGTTATCTGTTTTTCTATGTTTTTAATTTGATTTAGCTGCTGTGAGACTTATAGCGTGTCTTTTCTCAGATACAGAAAGTTCACGCACCGTGTTTTAATGCTGAAATCGCTGCTGCACCAACTGATCCCCTCGAGGTTTTGGAGAACACTGGTGAAGAGAGACAAGTACCAACTCATTTTCCTTCTCGTGTCATCTTACACTTTGGAAAGGGAGAGTTCCTGCCCTGGGAGTCGTCTCTTCCTCTTCACTATAGCAACACAGTTCGTCTGGTGCCGCTAGACGATCATTTGACTAAATGTGCTTGTACTAAAGCTAATAAATTGATACTTTGAGGACTTCTGGCCAATGACTATTGCGGTATAGAACAGTAAAATCATAACATTAAACAAGATGATTCTTTATCAATTTGGTGAGGGCAAGAGGAAGCATGAGAAATCAGCAAAACCATATGTACCTGGAAAAACACCAGGTACATCATCTGTTCACTAAAATGATACCCAATTTTGCCTGGCCTGTGATGGCACAGTGGATAAAGCCATCAACCTGGAATGCTGAGTCACCGGTTCGAAGCCCTGGGCTTGCTGGGTCAAGGCACAGACGACAAGCAAGCAACGAACAGTTATAGTGAAGCAACGATGACTTGATATTTCTTGCTTCAACCCTCTGTGTGTGTAAAATCAATAAATAAAATCTTTATATTGTACTCGATTTTAAAGATTTTTCTCACAAGGATACACTTGTGTGTGGCACCCAGCCCAGTAGAGATGGATTTTGCTAAGGTCTTTGTTACTGAAAAAGAAAAAAAAATAGAAAGCAATTTCTTTAAGCCAAAAAAAAAAAAAAAAGCAGAACTTGAAAAAAAATGTTTTTTGCAACATGTACCCCAATGATCACAAGAGGAGCAGAGTTGTAAGTGCCCGTTGGGGAAGTGAACCGGAGAACTGGCTTTCTTCCTCCACCAAAAAGAGAAATGACCAGATGACTCATCTGTGCAAATCCTCTGCCGCTCCTCCAATTGTTCTGACCGCGGAAGCGACGGCCTAGAGTGCGCGGATCTCAATGCGCGGGCTCCGCAGAGCACCGGGGGAAGGGTGCGGTGGAATTCCGAACTGCTGTTGGCACCGGAAGGACGGTGGGCCGAGCACTTTATAGGCTAAGTAAGTCCAATGGCCGGGCCACCCAGCTGTGTTCCTGGCACAGGCTTTGAGCAGCCCCGATCAAGGTTAGTTCATACCTCCCTTCAGGCATGACATGTCACAGAGCCCACCTCAGGCAACAGACTGGGATGACAGTGGTGTGAATACAGAATAGTATGACAATAGTCCCTGACCTCAAAAAAAAAAAGGGGGGGGGGATGTAGAGAAGAAGAGAAGGTCTGAGAGAGGAAGGAAGGCTAAGTTGGAAACAAAAAGGAAAGAGGGAAAGGGAAAGAAGCAAGCAGATATACAGAAAGATCTGTAGGGGTTTTCCTCCATCAAAAATACATTTCAGGCCCTGGCCGGTTGGCTCAGCGGTAGAGCGTCGGCCTGGCGTGCGGGGGACCCGGGTTCGATTCTCGGCCAGGGCACATAGGAGAAGCGCCCATTTGCTTCTCCACCCCCCCCCCTTCCTCTCTGTCTCTCTCTTCCCCTCCCACAGCCAAGGCTCCATTGGAGCAAAGATGGCCCGGGCACTGGGGATGGCTCCTTGGCCTCTGCCCCAGGTGCTAGAGTGGCTCTGGTCGCGGCAGAGCGACGCCCGGAGGGGCAGAGCATCGCCCCTTGGTGGGCATGCCGGGTGGATCCCGGTCGGGCGCATGCGGGAGTCTGTCTGACTGTCTCTCCCCGTTTCCAGCTTCAGAAAAATACAAAAAAAAAAAAAATACATTTCGTGAAACTTCTATCTCTTCCTCTAATGACGTTTTCCCTGCCTCATATATTTATATAAATGACAGTGCGCGCACACACACACACACACTTCCCTCACCTAACCTTTACCCCTTTCCAGCAACTGCTCTATTATTAAGGTGACCAACTTTTTTACAATGAAAAGGAGGACAAAAATAAATGGAAGAAAACAATATCGTAAATTAAAAAAAAACAAACATTTTATTCATTGCAACAATAATATACTATATGATAAATGCATAATAAAAACATTGGTAATATTTTATATTGTAATTATGCTTCCGTGCCTATTAATTTTTAACAATAATTGTAAGAAAAAAGTACTCATTTAGACACAGATACATCACATCACATGCAATGGATCTATTCTGCACCGATCGAATACGGACATTTACAGATTAGTCTTCCAGTATCAAAAAGGAAGACATGTAGGAGGACACTTTTCGAGACAGGACAGAACTTACAAAAGAAGGGCTGTCCTCCCTAAAGGAGGACGATTGGTCATCTTACTATTATGCACTTTCCCTTATTCACCATCTCCATTTCACCAAACCTCTTCCTTCTCAGCCTTGGTCAACTTACTTTTTCCTCCATCTCTGCCCCAGAGGAGCCCTTGCTGAATGAAGTTACCGCCAGCTTTCGCTGAATCCAACTGAACTAGTTTCGGTCTTTCATTCTCCTGGATGTCTTGGCAATACTTCACCCTAGTGATCTAGCCCTTCTCCTGAGAACCGTCCACGTCTTTGTCTTCAGAATCACAAGCTTCCCGGGATTGCCTCACGTTGTGCCCGCGCTGGCTTCCTCTCCATTCTTTTCACAGGCTGGCTCCACCCACAGCTCCACTGGTTTCCCTCAGACCTCAGTTCTTAGTTCTCTTCATCCCTGTGTCATAGTCTCATGTTTGGGCTTCAACTCCAACTTAGCCAACGGCTTTCCTGCCTTGTACCTAAGTCTCTATTTCCAGCCAGTCTATGAGAGGAAGGAGCTTGAACTACATTCAAATCTTGTATCATACTTAGAAGTTACACACCGCAAACAAAGGCCCCAACAGAACCCAAGACAAAGGACGACGGCTGAGCGAGGTCCAGCATCGGGGGGTTCGCTGAGTTCTGTCTTGTCAACTATCAAGAAGATCCAAACGGGCAAGTGTTGAGCAGCTGATTCAGGGACACGGCCGAAGAGGGACTGGAGATGGGGCCAAGGACTGAGGGGTAACAGGGAGGAGCTCTGGCGCAGTGACCGTGGTGTACGAGTCGGGATTGTAACCGGGACTCCAGAGCGAGTCCAACAACGTGGCTGACAATACTGATAAGATACTTCTTGTATTTCCACCGAAGACTGGGGAACTGTAGGGCCTGCCAGTGGGGCAGAAGACAGAGACACGTGATTCTACGCTCAGAGTTAGAGCCGCCGGAGGGGTCAGAAATTCAGGCAGGCCATTAACATTCTGTATCCAGGAAGTTTCAAGTATAGAATTTTACATTTGTCTTTGTTAAATTTTATCTCACCGGTTTCTTCCTTAGACTTCTGGATGTCAAAATCATTTTGAATCTCGATTCCTGCATCTGTCATCTCAGCTCTCTTTGTTGCTCAGCTTGGTGTCGCCTGCAAATTTGACATGGCCTTCTCTGTCCTCTGCCAAGCCATCGATGGAACGTGGAAATTGGCCCAGCCACGTGACATTTCTCTTCAGCATTTCCTCCAGTTTCTTTTTGTTTATTTTGTAAGTCATTGTTCAACCAGCCACAATTTTACCTGATGGTCCCAACATCCAGCTAATAGTTCATTATCGTGCTTCCAAAGCCATCATGAGAGTCTTTGGCAAATGCTCTTTTGAAACCAAGGCTGGCTTTTCAAAAGGTTTTCCCCAAATCTTTCCTGTTCCACCAATCTAGGAGTGTAAATAAAAAAAGAGGACGAGTGTGAGTTTGGCACGATTTGCCTAGTGAATCACTGCTTCCTCTTCTCTGTGCTACAGCCATCTGGTTACTCTTCTATTTCAGACGCTTCCCCTGGAATAAAATCAGATTTCCCAGCGTGTAGTTTGCAGAATTCCTCTTATTCAAAACTAGAAGAGCATTTGTTCACCACTAATTTTTTGGCCTTGTTTTCAATCTCCGGGCGGATGGTCCAAACATGCCTGATGGTGACGCTGAGTGAGCTCTTACAGGTTGGCTCGCTGTAGTCCTTATAAAAGAAAGTCTTCTGAAGCCCCTAACTGCTCTTAATACTTCCTCCCTCACCTTCCATTTTTCTTGCCATCGTTTGCTGCAGGTTATAAAACAAACCAGTTTGATGACCGGTTTTGTTGGGGAAGCTAGGAACGAGCGTCTCTCTCTTTTCTTGGTTATCAGTTGGAATCTCATCATCTGTCCCAAAGCAGTTGGGTTTCCTCCATCCCATTGGCTCTGAGCGTGCCCTCGATCTTGATTCATTTACTCTGACCTCGGCTCAGTCTGAGCTTTCGTCTCCTGATAGTGTTCTACTTTGTAATTCCTTTGCAGGTGGCCCTGCTCACGATAAATCACGAGTCTGAGGAGGGGCCCCCGTTCCTGAGCAAGAAGGAATACTTCAGACATTGTTTAAGAGCTGAGAGCTCTGTGCACCTACCTGTTCCGCCTCCAACTCGGTTCCTGGCTCGCTTGTATGCTGTAATCCTAAGAACCGGGAACACAGACAGCTTCTTTCTCTTGCCCTAGCCTGTGTCTCTGCATACCTCACTGACCCACGCGCGCTCTTCTAATCTACATACTTAGTGCATTCTGTTTCTCCTACCTCAACCTACAGGATAATCTCAACTTTATAGAAACATTCCAATTTAGCTTGCTAGAGCTTCCAACCAAATAAACTTTATATAAAGTAATTTAATGCACTTTCCTTTTTCAGTGTGATAGATTTTTTTTTCTTCCGTCAACACTATAGTATACTAACGTCATATCAAGTTTGAGCCAGATTGGGACATCTGAGAGAATAAATTTCCTAGAATGTTCTGTTTTCAAAACTGATGTTTTACTCAGGAAAAAAAAAATATTGATATCCATCTGACTGTAAGTGGCTTTTGCATTTATTTCCCACAAGCCATCCCACTGCGTGTGGGGAAATGAAGGTGTTTAATTTGGCCTGTCAGCTGGGTTTCAGCCCTAACTCTCCTGGCCTGCCCTACAGATTATGGTCTTGCCAGTCCCTACATTATATTTTCTCACACACACACACACACACACACACACACACACACACACACACTATGTCGTATCAGTGCTGTTTCTTGGGAGAATCGGAAGAACCCGACTGACCCAGATTTTGGTACAGCCACAGCTCTAGGCCCGTGGTGAAAAGATTTTTCTGCCAGTGGGAATGACCAATTCCTGAAGAATTAGAATGACTGATATTCTATTAGAAGATGGTCCCACACTACACACAAGCATGGACACGAGGCTAGCTTAGAAATCCAGAGATAAGAAAGGGAGACAAGAGGAGCCACCAGCAGAGAAAGGCCCGCGGTCCATGAAAAGCCCACCTTGAGCAGGGTTGGCATTTGTCGGGGGAGGCGGGGGTGGCCGTGGTGAGACTACCAAGCTGTGCCCTCGTGATCAACAGGGAGGTCCTCGTAAGTCAGGAACAGAGCCCCCGAGGAGGCTGGGCCCAGTCGTAAGCAAGCCTCAGGGGGATGATGTGAAGAGAGTAGTTCAGGGCCGTGCTCAGAGCCGAGACAGAACAGGACCAAATCCCGGAGGAGACACGCAGAAGCAACTTCAGGGCAGATGGCCTTCACGGTGGGGGGCAGGGAGGGAGCTGGGAGCCCAGGGCCTGTGTGGGCATCCTGGCACTGGGCATCCTGGCACTGGACAGGAGGCTAGCTCTGAATTTATAGACCCTGTCCCCCCCGCCCCCGCCTTTGCTCCCTCATCCTTAATAAAGGCGATACTAACCCAGTCCAAGCCCGAGTCTCAGTGTTCAGACTGGGCAGACAGGTTAGAGCGGGAGCCAGCAGAGCTGGGGGGGGGGGGGGCAGAGGGGCTGGGAGGGGAGGGATGGTTCTGAGGCTGCCCGTTTAGCCCAGAGTTCCAACTGGTGCACAGACAGAACTCTCCCAGATCGCATGCTTTTAGAAATGTCTTCAAATTCAAGATTATAATAAAATGTAAAAAAAAAAAAAAAATCACATGACTTCATTTTCTGGCTTTGTAGAAACTCATTTCAGCGTTTTCCTTTACCGAATTATCATGGCGGTGATTCTATTGACCCCAGTGGTCTCCATTTTTCATTTGAGAACTGTGCAAACATACTTCACATCGTTTATATTTTCTTCTCTTCTGCACATTTTTAAACAAAAATGACAAATATTCTCATCTCTCCCTGCATTCACAGTTGAGCTATTTCTCATGCAAAGGTTTATTTATTTGTACAAACATCTATGAACTCCCTCCTGGTCTGTGACCAGTTGGTGGCTCAGGTGTTGAGACTGACTCACACGAAATTGCAAATATTGTCCCTAACAGATTAGATGTTCCCTAAGCATCATTCCCCAATCTTCTTGTTAAAAATGTAGGTTTGGAGGCATTACTCTTTAATCCTTAGGAAATGTGGATAACAGCTGTCTCTGAATCCGATGATCCCTACTGTGATAGAAATCTTCAGCAAAGACGCCCCCTACCCAGGGCCCTCGGGCATGCGTGCTCTATTACAACTGACCGCGCTCAGAGGCTCTCTGCACTCTCCTCTCTCTCGTCCAGCTGGTTTATCTTTTGAGTTTTGTATTAGACGTTTTTTATGGGTCTTTCTCTGAAATACCTTGATGTCTTCTCATATTTTTTTTTTACCATATTTCTCCCCAAATTACTCCGTGTTGAATTCTATTAAATATAACTCTCCATCACTCTTGAATGTAACGCTGTAATTTGCTTTGGTCGGCACTGCCTGGGACCACCCACATCAGTGTCCTATATACCTAGTGCCCTTTTGCGAGTGATTATACCGGACTATATGGGCGACCCGGCCTTTTGCTAGTATGACCTCAACTGCTTTTCTCAATCCCCCAAATCTCAAGCCAGACTCACACAGACGTAAGCTCACCCACCTTCCCTGGGGTCCCCACGGCGCCTTACCCCTTGGACGGGCCTTCTCCACCCAGCCAGATGAGGCCACGGGCAACCCCCAGACCCGTGCGGCAGACCCCCACCCCCCTGCTCAGCTCTCTGAAGAAGGCCCCCCACCCACCTGGCTTCCCCTGTTCATTTATTGCCTCCCAGGGCCTGGGGTTTCACTCCTCCCGCCACCCTTCCTGGTTTGAGGGTAACAAATGCCTGCAAATCGTTTTATAGTCTAAATCCCCAGTAGTTAAAGAGCCTGTGGTATTTCCCTAAATAAAGTGGGCAATACCTATTTTATTACAGCCTTTGTCACTCCCCCCTTTCCCTAAATTCCATTAAAATCCTTCTAACAAAGGGAGCCGTCTGGGATCTGGCAGCAAGCCCGTTAGGCCCAGAAACAAGTTCCCAGCAAAGCCTTCGTTTCTTCTGTCGTCAGAAGTGGCTTGAGGGACCCCAGAGCCTACCCTCTGCCTTTCTGGGTCTCATTTTCAGAGAAACTTCACCAGCCTTGTTTCTCATCTTCATTTTGAGGTGCTCTTGATGTCCAAAATTTGTCCTCACTTGTTTTAAGCACGGTTTTTTCTTTCTGTTTCTTGGCCTGCTCTGTGGCTCTGCAGGTAAAACCTCGCTGAGTGACAATGTGTCCCTGAGCATGAGTGACGATGTATCCCTGAGCGCTCTTGGGACACAGACCGGCTCACACTTTTGTTAGTGATATCATCAGATGGTGGAACTCCAGGAAGGAACCTTAAAGATCAGCTCCCTTGTAAGCCTTTTTATTTTTAAGGTAAAATATATATTCTTCTAATTTATCTTTTAACCTCTGCTGCTTGTCCAATTTCCCACTGACCAAAAATATTTTCTTTGAGGCATCTTTTCAGGTCTTTAGCTATGTTCTTTCCTAGTGATCCTAATTTGTTTCTATTTTTTCTTGTCTTTTTCATCATCGTGATGTTCCTAGAGTCACATGACTGATTTAAATCCCACCTCTGACTCTAACCAGCTTGCATCCTGGAGTGACCTCTATGCCTCAGCCTTCTCACCTATATTATGGGATCATGAGAGTACCTACTTCATGTAGGGCTTTTGGAAGATTAAAGGATTTACTACATTTAAAGCACTTAAAACAGGACGTGGAATGTGCTAAAAATGTTATCATTTTCAATACCTCTTGGAACACATACAGGCACTAAAAGCTAACCAGAGCTCATACTCTTTCCCTGTTTTTGAATTATTATTTCATGTGCTAAACATGGTTTGCATATTTCTGAACCCCTCGAAAATATCTCAAAGAGAGATCAATAATTGATATCAAGCATTCTGAGAACTATAGCTTCTTTCTTCATGTTTCACAAATAAGGTCAATCGTTCATGCAAATCCCACACTATCAGTTCAGTTGAGCATCTTCTTCTGCCTATCTTTATTTCTGTGGTAATGTCCGTGCTGCTATAAATCTCTATATAAGCAGAGAGAAGCATGATGAACATTGGACACAAACAGCACTTAGAAAGGTGTGACTCTCACCTTGTGAGCTGACTTCAAGCCCCAGGAGTCCCCAAACTACGGCCCACGGGCCGCATGCAGCCCCCTGAGGCCATTTATCCGGCCCCCCACCGCACTTCCGGAAGGGCCACCTCTTTCATTGGTGGTCAGTGAGAGGAGCACTGTATGTGGCGGCCCTCCAACGGTCTGAGGGACAGTGAACTGGCCCTCTGTGTAAAAAGTTTGGGGACCCCTGATTGTGGAGCCTAAAAATTCATCCTCCGTCCCACTGCCCCACCGTGAGAGACAGGAGGCTGAAATGACAGCGGGTTTAATTCAGATGGGCAGTCTTTATATTCTTACACCATATGATTACTTCTTGTTAGGAAAGATAAGTATCAATGCCGTTTTTTTTTTTTTTACATAAATCATCCTAATATTTAAAATGATCAGCAGTTTTGTCTCCTCTTCTGACCACTGCTTAAATAATGACCGCTGCCTCCGATGTGTCTTCTTCTTGAAGGCTGAGGATAAAAATCAGTTTCCACCACAGACTATTTTTCTGCCTCCAGATCTATTCACTAACTTCATATTCAGCTCCCTCCACTTGAAATCTAACGCTAGACATCTCCCAGCTTCAGTTCTGAAAATTTCATACACGTTTTGTACACGAGAGAAAAATATAAGAGGGAAGCCTTATAGAAACACTAAGTGATGTAGTCAGAGACGACAAGAACCGTATGATTTCCTTTACATGGGGAACTAAAGAACGAAATAAACGAACAAAACAGAAAGAGACTCACAGCTGCAGGGAACAGACTGACGGTGGATAGAGGGGAGGGGGGAGGGGGACTACGTGAAGAAGGTGACGAGATTAAGAAGCACACATTGGCAGTTACAGAATAGTCACAGGGATGTAAAGTACAGCACAGGGAATATAGTCAATAAGAGTGTAATCACTGTGGATGGTGCCAGGTGGGGACTGGAAATACCAGGGGGACCACTCTGTAAAGTATATATGTGATTGTCTGACCACTGTGCTGTACACCTGAAACTAATATAAAATAATATGGAATGTCAACTGTAACTGAAAAATAAAATTTTTAAAAATTAAATCAGGGTGGTTTTTTAAAACTAGTAAGAATCAACCAAGGGGTTCGATAATGGAGGTTCTTGGTCCTACTGGCAGCCCAGGAATCTGCTCATTTTAGTTAGCACTGTGGGTGAATGCAGTGCGGGTGGTCCCGGACCACCTACTTTGACAAATGCTGCCTCGAGTAGCAGTTCTAATATAATGTATATATTCATATACATTACTTTGCATTATAAAGACCAACTCTGACCCCTCCTGAGAGCCCCATGTTCCTCTCGCTTCACGGGGGGTCTCCCACAAACAGGGCAAACAGTACCTGCAATGCCGAACTCAGGACCTCTCTCCCCAAATCAGCTCTTCTCTGCTCTCTCAGCTGACGTCACTCCCATCAGCTGGGTCACCCAAGCTAGAAACCTGGAAGCGGACTCATACCTCTCCATGTGCCTCCCCTCCAACATCAAGTCATCCACCAGTGCCATCGATTTTAGCTCCCGCCCGTCTCTTGGGTGAGTCCTCTCTTCTGCATCCCCACGGAGGTGACATCACCCCGGGTCTCCATCACTGTCTCTGATTTACTGCAGTGTCACCTGATTTATTGCAACAGACAGCTGCGTGCTCTCAAGCTCCTCACATAACTGTTTGTGATCGTCCTGTAATCCAGATTTGAGCGTGTAACCTGAATTGCTACCAGGGAAAGTCTGAAGTCTTTAGAGGCCTTCTAGGATCGGTTACCCCAAATCTCTTTCATCCCCATTTTCACCGCTCCATCCCAAAGACCTGCTGCTGTTAAAACCACCCCCTTTGAAACCTGATAGAAACTTGGAACTACACAGAGCACTGAGGAGGGTCACGAATGGGAACTAGATAGATATATGTAAATAAAACTTTCTCATTTTTCAATGCTTTCAAGGATCATTTATGTGATTTGGAGGGTCTTTAAGCATTTGAAGCAAAATTTATGACAACAGCATAAAGCATGTGAGGCAAAAATCAGAAATGTATTGGTGTGACTTTCATGAAGTAAAGTGATGTAACATACTTAAAGGCACTTTTTTAGAGGCATATGATAAACCTAAAAATAAAACAAAGAAGTACAAGCCAATGGAGAGAACTAAATGGAATGCAAAGAATAATTAAAATAAAACAGCAAATAGACAAAAACGTAAAATAGTAAGGTTTAAAACAAATAGGAAGATGGCAAAGAGCAGTACAACCTTATTGATAATTACATAAAATATGAATGATTGAAACGCTTCAATTTAGGGTTAGATTGTCAGATAAAAAAGCAAGACCCAAACATATAACACCTAGAACTTGACTTAAACTATAATTATACAGAAAAGTAAAAGTAAAATGATGGACATAAATATAAAATGAAAACACTAATAAAGATGAAGGTAGCATGACTATATAAATAATAGACAAAGTAGGCTATAGAATAAAGAATATTATCAGGAAGAAGAATAGTTTCATAATGATAAACAGATTCAATGTGTCAAACAGATATAATAATCTTAATAGTGTATACACCTAACTAAACAGATTTAAAATAAAGCACAAACTAACATAAAAATAGATAAATCGACAGTTAAAGTCTACGATTTCAATACTGCTCTCTTAAGAACTGAAAGAATAAGGAAGCAGAAAATCTGAATGCACAATCTTATCAAGCAGCTTGACCTAACTGACATTTATAGAACACTCCATCTAGGGACAGTGAATACACTCTCTCTTCCACAGCCTAAGGAAAGTTTACCAATATAGATCATATGCTGAATCATTCAAAAATTTCAAACAAATTTAAAAGGACTGAAGTCATATTATCTGACCACAAAAGACTTAAATTAAAAATCAATACCCAAGATTTTTCTGAAAGCTAATCTCAAAATTTATGAAAATTAAATAATATCCAGGCCAAAGAAAAAAATTAATTAACTTATAAAAAATTTTTAAATTAAATAAAGATTTGAACAAAGTACATAAAATACTTTGAAATATACTCAAAACAGTGCTTAGAATGAAATTGATAGTTTTACGTGTTTACACTTAAAGAGACGGAGACCTAAAGTTAAAT
This sequence comes from Saccopteryx leptura, assembly GCF_036850995.1. Taxonomy (NCBI): domain Eukaryota; kingdom Metazoa; phylum Chordata; class Mammalia; order Chiroptera; family Emballonuridae; genus Saccopteryx; species Saccopteryx leptura. Next base: position 112,106,965 of record NC_089509.1, read on the forward strand.
ATCTTAGCTAACAACTTAAGAAAATAGAAACAGAAGAGCAAACTAAGCACACGCAGAGAGAAATAATAAAGATTAAAGATGAAGCCAATGAAATAGAAAATGGACACATGATACAGAAATTCAATTAAACAAAGAAAAATGTTCAGATCAAGGCAACTGATAAACTTCCACTGGAAGCAGTGGTTCTCTAAACCTTAGCGTGCGTTAGAAGCACCAGGCATGTTTGTTAAAGCACTGACTGCTGGACTCCGACCCCAGAACTCTTAAGTCAGCTGGTCTGTAGGGCAGGGAAGGGGGGGCGGAATGTTCATTTCTAATAAATCTATAGGGGATCTAATTCATGCTTCTGTGAATTGCATTTTAAGGAGCAGAGTGCCAGATCGAAAAAGGGAAAAAAATACAGATGACTAATAGCATGAATAAAAAAGGGGCCATCATTCTAAATTCTGCAAATGTTAAAAGGATAATAAATAATAATAAAAGTACTAATAATATTATGAACCTTATATCAGAAATTTAGATGAAATTATGACAGAATTACTGTATGAAAAATTTTAACAAATATTTAGGAAAGCTATTAGAAAAAGCAAATTTAGTAACAGTGCAGCATAAAATTTATATAAAAACAATTATCTTTCTATATAATCACAACAAATAGTTGAAAAAAAATTTTAAATATACAGAACAATCAAAACATAAAATAATTATGGGCAACTTTAGTAAAAACATATAGAAGTCCTCTACTATAAAAACTGCATAACATTGCTGGGAGAAATGAAAGAAAACCTTTAAAAAATGGAGAAATATACCATGTTTATGAATTTGAAGACTCAGTATTGTTACGATACCATTTCTCCTCAAATTGATTTATATATTTAATGAAATGCCAATCAAAATCTCATAAAACTTTTGCTTTGAGAAATTTACAAGCAGATTCTGAAATAGAAGGACCTAGAATTGCATTTATAACATAATGTTCATAATATTGTTTTTTTAAAAAGTTGTAGAACTCACACTATCTGCTTTCAAAACAGTAATAAGCTATGTGATAAAGTGTGGTATCAGTGTAAGGATGGGCATATAGATCAATGGAACAGAATAGAGTCCAGAAAAAACACACTCGTAGCTGATTTTTGGCAAAGACATCAAGGCTATTCAAAAGAATTTTCTTTGTAACAACTGGTACTGCATATTTGTTTGTGAAAACATGAACCTTGGCTCCTACTTCATACTACTTTCAAAACTTAACCCAATCATAAAAAATCTAGACCTAAATGTAAAGGCTAAAACATCGAGAAAGAAACACAGGAGAAAATCTTTATAATCTGGAGGGCAGGCAAGGATTTTATTTATTTTTTTATTTTTTTACATAGGACACAGAACATTAAATTCACAAAAGAAAAAAATTTATGATTAAATTATATCTAAAATAAAAACTTGTGTTCCTCAAAAGACAGCATTAAGAAATGAAAAGGTGAGCCACAGCCTGGGAAAATATACATATTTGTAAAACAGGTAAATGACAAAGGACTTGTGTCCAGTATATGTGAAGAAATTCGACATATAAGAATGAAAAGATAAGCAACCCAGTTTTTTAAAAGGAACAAAAGATTTGATCAGACACTTCACAAAACAAAATATACAAATGACCCAGAAACACAGGAAAAGATGTTCAACACCATTAGTCCAATTAAAATAATAAGACAGCCCAGCTGCATACCCGCTAGAAATGCCACAATGGAAAAGTGACAACAGCAAAGTTTGGTGAGGAGCAGAGCAGGCAGGGTGCCTGTGCATTTCTTGTGGGAGTTGGAAATTGTACCATCTCTTTGCAAAAACAGTTCGGCAGCTTCTCATAAAGTTAAGTACACACCGTACAAGTTGACCATCTCACTTCTACAGGATATTGGCTCAAGAGAAATAAAAACATTTTTCCACACAAAGCCATACACATATGTTCTTAGTATCTTTTGTAACAGTCAAAAAGAAGAAAGGCTCAAATGTCCATTTGCAGGTGAATGGGAATGCAAATCACAGTGTATTTGTTCAGTGGACTATTACAAAGTAATAAAATTGTTAAATCTCTAGGAATAGATTCATAGGCATGAAAGAATACATCCTGAACGTTCCCCTTTCTCCAGCAAAGAGAAGGTCGATCCAAGTTAGAATGGCCTAAAGCAGACCAATGACTGCCTGGAGACAGCTGGGCAGGACCGTATAATAATCCATCATGAATCACTTAAATGAACAACCCATGTCCACGTTCCTTTATTAAAATCAGCCGTGCCTACATTTGCTTTGTGTGAGGAGCTAGCTGATCTGCAACCGGGATGAGCCAGTAACCACGCGAAATTTTTGCAGCCACTGTCAGTTCTGACCAGAGGTGGCTGGGTCCTCATTTTCAGCGCCCAACTCCATGCTATTGGTTTTTTTTTAACATGACCCCAGCTTGTGTGAAGTATTTTTGGAGAAAAAGGATGAGTTCTTTATCTTTGTCTGAGTCAGAGTGGAGCAGAGGAAAGACAGTGGGACACGTGTCATCTTGTGAGTCTGACATTAGTCATGTTCTTAGAGTCAGAAGGAACTGTGAGCCCAAAAGACTGGAAATCAACAGATAACATTGGAAAGGGCATTGGCTGTTCCCTCATCATGAGCTGGGAGCTGGAGTCAACTTTATTTTAATTTCAAAGGGCTGATAACATGTGAGCTACACTTTACTGACCACTTGAGCTATGAGGTCACGGTTTTCCTAAGCTCCTGTGCCTTGTGCGGTGTCTGTGGTTGCATCTCCTGCCCTGAGTACACTGGACACGTTAAAGACAGCCCCTGGGCCAGGCAGTGAACTTGAAGGCTAACTAATCAATCCTCCAGCACCTTGATGGGACTTGGCACGAGAAGCCAATTCAAAAACTGCATGTTGTTGGCCTGACCAGGCGGTGGTGCAGTGGATAGAGCGTTGGACTGGGATGTGGAGGACCCAGGTTCGAAACCCCGAGGTCACCAGCTTGAGCACGGGCTCATCTGGTTTGAGCAAAAAGCTCACCAGCTTGAGCACAAGGTTGCTGGCTCGAGCAAGGGGTCTCTCGGTCTGCTGTAGCCCCCAATCAAGGCACATATGAGAAAGCAATCAATGAACAACTAAGAAGCAGCAACCAAGTATTGATGTTTCTCATCTCTCTCCCTTCCTGTCTGTCTGTCCCTATCCTGTCTGTTAGTCCCTCTAACTCTCTCTGCCAAAAAAAAAAAAAGAAAAGAAAAGAAAAAAGAAATGCATGTTGAAACAACTTTTTGCCTCTTAATAGAATGCAGACTTCTCACCATTAGGTCACATCGTCATCAGTGCCCAGATCAGGGTTCATTTTGATGCTTCCTCCTCCTGGCTTCCTGATTTCTTTACTTTTTCACTTGCAGATGGTTCTGTGGTTTCACTTCCTATGTGGTTTCTGAACCCTGAGCACGCGACCTGGAGAGGGGGAGCCCTAGCTCTTCGGCTTTCGTGGCCTTGCCCACACAGCCCGGTGCTGGCGCTGCACAATCGCCGCGTGGGCACTCAGCAAGTTCCCCACGGGAGCCCAGGGGGAGCCGCCAGCCGGCTGAATGGCTCTGGCACGTGAGGGAGGACAGAGGGCAAACGCCCCGGGTTGGCAGTGCCTGTGTGTGTCATGGCCCTGTCTCTTGTCTGCGGGGAGACTATGGGCAAGTCAAACCAGCGGGGCAGGTGAGTGCTGGTCTCTCCCTTCCCCCCTCTCGGATGACTTTTTGCCCTTTCTCTTGAGTAGCTCAGAGGCCCCCAGAGACCCCACGTTCTTCCTCGGGGTGTCAGAATTGTGTGAGTCTGGGCTTTTTGTACATTGCTGAAGGAGAAGGCTGAGACCTGAGACTGCCTAAATTCGATTCAGGAAAAAAAAAAAAAAAGTGGTATTTTTGTACCTGAGTACCAAGAAGAACATCACACCGTTCCCACCTGAGCCCATGAGAATCGTGGCCTCACTCCTCAGCTAGGTGGGCCCTTTGCAGATGGTGCCTCCTTCTTGCCCTTTTCGTGGGCACGATCTGGGATTTCTCCCAGCACCGACAGCACTTCTGTCATCCGGGACCCTGGCCACGCTCCCCAGCCCCATGGTCATCACCACCTTTTCCAGCACCTCCATTGTGTCTGCACTCTGGGCACTGCCTTCACCCAACACAATATTTGTGGGAGAGCTCAAGTGTCGCTTCCACATACATAGGACTGTATCCAATTGTATTTTTTACTAAAAGCTTAGCTCTCTTACAGCAGAGATTCCAAAGAGTCCTCTCTTTGCCTCTAGGTCCAGTCTTCTTAAAAGGCAAATTCAGCCAGAGAGGACAGTTTCTGCCTCTGTTAAGGATGGGAAATCTCAATGCGCATAATCTCAGAGGGGCCACCGAGGAGACTAACTGCTTACCCAGTTTATGGTTTCTGTTGGAGGTGATGGGTTTGTTACTATTTTGCAATGAGTCAGATTCGTTTCAAGAAATAAATAGGGAACGACTTCCATGTTGTCTCAGGCACTCTGCCAAGTGTATCAGACATTTAGAAATGTCATGAGATAATTATCCTATTTACTCTCAAGAGTATTGTGTTAATCTCTCGTGCAGAGGAAGGGTCCCTTCAGAGCATAATTGTTGCAGGCTGCAGTACCTTCGTTCCCAGTGAGAACCAATGCCATGTAACCTGCACCTCTGGACTGGGAGAAAGACAGCCCATAACCTTCTTCAACTCCATCCACTGTAGTCTCCTCCCAAAGTTCACAATACTTCCCCTTTCTGAGCAACGAAGGATCTCACTCAACACCAACTTCACTGAGATCCTTCTGCGTACCACATACTATGCTCGTGATAGGAAGCCAGATAAGACAAAGCTCCTCCCCTCAAAGGAGTTCCGAGCTCAATGGAATATCCAGGTTCAGTGGATAGAAAGACAAGCAAATACTGGAGATTCTGGGCAATGGGTAGAGTAGTGGAAAGATGTACAGAGGCAGTTCAGGAAGAAGAAGGAAGGGCTCTCACTGCAGGACTAATAGAGGCCACAGAGAAGGCCAGGCCTGGGTTTTAAAGGATGAATAGGAGTTTCACATGTGGGTGTATCTGAGAAAAAATACTGCTACCTCGGGATCCACGGCCTCCCTTCCTCCTCATCCCCATCCTTGCTCCCGTAGGAAGAGGTCAGAGTAGGGAGGAGGAGGGGAATGGGAGGACAGATTGGCTGAGGGGTTTTATCTGGAGAGGGAAGACACTACTAACTGTTGAAAAGAGTAGATTGGGGCCCTTGCTGGTTTGCTCAGTGATAGAGCGTCGGCCTGGCATGCAGAGGTCCCGGGTTTGATTCCCGGCCAGGGCACACAGGAGAGGCGCCCATCTGCCTCTCCACCCCTCCCCCCCTCCTTCCTCTCTGTCTCTCTCTTCCCCTCCCGCAGCCGGGGCTCCATCGGATGGCTCCTTGGCCTCTGCCCCAGGCGCTGGAGTGGCTCTGGTCACGGCAGAGCAACGCCCCGGAGGGGCAGAGCATCGCCCCCTGGTGGGCAGAGCGTCGCCCCCTGGTGGGCGTGCCGGGTGGATCCCCGTCGGGCGCATGCGGGAGTCTGTCTGACTGTCTTTCCCCGTTTCCAGCTTCAGAAAAATACAAAAAAAAAAAAGAGTAGATTGGGGGGGGGGGGTGTCAATGAATAATAGTGATAGTAGTAAACCCATCCCTAGGCCTTCCTATGTGCCAGGTGTCGTTCTAAGTACCTGTATGAACTCAGTGAAACTTTGTCCCCATCTCATAGATGGAGAAAGAGACCAGATAACGAAGGAACACAGAGCTTTCAATGAAAAAGTAGAGCCCGGAAGCCCAGCAGCCCAGCTCCCATGCTGAGCCCCGTGAGCCTGCGCCCTCCAGGGGTCCTCCGGCCAAGTGTCGGGAATGCTTCCGCGGGGAGCTGAGACTCAGAGGGAAGAGATGAAATTCAAGTGAAGGAGACTAACAAACGAACCAAGAGGGAATTTTAAAGAAACATGTTTTGTTTTGTTTTTTTGTCACTATTCCCACTCCCATCACACTCAGGTTTAGGTCTTTTTTCTTTTTTTTTTAACAGTCTATAACAAAGATTAAAATTGCCTCTCAAGATTTTGTTTTTTGCTGGGCTACTTTTTCTTTAACTGTCACTCCCTGGTGAGAGCGGCACTTGAGGATAACACAAACCTTTCAGACACAGGTGGCCAAATCGGGGTAGGGGAGGGGGCACAGAGGAAGGAGCAGGGTGTCCCTGTCATGAGAGGACAGCCGGTGCACGGACATGGGGACAGCCTTGGTGTCTGGGAACTCATCTGTAATGGGCGATGAGAGAATTCATTTCATTTTTAGTGTCTTCCAGATTTAGCCCAGCATCTTGACGTCCCAACCAAACCCCGGCAGCTATGCATGCGGAGCCAGGAGATGTCCCCAGTGACACCTTCTTCGTTTCGGTGCCCCTCTTCTTGGCACAGACCCTCGATTCACGCCATGGGGAGATGACCTCCATTAGTTTTTCTGCCCACGCTTTAGAAAGCTTGGCTCGCTCCCAGGCCGCACACCGGACAACGACAGACATTTACTTTGTTAGGGGGTGGGGGAAGGAAACACAACTTTTTATATTAAACGAGCATTTGGTTTAAATGGAGACCATTCAGATTGGAAACCAGGGGGTTAAAAACCAAACAAACACTGCAGAATCAGGGATAGCGGTGGCTGTCAATGTGGGGGTCCATTCAGTTTTCCAAGTGTCAACAGACTGGTCATTGCTGGGATCTGTGTTTCCTCTGTGGTTCTGTTTACACGTTGGTTTCTGGCAAGGGGGAAGTGTTTGCATATGACCTTTAGTAAAATGCAGACATCACCTCATTCGGTCTCATCAGGAGCAGAACTGGTCCTCCCATTCATCTTTGTCAGACCAGCAGGAGCAGCCCCGGGCTAGGTCATCCAGCCCACCGGTCGGTCCTCTCCCAGTGGAGTTCAAGATTTATCCTTCGCTCTGCTAATTAGACTTGGGCACACTTGAACCCGTGAGCTAGTAACGCTCCATTAAACCCCAGCATCTCTCTCTCTCTCTCTTTGGGTCATTTCTCACTAGGATCAGGAAATGACATGTGCCATTGGGACGAGAGTCTGGAGTTGGCTTTCGGGCGCGGGGGGCAGGGGGGGGATGCTTAAAAGATACAACCCCGGGATCCTTTCGTGATCGTCTGTGAGGCACTTTGGAGATCCTCTTCTCTCCTTGCAGGGGAGGGTCCTGCCAAAGGCTCGGGCTCACCAGGTTTCCTACCCACACTCCGCCACCTCTCAGAGGAAGTTCACAGGATGGTGGAATGCCCCGGGAGAGAGCCCAGGGGGGCTGCTACCAGTGTGCAAGTCAGAGGAGAACTGTTTATCCCATTAGCAAAACCAACAGAACCTTGCTTGTCTTTCACCGAAAATTCCCTCAAGGCGCTGAGCAGGCTAGGACAGACTGTTTTGGAAACTACTAGAAGAAGGGATCTGTTCAACGTTATTTACAGTTCAAAAAAACCGTAGCATTTCCCTGGCCTAGCCAGTTTCCAGACCAGACTGAACTCCACAGACTTTTCTACCACTCAGCAAATCCAGTCAGCTTGCGGCAGAGCTGACCGGTCTCCGGGCCAGCAGCTGAGCCCCCCCCCCCTCACCCCCGTGCGCGGCCACCGTGGCCCCGAGTAACATCTGCACATCTGCAGCCGCGCTCCGTCCCGATGCTGTGGGGACCGGTGGGAGGAACGTGCAGACACAGGGTGATGTGAGGACGGAGACCAACAAGGGTCAGAGAAGCTTCTGGACCCGGAGTATGAGGCTGACTCAGGCCCTGCCTCCTGCTGGGTCTCCCAGCGTAACAGCAACGGTGGGCGGAGCTTGTTTGGAATAAAATAACAGTTACAGAAAAACATCACACAGATCATTCATCTTACAAACACAGCTCCAATTTTTTTTTCTTCATTTCATTCATATACTACAAAAGGACATGGTCATGTTTGCACTCTCACCCACCCAGAGGGGCTAAAGCAGTGCTTCCCGGAGTGGGATGTGTGGGGGAACCACCCGAGCTCGTGTTAAGTAACAGATCCCACCTGAAAGGTCTGGGGTAAAGCCTGCGCATCAGCATTCAACCAGCACCCGCTGGTGCAGGTGGCACTACACCCAGTCTGGTAAACGGGGGTCCAGAAAACGTAATCGGTTCCCCGTCCCCAACGCAGTCAAGCCCCGCTAGCTCTCGAATTACAGTTCAGGCTGTATTATTCTATAATCTGCTCTCCTCGCTAACTATGGAGAAGAAGCATACTTCCAAGTCAACACCAAAAAACAGAAGACATTCCTTTGACTACTTACACAGAATCCCACAGCTGAAACGCCCTGATTTGTTCGCCTTGCCCCTTGCAGAGGAAGAGTGGGTGTGCTTCTACCTGCGGGGGGCGTTGTCAGGCTGGCCCCGTTCACGGGCTGCGCTCCTAGGCCAGAAGGAGGAGGCGTGGCTGACGATCGAGCTCACGTGGGCCGAACACCAAGCCCGGTGTTTCTCCCGGTGCAGAAAGGTAGTCGTGCGCCTGAGGACGATATCATTGAGCCGAACTCCACAGCACACGGGAGCGTAGCTTCTGGGGTTCTCCTGCCGGGCTCTGCTTCCTGCGAGCGGCCTCACTGCTGAGCCAGGAGGCCCAGGACCCTGTGGGATAAAGAGTTCACCTTGCCCTGGCCGGTTGGCTCAGCGGTAGAGCGTCAACCCCTCGTGTGAAAGTCCCAGGTTTGATTCCCAGACAGGACACACAGGAAAGGTGACCATCTGCTTCTCCACCCCTCCCCCCTTTCTTCTCCCCTCCCATGGCTCCATTAGAGCAAGTTGGCCCCAGGCGCTGAGGATGGCTCCATGGCCTCCGCCTCAGGTGCTAAAAAATGGCTCCAGTTGCAATGGAGTGAGGGCCCCAGATGGACAGAGCATCACCCCCTAGTGGGCTTGCCCCGTCGGGTGGATCCCCGGGCGCATGCGAGAGTGTGTCTCTCCTCTCACTAAAACAAACAAACAAAAGAGTTCATCTTTCCTGGTTGCCAATTTCATGTGAACATTGTATAGAAAAAACAAAACAAAACAGAAACAATTTCCTATTTTTGTATGGGGACACATACATACGTCATAAAAGGAAAACACAAAATTCACAGGAATCATTAGGATTCAATCATGAGAGCTCAGAAACGTTTCCTTGCTTGTGCCTGGCTGCTTTAGATCCTTCGGGACACAGCCCACGGAGGTCTGCGTTTAAGGGCCTTTGGATGGATAAGGTTGAGGGCAGCCGCTAACCTGGCTCCACACCCTCATCTACAGCTGAGGCAACAGGCACAGGCGGCTGGCTGACTAGCCCCATAGTGTCAGATTAACAAAAGCAGGTCACAAAGGGCTCCAAATCTTTAGGATGACCAAGTACGTGAAGCTTTGCAAAGCCGATTCTCTGTTTAGCCCAGTGGCTCTCAAGCCTTTATACATATTCAGCAGAGAAGCTGTTGAAATCTCCAGCGTTCAGGCCCAATCAAAACCAACTAGCTTAGATTTTGCTTGGGTTGGGATCCAGACATCAGAGTAGTTTCTAAAACTCCCAGGCGGTTTCGGTGTTGAACCTTTAGTGTCAGAACTGCCAAACAAAACCACAGCGGGCCCAGTGAACTTTGAATTTCAGATAGCTAATCATTTTTCAGTATGTTTCCAAACATTGCATAAGACATACTTATGCTAAAGAGGCCTTCATCCTTTATCTAAATTCAAATGTGACTAGACATCCTGCATCTCCCTGGGCCACATTAAGCCACCCAGTGTGAAAGCCAGACTTCAAGGAAAGTCTTTGACAGCAAGGGCACCCGTCAAGGTCAAAGCGTCCAGCTCTGTGCCCAGACTGGTCATCCTCAACCCCAAAGTTCTCCCGTCTCAGACAGGATTCAGGGGCCAGGTGGTGGCATCCTTTGGATCACCAGGGCTGTAGCCTGACGCTTGCGATTTTTCTCCAAAGACAGAAACAAGGTGTATTTAATGTTATCTAAAGGAGAGCAGCAAGTGGTATTAGTGGTGTGTGATGCTCTGCTGCGTGCAGCTCACAATGTGCCAGACAGAGCACGCTTCCGTCCGGTTCCCCATGGAGTAAATAGTTGAGCCTGAGCCTGGACTAGACCCTGACAAAGGCTTAAACGCTCCCAGCAAGAGCCTCCCTTTTTATAAACATCGATGTCCTCCGCTCAGGACCCAGAGCAGCTCTGCACCTTTGAAAAGTGACGCACAGGCTCTTGGCTGCAAACTCCTTCCTGCTGGTTACTTGTCTCCCAAACCTGGAGAACAGTGAGCTGAGACATACTGTCTACTTCTGCAATAGTCCCTCGGGATTTAAAACGTACCCAAACCAGCAAGGCACAAAATCCCTGTGCCCCGCTCAGAACAGCTAACACTGAAATGAGGAAAGGAGAAAGACCAGCCGCGGGGCCCAGCTGCGTCCTCCCAGGGACAGGGAGGTCTGTGTGCCCCGTGCGATGCTGACCAGTGGTGGGAGTGGGGAGCTCCTAGGGCCAGCAGCCTCCAGCTGGTGGCTTGATTTCAGCCACGACCACGCAGGAGTGGTCGAGGGAAGTGACCCCACAGGCCTGACCTCCCAGAGCTCAAGAACTCCCAGACTCACCCGAGATTTGCAAACTATGAACTTATGAGAGTGAGTCCTGTACCAGTTTGTAGAGGGTGTTAATGTCCTTACAACCTGACCCCACAGCTGCCCGAGCAGATGGTTCTTCCAGACACACATTTTCCTATTTTGCTCCCGGTTCCTAACCTATAAATGGTACCCATGGAAAGTAAGGGACTTGGTTCTGCATCATTCAAACCAAGACCAACTCCCGTTCAAACAGACCCCACATCCAAGACAAGCAATGTGTGGGCGCAGGGAGGGAGAGAAAAGTGATGACTGGGACTTTGGAAAGAGCACATGTGAAGGAAGTGGGTGGGGCGGGTGGCGCTGGCTCTCTTCCACCCGGCATGCCGGCGCCCAGCCCAGGGAGCGGGCCGCCGCCTCGCCAGCCCGGGTCTCCAGCCAACGCGCTGCGATCTCAGCCGCCCACCAGGGGCGCACACAACCTATCAGCCTCCGCCTGGCCTCCCTCCGGGAGCCGCAGATGGCCTCCGCCGCTGGGCCGCTGCTGCTGTCCTGCTCCGAACACGATCGACTCTAGCCCAGGAAACTCTTGAAGACATGTGTCGCCCCTGAGGGTAAGGCTATGAAATCTCATTTCCTCACTAAAGTCCCCTCTGATCCTTGAAATCCACAAAATGCTTCCCGGGGAAGAGAGCCCATTCTGTCAGGCTGCCCCAGCTCCCTGGAGGTCCCGAGTGGCCACAGTGACTCATCTGGCAGTCATCCACCCACAGGCCTCCGTGGGCGAGGAGACCATCTGGACACCAGGCTCGGCGCGCATGGCGCCGGGCCACCCTGGCCCTCGGGCTCCTGGAGGGCCTGCGAGACAGGCGCCGAGTCCCGCGGGGCACAGAGTCCCCTCTGGCTCCTCTTGCTACTTTGCGGGTGCCTCGCCAGACACTTCTTGAGCTCCAGATACATTCTGCACCCTGCGCTGGATGGCACTACTAAATGATAGGACAGAGCCTCCGCCTTAAGAGATAATAACTCCACTGCAGGGACCTTCATTCACGCACCTGCAAGACCACGTCTGGGGACCTGGCCAAAGGAAATCCTCAGTGAAACTGAGGAAGGTTTATGTATATAGGTGATCATTGGAGTTTTGAAAAAGTGAAAGAGGAAGAGAGAGAGAGAGAGAGAAGCATCAACTTGTTCCACTTAGTTGTGCACTCATTGGTTGCTTCTTGTATGTGCCCTGACTGGGGATCAAACCCACAACCTCGCTGTGCCAGGACAATGCTCTATCCACTGGGCTCTCGCCAAGGCCTAAGCTTTTTTTCTGGAAGTTAGAAGTGGGGAGGCAGTCAGACTCCCACATACGCCCAACCGGGATCTACCCGGCATGCCCACCAGGGGGCGATGCTCTGCCCATCTGGGCCGTTGCTATACTGCAACCGGAGCCATTCTAGTGCCTGAAGCAGAGGCCATGGAGCCATCCTCAGCGCCTGGGGCCAACTTTGCTCCAATGGAGCCTTGGCTGCAGGAGGAGAAGAGAGAGACAGAGAGGAAGGAGACGGGGAGGGGTGGAGAAGCAGATGGGCACTTCTCCTATGTGCCCTGGCTGGGAATCGAACCCAGGATTTCCACATGTTGGGCAGATGCTCTATTGCTGAGCCAACTGGCCAGGGCTGGCCCAAGGTTTTTGTATAATAAAAATATTATTAGTGCTCTAAGGATATTCTAAGAGGATGGGCAGTGGAAGAAGCCACAAAGGGAAAAATAAAATGTTTGTGTAAAGTTTAACATCCACTGCAGTTTATAGAAAAACGACCCAACAGTTAAAATACAAATACTGTTGGAAAATATATTTGTTGAAAGCAATTCTTTTAAAGTACTTGTGTATCAACTGGCGATGAGCAGGGAACTTCTGGACCTTTGGACAATGAACAGAAAACATATCCCACAACCCAAGGTCCCAAAGGGCTCTGAGAGCCCCCTCCTTTTGCAAAGAAGAAATCTGATGACTGAGGAAGTGATGAGCCCTGCACATGGCCAGGAAATGACAGTCCAGGACAATCACCATGACCTGTCCTTGATGGACAGAAAGAAATACCCAAAGGAAGGGGAAGTGCCCAATAGAAGCTTCTGCATTCTGCACGGTCTGTGAAACCAAATCACAGGATGCTATGAAAGTATAAAATCGTCCACAGTGACTCAGCCTTCCTGCATCATTGCCGGAGTGGAAACTCGCATGGAGAAAAACCTTGCAACCTTAGATAAGCCAAGCAGAGTGGACTTTCACTGACAAAGAGCTGGTAAAGACCCCTCCGGGAAACAGAAGGACTGTCCCACAGACAGGTGTTGGGTGGACACAAAGGTTAAGGCCCCTTTGACAGATTTCAGGCACTGCACATGGTGAAGGGTGTGTACATCTTGACTTTGGAGAGGAGGCCTTTTGTGAGCATATTAGTGCAGCTTAATAACACGAATCCAAAAAGAGAAGGTCAGTTCCCTGAAGAATGCGGTCGGTCATTTGAACAAAGCCGAGCTAAGTGGCTAATGAGAAGAAAACGGGCCCCCTCTTTTGAGGGGTTCCCTGAGGACCTGCTGGATGCCTGGGGACCCAGCGCGCACACACAGCATGTCCACCTCTCAACGCCACTCAGGAAGGAGGACACTTCTTCCTGGAAGGGAGGGTGACGGAGGTGCGTCGCTCTGTGGAGCAAAGGCAGGCAGGGAGGCCGGTCCGGTGGCTTCCAGAACCGTTTATTTAGCGAGTAACTTAAAATCAGACCCATTTCCAGGGCAAGGCTCAGAGAAGACACATGGAGCAGAGTCCAAAGGTACACCTGCTTGCCAGATGCCCCCTACTCATGTCCCCAGATCGGTCAGCCAGCTCCCAGTCACCGGAGAGGAACCCCACAAGTGTAAGAGGGGCCAACCCAAGGCCAGTTTCTCTTGGTCTACATCTTTGCCACAAAGGGATCTGAATTAGTTATTTCAGTCTGAGAACAAGTGGAACAGAAAAATTATTTTTAATACAAATAAATTTAACATACAGTTTATACACTGAGGTCCTCAGAAGCAGAAGATCGGGGTTATTTTCCACTAACAGCTAGACTGAAATGCACAGGCTTGCTGGAAAAGGTCTCCATGTTTGTTGTGTCTAGTCTCAAGCCCTTGCAAGCTTCCTGCAAGTGCGAGAAGACCTTTAAAAATGCCCTGAGGGCCCCCGCCCCCGCCCTCCAGGGTGAATTTCTCAGCATTACTTTTTGTATCAATCATTGGGCAACATACAACTAGATGAGAGATAGTTTTAAGGAGAACAGTCAAGGCTGGCACAGAAATAATTGGCATCAATTATTTTATTACCTGCTCTCTCAAGGCAGAAGCCTTATCCACTTACTTGGAGCTGACCCACGGGCCGCACTCATGGAGCAGGCCCAGCCGTGAGCACACAGACTACTGTGTCTGAATTTTCTACATTCTTACACCCTCTGCCCACTTCCTACCCAGAACTTCTTTGAAAACAATGGGCCTAAACCAATATGTTCACCATAAGCTGTTAGAACACAGCTCAAGGTTGAGCCCAAAGCAGGCCTAGGAAAGGTATTTGTTGATTCACTCTCCACTGAAGAAGGTCAGAGAGCCTGTGATTTTCACAAGCCTGGCAGTGGTCTCCAGGATCAAGCAAGCTCAGGAAACTCTGATTTGATGCAAATCCCACACTCTTTTGGAATAAGGGAATAAAGGAATTGGGAAAGAGAGTGTTGGGTAGAACTCACTGACACTCTTCACCCAGCCAGCTGTGATGGGGAGGAGAGTCCCAGAAGAGAGTGTGCCGGGGTCACCACTCCATGAATAACGAGCTACCTTCGAGAAGTGGGACGAGCTTCAAGGGTGGTGTGTCCACCCGGAAGGACCACCCCATCTAGTCCAGTGGGCATCTACACCAAGCCGCAGGGGCTAAAAGAAAGGAAGGCTGTTTGGTGCCTTGGAAGCAATGCATCTAGAAATGAATCTTTCTCGGAATTAAAGCGCTAGAAATTGGTCCTGCCTGTGTTGAGTGGTGGTTGCCTCGGAGAGAAGTAATGGTACCACAAGGAATGGCGTGGCGATCACCCATTCCTTCAGGAGGTGATCGAGAGCGCTGTAGCTTTTCAAGAAAGGTGGACCCCGCTGAACCTGAAAATACGGACTGGAAGAGCAACCAACCCACTTGTACAGTCACCATGAACTCAACCTTAGTGCTTTGCTTTACCCGCCGCCTCCCAAAAAGACAAGTCCACCTTGACAGCTGTCTGAATTGCAGGTCCTGTTCCGTTACGTAATCATTCCTCATCACTAGCATCTGAGATGATCTGAGAGGGAAGGTACATTCATTCATTTGTGGCACACCTTAAAATTCATATAAAGAACAAAGGGCATACATCGCGTCCCCAGCTGCCTGATTTGAGGCAAGGAAGGCAACCCATGTGAACATTCTCCCGGGCTAGAAGCTCTCCGTGCTTAATCCCCTGGTTCAGAGCGAAGCACTTGTACGTCTTCCTCCCGGAAGGTGAACTGTGCTGACATGTTCGTGCAGGAAACAAGCGGAGTTCCGTGAAGTAATCTCTCCCGAGTTTTGCTCCTGATCTCTGTCCACACTGCCGCCTCTTCCGTGCACTGAGCTGACCTCCGGGCGGTCTGCGGAGACGGGGCCCCGTGAGGAATCAGGAGTTACTACATATGCGTACCGTGTGCCGGGAGAGGTCCGCCCTTCCTTCCAGCTGCAGGAACCCATCTTCTGCTTCTGAATAGCACTGGTGTCCCCCTGACCTTGGGGAAATCAGCTCCCCGTCTCCCTGGGCCTCAGTCATCTGCAAACTGAGGGTTAAACAGAATACTTTCCAAGCACCCTTTGCCTCTCAGGAACATGAAGCCTGAGTCAGGGGGAGAAGTTTGGCTGCCTCTCTGCAAGGGCCTTCTTGGGAGCACCTGCCCCTTCCACACGGCCCAGGGCCAGCAGCCAGGAGCGGCCCAGCAGGACAACGGTGAAGACAGCAGCCAAGACCCAACGTTCCCCTGTCCCCGTGGAAGCCTCACGCTCAGACACAAAGCTCAGAGCCAACTCCTATTCTTTGTCTTCTGCACTGAGACTCAGCAAGGAGCTTCCCCGCAGCCATCACTGTGAAGAGGTACAGACACAACATCGTCCTTGATAAAGCTCACGGCATCCAAGGCGATGAGCAGTTCCCGGCCCGGCTCTGCCAGGGCACTCCTCTTCTATGAGGGGCAGGCTTGCTGGCACAGAGGGGGCATTTAATAAACACCTGCTGAATGAGTGAATGAGTGGAGGTCTGGTGGATTAATGATGAGGAGGTGGATGGGTGGACGAGATGCATGGTTGGGTGGCTGGGTAGATGGGTGGATGGATAAATAGTGATTATGAGCAGAAGCTCTGGTTCCATGTTTTAAAACTGTTGCTATGTCTTAAAAACTGTGGGACTTTGGAAAGCCATTTAAAGTCTCTAGGACTTCATTTCTTTCCCTGAAAAATGGCAGTCATAAAAGTCCTTACCCTCACTGGGTTATTATTGTGAGGAAGAAAGGAAGTCATCTGCGTAAACTGATTAGCAGCTAGGCCAGCACACCATTAGCATTCATAAATACTTGCTATTTTTATCAAAATACTGAATGCAAGTCATCTTTTTACAAAGAAAACCTTTCATCAGTCTACATCAGGGGTAGTCAACCTTTTTATCCCTACCGCCCACTTTTGTATCTCTGTTAGCAGTAAAATTTTCTAACCGCCCACCAGTTCCACAGTAATGCTGATTTATAAAGTAGGGAAGTAACTTTACTTTATAAAATTTATAAAGCAGAGTTACAGCAAGTTAAAGCATATAATAATAATTACTTACCAAGTACTTTATGTCGGATTTTCGCTAAGTTTGGCAGAATAAATCTTTATAAAACAACTTACTCTAGTTAAATCTATCTTTTTATTTACACTTTGGTTGCTCCGCTACCGCCCACCATGAAAGCTGGAACGCCCACTGGTGGGCGGTAGGGACCAGGTTGACTACCACTGGTCTACATCATAAAAAAGTAAAAAATAAAAGCAAGGCATGTACAGAATTCAACACTTTAGATTAGAATGAATAATAGCACACTGCTGGCTCTCCACCCCTGGAGCAATCATGAGAAACCAGTGAGCGAGGAGGAGGCGCTGGTAAACACTACCTGTGTAACACACGGTGGGTGCTCAGTAAAGAGGTCTGTCACGGGAACAGACGGAATGAATTGAATGAGTGCACGAATGGATGAACAGATGGGAAGACATCAAAAGGAACGAGAGATTGTCTAGTTCAGTGGTTCTCAACCAGGAGAGACTTAGCTCCCCGGGGGATGTTTGACACTGTCTCGGGACATTTCTGGTTATCACAAACTGGGAAGTGCTATTGGCACCTAGTGGGTCGAGGCCAGGGGTGCTGTTAAACATTCAACAACACCCGGGACGGCCCCACTGGGAGGACTGATCGAGTCCAAAATATCAACAGCACAGAGCTTGAGAAACCCTGGTCTCTTTCATTGATTTTAAACTCAACTCCCCCACAGAATGTCTGTGTCTCTGTATGTGCATCTGTGTGTGTCCGTGTGCGTGTGTGTGTGTGTGCGTGTGCGTGTGTGTGTGTGTGTCCGTGTGCGTGTGTGTGTGTGTGTGTGTGTTTTGGGGTAGCTCTGCTGAAAATTCGGCTTGATCTGGGGACCACTTTGTGTATGTATTATGCCCTTCAGGTCCTTACGGGGTTTATATCCTTCTCACTGCAAGAAAGATCCTGCTATAATGAGTCAAATTGGAACTCCCCACGGGGGTCACATTGCGGAAAGACTGCAAGGGCGGCTTGTTTCCAATATGAGGAAACCACAATATCAGAATTTCAAATTGCTAAGGGGCCTCTTGACTTGGGAAAGCAGGAAATCACCTTATTAAAATATAATTTGGCCAAAGAGTATTTTCCACATGGACTAGTTTAATAATAAAAAGATATCAATTTTGTGAGCCCTCACTTGAGCAATTTGGAGATTCTCAAATACGCCAGCAGAAAGACTGGCCGTCTGTGGGTCTCTCCGGCCACACAGCAGGCTGGGAAGGTGTCCGTGGGTTAAATTTTAATCTGTGGATTAGAAAATTTTAATAGCAGGTATGGAAATTCATTCTTGCAAAACCTCCATTACTAAGCCACGGGGCTGCCTGCCGTTCCGCCCAGAAACCGAGGGTTCGAAGGCACTGACTGATTCCATTGCTGCTGGACTCCCCGCGGCCTGGTCGCCCTGCCCACCAACACAGGACCCTGGTCTCTTCCTGCCCTGGTCCGAAACCACCCAGGCCCTTCGCCGTTCCAACTGTTACTTTGTAAAAAGTTGTATACAATAAAAATGCACAGATCTGGGTGTGTAGTCTGAAGACTTCTCACAGATGCATATTCTCACCTTGCTGTCACTCAGATCAGGATATAGATTCTTTTTACATTCCAGAATTGTCCTTCAGGGCCCTTACCGGTCAATCCTCCCCTCCTGTGTGCCCACAGCCCACCGCTGGTTGGATTTCCAGCACCTGTGCTTGCTTCGGCAGCACATAGACTAAAATTGGACTTCTGGTACCGGATGTTGGTTGTGCCCAATCTGAAATCTCATGCCCACAGAATCGTGCATTACGCCCCCTGCTGTGTCATGCTTTTATTTATTTATTTGTTTGTTTGTTTGTTTGTTTATTTTGGTTTAACGTTTATGCCTGCGAAATTCAGACCTTTTGCTGCACATCTCAGCAGTGCTTCCCTTTTCATGTTTTAGCAGTTTTCTGTTGTGCTGGAGACTCC
The DNA here is from genome assembly GCF_036850995.1 of Saccopteryx leptura. Taxonomy (NCBI): domain Eukaryota; kingdom Metazoa; phylum Chordata; class Mammalia; order Chiroptera; family Emballonuridae; genus Saccopteryx; species Saccopteryx leptura. The sequence continues at coordinate 112,125,471 of NC_089509.1, forward strand.
TATGGATGGAGCTGCAAGAAACATTCTCGTCCAAGAAGTTTTGAGCACGTGCTTTTGCTCCTCTAGGGCTGGTACCTGGGGCGGAAACTGCTGGTCCTAGCGCAGTGCGTGCTCACCCTGACCTTGCGCCTGAAAGCTCTTCCCAGACTCAACATTTTTTCAGTCCCTACGAAGTGCTCACTCTCGACCTTTGAGACCTTACACAGATTCCCCTCCCTTCAGTGGGGTGATTCCTACCCCTCCTTCGGGTCCTGAGTTCGAAGTTACGTTTCCAAGAGGCTTTCCCGGCACCTGCAGAAATCTGCCAGGTTCTCTCTGCTCGGAGCTCCCAGAGTCCTTGTTGGGCAAATGAGTTTGTAAAATTTGTGGGGGTTTTGAGTATGCCCACTTTTATTGTTAAAGATGGCGCTGGGCAGTGCCAGGTATGTGATCTGTAAAATTGCTAATGACCTTCCTGCTTAGGAAGGGCCATTGTTATGTTAATGTGTGCTGGAGGAGAGGTTTTCGGCCAGAAAAGTTTTAAAAGGAGGGAAGAAGGAGGAGGAAGGAGAGAGAAGCCAAGATGACAGGGAAAGAGAGAGAAGCCCGTTTTGCAGAGAAAGAAGCCATGTTGGCAGAGAGAGAATGCAGGGTACTGAAGAAAGGAGAAGGGTGCAGATGGGGAACCAGAGGCGAGGGGCTTCTGTAAGCTCCGCTGAGGCTGGTGGGGGCCTCTGACTCTAGGAGGAACCGGAGAAGATTCTCCCGGTTGTGGAACTGGAGAATGTGTCAGTGGCTTTGGGAGCCCTGAGTGTGTGTTTGCTTGTCGGCTGGTGCGAGACTTGAATAAAGGAATGGCCCATCATTCTCTGGCTGCACCGTTTCTTTACCGTCTGCCCAGATGCAAGGAGGGCCTGCAAGTGAACGGCCACAATGGCAGTGGCTACTGGCCGTACCGCCCTATTATCAGAAGCTGCCGCAATGGCAGGCTTCTCATCTCTGCCTTCATTCCAGCCCCCAAGCTCCACGGGGTAAATAGCACATCCACGTGGCCCACCGCTAACAGTGACACCTACTTTGGTCATAGCCAGCACCACCCTCCCGTGGGCTCAGGGCTCATTCTGCTCATACTTGTTGGACAGATGGACAGGTTTCCTGATGGAGAGTCTTGGAGACACAGTAGCCAGTCCCCTGCTTTTCAGACCCTCCTCTGTGGGACGCTTATGGCTTCTCCCATTCCCTCAGCGATCACTAGGGTGGGGGGTGGTAGGCAGGTGGGGGCCTACCACAAGGGGGCTGGGGATCAGAACCCCCTCAACCAGTTTTAATTAAAGGATTTCATTTATTTTAAACTGATTTATATATCACATTTCTGTGTGACATTTCACTGGAAGGTAATACACTTTCAAAAAACTAACTTTTAAAATCACCATTCCGATCTTGGGCTCCCAAACTCAAATATCCTCAGGGGCCAGGAAGTATAACGTTAACTACATCAAGTAGGCAGATGTTTTGCATATTAAACACATGCAGATAGTTTTCAGTTTCACAAGGAACTATGTGCTCCCTCATTTTCCTTCAAACAAACAGCCAGCTCACTGTTAATGCCCGTTTACCTATTTTGATGGAATAGCTACAGAAAAGTGTTTTTCCCCAAAAAAGAAACGGCAGCAAATATAGCTGGACAAATAAGATTATAAGCAGTAATGAGCATTCATTTTTTTTTTTTAAATGAGCAAAAGACCTGAATAGACATTTTTCCAAAGAAGATATTCGAATGGCCAACGGGGACATGAAAAAATGCTCCACCTCACTAGTCAATAGGGAAATGCCAACTGAAATCACACCTGTTAGAATGGCCATCGTCAAAATGACAAGAGATAACACATGCCAGCCAGGGTGTGATGACAAGGGAAGGAACCCCGTCCCCTGTTGGTGGGAATGTGAACGGGCGCAGCCACCATGGAAACAGCATGGAAGGCCCTCCGAAAACTAAAAACAGAACTACCGTGCGAACCGGCCATTCCACTCCTGCAAACACATCCGGCGGAAAGGAGAACATTCACTCAAAAAGAGCGCTGCGCTCCCGTGTTCTGTGCAGCACTGCCCACAACAGCCAGGGCGTGCAAGCCCCCTCAGGGGCCGCTGATGGATGGATGGATAAAGAAGTTGAGTCGTGATATATATCATACGTACATATTAGCACATGGGGAAATCCTGCCATTTATGACATCATGAATAGGATTTAAGGGCACAGGGCTGAGTGAAATACGTTAGAAAGAGGAAGACACATACCGTATGACCTCGTATGTAGAATCCAAAGCGGTGGTTCTCAACCTTTCTAATGCCGTGACCCCGCAATACAGTTCCTCATGTGGCGGTGACCCCAAACCAAAAAATAATTTTGGTGGCTACTTCATAACTGTAATTTTGCTACAGTTATGATTCGGAATGTAAATACCTGATATGCATTATGTATTTTCCGATGGCTTTAGGCGACCCCGCCGGGGTCGCGACCCACAGGTTGAGAACCGCTGAAAGGAAGCAAAACTCATAGAGAAAACGATCGGATGAGAGATTACCAGAGGTGGGTGAGCGGAGGACAGAAGAACTAGGAAAAGGTGTTCAAGAGGTGCAAACGTTCAGTTAGCTACATGATAATTACTGGGGATCTGATGTACAGTGTGATGTCTATAGTTACAACCGACTGGTGATGGATAGGAACATTAACACAGTCAATCCTAAGAACCCCCATTACCAGGAGAAATTTAATTTTTTTTCTATTTCTTTTTATTGTATCTGTGAGATGATGGGTGTTAGCTAAACTTACTGGGTAACTATTTCATAATACATATAAGTCAAACCTTTACGCTAGATACCTAAAAGTCACACAGTGATGTATGTCAATTATATCTCAATAAAACAGGGGGAAAACCCCCCACAGACTTTTAGTGTCAGCAGGAGAATGGGGAGTGGCAGAGACTGTGCCCACGTATTAAAAGGGGCAGCTTCATTTCGGTTTCAGTCACTTACTGCCATGTGGTAATATGGGCAGTGGGACCACAGAAAGTGCTCCACGCTTTAGGAGGGCCAGTAACTCATCCACCGTCCACCATGCACTCACTGCGATCCCAGACGTTAACCATCAAAGAGAGCCAATGAACCTCCTTCGTGATTCTGCCTATACCTAAAGTAAGAACAAAGGGGGCAACAACAATAGCGAACATGCGAATGCTTCATTGTGCTGGAGGTGGGCTAGGGATTTACATACAGGCTGCCCTTTAATTCTCCCGATGGCCCTCCAAGGGAGGCACTGTCATGGTCCCCCTTTCCCGAATGATGACACGAGGGCCCAGAGAGCTACTTGTCTGAAGTTGTGGGCGAGTGAATGGTTAAAGCAAGATGGCAATCCACTCTGCCAATGAGCTGCTGGGGGCACTGTTTCCCTCCCCCCGCCGTGCTCTTCCGAGTGTAATTCAGTATTTGTTTGTTTGATTATTAGCTGAAAGTCTGGTTCAAAACAAGCCATGAACTCAGGAGTCAGAATCCTTTTGTGCACTTTTTGTTATTGTTGAATGTCCAGCTGAATAAGCCAATACCTTTAAATGCCTTTGGTGTTGGCTCTCTGACTGTCAGAAACCAGACAAGTCTGCCCATCACCTGCAATAGTAGACTCCATTAATTTGCTTTAAAAGAACAAATTACGATTGAAAGAATGTTAAGTTTTCCAAACAAATCCTTCGAGGGGCATCACGTACAATGAATTTAAGAATTTGGGAGACTGAAAATTATTTCAGAACGTGTGATCTAAGCAGCTTCCAAATGAAAACAATAAAAAAGAGAGAGAGAGAGACACATCAGCACAGACATCATTCTGGGTGTGAGGGGGTGACCGTGGGAAAACAGAGGTCAACGTGCACCAGTGTTTCCGGGCCTCCCCTGCGGGCAGGGGCCTCCCCAACACACGGCCGGCGGTCTCTGACAGGAAGAGGCAGGTGAGCATGGGCATCCCCGTGGATGCTCAACCCACCAGCTTCATCCCTTGTTCCTAGTCCACCTCCTAACGCTTAAACAAAAAACATTAGCGTTTTGCACTGTATCATGCCATCATCAGAGAGTGCGTGGGTCGTGATGTCATCCGTAGGATCAGGGGCAGATGTTCTGAGAGAAGAAAGGAAAAGTGTCTGAAATACTTCTCTTTGCCTGAACCCCCCTCGCCCCGCACCTGATTCCAGGGCTCCTTTTGGCCTTACCCAATGCTGCCACGAGAAGGTAAAAGATTCTTTTTAAAAGTGATTCTTCTAGGACGTCAGCACAGCACTGAGATGCAAAATGGAATTAACCCCAGGGTGGCTCTGGCGCTGCGGGGTTTCTAAGGACCGGGTCACTGTTTGCTAAGGCACCTGCCACTTCCCGCCACGGGAGAGCGGCGTGTCCAATGTTTCTTGAGGCCGCAGTGCCCTGCCCACCACGCCTCGGAGCGCTGCGGGGCTCCAGTGGGCCTCAAGGTGCGCACAGGCGGGTTTCACTGGCAAATTCTGCCGCAAACGTTAAGGTGAGGATTCTTGTTCTTTTTTCCAGCCTTCACGTTTATGAGAAGGCGGGGATGGCTCAGTGACAGTTAGGAGGTCCAGAAAGTTCTGGAAGGCCCAGGCAGTACTCCGGCAGCCACGGAAATGTTCTCCTTGGGACACATGAAGTATAAAAAACAGCAGGATGGTTTATGTGACCATCAGCACCAAATCCCAAATGGCTTATATTGTTTTAAAAAGAACGAAGAAGCTCTGGCCAGTTGGCTCAGCGGTAGAGCGTCGTCCTGGCGTGCGGGGGACCCGGGTTCGATTCCCGGCCAGGGCACATAGGAGAGGCGCCCATTTGCTTCTCCATCCCCCCCCTCCTTCCTCTCTGTCTCTCTCTTCCCCTCCCGCAGCCAAGGCTCCATTGGAGCAAGGATGGCCCGGGCGCTGGGGATGGCTCCTTGGCCTCTGCCCCAGGCGCTGGAGTGGCTCTGGTCGCGGCAGAGCGACACCCCGGAGGGGCAGAGCATCGCCCCCTGGTGGGCAGAGCGTTGCCCCTGGTGGGCGTGCCAGGTGGATCCCGGTCGGGCGCATGCGGGAGTCTGTCTGACTGTCTCTCCCCGTTTCCAGCTTCAGAAAAATACAAAAAAAAAAAAAGAACGAAGAGACAAGGGCTTCCTTGACTTGGTAACGTTTATTCAATATTCTTTGAAATTAGCAAGAATCAGAAGCACAGATCAATCAAACACAGCCACGAAAATGTCCCGGGTATAAATAAAGATGCACTATGAGAAATACTCACTACTGGAGGGACCAGCACCCTCTTACATTTACTACCTCTTAGCAACAAACAACTCCGATGTAAATTTAATTTACTCACAATAAAAGAGAAAAAAAAAAGAAAAAGAAACTTGACTTTTTAAAGAAAATATTGATTCAATTCGATCATAATCTGCCTCACGAGGCCCTTCCATTATGTACGTGTTCAAAGCCCGGCTTGACGACTGTTACGAAAATGACAAAAACCGACTCAAAGGAATGTTTCTGCAAAGTTCAATAAAAACAATGCAGAAATAAGTTACTTACCCATGCACAGGATAAGGCAAAGGCTAATTTCATTCAGGTTAGGAAGAGTAAAGATAACTAGGTTCTTTTTTCACAAAACAAACATTTCAAGACTTCTTTTTATGTTAACGAGTATACTCTACTATGCGTCATACTCTACGTGTCTCCTAACACTACTCAGAAAGCCGGCACTCACATGTCAAATAGATAACTTCTTCTCGATAAGACTTACTCTGGGACCACCACAGACATGGATCTGGGGGGTCATGATAGCGTCTACTATGAAAAGACCACACACTAGTCGAAGCATAAGGTTTAAGAGAGAGCAAGGACGTTAAAACGTCATCTACAGACTTCTCAAATTCCATTTTTAAAGTTTTTTTTTTCTTTTTAACTAAAAGCTGCAGAAAAATTAGTTCTTTAATAGTCTACCGAAACTCTTGAGCAGCTAACATTGTAAATTTCTTAAGCTTTTTTATTTTCTTAAAAATATTGAAACGAGTGTAGTATCCCATCTTTTTGAAAAATAATCCCCCCCCCCCAAAATGATTACAAATCTTTTGTTTTAATCAGCGTGACCAAAGGTTTGTCGTCAGGGCTGTAATCCTCATAGGTGATGGGGGTCACATCATACATCGCAGGCCGGGATTTCTTTCCAAACCTGAAACCACAGGGAGAGAGGACTCCAGTTAGACGTATGTTGGATCTCAAAGTCCCATTAAAGACAAATGGCAAGAGTAACTTGTATTCAAGAATCAAATGAACTATACGAATACCCTAAAAATATATATTCTCTAGCGAGTACGGAAATTTAAGACTTCCTCACAGTAACACTGAATGAGCAAGATATATTAGTCTTCCGTGCAGGAGGCAAGAAATGGATTTCACAAAACGTAGAGTCCAGATTAATGTCGAAGCTCGCAGGTTAAATCTTGGCAAAGCAGTCAGGCATGACAGCTCTCCAGTGGGATTTAGGAGAATGTGTATCAGTTTGTTGTTGTTGTTTTTTTTTCTTCTGAGGCCTCTGAAGATTTGGAGTGGCAAGTCTGTATTACATTCACTCTGGGCCCTGGATTGCAGAGCGGAAGGGTGGTCGTCCCTGGGCCGTGGACAGACACAGCCTCGCCAGTGGGCTGGCAGGAGGGCTGGGGAGGCTCAGCAGTCATCTGGGGTCCCAAGACAAGGAGATGGGACCAGGGGGGGAAATCACTTCAAAGAAAGCGTTTGTCCACAAAATGTGCCATCCAATCCCACCCGCCTGTTACTACTCCCCAACACCCACGCTGACACATGCCACTGTTTCTCCTCTCAGCACAAGGCCACTGTCCCCACAGATTTGTATACTGCAACATCTCCTTGACAGCAGGACTGACAAGCAGAAGCCATAGGCGTCAAATTCTAATTTCAGGACTTCCTGAAACACCAGTGTCAAGACGGTGATTAGTATAATAAACCCAGTTCGACTTCTGGGTGGTCCCTTCCCACCCAAGGCCTCACTTAACCTTTGAGAGCCCCTAGAGGGCAGTGGGATTTAAACCGTCTTCCACACTAACACCAACCCTCCTGCCTTCTCTAGACAACATTTGTTAGCTCTTTCAAGTCCAATGGGGCCCATTAAAAAAGAAATTTTGGCCCTGACAGTGTGGCTCGGTGGATAAAGTGTCAACCCAGCGCACCAGAGGTCGCAGGTTCAACCTCCGGTCTGAGCACACAGGAGAAGCAATCAGCGAGTGCACAACTAAATGGAACACCTAAGTGAAACAAGTTCATGTTTCTCTCTCTCCCTTTCTCTCTCTCCCAAATCAAACGGGGAAAAAAAAATTTTTTTTTTAAAGAAATTTTAAAAGAAGCTAAAACTGTTTTTAAAGTTGCTAGGATGGGCCCTGGCCGGTTGGCTCAGCAGTAGAGCGTCGGCCTGGCGTGCGGGGGACCCGGGTTCGATTCCCGGCCAGGGCACATAGGAGAAGCGCCCATTTGCTTCTCCACCCCCCCTCCTTCCTCTCTGTCTCTCTCTTCCCCTCCCAAAGCCAAGGCTCCATTGGAGCAAAGATGGCCCGGGCGCTGGGGATGCCTCCTTGGCCTCTGCCCCAGGCGCTGGAGTGGCTCTGGTTGGGGCAGAGCGACGCCCCCTGGTGGGCAGAGCGTCGTGCCGGGTGGATCCGGTTGGGTGCATGCGGGAATCTGTCTGACTGTCTCTCCCCGTTTCTAGCTTCAGAAAAATACAAAAAAAAATTTAAAAAAAAGTTGCTAGGATGAGCACCCCAGGACATCGAGGGGCTTACTGGCCGTGTAAGGGGGGAGATGAGAGGGGGGCTTACATCTCGTCCCCCCCTTCCTCTCCCTACATCTTCCTCTGCTGTCTTGAAACGTCTGTCTTCGCACGCACAGACATGAAAAGGAGAATCGAGTGGGAAATGAGAAACGCTGCATTTTTCCTGTGATCTTTTTATCTCTAAATAGTCTTCAATCTTGCATTCCCAGTCACTTGCACACCCAGATGTCCTGGCCTTCAGGAGCACAGAGACGTGAGCCACGCCAGACGGGCGCCAGGAACAAGGCAGAGCGAGAGAGCGAGGGCATTCCACCCCCGAGAAACCACAGTTAGCGCTGCAACATTTAAAAGCCTTCCAGAGCACCACGTCTAAAACGGGAAGCCTCACGGAAGGTCTGGGAGTGTGCGCACATGAATGTGTCCCGCCGGAGGTCTGGGCACCTTAAATTGAGTGACGCCTGGATAGTCTGAGACTTGGAAAAGGGGCACCAGTGGAAAAGCCGATCGGGTCTTAATGCTTTCTCCCAAGTCTGAACATCTCAGAGGGTACTTTAAGGTGCCGATATTTGGACAATCTGTTTCTCATAAAATAGCTAGGTACGTTGTTGAACAATATGCCACCAATGATAGTAATTTATCTTAATTGTATAAGAATTCTGAAGCTATAGAAAAGTCTAATGCAGAACAGGGGTTAAAAACACAACAGCCTGCAAGCCAATTGCAGCCTGTTGTCTGTTTTTTGTTTTGTTTTTTTTATAAAGTTTTATTGGAACACAGTTACGATCATCTGTAATGCCTCTGCTGCTACAGAAGATACCTGGGCCACGTTAACCTGGGTCATAGAAGCACCCAGGCACAAGGCAGATCACAGAGCGCACGTTCTTCTAGTTCATTTTCGCCTGAAAGTCAACAGCAAAAAGGATACTGAATACCACAGATCATGTCAGGTGGGTCTGACCTTGGGAAAGGCCCAAATCAGGAGATGCTATTTGAGGAAAAGAAGTGACTGTGTCCTGTCCTTTGACATCTCTCTTTTATTTCCCCACCACCCCCTCCCTCCCCTTGATCAGGCACTTCGAGCTGGCAGAGCAGTGAGCAATCCGATGTGACCTCTGCTCTAGAACCTGGAGAGGCATGACGTCACTCGGGCCAGTCCGTCACACACTCTCTCCAGCCTGAGTGTAAGCCAAGCGGCTAGAGGACAGATGACTCATAGGACAAGAGAGAGGGGGGCTCCTTCTCGACCCAGCCCCAGTGCCAACTGCTGACATCAGAGCCACCACCCACTTCCTCCGCCGTCCCTCGTGAGGGCCACAGAGGACCCACTCGGTTTACGTCCTGCGTGGCTGCTGAGCCGTCGTCATTCGGGTCCAGCGTCCCCTCCCGGCTAGCCGTGGAGAGACAGGCCATCACGAAATCAACATTAGGGCTAGGCCGCTGCCGAAAACTAGGATGAGGGTAATATCAGAAGCATTGTTGTTTTGTCGACGCCCTTCTAAGGTTTCTAGAAAAAGAAAGCAGAGGGGGCCAACCAGCCCGTGACCCGGCCTCGGCCTCTAGAGAGAAGCGCCGTGCAAACCCAAGGTTGTAACTGAACAGACCCCTCCGGTCTGTGGGAAGGTAGCGCTTAATGTCAGTGGTTTTATCTGCAGTCACTGGGGCATGTAGGAGCTTGTTGGTCGGGAATTCTGCAGTAAATGTTTTTGATAAAAATCGGCATCAAATAAGAACCAGGTTTGCAAATGCTTTTCAAAGTTTATCCTCTCCTTCCAAGAATATTTAGTAAATCTATCCCCACTGGCCTATATAAGCAGGAAGCCCAGAAGGACCTGTTTTAAATTATTCTAAGGCTGAAATAAAATCTTCTCCCTCTTGAATACAAAAGGATCTTCCTTAGATAGAGATCCCTGGGGGGGGGGGGGGGGCAGAGGAATCGGATCTCTCGGGTTTCCTAGTCCACCCCAGTATAGCACCACGGATTCTGCTCCTTCCTGGTGAACCAGAACCCTCCGGGAACTCCTGAACAAGCGAACGTGTCAATTCTCCTCTCCCTTCCACATCCTCCGTCTCTCATCCAGTGACGTCAGGACACTGCAGGGACTCTGGCAGACCGGTACCACCCATCACGCTGGGGTTCAGGGATGGATCCATCTTTCCGGCAGGTGTAGACTTCTGTCAACCGCTAATCATGATCACCTATCCATTTCAGACCAAAATTTAGTGAGACCTCCAATTTTAGAAAGGTCTACTATGTGCCGGGACCCACTGACGATGCAGCCGTAAATAAAAAAACAACAACACTGCTTTTGATTCACAGGCTAGTGGGCAAATGAGTCAGATAAACAATTAAGATGAGGTTTGCAGGGACTGGTCTCAGGCCTTCCTGGAAGCTGTGTGGCCGAGTTGACTTTTAAAGGAAGAGGCCAGTGATGGGCAGCTGTGCAGGGTGTGACTTGGAGAAGGCTGAACCCTTTCCTCCCTCATAGCTGTAGAAGTAAGGCTCGTGCTGGGCCCACAGCGAAGCTGCCCTGTCCCACCGAGGCATTGGGGGTGATGCTCTGTGTCTCCTAACTTCTCTCTTCCTCTGGCTCCTCCTCCCGGAAGCCGGGGTCTGGCTTTGCCTCCATTGGAGTGGGAAGATTGCTGTAAGATCTGAAGGTTACGTTTGAGGGTTTGAAGAAAGCAAGCTTTCTGAACCTCTGAGCCAGGGGTCGGCAACCTTTTCGGCTGAGAGAGCCATGAACGCCACATATTTTAAAATGTAATTCCATGAGAGCCGTACAACGACCCGTGTACGTTAGGCATTATCCAATAAAAATTTGGTGTTGTCCCAGAGGACAGCTGTGATTGGCTCCAGCCACCCGCAACCATGAACATGAGCAGTAGGAAATGAATGGATTGTAATACATGAGAATGTTTTATATTTTTAACGTTATTATTATTTTTTTATTAAAGATTTGTCTGCGAGCCAGATGCAGCCATCAAAAGAGCCACATCTGGCTCGCAAGCCATAGGTTCCCAACCCCTGCTCTGAGCGTTTGGATCTGCTTATATCTTGAGCAGGATCAATATACAATGATCTATGAATCAGTGAAGCTAAGAGTTCCCTGAGCCCCAGTCGTCAGACACCAAGCTCAGCCCGCTTTTTACCGTAGCACACTGACTTCCTGAATTGTGTGCTTTAGTCTGTTTTACCAATTAAAAGAAAAGATGGTGTTCTTTAACCATAATATCGCCATTATTTCTGTAATAAGTTCTCTTTGTAGAAGTCAACATAATGTTAGATTAGTGGATTTTTTTTTAGTGTTATGATAGATTTAGTGGATTTTTTTTTTTTTTTTTAGTGTTATGATAGATTAGAGAAGTAAAGATGGTGTTAATCTGTTTCTACAATCCTTTATTCTTTGTAACTTACTTTGATGATCTTGACTCTCCTAGGAGGTAGAGTTATTCCTTTTAACAGTTGAGGGAGCTGTATTGTGGAAGGTTAAATAATCTCAACTCCAGTGTCAGGCAGTGGAGTAGTTGGGCTCAGTGAAGTACCTCAGATCAGACACCGAACTCACGCTCTCCTGTGGTACCACACTCGCTCCTTGTCCCCCTCTGAGTCTTTTCTCCAGAAAAAGACACTGTTTTATATCAGACAAACTCCAGCGGCAAAAGGATAGCTGTTCTTCATTTTAAAAGAAGCCCTTAAATCAAATGGAATAATTTATATCTGCGCTGACTGTTTGAAGAGCAACAAAGCCCAACAACACTGCAGAAAGAAATCATCTAAAAAAAGGTTTCCTATGCAGTGATGAAGAATCAGGTATTTATAGCACAGATCAACACACAGCCAACGAGTGAACGTGCCCAATGAAAAGAGTGAACGTGCCCAATGAAAACAGAAGGCTAGCAGCGGATGAAGAGGGCTTTGCTGATAAACCGGCCCCGTTATCCGTCCCCCAACAACACTCCACAGGTTCAACAGCGCCTTGCACCTCGGTTCTACCCTGTGAAATCCTCATCGCAGGGCACAGTCCTGTTCACAACGGAGCCCCGGTCCCCAGGGGGCACAGGTGCGAGCGGCCTCTCCCTCCCGCCCCTCGCCCCCACGGTGCCCACCTGGCGTGCCGGATGGAGGCGATGGCGTTGCTGAACTCGCTGTCGATGCTGCGGCAGTTGTAGAACTCCTCGTAGGCCGGCCGGGAGGAGCCCTGGTACTCGATGCGGCTGATGCGGCAGATGCCCACGATGAGGATGATGAGCATGAGGATGAAGGCCACGCACAGGGCCCCGATGATGATGTAGAGAGAGTGCCGGGGCATGTTGGTGAGGCTCTCCGCCATGTGTCCAGACTTCCACTGGAGGTCTGAGGGCAGAAACAAGCAAATGGCTGGGAATGAGTGCTGGCCCTCGGCACGGGAAGGTCTTCCCTGTCCTCGCGTGGGTAACCTAGCATAGAGGGGCCATCCACGCTGGGAAGGTTTCTTTTCCGTGGACTTCCCAGTGACGGGGCTAACATCCTAGATATATGAGGTCCTCTCACCCATCGTTAAGGAAAACCACGGACATGCCATAGAAAAATGAGCGAAGGATGGAAAAAGAATTCACCAAAGACAGACATAGAGAAAGTTGTTTAGCTTCACAACTGTTTTTCAATGCAATTCCTCTATCAGTTCCCAAACATTATTTTAAATTTTTGATAACCACAGTTGACAAGGGAACAGAAATGGGAGCTGTATAAATTGATATACAACCCTCACGTGCACTAAAGGGTGTATTTTTGTAACCAACGGTTCCAATTCTTAGAATTCATGCTGGGGAATGAGTCCCAGAAGTGCACAAAGCCCTGTGTACAAAGATGCTCATCTTAGCATCATAATGTTTAAGTGTTAAATTATCAACTCTTACACATTTAGACAAACATTCAGAAAATAGGCCCAGACACTCACATACTCAGTGGAGTTAATAAATGTACATATTTTACCATTTTTGCTTCAGTGGTTTTTAATGTTTCCTTTTTCAGAAATGAAATGTTACAGATATAGCTAGAGTTCCCACTCCCATTCTCCCTCTTCATCCCACGAGAGACAACACAATTTATGAGAGCAGAAAGGCGGGAAACAACCTAAATATTCAAGTTTTCGTGAGATGGAGGGATGCTCATCACCCAGCAAAAGAGTTAAAGAAAGTGGCCAGGCAGGACCTGGCTGTATAGTACGAGCACCCGTGAGCTTACGGTGTCTGTCTGCACACCGAAACGCTCAGAAGAACAGTGTGAGAGTAAGGATCAACATCTGTTGTTTTCTCACTACGGACTGAGCTCTTTAAAAACATCTCATTTAATCTTTTCTAACCACCATAAAAATGTATTATCCTCCCCCCACTTAACCCCCTTTACAGAGGAGGCCTAGGAAACTGATATCTCTTCCTGAGCAAATTTGTCACATGCACGTCTAGATCCAAGCTCCCAGTCTCTGCCTCATGCTGCCTCATCACAACAGTGATCTCTGGAAGGCAGGAGTACGGGTGATTCTCATTTCCTTCTTGACACGCCTCAGGTATTTTCCAGCTTTCTTTCTAAGTAATGCATTCCTTTTATAATGAAAAAGAAGCAGTACATTATTTGAAAGAAAAGCACACACGGTTTTCCCTCCCCGTGTAACTACTAAAAGGAGTGCGGGCCTTGGGGTCACACCAACCTTGCTTTCGGTCCAGGCCACAACTTTTACTTCCCCTCCCTGGGCCTCAGTTCCTTCACTTAGCAGAGGTCCCCAAACTTTTTACACAGGGGGCCAGTCCACTGTCCCTCAGACCATTGGAGAGCCACCACATACAGTGCTCCTCTCACTGACCACCAATGAAAGAGGTGCCCCTTCCGGGAGTGCAGCGGGGGGGGGGGGGGGCTGGATAAATGGCCTCAGGGGGCCACATGCGGCCCGCGGGCCGTAGTTTGGGGACGCCTGACTTAGAGGATAAAAGCAGCAACGCACACCCCATGGGCTTGCTGAGAGCAGAAGTTAGGAAACATTAAAAAAAAAAATAGTCTCCACCAGGCACGTGGTGGGTGGCCCCTGTGGAGAGGCACCTGGGTGCTGGAAGAGAGAAGGGTAAAGAGAAGGAGGCTTGTCCTCGGAGGCACACGCCCTGAGGGTTACTGGACAGTGTCCTGTGCCCATCCGGAAAGCAGCAACCTGCATGCGTGGGGAAAACGGAAGGAGGGAACGTCATCTTTGTGTCTGGCTCAGGTCAAGAGTGTCACACAGGCTCTGCGTACAGACCTGCACACAAATGGAATGCCCTGGGTACCACAGCCAGGATTTGAAAGAAAGCTATGAAAATTTAGAAGGACTCGGCATGACCAAAGAGAAGCTGATTCATGTAGGAAAGAGGATGCCTTCTCTGCTCGCTCCACCACCTCCGGGCCATCCCTTCCACGTTAGGGACTCTGGGTGGGTGGGAACAAGCCTTGTCTTCCCAGGAGATCCTCAGGACTCTTCTCGCTGCTGCACTTTAGGTGAGAGTATCTGCAACCTCTGGGCACTCGTAGCCTCATCTTAGCGACATCTTCAGTAGTGACCGTGGAATCCAAGAGTCAGCTATTCTTGACTTTGAAAAGTTGCAGTCTGCAGAAGACCACAAGGATCCAAGCACACAGACTCCTTTCTTAGAAGCAGAATGGGAAAATGGCCCATGCCCCAAGCCTGGATGGTTCCTGAGAGTTTGAGAAGAACGGGACAATGAAAGCGACTTCTGAGTTTGCACCCAGATCTCCTGACGCCTGAGTTTTCCACCAACGCTCACCCCTGAAGCCTAGCGTTGCCCTTTGAGCCAGCTGGCCTGAGCTCATAGAGCCCATGGAAACATCAGGCGGTCCATGAGTGCATTCACGGCTCCGTCTGCGCCGACTCACACACAGGCAGATGGACCCACAGAAACCGCTGCAAAGAAATGATTGTGATGGAAGAGAGAAGGTGTTTTTGCAAAAACTAGAACCAAGACCCAATCCCCAGATCGGCCGTCATTTCACTTGGCGTCACCTGGTGCACATGGAGAGAGACAACTCACTTTTCTGGCTGAAAGAGAAGTGTGACTCGCTTGATTTCCAAGTATTTTGACATTCTCTGAAACAATTCAGTTGTAGGCTGGAGTCCAACACTCCCAGAGGCTGCTCCAACAGCCGTTTAGCACCAACACAAAGGCAGCCAGGCCTGCTCCCGGCTCCAGCTCGGTGGACTCAGATCCGATGGCTACAGAGGGCCACAGGAGTTATGGAACCCTACGGTGGATGCATAACCTCACGGAAAGAGCTCACACATCACAGTAACCGCGTACACGCGGGGAGCGCACCACCGCACGGCCGCTACCGGGAACCGCACCGCGCTGGGCGACGCGCTCCGACGCTGTCCAGGCCTGATGAGCTGCCTACGCTGCTTGCGTTTCGGACCATCTGGTCTGCTTCCCAAAACTCCGAGTGTTCCAAGCTGTTCGGATTTCTGGGAGAACTTTCTCGAAATTCGTTCTGAAACCTCTGCTTCCTCTCCCACCCCCACCCCGCCGCACCCTTTGCTTTTCCCACCTTACCCTCATCTAAAACTTTTCTGAGATGTGCATGTGGCAGCTTTCCATGCTAAGCAGACTGGTAGCCGGGCTGGGTCTGATTAAACCCAACACTAGGTCCGAGAGGCGGCAGATTTATCGGCACCAGGTGGCGGCAGCTGCCGTCTCCCGGTCCAGGAGCGCTCGTCGTAAGTCATCGCCCCGCTGCATCCTGGGAGCCCCGCTGCGGGAACCAGTTACTCTGTTGGCTGCCCCACGGCTCACGGGAGAATCGTGCACGGGCACATGCTGGATGGGATGATCTCAGCGGCCCCAGCAGGTGCACGACCGGGAACGCGTGCACACGGACTGTTCAGGAAAAATGTCACACTTACGGGTCTGAGGGATCATTTGTGCTTTGGTTTAAACTCAATTTGTTTGAGGTTTTGTGTTTTCCAAAGTGCTTTCCCATTTAACATTTTCACCGATTGAATGCACAAATCCAAGGTAGCCTATTCTCTGATTTCTCACCTGCAGAATATCAGTAATTTAATACTGTAGTTTAATCATAGATTCAACTGTTCAGTGTATATAACTGGCCTACTGTCAATCAGCAGGATTGACTGTAACTCTCACTGTATGAACCTTACAGCTCCTACATAGATGATACTAAACACGATGATGTAAAAAATTTACAGCAATTTTTATTTTTAGACCTTAACTCAAGGAAGGCAAAAACTTTATTAAAATTTAAAAAAAAAACCACAAAAACTGTGATCAGCCCCAAGGCTGTAAGAATGAATGGCCGAGCACTAAGATTTCACCAGGTTGCTTGATTCATTTCCAGAATTTAGGGTTTGCATTTGTCTCAAAATGTGTGTGAAACACCAAAGCTATCTCACCGAAAGTGATCCTTTTAGGGTAGTTCTGGGTCAATTTTGCTGATGGTTTTGATCCATTTGTATGGTCTGCTTGATTTCTGCTACTTACTTCTAATTGGGGATAACAGTATCTCTAATGGGTGGGGCAAATTTCTAGGAAACATTTGCTATCGGGGTGAACACGGGCGCAGGAGGTAGCCATGGAAATGGAACCACTAAAATGGTATTAGTTTGCATGTAAATCCTGTTGCCGTAGCAGAATTCCAGCGATGGCTGAGAAGGTTGATTCATTTTCACGGGCAGTGCCCTTCGCCGTGGGGGCTCAGCGTTCGGGACGCGCGTGACCTCAAGCTGAGATCTGGTTACTGAGAAGGAGATGGCTGTGCTCAACTCCAAGGAAAGAAAGCTCCGGGCATGAGCAACAGCACAGACAAAGACCCTGAAGGCAGGAGTAAACTTGACCCGCTCAAGGAAGAGAAAGCAGAACCACATGGCTGAAAGAAGGTGGGTGATGTGGCCTCTGGAAGCAGAGAGCAGGCCCATGGAGGCTCCTTGACTGTCTTGCAACAACTCAGCAGCTGTCTGGGCCACAGAGCAGTGCGGGCCCCGCCCCCTCTCTTCTCTGTCTGTATCTGGGCTTCCTTACTGAGATCTGCGGACCTGAACTTGTACCATCCAGGCGCCCTCTTCCTGGTTGCTGGCCTCTTCAGAAGCTCACAGATGCTCGGGGTTAGAGAGAGATCTCCTGGGCTCATGACGCTCACACAGGACTGGAGGCCTCTTCTACCTTCCCTGACCACTGACAAGCCGGACTCTCTGCTTACTCTCCTGGTCCTTGGATTCCTTCCATTTCATTTAGATCCAATTCTCCAGACACTGGCCACCGGCTCCAGCGACGGGTCACCGCAAAGCGCCCATGCATGTTCTCTGTTGTTATTCTCAGGCCAAGGGGGGGAAGCACCCAACACTGGAAGCCGCAGAGCCTAATCTCTGACGACATTTATTTTAACACATCGGCTTAATGGAGAGATCATCAGATGAGGTCATCAAACAGAATGAGCTCTTCTAGGCAAGCAGAGAGCCCAAGTGGAGACCAACACGTGTGACAGGCCCCATCGCCCTCAACCGCTCTGGGTGGCTTGTGCTTTGCCTGTGCGTCATCTCAAAAGATAGTGGCTGTTGGGCAAATAAGTTTGTAAAATGTGATTTTTATGCTCCCTTTGTTAAAAATGGCCGCTGCCCACATAAATTGCTCTGCCAGGTGAAACAGCTAATTACCTTCCTGCTTGGGAAGGGGCTCTGTTATGCTAATGTGTGCTGGAGGAGGGGTTTTCGTGCCAAAAAGTTTTAAGAAGAAGAAGAAGGAGGAGGAAGAAGGAGGCCATGTTTTTGCAGAGTTTGTGCAGAGAGAAGGAGATGGGGAACCAGACGGGGCTGAGGCTGGTGGGGGGCCTTTGATTCTAGGAAAAACTAAAAAAGATTCTCCTGGTTGTAGAACCGGAGAACATGTGAGTGGGATTTGGTGCCCTGTGTGTTTGTTTTTACTCGCCGGCCAGTTACAGGCTAGAATAAAGGCGTGGCCCACCAGCTTTTGGCTTCGCAGTTTCATTACCGTCTGTCTGAATCTAATGGAAACCTGCACCTGCCTGGCAGTGACGGCGGTCATACTGCCGGCCTTACAATGGCCAAAGGCTGACCCTCCCCAGAAACAGTTCATAGTGTCAGAGCTACCCTAGTGTAGAATTAGAGAGAAAGGGCAACAAGCATTTACTCAGTGCAGAAATAGGCACACACTTGCCTCCGTCATCCTCGCAGCAACCTTCCTAGCACATTTTACAAGTGAGAAAAACGAGCTCTGTCAGTCAAATAAGTTTGTAAATATGATATATAGGTTTGCTCGTTTATAGTTTGCATTGGGTGTGGGAGACAGGCTGTAAACCATCAAAGTCATTATAGCCTAAGGCTTAGTTTTAAGACAAAGCCTTTCCTGCCCTTTTAATACTAAGATCTTTTCAAAACTAAGCTTTTCCCCACACCCTTGATTGTTGCATAATGTGGGGTGGTGCACTCTCATGAGGAATCCCATTATGCCTTAGATAAGTGACTTTGTATCAGAGACTTCCTTGTTTGTATATTGGATTAAAGGTTTGGATTTCTACACTATAAAATGAGGGGGGGGGGGGGCTTGCTCTCTCAGTTCCTGAAATTAGCATTGCAGAGGAGAGGCAGCAAAGATGGTGGAGTGCTGAAGGAGAAGCCAGTTTGTGCAGAGTTTGTGCCGAGAGAAGGAGATGGGAAACAGAGGTGAATAAGACTGGTGAGGTAGAAACCTTTGATTCTAGGAATACTCGGATGAGTCTGTGGCTTTGGGAGCCCTGAATGGAAAGGGAAGTGTGTTGGGCAGATAAAATATATTATGCTCACTTTGTTAAAGATGGCGCTGCCCACATGGAGGCCGTCGCCCAGGTGATATTAATGTGTGTTGGGGGCGGGCTGTAGGCAGGCAGAATCCTTGTAGCCTGGGGCTTGGTTTTGGGATTGAGCCTTTCCCACCCTTTTTGATGTGGGGTGGTACAATCCCATCATGCCTCAGATAAGTGACTTTGTATCAGAGACTTCCCTATTTTGTATATTGGACTAAAGGTTTGGATTTCTACACTATAAAATAGGGGCAGAACAGGAGCTTGCTCTCTCGGTTCCTGAGATTTGCATGAGAGAGCAGAGAGATCACAGCAGAGAGCACAGCAAGGCCACGTGGAGGAGGCCAGGAGAAGCAGCCAAGATGGCGGAGTATTGAGTGAGAAGCCAGTTTGTGCAGTTTGTGCAGGGAGAAGGAAGGAGATGGGGAACAGAGGTGAGTAAGTCTGGTGAGCTAGAAACCTTTGATTCTAGGAAACTCGGATAAGTCAGTAGCTTTGTGAACACTGAATGTGAGTGGGTTTTGGAGCCCAGTGTGTGTTTTTACTTGCCCGCCGGGTGCAAGCTAGGATTAAAGGTAACGGCCCACCAGTTCTTGGCTCCGTTGTTTCTTTACCGACTGTCCGAATCCAATGCGAACCTGCATGGAACCTGTTGGGCAGATAAAATGTATTATGCTCACTTTGTTAAAGATAACACAAGGAGGCCGTCGCCCAGGTGATATTAATGTGTGTTGGGGTGGGCTAAAGGCAGGTAGAATCCTTGTAGCCTGAGGCTTGGTTTTGGGATTAAGCCTTTCCTACCCTTTTTGATGTAGGGCGGTACAATCCAATCATGCCTCAGAGAGTGACTTTGTATCAGAGACTTCCCTGTTTTGTATATTGGATTAAGGGTTTGGATTTCTACACTATAAAATGGGGACGGAATGAGAGTTTGGGCTCTTGGTTCCTGAGGTTAGCATGAGAGAGCGGAGAGAGCAGAGCAGAGAGCAGAAGGAGGCCACGTGGAGTAGGCCAGGAGAAGCAGCCAAGATGGCGGAGTACTGAGTGAGATGCCAGTCTGTGTAGAGTTTGTATCTGGGATAAGGAAGAAAATGGGGAACTGAGGAGAATAAGGTTGGTGAGCTAGAAACCTTTGATTCTAGGAAACTCGGATAAGTCAGTGGCTTTGTGAGCACTGAGTGTGACTGGGTTTTGGAGCCCAGTGTGTATTTTTACTTGCCCGCCGGGTGCAAGGTAGGATTAAAGGTTATGGCCCACCAGTTTTTGGCTCCATGGTTTCTTTACCGACTGTCCGAATTCAATGCGAACCTGCATGGGCCAGGCGGCTGCTTTGATGGTGGCCCTGGCCTTGACTGCTGGCTTTACAGAACCAAGCGGCTGTGACAGTGGCCGTGGCTTCTGGCTTTACAAAGTGTTTTCCCACTGTGTATATTTCTTGCCCGCCGAGAGCGAGCTAGTTTGATTAAAGCCAACAGCCCACCAGTTCTTGGCTCCCTTGTTTCATTACTGTCTGTCTGAATCAAATGCGGACCTACACGGGCCAGGTGGCTGTGATGGTGGCTGTGGCTACTGGCTTTACAAGCTCCCAAGAGGTAAATTTGTCTGTACGAGTGAGTCACATGGCTACCACATAATAGAGCTAGAATATGAAGCCAACCTCGATCCTTTTTATTACTTGTGCATGTTTTGCCTATATTATCGTCACTGGGAGAAAGTGAAATTTAGATTTTTTTTTTTTTAATAATTATAGGATTTTGCTTCAAAACTTCCTGAAAGCATCCCAGGTGTCCCAGACTTCTCCACACTCTCCTATATACTAGAGTTATCTTTATAATTAAAATCTAAATGCTGTAAGTAGATATGATTCTGCCCCCATGGTACAAAATCTGTCATTTCCTAGAATTGACAAATTTCAGAATGCACTCAGATCCCATTTTGTGGATTAAGCACACTGAGGCTCAGCCCAACGGAGGTGCGGCCACACAGTGAGCAGCATGGCCCAGGTGAGAGGCAGAGTCCTGCGGCCGCGGGTCTGGGACCCCTTCCAGCCGAGAGCCCGCCAGACTGGACTTAGCCTCCTCCTGCTACTTTCAGGCTTCACATCCTACCCCAGTCACAGCCCTCAGCGTTTTTACTGCTGGAATCCCTTTCTGTCTCTTTCTCCAACAAGAGCGTATTTCTCATCCATCTTCAGCAAGGACAGTAGGTTCTAAGACTGTTCTGTTGAGAACATTTGGGAAGGTTGAGGGAGAGGCCTAAAAATAATGACCTTCTTTCCCTCTGAGCTCTAGGCCAAGAGCAAAGACAAAGTATGAGCAAGGAGGAGCCCAAATAGAACCTTCACTGACGGTCAAGTTCAAGGTGGAGAAGGTGCGGACCAGTGGGGGGGGGGGGGGGCGGGGGGGGGGGGCGGTGGGGGGGCTGCCCTTGAAACACTCACAGCATGGAGGACTCCAGGCAGCCGGCGGGCCTGCTCGGAGACAGAGAGACGGCTCTGCGTAAGAATCTGCCCCCTTCCAAACTCACGCAGCAGAGCAGCTGCCTTTACCTGATGATGGGGGGGGGGGGGGAGGCCCCAAGAGGGAGCTTCTATGAAAGACCCAACTGCCCTAATTTAAATAAGAAGAAAGCATCTTTCAAAGTTGAATTTTTAGGCTTTTGCAAAACAATGGAAAACCCAATCCCTTGTCAGTTCTCATTTGCACCTCCATCCTAGTAGATACGTTATTTGAATGTGTAAAATCTGGATGGTGACACTTGCCAACGCCCGTCAGCTGTCCCCGAGAGACCGCTTAGCTCTGAGCAGCTCAACCTGGTTTTCAGATTGTCTTTCCCGCGCTCACCCTCCCTGGACCTTGTCCCAGACAGCTGATGAAAGCTAACACGTTTGAAGACACTTGGAGACCTGAATGCAAAGTGAATTTACATTTGGTGCAGTTTTTCGTTTCGTTTTGTTTTGTTTTTTACGTTTTCAACACGGAGACTCTCTTCTGTGCTCCCACGCTAGTGCGTCTCGATCGAGCACATTGTTGGCGGCAGGAGCAGCGCTGACCTCTGGATGACAGCCGCACATTCCCATCCCCGTCCCCGTCCCAGTCCTGTCCCCTGGAAAGGCTGGACACAGACTCGGGCCAGGTGGGAGGGGCAGACTGCGGCGGCAGGGTGAACGGGAACGGGAGGCCGGATAACAGCGGCCCAGGGGCTGACATACTTACGGATCTCACAGTTGGCTCCCACCCAGCCGTGGGGGCAGTGGCAGGTGTATCCATTGGGCTGGTCCAGGCAGGTGCCGGCGTGATGGCAGGGGTTACTGTCACATTCGTTTATGTCGATGTCACACTCTTCGCCTAAGGAGACAGGAGAAAGTGGGCCTGAGACTGTGAGCTGCACCAGGAGCTCGTCACTGGTCACCTGTCACCCTTCACCCATCACTTCTCTGGCAAAGCGGAGGTCTGAGCCTGGGTCACGAGCTCCAGCAATGCAGCCCAATCTGCTGTTTGCATGAAAGTGCAGAAAGAACTCCCTCCAGCTTCCAGACACGGGATCTTTTTACTTGAATAAAACTTCTAAAGGAAGGGGGGGGGGGAATAGCACTGGTAAAAAAGACTTCTCTTGAATCTGCTGAATCAGTTAACTGAAGCTGATTCCCATGTCTGAACAAACCTTGTGAAGTTTATCAGGAAAGCAAATCTGGGTCCCTAAATTCATGAGAGAGAGAGATCTACTTTAATCAGTATTTAGCTTCTTATTTTTCTGAAACTCCAGCTAGGTGACAACTCAGAGTTTATGATTTTTAATATTTTTTTTTTTTTTTTTTTGTAGCTGAGTGTGTGAGGGTGAGTCTGGCCCTTTGACTATTTTCTGGATAGTCCCAGGGCCCAGCTGTGGGCCTTGATAGAGTCAATTATGAAAACGTACTCCACTTTCCAAGCGCCTGGGTCCGTTCCCGGGAGAGCCAGAACGCTCAGCGAGAGCATCGAGCCGTACAGAGAGACAGTCGTGAAGGCTGCGTTGACCTAAATTGGACATTCTCTTCCTTGGGAAACGGTGGCCCCAGGGACGTTTCCATCCACTCCGATCTGTCCTTCCTCCATGAAGAAAACTGTGATCTGGCGTTCTCGACCCTGCCTACACCCAACATTCAGAGGTATCCTGGCCCTCTCTGGGAGTGACTGGTTCAACGTCACCAACAAGACATGAGGAGATGTCACTGTGATTCCAACACCAATTTATAGGAAATAGCTTGTTATTAGGAGTTACATGAGCAAGGCCACCTTCGTGTGATTTTTAAAGTCATGCAATGAGTCGATACAAAGTGGGCATGCTTCTGAAGGTTACAGGCATCTTGTCACAGCTACATAAAAGAGGATACTGCAAATTGAGGCAATCTCCCTTAAAAGTTAAAAAAAAAATTTTTTTTTAAATATGCTTTCTCCATTTGCTTAGAGAAATGTAAAAAGTGATATGTAAAAGCAAAAACCATCCTAGCACTGCTATAGTTGTAGGCTAAAAAAAAAAAGGGAGCAAAATCAAATATTTTGTCCATTTTCAAAAGGCAGTGTTTCAGTGTACACTTGGGTAATTACTTCCAGGCTTACTTAATTAGCATTGAAATGCTTTTCTGTCTGCTATTGGCTTACCTCGCGTGGGTAAAACCGCCATATGTCACCCACAGACCACTGTGGAGGAGGAATCTCACACTGAAATGTTCCACGTCTGTTTCCTTTCACACTCTTTCCATACCTGGCATCTGCCTCTTTCATTTTTAAGGGAAAATCTGTCGAATGAAACATTTACTACTTCTAGGTCCTACGAGGTCAACTCTAACTCAGCAGCATCTGAGTGAATTTGTTTCCGGCAGTAAATACACTGTTTTACATCAGTGGGAAAAGCCACGAGATGGATTGCCTCTTAGTAACCTACTTCCGGAGGAGTTATCTTTCTATTAATGAGGCGATCGCTGTAAGTGAGAAGCGTATCACTAAATCATGACAAACGGCATTACACGGTAGACTAGTTGAAGAGACACAAACAAGAACGAACTGAGAAATGGTAAAAACATGAAGTGAAGGGCCTTGACAAATACATACATCAGGACCACTTTCCTTCCAGCCATTTAGGAAGACAAGCTTAATTGAGGTATTGACTAAACAGTAACTTTCTTTGGCTGGCAATTGGAACACTGCATCCTTTGAAGTAAGATGCTCTGTTGTCTTGGCAACAAGGGCATCAGAAATGATCTACCTTCTCCCGACTCATCCCTTCCACACGGGCAGTCCCAGAGCTGTGTGTGTGTCTAGCACATCTAGTCCTGCTCTGGTCCGGAGCTTCCCCAGGGAGGTCAATGCCAGAGTCAGGGTCCAGAGCCACCTTAACATGTGTGTTGGTTCTTGGACATCTGAGGGTCTCTAATACAGTCAGGAGAAGTCCAAGACCCCTAGATATGTCTGTTCTTGGGACCCACTAGATTGGAAGCGTTCGGTAGGTAGAGAGAATGGCAGGAGAAAAAAAAAAAAGAGGATGAATTCTTTCTATATAGACAGTTATCAAATATCTAACACCCAGAGAGAGTCCCAAATAGATTCCAGTCTGACTTTCATCACCACGGTATTCTCAGAGTTCTACTGGAGATGAGATGGCACTAGTTAATGACACAAACTCCATGCCAGACAGGGGCCCAAAGAGCCAGCAGCTCTTTCTGCAGTATATGTGCTCTTGGGAGAACCCTGGAGCGAGGCACGGTTCTCCGAGATCTCTCGGTTTACTCCACTGGCCTATTTTACAGACTAACGCTCCGAGGCTTCTAGTTGAACCAGTGACCCACCCCAGCTGGCTCTCACTCGGTGTGGGGATGCCTTCACCTGTGTCACATGCTGGAGGGAGGAAAATGGAATGAGTCTGAGGATGGAGCCACGTAAGAAAAACTCCAACCAGAAAAATTCCCAAAGAGAACTGCTCTTCTCTGCCTCACCGAGATCGTGGTTTTTTGCCATCAGTTTTATGTGAGGTATTAGAAGATTTATTTTGAATCATGAAGAGCAAGTTTAGGTTCACTGACATTTCCCCATATTAAGAGGATTAGGTGTTTTTATACACTTCACTACCCTACCATTTCAGCTTCCAGCAATATGTATTCTAGCTTATTTTACTAGAAAAGTTCTTAGTATATTATATCATCATTTTTTTTTTTTTTACTCATAATTGACTTAATAAATCTTTATGCTTTTGCTGGCTTGAGCCACATGACTTTTTCATTGACTTGCTTACTTTTTAAAAAAAGTTCAAGTTGGAGAAAAATCAATTACTTTTAAATTGCTGTAGTGCTCAAATAACGTTTGTAAAGAGAATACAAAATGAAATTTCTACTTGACGAAGGCTGAAAGCCAGAGTCTGGACTTTAAATCTTTCCAATTGATTTTCAATCTACTTTCTCAGAGGCACTATGTAGAGTAGTAGATAGGAAATTTTGTTGTATTCATGCAAATTTACAAGCGTACTGTTTAATTCTGTTTGCATTCCTCAAATTAAACTAAAAAAAAAAAAGATTAAAAAATCAGAAGTCACTGCTGTTGGTAGCTAGGGCCCACCTCGAATGCTATCAATGAAAACCACTGTAGTCGTAATACCTCGTATTACATACATGACTGCTATGTGCCAGTCCCGGGACCGGGGCTTGCATTTTGCCTTCATACTTGACAAGTATTAGATCCCAGATGAAATGAATCTTAAAAAAAAAAAAAAAAAAGGATTTGGAACTTCTCTCCCATGATGGAGACACTGGATCCTGCTTTGTCCGCTGTAAAAAATTATCCAAATGGATGAAATATATGTTTTAAAATAACACTTTTAAGACATTGGGCAACAGACAGAGCATGGCCGTGACTGCTGAGAGAAGGGAAACGACGCAGCTGAGAACCACGAGGCTGCTGGCTCTCTGCCTGGAGACAGTTCCGAACGCCATGGTTGCACTGGGCTGCGGAGGGCTGGGCTTGGTGGGGGCCAGGACAGACCAGCACGGAAGAGAGTCCCTCAGAATAGGGGCATCAGGAATACGCTGTGTCCCTTCAGTTGGTTCCTGCACACTGGACGTGAGCAAATGAGACCCCATGGGCCTAGCAAAGCAGAAGGGTGAGCAGTTTTCCACAGCTCCCAGCAGACCGCGGGGGGTCAACTGTGCACGGTCACTGTGCAGGTGTTTGACTGACCAGCCGGCGCATGCGCCTTGGCAGCAGGGTACCACGACTCCCTGAGCAAAAGCTACTGCAGACTCCTCCCCCAATCGTGGGAGCAGACTCCTCCCCCCAATCGTGGGAGCAGGCTCCTCCCCCAATCGTGGGAGCAGACTCCTCCCCCTATCATGGGAGCAGACTCCTCCCCCCAAATCATGGGAGCAGACTCTTCCCCCCAATCATGGGAGCAGACTCCTCCCCCAATCATGGGAGCAGACTCCTCCCCCCAATCATGGGAGCAGACTCCTCCCCCAATCATGGGAGCAGACTCCTCCCCCCAATCATGGGAGCAGACTCTTCCCCCCAACCGTGGGAGCAGACTCTTCCCCCCAATCGTGGGAGCAGACTCCTCCCCCCAATCGTGGGAGCAGACTCCTCCCCCCAAATCATGGGAGCAGACTCTTCCCCCCAAATCATGGGAGCAGACTCCTCCCCCCAATCATGGGAGCAGACTCTTCCCCCAATCATGGGAGCAGACTCCTCCCCCCAATCATGGGAGCAGACTCTTCCCCCTAATCATGGGAGCAGACTCTTCCCCCTAATCATGGGAGCAGGCAAAGGTCACCCGTATCCAGAAGAAACATCGGTTCAAAAGGGGGAGACCCAGACACAACAGAAGTTGGTGAGTAAACAAAGAATCTGCTCAAAATGGAAAGGAAAAA
Organism: Saccopteryx leptura; assembly: GCF_036850995.1. NCBI lineage: Eukaryota > Metazoa > Chordata > Mammalia > Chiroptera > Emballonuridae > Saccopteryx > Saccopteryx leptura. The sequence goes on from NC_089509.1 coordinate 112,152,020, forward strand.
TTATGGGTAAAAATGGAAGAGATAAGAAAGAACTGAACGGAATTTCCAGATATAAAAAAAATACAGTATCAAATTAAAAACAAAATAATACAGAGTGATATTATTAGATCAGAGGCCTCAGAGGAAAAGGTCAGTGAACCTCAAAACACAACAGGAGAAGCTGGACCAGCCGAAACTCAGGAAAAAGAGTTTTCAAACTGAACAGAAAGTCAGTGACCTGCTGTTCCATTTTCAGCAGTCTCACACAGATGTAATAAGAGTCCCAGGACCGGGAGTAGGGGCATAAAATAATATTTGGAGGGAAAGTGGCTAAAAATTTTTCCAGATTTGACGAGAATTGTCAAACCAGATCCAAGAAGCACAACACATCCCGAGCAGGATAAACATCAACAAACACCACAGTAAAGGCACATCAGGGTCAATCTGCTAAAAAGCCAGCAGTAACGGAAAAAATTCTAAAAACAGCCATAGTGGCAGAAAAAAAGATGGCATAGCATTTCCAAGAAGTTGGAGTATTTCCCCTAGTCCTCCCAGTAAGTGCAAAGAAACACCCGGGACATTTTCTATAAAGCAAGCACGAGACGCCTGAGGGGTCCGAGGAGACAGACGGCCTGGGCACCTCAGGATGCAAGGAGGAACGTGATGGTGATCCCCTGAGCTTTCCCCGCCTCATAGACTCCAGACAAGGGGCTGGAAGGCCGGCCAGCCACCCAGAAGTGCCACAAGGTGCAGGGAAAAGGTCTCAACTATATAACACACTTATCGATAATCCACGGATCAAAGAGAAACATCGAAAGGAACCTAAACAACAAAAACATTGAATTAAATGAAAACGGAAATACAACCTAAAATGTGCGGGACACAACAGCCAAAGAAACAGGGAGGGGATCATTTATAGCTCGTGTGCGTTCTCCGTGGAACGCTCCTTCTCAGAATACAAGGGGTTCTTTTTAAAGGGAAAAAGAAGGTTCTATGATTAAATTTACTTAGAAAATAAACAAGGGCCAATAAGATTCTTTACTGTAAGACCCCCTCAGAGCCTGTAGGATGCAGGCAGCCCCTTGGAGTCTCCACATGGCATGGGCCACGTGCCAAGTTTATTTGGCCACGGACACTTTTTTCCATGAAGCGTCTCATGGGACCAGCGTCTGTAAACCACATTGACAGCACAGCTCTCCAAACCACCTGAGGAACGACTCTATGGTCCTCTATGGTTTAAAAGATCACCAGGGCTGAATAGCCATAGATATTTGTTGTTTTCAAACATCAGTTAATGTGACTTTCTGAACCCACTTCAGTGGAAATGGCCTACTGCTCCCTGTGATCAGGATGAGCACCATGAAGAAATGCCCGGGGGGGGGGGGGGGGGAAGATGAGGGAATGGGGGGCAGAGAGAACCGGGAGACAGGAGATTAAAGGGAAGATTGTTACCAAGAAGGGCCTGACACGGGGTGTCGGGAGTCGAGCCGTACAAACAGGAAAAGCAAGATGGGGCAGACCACTCAGGTCTTCACCGTCAAGTTAAGGGCTTTGACAGTTTTCTTTTCTTTTCTTTTCTTTTTTTTCTTTTTCTTTTTTCTTTTCCCAATTGAGAGGAGGGGAAATACAGAGACAGATTCCCTCTCCCCTAATAGGGATCCAGCCAGCAACCCCTGTCTGGGGCCAATGCTCTGCTATGGAACCCTGCTCACAACGGAGCTATTTTATGCGCCTGAGGCGGAAGCTCCAGGGAGCCATCCTCAGTGCCCGGGGCTGATGCACTCAAACCAATCAAACCATGGCTGTGGGAGGAGAGGAGAGAAAGAGTGAGAAGGGGGATGGGGAGAAGTGGAGAAGCAGCTGGTCACTTCTCCTTGTGCCCTGACCGGGAATCAAACCCAGGACATCCCCATGCCAGGCCAATGCTCTACCACTGAGCAAACAAGCCAGGGCCAACGTTTTTCTTAAAAATGATGAAATGCCACTTGATAAATTCTAAGCAGAGAGTGACAAGATTAGAAGCTCCATGCATAACATGTCCAGAGGGTAGACCACTGGATGTATAAGGGGTGACGGGGAATAGGTGTGGGAAGGGGCTGCCCCAGGGCGGGCAGGAGGCGAAGGCAGCCTGGCGCTGGCTCTAGAAGGACCTGAGGGAGTCTGGGAGGTTTCAGGGCTCCTTGGCAGGTGGAGACAGGTCAGAGGAAGAAGAGGAAGGTACCAAGTGATTCCCGGTCTCTGTCCAGAGCAACCTGCGGGGGCAGTGATACCACGGAATGAGCAAGCAACTCTCTAGAAGGGAAGGGGAAGAAAACCTGTTTAAGTGGAGGTGTCTGAGCGACGCCCAAGAGTGCATGCGGAGTAGGCGGCTGGAGGGTTGCTAAATATTCTGGAGAAGAGATGGCCTTTCATTTCCCGTAAGGTACCAAGATAAATTTCAAATGGACTAAACACTTGCATGTACAAAATTAACTCATACGTGACTGAAATAATATAGGAGAGTATTTATAAAACCTTGATATATAGGATCTTTCCAGCATAAAGCAAGAAAAAGTAAAGATTTAACTATGCAAATTGACATATGGTATATGAAAAACAAAATAAACACTAGATACATTTAAAAGACAAAAGACAATGGAAAAAAATATGTGTAACCTATGGCAGGTAAAATGTAACCTACTTATTATGAAGGGCCATTTCAAGTCAAGAATGAAGGTTAACATAAAGAGGAAATTCATAAAAGAAGAAACACAAGTGACCATAAACGTATTTTAAAAGTCTTCAGCCCGACCAGGAGGTGATGCAGTGGATAGACCATAGGCCTGGGAGACTGAGGACCCAGGTTTGAAACCCTGGGGCCACTGGATTGAGCACTGGCTCACCAGCTTGAGCGTGGAGTCACTGGCTTGAGTGTGGGATCATAGACATGACCCCGTGGTCACTGGCTTGAGCCCAAAGGTTTCTGGCTTGAAGCTCAAGGTCGCTGGATTGAAGCCCAAGATTGCTGGCTTGAGCAAAGGGTCACTGGCTCAGCTGCAGCCCTCAGGTCAAGGCACATATGAAAAAGCAATCAATGAACAACTAAGATGCTGCAACAAAGAATCTCGATGCTTCTCATCTCTCTTCCTGTCTGTCTTTCTCGTATGTGCATGCGTGCGCCCACGCTCTAAATAAAACAAACTATTCAATCTCACTGGGAATCAGAGACCTAACACTTAGATGCATTTTTGCCCAGCAGAATAACTATCCTTGGTACTTGTATGGAAACAAAGAAACAGATGCTGTGTGTTCTTCATAGGAGGGCATATTGTTACAATACTTTTTCCTGGAGAACAGCAGGGCAATATGTAAGTTTCTCCTGCACCTCCAGGATTCCATTCATGGGAAATTAGCTCAAAGAAATAATTCGATATGTACACAAAGATGTACACAAACAAGAACATTCAAATGCAGTGCTATTTATAATAGGGAAAAGTTCTTTAAAAAAAAAGATTCTCTCCCCAAAAGCTGAATTGATGAGGAGTTAAAAAAAAAGAAAAAGAAAAACCATGGTATTTCATATAATGGACTAAAGGGCAGCCAGTGAAAATAATAAAACTAGAAACATATGTCTTGATGTGGAAACACATTTACAATATGCATATTTTTAAGTAGGAAGGAGGTCACAGTACAGCGTGAGCGGTATGGTCCCTTCTGTGTTCAAATACCCGCGCGTTCTGCATGAACACGTTACCCACGGTACCTCCCAGCTCCTCGCAGTGCAGTTTTAAGTGACGGGGCTTTGTTCCTACAGCACGGTCTTTTCTACTTTTTCTTCCATGCTTGTTATTATTTGTGGGATAAAAATACCTGGAAAACATAGGACACTTCCCCAGTATTACTTTTGCATCACTGATGAGTGTAACCCCCTGTGCGTGAGTTTATAAGCCAGTCCGCAAAACAAAACCACCTGCAAATGATTTTCTGGACTGACCGTGCTCCTGGGTCCCAGGAACACACAGCATGTGAAACAGATAAATACAGAAATGATCAGAAGTTGCTTCTGCCACTTCTTGATTGTTGTGGCATCTTCCCAGGAGCACACATGAGACTCCGCAGGGATGGACCGGGGACCCAGGCGCGGCTGGAAAATTCTCCAGGGTTTGGGAGGTGGTCACAGTGGCTTGGCAGGGGAGAGGCGAGCATGTGAGGAGCTCTCCAGCCAAAGTGTTCCTGCGGCTTAAATACCCATCTGCTTCTATGGGCTCCTTAGAGGTCAACCTGTTCCAACCCGCAAACCAGAGTGACCCCGGTGCTTCGGGGGGGTTGGCAAAGCTCTGAAAACAGAGGCGTGTCCTGCACTCTACACTTCAGGACTCCTGGCTTCTGCTGGCGAAGCAAAGGATGGACTCTTTTCCACCCCAGGGGTTCATGGCTCCTTTTGAGAACCTGGTGAACATTTGAGAGCCCCCCCCCCCCCGCCGCCCCTCAGCCGATACACATACACACAACATTTCACATCTGCTTTCAGGGGTTCTCAAACTCCCAGAAGCCCACAGGGGTGATTTAGAAGGAGCCCAGGTTAGGAGTGATTTAGAAGGAGCCCAGGTTGGGAGTGATTTAGAAGGAGCCCAGGTTAGGAGTGATTTAGAAGGAGCCCAGGTTAAGAGCATCCGGATCCCCTAGAAATGACTCTTCCCACTCAGAGCTCAGCGGCCACCACGGCTCCTTTTAAATTTGTCCTTATCCTCCCACCTGCTTTCCCTGGGGCCGGTTTCTCTCCCCACTGCCCCCTCCTTGCTCCTGTAGCACCCCCTACCCTCACTAACAATCAACCCGGAACCTGGGAACCTGGAGTGTCCCCCCGGGGCTAACCACCATCACCGCCATTTCTTTTCATTTTTCAAAACCGAGTCCCTTCCCTATCTATCTTTCGATAAGAATAAACGTGGTGGCCGAATACAGTGGCGACAGAGGACCCGTGTGGTCCTTCCTTCCCCTTCTCCCACTAACGCAGCCCCTGCGGTGTTGGTGTAACGACTCGCGCCGCGCGGGTGTCAACGCGACAGCCTGGGGGTCAGACCAGAGCGCTCGCCTCAGCAGCCCGCGAGCAAGCGCTGGTTTCCGAAGAGCCCCATTCAGTGACAGACAGCGGGTGGTCTGGAAATAGACTTTCCTCAGCAGTGCCCACTTACATTTTGCAGAGAGGTTCCTGGGTTGTTGTTTTTTTTTGTTTTTGTTTTTGTTTTTTTTAACAGTGGCAATCTCAGGGATTTTGAAGTACATGTGAAGACTCAGTGCCTGGGTCACTTGCCTGTAAACCCTGGTGTGCAGACACACGTGCCGTTTAGGCCCTCACTGTCGCAGGTGCCTCCGTTCAGACAGCTGACGTTAGCGCAGGGGTCCTTGTACAGTTCACAGTGTATTCCTGTGGAGAAAGAGACACAGAAGGGGTGACTCGTGACGGAATGCCCAGCTCCCATGCAAAGGGTTTGAACACCCTGGGATGGTGTCGAGGCAGATCCTGGTAGCACGTGTGTGTGTGTGCGTGCATGCGTGTGTGTGGATGCGTGTGTGAACACACGCCCAGCCTTGGCTTTAGATTATTGTAAAGATGCATTTTATGAGAAAATAACAAATTCCGTCCTTGCTCACAGGTCCTACCGTAAGTCTTTCATCTGTGCTTTCTCTGATCACATGTCCCAAAGCCTGGAGAACAGAAAGTTCAAGTCTGAAAGATCAAAGGTACCAGAGACAAATGCCTTCTGAGTCTCCAAGAGAAACAGAAATTAGCCAGGCACCTTCAGAAGATGTCAGTGTAACTGATGGGCAGCGTCCTGAAGGCGAAGACTTGGAGACTGCAGACGAGAGAGGGAGCCCCCGGGACTCAGCCCTCACACACCTGACCGTTCCCCCACGCACTGCAGGTCACGTGTGGGGCACATGCTGGGTTCTAGGCCTCATACTGTGCATGCCATCTATTTTGATCCACACAGTGAGGCAGATACCCTCATTCTGCCATTTCCAGATGAGGAAACTGAGGAAAGAATGCTGGACACAAGGCTGGTAGGGGAGACAGCTAGCACCTGAGGAATTTGCATAGCGTGAGCTCAGACTGGCTGTGCAAACATACAAATTCTGCATAGCTCAGCACCCATTTAACAAAAAAGAGGCATTAAACAAATCATAGGCCCTGGCCGGTTGGCTCAGTGGTAGAGTATCAGCCTGGTGTGTGGAAGTTCCGGGTTTGATCCCGGTCAGGGCACACAGAAGAAGTGCCCATCTGCTTCTCCACCCTTCTGCCTCTCCTTTCTCTCTATCTCTCTCTTCCCCTCCCGCAGCCAAGGCTCCATTGGAGCAGAGTTGGCCCTGGGCACTGAGGATGGTTCCATAGCCTCCACCTCAGGCGCTAGAATGGCTCCAATTGCAATGGAGCAACACCCAAGATGGGCAGAGTATCACCCCCGGTGGGCATGCCGGGTGGATCCCAGTCATGTGCATGCGGGAGTCTGTCTCTCTGCCTCCCCACTTCTCACTTCAAAAAATTACAAAAAAAATCACAGTGGGCCCTGGCTGGTTGGCTCAGTGAAAGAACATCCGGCATGGGAATGTTCCAGTTTGATCCCTTATCAGGGCACACAGGAGAGCGTCCATCTGCTTCTCAACCACTCCCCTTCCTCCTTCTTTCTCTCTCTCTTCTCCTCCTGCAGCCATGGCTCGATTGATTTGAGCACATCAGTTCCGGACACTGAGGATGGCTCTGTGGAGCCTCCACCTTAGGTGCTAAAAATAGCTCGGTTGCAAGCCTGTCCCCAGCTGGGCACAGCATCAGCCCCAGACAGGTGTTGCGGGGTGCATCCCGGTTGGGGTGCATGAAGGAGTCTATCTCCCTTCCTCTCACTTGGAAAAGAAGAAAGAAAAGTCAGAGTGAAATCAGTAAGTTTCCCGCTGATATTTAGAAAGCTCTATGTGAGCACGTATGCAGACAAATGCCCACAGTGGGACTGGGAGGAGCAGGAATTACTTTGACTTTCGCATTATGTATTTTTATATTGTTCAAATTATTTTACAATGAATACGTCTTGTTTTATCATTTTATTATTTTTTTTTTTAACTGAAAACGCAACACTTTTCCACAGGTAGAATTCCTGCCGGAGTTTCGGTGGCGTGCCAAGTTGGATGTGTGGGCTAAGCGGCCTCTCTCCCCATCTCTCTCCCACGGGGGAGGAAGATAAGTTACATGATAGTCTGTATAAAAGAACCTAAATAATGATATGCTCACCCTACCCGACAGGCTCATGAAAAATAAGCATGAAGCAAATTAGTGACCAAGTGGTATTGACTCCATCTGCTCCACACTTCATTCCTTCGCTCACACTGTGCGGAGGGCGGCCACACCCCGTGACTCATCATTTAGTCATTGGAACTACTCTCCCCGGGAATTTCTCTCTCACTGCTCCTTCAATGCTTTAAGAAGTAGGGCTTAAGGAAGAGGAAAAAATTTCAGAGAAAACGGCACAAGAACAGCCCCGTCTGTGCTCACACTCACATTACTTGCGCCTGGGAAAGCGTTTGTAGAGTGGATGGCTTCTCACTCCCTTTAATCCTTCACCCATCGTAGCCGACCCACGAACAATATTCTGCCAGATGTTTTCCTACAGTGCCTTTCAGACCCTCGCCTTGTTTTTCTCTCTGCACGTCTCCAGGGGCCTGTGTGAGCCTTCAGACGTTCACCACCCTCAACAAACCCAGGAGAGTCGTGCTAACATACCAGCTCAAAATAATTTAATGACTACATTATTTCTTAGCATAAAACTGATCATTCTTCACTTTGAGGGGTGAGGGTGGGGGGCAGGGCTACTTTGCCCAGAAGAAGTCTCTGTTTCTAGTTCCCTGAGATTTCCAAGTAGCCAGAGCTCATCGGAAAGAATCAAGTGCAAAAGAGCCTTTTCTGCTTCCAAGTCTTTATCAAAGAGAAAAACAAGGATTCACATATTTATGAGTTCTCCAGAGGCTGACCAATGAGAAACCAGGTGACCAAAAAAAAGGCTTTCAATTATCCGTAATGAGAAATGCAGCCCCAGGGAAGGGTCAGAGGTCCCTGGAGCCGAGAAGGCGTCCCACGAGCAATCCAGGAGGTCTTTCCTGGGTTTCTGGTGGCTCATTAGCCTATCCCGCCAGTACAGTATTCCTATAAATAATACATCAATGTGTACAAATGACCGCATCTTTCAAATAAGGCTGAGGAGCAAAATCTCGGCTAAATATTTAAACATCTGAACCTTAAAAGACTTCAATAACATAGATTTGATGAAAACACCCAAGATAATAAGCAATTTCAATTCTCTGGGTGGTCTTTTTTTTTTTTCTTCTTTTGGCAATTATTTTATCCTTTATTATTTCTCTTTTTCTAAAGATAAGATACTCGGTCACTGCGACTCACTGAAAGTTTTCTGGCAGCAAGACCAGACAAAAAACTCATCTTCGCAGAGACACGATGACTCCGAAGCAAGACGGTTTTAACAGTCCCCAGTGAGGACTCTGAGTCTTCGCATTTCTGTGCTCTGAGCCTTGCTAATCCCTGTGTAAAATAAAAATACTTGTCGTCTTTGTCAGTTTGACGACGACAGCTGGACCACGATGCGCGGGGGATCTTAAGTGGAGAGAACGCATGGTCGTGACTACTGCTGACTGACGTGGCAAGGGGGTCTCCATGCCACCCCTCCGCCCCAGGACCCCCGGGGTCACCCGCCTGAGTGCACCATCCCCCCAAGGGGCCCCGGGCACAAGCACAACACTGCGTGCTGAGCATCCTGCGCCCTCCGTCAAGGCGTCTTCCTTCATCCTCTTCCTCAGGCTGCTCTTCACCTGGCTCGTTCTCTCTCTGCCCAAGTCCAGCTCAAACACCCTTTTTCTGGAGGGCTGAGCCTGACTCTCCCTAGAGGCGACCCCCCTGGTTCCGCCACTGTGCACTGAGAGGGTGCTGAGCCCACGCCATCACAGTGGACAGTACGAAGCCCTGACTTATCTGTTCTCCTGTCTCATCCTCTCCCCCTAGAATCTCTGAGGTCCTTTAAAGCAGGGCTCGTATCTGAACGCGTGGAGGAGACGGCGTGGGAGCCACCAGAACCCCGTCCTTGCAGGGGGGGGGCACACGGCCACCAGAACCCCGTCCTTGCAGGAGGGGGCGACGGCCCGTGTGCTTTGGCTGACACACAGGTAGGATTGCCAGAGGAGTGCGAAGCCATTCCAAATCTGCCTCAAAAACACCCTCGTCTGTCAGGGAAAACCAGGTCCACACTTCAAACTCAGTCTGTGGAATGACGCACGCATCACCCATTGGCAAGGGACGCGGCACGCACTATTACGAAACTTATGTTTAGTCTCAAGCAAAAATAAACTGTAATTCAGTCAAAACTAATAAAAACTCATACTTTTCATATTAAGGAATAGAGAGGCAATGTTTCTGAAAAGATCGCTATTATTCCAACAGGGCTCTTGACAGAAGTTAATTTTAGAATTAAAATGAACAAAAATTCAGAGTCGTGTACGAACTATAAAGCTCTGTTGTCATCACAATGTAGCCATGATTAAGATGTTGAGAACAAAACCCAGTGTTTTATCTCACGGATACGTAAGCCAGGTAAAGAAAATTAACTTGAGGTGTTCTTTGAACTTATTGTTCCCTTTAAAACATCATCTCATATTCAAACTTATATATCCTCCATGAAAACATGTCTGGCATTTCTACCCTCCCAGAACTTAAATGTTTTCTAAATTATTTCAGAAATTACCGTAGACATCCTGGCCTTAATTTTATTACCCCTTGCGTGTTTCAGCCTCAGTCTGCCCTTCCAATTAAATAATAGCCTGAAAAAAGGAATAAAAACCTTGCCATGCTATTTTACATCTAGATGCCACCACAGGAGAGGGGACAAGGTACACAAGACATCCAGACATTCTCATTCCCTGGGACACAGTGGAAATAATTCTAGCCAACAAAGAAAGAATTCTCATCTTTTCAATTATAAATATCTGTAGGCTATAAAAATACACCATGAGATATAACGTAATCAAACCCAGAGCCCACTGATGTCACTTCTGAAACCTGCCTAATTCACCCTCTCCCTCCCCCCCTCAAAAATCCAGGAAGTATGAAAATGATAGGAATAAAAGTATTCATTCAAGAATAATTTATAATAGCCTCACATTAGATGCAACTAGGGAATGGATAAATATACCATGATGAGAACATTGCATAACCATTTAAAAAAGAATTAGTAAAACTTCCCAGCAATGTAGAAATCAAACATAATATACTGTTCAGTATGAACAGAAAAACAGAAAGCCGTAGGTATCCTCAATTATAACTGTAAAAAATGTGGTATTAAAAAAGGATAAAAACAAGCCAGACAATGATTCCTCTTATGGTCTGTTGTAAAGCCATGAGCTCTTTTAAAATTTCTTTTTTCTAAAATTTTTTTATTACTGTTATGTTATTTTCACAATTTAAAAAAAAAAAAACAAAGTTTTTTTCCAGATGGGTATATTGTTGATCATTTTGTTTGTTCTGCCGGAAATAAGAATGAATGCCAGTGGGGCCGGCACTTGGCTTTCTGACAATACGGGGTTAGGTGTCCCGTCGTGAACGGACTGCAAGCTGGTCTGGAAGGAAGGGTCAGCGTCTCGGTGTCTCCGAAAGGAGGGGCTCCGAACCCCTCCCTGCATGTTGCTTCCACGATTTCACGATCCACAGTGGAAACCTACTGGGGAAATGCTCGAGCTGGTCTCCTCTGATGGGTAGGTCAAGTGGCGATCACAATTCAAGATAGCTACTTAGCATTTACTCTGTGCGAGCCACCATGTCAAAAGTGTCTGCGAATTAAAAACAAAACAAGCCCTGGCCGGTTGGCTCAGCGGTAGAGCGTCGGCCTAGCGTGCGGAGGACCCGGGTTCGATTCCCGGCCAGGGCACACAGGAGAAGCGCCCATTTGCTTCTCCACCCCTCCGCCGCGCCTTCCTCTCTGTCTCTCTCTTCCCCTCCCGCAGCCAAGGCTCCATTGGAGCAAAGATGGCCCGGGCGCTGGGGATGGCTCTGTGGCCTCTGCCCCAGGCGCTAGAGTGGCTCTAGTCGCAATATGGCGACGCCCAGGAGGGGCAGAGCATCGCCCCCTGGTGGGCAGAGCGTCGCCCCTGGTGGGCGTGCCGGGTGGATCCCGGTCGGGCGCATGCGGGAGTCTGTCTGACTGTCTCTCCCTGTTTCCAGCTTCAGAAAAATGGGAAAAAAAAACAACAAAAAAACAAAAAACAAAACAAACAAAAACCACAACTCTATAGCTGCTGCCTTTCACTAGATTATGATTTAGTTAGTGTAAGGGAGAAGAAAGTCTGAAGCCAGAAAGGATCGCCGACAGGGCTGCCGGGAACTGTCACAGCAGATACAGACCAAAGGCTGCCGGAGTTCAAGGAGGGATGAACCCCCTGTTTGGGGACCACATTTCAGACAGTGGCTGCAGGCAGAGGACCGAAGGACAGCAAAGAGCAGGCGAGAGGAAGGAGCTCAGAGGGAAACCCCGAGGCCGCGCTGCATTCCTGGTGTGGGAGGACAAGGACTGAGCGGAGGAGGGGACTGAGGAGTCCAAGGGGCCGGAGTGGAGTTGTTGGGAGCTAACGCAGGGACGCAAGGGTTCGATGGGGCAAAGGGGCAGGAACTGGGCATCAGAGGCTTCGTGGGTTTCGTCGGAAAGTGTCCGGTTCAGTCACCGTGAAAGCCATTTTAGCCGAATGGTGTGGACGAGAGCCAAACCGAAGAGGGTGAAGAAAAGATAAAAATTAAGGCAAGTGAGGTGCTGTCTATACCAACTCGGAGCAAACTGGAGTGAAAAAGAAAGAAGGACAAAGGGGAGGATTACTGTATGCAGAGGAGGATACAAAGTCAAGTCGTGCTTTTTTAAATTCACATGGAATTTATTTAGAAGTGCGAGAACATTTCCTTTTTTTCTGTTTAGCAGCCCAATTCTTCTAGCACCAGTTATTTAAAACAAAAGCATTCCCTTCCCTCTCACAGCAAGTCCTCTTGAAGAGTCACTCATTCTCTTATATGTCTCTCACTACAGACCAGGGTTTCTGGACCATTGCTCAGTCTGGGTCAGCTGTCCGTTCTCGCACCTGTGACATGGGAATGTAATAAATACTGTAGCATTTGAATGGGTTTTAACATCTGGCAGAAGTTCCTCCTCACGCTTCCCTCTTGCAGAACGTTCCTAGCTGTATTTGCCTGACTTCCTATTATTATATGCATTCTTTTTAGGAAGTTATTATATTCACTTATTTAATTTTTTTTTAACATAAAACAGTGAGACTCACCACTTAAAAAAAGACATGCATAAAAAAATACATTTGTAAAATAAGAAATTAAAGTCCCCTCCCCTCCCCCAACACACAACCTACGTTCTAACTCCAGAGCTAAGTACTAGTTAGTTAGGAATTGAAGCCCACCCCTCCCCCAATAATGCAATCAAGTTTACCAATACATCTTATACGTAAATATATCTCAGGAGAAATACTTCCAAAAAGCAAGACAATGTCCATTCTTTAAGGAGAGAAAGGCACCAGATCTGTGGCCTCTCTGCTCCCCTCACTCGTCCTCCAATTGGAGAGTGGAGTCTAGCCTTTCTGCCTCTCTTGTCACCCCTTGTCCACCAAGAGTACCACCCCTTCCCCACGCTCTGTCCAGAAGTCCCACTTGTTGGTACTTTGCTAGGGTTGACCGTCCTGCTTTCAGCAGCCTTATTTTTAAACCTCAACCTCAGTGTCTCCATCAATATAACAAAATTAGATCATCACCTTACCTGCCCACTGGCATGAGATCTTAAACACACTTGTATGTCTTCCCATCTTTCCCACCCCCATTCCCTTTAACACATAGATTGAGATGATAGGAAGCTTCGGTGTGGTCATTCCGTTCTTCCTGAACCAGAGGTCCGATGGACACACCCGAGGGTGACCCCTAAGGGGTTATGTCTTTGTTGTAATTCCCTCCCCTCGTGCGTGAGTTGCAAAAGTTAAGAAAGAGATTTTAAAGGTGTTGTTAAGGTCCTAATCAGCTGACTTTGAGTTCATTTTAGGAGGGCCTGACTTAATCAGGTGAGACCTCAAGAAGGCACAGGCCTCCGCTGAAGTTAGACATGTGAAGACCTGAAGGCTCTCTCGCGATGGCTGACTTTCAACAAGCGAGCACTCATCATCTCTACAGCCGCTGGATCGGGATTCTGCCATCAGTGTCAGGAGACATGGAAGCTGATCCTTCCTTATTCAAGCCTCAGGTGAAAACTCAGCCTGGCCCACGTCTTGATTCCACCCTTGTGAGAGCCCCAAGCAGGAAGTCCATTAAGCCAGATGGGAACCAATGCAACTCTTAGTAAATAAAAAGGTGCCGTGTCCAGCCATGACCTTGCAGTAACTCATTATGCAGCAATACTAATTACTACAGAGGTAGACCTATTTCTTCAAGGGACGTCTCTTCACCATTAAATTATCATTCACAATCACGTCACTATCATCTACCTAAATGTTCCCTTGCATCTCGAGAAGGCTTCTTCTCAACCCCAGTCCTCTTGTTCTCTACCTCCCGCTCTCTGGCTGGCTGTCTTTGTTCTGATGTAGCTCCATGTTACGAAGAATACTTTTAAAAATAACTTTCTTAGAGAGACAGTACGTGGTGTTGTATTTCCTGTATCCTTAAATGTACAAAATGTCTTTCTTTTGCCTTCAAATAGAAAGAATCCCTTCACTAACTGTCCTTTTCATTGAAAAGTCTGAAGCACTTCTTCACTCTTGGTTAGTTTCACTAGAGAGGAGAGAAGTCTCGGTGCTGGTGTGAGTGTCTTTCTTTTGTGTGTGACCTGTACTGCTTGTGAAGTCCCTTGTGAAGACAGTGCTCTATATCCCTGGATCTGGACATTCTACCAGGAAATCTCCAGCTGCACACCGTTGCCGAAACTGTGCACCGCCGCCTTGATCCACCCTCCGGCACCGAGGAGGCCCATTCAATTGGAAAACTCCCATTTCCTCACATGCACAGACTTCTCCTTCCAGCAACGAGTCAGTTCCGGTTTCGTAGCCAGGCCTTCCTGCTCCGGCAGCGCCAGTCACTCAGACGGAAACAGGTCTCTTGAGTCTTCTCACCACATTTCCTATCTTTCGGGCTCATGGCTTCCGTTTCCTCTTACTTTTACTTCTATTATGACTTAGTTCCTCCTCTGGCGTTTCCAGGTCGAAAATAAACGTTGAGCAGTATTTGTTACTTGAGTCACTTCTTCTCTTGAGTGTTCAGCGCTGTTGGTTGTCATTGCAAATTTTGTTTCTATTCCCTAGATTTTTTTTCCTTTTTTGAGTTGCTAGTCCAGCTCCCCATGCAACGCCAGGCAGAGACATTTGACACGAGGGGACTAGCCAATAGAGTCCTGATGACTAAGGCACAGGGCGGTCCTCCCTGTTTGGGATTCTCAGGGTTCTCCAGGTATGAACAGGGGCCATTCCCTCCCGGCCACTCAAAAGAGAAAGGACCAGGTCAGCCCCACTGCACAGTTCTCTGTGAGGACAGCAGTATCCACGCGATCAGAGCCCTCTGCTCATGGGGTAACAGGTGGCACGTTCACAGCGTGTATGGGCTCTCCAAGGGCTGAGGGCTCCTTTGGGCTCAGCGGGTCATTGAGTCCTCGGTTCTCCCCAGAACCCTATCCCCTCGCCCGTTTGTATGCAAAGACCCCCAGCACCTGTGCCCTTTGCTGGAACGCCGCACCCTCGGATGTGTCTGATATGCCCTCCAGGGTTATCTACCTCCTGAGTCACCCCCGCAGAGGTCCTCATTGACGGAAGAAGGTCACAGAGAGGTGGAAGGGGTGGAACGGAGAACATATAGGGAAGGGTTCACCTTCAGCAGGATGAGGGCACATGATCATCTAACGTGGAAGAAAAGAAGGTGTTAGCGGTTGTGACTGTGGGCAGGTTTGTAGGGCATGGGCTCTGATCAGGTGGTGCGCCGGCCAGCATGTCAGTCAGCACCTGAGAACTCTCCAGAAACTTAAATTCCTGGGCCCCACCCCGGATACCCTGAATCAGGATCTGCAGGGGTGAAGCTGCCGCCTGTTTACACAGCCCACTAGCAGACTCTGTGGACCAGGAGTGCAGAATGTGGAAAATTAGATCGATTTGAAAATGTTTACAAATGATCACCTCTCTTTCATGCCATGAAGAGGGAAGTGAAAAGCCAGTCCTATTCTAAGGGTGAGTGACTAACACGGAGCTTGGGGGAAGTGGAAAAAGTTGGGAATGCCCACTGAGAAAAATGGAAGGAGGAAGTGAAAACGTCTAGGAGCACAGTCTACAAATCTGCGGAGACACCAGTGAGTCGCCCCAGGCAACTGCACCTCTCACTTCTTCATCATGGTATCATGAGCACTGCCTCGGGGCCAGGACAGTTGGGGGCATCTTTAGAACACACCCAATGAGTGACGCTGTCATTTACAAAGATGAAATTTGCTTCATAAAATTCTATCATAAATTCTGTTATGAACTAAAGAATTTTGAAACTTTAAATTTTTTGAAGGGCAGTCACCACTACTAAATTTTGTCATTAAAGAATCTCAAAGTCCCAGTAACAATCCCAGTCCATACTTTGTAGAGGTAAGATGGAGACCGGTCAGTTTAAGAGATTTATCCAGGCTCACTGAGAAGCCAGTGGCAGGATTGGGATGAGCTACTTAGGTCTCCTGACTCATTGCTCCTTTCCAGAACTGAGTGGACTCCCTGTTTCTCGATGCTCTGACGTACCCAGAACTCAGAAGCTGTGTGGATGAACCCAGCACACTGGCCCTTGTACAAGTCAGTGGACTTTGGCTCTGCATGAGCATCATAGACCAAAGAAGCTTCAGCTCTGCGGAACACAACACGAAGACTTGGCCCAGCTTCCGCCCCTCCACCCAGGGGCTCCATCCAGTTCATCCCAGTGGCCTGCAAACCCTTGAGGTTCACAGAAAATAAAGGCAGGTCCATCCAAAGAGAAGCAACAGGGCTGCCACGCAAGGTCGCCGGGCAGATGGATGGTGTCAATCAAGCAAACGGGATGAAGCAAGAGGTTAAGTAAAAGGGTTATAAACAGAGGCCACAAAAGCATTACAAAAATCTAAACCCAGCCCTGACGTTGGGGCTTAGGCAGCCGCTGATTACAGACTCTCCCGGCTCAGTGCCAGCCCAGGATGTCTGACTCCATGAAGCCACACTGTCCACCCACAGTGGCCCGAGCCCATCACAGAGGAAGAGGCAAGGGTCTGAGTGAGGACTTACGAGTTCACGCACGTGAGGACTTAGAACAGTGTCTACTCATTATAAACACCTCATCAGTGTCAAACGCTCTTTCAGAGTGACTCTGACAGGCGTCCACGCAAATGAACTAACATTTCCCTCCCAGCTGGATCACTTAATGGGAATTCACTTCCACGCCAGTAGGTGAGGGTCCACCTGCCCCGCCACCAGGGGGCGCAGCAACCCGCCCCCGCCCGGCAGGGTGCACAGGCTACCCGCTCCCGCCGCCCCACGCAGTACTGTCCTAGGATCTGCGCCGGGCCGTCCACGCACTGCCATTCCTTATCCTCGGCTTTCTGCACATTCAACAGAGAAGAGAGGATATAAGAAGAAAAGGGCAGGAGAGAGATTTTTCAGTTTATCAAGAGGAAACCCGAGAGCTGCGAATGGGTCTCCTCAGCCTCATAAATCATCCCACCACCAGTATTTTTTATTGAGAACAATTTCCTGCTCCGGGGAAAGGTGAATACATTCAGGCGGAGGGATCCATGGCGTCGTGCAGCGCCAGTCCAGCGCGGGAAGGTCCCGGGGACACTCACCTTTGTACTCGGCCAGGCACACGCACTCATAGCCGTTAACCAGGTCCCTGCAGGTGGCCGCGTTGAGGCACGGGGCAGAGAGGCACTCGTTGTACTCCTCCTCACAGTAGAGGCCGTGGTAACCTGGGGGACAGAGAGGAAGGACTGCCGTCAGACGTGTCCCAAGTCCGCTCGCAGCGGACCAGCCTGCGGGGAAGGCAGGTGGGGATTCACCGGAACACGTGGCCCAGACAGGCGGGATTTAGGAGCTGGGTCCCTTGGGGTAGCATTGGAATGCAGATTTCCGGGAGGCTATGAAGAGCCTGATTTTAGCACCTTCTTTCATGATCCCAAGAATAAAAGAAATTGTCCCTTTATCCACCAGATGATCCCCTTTCAGAGGTACTGGTGGCCCAGAGACGTGGTTTCCTGAGTGTATCTGCTGTGGCCACACGACACAGTGACAGCAGCAGGTCTATGTCCTTGGACATAGACCACAGTTTTCTTCCAATTAATTATATATATATATGTATATATGTATATATATACAATTTTATATATATGTCAATATATATGTATGTATATATATGTATATATATGGCTAATGAAAGAGAATTTTGTTTAAGGAGAAAAGGATCAATGTATTTTTTTTTTTCTTTTCAAGTCAGGAAGGACACTCAGCTCAAGAGGCTTAACTAAAATTCCTAAGAAAATGGGGGCTATCCTTTTTTGTTTATTTAAAGTGACGATCGTCTGCCTGATAGTGTTTGTAATTGTGCTCAAATTTTTTTAATTATTAAAAACACAATCATAGCAATGAGGAAAAGGAAACCTAACAATTTCTTAACGAAAGATGGCTCCTCTTTGCAATGATGGCCCCCTCCTAATTGCAAAACAGGTGTTTATCCTAAAGGACAGGAGGACAGCATTCTTTGAGGTGCGCTCATGAATGCTATGCTGTTTTTAGCTTTCAAAAACATGTGTTTCTGCCAGTTTTCAATGAAACTGGACCATTTTTGTCTGGCCCTGTCCAAACAATGAGCAACATGTGAGAGTGATTCAAAAATCACCCTGCCGGTGTTGGTTCTGAGTCAGATAAGCAGAAAAAATAATCCCTTGCTCAAGTGGGAACTAGACCCTCTGGCTTTTTTCCCCAGCTTTCCAGCTCACAGCCAACCTTCCAACTCAGAGTCCCACTGGGACCTGCTATGGTGTTGAACGGCTTTGTTTCTTGTGCCTGTCATAAAAGTAGGTTGAGTTCTTATTGGCATTACTAACAGAGCACTTCTCAAGCATCTGCCATTTCAGTTGTTTTTCTGAACTGCTTTCTAAATTTAGGTGGTGATAATAACTCCTTGCAGGGGACCTTGACCTACCTACGACAAAAATACCATGGGTCTCAGCTCTTCTACCACCTCCCTCTTTTTGTAGTTTGAGGGCAATATTTCCTATTACTCGTCATCAGGTTATTTTCCTCACCTAGATCAGAGTTAAATCAATGGAAGGCAACTTTGTCCCCCAGAAGACTTTGGCAGTTTGGGGGGTACATTTCTGATCACTGCAGCTAGAGTCGTTGCTGGCATCTAGGGCAGGGACGCTGCTAAACATCCTCCGATATATAGGACAGCCCCACGACAAACACCAACTGGCTAAAGTGTCAACAGAGCCAGATGGGGAAACCCTGGCTCTATTAACACTGTTCTCGATTAGGGCTCCGCACACCACGGCCCACTGGCCAGAGCCATCCCGGTCTGTTTTTGTATATACATTTGTATTGGGACACAACCATGCCCATCCGTGTATATACCGTCTACGGCTGCTTTCAGACAACGGCAGAGTGAGTAGTTGCAAACAAACCCCCCAATCTTCCCTATCTGGCCCCTTACAGAACAAATTGGCTGACTCCTGATCTGGATTCAACAGAAAAACAAAATTTGGATGTTAACAAGATTTTTGGATAAGTAACTCCTTATCAAATATATGGTTTGCAAGCATCTTCTCCCATTGCCCGGGCTGCATCCCACTCCGTTGATCGCTTCCTTTGCTGTGCGGAAGCTTTTGAGTGTGACTTAGTCCCAATTGTCTATTTTTGCTTTTGGTGACTTATCCAAGAAATCATTTGCCAAGACCAATGTCATGAATCTTTTCCCCTATGTTTTCTTCTAGGAGTTTTATAGTTTCAGATCTCTTATGTTTAAGTTTTTAATTCATTTCAAGTTGATTTCTGTAAATGGTAGAAGATAATACAAACAACCAATGGGTATGCAAGACGATGCTCAACATCACTAAATCATCAGGGAAATGCAAATCAAGACCACAATGAGGTATCTCCTCATAGCTGTTAGAATGGCCATTAAAAATACAAACGCGCCCTGGCCGGTTGGCTCAGCGGTAGAGCGTCGGCCTAGCGTGCGGAGGACCCGGGTTCGATTCCCGGCCAGGGCACACAGGAGAAGCGCCCATTTGCTTCTCCACCCCTCCGCCGCGCCTTCCTCTCTGTCTCTCTCTTCCCCTCCCGCAGCCAAGGCTCCACTGGAGCAAAGATGGCCCGGGCGCTGGGGATGGCTCCTTTGCCTCTGCCCCAGGCGCTAGAGTGGCTCTGGTCGCAACATGGCGACGCCCAGGATGGGCAGAGCATCGCCCCCTGGTGGGCAGAGCGTCGCCCCTGGTGGGCGTGCTGGGTGGATCCCGGTCGGGCGCATGCGGGAGTCTGTCTGACTGTCTCTCCCTGTTTCCAGCTTCAGAAAAATGCAAAAAAAAAAAAAAAAAATGCAAAAAAAAAAAATACAAACGCGCGTGTGTGTGTGTGTGTGTGTGTGTGTGTGTGTGTGTGTGTGTGTGTGTGTAAACAAGTGTTGGAGGGCATGTGGAGAAACGGGAACACTTGTGCACCACTGGTGAGAATGTAAATGGTGCAGCTACTGTGGAACACGGTATGGAGAGTCCTCAAAAAATTAAACATAGAGCTAGTATATCATCTACAATCCCACTTCTGGGTATTTCTCCAAAGGAATTGAAAACAGAATCTCAAACGCTAATTTGCATTCCCATGCTCACTGCAGCGTTATTCCTAATGTGCATCAACAGACAGGTAAATAACTAACAGGGTGTAGTCATACAACGGCACACCATTCGGTCTTCAAAAAGGACCCTGCCCTATGAATGAGCCTTGTGGCCACACGCTAAGTGAAACAGCCAGTCACAAAAGCACAAATACTTCCTGACTCTGCTAACAGGAGGTCTCTAAAGTAACTGAACTCACAGCCGCAGAGTAAAATGGTGGTTGCCAGGGAGAGAGGGAGGTTGGGAGTGGCTGTTCAGTGGATGTCGAATTTCGTTTATACCAAATAAAGACGTCCTAGAGCTCCGTAGTACAACACCACACATTCAGTTAATACTGTGTGTAAACTTCAAGCTGGCTAACAGAGTAGAGTTGATATTATGTGATTTTATTATGTATGTCTTCTGGCGTCTCCTCCGCGTAGAGAAACCGTCACAGGCTGCCTCCTTCCCATTCCATTTGCACTCCTAGAAGATTTTAAAAGTCCACTTGGAAGGATCACATATAACCCTTATAAGCACTTTAGCCTCTGAGCGGAGGTGTTATTTACATAGACAAAAATCAAAAGAAAATTTCATGAAATCCTCCAAAGTGTTTTCGCTTCTGAAAAACAGTATCACCATCCTCTGCTACTAGCAGCATGCAAAGCAAATGAGGAAGTAATTTTGCAGAGATAATTAAGCCGGTGGTGTTTTTCTTCCTTGGGGGGAAGAAAAAGAGAAAGATTTCACATGCTAAAATTGTTTCTTTAGAGCCGGTAACATTTAAATGTCTTTATGGAAATGTCAAGGCACCCTTTACACTTGGTGCCAAAAAAACCCCTAAATTGGACTGTTTGAATAAAAAGGCCATCCTTCCAAAAGAGAAGGATTCTGTGAAAATGAGGCTGCCACCCCTGCTGGTAATTAATTGAGACCAACAAATTAGCTCAGGGCAATCTGCCCAGGGTCTAGAAAAATTAACCTAGTCCAAAGAATTTTTAAAAAATAAAGTAAAAGGGCCTGACCTGTGGTGGCGCAGTGGATAAAGCATCGACCTGGAACGCTGAGGTCGCTGGTTTGAAACCCTGCACTTGTCTGGTCAAGGCACATATGGGAGTTGATGCTTCCTGCTCCTCCCCCTTCTCTCTCTCTCTCTCTCTCTCTCTCTCTCTCTCAATTGCTCTCTCTCACTCTTACTCTCTCTGCTCTCTAAAATGAATAAATAAAAAGAAAAAAAATAAAGTAAAAGATCAGAAGCGTGGGCTCAGAGTGGCCCCTCCGAGGCCCGGCTCCTCCCCACCAGCCCTCGAACCCGTGCTCGCGCTGTTCTTGGATCTTCGGCGCCACTCCCTTCCTTAGACTCGACCCGACATACCTCCCAACCGGAGGAGAGCGTGAGGAGTGGTCCCGACAGCCGGCCGCCATGCTTGGGCCCAGGGCGCGGATGATGCTGCCGGCACCACAAAGGGGGACGGCCAAAGAAACGGCGGGTTTTTGAGAAAGTTGACCAGTTAAAGATGTTGAACTCGGGGCTCGTTTAGGGAGGCCCAGGTGCCATTGGGGAAAACAATGGACTTCCGTAGCACAGAAAGAGTACTTTGAGAGGTCGTTGCCTGGGAAGTGGTGAAGTTTTCATCGAAAAAAAAAACAGAGAGAGGAAGACAGAAGGGACCAAGGTCAGATCTTCATGGATGAGCCGATGGGGAACAAGACGCCCGATCAGGACTCTGGGTAGGGAGGGAGCAAAGGAGAGGAGGAAGGACCGAGGAGGGCAACGCCAGGGAAGCCAGGAGAGGGAAGGAGCCCAGGAGGGCAACGCCAGGGAAGCCAGGAGAGGGAAGGAGCCCAGGAGGGCAACGCCAGGGAAGCCAGGAGAGGAGGAAGGACCAAGGAGGGCAATGCCGGGGAAGCCAGGAGAGGGAAGGAGCCCAGGAGGGCAACGCCAGGGAAGCCAGGATGGGAAGGAGCCCAGGAGGGCAATGCCAGGGAAGCCAGGAGAGGAAGGAGCCCAGGAGGGCAATGCCAGGGAAGCCAGGATGGGAAGGAGCCCAGGAGGGCAATGCCAGGGAAGCCAGGATGGGAAGGAGCCCAGGAGGGCAATGCCGGGGAAGCCAGGATGGGAAGGAGCCCAGGAGGGCAACGCCAGGGAAGCCAGGAGAGGGAAGGAGCCCAGGAGGGCAATGCCGGGGAAGCCAGGAGAGGGAAGGAGCCCAGGAGGGCAATGCCAGGGAAGCCAGGATGGGAAGGAGCCCAGGAGGGCAATGCCAGGGAAGCCAGGATGGGAAGGAGCCCAGGAGGGCAACGCCAGGGAAGCCAGGAGAGGGAAGGAGCCCAGGAGGGCAATGCCAGGGAAGCCAGGATGGGAAGGAGCCCAGGAGGGCAACGCCAGGGAAGCCAGGAGAGGGAAGGAGCCCAGGAGGGCAACGCCAGGGAAGCCAGGAGAGGGAAGGAGCCCAGGAGGGCAACGCCAGGGAAGCCAGGATGGGAAGGAGCCCAGGAGGGCAATGCCGGGGAAGCCAGGATGGGAAGGAGCCCAGGAGGGCAACGCCAGGGAAGCCAGGAGAGGGAAGGAGCCCAGGAGGGCAACGCCAGGGAAGCCAGGATGGGAAGGAGCCCAGGAGGGCAACGCCAGGGAAGCCAGGAGAGGGAAGGAGCCCAGGAGGGCAATGCTGGGGAAGCCAGGATGGGAAGGAGCCCAGGAGGGCAACGCTAGGGAAGCCAGGATGGGAAGGAGCCCAGGAGGGCAATGCCGGGGAAGCCAGGAGAGGGAAGGAGCCCAGGAGGGCAATGCCGGGGAAGCCAGGAGAGGGAAGGAGCCCAGGAGGGCAACGCCAGGGAAGCCAGGAGAGGGAAGGAGCCCAGGAGGGCAATGCCAGGGAAGCCAGGAGAGGGAAGGAGCCCAGGAGGCTAACGCCAGGGAAGCCAGGATGGGAAGGAGCCAAGGAGGGCTGGTTCACAGTGCCAAGGGTTCTGAGAACGAGAATGACAGCTGGATGGAGGTCACTGGAGTCCTTCAGGGCCATGGCTCTCAATAGGGGGCACTGTACTGCCCTTTCAAGGGTGCTTTGGAGTTGGGGGGCTGATTATTACAATGATTAAAGGGTTCTACTGGAACTTAGTAGGTGTGGGGCAGAGATATTAAACATTATGCAGTGTCCAGGATTTCCCTACACAAGAAATAATGCCCTGGCATCCATGCAACTTTGGACTGTCCCACTGGACATCCAGATAGGTAAAAACCCTGTTGATAAATTTCCTATTCTTCCTCATTTCCAGGTTGTCCTCAAAATGCATTACCTAGTGTATTAGATTGTTAGGACTGACATAAGAAAATAGAACCGACTGGGGGGCTTAAACAGACATTTATTTTGGCTCGGTTCTGGAGGCTGCAGGTCGGAGATCAAGGCATCAGCAGGTTTGGTGTCACCTGAGGCCCCTCTCCTTGGCTTGCAGGCGGCAACTTTCTCACTGTGTCTTCACCTGGCCTTGCTCTGTGGGCACGCCTCCCTGATGTTTCTTGTGTTTAGAGAACACCAGTCATATTAGCTTAGAGCTCTGTCCTTAGGACCGCACTGAATCTCGGTTACCTCTACAAAGGCTCGATCTCCAAATACAGTCAGAGTGGGGGCTACAGCTTCAGTCTATGAATTTGGACACGGTTCAGCCCATAACACTCTGAACTGGGAGTTCTCAACTGCAGCACGATTGACATCTTGGTCTGGATCATTCTTTATCCATGGGAACTGTCCTGTGCATTGTAGACCTCTACCCACTAGATTCTAGCAGCACCATGGCACCCCAGCTGTGACAGGCAAAAGCATCGCCAGATGTTGCCAGATGTCCACTAAAGGACAAAACCCCCTTTGGAAAATCACTGTCCTAGATCCTCTTTATTAGCAACATGAGATTTGAGGTTATGCGGGTTTGTGAAAAGCAAGACTGAATTCCCCGAGAAAAAGGGTTTCTAAGCAGAACCAGAGAGCCCAGCCGCGCTAGTGGGTTTCATGTACTGTCAGCCCAGGGGTGCCTCTTCCGCCATGTTGTCGCCCAGGAGAGAACAGACAGTTCAAGCGGGGCTAAGAACACAGCAAACGGGTGGAATGGAGGAGGAGAGTGGAAAGAGAGCCCTGCTCCTGGTGGGTTCCTGAGCTCCCCAGACACCTGCTGCGTGCTCTGCCGTGGGTTGGGGGAAGGCTGAGGTCCAACACGACTGACCAAGTCAGCAGAAGCCTGGTGAGCCAGGGTTCTACCCATGGTCCGAACTCTCCCAGCTCATGACTGATGCCCTCCAGGTGTTTTGTTTTGTTTTAATTTTCTATTGATTTGAGAGTAAGAGGGAGAGAGAGAAGCGGGGGAGAGTAGAGACAGAAAGAGATGCGTCAGTCCGTTGTTCCACCGAGTGGTTCCAGTTAGTTGTGCGCTCACTGGTCGCTTCTCATACGTGCCCTGACCGGGGGTCAAACCCGTGACCTCGGCCCACAGCGACAGCATTTTATCCACTGAGCCACCTGGCAAGGGCCTGCCTCCACGTATGAAAAGGTACTTGACTTATATTCTATGAACACGATCCTACCCCAGGCCATCATGGAGATATTCACACCAACATAAGACAGGCTCCGGCCCCACGCTGGGTTTACTCCAGAGACCCTTCCTCCCCGCGCCCAGCACATCCCACTCCGAAAACCCCAAGCTACAGGACCCTGGCTCTCACCAGACGGCGCTCACACTCCGGGTAACAAACTGGGACAGCTCAGCGACTGTCACACCACTGCGGGCCTCCCGGCCCTCACTGCTGCCCCGGAAAGTGCACGCCAGCAGGACCCTGGCCGAAGGCTGGAGACGCGGTCCAGCCACGCCGCTCCCTCTGCCAGCGCGGACCTCAGGCAAGGCCAGCGTGAAAGTGAAGGTGAGGCACTGGCGAGGGGGCGGGCTGCTCGTTTCACTCTAAGATCAGCTGAGTGGAGAAAAGGGGACCAGTTCCTTTAAGGCTATGTTGCCACTCAAAGGATGTTTTCCTCTCATTTCAGCTTGAATGGATCAACTGCGGAAACCCAAGACTCCCTGATTCAAGTCCAGGCCAGTTCCCAGGAAATCAAATCTTCCCAACACCTCAACCAGAGTAGTTGAAAACGTGGACGAGAAGAACATAGTGCCATTTCAATATCAGGGTTGTCTGTGAGCTTTCACATTCTGGCTAAACTCCCGGGTCCCCGTAGGGCCCTTCAAGCACTATGCATTGACTTCACTGAGCAGAGCGCTTTGGAGAGAGAGAGAGAGAGAAAGAGAGAGAGAGAGAGTGTGTGTGTGTGTGTGTGTGTGTGTGTGTGGCTACTGCATTCCCTTGCTAGTATGTTCACAATAAGGATCTTTTTAAGAACAGGAGGTAAAAAAGGCAGCATGCCTGCCTCCTCATATGAATCCTGTCAAGCGCTCAGACGCTCTGCTCTACACAGACGTGCTGTGCTGAGAATTTACAGACTTCCTCGGAGTCACTGTGCTCTCCTGTCACACACACACACACACACTTAAGGCCTCTACTAGGGCCATTTAAAGGAGAAAGACACCAAACAATCATCTAAATAAATGTAAAATCCCAACTGGATTTGCCTTCAGAACAAGTTCACAAACAGGTTACATGAAAAAAAAAAAATCAAGCTCTTCTTATGACTTTGAGCCTTGTCTTATAAATGTCCCTTTTACATGACGTTTCTGGCCACTAGAGGGTGGATTCTACCCATGATCTATACACTGGCTAAAGGAAATGGGGGGAAATGGTACCAAAGGTAGATGTTTAAATATAGATACACTTAACAAAGGGGAAGTATATGGCACTGGGGAGGTAAAATACGGAAAGAAGAAACGTCATTTCCTTTCATGATAAAGCTTAATGTTCATATATTTATTTACAACTTCACCTCATAGCTGCAATTACATTTCCCCATTAGAAAGTGGCCCATTTTTCTTACTAACGCTATAAAAAAAACTACTTCTAAAACTGTGAATGCGTGCAACAGCCATGACTAAAGCACCCAGGTTCAAGATTAAGTACATGACAAGATAACATTTTAAACTTGATTTCAAAGAGTATTGTGCTATGTGTGTTTATTTACTTGTAAACAACAAGCAAAATGCTTTAATGAAATAACCCCATAAGCTCAAGCGATGGCTTAGCATACACACACACACACACACACACACACACACACACACACGACACCGGCTTGGTGTACAGTTGAGATAAGAAGGATGAAGAGGAGGTTTGGAAAAGAAAATACAGGTTAAGCCCTCACATTCCAGGGGTCCTTCTATAGGAAACGCACCAAGACGGACACAGAGCCCAGCACAGGCAGAGTCCAAGATCATGGATTTATTTCTGCCCTTTGGAGAGAAAACAGTTTTTAAAAATATTTTAGTCCTTTAGTTCACAAACTATTGGTGAAATCTGATTTTAATTTACCCCTTATCCAGTTATCACAATATAATCTTTTGGGGTGTTTGCCCTCGAAAGGGCTTGTGTCTGTGTCCATCCTACCAGCCCAGCGGTTCTCAGTCTGGTCCGCAGACCAGAAGAGTTGTGAGGGATGCAGCTTCCCGGGCCCCACCCAGATCTACTGAGTCAGAGGCTGTGGGCAGGGCCTAGAACGTTGAGATTTAACGACCCTCTCTACCTGACTGAGATGCATGCTCAAGTTTGAGCTACAGGCTGGCAAAGAGGGAATCATCTCCCACAAATCCTGACTCAGCACAGGGACACGGTAGGAGCCACTGTGGCGAGCGCTAGACACAGCACGGTGACGTCTTCTACTAGCCATGGCTGCCCCTCGGCATGTCAACGAACCGGCAGTAAAACACACAGTCAGAACCAGTACCAGTCACAGGCACGTAAAGAAAACCCACGTGACGCGTACAGACAGACAGCTACCAGCCACAGGCGCGTAGACCGAATGAAACTACACTCCTCTTGGGTGGGATTTGCTTCAGAAGGCAAAAAGCAATACAAAGGAATCTCACCAATCGCCAATGCCAGATTTAACAAGGAAAGCCAAAATGAGGACATGCACGTGACATTTACAATTCTCCCTGTATGACTGCCAGTCATACGGACCTACTCAGAATGGGGAGAAATGAGTTTAAACTTGGGTGAGTGAGCAGGTTTTCCCCTGTCTCCGATCCAGCTTCCTTCCGTGACCGATGGGAACAGCATCTCAGCCGAACGGAATACCATCAGAAAACAGCGACAGAACTCAGAGACACAAACAGCAGAGCAGTGGTCGTCCGGGGCTGGCTGTGGGAGGAGTGGGGACACGCTGGCCAAAGAGCACACGCTTCCGGTCTTAAGGTGAATATGTTCTGAGACTCAAATGTACAGAACGGTGATTCTAGTTAATAATGCTGTATTATATGCTACAACATTGCTAAGCGAGTACATCGTAAATATTCTCGCCACAGGAAACACATGGCAATTATGGAAGTGTCCACTAACGCTCTGGCAGTAATCGTTTTGGAATATATATATATATATATATATATATATATATATATATATATATTAATACCAGACAATCTACAATAATACATTTTACAAACCAATAATCGAGAAGCATGATCTGACAAAGCTGTGCTGTTTCTAGTGATAAAAGGTGGCCTCGTGTATACATAGCCTGGTGCCAAGGGATCTGTGTGATGGAAAGCAAAATATTGTGACTGGGGTTTTTCCAGAAAATTCTGGTGCATGGAATATGTAATGCAGACTGTAGATTTTCCCCCCGAGGGTGTGTTTATTTTCACCCTCATATCACTGGGACATTTGAAGGCACAATGCGAAAATGGGACCCTCTAACTCCCTATCGGTCACAGCCATTCCCAAGTACCTGTGTCGGATCCGAAAGATTGTTAAACACTGAGGAACGTTCTCCTAATCGGCCAGGGACGTTTTTAGAAGCACGTCGCTCCCACTTGGCGAGCATCCTTCAGGGCTCTTAGCCCATGAGGGCCGAAGCTGACTCTTGTCAGAACTTCAGCTAAAGCTGAAATGAACCACCAGAACCGCATCTCGAGCCAACACCGCGTCACAAAGGAAATTCCAAAATGCAAAGAAATAAATTGAAGTCAGAATGCAGGTTATGGCGAAGTCCTGAACTGCGTTCCTGTTGCTGCTACCGGATAAATAGTAAAGGGTGCCTAAAAACAGGACATTTACTCTTTCAAGGAGTCATAATGCAGTGAGAGATCAAAAGTGAGTGTGTTTTGCTTGGTGACGTAAGATCCTAGCATACTATGGACATTACTAATCTAATGTGGAAAATAAAGCAGGGATGAGACTCGGTCTACCCAGAATTTTATAAAGTAAGGGCAGCTGCTGTCGTATCACTTCGGTGGGCAGGTGCAGGGGCGGCCTCCTCTCTTTTCACCCTAGCAATCGATGCCTATACAGATTTCGCTTTTCAACTTCTCAGTCTGCTCATATGTGTGCGCGTGCGTGTGTGTGTGTGTGTGTGTGTGTGTAGTCTCATTCACATTCTTCACATATTTAGGTCTAAGATTGTAGCAGGCTGGAAAAAAGTAATTCTTTGTTCTCCTCCCATCAAGAAACGGAGTCTGGGGGCGTGGCCCTGTGAGCAAACCTAAAAGAAGAGGAGGCTTCAGTAAGTGTGTGTGCACTGGGTCTTGTCCTTTCTTGGTGCCTCCCTGTGAAGACGTCCAGACTGGTCTGCTGGATGGTGACACACGGGTGGCCCGGTGGCCCCCCCCCAGGTTAGGTCATCCAGGACCAGCCAGCCCTTAGCTGACCACAGAAGCATAAGTGATTACACCCAGCACCCCATGGAGCAGAGAAAGAGACAGCCCACCTATACCCTGCCCCAATCATCAACCCCAGAATTACTGTATAAGCAATAAATGATTGTTAAGTCACTATGTTTGGGATGGTTTGTTACAAAGCAAGAACTAACTGATACAAAGGTTTAACTATAAGAGACCATGCCTAACCTAAAGGAATAAAAGCACAGACTTAAACGCTTAGGCATCAGATAACTAGAGGGAAATGTAATAATATTAGGAGAGAATAAGGAGGAGTCATCCCAAAAATCACAGCTCCAGGCACTATACAGTCCTTACTTCAGCTGGGCTAACCTGACCTAAAATAAGCACTTTTACTAATGTCTTGGACCTTCACTCTGATCTGTCCCTTCAGAAACCAGTTGGTGGGGCTGGGGGAATGAAACGTGATCCTGGCCATTATCAACAGGTCATTAAGGTTTCGATCCAAACAGGTAGGGATCTCTCTAGGCAACCCCTCTAAAGGCAAACGGGGTTTTAAATGGAGCCGTGTGACATTGCATAAGGAGGCACTAGGTGACACGCAACAGGACGTGCTGTTCTACAAAATCGATAGGTTGTTTAAGGTGACAATGTCCTGGAATTAAAAAAGAGGTCATGTATCAATCTGTTTCAGGCAAACCTATGAGCTCTGAGTCTTCATTAAAACTGAGGCAGTCTTGAAAAAGTACTCAGTATACGCAGCAACTTTCATCGTGTACCTGCAAATGGAAAGTGAATGGCCATGATTTGAAAAACGGAAGAAGCATAGAGCGTGGTCCGCAGGTTTTTATACAAATCCGACCATCGAAGAATGTAAGGCTCCCTGAAGGCTAGAAGGCCCAAAAGAAAAAGTAGAACGTGCAGACACATCTCCTCACCGGTTTTCTAACGGAGACTCAGGATGCAGCTCACCCCCGGACATCCCCTGGAAAAGCACAGTGTCATAGGGGGTCCCATCCCCGCACTTCTGAGCCCAGCAGAGCACTGACACTGACCCGATCCCTGCCCCCACGCCAGTCTTGTTTTAGGCGTTATAGTGGAAGGGAAGAAGAACCTCAGAGCGACATCAAGGAAGTGAACTAAAAAAAATGCAAAAGTCAAATATGAAGAGGAAAGAATATCCCCGGGACATCACCAGCGCCAGGTGAAAAGAATCAGCATCAAAGGAGTCCACGACACAAATAATCAATGCCGGAGGCTTTTGGAGAGGCAGGGGTAGGAAGAAAGGCGACAGGGCTTCTAGGCATCGAGGACCCCAGCAGTGGAAAGCAGCTATCAAAAGAGGCTGCCTAGCCTGACCAGGTGGTGGCGCAGTGGATAGAGCGTCGGACTGGGATGCGGAAGACCCAGGTTCGAGACCCCGAGGTCCCCAGCTTGACTGCGGGCTCATCTGGTTTGAGCAAAAGCCCACCAGCTTAAACCCAAGGTCACTGGCCCCAGCAAGGGGTTCCTCGGTCTGCTGAAGGCCCGCGGTCAAGGCACGTATGAGAAAGCAATCAATGAACAACTAAGGTGTCGCAAGGCACAACGAAAAACTAGTAATTGATGCTTCTCATCTCTCTCCGTTCCTGTCTGTCTGTCCCTGTCTATCCCTCTCTCTGACTCACTGTCTCTGTAAAAAATAAATAAAAAAATAAAAAATAAAGAAAGAGACTGCCTAAGCTGAAGGGTGACGCAGCTGTCTCGTGGCTGCGTCTGCTTTTCTCATGGGGGTCGCAGGAAGAGCGGTTTCTCTAACTGGATGCATCCAGCAGACACCAGATCAAATGAAACCGGGAGTTTCCGTCATGGGTCGCACTGATTTTGAAGCGACAGCATCTGCGGTGATAACAGACCGCCGGGCGGATCAATGTCCCTGAAAATCAGAGTTGTGTTTCTCTGCACTGGGACGTAGGAAACTATTGGTCAAGAGCCACTCACCGGGCCACAACCAAGGCCACTTTCCAAACCTGGCTTTGAGGAGGTGCCACTTAGAGACCCATCTCAGGAGCCGTGCTAAGGTAAGGGGAGTCTAGGAGCTTTTTCTTGTGACTGGTGGGGACATAAGTAAGCACCCAGGTTTGCACATAACGTGGGGGCCGCCACGAGGCTTCTGCTGAGTCTAGCCTAAACTGCTCAAGATTTACTGGTCGGCAAATCTAGGTTAAATTTGGGATTCTATCACCTCCACCTCTGTCGATAAGAGAACAGAAATACTATCACCTGAGGTTAAGTAAGAGGAAATACTGGTCAAAGTTTTGGCACAGGGTCTTGATGGAGGAAGTTCTCCTAGATGGAGGCAATTCAGGGCAAATCCAGCATGGATAAAGTACGTACGTTACCCGGTCAACAGAGCTGAATCAATGTCTTGCTGAATCTCAATTTAATGTGTTCCTTTGAGGGGGCTAGTCAGACAACTAACACTTAGAAAAATCTGGTGAGGGCCCTGGCCAGGGAGCTCAGTTGGTTTAAGTGTCATCTCCATACGCCAAGGTTGCAAGTTTGATCCCCAGTCAGGGCACATACCAGAATCAACAAGTGAATGCACAAGTAAGTAGAACAACAAATCTATACTTTTTGCTTGCTCTCTCTCTCTCTTCTCTCTCTCTCTCTCTCTCTCTCTATATATATATATATATATATATATATATATATATATTCCCTCCCCCTTCTCTCTCTCTCTAAAAGCAAATAAATAAATTAATTAAAAAAAAAAAAAAAAGAAAATGTGATGAGATGTTTCATTTTTCAGTCACGTTATTGACCACTGGAGAGTCAGGGTCACAGCGTGACCCCAGATCACGACCCAGCCTCACCCTGAACTAGCTGTAGAGTCACACGTAGAGAAATGCAACAACCATGGGTTCCACTTTGTAAGAACCATGGGGATTTGAGAACCACTCCAGTTAAAGGGCTCCGCCCGGACCCTGGACTGCAGTATCTACCAGTCACCAGGGCCAAGGAAGTAAGCAATCCCATAGCCCCATAAAAAGCTAAACTCGCCCCCATTATTCAAGAATGCCCACTCTGGCCACGAACACTGATCCCACCTCTGGTCCGACTCCAACCTTGACCCTCACAGGAAAAGAATCAGAGCACAGATTTAAGGACTTCTCAGAGGTCTTCCCCAGGAAGGGGGGCGTGCCTGACACTGGCACCACCCTCTCAGGGATTTCCAAGGGCCTGATCACATGCATCCTCCCATCTGAGCTTCGTTAGGTTTGTCCCCTTCTGCAAGATGAGAAAACGAAGGCGAGCGGAGGCCACCCGCAAGGCTGTTCTGCAGTCAAGCTGGGACTTCAGTCCGGCTCTTTAAGACACACCGAATTTCAGGACTAAATGTCCGGTTCCCAGACAGTCTCGGCGAGCTGGAAAATGGATCATAATAATTTCCAACCACAAAACAAAGTAAGAGTCAAGGGCTTCGTTACAAACTAGTTTTGAAAAAGTCCCCACCTGACCTCCATGGTCATGAACTTAATGACCACTGGCCAAAGTTCGGGGCTGCCCGGTGCTCCAAACAGAGCCATGCTCTGAAACGCTCTCAGGGGCGTCAGCAGTGAACAGCAGCCACTTCTGACCTCCCGTCCCGGTGAGAGGGCGCAGAGCCATCTGCTCACGGGCTCCGCTGCCTCCTGCTGCCGGCGGGCAGCTCTCGCGCCCTCCTCACCCTCCCCTCCTCGCCACCGCCCTCCTCGCCACCGCCCTCCTCGCCACGGCGCTCCTCGCCACCGCCCTCCTCGCCCTCCTCGCCACGGCGCTCCTCGCCACCGCCCTCCTCGCCCTCCTCGCCACCGCCCTCCTCGCCCTCCTCGCCCTCCTCGCCCTCCTCGCCCTCCTCGCCACCGCCCTCCTCGCCACCGCCCTCCTCGCCACCGCCCTCCTCGCCACCGCCCTCCTCGCCCTCCTCGCCCTCCTCGCCCTCCTCGCCCTCCTCGCCCTCCTCGCCCTCCTCGCCCTCCTCGCCACCGCCCTCCTCGCCCTCCTCGCCCTCCTCACCACCGCCCTCCTCGCCCTCCTCGCCCTCCTCGCCCTCCTCGCCCTCCTCGCCCTCCTCGCCCTCCTCGCCCTCCTCGCCCTCCCCGCCCTCCTCGCCCTCCTCGCCCTCCTCGCCCTCCTCGCCACCGCCCTCCTCGCCCTCCTCGCCCTCCTCGCCCTCCTCGCCCTCCTCGCCCTCCTCGCCACCGCCCTCCTCGCCCTCCTCGCCACCGCCCTCCTCGCCACCGCCCTCCCCGCCACCGCCCTCCCCGCCCTCCTCGCCACCGCCCTCCTCGCCCTCCTCGCCCTCCTCGCCACCGCCCTCCTCGCCCTCCTCGCCCTCCTCGCCACCGCCCTCCTCGCCACCGCCCTCCCCGCCACCGCCCTCCCCGCCACCGCCCTCCCCGCCACCGCCCTCCCCGCCACCACCCTCTCACCACCGCCCTCCTCACCACCGCCCTCTCACCACCGCCCTCCTCACCACCGCCCTCCTCGCCACCGCCCTCCTCGCCCTCGCCCTCCTCACCACCGCCCTCTCACCACCGCCCTCCTCGCCACCGCCCTCTCACCACCGCCCTCCTCGCCACCACCCTCCTCGCCACCGCCCTCCTCGCCACCGCCCTCCTCGCCACCGCCCTCCTCGCCCTCGCCCTCCTCACCATCGCTCCGCCGAGAGTGCGCTTCACCCTCTGGGGAAGTCTGAAGGGGAAGCCAGCGGTGGGAGCAGAAGGAGCAGAAACCCCGTCTAATTAAAGACAAGTTCATTAACACTTTCATACATATGGATCAGCCATTTAAAGCAAGGTTAAAAAAGCAGCCTTGTGAGTAGATTTTTTAATGTCAGGAATCTCATAAAAATTCCATCTGCTGCACCAGCACCTGCCCTTGACTCGTCACCACTATCCTTCCTCTTCTCTGACTAATCCTTCAGGTCACTGGCCTAAACAAGGCGAATGTCACCGATGCCCCCTACGGGCCCCCGCCCCCAAATTAGTTTCAAATCAAACTGGAGACCAAGGATGGCTGTGGAAGCGGCTGTGAACCCCGCCAGGATGGGTCCTTCACGTCTGGTCCAGCTCCTCACGAGCTGCCCGCCCCCCCTGGTCCGCGCCCTCCGCTTCTCCTCTCCTTCCTCCTGGCTCACCTCCACGGCACTGCCCTCTCCCAGGGCCCGTCCCAACCCAGGGACGCTCCCTCCAGCCTCTTCTGCTGCTGCTTCCGGCTCCCACCTCAATGCAGGGACTCTGCACCTCTCTCTCCAGTTCCCCCCTTGTTTCTCCACCCGCACCCCTACCTGTGCTCACAGGTCCCTGGCTTTCCCTAGAAAGCATGCCCCGGGAACTCCACACTCGTCTCCCTGGTTTCAGCCTCCGTTCTAGTCCCATCAGCACAGCCACTTGGCTGGCCCGCTGCGCCCAAGAGCCAGAAGGACCCCTCTTGCCCACTTCCGTTTCTCCGAGCCACCAAGTTAAAGCCCCGGCAGTACCTCTGACTCGCGCCTCTGCTCCCCACCTTCAGCTGACCAGCACTCGGCTGAATCAGACTCCACTCCTCAAGCGGACGCTAGCTCCCTCCTCAGTTCCCGATGCCAGAAGTCCAAGCCCTCACTTCCACCTGCCTGAGCCTCCTGCTGACCTCTCGTCGTTGTATCCTTGGGCTTGACGGTAATATCTAATTCTACCAGAAGAATCTTTTTAAGCCATAGATCCCTTCACGTATACCACTAATGTGAAATGTTTCCGAGTCTTCATTTTCCAAACTCCTTATCATCCAGATTCTCTCCCGTCTGCCCCAACGAGCATTTTCGGCCTCACTACCCGTGACTGCGATCAGTGCATCTTATCCTGTGACCACCCGTTCTCTGAACGTCCCCCACCCCACCCCCACCCAGGGCTTTCCTTCCATGGTGCCCTTCCTCCATGTATAAATCTAAACAAATTTCTGTGTCCCACTCAGGAGAAATTCTGATTAAACCGCTGTTATGATGGAAACTCGATCAGCTGGCACCCTCCATATTTTAAGCATTTTAATCGACTAAGTCTTGTCTACGCTCTCCAACCAAACGCCCCCAGGAACACCTCTGCTGTTGACTCACTGCAAGGAGAAGGAACACACATGGTGGGGAACTTCAGGGTCTCTCAGAAGAAGAGGGCGTTAGACGGGACATATTGTAAGAGCTGAACTCTGGTTACGTGGTTGGGGAGGATTCACCCCAGAATGGATGCCGTCAGAAGGCGGGAGCTTAGGGATCTCCCTAAATCCTATCTGCAGAGAGGGCTGGCAGAGCACGGAGAGGCTGTAACTGGTGAAGACACAGCCAGCCTTCAGTTCATTTGCAGGAGAAGGAGACGTTGGATATCGTGTGGGTTGAATGGTGACCTTGTTGTTATCTGTACTTAGAATTATGGAATGGTCTTGTTTGTCCCACTTTGTCATGGCCTGTGAGTGACCGTGTCTGATGTCGGCGTGCTGTGTGGTTGTTGACGTCGTTGTGATGAGCAGGAGGCACCACGGCCAGACTGTTAGCACATAACCAACAGCCCCATAGCCCACCTGTAAATGTCCAACAGGCTCTCAGGTATCAGGGGCTGCTCTGCTCTTTGACAGTTCTTACAGTCATCATGACGTCACTGTGAAGATGTAAACTTTCTAGTAGGTCGAGTCCAGACTACAAAGAGTTGCGACAGCTGTGTTTGGGTAGGCAGGATTCTATCTGGGATCCCAATGGCAGGCAGATACATTTCAGGAGATCATGGAGGAGAGGGCTGGTAACAGGATTAAGATGTGGGGGATAGGAGACAACAGATTCTATACGAGCTGCAACTCTCAAGAATAATGAGGTAAGCAGACGGGGACCCTCCTAGAGCGTGTTAATGTTAAATGCAAGAACTGTCTCCATCCTGGTAAACCCGGTAAAAATTTCCTGCTTAATAAAAGATGAAAGCTGTCC
Source organism: Saccopteryx leptura (assembly GCF_036850995.1). NCBI lineage: Eukaryota > Metazoa > Chordata > Mammalia > Chiroptera > Emballonuridae > Saccopteryx > Saccopteryx leptura. The sequence goes on from NC_089509.1 coordinate 112,187,630, forward strand.
ACTGCACTTATCCAAGAATCAAAATGCAACTAGGCACTCATTAGCAAGCTAAATGTCTTCGTATCTTTGCAGGTGTACTTTTCTTTATAGCTATTGAATTGCTATTAAAATCCTGACCGTGACGTCTCATCTTAGAGTCGGTTTCCAGAAGAATACTATTAGAGTGCTGAGATGGCCAAGTCGGAGTTAAACAGAAGGCAGCAATCCCAGCTGTGTCCCTCAGGCCACACGGACCAGAAACACAGCCCACACATGGAGCATATGTAAAAAAAAATAGAAGAAAATAAAACAGTATCTGTAATTCTTAGAAATATAATTTCCTTTTTAAAAAATGTCATTTGGAAAAAGTCTAACCTTCCTTTCCTTTATAGTCCGGATGCTCTATTGAGTCCCCAGCTCTATAGGGTGGAGAAGAATCCGTGTAGATACGTGGTCAGCAGTGTGTCCCAGGACCAGCCGGTGACAGTTCATGAGCATCGGAGGTTATCCATGAAAATAGAAATCCAATATTTCTATTCCCACATGGAAATCCTCTAATGCCTTATAATTTTACATTCCTTAAGTCGTAACTTCGGGCACATTCTATAATGACAGGGTTAATTCAATTCAACAAACAAGGTTAGAGTAATCATAACTCAAGTGTATTAGGCGGAGACCAAGACTGGTGAACTCGGGCAAATCCTCTCCCTTTGTACCAGGGATTCCATCCTGTCTTGTTCATCATCCAAACGGCATCTCTATCACATACGCGTCGGTCACCGACACGGGCAACGTCGTGACTCCTTACGCTGTGGCACTGCCCCTCACAGTGAACTCAGGCAAATCCTCTCCCTTTGTACCAGGGATTCCATCCTGCGTTGTTCATCATCCAAACGGCATCTCTATCACATACGCGTCGGTCACCGACACGGGCAACGTCGTGACTCCTTACGCTGTGGCACTGCCCCTCACAGTGAACTCAGGCAAATCCTCTCCCTTTGTACCAGGGATTCCATCCTGCGTTGTTCATCATCCAAACGGCATCTCTATCACATACGTGTCGGTCACCGACACGGGCAACGTCGTGCCCGCGGTGACTCCTTACACTGTGGCACTGCCCCTCACAGTGTCAGCGGGGCTCCGAGTTCTCCCTTCCTCTAGTCTTCAGGAGATTTCAATTTGCCTTTTTTTTTTTTTTTGAGAGTACGCGTGGCCTATCACTTAAGGGTGTCCCTGAAAGATAACATCTCAGTGATTGCTCAGCGCCGACATTTTATTATTTCATAGGAAAATGCCACCCGAAACCCCCAGCCTGATACACTCAAAATGAGGTGCGAAAATAGAGCACCCAGCAGAAAGCTGATTTGTGATCATTCCCATGGCACTTTGTCAGCGGGGGAACTCATTATTACCAGCCCGACGTGATTTCAATCTGCCCGAGCCTTCCCATGAAGTGGGGTCCCTGTGCTCTCTGCGAAGATGGTCGGGCAGGCCACCCTTCAGCCGGATGCCCCACTCCCGCCAATGCTCACCGGGGTCTTCTGTTACGCAAACTAGCGGTCAAGCAATTACAGGCTCCAAGAGATTAAGACTAGGCATTTCACATTCGGAGAACTGTCATTTTCACCTCTTAAAATGTGAATTCTTGCCAGATGCTAAAATACCATTTTTATTTCACACAATGTCACCTAAATGATCAGAGGAAGCAACCCCTCTGAGAGGAATCCCACCTCCCTCATTCAATGAGCGAGTTCCGGCCCCAGGCTCTGCCACAGGAAGCGGCCTAATAGAGGAGGGCGTCCTGGGGTGGGACACACGCTTCTTCAGCCTGTTCAAGACTTCTGAGCGGCGGCACCCGTGATTACCAAGCTCCATGTTCCAGGTGGACACGAATGAGTTGGAGCAAAAACCAGCAGGAGGGAAAAGTGGAACTTAAAGAGGAGATTCTGTCCCCATTGGTGGCTTGAGGAGGGTCGCCATGGATGGAGAGAAAGGGGGACAGTTCGTACCACCCCACGCCAGACAATGTCCTCCGCGCTCTCATGCACGACTTGTCAATGACCTGTCCCGGGTCTCGTCTGTGACTTGGATGCAACTGAATTGACAAGCATCAAAGATATTATTCATAAAAATAAAAACTGAGGTCCACAGAGACATAACGGTGATTTCCCCCGGTGACGAGTCAGTAGGCGGGGATCTCACAGATGGGCCCCCTCTGCCGCCCTCCGCGACTTCTCCCAGCGTGGACAGAGCAACAGGGGCAGAAATTCTTGTATTTGGGACCATGAAATCCTCCTCACACTGGCTGAAAACACTCCCTGATATTATTGTTTCTTTGATATTATTGATAAGCAACATCTTAATAACATAAAAGCATATTAAACAATATTTATCTTTAAATAGCTACCTTCCATTTAAAGTTTTCAAAATAAACCCAACTAAACTATAAGTATTTTTTTTTACTCTTGTTGGGAAAGGAAGGCCGAGGAGAAGGGGAAGAGAAAACAACGCTGCCTTCCAGTCCTATAATACGTGATTGTCCTCTCCCTGGGGGTTCACTGGAGGGAGACAGCGAGCCAGCGAAGTGGGGAGGAAGCTCAGACGGAAGGATCCGCTGCAGATCCCTGCGGAGGGGAGCGCTCCGTGCCTCCCCGCGCCCAGAGCAGAGCGCTGGGGCAGCGCCCTCAGGGTCACGACAGGAGTAAGACCGTTCTCCCAGCATAAGCGCAGCTGCTTCTGTTCGCACACACAGAGGGTTCCCACAGCAAAGGGCCAGCGCCGTGGGGCCCCCCAGCCCGCCCAGCTCCACTGCACATGCACGGCCTGCACACGGAAGAAACCCACCCTCCAGCGGGAGGCCAGTCCCATCTGCACCACGGCTCTGACAGGAGAGGGCAGGTGCAACCTGGGAAATTCTCCTCACGGCATACGCAGAGGTGGAGAAGGTTATCTCAAGGCTTATGAGAAACCCAAGAATGTTACTGTGATAGTTCATTTCATATGTCAACTTGGCCAAGCCATCGTAGCCAATATGTGGTCAAACACTAGTCTAGATGTTACTGCAAAGGTATAAATTTTTTGGATGAGATTAACATTTAAATCAGTAGACTCTGATTAAAGTGATTGCCCTCCAAAATGTGGGTGGACCTCATCCAATCAGTTGAAGGCCTTAAGAACAAAGACTGAGGTTTCCTAAAGAAGGAATTCAGACACTAAATTGTGACATATGAGTCTCCCTGAATTTCCAGCCTGCCAACTTGCACTGCAGATTTTGAACTTTCCAGTTCTCATTACATGAGCTAATTCCTCAAAATCAATATATATATAAGCTTTTATGCATATTAAAGCATATATATGCATATATAAGCATATATATATATAGTCAATTCCATGATTGCTTAGAAAACCATCGAATTGAAAGTCTAGATGAAAAAGACCTTTCAACACTCTTCAAAATGCTTAGTTGTATTTCCCACTAATTTCTCTAATTGACTCATGGGTATGAGACGTGACCCTCGAGTGGTTTTGAGGCTGTCTGGGAACCAGGGTACCTGGGTTAGAATCTGGGTGCAGCCCCCTGCTGGGTGTGTGGCCACAAGTACAGACAAAATCAGGGCAGGGGTCATTTCAGACCTCGGTGTAAATATGGTTCAACCATATCTACCTTGCAAGGGGTCACTAAAAGCCCCAGAGATATGAAGCACCCCGCTCAAAACCTAGGAAAATCAATGCTCATGAGATGGAGATTTGGGCTATTATTGTTCAACAAAAGTTACCAATAAAATGCACTTCTTCCTACCCTCAAGGGGGAGAGACACATACAGGGATAAGAAATATAATGTTTTAAAGATCAGGCAGGTGGCCCTGGCCGGTTGGCTCAGTGGTAGAGCGTCGGCCTGGCGTGCGGGGGACCCGGGTTCGATTCCCGGCCAAGGTACATAGGAGAGGTGCCCATTTGCTTCTCCACCCCCACCCTCTCCTTCCTCTCTGTCTCTCTCTTCCCCTCCCGCAGCCAAGGCTCCATTGGAGCAAAGATGGCCCGGGCGCTGGGGATGGCTCCTTGGCCTCTGCCCCAGGCGCTAGAGTGGCTCTGGTCACGGCAGAGCGACGCCCCGGAGGGGCAGAGCATCGCCCCCTGGTGGGCAGAGCGTCGCCCCTGGTGGGCGTGCCGGGTGGATCCCGGTCGGGCGCATGCAGGAGTCTGTCTGACTGTCTCTCCCCGTTTTCAGCTTCAGAAAAATGCAAAAAAAAAAAAAAAAAAAAAAGATCAGGCAGGTGATATGGCGGGTGACTGACAAACCTCAGGGGAAGGAAAGCTGATTCAGCCCCAGAGGAAGTTTGCAGGGGACATGGGGGTGACAGGAGAGCAGGCATCATGGAGAGAACACTGCTCAAGCAGATCAGGAGTCCTGCAAACCCGGGCATTGGCCATGGGTGCCGACGGGTCGCGGGCACTGTGGGAGTCGTGCTGGGGAGCGTGCTAAACTGGTGAAGGGACGCAGCTGTGGGCAGAAGGAAGCAGAGGAAAGGAACAGTGGACGCCTAGTTTCAGATCACACGAGGAGGTGGGGCCGGCTCAGGTCTTGACTAGTAACCACTTTGACTTCTGGGCATCAGAACCCACACGATAAAACATCAGTAAGATGCAGAAGATATTTGAAAAACTAAGGACGGGACTTTTGACCATTTAGGCAGGGAGTCGCAGCTTCTGCAACATACTGTGCACTGAGTAAGAATCTGCACAGGTGATAAAATTCTGAATGGATAGCATGGTGTGTTTTATGTGCATTAAAGTGGAAAAAGATATCCCATTGACCTAAGAACACAGTATTAAAAGATATGTGATGCAGTCAAAGATGTGGAATGACCTTTAATGGGTTGTTTAAAAAAATAATTAAGCTGCTATAAGACTAAGCCCGTTTTTAATTTTCTTCATTTTGCTTACTTGTATTTTCTTATTTCGCTATGATCGTGAACTGCTCATAAGAAAGGGAAAGGGCATTTTTAAAAGCCCTGAGGAAAAGCGTGCCGTACATGAGTGGAGGTCGCTTCCATTTACAAGCGAGCACACTCAGCAGGCCGGCATCTGCTCAGACGGAAAAGAAGAGTCTTTGCGAGTGAGGAAGGGAGGCCCTGCAGCGATGGCCGATGGCCGGTACCCACCTGGGTCGCAGAGGCACTTGTAGCTGGTGCCCACGCTGCGGCAGGTGCCGTGAGCGCAGGGACTGAGCGCGCAGAAGTCGACCAGCTGGGTGCAGGTGGGGCCGGTGAAGCCGGCACTGCAGCTGCAGCTGAAGCGCACGCCGTCCGCGTAGCAGGTGCCGTTGTTCTGGCAGGGCGACGAGGCGCACGGGTCCACCTTTTCTTCGCACGCAGAGCCGAAGTACCCTGCCAGGAAGCGCAGACCGAGAGGGCGTGTTAACAGATGTGTGTGTGTGTGTGTGTGTGTGTGTGTGTGTGTTTACACATAACAACTAAGAAACTGGACCCAAAGTTCTTTTCCTCGTTGTAAATCGAGTCACCAACTAATCCCTTAGTAGTTGGCAGGTACGTACAAAGGCGGGTAAGGACAGCGTTCTTTGTTTTGATTCCTGGAGGTCAAACTAGTAAGTCCTGTCCTTCCGGTTTTGGTTTTTGTTTTTGAAATATAAAATATAGGACTGCTGAGATGTGTAGACATGCAGGGACATGAACACATTTATATATGCATCCGTGTGTATGTGTGCGTCTATGTATAGGCTAGACAGGTGCCAAAAACATGTGAACGGTGATTACCTTCAGGAAGGCGGGATCAGGGTGGGGGGAGGGGCCTTCACCTCCTATTGACACACATTGCTGGGGAAAGACATTCCTGGATACATTGCTTTAATAAAGATATAACCCCAAATTTTAAAAAGGACACCCATGTGAAATAAATAGTACACAATAGAAAACGTCTTGCCACCCTTACTCCTTCGTCCCCCGTTCCCTTCGCTAGAAGCGGACCTGTGGCAGTTCCCAGGGGCGGTGGCAATAGATACACTGTGCTGTGTCCATACAGTCCGCTACTGTTCAGCAATGAAAAGGAACTAGGTTCTAACACAAGCAGTGACATCAGTGAACACCACAAAATTACACGAGGGAGAAAAAAACCAGCTACAAAACAAGGTATATTGCATGACTGCATTGATAAGAAAAGTTCGGAAAAAACAAATCTAAAGATACAGGAAGTTCATTAGTGTTGCCTGGGGCTGGGGTGGGAAGGATTGACCTCAGACAGCCAAGACCCGCCTTTGGGGGTTGATGCAAATGTTCTAATATCAGATTGGGGTGATGGGTTCACAGCTCTGTACATTTACTAAAATGCATTGAACTGTACTCTTTGAATGACATTTATGATATGCAAATCATACCTCCATAGAGGTTTAAAACTTTTTAAATTTTATCTTTATTATATAGGTGATTTTTTATTTTGTTGTGTGTGTACCTATGCCATTTTGGACTGTTAAATATGCACGTGTTCTGTTTGTGTTAGGCTAGGGTAGTTTCAACTTATACCAAAATTCGGGTTACATCACTATCGCAGGAACAGAACTGGTTCATAACCAGAGGACCCCCTGTTCTAGTTTTGGGGTTGTTTGTTATGCAGAAAAAGCTAATGGATACAATGTAATAGGAAATACACGACTGCATCTAAGTGGGAATGTAGGCCAGAGGGACACATTTGTTTTGCTTTGCTTTATGAAAAAGACTTTAAAGAGTAATTAGAACACTAGAGGAAAACTTCAAAGAGGTGACTAATTAACATTTGTTGCACTGAATATCAAAAAGTTTCCCTGCTGTTGAATCAAGAACCCTGCATTTCTGTTATAATTACCAATTACTACCAATTCAAGAAGATGTAAGAGCTACATGAGACTGCAAATAATATTTTATAGTTTCGGGGAACCCTAGAACACCTCACATTAAACAATAACCTACAAGGCCAAAAGTTCTTCTGGAAAGTGTTTATTGAGCCCTATGCTAATCAGAATCAGGACTGAGTCCCAGGACACACAGTCTGAATCCTCAGCAGCAGGGCCAGATGGGAAAGACAAGCAGGGCCACCGTCCTGGAACTGACGGCGCTCTTGAGTATGAGAAGTGTGGGGAGGAAAGATGTGATTTTGAAAGAATCTGCATTGGCCACAGGTGGGGGAGACAGGAAAAGGGGAGGCTGGGCTATTCCTGGGGTCGGTGAGCAGTCCAGAGGAAGCAGTGTTGGCGGCTGTTGCATTGGTAACTGGGCACCAGTCCGGAGAGCTCATCCAACTGGTCAGTCTATCAATGACAATCGCCTATGGTAAGTGTTTTTGAAAATGCCCCTTGCAGAAATGCAAACAAAAATTAATTATGATGGCAAAGGCAAGAGACTTGAAAAGAGAAATTTAGCCTTCTCAGGTTTAACCGCATTCATAGGCACAAACTCCAAAACACAAAGAGCTCCATAGCGGAGAACTAATGGAATACTGCTTTGTGGGCCGTTGGGATAGAAGCAATAAAAATAATGATGGCAGTGTTTCTGACGTGACCGAAAGATTGATACAGTAACCCTACTGAAAGAATAATGTGGAGTCCTAACAGGAAGCTAATATATTTGAATTTATAATCCCACTTGAGGGTAGAAAGTGGAAAATTATTTAATAATATTTACCAAAAGGTGCCAAGAGAATAATAAAGATAATGATGTTTTTGTTTGGAATAGTTTATTTCAAGTCATGAACTTCATATGAGGGACACCTGGAAACATTGGAAAGAAAACACAATAGCTCCAGAGAGAAACTCAAACAGAGGGAAGGAATGCTGGCAGTGAAGAGATTTAAAAACAACTCATTGTGGCCCTGATTGTTTGGCTTAGTGGTAGTGCGTTGACCTGGTGTACGGATGTCCCGGGTTCGATTACCAGTCAGAGCACACAGGAGAAGTGACCATCTGCTTCTCCACCCCTCCCCCTTCACCTTCTCTCTCTCTCTCTCTCTCTCTCTCCTCCTCCCACAGCCATGGCTTTATTGATTCAAGCACATCGGCCCTGGGTGCTGACAATGGCTCCATGGAGCCTCCACCTCAGGCACTAAAAATAGCTTGGTTGTGAGCATGGCCCCAGATGGGCAGAGCATGGGCCCCAGACAGGGGTTGCTGGGTGGATCCCAATCAGGGCGCACGCAGGAGTATCTTCCTTCCTCTCACTTGGAAAAGAAAGAAAGAAAACAACTCATTGTAATAAGGGGAGGTTTAGAAAAGGATGAAAGATTAAAGGATTAAAACAGAAAAGAAAGATTAAAGGATTAAAACAGAAAAGAAACAACACAGAACTACAAAAGAAATCTCTAAAGAATGAGGAGCTGATGTAAAAACAAACAACTATAATTTACTTAGTTGAATGTTGCTTCAAGGTTTGGATTTGAATATATATGTCTGCTGAACATTTATTCTGTAAATAAAGAAATTAACACCCCTGAGATATACACATTATGGAAATTAGATATTTGAGACCAAATGAAAACATTTCTTATGTTTTAAATTACAAGACAATGAAGTCACCCTATGGAGAAAGCTATCTAAATGTCAGAAGTTTCTGCAAGATGGATAAGGGGGAATATGGAATAAAGTTATACTGGCATTTTTGCTGACCCTATAAAGACTGTGTATGTAGAAGAAATGATATGTGTGGGCACTTAAAACGTAACTTGTGGTTCGCTGTCCTGGCAAACTGTTCATCAGAAACTTGGAAATCAGACCTGATTGCCTCCTCTCTCTTCACCCCATAGCTAATCAATCAGTGGATGTTAATGAAGTCTACTTCCAAAATACTGTGTGACCCCAAATATTCTGTATCATCTCTGCTGCCACCATTGTAGTCAAACCCACAACGATCTCTCCCCTCGACTGTTACCATGGTTTCCCCTGCTGACAGTCCCTGCTCTGTTTTACCCCTACCACCAAATTTTCCCAAATAGCAATTGTCGGGAGCCGATCCACTAATGCTGGCTAACTAGGTCACAGCAGAAGAAGATCCACAACTGCTGGCTGACAAAGTCACAGCAAAAGAAGATAGAGTCACCGCAGTAAGACCAACAGCTGCGGGTTGACAAAGTCACCGCAAGGAAAGGCACGATACTTCCCCCTTTAATCTTTTGAATTAATCTGGCCTTATATCCCCCCTTTTTCTGGGTGTGTGCTATTATTTGTGGCACAGGGATAATAGTACCGTGCTTTCCCTGTAGATTTGTAGTAATTTCTTTGGAAATGAGACAGAAGGTGTAAGTTCCACAGAAAAGCCTGTAAGCCCCTTGAACTGGGCTCATAAACATAAGAGGCTGGCTATGATATCCCTCGTAAAGGGTTAAGTTTGTAGGAGAATTTCTTCTTACTAATCATGTTAGAAAGAATAGATTGTGACTTGTGTATGGATAGAAGGCAGTGGCTGTGCACAGAGCACCTTTCGGCCTTCACTTAATTCATCATTTTTCCTCCCTAGCCTTTTCAGGTGATAGAGTAGAGAAACTTTCCTTTCTTCTTGCTTATTTGATCTGCAGATAGTGGTACACTCTAAGAAGAATATAGTTAGAACTTAACTAGTGTGTGAATATAGTAAATAAAGTTTGACTAGACAATAGAATCTTAGGTAAGGTGTTATGGAATGGCCCGTTGCGTGGCCTGGGATGGGAATGCAGTCAGCAAGAAAAGAATGTTTTGCTAAGAGAATTGTTTTATGACTGAAGGCAGTTGCTGGGCTTTCTCAGTGAGACATTCTCATGAGATTTATATACTTTCCCAAGGTTTTTCGTTCAGATAATAAAGAGGAATATGGAAGAATCCATAGAAGCAATAGCAATTAATGCCTTCTGATATTATGTTGCTACTAGCTATCTTGCAGGTGCACTCTATATATCTTTAAGCAAAAGTTACTCTTGATGTTATGACAATTTCTTAATAAGCAAGCCTTTTGTTATCTTGTGAGGAAAGTTAGGACACTGCATAAACTCAAGGCCATTTGCCTGAGCAAGCGGTGGTCCTTTGCTAGTCCTTAATGATTTTGTCTGTTAATCTCTCTCTGCCCCTTGACTCACAACAACAGTAAAGTTGAGTTATTAGTTAGTACTAATCCTTTAAAAGCTTTTACCGATGTTATCGCTATTCAAGTTATTTTTTAATTGTACTTTGAATGATTTGCCACCTGATTTGTAGTTTATAGATATAAATTAACTGTTATCTGGAAACATGTAAACATAGTGAAACAGAAGCAATGATTAATACCATGTAATTGTAACTTGGTGTGTGTGTATAAAAAAGGAGCTGTACTAGCATTTGAGGGAGATGCCTGGCAGTAAATGCTAACTAGAGAATAAAGAGAAAGAAAAGAATTCGGCTCTCTCACTCGATTTCGCCAACGCCGTCTCCTCCTGTGGGACCCCTGGATCCCCCCTGGGGCTGGACCCCGGCAAGCAATGAAAATGATTTCCTTAGAATGTAAATATTATCTTCACTTCTAATTACTCTTAAAATGAAATGTGACGCCCTCCCCTTCCATGGACAACAAGTCCTGCGGGCTTTGACTTAGATGACCACCCTGCCCCGCCACCATTCTAGGAGCTGGCCCCACGGCCTTCCGCTTAGTTTCCGGAAACCCGTTCCCCACCTGGAGCCTTGAAACATTCCGCAGCCTGGCAGTCCCTGCTCCCAGCTGCTCCCACCTGCTCCCACGGTTCCTTCCTGGGCTGTGGTTCTCAGCTCCACTGTTAGACAGGCTTCCCCTGGTCACCCACTCCAGGCGTATATCCCTTGCTTGTTCTTTGTCACAGGACCCCACTCCTCACTGTCTGCTTAGTGCTTTCCGGAATTGGTAATGACATAGTTGTGGACTGGGTTACCAGTCTATAGCTGTCTCCCACCCCCCAGCAAGACCACAGGCTTCCTGGAGGAGGAGCCGTGTTGGTTCCTCTTACCCTGGAACCTCGGCACCTCGCAGAGAGCCACGCAGTAAAAATCTGTGGAATAAGTGAGCAGGTGAATAAGTGGACAGGTGACATAGGACATTTTCTAATAGATTTATGACACAATAAGGCAGTCATCAAGGCAGATTGACAAGTAGGCATTGGGTTTTGGGAGTCACAAGAAGGGGATGGGGACAGGATGACTGTTAGTCACTAGCTGTTCTGATTACAGATATATAAACAAAGAATCGGTGAATCAAGACGGAAGAAAATTGAGTTCATCCAAGTGCCTCGATGAGCTGCACGGGGAAACAGGAAGAAGGGAGGCTCCTGACTCTCGAAGGGCTTACTCTCCAACAGTAAAGACCGGAGGAGCACGTCTGCGATGACTCGAGAACCACGTGAGGCCGTTTCTTCCTTCCTGCAAACCCTTACAGAAGGATTCTACCCCCCTGTGAGGTCGGAGGGACTGGCCCAGCAGTCGGCCTGGGATGAGTGTGAGGGTCACAGGCTCCAAGAGCAACAGCAATTCAAAAGAAGGAAGGAGTGGCCTGACCAAGTGGTGGCACAGTGGATAGAGCGTCAGACCGGGATGCAGAAGACCCAGGTTCAAAACCCTGAGGTCGCCCGCCGGCCTGAGTGCAGGCTCATCCAGCTTGAGCGCAGGCTCCAGGCTCATCCGGTTTGAGCGCGGGGGTCACTGGATTAAATGTGGGATCATAGATGTGACCCTATGGTTGCTGGATTGAGCCCAAGGTCACTGGCTTGAGCAAGGGGTCACTCGCTCTGCTGTAGCCCCCCCCCCCACCGTCAAGGCACATATCAGAAAGCAATCAACTAAGATGCTGCAACAAATAATTGATGCTTCTCATCTCTGACTCTCTCTCTCTCTGTCTCTGTCCAAAAACAGAAGGAAGGAGTGTCCGGGTGTGTGGGCCAGGAAGGCCTCCTAGACAGCCTGAGACTGGACGGCGGACAAAGACAGGAAACGATTCTGGGACCGCAGAAGAGGCTCTGGCCGCTATTGACAGAAAACGTAATTGGGAGCACATTCGTTCCGGTTCTAAGAAAGCAGACGGTGAGGCAAGATAAAGAGGAGCAGGGGGAATATCTAGGAAAAGCAATTATAAAACCATCAGATGTAAGAGACCCAAGACAATTAACATTTAAAACGTGACTTTTAATTTTTTTAAGAAAATCCATTTGAGAGAGGAAAAACCAACTTAAGGACTTTTCATCAGAATGAAAAGGCAAATTTACATCTAAGACAGGAAAATGACAAATAACTAGGAAAGAGTCAGAGGAATATTAAATCAACTTCTCCCCAGTTTAGACAATATATATATATATATATATATATATATATATATATATATATATATGTATGTATATATATATATCAGAAGAGATAAAACTTCAAGGAGTTGAATTATATGAGCAAAAATAATTGGTTATTAACAGTGGAAATGTAGAGGGTTGGTCAGAAAGTTCGGTGTTTTCCTTTGGGCGCTCATTCATCTGACCTACGTGATATATAACCTACACTAATGGAGACCAACCTCGTACCAGGCACTGCTCTGAGACCTCACCTGTCAGTGAGGAGAACGGACAATAGAAGGAGAGATAAACAGCTAGCATCTGTCCTTTATCCTGGCAGGGAAGAGGTAGAGAAAAATGGGGGGGGGGGGGGGGCTGTCTCAAATCGTGTTGTCAAGGAGACCTAAATAACATGAGGGGCAGAGCAGTATTTAAGTCTGGAGGGAGAAGGTTTCCAGCATAGGGACCCTCAGGAGCCAATGGCCCAAGTAGCAGGGTGTTCTGAGGTGGATGGCGCCCCCTGGAGGACAATTCCCAAGCCCTTCTTCTATTTGAAGACCAGCAAGAGGCCAGTGGCTGACAGGAGGAGAGAGCAGAGAACGGCCAGACATGAGGTTGGAGAGGTACCAGGGACGTGTTGGCCGTGGACCACGCTTGAGTGGGAGACCACCCAAGGTCTGAGAGGCAGGGAGTGAACACGTGGGAACTGCACTGGAGAAGGGCCACTCTGGTGTCTGGTCAGGTAGTCAGGGGATGGCCTTATACATCAGCAAGATCTTGATGTTTCAGTTGGCTGTAAACATTCTGAGTCTGGAGAAAAATACAATATATCTCTATCTGCCCTGAGAAATGGGAGACGGCAGGGGCACGCAGGGACTGAACACCGAAGCTACGTTACCCGCCACTCCCCTGAGAGAGAGAGAGGCATCACCTTTTCCGTATTATGAAACTGAGGCTCAGGAGGGCAGGCCACCGGACAGATGGCCCTCGACAGAAGTGAAATTCAACACAGATCTGTCCCTCCCCAAAGACTGATGAGTTCTGTGCCTCGGTCTCTTCATCTGCTCTTTTAAAAAGTGGCATGCGTCTTCACGGATTTTGACTTCGCGGACGTGTGGCAATGCCTGGCGGGGAGCGGTTTCCACTCGGTACAAATACAGAGACCACACCGGGAGCAGGGCGACCCGCCCTCTCTGGTGGAGGGCAAGACTTCCATCGGCAGCAACGACAACGACGGTGCAGAGCCTTTCCCGCGCCGCCCCTGTAACTGCTCCCTGCGGGGCTGTGTCCTTCAGGTTCAGTGGTCCCTTAGCCTGGCTGGAACCACCAGTGAAGCTGTAAAAAATTCAATGCCTGCTTCCCGCCTCTGGAGATGCTATCTTTATTGGCCTGTACTGTGGCCTGCCATCAGGATTTTTGTAAGGAGAATATACCTTTCATTTACACAGTTTTCTTTTCCCCCCCTCTTTCTTTCTGCTGATAGCTATAGTTTTTTCTATTTGATTGAGGGAGAAAAATGCATAAACTATTATTAAATTTTGCAATTTTCTTTACTCTCCCAACCAATACAGCATAATCCCACTCAATTGCTACGCTACGCATTTACTACTTTTGGCTCCCACATGCCATCAGCTTTAATTTTGACAACGATGTATTGATTTTCCTCTGTGAACCAACATACTATGAACCACAAGAGAGAGACAATAGTCAAAGAGCTAGACCTACACGGAGTGGGGCCAAAGCAGGTTTACAAGCTGTGGGTATGCCAAAGTCTCAGAGTATTCTTTGCTGATTATTGTACTGTCTTCCATATGAACAACTGTAAACGTACTTTCGCTCCGCCCTGAACCTGAACATGAATCATTGGAGCTAAAAAGTTGTAAGAATGCTAAATAATTTTCATGTGCAGACCTGGACACACACTGTAAGTCTGCCTGTTTGTTAGATCCCGCCTCTTTTTAAAAAGCAAAGTATGGAGATAGATCTCGTCATTTCCTCTTTCCTCAAGCTGTGACCTCTGAGTGCTGTCCACTGGCATGACACTGGGCATCAGAACGGTTCCCACAGGGCAGAGCTCAAGGGGAGGGCTAGGACCCCGTCATTCAAGAAGAGCGAGTGCGGCCGGTCCCCGCGGCTAATGGGAGAAGCGGGGAAGCAAAACTCCTGGCAGTATTTTTATCTAAACAACCTCAGAGAAACCGGGCTATGGCAAAAGCAAGGGGGGAGAGAACAAAAAGGAAATACGGACTCGGCTCTACATCAAAAATGTATCAGCATTGGCCCTGGCCGGTTGGCTCAGCGGTAGAGCATTGGCCTGGCGTGCGGGGGGACCCGGGTTCGATTCCCGGCCAGGGCACATAGGAGAAGCGCCCATTTGCTTCTCCACCCCTCCGCCGTGCTTTCCTCTCTGTCTCTCTCTTCCCCTCCCGCAGCCGAGGCTCCATTGGAGCAAAGATGACCCGGGCGCTGGGGATGGCTCCTTGGCCTCTGCCCCAGGCGCTAGAGTGGCTCTGGTCGCAACAGAGCGACGCCCCGGAGGGGCAGAGCATCGCCCCTGGTGGGCGTGCTGGGTGGATCCCGGTTGGGCGCATGCGGGAGTCTGTCTGACTGTCTCTCCCCGTTTCCAGCTTCAGAAAAATACAAAAAAAAAAAAAAAAAAAAAAAAAAAAGGTGAAACCACCTAGCACGCGAATGACGCCTGAACGCAGTGGTGATTTAGAGAGAACACCAAGCATCGCCGGAATAAGAACAGTATTGTATTCAGACATGGTGATTTTATGAGGACATATTGCACGTTTCCTACATAAATACATGCAGTTTTATATGATCCTAAGATAGGGCTTCCACCCAAATCAGACATGTCAGGATACCGGGGAAACACAAACAAATCCTAGAACCGGAAAACTCCTAAATCTTGACTGGGTAACACACCCGGTTTTTGAACGACACACATTAATCTCAGAGATAATCTTTATGACATGTGTGACTGTTGCCTCTAAATCCCTTTAAGATGAAAAGCATTACCACTGACATTTGAGTTGAGCAAAAAGGATTTATATGGCTGACTTACTCACGGCTATAAAATTCAGGAAAACAAGAAAGAGTTTGGTTAAACCTTTAGAGCATGTTGCAATGGGATTTAACCTTCAGGGCCTTCGGCTCAGCATTCAGCGCTAGACCCAGGCAGGCCTTCCTTACGGTCTCTTCGAGGTTTTGAAACTTCTCTCTGTAAACATTACTTGAATCAACAAGGTGGATTTATTGACTCAGCAAGGGGCTCTTAAACAGATATATCTGAATCAAAGACTTTCAGAAATGGGGTTCCCTGAGGGTAATAGCCAACCCTCCTCATTTTACAAGGAAACAATGGCTGCAATAGATAAAAACTGATGAGTCACCCAAGGTGATATGACTAATTCTCCATCCTCCTCATCATTTATTTAGCACTTACTATCCACCAAGCACAGGACCAAGCCCCATTCTTCACAGCACCTTACAGAGGGTGTGCCCATATCACCCCCGTTTTCTGAATGAGGAAAATGAGCCCCAGAGAAGCAAAGAGCTGTATGAGGAGCATCCAGACTTCAAACCCACAGGGTGACCCCCACGTCTGTAACCATTCCACTCTCCTTGCTGCGTCTTCAGAACCAGAAGCAGGTCTCCTGACGTCCAGGCCAGAGAAGGGCATCCACTGTCCACCCTGGGCCGTGCGTGGATCGTCCAAGTTATAGGTCTGCAGTGTCTGAGAGTAAAACCTCACACAGGATTCTAACAGCTACAAGGATGAACAGAGCTGAGTCCTGACCCGCGGGCAATACTTGTCTTCACAGCTGTCGGGCAAGAGCAGTTAATACAAATTCTATGGATCTGGATCCCTAGCAGGAGGTTAACGCTAGGCTCCGTCTGCACGTTCATGTTTTTCAAACGCGTTGGAGGAACGGCACATGAAGCCTCCTGTTCCAGCTTCTGTCTCTGATCACCGCACGCCTTCCAGAGCAGACACACGTGATCAGCTTTCAGGAGACGTGTGATGTGAAGGCTCGCGCGTGTAGAACTGACAAATGTTTTCATCTCTATCGATCGATTTATTTTTTTTATTCCTTATTAATTTATGTGATATTCTACTTCAGATTCCCAGGGCAGGGGTTGGGGGGGGGAGGTAGAAGGGAAGGAGATTTGAGATGCTTAAGCAGAAATAACGGCTGGACAGTAATATTCAGATTTTATTTATATACCTAGTTAAATATAGTGATAGATGTAAACCCAATAGGCAGTAATGGTAAGTATATATACATAATTAGACATTTTCAATGGATCAAAATGAATTTAGTTGAAAAGTTGAGGCCTCCCAAAGTTCTAAGCCAAACACAAAAGCAGTACCAGGGCAAAGGGTACCAGCCTGGGCGATAAAGCCAGCTTTTTGTTACCATTTGCTGTTGCCATCAGTCAGTAAGGTGAACAGAAGGAAACGCTCACGACACTATTACCGTTGTTTCTTTCCTTTCAGCTCCACTCTAAGCAGAATCCGGAGCTACACTTTTCAGACAAGGACCTAGCGAAAGTTAAGTACAAATTCAAAGGAAAGACGGAAGCCACTGAGGAAGGAAGGATAAAACGTTGCCAGTGTGGAAGAACAGACGCCTTCCAGAAGGGGCGAGGGAAGGAGAATGACTGCACGCGCCGTCTCTCGGGCCTGCCCGACAGAGAACTTCTGGAAGAGGTTTAAAAAAAAAACCAAACCCATGCACACATGCAAGAGTCAAAGAGACGGGTCCCCAGGAAGGAGTTCCGGCTCGAAGGACTCGGCCCGGGTCGGAAGGAAGGGGACCCTGGGAGGGAAGAGCGTGAACCTGAGAAGGACGCAGGGCAAGGACACGGTGGCGCAGCGCTGGAAGCGCCACCCGGAGGGAAAACCCAGCTTGAACCGCCTTCTGGGCTGGGAGGGGGGGGCGGCTGTCAAAGGCTTTCACTGTACTTACAAAAAAAACTTCTAAAAATCTTTTTCTAGCTTTTTCCAGACAAAAAGTTTTAGAACCCAACAAACTGCATTTATTTTACTCTGGACTATGGCTGCAAAGCTCACCTTTAAAAAAATACACAGAATGGAACTTATTTTAAAGATTATATTTAGAGATGGTATCGGACAATGGTTAAAAATGCTTAATGCTATATCGTCTGGATTAAAATTTCTGGCTATGTAATCTCAGGCAACTTGTTTAAGCCTTGTATGCCTCAGTTTTCCAATATATTAAGTGGAAAAAAAAATTTTTTTTAACTCAGTGACAGGAGGGGAGGGAGAGAGACAGACTCCCGCATGTACCCCAACAAGAATCCACCTGGCAAGCCCACCGGGGGTCGATGCTCTGCCCATCTGGGGCATTGCTCCGTTGCTCAGCAACCAAGCTCTTCTTAGTGCCTGAGGCAAAGGCCAAGGAGGCATCCTCAGTGCCCAGGGCCAACTTGCTCCAATTGAGCCATGGCTGCAAGAGGGAAAAAGAGAGAAAGAGAAAGAGAGAGAAAAGCAAGAGGGGGAAGGATGGAGAAGCAGACGGGATCTTCTCCTGTGTGCCCTAACTGGGAATCAAACCCAGAATATCCACACATAGGGCCGAGGCTCTCCCACTGAGCAAACCGGCCAGGGCCTTAAGTGGAAATATTAATAGTAAATGCTTCATAGGATTATTGTGATGATCAAAGAAATGGGGAGACATCAAGAGTGGTAGCTGTTGACTTTTATTCACTTATTTAACAAACATTTATTAACCTCCTACTAATACAAAACATGGAGGTACATGCTCTGAGGGTAGGGTGCCCTCCATGGATAACACAGGGAAGCAGGACGTCAGAACCCACACTAACAAATGCGGGAGTAGATGAAAAGGGAGCTGGGAGGGAATACTATTCAGAAATACTAACACTTTCCTTAGAGGTGATGTCCTTCTCAGAAAAGACAGATGGATTGATTTGGGGAGGAAGTGTCATGATGGCTGTAATTTGCTTTAAAATTATTTTGCAAAAAATAAATACAAAAAAGCATATATATAAATATGTACATGTAAAGCAAACATGCCAAAATGTTCATCACTGGGGGAAGAACAGAAAGAAGCCAGCAAAGGCCAAGGGCTGCTGGCTCAGAACTCCAGAACGTTCTGTGAACTTGAGACGCTTTTCAAACGTGTTTTCAAGGTGTGGCTGATAATGGGGAGGCAGCTGGAGACAGCCGGCTTTATAAAGTGCAAAGTGCTCTATACATAGTTTCTACAACAGGCCAGTGGAAGGGGCTGCTTTAAAAATACTAGTCACCGGTTATGCGCTCCCACGAAGAGGTTTCAAAGCATTGCAAGCAATCCTTCAGAGCCATGGTGAGCCCCCCTTTCCCTGGTTAGTGCGCAGAAGACACACCTTGAAAGGAAGGCTTCCTACCAACGTTGCTGGGAAACCCGTCTTCCTGCTTTCAATTCTAGATCATCGCATTTTCCCTAGACTTTCTCTAGACAGCGTGGAGCCATTAGATGAAGGATAAAGTCCCTAGACAATGCCAGAGACACCCAGGTTTAAAACACAAGCTATCAACAACTGTCTCTGTGATGAGGCTTGGCCCAGACTGTTCCTCCCATGTCCACTCTACTGGACATGGAGCGACTGCCCGGAAGACATCACCTCTCGAACGCCACAAGGGCTCTTCAGACTCAACACGGTCAATATAGAACACTTCTCCACATTTCTCTCTCTCTCCGTGAATGGCACAACCAAATACAAAGTGACAGAAGCCACACGCTGGCCGCTTCCTGTGCCTTGCCCTCCGTCCTGCTTCCTTCTCCCATCCCCTCTATCGCTCAAGTCTGCAAGCCTCTCTCCTTTTCAAATCCTACCCTCCAACACCTCTTCCCGGACTTCCAAAACTCTTCTCCTTATTCCCACTCTCGCCTCTCTCCAGTCTACACCATTTCAGAACGAAATGTGCCGGTTCCCTTTAAAATCCACCAATGGCTCGACCGTAATCATGATTAGAAAAGCAATCCTGATAAGGCAGCTAAGATTTAGGGAGTTCCTCTCTGGCAGCAATCAAAGCAATAACAACAAAGCACACTGGAGCTCTCCAAGTTCTTTCACAAAGATCCCAGGCGATCCCAGAAGGGCCCTGGGAAAGAAGCAGTGTCATCACCGCCCACATTTACAGAAAAAAAGAAAGAAATGGGTAGGAGAGCGGACATAATGATTTTCTAGCAGTCAGTTAGCTGGGCCCCACCCTTAACTATAGTCCCAGACTACACCCAGAGCTCGGTGGTGCACTGTCTGGCCCGGGCTGTGGCAGAGCTACGAAAAGCTGTGTTCTATTGGCAAGTGATGATGCCGCCCACGCAGTCACCAGCACCAGCCCTCCTAACGTTTCCAAGTTGTTTGTCTGTCTGTTTGTTTTTTAGCGAGAAAGAGAGAGAAGACAGGAAGGGAGAGAAATGAGAACCATCAACTCCGCAGTTGTATCACTTCAGTTGTTCATTGATTACTTTCTCATATGTGCCTTGACTGCGGGACTACAGTAGAGCCAGTGACCCCTTCCTCAAGCCAGTGACCTTGGGCTCAAGCCAGCGACCACAGAGTCATATCTGTAATCCCACGCTCAAGCCAGGGACCCCACACTCAAGCTGGGTGACCCCGCTCTCAAGCTGATGACCTCAGGGTTTCAAACCTGGGTCCCCAGTGTCCCTGACTGATGCTCTATCCACTGTATCACCACCAGTCAAGCCCAACATTTCCATGTTTTGCCACTTGTTTGAGAGACTCCCGTGGAGGGTGAGGCGTGAGCTCGTCGAGCACATTTGGCTCCGCCTTCGTGGTCAGCATGGCCGTCACAGGCACGCCCAGCTAGAGAGGAGCACACGAGGCAGGAGCAGCGTCAGCCCCTTCCCCTGCCCAAGTGAGCGGGAGGAGCCAGGAGACAGGACTCATCCTGTTAGCTGGTGCTCCGGTCTTCAAAACACGGAAGGATACGAGACGCTGCTGCTAGCAGGGGCGGCCGCGGGCAACCCCGAGCCCTCCGGCCTCTGGTCAAGACCCACCCGGGACTGCGTTCCTCCAGCCTCACAGCCAGGGCGGCTCAGGGGACGTGAGTGCGGGAGGTGTCCTTCCACACTCACTCCCCACCTTTATCCTCCGCAGAGGATGTCACTGTACTCTGTGTAGTTGTCACCGTCACCTCTGCGGATTAGGAGCTCACCTGCTAGTTTTAAGAAAGAAAAAAAAAAAACAAAACTCCTCTAATAGCATGTCATTCTTGCAACGTCAGAGGTTTGTAGTAATTCCTTCCTAACATCCCTCTAAGCAGAAATAGAAACAAAACTCCCTCTGAGGACAAAATCATCCTCTAAACGCCAGTTCGATCACTGTGATGACCCGCCCGCTTCTTCAGGTGCAACTTCTCTGACGTGAAACTGTTTTTGCGAATAAAACTGGCTCTGAAGAGAGGGCCTTTGAGGTCTCTCCTCCCAGCAACTACTGTCATTTGGGCTCAAAAAAATTCTTATAAAAAAACAAATTTTTTAAAGAAATGTAGCTTTCTGGGTGAAATTTCTGAAACGTTATAAAGTTGATTGAAAAACAAAGGCAGCCCTGGCCGGTTGGCTCAGCGGTAGAGCGTCGGCCTGGCGTGCGGGGGACCCGGGTTCGATTCCCGGCCAGGGCACACAGGAGAAGCGCCCATTTGCTTCTCCACCCCCCCCCCCTCCTTCCTCTCTGTCTCTCTCTTCCCCTCCCGCAGCCAAGGCTCCATTGGAGCAAAGATGGCCCAGGCGCTGGGGATGGCTCCTTGGCCTCTGGCCCAGGCGCTAGAGTGGCTCTGGTCGCGGCAGAGCGACGCCCCGGAGGGGCAGAGCATCGCCCCCTGGTGGGCAGAGCCCCGCCCCGCCCCTGGTGGGCGTGCCGGGTGGATCCCGGTCGGGCGCATGCGGGAGTCTGACTGTCTCTCCCCGTTTCCAGCTTCAGAAAAATACAAAAAAAAAAAAAAAAAAAAAAAAAAAACAAACAAACAAAGGCAGGTGAAGTTTATGCTGAAAATGTTTTTAATGTGAACTGGTATCAATAACCAAATACTTAAACAGAAAATAGTAACACGTGAAATCAGCATAAGACAGAAAGTCCATTTTCTTACAGTTATTCCTTTCTAGTGTATAAATAAAAACCACAGGGAGTCCTAGATCATGTCTAACGTTCAAACATAATTTTCAAGCCACTGTAGCATACAGCTAAAAAAACAAACATCTTATGTTTTGTTTTTAAATGGAACTAAATACCTGTAGTAAGGGTTGTTTTTCAGAAATTTAAAGTACAAGACTGATCAAATTAGTTTGCGATTTAAAATGGAAAGCCAAAGGTATCACTGGGGCAACGGTACTTACCTTCCGGACAGCGGCAGGTGAATCCGCTGAGGTTGGAGCTGCATGTTGCCCCGTTCCGGCACGGGTCCAGGACGCAGTAATCAATCTTGGACTGGCACAGCTCTCCGGTGTAACCTGAATGAAACGAGGAAGACGCTGCATAAAAGGCATTATGCCAAAACTACCACGAACCATCCCATGAACCGATGGGGTCAAATGGTACCCACCCAACGGAGGCAGCGGCCCTGAGCTCACACATCTCCCGCCAGCTCCTTGATCTAACTTGGTTTTGCCGCTAAAAACAATCATAGCGATTCAGAATCATAGCGCTGCAATTTACTCTGCAAGAATATTTACTGTATAGAATGACTTTTTTTTTTCAGCATTAGTTTTTTTCATTTTATTTTGAAATTCTAGCCAGGACCTTCAGAAGCTGAGACTGACTACCACTACCCTTGGCCTGAGACAGCGGGCACCTTCCCCAGGTCACCCCAATACTGATAAAAGAGCATTAGGAAAGATTCGAGGTATTACATTTTTTTTTTTTTGTACTTTTCTGAAGCTGGAAACGGGGAGGCATTCAAGACAGACTCCCGCATGCGCCCGACCGGGATCCACCCAGCATGCCCACCAGGGGGTGATGCTCTGCCCATTTGGGGCGTTGCTCCACTGCAATCAGAGCCATTCTAGCGCCTGAGGCAGAGGCCACAGAGCCATCCTCAGCGCCCGGGCAAACTTTGCTCCAATGGAGCCTTGGCTGCAGGAGGGGAAGAGAGAGACAGAGAGGAAGGAGAGGGGGAGGGGTGGAGAAGCAGATGGACGCTTCTCCTGTGTGCCCTGGTCGGGAATTAAACCCTGGACTCCCGCACGCCAGGCCGACGCTCTACCACTGAGCCAACCGGCCAGGGCCTACAATTTTTTAATGTATAATATTCTAGAGCCAGAAGAAACTCATTATGTTCATTCCATATGCTACGACCTCATTTTAAAGAGAAGGAGATTGAGACATATAACGTTAAGCACATTAACATATTATTAAATCTTATTTGAATCGCAAATCTAACTCAGTAAATTCTCTGTGAAGCAAGCCTTCAGTGCTGACCTTGATGAATAGTCCTATAACCACACACATGTGTTGAGGAAGGACTTACACCTAGTGGAACACCTGTGTAGCCAAAAACCTTAAATAAATTCCCAATTTTTGTTAACTTTGAAAATAAAGCCCTCCAGAGAAACAAGTTTGAAAAAAACAAACAAACAATCATTGTGCCAGCATGATTATCATTCCGAAGTGGGAAATGGTTTTGAAAAATAAATTGGAAAATACAAGATGCAAAATAGAAAGAAAAAAAAAAAGTTGCCCTGCAGTTCGGTTGTTTGAGTGACGGAACTATTAATAGAGAGAATTCCTAACAGAAATTGTTATGCATGGGTGTTTTCTACACAATTGTAATCATCCTGTAACATTTTACATATTTCTGGGATGTACATAAGAACTTGTGTCTTTCTGAATTATTAGTTTGAAAGACTGTCATTAGCATTTGAATCTGAGTATTGCAAAAATAAATCAGTGATATTACAAGAATGATGATTTTTCTGAGCCTCAGTCATTGGCCACACTAGTCTCGATGACAGATAGTGACTACGGAGGCACCGTGTGCAACCTTCCTCGTCCTTGTACACTTCAAAACAGTCCCGGGAGCCAGGTTAACCCGGGGTATGAGAAGATGGGTAAGGTAACCGTGTGAACCAAAAATCCAAACACCACGACAAAAGGGTGTTTCTAAATTCCAGAACAAAACATCTTAATAGGATAATATTATGTTAAGACCATATTTTCAAATGAAAGTTCTACATTCAGGATGAAGGAGATAGAATTGTTTTAAAGAGGAATAGTAAAAGTGAATTTTTGGCTAAAAATAATAGCTAATATTTCTAATAGATCACTTATTATTTTTTTCTCCACATATTAATTCATCCTCATTGCAACCCTATGAAGTCAATACTATTATAATCTCACCCATTCTACAAATGAGAAATCTGAGGATTAGAAGGTTAAGTAATTTGCACAAAATCACACAGGAAGTATAATTTCTGAGCCTAAATCCTTAAACATAATATTACGCCAAAGGCTTAATGTATATGTCACATCATCAACAAACATGTATTTAACATGAAAGAAAAGTGACAGAAAATAATAGATAAGAAAATACATAGATATAGGTAAACACAGAGATAGATACAAAGCCAACACCATAAATACTCATCCATAACCCACAGTCCGTGGGTGGTTATCCTTGGGCTGGAAGTGCCAAGAATTTTTATTTTTTTGGTTTGGGGTTTGTTTGTTTTTTTTTTTGTGCTCAGGTATAATTTTTATTGCCATTCTCTCCAGGAATCTCCTATTTCTTTTAATTTTATTTAGAAGATTAAATTTAATGGGGTGACACTGATCAATAAGAGTACATAGGTTTCAGGTAAACATTTCTATAGCATTTGAACTGTTGATTACGTTGTGTGCCCATCACTTAAAGTCAAATCACTTTTTAAATCCTGCCTTCAAAGGTTCTACGATATGACTAGAAAAGTACATTTACGAAAAAGGGAGCCCATTACAAATGATGGCTCCTTAGAGGCAGCGTGGTTCAAAGCCTACAGCGCCATGAAGCCTGCTGTTAGGAAGACCTCCGAGCCATGACCACAGAGTCACACAACACCGTGAAGACTCGCCAGGGGCCCCTCAGATGCCACGTGTAAGAGCTGTGTCCCTACCAGACAGAAAGAGTAAGAGAAGAATGAAAGAGTCCGTGAGCTTCAAAGTTCTTTAGAAAAAAGTTAACACTTTCTTCAACCTTTTCATTTGAGAATTGTAAACATACTTAAATTAGAAAGACTAGTATACAATCATCACGGGGCCATCACCTTCCTTCAACAATTGCTAACATTGTGTCCATTTCATTTCATCTGGCCTCCTCTTATTTTCATTGTAACTTGTGGGGAGGTCTTAAAGAAAATTTCATTTCCCCTATAAAGACTTCAATATGCATCCCTAACTAAAGCAGATTTTTTTAGAGATCACTTTTAATGGCCTCTTTAATTAACGTTTGGTCTCATTTACAAACTCAATTAAACGCTTTAAGCTCTATTTATTAATAGCAACAATTTCTTTTTAAGAACCACCATTGTCTGATAATATGCAAATCTTTCCACAAACTTAATTTGTCCTTATCTGATAGATCTAATAAATTAAGCCTATAAGCAAGATGAATCTTAAATTCTATTAAAATGGTCCAATGCCATCTGCAAGTTTAGTAGGATTTCCATCAAGGAGCTAATCTGCATGTGCAATATGTGGGGTGTTTGGGATTGTCATCATGGTTTCAGGTCCCACTGGCATCCCCAGCAGCAGAGATGCTACAGCTGGGCACTGCCTCAGATGACCCAATATAATAGCGTCGTCTCATTCAAATGCCAATAGCCCCCTCCAATGCAGCACACTGGTGAAGGCTCAGTCACTGCATCACTGCTTTTGTTCCTGGGCTTTAAAGACTTTTAAAATATGAGAAACACAGAACTACAAATTAGGACGTGCAATTGGCTAGCCCTTGTAGAGTAGTCTGTGTATACTGGCATGTCCATGGGGTCAGCAGAACTGAAGTGAAAATCAGCAGTGAGGGAGTGTGGAAGGGAGGGGAGAGGGAGGCAGGGCTGGGTTCACGGGATTGTGTGATGACTGAGCATCCTTAGCCGCAGGTGGACGGGTGATCAGAGACTGGCAAGAACCAGCCTTTGAATCTGTTGGGATGCCTGTCCACAGCAGGCCAGGCGATGCTGTTGCCCTCAAGGGGACTGCTAGTTAGAAGTTTCAGGAGTACCACCGCTGACTGCGTCACTCCCAGCTATCCAACTGAGACCAGCTCCAGGAGGAGAGAGGTGGAGGACAACGTCCTGAGGCTGGTTTAAGGGGCTCTTAAACACCGATGAGTCATCTCCCGAAGCCTTCGAGAGCAGTGTCTTACCTGCAGCTGTCAGACAAATCATCGAGATTGATCTTCACGTAATGCCCTGAACTGGAGACCTACGGCTTACACACATGACCCTTTCTGTGTCATTTGGGGTTTGTTTGTTTGTTTTTTTATCTGATATCTTAACCGAGGAATCACAACTAAGTGGGTGATGGGTAGAAATTTAAATGAGCAAATAAAAGAGAGACCATTAAAGCTTCGCCTGGGATCTTCCTTCCATCCTGGAGGAAGTCAGTCTCTTCTCTAGGAAATAGAGTATCCACACTAATCTTAAATATTCCTTATCCTACACCAAAGCAATGACAGACACCCAGATGACCTGGCAGAAGACGTTCCAGCTAAACTCATCGCTTCAACCGACCGGACAGGAAAGGTAGGCTGTGCCGGCTGTCTCGTGTGCGTTCTGGGAGAATCAGACTTGCAATTCCAATTAAGATGTTATAAGAAATTGGTTTCTGATCGAGGAACTTAAAGCGAAAGATGAGGCGAAACCAGTACATACTGGGATGTTTAGCAGAACTTGAGACTCATGATAAAGTATGAGTGTAATTCTAGATGCAAGGGAACAAACACACACAAAAAAAATTGACACAGTTTTCCCTGTGCCTAAAAGCCACTCTGGGGCATCAAAACCTTCACCCCTAGAATGCCACCGTCACTCTGCACGGGCTGTTCCCTCTGACCCAGCACCTTTCTATGGATGCTGCCCCCAGTAGTCAGGTCTCCGCTCAGGAATCACCTGCTCAGACCTTGAGCCTCTGGCCCTTCTTTACTCTTCCCCTTGCGTTGATTTCTACTCGACATCACACACACACGCTCGTCACCTCCTGACCTAGAAGGTGACCCCACGGGAGCAATGCTTTGTCCCCTTCACAGCCCATTATAGAGTACTTAGTGACCCTTACCTGAGACGTTCTCTGGGTTGGTTCCCTTTCAAGAGTATAAGCTACCTACGAACCAGGATTGTGTCTGTCCTGTTCATTGCTGGCTCCTCAACATTTAAACATCCCCTGGCACAAACATTTGTTAGAGAAATGAATCAACTTGCTTCAAGTTTTTGCCCTGAAGTCAAAATATACCTTTCAAGTTAGTTTTAGCCTCTCCCTAAGCACTCATACCCCAGAATAGCGTGGCTGAAACCAGCTAGTTACTTTTCTTCCTAATTCACACTAAAAGTAATGCAGAGCCACCAAACTTAAGGAATGTGTTAGTTCAAACTTGTGCTATCTAAAATCACGCCGTGCTCTGTAACGGTCTGCACTTCCGAGCTGGTTAACAGGGCAAAGGAGCCGCTGTCCTGCTCCCGGGCCCTGCCTCCCCCAGCCGGGCCGCGGGGGTGGAGGGGTGTGCTGACCCTCTTCTGAACTCCGGTCTCGCTTCCCCAACGGGCACTGAGCACCTTCACCAGGCGCCCGCAACAAGGAAAATCCACAGATCTGAACCAGAACCCTTTCCTCTGGCAACCGCCCCGTCCAGGTTTAGTTCCTCAGGTCAGCGGTGCCCCGCCGGTCATTCCTTCCCCACGGGACGTTCAGCAATGTCGAGAGACCTTGACTGTCACACCCGCCGGGGCGCTACTGGCATCTGACAGGTAGAGGCCAGAGATGGCGCCAAACATCCTACACCTCACAGGGCAGCCCCCAGCAACCAAAGCGTCCCTCCCCCAGTGTCCCTGATGCGGGGGAAATGGAGAACGCCGGTTTAGGTCAGAGAGCCCTCCGTTCCTTCAGCATAAAACACTGGTTTTTGTCCCCGTGTCTGTCCTTCATCGTCCCTTAAACAGAAACCGGTCCTCCGCAAAGCAGGGAAACGGCGCCTTCGGGACGTTTTTGAATATCGGACTCCTTAGGAAGATTTACAAAGAGTTGAAGGTCATTTTTAAATAAATCATTTGACCACAAAAAATTTTAGTTCCTGAGGAATTCATAATTGTGATATTCGATGAATAAGTAAAATAGGTAAAAAATGAATGACCATTGAAAACGCTGGTCTCTCCTTGTCGGAGATCACTAAGGGCTGCTGTTTCTTTGGAGAACATTCTAGTAAACATAAAGGTTATAAGGAAAGTTGAGCCTGGGGGTGTGGAGGAAGGACGTCTTTCAGGGCCGTCTAGGATGGACAGAGAGGCCCCACAACGAGGCCGAGTGCTCCCAGGCGAGCTGACCCAGAGAAACGTCACTGCAGAGAGTCAAGCTTGTGTGCCGGCAGATGGGAGAAGATGACCAGGCACCGTTAAGGAAATGCACTGAACCATAAATCCAGGCCGTGGGCACACTACCCATTACATCTGGTCTAATGCAGACATAGAGTAGTTAATGCTGTCCTGCTCTGCCCTGAAGTATGAAATCTAGTTTAGAATTTATCAGTATGTGCAAAGAGAACAACAGCTAAGTTCCCTGGGACCCTCAGGGTGGCTTCAAAGAAAACTGCATCCTGCTGGTGTCTTTTGGTTGCCTTCAATATAACAAAATTCCTGCGCCACCCCCCACATGGCACCCCCAAGTCAGGATCTATGATGCCTGTACCCTTCAAACAAAGGGAAGCTCCTGGAGTTCAAAGACAACTCACATGAGGCATCAGTGAACTCGGCCAGGTGAGTCAGATGATTAAAAGACCAGGCAATCAATCCGCTCGCTGTCTTCCTAAACAGCCTCCTTCCCTCCACAGCTGTTTTTGTGTGTGACGTTTTCTTCACGATCCGGCGAGGGACGTAAAAACACGCCTCCGCTCTCGCTTTGACTCTGTGAGGTTCCGTCTCATTGTTTCCTTGGAGAGCCGTCCGGAAAGCTTCCCAGGTGAGAACAGTGGTGAGAGCTATTTTTAACGTTTCTTTCCTGTGATGGCCTGCCCTGTGCCTTCACACCAAGCTGCCAGCTTTGTCCTGAGAGCCGGGTGCCACCGGGGAGCTCACCAGCCCTGGCCGGCCGCCCACCCCCAGGGGTCCTGAGCAGCCCGGGCTGGGGCCTCAGCTGCTGCTGCTGTGGAGACAGTTAGTTGCCTAATCTTAGCCACTGAAGAAAGAAAGAAACAGCAGGGACCTGCATGCCATCAAGACGCAGAGGCATCCGATGTCTTAAATCGGAAGGTAGGGATTATTTCACTGAAAAAAAAAATGAGTGAGATCTGCCACCAGGGACACAGCACAAACACATCTGAACGAATGCACACAGGTTGCAAAAACCAAAGGCAAAGAAGGGAGAGAGGAGGCCCAGCTGCGAAAGGCAACGAACAAGTTATAGAACAGAACGGGAAGGTGGGGCTGAAAAGCTCGAGGGAAAGCCGAGGATCAGCACCATTAGGACAATGAATCTCAAGGTTGGGAAAAACGTAGCACGTCTAGTAACGGCGTGGGCAAAAGGCTCGGTGGGAAGGACGGTGGTTTGGGGAGCAGAAGGTCTGGGATGGTGACCCGATGACCAGCCGAGTGAGCACAACAAAGGTGTTGACTCTGACCTGGATTCCCGTCACCCGTGAAATGGGGGTGAGGATCCCTGGCTCCTGCCCAGGACAGCTGTGATGACTGAACGGGACCCCCTCCGAGGACCAGGAGCCCCTTGTATCAAGTGCAGCCTTGACTCCACAGTGGCTTGCACCCTGCCTGGCACATCAAAGATGGCTCCCTACTTCTGGATGACTGAGTAACTTAGGGACTTTAACACTTGCCAAGCAAGCTGCCAATATCGTTGGATCTCTCGGTGTCTAACGGGGCAGCTGAGAGCGGTGGCTCCCCAGGTGTGGTCCCCAGCCAGCCCAAGAGCATAGCCTGGGAACTTGCTACAAATGCCAGCTGGCCTGCAGCATCCCAGACCTAGAGGATCAGAGACTCTGGGGGCCGTGCCCAGCAGTTGGAGTTTTAAGATGCCCTCCAGGCCCTGGCTGGTTGGCTCAGCAGTAAAGCCTCGGCCCAGCGTGTGAAAGTCCTGGGTTCAAATCCCAGTCAGGGCACACAGGAGAAGAACCCATCTGCTTCTCCACTCTTCCCCCTCTCCTTTTTCTCTCTCTCTCTTCCCCTCCCACAGCCAAGGCTCCATTGGAGCAAAGTAGGCCCAGGCGCTGAGGATGGCTCCACGGCCTCCTCAGGTGCTAGAATGGCTCCGGCAGAAACAGAGCAACGCCCCAGATGGGCAGAGCATCACCCCCTGGTGGGCATGCCGAGTGGATCCCATTCGGGCGCATGTGGGAGTCTGTCTGACTGCCTCCCTGCTTCTAACTTCAGAAAAATCTAAAAAAAAAAAAAAAAAAAAAAAAGATGCTGCCCTCTAGGTGATCCTGAGACAAGGTAAAGTCTGAGTACCACAGATATGGAGAACCAGCAGCAGTTTTTAATAGCAAATATGAACATTATTAGCCCCTTAAGAATTACACATATAATGCAGATAACAATGGGAAAAGAGCAGAGAGTGAAAGTCAAATATATCATGTCAGAAAGCCTTTGTGGACTGCACCATCTGCACGTTGTTCTTTTCATGAGTGGGAACGTCTAGGGCTCCATGATTGTACCTGTCATTGTTCTGCTTTCTGATACACTTCCCGATTCTCTAAGAGCCGGTGTTGGTGATTTCATCCCCAGCTCCGAGCACAGAGCTGGGCACACCATCAGGACCCGTTACACAACCGTCAATGACTCCCTGAGCACCACGCATCGCTCTGTCTTAAAGAAGCCCTTTCATCCTGCTTCCCATCAACCTAAATAAGAAACCATGATATAGGCCAGACTGCTTATGACACTTTTATCTTCTAATCTGGTGACACAAAGGGGAAAAGATTTCAAGAAAGGTCTTTTCACTGAGCAGGTCCTGATGACCCCCCTGCCCCCCGAGAAACTGAAATCAAACAGGAGGAAAGAAATGAGAAGTTAATTAAGAAATGAGTCCAGCCTGACCTGTGGTGGCGCAGTGGATAAAGTGTGTCAATCTGGAAATGCTGAGGTCGCCGGTTCGAAACCCTGGGCTTGCCTGGTCAAGGCACATATGGGAGTTGATGCTTCCTGCTCCTCCCCCCTTCTCTCTCTATCTCTCTCCTCTCTCTCTCTCTCCCTCTCTCTCTCCTTTCTAAAATGAATAAATAAAATTCTAAAAAAAAATGGTTTAAAAAAAAAAAAAAAAAAAGAAATGAGTCCGCGGAACAGAAGCTGAGGGACCGACTTAAAAATACTATCAGTGAAATTCTACAGTCTGCATCATCTCGAAGCACAGAGAAGGCATTTATTTATTTCTTCTTTCGGCAAGAAAGGTCTGTGAGCGAAAATTCAGGGAATCTACAGGAAGTTTAGAAACAGTTCCTGCCTGCAGAGAGCTTCCCGCCCAGATGCGGAGAACAGGCATGTTCATAAGAAACGAACACATCGTGTGAACAAAGCAGGGACCCGCTTCCAAGCCGGGCCCGTCCAGTGACAGTGACAGGGCTGGGCTGAGTGACGTGTTGGGGGCAGGGGACAAGGCTGCGCTGGGGCTGGGGCCAGGCCGTGACAGGCCTCAAGTCCACGTGCTGAGGAGCTGGGGTCACCAAACACGACCGCGTCTTTGAAGGTTTCCGGACAGCACAGCACGGAGACGTGGTGAAGGTGCACTGTCGATTGGTCCTCTCCTGTTCTCATTCACGTCAGCTCTGGGGGAGAGCTTCGGCCTCGCCTTCCTTCTCCCTGGGAGCGAGGGGCTGCTCTGGACAAGGGGAGGGACCTCCAAAGGGGCCATCAAAATGTGGGATGTTGGCTGGTGGCGCACAGCCTCGGGGACAGTGAATACAGTAAGACTCCGATCTTCCTCCTCATCTAAAGACTACACATAGGTGCCCTTCACGGGTCACCTGTTCTGTGCCGGTGGGTATGCATGTGTGTGTGTGCATGTGTGTGTGTGCATGTGTGTGTGTGCATGTTTCTGAGTGCACGTGAGGGTTCTCTTTGGCTCTTACAAGGTCCGTACCCTCACCCCATTTCCGAGATGAGAAAACGTGGGCTCAGAGGAGCAGGGACAGCCGGTGAGTGACCGTCTGGAATGAACCGCAGCCTCCAAACCCACTCCTCCTCCTGTGCCTTTGCTCCCCCACTCGTGAGGCCTGTCTGAAAAGGCTGAAGGAGCCAGGCCCGGCCAGCCGGGGGCCCGGAACGTGGGCAGGGGTGGCCTGCTCTGGCCTGGCTCTCCGGGACTAGCAGAGGGGAAAGGACATTCTGAGCTCCCATGGGCTCCAGCATGGCCCAGCAGACACGGAGACCACAGAAGGGCCTGAGGCCAACTCTCCGGACAGAGGAGGTGGCGGAGCGCAGAGCAGGGCTTCCAGCTCTTGGCCAGTGACAATGACAGCAGCTGACACCTGCTGGGTGCTTCCCGTGAGCCAGGGCCCTCCGTAAGCACATGTGTGTCTGTTTATGTCATCTTCACAGTAGCCACTGGGCTGTGACATCTGGAATTGTGTCACCTATCGCACGGGAGGGGGAGGCCACCCAGTCCCGGGCTGAGTCTGACGAGGGGTGAGGTGTTAGCAGACGCACCAGTGCTGCGCCCAGTGCACGTGCCGGAGCTGAGGGGCTGGGGCCAGCTGGAGACGGGGGACAGCTCAGAACAAGTGAGTGCTCAGAACGAGTGAGTGCTCAGAACGGGTGAGTGCTCAGAACAAGTGAGTGCTCAGAACGAGTGAGTGCTCAGAACCAGAGCAGAAGGAGAGCACGGAGGAGGGAGGGGTGCGGCCCGAGCGCTGAGTGCTGCCGGCAGACGGGACAGGGGGGAGGGAAGCGGGTCAGTCAGGTCTCGGGAGAACGGACACGCTGGGGCACACTGTCTACCACAATCTCCTAAAAGTCACCCGTCGTGCTCTGAGGACTTGAAAGTCTCATGTAATAACCATGAGTCCCCGGTACTAGTCGAGGGATGCTAACGGCTTGCCGCCCTGTGGACAAGAGTGCCTCAAGCACTCGGGCTAATGAACACACGTGAACCGAAGGAAATCCACATAAAACCGGAAGATGAGGTGGCTTTAACACAACAACCCGGGTAGTTTATCCTGGTTTTGTTCTCCAGTTCTTTAGCATAATCACCCAGCACAGCGCCAGTCCACGCTCAGCACACATTTTGCAGAATGCTTTAGGAAACATCCAGGCCTCTCTATTCGATCGAGAGTATCATTATCCCAGGGCAGAAATGGTGGAACGCTAAGATGGCCATGTCAGAAAGCCGGCCAAGGGAGAGGACGCTTATCCCCGTGCGAACTCCCCTCTTCTACGGCCCGGTTACATAAAGCACAGACTGATGGACCCAAGTGGGACCGGGAGCTCCCCTTGCCCAAAGGCGGACCAAGTGCGGCTGAACCCCCGTCAGTGCACAAGCGTGTGTGGTGTGCTCTAGAGTGATCAATAACGACGGACTCGGGAGCCGTACCAGCGAGGCAGGCGCAGGTGAAGTTGCTCCCGTCTTGTTTTTCCTGTGCGTCGACACAGCTTGCATTGTTCTGACAGGGGTTCCTCTGGCAGGCATCAAATTCTTCGCAGAAAGAGCCCACATACTGCTCGTCACAGTGGCAGGAAAAAGTTGCCTGAAACACAAATGGACAGTGGGTGTCACGTGAGCCCTCCGAAATGCCTGCTTTGGCTGTGAACTTCAACGTGGCAAAAGCACCCCTTCTTCCTCCCAACGCTGGTATTTTCGATCGTTATCATGTATATCATGGTCTGATTAAAATCACAGCTATAAAAGAAATGGCATATATGATATGTATTTCTTTACAGGTTCATTTCAGACATTTATTTTTTATGATTCTTTACTCGTGTTTATTTCAGTCAATTTCAATCTTCCTAAAATATAAATGGAAAGGATGTTAACTAGTTAAAAAAAAATGTTTTGTTGAACTGACAGGAAAATAGCAATTTTGCTAGAGCAGATACATTGTGCTACCGCCATTAAATTAGATGTCACTCCAACCGACTACAATTCTGCAGCACAGATAGCGCTTGTGACAAAATCATCATCAAATGTCCTACTCGGACCACCCTTCCGGAGCGCCGGATTTATTACATGGGCCTGTAAATCAGCCTCAGTCGACAGCCATGCAGATGGCCCTCGTGCAAGTGGAAATAACAGGACTGTAATTCAAGTCACCTGCTTCCCTTCTGGGTTACGATATTAACGTTCTCTTCGGAAAAGACTGTCACTCAGCCCCCCCCCCCCCAGGACTGAATCTGATTGGAAGGTTCATTTCGGAGACAGTTGTCAAATCCAGATAGAACAGAGCCTTCCTCCTCTCTGCGTCTCACCACCCGCAGGCGGGTGACATGTCTGAAGAAACACAGCTCTGGCTCCAAAGCCTGGGAGAAGCGATGTAGACGGTGACTGAAGGGGGAACCGCAGGGTGTGGGGGAGCACAGGAGAGTTGCATAAGTGAACCTCACTGCTTAAAAAAATAAAAACAGAACGGACAGAGGCACCTTGCCCAGCTCTCCCCTGGCCCCCCACATCAAGCAGGGGCTCAAATTCTACTATTCCCAAGCCCCACCCACAACCTTTCCTGAGCCCGCCCTCTCCCTCCGGGTCGGGAACTTCCGGCCAGAACCTGGAGGGGTCCGCAACTTCCGGCCAGAACCATAGAGCCTCTGCCCTCCTCCCTCCCCAGGGCGGCAACTTCCGGCCAGAACCATAGAGCCTCTGCCCTCCTTCCTCCCCAGGGCGGCAACTTCCGGCCAGAACCTGGAGGAGTCCACAACTTCCGGCCAGAACCACAGAGCCTCTGCCCTCCTCCCTCCCCAGGTCGGCAACTTCCGGCCAGAACCACAGATCCTCCGTCCTGTTCTCCAGGCGTTGTTAACGCGGGACTCCCACTCGAGGCCTCCCCACCCAAGCACAACACAGCGCCGCCTTTCCTCCTGAAAAAGAAAGCCTTGTCCATTCTTCTCTTTATTCATTTATTCGTTTTTGCCTCTCAGTCAAATCTTAGAGGTCTTGTCCATTTCTTGATTAATCTATTGCTGCACATTTAGATTTCTTTGTGGCTCTCATTAATGAGATATTTTCCTAATCCCTCTTATGTAATAACCATCATACTAGATATTGATTAATAATGACATGGAAAATGCTCGAGTTGTGCTATACCAGTCACCACGCTGGGCTCTAATTACAGGTCAGAGGG
Organism: Saccopteryx leptura; assembly: GCF_036850995.1. Taxonomy (NCBI): domain Eukaryota; kingdom Metazoa; phylum Chordata; class Mammalia; order Chiroptera; family Emballonuridae; genus Saccopteryx; species Saccopteryx leptura. The sequence continues at coordinate 112,222,387 of NC_089509.1, forward strand.
AGTCTTGCATTGCCTTTCTTCTGTTTTCTAGATAAAACAGCCCTCCCCCCAACAGAGTGCATACCAACTGCAAATAACAAAGGCATCGCTTTCCCCTCCCTAGTCCTCATGGTTACTACGTTCGTTGGTGGCTCTTGCAGAGAAGTTCTGATTTCAAAGGGGGGGTTGTATTATAGAATTACCACTAGGTACAATGCTGGAATGATTATTGAATTTTTTATCAAATGCCATTGAGCGTATATAAAAAAATAAAATAACTTTTTAGATAATTTTATAATTTAAAAATTGTCTCTCTTTTTTCTATCTTTAACCTATGTATAGGTGAGTTGAATGTTTGAATTTCCAAGCACTAACTCAAACGTGCGTTCCTGAAACACCCACAGAGGTCACTAGGCAACAGTGTTGTATGGCTGCACGCCACATGCAGTCACACTTCTGAAGCGTTCCACCCTACTTGCCCGGTCCCCAAAGACTCCTTACTAAGGAACACTGTCCCTTGCACGGTGAGATCACATTTTACATGATAGGAGGATGGCCCTTGGCACGGTGACTAACCCAGGAGTGGACAGACCCCTGACTTCAGCAGCCAACCAGGAGGCCAGATGGTCCACTGTGTCAGCCGGATTTTATATACGTATGTGTGTTTCTTTTGTTAATTGAACATGCTTTTATTAAGGGAATATGACAAATCCTTGTCATCGGCATAGTCAAGTCTTCTTTAGTTTAAGAGTCTATTCTTCAATTATGTCTTAGAAACCCAAACAATTGGAACAAAAGCAATGGCTTTTTCTTCTTAAATTAGAGCTCAATTTTCTGCCTTCTCTTTCTATCATCCCTCACACCTCTTTTGTAGCCAGTGGAAATTCCCTCTGCATTCTAGCAATAACTGGCTTTCTGTCTGATTTTTCATGATGTCAGGGGTTTTTTTCCTTTTGTGTGTGTTTGCACAGATTTTGTGATGGAAAGCTAGGAAACCTACATCAAGGACTGTTGGAAAGGCAGCTTTTCAAATATGAAACTCCTTTTCTAAAACTGTGCTCTAAAGCAAATCTTGCCTTTGTGCAAATGTACAACAGAGTACATCTTTGCCATTCACAGGGGACGTGTCCGGAGCCCTTTGTGTATCTGAAGATTTGTGACCACCTTTGAAATGTAAACACTAGCATACCCAATGCATACAATTCCCTCCAGGGGCTCAGCATCATAATATATTATTGTGGGTTGTTACTGTTTGCAACTGACCTCTAAAATTTACTTGGTTTGTATCCAGATGGTCTATATTGCAGATACATTTCTTTGGTTATTTGAGGAATACATTTTGCATATCATTTATCTGGTGAGTTCCATGGAAACTCTATTACTGGTGAAAGTAAATTATTAAAAGCTACAAATCAAATATCTTCAATTTTGTCTTTATTGAATTTAAAGCTAAAACAAAAAGCATACATATTTTGTTTTAAGCCAAAACCTTGAAAAATACTTTAAGAAACTGTTGAAACAATTGTTTTTGACCAAATAAAACACTGAATTAATTTTCAAACTTTGAATTAAATGAGGAAGAAGATGAAAAATATGTTTACATACACTTGGCCATAAAACTTTAGTTAAATCTTTGTGTATTCTGTATTGTGTTATTCATAAAGTTGGATTTCTTCCTATTTTCTAACTATGAGGAGCTTTCTTATAAATATTAAAGGGTTTCTTTTAATAGTTTCAAGACTGTTGACTTGCAAGAGCCCATGAATATTTATTAGGAAACTATGTTTTTAGTATATTTGCTGTGGAAAACCTGTTTGATTACAGAAAGTATAAACTGTTATGCCAACCTTGAGAAATGTAACCCACTGACTATAATGATATCACTAATCTAGGTCCAATTAACCTGCATAAGAGACAAAATGAACTTACTTAAAATTAGTAGCTTAAAGTAGAGAACGATACTTCCTTGCAAAATTATTGGATATTTATGTGTAAAAAATACCTACCAAGTAAATTGAAAAGTGACTCTTGGAGATTAATTTTAAAACCCAATGCAGAATCTCAATTTTCCTCAACAGCTTGAAGTCAAACATTCCATTTGCACATTAATGAAACGCTTTTAGATAGTGGTAAAAAAAACAAAAACAAAAAAAAAATCTTCCTTTGGAAAGTTCTAGGTTTAAAAAGTGTTCGTCATCCCTGAATTCATTTATTCACCATTCAACAAGTTGGGCGCTTACTACGTGTCAGGTGCTGTTCTAGGAGCTAGGGACACGAAGGTGGACACAGCTGTCCCATGCGGATTACACTCCCGTGGGGGTGACTGAGCGCAAAAGAAGTCAACGAGTCAAGGAGGTCATAAATGAGGTGATACAGGCTATGGGGAAAAGTAAAGTGGGGGAGGGGAGAGCAGTGGTGACGACCCGGGCTTGACAGAAGTGAGGGGTGAGCCGTGGAGGAGCCCCGGGGAAGATCTTCCAGGTAAAGGGAGGGTCAGCGGAAAGACTCCAGGGTGAGCCTGGGCCAGCGGAAAAGACGCCGCAAGGCCAGAGGGCCAGCGTAGAGCAGCTGAGTAAGTGGACTGAGGGAAGGTAAGGGGGTGGGCTCCGATCCCGCAGGGCGGTGCTTCTCAGCAGGGTGCCATCTCACCCTCCAGGAGACAGGTGGCACTGTCTGGGGGGACAGTCTTAGTTGTCACAGCTGGGGGCTGGCTGCGGGCACCCAGTGAATAGGGATGAGGCACCCGCTGAATACCCCGCATTGCAGAGGGCAGGCCCTAGCACAAGCAGCTTCCAACGCAGACGTCAGTAGTGCTCAGGTTGAAAACCCTGAGGTGGGGCGTCATAAGCCCCTGGAAGGGTTCTGGCTTGGTAGGAAACTTTGGAAACCATAGTTCCTGTGCCCCCAAAAGACCCAAAACTGGAGAGTACGTAGTACTGTTGCTTTCTGTTACATTACCTGTTTCATTCCTGCAGTGGATTATTCTGGTAACACCCTAACCCTACCTGTAAGGAATCTCACAGCCATCTCAAAGCAGAAGGCGAGATCCATTCATTCAGGCAAACCTGAGTTCTTCCATGTTCATAGTATGATATTACCACTAGCATCTGAGATGGTCATCCAAGCATCTGTATCCGTAGCATAACTGGCTCCTACCAGATAAGTCAACCGAAGCTGGGTGTCCAACTTTTATTCTTTATTCCCACTGACTCAACAAACAGCTTTTGCACCTTGCCGTGTGCCAACCACGACTGTATCAGAAATCTGGTGAAGGACAGAAGGAAGCGGTCCCTGTTGTCATGGAGCTTATATTCAGGCTTATGTCCTAGAGTCACAACAAAGAAACACATACTATCCTGTCACAGTGCTAAGAGCTACAAAGGAGTGTCAGTTGATATGAGTAGACAGAGTGACAGGAGGGATGTGAGTGGACTTTTATCTCAGTCCAAATCTGGTTGGAGGGACCAAAGATTTGGAAGCATTGCACCTACATAGAGCTCCACCCTTTTTCTCCACATGGTCAAGGTTTTCCTTTGCACTGAAATTAAGCCCAAGCAGCAGAAGACTGAATCCTGGACCACAGTCTCCTGCTCCCTCCGGTTTTCACTGGGTTGCTATTTCAATGTATGTTGGCCCTGGCTGGTTGGCTCAGCGGTAGAGCGTCGGCCTGGCGTGCAGGAGTCCCGGGTTCGATTCCCAGCCAGGGCACACAGGAGAAGCGCCCATCTGCTTCTCCACCCCTCCCCCTCTCCTTCCTCTCTGTCTCTCTCTCCCATCCCACAGCCGAGGCTCCATTGGAGCAAAGATGGCCCGGGCGCTGAGGACCGCTCTGTAGCCTCTGCCTCAGGCTCTAGGATGGCTCTGGATGCAACAGAGCGACGCCCCAGAGGGACAGAGCATCGCCCCCTGGTGGGCATGCCGGGTGGATCCCAGTCAGGCGCATGCGGGAGTCTGTCTGACTGCCTCCCTGTTTCCAGCTTCAGAAAAAAAGAAAAAAAGAAAAAGAAAGTGTATGTTGTCAGCTAAACACAAAAGGATCCTATCAGAAACAGCCCTACTAAACCTACTGTTGCATTTACAATGACAACACTACTGAAAAAATTATATACCTACTTTTTTTGCATGTGCCCAAGAAAATTCACTCATGTAAGTGCCAGTAAAATGTTTGCTAGTAAGGAAAACTGATGCTTTGTCCTCATGAACAGTGCAGGTCACGTGGTTGCCCTTTTTTGTCCTCTGTTTGACTTGGCTGCAGTGAGGGAGCTGGGGAGTCCACTCCCGGGTCACTTTGAATGACTCTCTGGGGCTCCGTGACCATCCTTCCCCTTCCTGACTTGGATACTGCTTTCCAACGGCTATCTTCTCTGGCTCTGTCTTCCGTTTCGTATTTCTGCATTTCAATACTTTATAAAATATACAGCCAAATGTATAAACAAATAAGCTAAACTCCCTGTCATGGCACATGGGGCCCTTGACAGTCTAGACCCAGCTGACTTTTCCTGTCTCATTCCCTGTCATTGTCACCTCTCAGTAAAGCCTAAGTATTTTGAATAAACCATCCCAGAGAGATAAGCTTTCAGAGGGGCTTTATTCCTACCTTGAAGAATCACTTTCCTTTGCTTTCCCCCTTAAACAAAGGACACAGAAAATACAGCCTCTCTGTTTGCTATCCCTGTGACATCGGGACTAACGCAAAAGCCCCAGCGGACTAGACACTGAATCCCATTGTTTGCAGAGCTTGCCTTACATTAAATTAGCTCATTCATCTTCTCCACATCTGTCTGGTGGGTGTCGTCGGATCTATTTTAGGAGTTGAGAACAGACTGGAAAGAGAGGTCAGATCAATTGTTTCAGGTGTCCCCTCGAGCGAGTATAAGGTCAAGGCTCAAACCCTCATCCTCTCTCTCGACCCTCTGCCGCTCTCGCTGCACACTGCCCTTCCTCACCGGGACGGTCTCTGCACACCAGCACTGTATGCGGGGGCGCCCTTCACCCTCCCTCGAAAACAACCCCCCTCAACCGCAGTATTTCAGATCCTGTGCTCCGAAGAGCAGCCACTTCCCCGCCTCCCCAGAGCAGGCTGGCTTCTTTCCTGACCAACATCACTGACCGCCCTTTGAATTCACTGATTCTAATTCCCTTGAGCCTTAAGAGCAATATCAAATTTATTCAACTAAGGTGTCAAATTGGAGGAAAAAATATATACTTCTTGAGGGTTGAAAGTCTAATCACCCATGAGCAGATGTGGAAACTTGGACTGGGCGACTCTTCGCCAGAACTGGAGGCGGCTGACGTCCGGGCTTTCATTCCCGTGCATAAGAGACACCCGCGTGGTCGCCAACCGACTGTAGGCGACGTTTATAGTAAGATGCTTACAGGTAGACTTGCATGCGTGGTCGCTGACCGACTGTAGGCGACGTTTATAGTAAGATGCTTACAGGTAGACTTGCATGCGTGGTCGCTGACCGACTGTAGGCGACGTTTATAGTAAGATGCTTACAGGTAGACTTGCATGTGTGGTCGCCGACCGTAGGCGACGTTTATAGTAAGATGCTTACAGGTAGACTTGCATGCGTGGTCGCTGACCGGAGGCGACGTTTATAGTAAGATGCTTACAGGTAGACTTGCATGCGTGGTCGCCGACCGGAGGCGATGTTTATAGTAAGATGCTTACAGGTAGACTTGCATGCATGGTCGCCGACCGACTGTAGGTGATGTTTATAGTAAGATGCTTACAGGTAGACTTGCAGGAGAGGCCTGTGCGGGTACAGCATCCTCCTCTCCCACGTCCTTCCTTTTCCTGCCGGGGTTTCACACTGAATTTATTGGGGCAATGCTGGCTCACCAAACGCCACGTGCTTCAGCGGCCCGATCCTACTGCATATCTCCGCACACGGTACTGTGTGTCTAACCCCCTCGTCAAGTCTCTGCCCGTCACCATTTACCCCCCACCCCTCCTCCATTCCCCCGCCCCTGACAGTCACCACGCTCTTGTCCATGTCCGTGAGTCTTCTCGTTCTCTCTCTTTTCGGTCCTTTTGAGCACCCTCTCCCCACCCCCTTGCCCAGTCGCCGGCCCAGCACAGCTGTGAGTCTGATGTTCTTGTGTTTTGTTAAGACAGCATCATAGCCACTTAACATCCTTCAACCACATGTGCGTTTTAGATGGGACACTTGACCCAGGATTAAGAGGACACTCCCAAGCAGAAGGGTGACTAATGGGTCCCTAAACCTCTAACAATGGGGGGAAATAATTATTTAAACCACTCCTGGCTAATGGACTCTGTGGGTCAATTTCCATTTCCATGACGGGCTACCTTGTTCCGAACAACATCTGGGCTATTCATAATTACGTGTCTGAACATCTGCAAGGTCAAAACTCTGGCTAATGAGTTGCTGATCGTTGAAAGTTAAGTGAGACAGACGTGGTGCTTTGGCAAATTACTCAAATTCCTCCACATGGTGGTTTACCAAATTAATTTTATATATGTTTGAAAGAAGCCTGTTGCTTTTATTCTAAGAGCCTGACTAGGTCCCATGAGAGGAAAGACACAACTTGGAAACCTGAGGACCACGGGCCGGCATCCCGTGTCCTGCTCCTCCCCTGGGAACCCGCTGTTGCCTTGGCCGTGGGGATGTCTCAGAGAACACTGTGTGCACAGATGAAGTCCCCGCAGATGAAATCCCACTCCAGAAATGTATTGCATGTTCAAGTGCCAGGGAAACCTCTGCTCGTCCCAAGGGACTGGCGAGTATGTTCCTGTGGACACGAATCACCTAACAGCACATTTCCCTCCGAGCAGCCAATCTTCTCAAAGAGAAGGCTCAGCCATCCCTGTGCTCAGGGAAGGCCTGGCTGCCCTTCTGCCTCCCCAGCCTGCCCGGGTCACAGGCAGGGTGCCGCCAGCCCAGAGGGTGGCCGGGAGACAGCAATTTCTGCTCACAGGGCCACTGGGTAAAAATGCAGAAGACCTCTCAAAACTAGCTCTCCATACACGAGAGCAGTGGTCCCCAACCCCCGGGCCGCGGATCGGTGCCGGTCCGCAGAGAAAGAATAAATAACTTACATTATTTCCGTTTTATTTATATTTAAGTCTGAAAGATGTTTTATTTTTTAAAAAAATGACCAGATTCCCTCTGTTACATTCGTCTAAGACTCACTCTTTTTTTTTTTTTTTTGGTATTTTTCTGAAGCTGGAAACAGAGAGACAGACAGACTCCCGCATGCGCCCGATCCACTCGGCACGCCCACCAGGGGGCGACGCTCTGCCCACCAGGGGGCGACGCTCTGCCCACCAGGGGGTGATGCTCTGCCCCTCCGGGGCGTCGCTCTGTTGCAACCAGAGCCACTCTAGCGCCTGGGGCAGAGGCCAAGGAGCCATCCCGAGCGCGGGCCATCTTTGCTCCAATGGAGCCTCGGCTGCAGGAGGGGAAGAGAGAGACAGAGAGGAAGGAGAGGGGGAGGGGTGGAGAAGCAGATGGGCGCTTCTCCTGTGTGCCCTGGCCGGGAATCAAACCCAGGACTTCTGCACGCCAGGCCGACGCTCTACCACTGAGCCAACCGGCCAGGGCCTAAGACTCACTCTTGACGCTTGTCTCGGTCACGTTATACATTTATCTGTCTCACCCTAAAGGCCGGTCCATGAAAATATTTTCTAACATTAAACCGGTCCATGGCCCAAAAACAGTTGGGGACCACTGCACTAGAGGGTCAAGAAGTAGAGAATGTGTCCTAAGATTGGAAAGCTCTGGAATCTTTTTGCTGCTGGTTAATGGAGGAGCTCCAGGTGCCCGTGCCCAGGAAGGAAGCTCCCCAAGTCAGGGCTTCCAGAGGCCCCTAGACAAAGCGCTGCCATTGCTCTCAGCGGACTTTGGGAAAGGGAGGCAGGGAGGTCCCGCTAGTGCATGTGACAATGCGGCATCGGTCACAGTCTAGCCCCAGCTGTCCCATCACCCTGAATTCACTGACCCTGGACTGGTGGAGACGGAGGCTACAGACGTATTATCCAAGTAATCCTCAGCCAGGGACCTATTATCCCATCTCCCAGGTCATGGGAACCAGACCGGGAAGTCACTCTGGCCTGAAATCACAGAGTTGACAAACCCTAAAGCAGGGGTCCCCAAACTTTTACACAGGGGGCCAGCTCACTGTCCCTCAGACCGTTGGAGGACCACCACATACAGTGCTCCTCTCACTGACCACCAATGAAAGAGGTGCCCCTTCCAGAAGTGCGGCGGGGGCCGGATAAATGGCTTCAGGGGGCCCCATGCAGCCCGGAGGGGCCGTAGTTTGGGGACGCCTACAAAAATCTAGATAAAAGGCAGTACTCAGAGCACACGCTTCTGTTTGAATACACATAGGTGAGCTGTAACCAATGGGCCAGGTCCGTCTACCGTGCTCTCTGAGCCTTTTGCTAAACCCACATTGAGTTATTTCAAGAAACAGAAAAGATTATTTGAATGTGAAATGTAAGATGTTTTATGAAAATTCTATTTGTGACGTAAAAGTGCTTATACATGCCTTTCCCTGAGCCCAGGCCACACAAGAACACCTGGAATCCAGCCACGGAGACAAACTGTTACAGCCTCTTGTTGGGACACAGTGAGCTACATCTCAAAGGAAAACTGGCTATGAATTACGTGTTTAAAATTCTTGTCTATTAGCTGGTTCTCATTCTGTTCATTACACATGTAATTCAAACAACATACTTTCATTGCTTATAGCTCATAATCTCATCTTCCCATTAGACAAGAGACATTCCATTGCTCTTCTATTTGGGTTCATTAATTGTAAAAAGATAGCAGCTTATTTTAAAAAATAAGCTTAGAAATATGTATATCAACTAATCATTAAATTTAACACTTGACATTTACAAATTTGTAGACTTCATTAGATGCTATATTCATGGTTTTTTTTTTTTAATTCAGTGATTGAAGGGGAGGCAGAGACAGACTCCCACATACGCCCAACCAGGGTCCACTTGGCAAGCCCACTAGGGGGCGATGCTCTGCCCATCTGGGGTGTTGCTATGTTACTCAATTGAGCTCTTCTTAGCACCTGAGGCAGAGGCCATGGAGCCATCCTCAGCACCCGGGGCCAACTCACTCCAATCGAGCCATGCCTGCAGGAAGGGGAAAGAGAGAAAGAAGCAAGAGGGGGAGGGGTGGAGAAGCAGAGAGGTGCTTCTCCTGTGTGCCCTGACTGGGAATCAAACCAAGGACATTCACATACTGGGCTGACGCTCTGTCACTGAGCCAACCAGCCAGGGCCTAAATTCTAAATAATAGAAACAATAGTGAATGAGAGTCCCACTCCTCATATTTCCACAGGACATTGAAGTTTACTTTCTTCCTCAGGGGCGAGAAAAGTAAATGTCTTTCAGGAAATGCTGGAAAGCCTTTCTTCCTAAAACTGGGTGTAGTAGGTGCTGGCAAAATGGAGGTATTCAAAAGATGTTGCCAACCCCATTCTGCCAGCTTCTGCATTCCCACCACTCAGAGTGAGGCCATATGAGGCAATAGATTTCCATGCCATCGGCCTCCATCTCCACGTCCCTACCATCTGTGGACTTGTTTGCTGCGACATTCCAATTCATTAACAAAAGTAGTTTGACATAAAAAAAAAAAAAAATGAATGTCACTGGAAATTCATCTTCTATTGAATTTCCCTGAAAAGAAATAGCTTGATCCCACAAGTAGATGACATAACCATTCTCCTTTTTTATTTTAACATTCCATTATTATATGATATTAAAGAAACCAGTAAAAGAAAAAAGTCTTTAATAAAATGGACCTTTTGATGTATAAATTATTGATGAGAAGAGATCAATAATTGAAGAACTTATTGAAGAACAGAGATCCTTTCCAATGTCTTCCTCAGGTTACCTCAGAAAACCCACCATGAGTTACATTTTTAAATGTAAAGCAAAGCTTATAAACCAGTGGTCTCTTTCCCTAACGATGGAAATCCAATGGGGACAGGGCGGGGAACAAAACTAACATTTATTGAAGAAAGCCCAGCCGTGCGCCAAATACCATACAAAGATTCACTTCGTCCTCCCACCAGTACTGCAAGATCAGTATTATTTCTCTCTCTCACCACGGATAGGTCAGAGAATTTAGGCAGCTTGCTCAAGGTCGTACAGCTAGTGGAGGTAGAGAGAGGCAGATTTGGTCTTATTGTATAGACATTCAGAAATGCAAGGAACGTGGTTAGGAAGTATGAGAAGCAGGGCTCAGATAACATTCTGAGCACGGCGGTGAGGGGAGCGTTCATGCACCGAAGGCGAGTTGGAAAGGGGTGGCCGCCAAGGCCTCTCCAGCTCTTAGGTCTCGTGAACTGAGCTTCAGTCCCATGGGGATCTCAAATCCCCACTGTCACTGTCCTACTCGCAGTGAACTCACGCCACTCTGGAGTGCTAACAACCCCCTGGTGGGTGGGTTTCTTCCCTATCCTCCCTATATTCGTCTGCTGAAGCTACAGCAACAAAGTATCACAGACTGGGGGTCTTAACAACAGACACTTCCTTTCTCACAATTCGAAGGCTGGGAACTCCGAAACGAAGGTGTTGGCAGGGTCGGTTTCTCTGAAGGCCTCTCTCCCCGATACAGATGGCTGCCTGCTCCCTCATCTTCATGTGGTCTGCCCTTCCTCTGTGTAGGTCTATGTCCTAATCTCCTGCATTTTATTTATTTATTTATTTATTTATTTATTTATTTATTTATTTATTGTATTTTTCTGAAGCTGGAAACGGGGAGGCAGTCAGACTCCCGAATGCGCCTGACCGGGATCCACCCGGCATGCCCACCAGGGGGCGATGCTCTGCCCATCTGGGGCATTGCTCTGTCGCAACCAGAGCCATTCTAGCGCCTGAGGCAGAGGCCATGGAGCCATCCTCTGCGCCCACACCAGCTTTGCTCCAATGGAGCCTTGGCTGTGGGAGGGGAAGAGAGAGACAAAGAGGAAGGAGAGGGGGAGGGGTGGAGAAGCAAATGGGCGCTTCTCCTGTGTGTCCTGTCCAGGAATCAAACCCGGGACTCCTGCACGCCAGGCCGACGCTCTACCACTAAGCCAACCAGCCAGGGCCCTAATCTCCTGTTTTTATGAAGACAACAGTAATGTTGGAATAGAGCCCACCCATATGATGTCATTTGACCCTTAATCACCTCTTGAAAGGTCCTATCTCCACATACAGTCATAATCTGAAGTACTAGAGGTTAAGACTTTAACACAAGAATTTCGCAGGGATTCATTTCAGCCCCTCAACATCCACCTATCCCTGTCTGGCTGTTCCTCCAACTATTCTCAGAGCAGGTATAAAGGCCAAGGGCCACTGCCATCGCCATCGTGGCCATTCACATGCAGGTTCTCATTGGATTTGGGCAGACGGTAAAGAAACAGTGGAGCCAAACAATGGTGGGCCATTCCTTTATTCAAGTCTCATACCGGCCGACAAGCACCACACAGGGAAAAACACTTCCCTCTTCATTCACTCAAGGCTCACAAAGCCACTGACACATTCTCCCGCTCCATAACCGTGAGAACCTTCTCCGGTTTTTCCTAGAATCAAAGGCCCCACCAATCTCAGCACAGCTCGCAGAAGCCCCTCACCTCTGTTCCCCATCTCCTTCTTCAAACTTTCTGCACAGACTGGCTTCTTCTTCAGCACCCTGCGTTCTCTCTGCTCTCAGTCTGCAAACATAGCTTCTCTCTCCTCCAGCACACATCAGCAAGACAATGGCCCTTCCCAAGGAAGAAGGTAATTTGCAATTTCATAGATCACATACCTGGCTCTGCCCAGTGCCATTTTTTAACACTAAAAGTGAGCAAACTAAAAAAGACAAATTTTACAAACTCATTTGCCCAACAGCAGGCTTCCTCAAATGCTGCTTTCAGAACCCCACAAATACCTGATGCTTATACTATATCCAACCAACACCCTAGAGGACACACAGTACTCAGTGCACAGTGGCCATGTGACCAGGTCGGCATGGCACAAACAGAGGCTTACAGCTCTGTTCACGTGCTCTGGGAACGGCAATCTCGTTAGAGGAATAAAGTCTCTGTGTCACTGTCATCATCACTATCGTCTTCACCTGGAAAAAGTCACTGAGCACTCAATAAAGGCCCAGCACCGTCCTAAGGGCTTTGCAAAACGCAGTTATAACCTCACTGTTATTGTTATTCCAACTTTATATTAATATTTGGAAACTGAGGCACAGAGAGGGTGAATAAATTGACCAAATTGGGCCGGCTAATTAACTGAAGAGCTGGAAGTTAAACCCAGGTAATCTGATTCTAGGACTTGCCCTGTACACACACACACACAAAACCAAGAGTGAACCACAGTAAGAGGAAACCCTGCCTTGCTGGCTGAGATCTTATTCTTGGTTCTTCAACCTCCTTGACCTTGGCTAATAGTTGATATTATGTATTACTTTGTTTCCTGTTGGACCTCACCTCAACAATAAAATAAAAATAAAAGGAGATGGCGCTGGTACCCACAGCTGCTATTATTTATGTTGTGATTTTAAAGTTTTAACTGTTGAAAGATCTAAAAACAGATATTCAACAACACTTGCCCCACAGGGTGTGAGCTCCTGAGTCCCATGCTCAGCTGGAATTGCGGTCTTCCTGTGAACAGTTATAACGTGGACCCAGACTTACTTTGCTATTGCACTGATAACTCCTCTGCCTGAGTCTTCACATTTCTTTTCCTCCAAATAGATTATTTTATAGTTTATATACCTTTGTGAATAGCCTCAACTCCAATTCAAAGAGAGCTTGTAAATAAACAAGGAAGTGAACCGCAACATAAAGTTGATCTAAGGGACCAATTCAGCCTTCCTTATGGAGAATGAATGCAATTATTCAGCCCCTGTCTTCCTATTAAAATAAGAATGTGCACATAAATCCAGGTTATTCGTATATCACAGCCTAAATTCCAAGAGGTTTGTTTGGCTTGATTATATCATCTCTGATACTCTGTACTTGGACTGAAGACATTTCTTCAGTATCTGGAGGGGGAAAATGAACTATCTTTTTATTTTACTGGGAAAGATTTTTATTTATATAAGGTCCTTGAGCTAATCAATGCTTTTCTTACTTTATTGAATTTATACCCACACAAATTGAAATAACACCAGCAGAGGTGGGAAGGTCCTATCATTCGTTTTAATTAAATTTTATCTCTATAAATGTCTGTTGCCTTCATCATTGTAATATTGAACAAAGGGCAGGTTATATCTAGTAAATGAGTGTCAGGGGACTTAGAAAAGACTCATTATAATTTCCAAAATTAACTCATCCAAATATCTAACTCAGAGGTGGTAAGAGGGAAGTTCTCAGACAGGTAAATCTTCCTTGCTGTCATACTTTTTTCCATTAATGTATAATATTCTTTTGGATATGCAAGGCCAGTAGCCGCGGCCACCATCACAGCCGCCTGGCCCACGCTGGTTTAGGTTCTCATTTAATTCGGATCGATCGTAAAGAAACAGTGGTGCCCAGCCCTGGCCGGTTGGCTCAGCGGTAGAGCGTCGGCCTAGCGTGCGGAGGACCCGGGTTCGATTCCCGGCCAGGGCACACAGGAGAAGCGCCCATTTGCTTCTCCACCCCTCCGCCGCACTTTCCTCTCTGTCTCTCTCTTCCCCTCCCGCAGCCAAGGCTCCATTGGAGCAAAGATGGCCCAGGCGCTGGGGATGGCTCTGTGGCCTCTGCCCCAGGCGCTAGAGTGGCTCTGGTCGCAACATGGCGACGCCCAGGAGGGGCAGAGCATCGCCCCCTGGTGGGCAGAGCGTCGCCCCATGGTGGGCGTGCCGGGTGGATCCCGGTCGGGCGCATGCGGGAGTCTGTCTGACTGTCTCTCCCCGTTTCCAGCTTCAGAAAAATGGAAGAAAAAAAAAAAAAAAGAAACAGTGGTGCCCAAAACCTGGTGGACCGTTTTCCTTTATTCTAGACTCGTACCAGCCAACGAGTAAAAAACAAACACACGGGGCGCCAAAACCCACTCGCACGTTCCTCCGGTTCCACGACCAGGAGAATCTTTCCAGTTTTCCGAGACTCAAAGGCCCCACCAGTCTTGTTCATCTCAGTTCCCCGTCTCCTTCTCCTACACAAACTGACTTCTCCCTCAGCACTCCGCCATCTTTGGCTGCCTCTTCTCCTCCGCCGCGGCCTCTCTGCCCTGGAACAATGTGGTCTCCTCCTCTCTCTCTCTACAAGAACGTGCTTTCTCTCTCTCAAAATGTCCTCCTAGCTCCACCTTTTAAAACCTTCTGGCGCGGCAGCCCCTCCTCCAGTACACATTAGCATAACCAAGCCCCTTCCCAAGCATGAAGGGCAATTAGCTGTACCATGTGAGGGCATCACCACGTGAGAGCAGTGGCCATCTTTAATAAGAATGAGAAAAAAACAGAAAATACAGATTTTACAGCTCATTCACCCAACAGGATAATACTTTAGTCTTCCACTTCTGAGTAAGGGAGAAAATCTGCATACAAATTTGAGATGTAAGAGCATTAATACTGCTTATATCTGCCTTTCAAAATCGTTCTTACTCTACCATATTTTAACCTCTCTGATGCTTGTAGTTTCTTTCCTAATTCACATATGACTCTCGGAACAGGATACAAGGGTACTTGCCCCACAGATACAAAGCTGCAGAAACCCTGTCACGTCCTAAGTGAGGAGAGCACTAAGAGCACCCTTCGTTCCACCACTTGGTTCCTGACACGCAGCTCCTAAATCCCTTGGGATTTCCTGGATGACGGGAGTGGCTTTTGTTCTAATAGGGTGACTCCATATGGGCTCCTGGCTGGAGGCTTGGAATGTTCAGCCCTACCCCCATCCTCCAGAAAGGGAGGGGGGCTGGAAATGGAGCTCATAATCGCTCACGCCTACATGAGGAAGCTTCTCGAAAGATCTCAGTGGTGTAGGGTTCTGTGAGCTTCCAGCCCGGCAAACACTGGGCGGTAACATGCCCATACCTCACAGGTGTGCAAATTCCTTCGCTCAGAACCCTTCCTGACCTCACCCATTCACCTCCTCACCTGGCTGTTCACCTGCATCCTCTATCATATTCTTTAATAAACTGGTAAATGTAAGAAGTATTGCCCTGAGTTCTTGAGTGACTAGCAAAATCACCAAACCCAGGAGGAACCGTGGAAGCCCAGGCGTGGTGGGAACCTCCAGTCTATAGCCAGCTGACGAGAAAGCAGGCGACAGAACCTCCGGAACGCCACGCTGTCTCCAGACAGGGTGAGGATTCTGTTAAATCGTGGGGCACCCAGCTTGTGTCTGAGAACTGCTGGGTGGAGTGGGGAGGAACCTCAACATGTCTGGTGACCACAAGTATCAGAAGTGAAGTGTTCCCTGCAAAGGTAGAGGAAACCCACCGGACAAAGACACGCACAGCAGGGAAGGACGAGGCTTTTCCCTACACTGGAAGGTGGGAAACTGAGTGGTTGGTTTTTTACAGGTTCTTTATTTAGAATAAACAGAAAGTCATGCCAAATTCCCTAATTCCCTAGAGCCCCCCTATCCCCATCATTAGGATGCTGTAATGTCTGCCCCCCCCCCATCAGGGGCTGTGGGGGGTGGGAGTCCTGGAGCTCCCACAGACCCGTGTCAGGGCTGGGAGGGAACCTGAGTCCCCCTCCCTCGTTCACGGGCCCCAGTGCTAACAAAGGCTGACACATCCAGCCCTGCGGAGCATAATTTTTTTGCATAATTGTCATTTTTAGCTGCACCTGTACTGAAAGAAAATAAAGATTCTATGAGCTGGCCCAAATTTTCTCTCAGGGCTTCGGCTGTGGAATGGGCTCAGTCAAGGTCATTTATGCCACCGGAAGAACACTTCTTCGAGGGCTTCTCAGACTCCTCTAAAATAAGAAGTAGTTTTGTTTCTTTGGCACAGCCTCTGTCTCAGAGTGGCTCAGACGCCACCAGCCTCCCCTGCTTCTAAACCAGGGAGACAGGTAAACCCAACCCAGGGCTCAGGTGTCCTCACAGATTTGATAAGTCTCACCTCCCCCATCCCGGGTCCCTGTTCTCAGACCCAACACGTTCAGGAGGCACCTGCCTTCTAGAATCATCTACTAGTCTCTTTCCTACTGAAATCAACCCCTGACTGAACTACTTACTACCTTGTTCCAGTCTCAATGACAGATAACACCTTAATGGGATACCTCTTTAGGGCTATTTGCATTTAAATAGGAAATCATGCTATAATTACCGTAGGAATGAAGCTCAAATAGCAGGATTACAGGCATCCCGCCAGCCTGATGTGTCAGGGAAATGTGGGATGCAGGGACCTTCCTAAATACTGTGTCCTTGAATCTTACACCAAGCAAGCACCCCCAGCCACCGCCTTCGGTCCCAAAGTACGGGCAACCCAACCGGACCAATGTCAAGTTACTTTTATTTTTTAGAAGTTTTTTTTTTTAATTTTCAGTTCAGAAATAAATACCTTCATAATAAAACTTTTTTTATTATTATTATCTTCTAGTGCTACTGCTAACTGGTAACTATGGTTTTGCCGTTTTTTAGAAGATTTTTCTATGGCGATCCTTCTTGGAAAACAATTATATGTTCATGAGCATTACCCGCTATGATTGGTATTTGTCAACAATTTTATCCTTGGACTACAAAATTAAAATTACATTTAGTTGAGCAATCCTTCAAAATCATGGGTAAGAACTTTTTTTTTTTTTTTTTTTTTTTTTTTTTTAGTGAGAGGAGGGAGGTAGAGACAGGCTCCCACATGCACCCCAACCAGGATTCACCTGGCAAGCCAACTAGGGGATGATGCTCTGCCCATCTGGGGCCCTTGCCCCATTGCAACCAGAGCCATCTTTTTAGCACCTGAGACGGAGGCCATGGAGCCATCCTCAGCACTCAAGGCCAACTCACTCTAATCAAGCCATGACTGCAGGAGGGGAGGAGAAGAGAGAGAGAAGTGAGAGGGGGTGTGAGTGGAGAAGCAGATGGTCGTTTCTCCTGTGCACCTCGACCGAGAATTAACCCAAGACATCCACACACCAGGCTGACGCTCTACCACTGAGCCAACCGGCCAGGGCACCATGGGTAAGATTTAAGGCAAACAGCTAATTGCCCATTTCTGTGGCCAATGGCACCAACTCCTGTCAGAGCACAGACCTTAAAAACAACACACACACAAATGCCAGTATATAGAGCATATGCTAGTGACTCAGATTCAGACATTTGAGTATCAACTTTCTCCCAACAATTATCTTTTAAAATTAGAACTCTGAGAAGGAAATGAAACATGAGTCTAGTCCCAAGTGGTTTCTATTAAAGCCAGTTATAATCAGTTGTGAGGGCCAGAAGCTTTCCTGGGTAATCCAAAGGAAGTCGATGAGAAGCTCTTCCAAGGACAACAGGGTTGGCATGCCAAGTGCAACAAGGGCCACAGGAAGAAAGGTGGCTCTTGATGGCGGCTATAGATGCCATTTCCGGTGGTTTGCACATGACAAGTGCCACCTGTAATTTGTAATGCTCTTTACAAAACGCTTCCGCACATATGATCTGATTTCAAATTCCATTAGGAGTATTCCAGCACCTCCACGGACCTGGGTTAGACCTTGGGTTTGCACGTGTCACAGCTCTTGTCACTCCCGTCATTGGATGGAGAGACGGGGAAAATTACGTGATGCATTTTTAGGATGTACCAGAGTCAGATCTTGACCCCTGATCTGCCCCAGTGTCCACTGGCCTCCACGGAGCCACAAAGCCTCAGACTTCTTCTGGATGGTCTGTACAAGTGTGGAAGCCACAGTGACATTGTCTGAACCATGTCCGGGAACAAGCTATCTTTAAACAGAGATATTTGTCGTAGCCCTGAATTCTCTCTCCAATGTGATGACAAAAATAATAAGGCCTTGCTCTGGCCGGTTGGCTCAGTGGTAGAGTGTCGGCCTGGTGTGCAGAAGTCCTGGGTTCGATTCCCGGCCAGGGCACACAGGAGAGGCGCCCATCTGCTTCTCCACCCCTCCCCCTCTCCTTCCTCTCTGTCTCTCTCTTCCCCTCCCGCAGTCAAGGCTCCATTGGAGCAAAGATGGCCCAGGTGCTAAGGATGGCTCCATGGCCTCTGCCTCAGGCGCTAGAGTGGCTCTGGTCGCAACAGAGCGACGCCCCGGATGGGCAGAGCATCGCCCCCTGGTGGGCGTGCCGGGTGGATCCCGGTCGGGCGCATGCGGGAGTCTGTCTGACTGCCTCCCTGTTTCCAGCTTCAGAAAAATACAAAATAATAATAATAATAATAATAATAATAATAATAATAAGGCCTTCATATGCTTCTGACTGATCTCAACAAAACTAAAAGTTAGCACCTATGGCACTAATATCAAATTGTACAATTTCAATCCTAACTGAAATCATGTCATTTAACTCCCGAGAGTCTCAATATCCCCGTTCAGTAATTCCAGTGAAGAAATTCTACCCAGATACAGCCATAAAACTGATGTCTCAGTAGCATCCAGGCAATTTAAACCAAGCAAAATTTAATGGGGTATATTTGACTAAATTGCAAAATGAACTGTTGTTATGGTAGAAAATGTAAGTATAATATGATACTAATCTAAATATGGAAGCCCACACTTCTTACATTTTTACTTATTTTAGCAACCCAAAAAAAGCCCTGCAGACAAAAGTCAAATATAGCTGCTGCTTATGACTTTAGCTCTCAAAACATATCTTTTTTTATCCCCTCCAATCTTCCTTGTGTAGAGAAACCCTAAAAATAGAGAGAAGCAAGCTTTGATTGAAAAATCAATGAAAGTAATTCAAGCTTGAAGGAGAGCGGGCAGATTCTCGCCTCAGCGCCCACCGTCTGTGACCTTGGACTGTGGGCCTGCCCACCCCTTAACCTAACCAAAGTCCAAGCTCACCGTGGCCTTTGCCACTCATTTTGCTGAAGGCTTTTTCCATTCCAGACCCCACGAAACTTCCTGAGCAGACTGCTTCCAATGTCACTCCAACTGGTACTTTCCTGATACATAACTCCTTCTTTTAACACTGTTTCATTTGCTATATATATATATATATATATATATATATATATATATATATATATATATATATATATATATAAAACTTTGTTCAATTCCCTGTTACTGACACCATTTGACGGTGACTACCCTATTTGACCTTGCTCGCCATGACTTAGATGTATACTAAATCAAAACGTGAGCAGAGAATTTTAAAGAAGAAAAGGGACCAAGGTAATCTGCAACAAAGAAAGCATGTAAAGAAATCAAAGAAGTTAGTAGGAAAGAAAAACCAAAAACCTGCTAGTGAAGCCAGGGAAAGCACTTACTCATCGACTTATAACGTGGAGATCGAATGAAGAGAGAAAAAGCAAATTGTCCAAGTTTTCCTGTCGCTATAAGACGCTGACTGACGTGCATAATTATTTATGGAACGTATAAACGCTATTGGATAGGCTGCTGCCAACATGTATGTCTTCCACACACGGGGCTTCATTTTCCCCGTCTCCTGACAAAATACTGTGACTGTGCTAAAACAGACGTGGAAGGGACAGTTCGGATGTCCTACATAATGAGCTGACCTTTGACTTCTGGGCAGCTCTGGAACATTCCATGTTTGCTGCGGCCTCTGCTGACTGTCACACCGGGGTCCTCTGTGCCCTTCTTCCCACACACACGTGTTAAATGATGCCCCACTGCACATAGCACATAGTCACCTCTGTCTGAGGCTGAGACACAGCTCGGGTTTTCTGCTCAGAATCTGTGGAACACAAGCACGGTCACACAGGGAGGACCGGCTGTGCCCACGGCAGCCGTCTAAGAGGGCCTGTGATACCCTTGCTCCGTTTACCCATCACTGAGCAGCTGCTGTGGTCCAGGGGAGCTTTCTTGTTCCCTTCGGGGGTCGGATTCTTTATCCCTTAGTGACTTGGAAATACCCTGTTCAACTGCGGAATTCTCATCAAACGACAATTTCTCCTCCAGTGTGAACGTGGAAAGGATTAATGCCCGTGGCCCAATTAAATGCTGACCACCGCCTCAAAAATGCCCATTATGTCAAAGGAAGTTGCGTACAGGATGAGTTCCTGCTTGCCTGCTGAGCAGTAACAGACATGGAGGTAGGGGTCAAGTTTCTCGGGATTATTCTCGCCATACAAGGAAAAGGCGATCTGAAGGGAGGAACCTTTACAATGGCTCGTGGCAGTGCGGCGGGTGTTGGGGTGAAGCCCGCCCTGCCCCTTCCCCACGGAGGTGATGGGTTCCTGGCCAGTTTCAATGTTAGGGCTGCATCTCCTCTGTCTCCGCCCTACCTCACATTCCCTAGGAATGCACCACGCCTCCAGATGGATGCCAGGCGCAGGGTAAGCTAGGACGAAGTAGGTACCCCAGCGCCGACCTCGCCTGGCCCGGCAGTCACGGAGGCTCAGGTGAGCGGAAGCACCTGTCTCCCTGCAGACGCAGAGCAATCTCGACTCCCAGGAGCTGCTGCCCCAAGCACCTGGACCACGTGTTGTCTGCCATGACTTCTCTCCCTGTAACCAGGATTGCGCCTCCTGTCATCGGCACAAGGGTGATATGACCTCAGTTCTGATGGAAAAATTCAAAATGGTTTTTTTCCAAACACATAAAGTATATAATGGGAGTTTTTAGACAACAACAAAAGTTGCTGTCTGATCAACATTATTAGTCATTAGGAAAATGCAACTCAAAGCCACAATGAGATATACCACTTTAGACACGCTAGGATGGCAAGAATCAACACAGAACTAAACAAAAAATACAACAAACAACAACAACAAAAATCCTCTGCTCTAGAAGCAAAAACTCCCCTTTTGACCGAGTTTCCCACTCAGAGTGCCATCCCACTCTCTCCCTCCATTCGGGCCACACTTCCCCAAAGGGCAGGGCAGGCTGGTGACCCAGACCCCTCCCTGTCCCTGTACCCCAACTTCCCACACACCCCCACCGCTGTCCTCCCAATGGCAAGATCTGGCCCGAATCCTCCAGCCTCCTCCCCAGGGAGGCAGCCGACCTGCAAGGCGACCCCTCCGTTCCCTGGCTTCTCTTTACCATCTAAAGAGCCTGCAACTATGGTGAACGGACAGGTTGCGGGTGCGAGGGGGAGGGCCACTTTCACTGAGAACGTCCCCGATGGAGCAGTGGACATGAAAATGTTATGACGTCTCAGCCCCTGCACATCTCTTTCAGATTCTGGCTGACAAAACAGGAGGGGTGCAGAAAGCACTGCTGCTGCTCCCCAAAGTCCCAGGGTTGTCTCAGCAAACACACGTGCCGTCCTGAGTCATGACCGAACTCCCCCGTTTTTCGTGGAACACCTTTGTCCTCGAAAGAACGACTAACAGGCAAACTATGGTTATTCGGACTTGGCAATTCGGCAGATGGCTTCTCTCAAATGAGCCAAGTGAGCCTGTCACTTCAAGGAAAACAACCAACAGTTTTTGTTGTCAGGGGTAAAATTTGAGCTTTAAAAAAGCCTTCAAGGAAAAATTGGTATTTTGGAAAACTTCTATCTTTCATCATGAACTTGACAGACCCCCTTCCAAGACTTAAAGACTTTTTTGGATGAGATTGGTGATGATATTCATCATGATGTGGGGTTTTGTTGTTGTTGTTGTTATATGTGTAATGAAATGTGTCAACATTTGGAAGCTCTGTGCAACTCCATTACTCTCCAAATGGCCAGTGTGCGATATTATAAAAACCATTCACTGGTAGAAGATGCAATATGCGAAGCAGCCCAACGGATTTTAATGTAACAGAGTGCAAGAGATCATTGATATGGTTTCAGATTCCACATTCAATTAACCTTTATGAATCTGCCGCTTGTCGAGTTTCATAGTATTTTCAAGATACTCAATTATCTGAAAAGGCTATTAAAAACGCTTCTCCTGTTTCCAACGGAATGTCTGTGTGAGACTGATTTTCTCCCTACACTTCAACCAAAACAATGCTTCACAATAGATCGATTTTAGAAGCAAGTGTAAAAACCCAGCTGTCTTCTCGGAAGCCAGATATTAAGGAGATTTACAAAAAAATGAAAGCAATGCCAGGCTTCTCACTAAACTTCTTTGCTTTGAAAAGACATAGTTACTTTTCATTAAAAAGGCATAATTTTTGTTACCATGCAATGGGTTTATTAATCAAAAGAAATAACCAGAAATCTCCCTTCATTCTTGTCCTGTCCCTACCACGGATTAGCTCCTGGGCTTTGGGCAAATAACTTAAATCTCTCTTAGACCCTGGTTTTCAGGTGTTGAAAATAGGTAGAGAGGTTTCCAAAATCATCGTCCACCCTAAATCCTGTGACCCTAGAAATGTCCCCAGTGATATAATCCTCACTGTAATATATTTGGGGGGCTACCAAGTGACAGTGGCTCCACAACTGTCTGTCAGCATGGGGGGAGGTATTTCAACCTTCTGGAAAACGCCAGTGCTGAACAGAGACATGACGAAACATCCATCCTTTGGGACAGCATTTTAAAATTGTTTCTTTAAATAGTTTATAATAAATGGCTTCTATATGTTGTCATAGTTTTGCACAGGCGGCGATGTGATCGTCCCGTTCTATATACAACATAAAAGCCAGCGATGGCTTTTTAAGCACATTAATAGCAAGAACTGTAATTCAGACCAATCAGTGAAATTCTAGACGGGCTTATTTTTTATGCCTCAGAAAGGTGACAGCTTGGCTGCACTTAACTCTTAGGATCTCTGTGGTGATGTTTCTGATCATCATTATTTTATTTGTTATTGTTCATAAAAGTACTTTTTCTCTACAAGGTGCACAAGGCAGTTGCTACAAGTAAAATCTGTCGGAGAGATCACCCATCTCTTACAAGCCAACACGCATATCTCAGACACCTTGGTTACCTCCAGAGCATCTGTTCTCGGGCTCAAAAGCCTGTAGTGAATTATGAATAAGCTATGTAGTCAGTCAAGAGAAAGGCGCCCACACCACCCTTCTACAACAACTCCATAGGCTAAATGAGTCTTGTCTGATTTAATGCCCCTGGCCAGGCCCCCCCAGTACCTTCCCACCTGCGAGTCCACTCTGCCCTCCCTCTCTGGGTCTCATACCCACTTCCAGGAGAACCCCACAGTGCAGCAGGACCGCAGGGGTCTGACCCCGCCCCGCGGAACGGAACTGTGGTCAGGGGCTGCACACAGCGCCGTCCAGGGCAGCCCTGGGTGCGGGGGCGCAGGGCAGACCTTGTGCCCTGTGATTCTCTGACGGGGCCCCCTCTGCAGCCCCCCCACCCCCACCCCATCTCTTCCTCACAGCATCACAGGCCACTGCCCCTTATCAAGGTCCCATGTGGGCTTTTACGTTCACGCTAAAAGAATCTGCTCCGAGAAAAGTGACGGTTGAAGGAAGGTGACAGCCATGCCTGCCCTCCGGTGCGCTGCTGCTGCCTGACCTAACGGGGCGTTCCATCCAAACTGCCTCAACAACGAATTCCTAAGACAGGGGCTAGAGAGCTTGCTAAGGAATCTTCTGCAAATGGAGGCCTGACCTCACGTATCTATCGATATAAACCAGGGCCAAGAAATAAGAGAGTTTGGGTATACGTATTGAACCATTATATCACTTACCAGCATTTATCTCCTTTTTTATTAATTCCATGTGACCTTGAATTTATTAACAGTAAAATCCTTGAATGAAAAGGATGTTGGATATTTGCTTCAGGGACCCAGCAAGCATGGGAAGATGACAAGCACCGCCCCTGAGACCTCTGTTTCCAGAATTATGGTCCACAGTCTATTTTTGCATCAGAATCACCAGGCTGTCAAACAGAAGCCATCACATCCTGAGTGAAGAGCATGGAATATGACTTGTTGTCAAGGGCCTCAGGTGAGTCTTAGGCAAATCAATTTTTAAAACTACTCCTTTGATTCTGTGGGCAAGGGAGGCAGCTGAGGAGAAAGGGAGTGGCAACGAACTGAAGAGAAAATAGAGAAAAATTTGTGGTGGTTAATTTTACAAGCCAACTTGGTTGGGCCACGGTGCCTAGATATTTGAGCAAACATGAGTAAGGGGGCTTTCAAATGAGACTTACATTGCCCTGGCCGGTTGGCTCAGCAGTAGAGCGTCGGCCTAGCGTGCGGAGGACCCGGGTTTGATTCCCGGCCAGGGCACATAGGAGAAGCGCCCATTTGCTTCTCCACCCCTCCGCCGCGCTTTCCTCTTTGTCTCTCTCTTCCCCTCCCGCAGCCAAGGCTCCATTGGAGCAAAGATGGCCCGGGCGCTGGGGATGGCTCTGTGGCCTCTGCCTCAGGCGCTAGAGTGGCTCTGGTCGCAATATGGCGACGCCCAGGATGGGCAGAGCATCGCCCCCTGGGGGGCAGAGCACCACCCCTGGTGGGCGTGCCGGGTGGATCCCGGTTGGGCGCATGCGGGAGTCTGTCTGACTGTCTCTCCCTGTTTCCAGCTTCAGAAAAATGGAAAAAAAAAAAAAAATGAGACTTACATTTAAGTCAGTGGACTTGGAGTGAAGCAAATTGCCTAGCATAACGAGGGTGGGCGAAGGCCTGAGTAGAACAAAAGGCTGATCTCCCCCGAGCGAGGGGGAATTCTCCCAACAGTGTTTGGACTTCACCTGCAACATCAGCTCTTCCTGGCTCACCAGAAGACAGCCTTTGGACTTGACTGCAACTCTTTCTTCAGTCTTTAGCCCGCCAGCCTCTCCCCAATCAAATTTTGAACTCACTGAGACTCTGCAATGAGTGGATCCACAATGAGCCAGTTCCTTAAAATAAATTATATATATATAAATCACATATATGTAAATTATATATACATATATATGTATATTATAGTCTTATAGAATATTATTGATGTATATATAATTCTTATTGGTTCTGTTTCTCTGACGTACCCTGACTAATACACAGGTCTGAGAGACAGGGTCCATGGAATCCAATTGGAGCTAAAGAAGACTAAGGCTCACAGCAGAGCAAAAGAACCAATGTAACTCCCTGACATACCTTTCAGATAATTAAGGAATCATCAAATAGGCAGCAGCCAACCTTAGTGACAAAGTTCAAAGAGAAGAGAAGTAGTGGCCAACAGTCCAAATTTTTTATAAGAAAAAGAAGACATCAGAGTCAACCCTTGTAAGAAAAACAGTATTCAAAAATAGAGAGCTCCTTACAGTGCTATAGCCAACACTTAACAAGACCTTCCCGAGACGCTGAGACATCTAAGACCAGCAAGCTGAGGCTCTGTCACAAACCCCCCATCAACTCGGGACGGTGAAGCATCCTCTAGCCAAAGTGCGTCTGAAACGGAATGAGTCCCACTACGGAATGAGAGGGGTGGGGTAATAACAGAACGGCTTTTATTAGGATGGATGACCTAATGAAAAGGTATAAAAATGATTGTAAATAATAAAAATTAAATCCACCGCACAGCCTTTCCTGTTTGTACTATAGAGTGGTTTCTTTCATTGATTGGAAGGTTGGACTGTGTAACTTCTCATTTTAGGAAAGAGTAAAAAGAAGCAAACTTGATGATAACAGTCTTTTCTCATTAGCAAACAACAGCAATCACAAGAAGCATCTGGAACTCAAGAAGACACAGAAAAGATGAACCACCTCTCCGTCCCCACTCCTGCCTGTGGTACTTGAACTCCCACCATCTTTTTGCGAACTGTAGGACTGGCGTCTGGACGAGCGTCTCCATGATAACATCATGGTGGCCCTATCAATGGACAAGGTAATAGCCTAATCCCTTGGTCAGCAAACTCATTAGTCAACAGAGCCAAATATCAACAGTACAACGACTAAAATGTCTTTTGAGAGCCAAATTTTTTAAACTTAAACTATATAGGGAGGTACATTCCTTATCGAGGTAGCACCCGCACGTGGTATTTTGTGGAAGGGCCACACTCAAGGGGCCAAAGAGCCGCATGTGGCTCGCGAGCCGCAGTTTGCCAACCGCTGGAATCCTTTGCTCCTAGTTACCAGGGATAATTATAATGGCTCAGATAAGAGGACTGGCCACGATTTCTTTATGTTCACTGAAGACACATGTGTGCATTGACCGAATCAACAACAGCAGAGGCCCCGTGCTCTAGAAGTGACTTGTGTGGAGCTGGGAGGTGGCAGCAGAGAGAGGAGGTGTCATCTCGGGGCGAGAGGCACGCAGAGCTTTTCAAAGGAGCAGTGGCCACAATGGCACCACGTTTCCTCGGCAGTGATCTGCTCAGATCAGCACGGGTTCCTCACGAAGGCTTCTGAGTCACTTTTTCATGGACCGCAAAGCACAAAGCGCTTTGGCGAGGTTTCCCAAGCTACCTGCCAGGTGCTAAAGAAACACTTCCACTGCCTTGTGGATGAGTCGTTTCTAAACCGCCAGGCAGAGGCTCTTAGCCAGAGCTCTCGTGACGGTGAGACCCCCCACCCCGTGAGGGCAGCCTGCCTGTGACAAGATGCTTTAGGATAACATAACTACTTTATGGCTGGAAAGTTTCCCCAGAGGGCTCATCCATTATAAAAGAAAGTTCACAGGGAATCTCTTTTCCTCTGCCGGTCCAAAATTCTGAGAACAGCTCTCTGCCCCTTGGTAAAGACACTTCTCTTTCGCCAATATGATCGTTCTGAGGGCTCATCGGGCCCCATAATCGTTCGCTGGGAATAGTAAGAATAAATGTGGGGGAGACTCAGGTGTCCCCTCTTTGCAGCCTCACTGTTTCCTCATTTCTTCTCAAGTTATGGAACCCTAACCTTGGCTGTCGCAGAAGAACATTAACTAGTGTGCCTTCCTTTTTTCCCCATTAAGTAAGTTGGTAAATGAAGCCTCTCCTCCAGAGAGAAAGCGCTTGGGTCCAAACTGGCCGAGACCAAGGAAAACGGCCCCACAGGGCAGGCTCGGCTCTGGGAAGGACCCCTCTGGTTCTGTCTCCTGACTTTACACCAGGCACGATGGTCTCCGCCCCAGGGGGGGTCGTTTCTGGCTTTGGTTTACATTTGTGTTGCTTTTATAAGATCGAGCAGAAATTACTATTCCTGCTGCTTTCTTGGGTTCCAATCACATTCTGCCCCCCCCCTTACAGAAAGATGGTATCTTTGGGCCACTGCAATATTACACCTAAAATACACTCAGGTCACGGGTTTTCCAAGGTGACGTGAGCAACGCTTCCAACATCCCCAGTGTCAGTGACCCCATTCCTTCCACCTGTCTGAGTTCACGCCACCGATAACTGACACTGTGACATTACCACAAGGAGGCGTCACCACTTACAACTGACCGGTGCTTCCCTGAAAGCGGGTCTAAAACCAATCTCCCTTTTCGTCTATTGCGGACTCATTTTCACCTAACGTGAACTCTGGTGGGAACGGGCGAGGACCGGGGAGAGGAACACGGAGGCCAGGAGGCCGGACACAGAAACACAAGTGGTAGGAGGAGCAGCTGTGTCCCCGGGGACCAGGCCCCTGGCAAGAGCAGAGTCTCCCTCTCCTGGCACACACCCAGGTGGGGCCCGGAGTCCATCTGCCAGCACCTCCAGGCAGCCCTAGACGGGTGGCGAGTGGCCTCAGTGGCCACTACTGCCTTGACGGTCTGACTCCTGGAGCCCGTCACTACCCAGAACACAAGCAGGGGCACCGCCCTCCGCCCCTGTCTGTGACCCCTTCTCCCCGCCCCGGGGACCTGAGCTACAGAAAGAAAGGGAGGGCGGGGATAAGACTCAGGCCTTCCGTAGTAGTGTTGATGGCGCCGGTCCACAGAGGTCCAAAACGACGTCAGCCGTCTGGTCCCTGCCTCCTCTCCGGCCCTTCTCTCGTTCTCGCTCCGGCGGGCCACGGTGACTAGCGCGAGGGGAATGCAACGTCTAAGGAGGGAGTCATGCGCTAACCGGAGACAGATGGCTCCCTGCTTCCCTCTTCTCTCTTCCGTTTCTCCTGACTCTGCTCCCGGATAGGATGGCGGCTTCTCACTAAATCCTCACGTCATACCCAAGCCAGAAGGGCCAGTCCCGCACGACTCACCATGATTACTTTAAAAGTCATACGGAGATGGACGTATCTGTATGTTGCATACTAATGTATAACTGAAACCAGAAGTGGGGGGAGTTTCAAAATGCATCTATATAAACACACGTATTTAACGCTGCCCAGCGCCCCCTTACCTCTGACGGCTTCGTGGCACACCTTCCTTTCCCTGAACACTCCACGCCGTTGGCTCGGCCCTCGTCCGGAACACAGGCGCTGGTCTTCACCACCAGAGTCAAGCGCAAAGCCACAATAGACTTGGTAACAGAATCATTCACAAAACCTAAAAGGAAACGGGGCGAGAGGGAAGGTGAAGTTTTACCAACATCCTGTTTACAAGACTGTGGGTTGAGTTTCGGCAGCATTCAAGTCTGGCGAACAAAACGAAATGCGTTAAGTTCGGCAGAAGGACAAAGCGCACGCTGCAGCCGCTCAGACCCCAGGCTCTCCCCACGTGCCATGAGAAACACCGAAGGCTGTCAAAGGGCAGCGGCCAGCCACGTCGGTCCTTAGACCCCTCGGCTTTGCTCCTGCCCTTGCCCTCGGAGGGCCACTTTTCCTCAAGTCCACCCCTGCTCTAACATGTTAGGATTCAACCTCTCTGATTTAAACCCATCATCTCCCAGGAAGCCACCTGCATGGTGGCTATGGGGCCGTCACAGCACCAAATACGCCTAAGGCCGACCCCCAGCGCCAGCCCCTTCACGGGTGGTCATGCAGTACGGCCCCCCGTGTTCTGTGTTGGGTTTATCAGAGACTATCTTACTTGATCACCAGTCCGGCTACATAATATCAACTTAAGTTATGTGGTTTTAACTATCTAATAACACAGGGCCAATCACAGAGGAATGTTAACTGCAGTGTCAACAATGTGTCACAGTTATTGTTCGTTCCGTGATCTTTGTCCAGCATGGCTATTTACAGATAGTGAGTAGCAATAAATACAAAATAAATATAGCGTCCAACTGGAATAAGAAAAGAAGTACTGTAAGTAGTTTGTAACGGTGATATACTTCTTTCACTGAGTGTCTCTTTTTCTAATAAGAAGATTCATTTCTGTATGTACAATTTCTAATTTCCAAAGAAACAACTTATAATGAACACTGCCATGACCCAGAAGCAGATGCCTTCATTTACCCACAAAAAGCGCTCAGGACAAGGTGGTGAAGATGATTCTAGAGAGTCAAGCCTCTCTGCGCCCCAACTCTCTCTCTCACATGTCAAGTAAGGATAACAGCCCCAACTTAGGGTAATCATAGAATTTATAATCAAAAACGGGACTCTTTTAAGATCAAAACAGAGTGCTTTTTATAATCACAATTGGACACAGGCATAAAGCGAGACTGTCCCAGGCAGTGAGACAATGTGGCCACCTACTCCTCATGCTCTGAGGAACATCTGGAGACCAGGAACTTGCAAAGTGCAAAGTCTCACATTAACGCAGGGGATCAACTTCACAGGCAGAAGACAGGTTCAAAACAGAGCGCAAGGTCTGACTCAGTTCTCAAGCGTCAAGGTCGTGACAGGATATTAACACAGGTCAGCAGTCAGCAGAGACACGCCTCAGCTTCCAGTCTGCAATTAGGAGACCGGTGTCTCTCGGTGTCTCGGAGAGACCAGCACGGCGGGTCTGACTCAGGAAAGTATAATCTTTTACAGCCACAGAGACTAGCTGCTTTCTTCCTGAGGGTTCCCACTGGAAACTTTAGGGAAAACTGGCTTTAGGACAGAAAGAACAGGACGGATTAGGCGAAAGCACCTCCCCTTAGAGTTTTCTATGTCCCCCATCAGGGCCCCGCCCTGAGCCGTCACCGCACCCCTCCTCCCAGCCACCTTGCTCGGCCCTGCTCACTCCCACTCTGTGATGTTCCCACGACGCCCCCTTGGTCTGGAATACTCCTCTTGCTTCCACTCCTCGTTCAGCTCTCCCCTGATTCGTGAGTGTCCCCTCAGATCCCAGCCCCTCTGAGCTCAGCCTGTCCACCTGCGCTCCGTATACACCGTCACATACAGGTCCCTCGCTAGTCTATGCGTTGGATGGTTTCTCAACGTTCCACCTTTACCAAAGCTTCTTTGGTGACAAGGGATAAGTCTCGGACAGGTGGCAAGCAGAGAGTCAGGTGACAGGCACACAGGTGACAGAGCAGCAAAGGCAAGTCCCAGACAGGAGTTTCCAGAATGTCATGTCATCCAACATGGAAGAACAGCAATTGTTTGAATGCACAAATTCCAGTTTACTACAGAAATAACCCCTTATCAATTTCTGATTAGGCTTGCCAGGGAAATGCCGCCACTATTTCCCGTCTGTCGAGGGATGCTACCAGAGTTATAATTTGAAAAGACACTTTTACATCTAAAATAACATAGGCAAATTAGATGCCAGTAATTGTAAAAGTGGTTTTTATACCCCCCCGCTATGTTCTTTGCCTTCACCTGTGATTAAGATTTATATCATCTGTCTACTTACTACGCATTTAGACCACATAAGGCTTTGTAATTTTCTAGAAGAGACCTCCTCCCAAAGTTTATTTTTAAAATTCTATTCGGCTATTAAATTCACTTAGCCGGGACAGGTTCAAATGAATGAGCAGTTAAAAATATAGATAATCTGCTTCCACCCCCTCGGTGACCAGGTACTGAGCTCACATCTGCAAACCAGGAACCATATTAAATGCTACGGTTACACAGACAAGTTGTCCTTGGCTTCTGCCACACCAGCGTTCAGTCCAGAGTAGTGGTCCTCAGACTGCTTTGAAACCAGAAGCTTCATGATTTTGTGGGGACCTTTTCCAAGTATATATTTCCAGGCTGCAATACAAATGATCCAGAATCAGTAGTCTGGGATGGGTCCCTGGCAGGTATGTATTTGGGGGAAAAAAAAAGCTTCCTCCCTCAGTCCAACATGCTTCCGGTTAAGAACCACTGGTCTTATAGAAAAACTAATTTAAGTCATGCAAGTACTATTATTATTAAAGTAATGCTCACCTTGAATTACAGGCACCTAGATGAGCCTCTGAAAGCACACTGTACACGCCTAGTTTTTTAAAGTCCTGGCGACCCTGTGATTATTTAGACAGTATTTATATTCCCTCCTTGTCGTGGGTCTCAGAAGTTTGTGGACACAACTCTGATAAAGGTTTCTGCACTAGCTGTATTTGCTTAATAAGACTGTGAGTATGTTGGCCCTAAAATCCTTTTAGTAAATGATTAAAGAAATCAATCTTTGCAACAGTGTGTCACAACTCCTATGTAATTCCTAATTATGTCGCCTAATCTCCCAGAGTGAGTCAACAGGAGAAGCCTGTTACTTTTGGCCATGTACTGTTCACACCACGAGAACGAGAACGGTGCCTGGCGGCTCCTTCCAGGTCAGAGTCTCATTTCGGTGAGTGGTTTGCACCTCCCTTTGATCCTGTCTAAGGGAAAATGCTTGGAGTCCCTCATAATGAAAAGCAATCCTGTCCGATTTAACTCTCATCAACCTGCAGTGGGGGCAGAGCCAAGCAGCCCTCAGGAAATCCCACATGCCAGGGTCAGGAACTGTGTGCCCTTTACGGAGGGGCAGCAGGAAGAGCCGGAAATGAAACAGAATTCATCTTTCAAAAGAAAAAGTTCTTGGGAGCTTGAAATGTGGTTGGTTATTCAAGAGCTGTTGGAAAGCCAGAGTGATTTTTTTTGACACTATTCAAAGCAACGGACACAGCTAACCCACTTAAAAGAAATGCAGAGCAAATTCGGCCCCTGATGACTATTTTGCTCTTCCTTAATGGTATGATATCAATATGTACAACATAACTCCTGATCCGGGACTAGACGGAAAAGCTTCCCCTCATATTCAGGATTCTAAGATCCACAGGTCAACTGAGGAACTGGACACAAAATCTAGCCCAGCAGGACCCAGTATGACACTCTGGGTCTGTTTATGGAGACGTTTACAGTGGGCTTTGTCAACTTCTACATTTTCTATGGTCTTTTCACAAAACCACACAGCTGGTGTCACATAGGAGGCTAAGAAGTTGCTCCAACTAAAACCTGATTTAAATGAAAAGCAGGAAAGGGAAATAGAGGAGATGTATAAAAGAAAGAAGGAAGGTGAGAGAGAGAGGGAGGAAGTAAGATGAGGCAGGGAAAAGGAAAAAAAGAAAACCATATCATAGGCTAGAAGCCACGTGAGACAGGAGGAAAGGAAATGGAAAAATAAGCAAAGCAGAAACGGAGGAAAGAGTGAAGGCTTCCCATTGAACGTGTCATGGATTCTGACACCTTTTTGTTACATCTTCCCATTTTTCAGCACCTTGTGTTCCTCATTGCAACCACAACACAGGTAAAATGAGAGTTCTTTTAAAATTGTCATGGACAAACATTTGTTTAAATCAAGATGGCGCAGAGGCCAAGCCCGTGATTCTGATGATGAGGCTGATATGCTGAGTCACCTGATATGGACAGACGTGCGCTCTGCGTGAGTGAAGCGGCGCGGGACAGAGGGCGAGGGCGAGGGGGGGGAGCGGGGGCGGGGGGGGGGGGGGGGGGGGGGGCGGGGGGGGGGGGGGGGCGGGGGGGGGCGGGGGGGGGAGCGGGGGCGGGGGGGGCGGGGGGGGGAGCGGGGGCGGGGGGGGGCGGGGGGGGGGAGCGGGGGCGGGGGGGGGGCGGGGGGGGCGGGGGCGGGAACGGAACAGGGATGGAGGGAGAGTTGGGCTCCTTCATTCGACATTCAGCAGGTATTTACTGAGCTCCAGGGAGGAGGCAGCTTTCAGGTTGGACCCTGAGGGCTGAGACAGGGACAAGGTCAGTGTGTCAGATGGATGAAGAGGTCAGTGTGTCCATGGTCTGCACTTTGATGGGGCTAGAGAGGCAGGAGGGGTCTGATCACATGGGACCGTGTGAAGCTTAGTAGAGATTCGGAGTCCATGCAATGAAAATGCACTGAGGAGTTTTAAACAGGGGAATAACACAATGCTTTCTGAAAGGATTCATTGTGGAGGACGAACCAGAAGACTTTTGTACAGACCAGATGTGGAATGGGAGGAAGGCATACACAGGTGGCGGGTAAACAACTTTGTGGGCTGCGGTGGCAGGCACATGAATCAAGATCCCTACTGTGAACCTATCAAAACTGAGACGCGAGCCTGGCCTGTGGTGGCGCAGTGGATCAAGCCTCGACTTAGAACGCTGAGGTCACCGGTTCAAAACCCTGGGTTTTCCCGGCCAAGGCACATATGGGAGTTGATGCTTCCTGCTTCTCCCCTCATCTCTCTCTTACTCTCTCTCTCTCTCTCTCTCTCTCTCTCTGTCTCTCTGTTTCTCTTCTCTAAAATGAATAAATAATTAAAATTTTTTAAAAATTAAAAAAAATCTGAGACGCTGATGAGACCCCTCCCGGAATAGAGCAGTCAAGTTGGTGGTCGGACATCAGACATATGTAGTTATAAACCTCAGGGCTAAAGATTTAAATTTGGGTCTCATCTAAATATGGAGGCATTAAATCAATGGGACATGGAAACTGGACTTGGGAAGGGAAGGGAAGGGAAGGGAAGAGAGAAACAGGGCCCAGAAACAAGCTTCACAGGCCAATAAAAACTGAGTCTTGCATTGTTATCAGACCATAATGAATCATACTGAAAAAAATAAAACAGAAATGCCTGTATGATTTTTCCATCATGGGACAGACAAGGAAAGATAAGACTTCTGCAACACAAAGGACATAAAGAATTACAAGTGGGGGACTGTGGTCCACACGGAGAAACAATGTCTCAAAGACTCTATACAGTTCAAGTCTACATTCAGAAGGAAAGGAAGAGAAGAGGGAGGGAGGGAGGGGGACCATACGGCTTGAGAGCCCCCTTCTACTTGCTACACAATGGGGTGGTTTCCCTAGTGAGCTTTAAAACTGTAATGAAGGCAAACTTTCTCCAAAGATTATCCAGGGATCTGTTAACACTCTCAAGTAACTAGTCACGATGACAAAAGCAAGTGGGGTTTCCTTCTCCCTCTTCCCGACCCTCCTGCCCTGTGTCCCCACACCCCTAACTCACATACAAGCACTCTGCCTGGCCCACACCCCAAACCGTGCTCATTAACACAGTAATAAAATGTTCCGCCATCATTCCAGTGCTTTTAAAACTGACTGGGCCAAGCTCGCCTCCCCTGGGGCCGATGAGAAGTTGAGAGCCCGGAGTAGGGTCCAGTCATTATCTCCGGAATGCAGTGGTGTGGTCAAGCGTCAGAGCAGAGATGGCTGGCTCCAGGCCATTAGCTGTTGATTTTACCACTTGTCTTCTTTAATATTAACACTAAAGAGTCTTAAATGGACTTTGTCGTTAATACCTCATTGGGATTAAAAGCAAATGAGATTTGCATCTCTCACTTCAGTGGTCTGGCTAAAGACCATTTTCTTTCCTGTTAAAGGGAAAGCCTACGTGCCAAATAAAAATCCTGGCTGCAAATACCTGAGCAGTAGGTGTTGGAATCGGACTGCCAAGTCTTCCGATTAAACCAGCGAGACATTCGACACAAACCTATAACCTATAAAAACCATCCCCAGTCGGGGGAGTCCCGCGGCTGGAAGAGGTGGGCACGGAAGGTCTGAAATATCGCAGATTCCAGCACGGCTGGAGACGCGGGGTCTTCACATGAACTTGGGCATGGGGTGGGCACGTGCTCCCCACGCCCACATCTCGTCCCACAGACGCAGGGATGGCGTGGCTGACGTGTCTGTGCTGACTCTTTAGAAGGTGGGATGGAGGTTAATAAGCTGTTCTGATCCCAGTGGATTTGTGACTCAATACTTGTGGTTTGGGAAGCAAAGCCTGAGAAATAAATCATCTTTTGACAATGTCAAGTCAGAGGCACAAAACAAAAACAAAAAAAACAGGCTTGATGCAGGGAGGGAGCCTGAATCCAGACCACGTCCAGGGCAGCATGACACAAACAAGGCTTACTAATGCGCCCCCACTTTGTAGAGAACTCAGCGCCCCGGCATCACACACTTGCAGAATGCCGACCGACCGGGAGTTAAAGAGAAAAATGGAATGAGCCCGGAGAAAGCTGTCCCTACACTCGTGCACTAAACACAGTGAGGGCTCACTCTCTGGACAAACTGCCTGGCCACACCCACACCCCCAGGACGTCACTTAAGGTCTTGTGACCTTTTCAAAACAAATCTTTGTTTAAATATCCAGGTAAAGGCTGGATTTTATAGTTGTTGCCTACTTGCTTGCTTTTAGGTTTTGATGCTTAAGGCAGTAAATTGCTTTTTGGAGAACTTGGCCCCTGGTATACAGAATACCTCCCTCCCTGGGGGTTTCAGAGTCAGGGATGGCCAAGTGTCTTTCTCAATGGAAAGACAGGATGGCACATGACAGCAGCAGTCCGACACCTGTCTCATTGCCGCTTATCTAAATCATCGGGTCGGTCATGCCTGGCCGAGTGACCAGGACAAGTACACGGTAAGTACAGCTGAGCCCTGAACAACATGGATTTGAACAGCGTGGGTCTGCTTACATGAGGACGGATTTCAGGAAGTAGACAGCCGGCCCTCTGTACTCCTGGGCTTCACGTCCACAGTTGGGAATCTCTGGGTTTGGAGGGCCGGCTGTATGCCTTATTCCACGGCATTTTATGTAAGAGACTTGAGCATTCGTGAATTCGGTTATCCACGGGGGTTCCTGAATCTAATCCCCCGTGGATACCGAGGGACGACTGAAGTTTTAGAGGGTGTCAAAAGTTATACACAGACTTTTAACTGCATGAGGGGTCAGCACGCCCAGCGCTTGGGTTATTCAAGGGTCAACTGTAATATCATTTTCTCTCAAGTAAAAAAAAAAAAAATTATAAAGATGGTAGTAAGAGGTAATAGGGAAAAAATACAATCTACTTGCTACCACCTGAATATAGAATGACTGACTATTTCCTCAGCAAATCTTGCTGTTAGACTCATGGCCCTTAAAAAACTACTCCCCACCTCTGGCATCTCAACAGCGCCCTCTGCCTGCTCACCCAGCAGGGAAAACTGCAAATTTGGTATCAACACAGTCGCTTAAAAAAAAAAAAAAAATGAACCAAAAAGTTCAGACTGAGAGCTCTTAGTCTGAGCTCCTACATATGTCCAAAAGAAGTATCTCTTCCCACAGTAAATGGCTGCCAGCCCAGAATGCAATATTTTTGTTCAATTTTTATTTTTATTGTTTCAATTTTATTTTTCAATTACAGTTTACATTCAACATTCTTTTGTATGAGGCAATGTAGTCAATAATATTGTAATAACTACGGACGGTGCCTGGTGGGTGTTCAAGGGGTTTGCCCTACCACAGTCCTTTCTCCATTAATAAGAGACTAAGTTATTCATCCTAGGTAAGACTTGAGTATGTGAACGTGGGGGTAGCTGCTAGTTGGTATCCATTCTTCTTACATTCCTTTGATAAGAGAATTGGGAGATTTTGCTGGGAACGGGGCCACCAGCTAAAGAGCATGGTCTTCTTTTCGGGGACTCTGCGACAGGCCACGTGGCACACCGGGCATGTAAGAAGACTGAACACGAGCCCTTCCCCCTCCCACCGGCTCACACGGTGAAGCGACGGTGACAGCGGCAGCACTGGCAGCAGGCTGGGATCCGGAGGTGGAATCCGGGCTTGAAGGGTGCAGAGCGCCCTCTCAGGCCCGGGCCTGCTCCCTCCAGATGGTGACATGAGACAGCACTTAACTTGGCACTTGTGTCATCCACTGCATGTGAGCTCTCTCCATGACAGTGGCTTAGACAGTGCCTTATACCTGCGTGCAACAGGATCCCATAGAACTCCTTCTCGTGGGCCACAGTCACCCCTCTGCCGCTGGCCTCTGAAGGAATCAGCAGTCAGCGATGACTTCGTGTCACAAACTCACGGGACACCAACTCCATCACCTCCTCCTCTCCTTGCTCTTCCTCAGCTTTTACAAAGCAGGCTGGCCAGTAACGGGGCTCCCCTCGAATCGGACAGTAGAGGCGTGGGAGGGTATGGAGCACCAGCTGGGGAAAAGTAGCTAATGGCCTTCCTCTTATCATACGGGGACATCCTAAATGTACACATTTAAGGTAGGTATAGGCTGTAATCTGATCTGTTTTATGTATTCTGCGTATAGTGTGCGTTTCGAATTCCAGAAGTAGGTCATTGTCCACAATGTCCTGATGAGCGGCTTTACAGTGAATGCTAAAATAAGCACCCAGGCCCACGCGCTGTCAGGAGTCTAACGGGAGAGCGTTCCAGGCTCTGCCACCAGATGGTCTGAGTCCTAACCAGCTGTGTGACTTTGGAGAGCTGGTCACACCCTTGATGCCTTGGATCCCTTCTCTCTGAAATAGAGATACTGTTGTCACCTATTCCCCATGGTGGTTGTTATGGTTAAAGGTCTTAACATGGACAAAGCATTAATTCAGGAAGCATGGAGTAAGGACCCTGTAAGTCGTCACCACCATCACCACCACCGGCATCACCACCAGCAGCACTCCCTCGGTCAGTGCAGGTAGCTGTGACAGAATACTACATGCTGGGTGGCTTCAACAACCACTCCTTACTTCCTACAGCTCTGGGGGCTGCAAGTCTGAGAGCAACAGTCGAATTCTTGGTGAGGACCCT
Source organism: Saccopteryx leptura (assembly GCF_036850995.1). Classification (NCBI taxonomy): domain Eukaryota; kingdom Metazoa; phylum Chordata; class Mammalia; order Chiroptera; family Emballonuridae; genus Saccopteryx; species Saccopteryx leptura. Next base: position 112,259,993 of record NC_089509.1, read on the forward strand.
CATCCGGGTCTACAGACAGCTGCCTTTTTGGCTCTACCCTCATGTGGAGGAGACAAGCTCTGGTCCCTTCCTCTCCTTATAAGAGAACTAATCCCATAATGGGGGTTTCAACCTCATGATCTAATCTCATCCTAATTACCTACCGAAGGCTCTACCTCCAAATACCATTACATCGGGGGTTATGATTTCAACATAGAAATTTGGGAGGGACACAAACATTATACTGACAGCAACCATCATCACCATTGTCATCACCACCACCACCATCATCACCATCATCATCACCATGATCACCACCATCATCTCCACCACCCTCACCATCATCATCACCATCACTGACGTCAACAGCAATATAAAAAAAACGAGCCCTTGTTTAAAGTGGGACACAACTAGATCTTGACTTGTGCAGGTCTAAGGAGATTTTCGGGAAGGTATGTCCCCTGAGAGAACAGCAATGCTGGGTGCAAGCTGGAAGGTCACTTAGAGAGTCCCCTAGCTCACTTCCTCTCATGTCACACCTCTGATGTGGAATTTTAAAAGTTATTGCTACTTTTAAGAAGAGATTGCTAGAATTTAAAAATAGCATCCAAATAAAATTCCACCACACAGTCATAATAATATGAATTTTCTTATCTGCCATTTTGAATAATTCATGCCTAAGTTCTCTAAACAGCAAGGCTGTGCCTAGAGTTATAAAATACCTCTGCGTGTGAATAAGTGAGGCCTGGCTTTAATTCATACAATTAAGAGACATTTAAAAAAAAAAACAACAGATAATCAGAAATTAATACAAGAGACACTGGCCAATATAATTTATACTATTCAAATTATAAAATCCTTTTTCTGAAACAAAATCTCTTTATGTGGTTAATTCTGACATTAAGTAATATCCATTTAGGAAATAAAGAAAAAACCTTTCTCATGGCAAGTGGAAACCACATCCTTAATTGGACACATTTTTTAATGCCAGTTCCCATTGGTAGAAAGTGAAAATTAATTTGTACTTTCTTTCCAAATTTTGTTGGCTCACACAGAATATTCAGTGGAAATTCTTCATTTATTTAACCTCTTTTTCAGCGTCCATTTGATCGCCTTTTCATAATCAGTTGGGATTGTATCACTTAATCTCCCATTAGGACAGTTTCAACTCATCAAATACTAGTCAGTCAATCAATTGCTAAATTCCTGTGGAGCTCAGATACGATTACCCACCACATCCAGTCATTAATACCCAATGAATGCATCCTGATTAATTGCACTACTATCAATGCCAAGACAATTCTCCGCTTCTCCATGTTGATGTGAGGATAACGGGAGATTTTCACAGGCACAGCAAACTGGGCCACGGATAACGTTAGGGAGTCGGAGAATCGGGCCTTCAGACGAGCTAACGTGAAAAGCTGTTGATTAACACATTAACCTTCCTGGCTGTTGCAGGCACTGTGAACACACTCTGTCGACTGCCCTTGTTCAAAGGCATCTTTTTGCTCTGCTTTGATTCAAAAACCAAGTGGCCACCGACAAGGGTGTCCAGTAACTATAAGGTCGTATAAAGAGAAGTCACCTGAATTTACAAGTGATCGGTGAGCTTTCTAATTTGAGATGCGTGTGTTCCTTCCGTTCTGCATGGCACCCGTCTTCCAGCGCAGGTACTTACTGCACTAAAAATAGAACTGGCCCACGTGCTGCAATGGAGCCCCAGGGGCGCGCTGTGATTTGAGAGACAGAAACAGGGAAGTATGCAGAGGCTGATGGAGATCTCCAGCCCGACTGCCCGGGCTCTTTCTAGTCCAGGTTAGCAGTCGCCTCCCAAGTGCAGTCACAGCCTCGGCCCCAGTCCTCCAGGTGCTCGGAGGCAGCCTTACCTATCTGCTGTACTGTCTGGTGCTTCAGAAAATCCCCACCGCTCAGGCCGCTCTCCTGCCGGGCTCCCAAATGCCTAGACTCGGCAGTGGGTCGGAACGACCTACCGAGTTCATCTTGTAAAAGGCTATTTCGGCTCTAACCTGACCCAGTGAACCTGAATCTCTGGGGGTGTGACCAAAGATCCCGGGGGGCTCAGCAACTCCTCCAGATGTCTGACAGGCCAGGCAGAGAAACTGCTGTATGGATGACTTATTTTCTGCTGAGTTAAAATGCATGTATTTCCGTAGGGACCTGACACAGGAAGAATGTGTCTATCAGCTCCTTCCCTTCAATATCTCCCCATTGCCACCAGGATCTTAACGTGGCCTCCACAGCCCAGCAGGGTTCTCCACCACACATCGCCTGTCTTGCCCATGCTTTTTAAGCTCTAGCCTCGTGGACTTGTTGCAGTTCTTCCAATATTATGGTATTAGGCACTGTCCAGCCACAGGGCCTTTGCACGTGCAGTTCCAGCCTTCTACCTGTCACAGTTTTCCTACTGCCCAGTTACTATCTCGGCCTATTTCCCACTGCCCCAAGGGTATGTCAGATTTTTATTATCAACTATATCATAGCACAGTATGCTTACCACAGTTGCCATTTTCTTTTTATTTGCAGAATTATTTCTTTATTACCTGTCACCCCACTTAAGCATAAGATTCACAAGGGCAGAGATTTTGTTTTGTTTTGTTCATGGCTCTACCATCAGCACCAGGCGGAAGCCTGGCTCACAGCAGTTGCTCAATAAATATTTCCAGGAGAGGAAACAAGCAATCTGAGTGTGGCACCAGCACATATGAGGAAACAGGAGCAACAAGGTAGCAAAAAGAAACAAGAAGCCCAGACGAGAAAGCTGGTGGCGACCCTGACCTTCTGCTCCAGCTAACAGCCTCAGTGGACACAGTCATCAAAACGATTCTGAGCACGGAGCAAGGTGGCGACAACCTCAATCAGGAGACGCCCGACCAATTTAGGTGGCGGGCCTCATGATTAGAGAACGCTCTTCCCCAGGCCACGAACAATACCACCAACCCTGCTTCGGGGGCTTATCGAAAAAGAGTGAATTACAGACTGTCCCTATTCCCAATTGGTTCTCTCCCAAAATTAATTTCTTTCATTCCGTGTGACCGTCAGTCAGCGCAGTGGGCGGAAAGGGTTTCCTTTATCCACCCAGAACAGATTTTATTAATGCTCCCGTCTTGACGAAAGCCTGGGACCGCAATCTGAGAATCGATTCTTTTTCTAATAGTCAATGTAGCCAATTAAAAATTCTATCCGACTCCCTTACAACCTTGACAGTCCGGAGTCCCAATCTGACACTGCCGGAGCAGACTGCCAGCACCAGGGAAGATCTAACAGGAACCACGGTGGGTAAGGCAGAGGTCCAAAAACAAAACTAAACTACACAAACCTTTGATCACACCTGAAACAAAGAAGAAATTATCAAACACTTCAATCGGCTCTCGGCCTTTCTAGCTTCCGTTTCTAGTGCGCACCGCGGGCTCCTCAGCATGGAATGCAAGCTCTGGAATCCCGTCACACTTATAGAAGCCGATCACACTTTGATGTTTTAAAGGAAATGCTTCTTAAAATACAACCGTCACATTAATACAAAATTAATTTCTGATTTTGCCGATTATTTTTTATTCGTGGCTGCTAGCTACATAGTATACCCTCCACATATATACTAGCGTTATTTCCAACTCTAAAAACTCTTGTCTCTTGTTTCTTCCCAAGCAAACTGCCTAGTCTTGTGTGTCAGTACATGCTCAGGCCACACCCTGTATAGTTAGCGACCCAGCGAGTCTTTAACCACAGGTGTGTGCAGATGTGTGTGCACCTCTGAATGTGCAGATCTACGTATAAAGGCGCGTCCGTGTGTGTATATACACAAATAGGCATCTGGGCATGTGCGTGTGCAACTGTGCGTGTATCCGTGTATGATGGATGGATAGAGGTAGACATGTGCATCTAAGTATCTCAACAATGCATTCTATAAAATAAGAACGGGTGCACAAAATCTAAAAGGAGCCAAATCCAAATGTTTCAGGGGCTGTAGTTTTGTTTTTGGTTGTTTTGCATAAGCAAATTTTAGTTAGGTTTCTACACTTACAAAATAATCCCCCTCCAATTACTTACCAGTAGCTCAATATTTCTTGAATGAATAAAGTCAATGCATTCAATAAACATTGATCATGTGCCTACTATGAACCAGACATTACACTACACGCTTCTGAGACTATAGTACATAGTTTCCTATCTTCAGTGTGCTTACCATTTAGCAGGAAAGACAGTTAAAAATTATTATATAACTTATATTCTGTTTGAAGGCGTTAAGTTCTACAGGGGAAAGGAGAGCAGAGTAAGGGGGTGTGGAGTCCTAGGGGCCCCGGTGAGCGGAGGGGAGGCTGCGCTGTGTAAGAGGCAGTCGGGACAGGACAGCACGAGGAAGTGCGTGGTAAGCAACAGCACAAAGCAGGTAAGGGAGCGACCCAAGCTGAGGGGCAGCCAGTGCAAAGGCCCTGAGAGGCGACGATGTCTGGGCAGTTCTAGAAATGGTCCACGTAAGCGCTGGGAGCGAGAGGAAGGGCAGAGAGAAACCAGCTCGGAGAATGAAGGCACAGACCTGTCGGGCCCCGTGGGACCTTTATCTTAGGCTTGGCTTCCGCTCGGAGTGTACCGGGAGAATCTGCGGGATTACAAGCCGAGGCAGGACACGACGTGGCCCCCTGAACACAGCCCAGCTGTGGGGGGCGGGGCTGTAAAAGCAGGGAGGCCAGCGCGCAGGCGGCGGCGCGAGGCGGGGGCTGGCCCAGGGCAGGGCCGGGGCGGAGAGCGGTGCTCCGCGCAGGGACAAGGCGGAGCCGGAAGGACTTCTCCATAAACGCGTGTGCGGATTTGGGAAGTGAACGAAAGAAGTTCCAGGGTGATCCTGAGGCTGAGGGCATGATGGGGTGCAGGAGAAAACGGCCTCGTCAGAGAGGGGAGGAGGCCACGCAGAGCTGTGGCCGCTCAGAGCGAGTCTGCCTCAAAGACGGCAACGTTGAGGTTCCCTTTCCCGCTCACTGGACCCCCCGCAGGCTTTTCCTTCCTCCCGCACGGCCTCTTCCACCGCCCCGCGGCCGCTTTCTCCTCCCACAGCCGACCTCAGCTCCCCAGGCCCTGAGCCCTGTCCCTCTGACTCCGCCCGCCGTCTCCCCCGCTTCCCTGACAATAAATGTGTCTGGAAGAGCCCCCTTCCCAGTGTCCCCGGGACCCGCTGTCCGGCTTCCGGCTGCCGCTCCCAGTTGGGTTTGACTCTTTTGTTTTCACCACCGAAAGCTATTCCAGCATCTTCACCGCAGAATACACCACTGTCACGACCCACACGTCCGCCCCTGCTTCAAACCTGGGGTCGCCGCTGTCTACTAGCTAAACACGGCCCCCAACACAGTGCGCAACCCCTCTGCAGCCTGGCTCGGACAGCCTGGCCTGCTTCTCATTTTTCACGGCTCACTGGCTGAAATCCACTGCTCCAGCTTAACTGATCCATGGTTCAAAACAGCTGCATCCTCCCTCCCACGTCACTGCCCACACCACCCCTCTCACCCGGACTGTCTTTCCCTCTCCCACCGACCCCCCAAGGCCAAGCTCAGCGTGTACATCACTCCTAAAGCCCCAACCGTCCCCATGGCAATTATCCTTCCCTGCGGAATTCACGGAGCCCTTACATTGACTGTGTAAGTCATCTGATATTTAATATACACTCTTTATCATCTCATTTTCTACTTCATGTGCAACATCGCCTCCCAAACATATCTAACAAGAGAAACAGTTACTTATTATAGGAATATTTACAATCCTCCTCTTCCTCTTCAGCTTCTAAGCGGGGGCGGCTCTGGCTTGCTGGGTCAGTCCCCAGGCAAGCTGTCTGCAGTGGAGAAGCCAGGCCACGGACAAGACAGGAGAGCTGAAAACAAACGCGGGGGGGGGGGGGGGGGGGGGGGGGGGGGGGGGACGACACTGAGAGACCAGCTAAAGGGCTGGAAGGTCAGAGAGCAGCTCAAAGCACGGGCACCGGGCTCCGATTTGGGGGAGGAGACGAGGAGAGTGGGAGAGAGACTTCCGCACAATGCCAAGCACATGGTGACTATTAAGAGTAGTGAGGAGGGCCCTGGCCGGTTGGCTCAGCGGTAGAGCGTCGGCCTAGCGTGCGGAGGACCCGGGTTCGATTCCCGGCCAGGGCACACAGGAGAAGCGCCCATTTGCTTCTCCACCCCTCCGCCGCGCCTTCCTCTCTGTCTCTCTCTTCCCCTCCCGCAGCCAAGGCTCCATTGGAGCAAAAATGGCCCGGGCGCTGGGGATGGCTCTGTGGCCTCTGCCTCAGGCGCTAGAGTGGCTCTGGTCCCAACATGGCGACGCCCAGGATGGGCAGAGCATCGCCCCCTGGTGGGCAGAGCTTCGCCCCTGGTGGGCGTGCCGGGTGGATCCCGGTCGGAAAAAAGAGTAGTGAGGAGGAAATAAGATTGACAAGATTGTTGTTGCACAATAGAAATGCATTATTCCCACTCTTATCCATGTTCCCTCAAAGAGATGAATCAAGATTACCAGGGTTTCAACTCATTTTTGGGGTACTAGATGGTGTGTAGCTGCATGTGACTTCATGAACAAGACTGAGGCATGGGATGATAGATTTATCTGGGTTACATAGCGAGTATGTGCTCTCTGCCTGAAGGTGAAAATCTCTCAAAGCCAGGACTTGGGACCTTTCATTTCTTTTTGTCCCTTGTACTGAGCACTGTGTCTGACTCATGGTCATTAATCAATAACTGCTTATTGATAATAAACAGGGAAGCTGATAGATGAGCAGATGATAAAGAACTTGTTTCTTTATTTTTTTTAACAGGGTAGCATCCCTGAGGCTGTCATCTGTTATTAGTGATGTAGCCAACAGTATTTGTCAGGGTATTTATTTAAGGAGCTTTTCCATTTGTCTACCAAGCAAATGTAACTTTTGTAGGTCAGACTCACAATCGCGGCATTAAAACAGGACAGCCGGGAAAGCACTGCTTGTTAAGGATGCATGCGAATACCAAAAATACCGTGGCATTCAAAACCCAAATGTCAGAGGGAGCATTAGAGGGGAGAAAGCCGAAGAGTCTTTCTGAAAGGCAGTCCTAATTATCTAGATTCTTCGCCGAAAGTGACAATTTCCTCCTGCTGACATGCCCTACTTGGGTCCACTTACTTGCTGCCCTGAGTTTTATACCCAAAAATCTTGGTGAAAAACAATGACAATGACCCAAAATCAAATGATCAACTCTAAAGCCCACCCCCCATAGGTTTTCAAAACATTTGTCCATTCTGGAAAGTCCTTTTGCCTGGTCTCAGGGAATAGATCTGACCTCATCAAAGTCTCTGATAAATGGAACCCAAACAGAACCTCAAATACCTTCAGGGTCCTGAAGTTAGGAGGCAAAGGAACCGAAGAGAAGGAGCAGGAGTCTTCGGGAACACGAATGTTCTCTGTAGAACATTCAACGGGAGAAATGTCACGAGAGCTTGAGCAACGTGACAGGGACCATGACAGCCACAGCCGCTTGTTCATATCCTGCCCCCTCACCATTTTACAATGGCGCTGATGTGCAAAAATGAAGTTGTATAATAACCCATCCCATTTACGTCTAAATGCCATATTATGATGGAACCGCTTCAAATATCTTCTGTTTAAAGAAACCCGAACTGTCCTTTTTCTGGAGACTGTGAATGACCACTTTTCATCTTGAGGAGGTCCCTAAAAGCTTCAGGTCGTTAGGAAGTTACTAAGAGGTGCGAGTACATTTCCAGCGGAAGCTGGTCAACAGCACCTCGCCTAAAATCGATGGAAGGTGCAAAGGCGCAATTTCAAAGGGAAACGGGTTGTCGTGAGTGAAAATTGGAAGAAAGGTAAGAACGATTTAATCATGTGCATCAAAAATTGTCATTAGAACATACAAAAACGTTGTGATTCAGCAAATTCCTCATCTGGGAATTTAACCCAAATAAATCATCAGAAAAGACACAACGATGAGGTTCTAATCATGTTTGAAATTCTGTCTGAAGAGGCCAAAGAAAGGAAGGACCTTTTTAACAATAGCAGATTAACTATCGGACATTTGTTCAATGGAACACTACACAGCCATTGAGAAGAGCGTTACAGGTTCACATTTATTACTGCAGAAGAATATCTTAACACATAAAAAGGAAAAAAAAACCAAATAACTGGACAGTACGTGGATGTGTTCTTCTTTTGAAAAAAAAGGTGTGAATACTATTTCTATTTACAGTATCTACTGTCAAAGAACATTCTCAGAGGCACATAAAAGAATCAACCAATGATGGCACAAATAAGTAGAACAAGTGGTGTTTCTCTCTCCCTTCTCTCTCTATCCCTGTCTCTTTCCCTTCCTCGCTCTTGAAAAATCAATAAAAAAAATATTTTAAATCCTAATATACATTACCAATACTGAAAAGATCAAAAAGAATAATCCCGATTGTTAATAACATAGAAGTGTGGATTCAATTGAAGTAAGATCTAATTTAATGGAAATCTTCCAAGTAGGGAAACGGGAGCTAGCAGGGTCTTACTAAGCGATGCTGCTCGGGGCAGCTTTATCTTCCTCTGCTTTTGATCTCGTCCAACTAGTACTTTTTATTTGAACATTTCCAAGTTTTTGTTTCCTCTACTGCAGGGAGCTCAAGATACCATATTCAGCTGTGGTTTTAAGATGACTAGCAAAAGGTGAAATATTTGCATAATCGTCTTAAATCTTAAGCTTTTAGCAAAAAAAAAAAAAAAAGATATTAATGTTTCTATAGACGGTAGCACCTTTCAACCCCTGGGCCCCAGAGTAAAATATCTTAAAGGGCAAAGTACAAAATGTAGGGTTCCCAAAAGAACGATGAAAACTTCCTTTTTCATTTTTCTTTTTTCTTTTTTTTTGCATTTGATCCTCGAAAATACTTTTTTTATTAATTTTAATGGGGTGACATTAAAATACTTTTAATGTAGTAAAAGGGGAGAAAGTTTAAATGTCACAGAGGTGGGTTGTGAAAATCTACAAAGAATTCTGAAGACTGACACTTTGCAGCTGGTAATGTTCTCACGCGGCATTTGCTGAGCAGAATAACTGCTACATGCGAACAAATTTAATCACTCAGGTCGCTACCATGTGGCCATGATGGGACAAGGACTGATGATACGGTCCCTCCTCTAGAATTTCATACTGATTAAAAATATTATTAGATCAGCATATCAAAAATAAATAAACAAAAAGAGGATAAGGAACATTCAGATATACGTTGTGTGATGCTGGCTGTAAATCCGATTATCAGAAGGAAAAGTATGGTTTAAACACCTGGTAACGCAGAGGTTTTATCGAAGACTTGGAAGAAGGGGAAGGAGTCTGAGCTGGAGAAAATGATGCCAGTGAAACAGAGAGAAGAAGTGATGGGAAACTTCCAGGGCTGGGGTTGGGTGAACATCTGGAAAGGGTGACCAGCGATCCAAACCACCAGACTCAGAGGCAGAAAAAGAGGCAGCCCCACTGCGGCCTGGCGTGAGGCGTGTGAAAGCCGGGGACGGCCCCAGGCAGAACTGCCGGGGGTGTCACGGGCCCCGGTCCGGACCACAGAGATAGGGGCCTGCCAGGGGCACAGTGGCCAGACAGGGGGGACAGTTGTGAAGGGAGGACCTCACGCTTGCAGGAAACTAGAGTTCACTCCAGGAAGCCAGAGAAGTCTCTGTGCCCAATGTAGAGCCCAGGGGCCGGAGATCTCAGAAGCCCGATTTCAGATGGCTGGGAAGGTAGATACTCGATCCACCTCTACCAATGAGACCTAATAACACATTGCAGGATTGTCCGAGAATGGCCTGGATACTGAAGGCTGTGTGCAACTAAGCAGGTTCTAACACTGGGAGACTAAAAGGGGGGGTGGGGGGAGGGTGATTGTATAAAACAGTCAGGCAGCAACCAGCTTCAGGGAAGATGAGTTAGGATATTTCTGAGAACCAGCCCCACCTGACTGGGTCAGAGCTAGGGTCCAAACACCCATCCTTATACTAATGGACCTTAAAAAGCAGTAACAAAATCAATGAAGATATCATCAAGGTATAACAAAGAATATTCTGAAATACTAAGTACCCTGACCAATACTTGACTTCTTTATGTCCTCACTCATTCCATAAGATCTGAGGGGCTTTCAGAAAAACATACCATTAAATAGTGAAATACCAATGAAAACAGACAGCAGGCCATTAAATCTTCACAATTTGCAAGAGCTGACTGACCACCTGGATTCTGCATCTCCCGGGGCGTCCTCAACAACCAGAGGACGATGCGTGCGGAGCATCCTTCACTCCCCACGGGACCCTTCCTTCTGACCTGTCCAGTCGGTACCTGGTCCTTGTCTCTCCCCACATGGTCCTTGTGACCAGGGAGCACTCACCAGTGGGGCAGTGTCTGGCCCATTTATCTCCTGGTTTCCTCTACCTCCTGAGTGAGAAATAAAAGAATTCATCATGAAATGGCTGCGATAAAGTAAGACCCACCTGGACATCCAATGCCTAAATGGCTAAAATAGGCACGTGCACTGACAATACTGGCCATTAGGCATGGCTTTGGGGAGCTCTCCAGCCAAACTAATGCTTAAAAAAATCTCCTGTCCCTACTTTTCTGTTGGAACGTTCCCCCTTTGACTACCACCCCCCACCCTTACCCTAACTAGTATAGCCCATGGTAAAGCACTTCTCCCAAATGGCTCTCCTCATCAAACTTAGAGGACAAGACACCCCGACTCCAGCCAACTTACTTTTGAAACTTATGTCTTTTTAAGTGGATCTTTTTTTTTCTTTTTTTTAGAGAGAAAGAGGAAGAGAGAGAGGGAGAGAGAACCATCAACTTGTTGCTCTACTTAGTTGTGTATTAATTGCTTCTCCTATGTGCCTTGACTGCGGGTCAAACCGGCGATCTTGAGTTCAAACCGATGACCTCGGGCTCAAGCCAGTGACCTTGGGTTCAATCCAGCAACCCCAGGCTCGAGCCGGTAACCTCGGGTTTCAAACTGGTGACCTCGGTGTCCCAGGTGGACACTCTATCGACACTGCACCACCACCAGTCAGGCAAAACCTACATTTTAAAGAGCGAGACTTTGAGGAATCGTTTACCTAGGTGGGAAGAAAGTGGGATGGAGTTCACAATTAAGAAAACAGAACTTTATTGAAGGATTCCAGAGGACTGCTAGCTGAAAATTCATGTCAAAGACTCAAAGGCCCCTCCTTTGCCTGTTGAGGATAAACAGAGAACCAGGAAATAAAATTCACAACTTGACCTCTTAACTTAATAAAAATGTGTTCATATCCAAATGACAGGCAACTGGAGGAGCGCATGGGATTTTTCAAAGGTCCTGTTCTATGCTTGTTGAAGTCAAATTCTAATTCCAGTTGTGATGGCCATTAGCCAATTTCTAGCACTCTTATTAAATTATCTTAATGACACAGACTCCTGTGACATCAAACTGTCACACACTGCCCTTTGTGCATCCAAGGAGAATACTCTGGCTCTCCTACCTGCCCACCTCCTGGCACAGTTCGCTGCCCCGCCCCCCGAGTCCCAGAATCCAGGGTCACTTTTGCACATCCCTTGTCTACAGCACCCGTCTCTGCCTTTGCTGCCTCATTTACTCGGAGACCATAGCGAGGTCAGCTTTGCACGTCCGGGCTCACACAGCGCCTGGGAAACCAGAGGTACGGGACGTGTACCTCCCAAACTAACACAGCCCTGCTGCCTAAACACATAAGCAAATTAAATAGGTCACGTTCCTCACTATGGAGACTTGGGAAGCAGGTAAATCTGTCAAAGAAAACATCCCTCAGTGAGCAGAGGATGTAGGAAAACACGTCTGCTCACGTGATCACACTCAGCTTGAGGCGGTGGTTCTCACATTTTTGGAGACCCGGTGTCTTTGGGAAGCCGACGCACCTCTGACTCTCTCCTACGAAGGAGGCAAAAACACCGAAGAGTTTGCAGGGCGTTTCCAGAAGATTCACAAGATCTGTGAAGTGACCTTTGACCCCATGGCTGCTGTAAAACCAGGGACCAACTGAGCCCAAAGTAGGAACTTTCATCTGCAAATAACAGCATCAGTTACATTTCTTTAAAAAAAAGGAGAAGAAGGAGAAGAAGAAGAGGAAGAAAGAAGAGGAAGAAGAAGGAGAAGGAAGAAGGAGAAGGAAGAAGGAGAAGGAAGAAGAAGAAGAAGAAGAAGAAGAAGGAAGAAGAAGGAAGAAGAAGAAGAAGGAAGAAGGAAGAAGGAGAAGAAGAAGAAGAAGAAGAAGAAGAAGAAGAAGAAGAAGAAGAAGAAGAAGAAGGAAGAAGGAAGAAGGAGAAGAAGAAAAGAAGAAGAAGAAGAAGAAGAAAAGAAGAAGAAGAAGGAAGAAGAAAGAAGAAGGAAGAAGAAGGAAGAAGAAGAAAGAAGAAAAGAAGAAGAAGAAGAAGAAGAAGAAGAAAGAAGAAGAAGAAGAAGAAAGAAGAAGAAGAAAGAAGAAGAAGAAGAAGAAAGAAGAAGAAGAAGAAGAAGAAAGAAGAAGAAGAAGAAGAAGAAGAAGAAAGAAGAAGAAGAAGAAGAAGAAAGAAAGAAGAAGAAGAAGAAAGAAAGAAGAAGAAGAAAGAAAGAAGAAGAAGAAAGAAAGAAGAAGAAGAAAGAAAGAAGAAGAAGAAAGAAAGAAGAAGAAGAGGAAGAAGAAGAAGAAGAAGAAGAAGAAGAAGAAGAAGAAGAAGAAGAAGAAGAAGATGAAGAAGAAGAAGAGGAAGAAGAGGAAGAAGAAGAAGAAGAGGAAGAAGAGGAAGAAGAGGAAGAAGAGGAAGAAGAGGAAGGAGGAGGCAGTATGAACTGTGAGATTATGGAAGACCGCATCTCCAAAAAAACCCATGAGGTGCCAGTGGGGATGAATGTACCCCGTGCGCCCATAAAGATCTGCCGCCCTGAGGCCAGGAGGGGCCATTGCACCAGCTCAGCCTTCTTCCCCCGGGGAAAGAAAAGTCTTGACCTTCACTGTCCCCACTCCAGGACTGTCTTCTACCCCCTTATTACTCAGGAGAAGAGAAGAGAGAGGGTGTACTGCTTCTGAAATTATTTTGCACAAGGACCTTTTCAAACAAGAAACTTAGAATCAAGGAAACTGAAAGCGCTCAGCAGCTCCCAGGAGGCACAAAAGGGTCGTGCACAGACTGGGGATGTTTCTAATCCGGTTGAGACATCAGTTACCGTGACCTGGAGGTCACAGATCCTGAAGTTCTGTGGCTAATTTAGTAGCTATTATCCTGGAGAAGGGACCCGGGCTCCTACGAGGGTGTTCGTACACTGCTGCGGGCTGTGCCTCTCATTTTTCGATATAAGGCATTAAGAGAAGCCTTCTAGTGGGTCGTAAATGAAACACCACTGGTCTGGATTCAAGATAAAAAATGCACTTATTTTTATGATATAAATTAGACACAGATACGTACTACAAACTGTGAGACAAAATGGTACACATGTCCCGAAAAGAATGGTTCAAGAAAAATAGTAAGAACTAATGGGTTCCGAGCGGAGAACAGAACGAGGGAAGAGAAACAGGCAGGCGTGAGCAGCTAGACCACTGCAAAGAACGAGCGGCGAGAGGAGCGGGCTGGACCACAAGGAGCATCCCTTGGAAGAAGAGGAAAGAGATAAACGTCAGACCGAGGTCGCGGCAAACACGAGCCTTAAAAGAGACAAGCTCAGGAAGAAGTGGGTTTCTCCGAGCAAGGAGGTGGGGGGCAGGGTGGTAAAGCAGACTGGCCCCACCTGGGTTTTCTGATCTAACAGAGAACCCTCCGTGGGGACGGTCCAGGGTCGTCTGTGTGTTCGTAAAAACTTAATGAGTTCACAGAGATTTGAAAATCCATGTAGAGTAGAACCTTTAGCATTTTTCTCCTAAATGACTCCAAATGCAGAGAGTTTATTGAGGTCTTGAAGAGGAATAGATTTGGGGGGTCGGAGCCATGGGAAGGATGGGGGGAGGGCGGAGGGAGGGTCCAGGTTGGGATGGGACAGGCAGTGGGTGACAGAGCCGAGGTCCACCATGTAGACGTGAAAGGGAACATGCCGAAGGGCAGGTCACAAGGGGAAATAAAACCCAGAAGAGTCCAGGGGGCTTTCGCCCTAAGGAAACGGTGACCTCCAACTGCTTTCTAACACAGAGGCCACAGCCAGAGGGCTGGTGTGTCCCTCACCTCGGAGGCTCATCCATCACAGCCCTGTTTCCAAGCAACACCAGCTTTAAAAAGCACAAGAGAAATTACTCGGAGGGGTGAGCCGCAACCACGTTGCACGGAAAGGCAGCGGGAGCCACGAATCTTTCCTCTTTGAAAACACGAGCTATGGAGCCACTGAGTCACTCAGGGAGCTAATGGGCACCTAGGACACTTCCCATGGAGCAGGCGATGCTAAACAAAGGTTAATGCCGTTGTTTACCCCAAAACACTGCATAGCGCAAATAACTGATTTGGAAGAGACAGATTTGGGGGAAGGAGAGGGGCTAATTAAGAAGAAGGCAGAAGCGCTGAAACTGATGAGAGCCCAGCAGGGAGGCCGCTGTCAGCAGCACAGGAAACGGTACTTTGCAACCTCACCTCTTCCTTCCATGAACCAGTATAAATATTCATAAGGCAGCCGTGGCGAAGGAAAACTTAACCCTTCAAGCGGAGCGGGGCCGAAACAGGTCCAAGGTCATGACGTTATCGTCATCACCTGGACTGGGTAGAGGTTTCCTGGGAGGCTCTGGACAATCACCTCTGGGAAGGGATGTCTGTGAAAGCCACTGGCAGCCACCATGTTTGTCACACAGAAACGTCAGAATGCTCCGGTCTTCCGTTCTGTCCATGCAACCGATTGACAGCGAGGGGACCCTTGGTTCCTGAAAGTGAATTCCCGTGGATTGCCCCAAAGGAGCAGGAGTGACTGAACACAGGGACAGGGCGCTGGGGCAGTCCCCTCAGTGTGGAAGGGCCCTCCCACTGAGCCCTGCATCGACCTGGTCACCTGACGAAGGCAGTGCCATCGTCCCCTTCACACCAGTCTTGTGGCCCTTCGCTAAAATGCCTTCATGTCTGCAGAGCCCCATGTTTTAAAAACAAATTATTTTAAGAAGCTGCTTTAAAAAAAAAATGATAAAGCAAAAAGAGCATTAAACCCATGTGAAAGTGGTAAGCATAAGGCTTCCACAGTGATTACAAAAGATAAATCTTGTTTCTTCAAGATAAAAAGAGATTGCAGAAAGAAGTCGCTGGCAGTGTGTAGGTGTGAGCCAATTTGTCACCGGGAAAAAAAACCTGGCGACTCTTCCTCAGAACATAAAAGCCACATAAAACATGTAGAAAGCTGTAGTTAGGGAATTTTAGATGATACCAGATCATAAATTTTCAAAATAGAAAACAATGGTTTAAAGAAATAAAGATCTTTGTCTCCTCGTCATCATAACCTAAAGCATAATTTTTCAGAATTTAGTTATTCATATATCATATACAATGTGTTCGTAAAGTCATGGTGCACTTTTGACTGGTCACAGGAAAGCAACAAAAGACGATAGAAATGTGAAATCTGCACCAAATAAAAGGAAAACTCTCCTAGTTTCATACCTATTCAGTGCAGTTCGATGTGGGCTCACGCACAGATTTTTTAGGGCTCCTTAGGTAGCTATCCTGTATAGCCTCTAGAGACTCATCACTGACTGATGGCCTACCAGAACGGGGTTTCTCCACCAAACTGCCGGTTTCCTTCAACTGCTAATCCCACTGAGTAATGTTATTCCTATGTGGTGGCACTTTGTTATAAACATGCCAATATTCACGTTGCACTTTGGTCACGGATTCGAATTTAGCGAGCCACAGAACACACTGAACTTTTCTCTGTACCGTCCACATCTCGACTGGCATGGCCGTGTGCTGCTCTGCTGTATATATACACGGTGTTATGTCATCATCTGCACATGTGCACATGCTGCCACATCATCCTACAGAAACTGGGAGGGTTTTCCTTTTATTTGATGCAGATTTCACATTTCTATTGTCTTTTGTTGCCTTCCTGTGACCGGTCAAAAGTGCACCATGACTTTACGAACACACTGTATACTATTAATATATTAAAGTAAATTTATAAAGTTGTTCCTGTAAGGAACAATACATTTTGAAGAAAAATTTTTCCCATGTTTTTTTTCTTGTTAGCAAATGAACTCAATGCCTCAAGTTGCCCACCATGCTTGGAGAAGAGCTGGAAATTAGAAACTGACATTCAGGGTCCTGGCCAGTGGTTTAGTGGGTAGAGCATCAGTCTGGCATATGAATGTCCTGAGTTCGATACCCGGTCAGGGCACACAAGAGAAGTGACTATTTGCTTCTTCCCCACTACCTCTCCCTTTTCTTCCCCTCCCACAGCCAGTGGCTCAATTGGTTTGAGCATGACCCCGGGGGCTAAGGATAGCTCCACTGGAGCACATCAGTCTCAGGTGCTAAAAATAGCTCAGTACTCGAGCATCAACCCTAGATGAGGTTGCCAGGTGGATTCCAGTTGGGACACATGTGGGAGTCTATCTCACTATCTCCCCTCCTCTCACCTAAAAAAAAAAAAAAAAAGGAAAGGAAGAAACTAATATTCAGAGCAAAGATCACACGCCTGTGACACTTAGGCCAGGGCTGGGGTATAGTCTCACGAATCCAGAGCCCATGCTTTTTCCACTTGGAGCCACACTGGAAAGATGACCTCAGAAACCAATTTTGATTCTAAGAGAAACCTCACTTACAACGGAGGAAATGGTGTTGATGGCTAGAATTTCCGAGTATCCTTACACTCCGTGTCTCTACACCAGACCAAGACCCGGTGTGGAGCAGAGGAGACCCATCACTCACCAATGAAGTGGTTGGGCCCCAGGGCGAGCATCTCCTCCAGGAGGACGAGGCCCCCGGGAGCCTGCAGGAGGGTGACGCTCCGTCCATCGATGAGGGAGCACTGCTGGAATCCCGGGGCTGTGACCTTCCACAGCAGAATCAGCGAAGCAGCGGCCTCCTGCCGAATTCTGAAAACAGGAACAGCGTGAGTGTGAGTGGGAACTCCCATCCAGAAGAACTCATCTCAGAGCCAGTCCATCAAATTAAAAATAAACAAAAAGGCGACGCATCCACCCACAAGGTACTGGGGAAATTGATGACACTGATCTTACAGACAAGCACACGGCTGTCGTTTCCCACTTTGTTAGAAATGTTTGTCTTCTTCTCGATCAAGAGTAGACAGCAAAGTCCCTAGCCAGCAAAGTCACTACCTAGCTCGCCTTTGGGTAACAATCGTAATCAACAAGAAAGAGGTAGGTTAAGTTCTTTTTAGAGACAACGCCTTCCATCTGCACACAGTATAAAGGATCCTGTCTGAATTTATGACAGATGTGTGATGCAGCCCAACACGGCCACCTGAGTTGTGCTGTCAAAATGAGCGAAAGTGTGTCTGTCACCTCCCATGCTTCAGGTCTCCCCTGGTTTTTCACTGTTTTCAGGATAAAACCTGAAGAATGAGAAGCCACAGGAGACTAATCAGCCTGGGCCTCAGTTTCCCTCTCAGACTCAAACCCGACACCTCCTTCCTTACAACCCAGTCCTCAGGCAACTGTCTCTTCCCCAGGCGGGTTCTGGCCCGGCTCCCGGCCTCTGACTCCTCCTCCCCTTGGGAGACGGGTCCTCCCCAAGGCTTAGCCCCCATATGGCCTCTGCTCGGAGTCCCTGCAGGACCATCTGCCCCCAGCTCCCAGAGAACAAGGTCTCTACCTGGGGGAAAGAGCTGCCCCTCCCCCCCCAGAGCTCCCAGCTTGCAGTTTGGTGAAGGGCTGAAAAATGGCTGGATTCATGCATAACTCTCAGTGTAAGGGGTCGATGACCCTCCCACGTGACTTCAGGGAGCCGAGAGATCACTCAGCCCTACTGTCTGTCTCAGCCGGGGTCAGACTCAGCTATTTCTGCCCAGCTCTGTGGGCTAGGAGCTCCCTTGAAGAATTTCAGGTTGGGGGGGGGGGGGGGACACTTAAAGGGAGAGAAGATTAGGACGATTCAAAAAAAGCTTATGAAAGTAAGATAATATGACCTAGACAAGAAAAAGGGCTGGGACATGGTTTCATAAACTAATGAACCTTATTTCCCTAAAACCCGCTCTGGAAGGGAAGGCTTTCGTCCATATCATGAGCAATGATCACTTAGGACTGGGGTCCCCCTGCTGGTGGAAGGCGGAGCTGCACAGACACCACACCTTGCTCCCTCCGGGGACTTCTTTCCTGTGCCCAGAGTTCACTGTCCATCCTGGCTCTGCCCCCCTCCCCCACCCCCCACCCGAGTGAGTCAAGGACAGGGGAGGGGATGCAGGGGGAATGTGTCAAAGTCCTTCCAAACATTTTTCAGGGACTCCCTTGTTGAGAAGGCAAGGTGGACTAAAACAACCCCAGATAAATGGAAGAGGTCTGCAATGGCCGTGTGCCCTTAGGGAGCCAGTGCAGCGCACTGGTTACCCAGGGTCACCGTCCCTCGTCCTTCTAAAGGCCCTGGAGACCGGACAGCAGACAACCATTGGTTGCATGGGGGGTGGGGTTAGAGAGGGGGTGATAATTAATAGCAACAGAGAAGGTCAGGCAGTGGAATTGCTGGACAGGAGTGGGATGCTCTAATGCTGGCTCCAACCTCTCCTCCCTAACCAGGCATGGTACCTGGCACACCGCCAGCCTGATGCCCTGGGCCTGGTCCCCAGCCCCACCTGTGACAATGGGCAATAGGTCATTTGAAAGAGCCTAACTTTAAAACAAAACAAAACGCTCTCTCTTCAGCCGTTTTAAAGAGAATATTATAATATTTAGATTTTAAATTTGGAGCAAATTATGCATGCAAATGTAACCAATGGTCTGTTAAAATCTTAAGAGGCCAAAGAATTTGGGAAGCAAACCCCATTTGGGAAGGGAGGGGTCTGGCCCCGGAGCCTGTCACCCCACAGCTGCCTCGTCCAGCCCAGCCCGCTGGCACTGTCCTGAGTCTCCAGCCTGGCGGACCCTGACTCTCGGGGTCACCTCTGATCTGAGCAGCACCCCCCGAGGGTTAGAGTGCCACTAGCCACGTCTACACGCGACTCTCCATTCATGATTCTCACTGGACGGACCAGCCACAGACCGGCTACACGGACAGACACAGCCTAGCGCCTGGTCACAGTCTCCATCTCAACAGGTTTTAACTGAGAACGCCCTTACTTGACTGAGGTGTTCTGTGGCACTTCAAAGGACACCAGCCGGCCCCCCGTGGAGCTGTTGGAGCTGCCATTCCCACAGGCGACATCTGGAATCACCTGGAAGGAAACAAGACTGGGGTTGCTCACAGCACGAGATACTATCGTAAAGCCCAACTCTATAAGGTGCGTCCCTCTGTTCCTTTCAGTGATGTGGGGGGAGGGGGTGGCAGGCATGGCGGGGACAGAGGAAGGACAAGGGAAACCTTACCAACTCAAAAGGAAATGAGAGCTTTGCCATTTGAGTTTCTGAAATGGAAAAGTTATCCTGGGGACAGTCTGCCCACTCCTGGGATTGCAAAGACGGATAATCGGATATCCCAGGGAAGGGCGCAGGGTTCGCTCGCTGCTCTTCTATTGAACAAGAGTCCCTGGCCTCTGCTCTACGCTCTGTCCGGGGGTTCCTAGGGACTAAATGCTGAGAAAACAAGGTGTCCTTTAAGGACTAGCGTACACACTGCCAGTATAAACCTTAAAGGCTAGGAGAGTGAACCTTTAAACAAACAATAGGCAAGAAGTGTCTGGTCTGGGTGGCCCTGCTCTGTGTGGTGATGGTCTCAGGAGCGCATACGGGGGGCCAGGTAACTGGGAAGCTGCCCCTTTATTCCCCTGTGGATATACCTTCATTTTTAAAGCGACATATTCCTAAACGTATTATCCTGATGTGTACAAAACAGAGCCAGAAGGTGGGAGGGTCGGGGTGTGGGGGAGGCTTGTGCTCATCAGAAAGCACACTGTGAACACCTGAGCCGTGTCCAATGAGTAAATGTGGCATGTAGTCCTCATACCGTGATCACTGTCTTCACCCACAAAAGTCAGAATACAAGGGTATAAAATATCCCTCGTCACTGAACAATAGAGAAATCCTCAGCACTCTCACTCCACCTGATGCTTAGAACTGATTGTCCAGAAGGCTCAATAGTCAAATGTTACGGATCAAATCCACCCTGGATGTTTAAAGACTTGTTCAGTTTGTGTTACAGGCAGCTGCTCCATAAATTTCAGTTTCCTAAGTCTCCAAAGAGCCTCGGGTTTCTGAGGCATCCTTCCTTCATGATGAGAGGGCGTGTTTTCCTCTAGCACGTGGAACCCGCCTCTCGAAGCATCTAAGACGCGAGAGCAGGACAGGAGGACAAGGCGTCTCTTTTTCGCATTTCCCAGCTGTCGGACAGAATGTCTTTAAATATATACATAGACTGAAATGGCTGACTGGGAAGAAATTGTCTTTAAAAGACACTTCTTTGAACATGGCTCCATATCTATTTCATATTCAAGAAGTGAGTCATTCAGCAAAGAAGCATTAAAATCATAACTTTAAAGCGTTTATTAAAAGTCTGAAATCAGAACAAGTGCACAGTATATTTTGGGGGTTTTTGTTTTGTTTTTTTTTAAGTAGGCTAAGAACACTACCCTGCAGTCTGAATGTGGTCTTCATAACTTGTGTGGCTGAAAAGAATTAAAGTGGGTCAACTGGCTATAATTACCCAAGAAAATGAAAGAGGACATGCTGCCTAACCTCTTTTTATAGTAAGGGACATTTCTAGACATTCCTTCACTCTAACAGTGCTACAGAAAGATCTATGGGTTGTTTTCTGGGTTGTTTTTTTTTTTTTCATTTAAGCTACAAAATAAAATACAAGCTCACATCTATATGGATGTCATAGTATAAAATATGGAATAAAATTACACTCTATTGTCACATCAAATTCATGATTTTGATTGGTTCCCAAATGCTTCTAGCTAGGAAAGTTATATTTTACATCAACTTTTAGGAGTATGCTGAAATTTTTCTATAAATACTTTATATAATGAGGCCTTTGATGAGCTAGAAAATCCAAGAAGCCAAACCCAGACTGGACAAGACTCAATACAAAGAGTTTGCTATCTCCAAACTAAATATAATTTGCAAGTTTCATTCTCAAATGCAACCTTAAAATATTGTAGAAAGCAACAGACAAACACACAAACTAGATCTCACAAACACAGACCACAGAGTGGTGGTTACCAGAGGGAAAATGGGGTGGGGCCATAGAAGAGGGGAAAGGGGGTCAATTACATGGTGATGGATGCCTAAGCAGGTGGTGGTGCAGTGGGTAGAGTGTTTCCCTGGGATGCTGAGAACCCAGGCTCAAACCCCAGGGTCCTCAGCTTGAGTGTGGGGTTGCTGGCTTGAGCTTAGAATCATAAACATGACCCCATGGTTCCTGGCTTGAAGCCCAAGGTCGCTGGCTTGAACCGCTGGCTTGAGCAAGGGGTCACTGACTCAGCTGGAGGCCCCTGGCCAAGGCACGTATGAGAAAGCAATCAATGAACAACTAAGGTGCCCAACTATGAGTTGATGCTTCTTAGCTGTCTGTCCCTATCTTTCTCTCTCTTTTTTCAAAAAAATAAAGATATATATAAACACACACACACACACACACACACACAGGAAAAAAGCCATTACTTTGGGTGGCAAATAGACAATGCAATATATAGATATACAGATGATGTATTATAGAGTTATATACCTGGAACCTATAAATTTTATTAATCAATATTATCTCAATAAATTCAATAATTTTTTTTAAACTCAATGACAGTTTTCTCTAAATCCCATTGAAGGGTTGCAAGGCACCAAAAACAGAACTCAAACAATAACAGATACGCTAAGAGAAAGGTGAGCCTAATATTCCATAAGTAAAATTAGGTAAAAAAAAAATTAAGGGTCTGTGATAACGTTCATTTACAATATATGATTCTTCACGGATCTGTTCGCTCCAAAAATTTAAGATTATCTCACAGAATGTAGATATTGTCCCCCAAAGTAATTTCATTCCTTTCCTTTTCTTGATTACTCTTTTTATGTTCTCAAAACAATCCTCATCCAAATATGTCATTTGTGAAACCCAGAGAGACTCCCCAGACAAGCGTGTAGACGGGAATAAGATTGGGCGCTGTCGTGTCCACTAGGTAACTTCAACGTTTTCCATCTTCATTACTGATATTAGAAGTACTGGGTTTACTTTATTTTAGCCTCACTAATGTCTTACGTAAACATATGCAACAAAACATTCTCACCTCCACTTGATCCCATTTCATTTCCACAACTTTCTGCCCTGTTTTCGGCTGCCAGGTCGGCAGGGTCACGGTGGCCTGAGAGCGGGGTAGGATGGCGTCAGGCTCCTGGGTAGCAGGGACAGGTTGAGACTCTCTGGGGGCCACGGACTCGGTCCAGCCAGAGGCCGGGACACTCGGTGGTGGCTGCTCACAGTTTGGACCTTCGTAGCCTTCAGTGCAAACGCAGAGGTAGCCATCGCTGTTGCTGTTGCCGCTGCTGCTGCTGCTGCAGTTGCCATGGTGACAAGGATTGCTGGCGCAAGGATCCGCAACAAGCTGCAAGGAGACCATAAATGGGTCAATTATTCCCTCGTAAGGAAAGGGGTGCCCTTGCCAGGACATGAGCTCGGTGTCTCAGAGCTGCTGGTCCAGCGCAAACGCTGTTCCCCGGAAACACACGTTCTTAACTCCCTGCGCTGTTGGGGGCAGCTTCCCGAGATCATCCATCCCAACATCACCCGTCCCCGGGAGCCGGTGGCCAGCAAGGATACCCACATAGTGAAGAAGAGCCTGCCGAACCCAAGGCCCTGAGCAGCGTTGATTTCAGGAACACGATATTTAGAGAAATTTTCTAAAGCAAAAATAGTTAAAATTGAGGCTTATTAGGAAAATGTTTGTAACTGTGTGTCATGACAAATAATACTAGGGATCTAAAGTGAAATCTTTTCTGCACATCCTGGACCGTCGCAAGACTTGCGCATGCCCAGTTGATCGCTCCTACAGACGCGCTCACGTCGGTCTCCCAATTCCCCACCTGGTGAACAAAGCTTTTTAAGACGGATGGGTTGGCATCTGAAGAGAATATTTAAACTGTAACTGAGTTTAATTAACATGAGGTTCCCAACATGGTGAGCGTACATGGCAACGACAAGCTAGTGGAGAGCATGCTGGCCACATAGTAGTAAGCAGCATCTTATGAAAGTTTCTATCTCATTCTGTGGGAGGGTGATTTACAGAGAAATGGGACCCCTTTGCACAGAGAAAATAAAAATTCACTCGCATGTCTTCGAACTGTGGTCCTTTTCTAAGTGTTTATCGCGGAGTCCTTTTCTGACCCCTGAATTGCCATTTGTTATTACTTGGAGACACTACAAAACAAGGAGAAATGAAACAGCCCTTCTCCAGAGACAGCTCAAGGGTTCAGGCGTGGTCTCCGGAATTATTCAATTATCATTTGTTTCTGTGATAACAGAAAATTAGACTACTATCTGATGCACCCCTGGCTTCTCAGGACTGATCATGAAATACAATCCAGGAAAGAATATACCGAGAAACAGAACCCCGATTTCGCCTATGGACATGATTCACACATAATTCTGCATGGAAAAATCACTACTCGTTCTGCTAATTATCCTCACCAAACAATTTCCAACAAACTCCTTAAGGAACATTAAGGGGTTTTGAGTTGAATAAAATGAAGCTCCAAAAAGTCTACATTGTTAATTATCTGTTATCACTTGGCAATTCCTTCACAGAATATCAGGAAAGAGTAGATGGGTTGGCATCTGAAGAGAATATTTAAACTGTAACTGAGTTTAAATATTTATAGCCTTTAACAAATCAAAGTAAAACCCAACCCAGACAGTGCCCTTCCTGATATGACACCTTCCTACCCCTGATGTCCTTTCTTCCCACACATGTTTCTTCTCCTTTGCACTGTCCCTTCCCAGCTTTCTTTCTGTCCCTGGTCTATGCCACAGTCATTCCCACCTCAGGGCCTTTGCACCTGCTGGGCTCTCTGCCTGGAATGCTTTCCTCCCAGACTTTGCATGGCTCCACCTCATTTCACAAAGTAAAAAAGTCCAGTTGTAGAGGTCACTACTGCTGTTGAATCCCACTCAGTTTAGACTATAAGCAGGAAATAACCAAACTGTCAAAATGCATGATGCAAAATATCATAATTAATAAGACTTGACTTTGGGAATACCCAAAAATTTTATAATAAGCTATCTCTTCTTGGCTATAATTTCTAGCTTTTAATAATGGGGGTGGGGGTGATTAAGACTTTGTAAAATCAGCTTAAAAAGGATAAAGAAAAAGCCCATGGGTTAATGGTTTTCTGCTTATAGCTACCCTACAAGCTCATGTATTAAATGCTGTACATTTGTTGCACCAGTTAATTCATCTATTTAAGCTAAATATGTTTACATCATATAATTAATCTGAAACTGTTTATGTCACATGTTATTGTAGACTTTTCACCTATATCAATTAATTTATGCTACAGTCGAGAGCATTTATGTGTGTGTGCCCAGGGTGACATGGGAGGCCAGACCACAGTGCAGGTGCCTGCCAACCCAGGGAACTCAGGATGGGAAGGTGTCTCATACGACACTTTAGCCATGACCTGTTTTCCCTCCTTAAACTATTTGCCGCCACGTTTTTGGCATTTCCATGCCCCCTGCAGCATACAAACCAGAGACTGAAAGGTCAGAGCTAATCAAGTATGAAAGAGGCCCACTTATAGGGTCATTAGATACACTGAGTCGAATCAAATCTAGGAGTGTTTCCTCAATACTACAAATCAGCATTACCTGGGTGATGACGGGGCCTGGGAGACACACCTACCTTCCCAGGTAATCCTTCCGTGCTAGTTTAGAGAATCAAAGAGCTTTGTTCCTACTCTGTGGATTTTTACAGAAAATTTATTATCATTATCAGTAATCCAAGCGACATTTCCTGAGCACCTATGATGAGCCAGGCAGGGTACCTAAAACAGGGGTCAGGAGGATGAATAAAGCCCAGTCCTGGCCCTCAGAGAGCATAGCAGTCCAACAGAAGGGTCAGACACGTTAACTTGGGGTCAACCTCAACTACCTAATTGTCAGTTAATACCCTGCTTCGATGCATGTTGACTGTTATGATCATGTGCTCGATTGAGTTCGAGTCCCGAAAGTTGAGAGAGAGAGAGGATGGCTTTGATCACTGCAGGCACGAAATGAGCAGATTCTAAGCAGGTCTCAGAGCCATTAGATGACAACGGCAGGACTCAACAAAACAGAGGTAGCAGAAAAAAATTCTTTCTCTAAGGGAAAATGGAGCCAGGGGACCAACCAGAGTCCTGGCACCGGCCGTGGTCTGCACAGGTGGCACTGGTCACACATTCCCCGCACCGTAAGTGAAGGGCTGGGGTAGAACACCTCAGGGTCTCCCCCATCTGTCTGACTGCAGATTCTCTTGCCGGCCGCTCAGCTTTCATTGACACTGTTCTCGGAGGGTCCGGGGAAGCAGAGCGCTGAGGTCACCATGCCCTCACTTACACCGCGCTCAGAGGCAGAGTCCGCCGGGGGAGACGGAAGCGTGTCTGAGTGGTCCAGTCCTAACGCAGCCCGGGAGGCCTGCAGACACGGATGGGGCACGTGTACGTGACCCAGGCCGCACAGGTCACCGAGGGGACACGGCGGGCTTTGGCATTTACAGAGCAGTGAGGAGTAAGCTACCAACACAGAAGAGACGTGAGTAACTAAGGATGGACTTCCGTGGGGTATTAAGCAGTAAGTAGAATGGGCATAGTTTTAGTAATTTTTCTGAGCAGCAAATCAATCTAGCGGCTTTTTAATACAGATTTTGATAAGATACGAGTATCATAGGAAAAAGTTACTTTATTTAGCAGGACTTCTCACTGGGCACCGCACACTCTCTGGGCAGCAGCCGTCTCTGCAGCCAGGGCTGCCCTGTGCACTGCGGGGTGTCTGGCTGCACCCCTCACCTCTGCTTACCGGATGCCGGTAGAAGCCCTCCCTTCAACACCGACAGCTGTGACAACTAAAGATTCCGCAGACATTGCCAACGACCCCTGAAGCAAGACCACTCCTTGGAAGAACAAATGGATACACCTAACTCCATCAAAATGGTTTAAAAATCCATATGATGCCAGAATTGAACTTGAAAGGCAGCAACATGGTGTGAGAGGAAAACTGTACAATATGTCACATGGACTAAGTCCTTTATTAGAGCGATTCCTGGTTGTCAGTAACAGAGAGGCCTCGATAAGGGGGTAAAAGAACAAACGAGCGACAGGCACAAGGATGTGAACAGAATCGTGCCATGTGTAATATTATTTTTAAACACAAAATTGTGTGTCTGTTTGTATGTATATAAGTACACATGCAAATTTAAAAAGCAGAATGGACTATTGTTTTAATAACTGGGCAGCAGAATCAATTTAAGAACTTTTAAAAATACAGATTTCTGCCTGACCAAGCAGTGGCGCAGTGGATAGAGTGTTGGACTGGGACACAGAGGACCCAAGTTTGAAACCCTGAGGGCGCGGGCTTATCTGATTTGAGCACAGCTCACCAGCTTGAACCCAAGGTCGCTGGCTTGAGCAAGGGGTCATTCACTCTGCTGTAGCCCCCCAGTCAAGGCACATATGAGAAAGCAATCAATGAACAACTAAGGTACCACAATGAAGAATTGATGCTTCTCATCTCTCTCCCTTTCTATCTGTCCCTGTCACAAAAAAAAAAAAAAGAAAAAAAAAAGAAAAAACCAGATTTCCTCCAGATCCATGCTGTTCATCAAAACTCTAAGGGCAAGGCCCAGAAACCCATATCTTTCAGTGTTCCCTGGATTCTGATGCCCTCGATCCAAACATCAACATTATAGTCTGTGAGTATAAACCAGGGATGTAAACAAAGTTTTATTGGGATAGGACCACGGCCCTCTGTGTGCGTTTTGACTGCACCACATCAGCCACTGAGTGACAGCCACAGAGACCATCTGGCCCACAAGGGCATTGTAATGAGTATCATCTGGCCCTTGAGTTTTATCTGGCCCTGTCCAGACTATACCAACTTTGGGTTCATGAAAATAAGAAATGGGTAGGTGGGCTCATCTGGGTAGACTTCAAAAAAGACCAGCTTGAACAGGGACATGATCACGCTGTAGCAATTACCACTGTTTTCCCTCCCCACCCAATGCCCTTACTGGGCTGGCATATTCCAGGTGATTAAATCACAGAAAGGACCTTCCACAGTACAGCCTAAGGCAGAGAAGGGACCGGACGCTCTTTGGATCATAATGATGGACAGGAACTGGACAGAATAAACCTTGGCACTATGAGAGGCGCGCTCACGTAGATAACACACGAGGAAGTCAGACGGCCTTCCCTTCCCTGGAAGCATTGTGGCAATTCTGTCCCTAAACTCCCGCCCATCAACTGAACTGAAGGACATGAGTGATGGACAGCTCCCCGCAGAGGCTAAATATAGAAGCAGGTAGAAGCCTGGAGAGGAGAGGGAGGAAGAACTACCCAGACCGAGGGGTCCTGAAACAGCAGGACTGTCCACTTACTGTGGAATCTAATGAATAAAACTAACAAGAAAAAAACCAAAACAGAAACCTACTCCTAGATACAGAGAGCAGACTGACAGCTGTCAGAGGGGAGGGTTAGGGGGCTGGGTGAAAAGGGGAAGGATGAAGCAAAAAAAACAACAACAAACAACCTCATGAACAGACAACAGCAGGGGTCCCCAAACTACGGCCCCCCGAGGGCCACATCCGGCCCTCGCAGCACTTCCGGAAGGGGCACCTCTTTCATTGGTGGTCAGTGAGAGGAGCATAGTTCCCATTGAAATAATGGTCAGTTTGTTGATTTAAATTTACTTGTTCTTTATTTTAAATATTGTATTTGTTCCCGTTTTGTTTTTTACTTTAAAATAAGATATGTGCAGTGTGCATAGGGATTTGTTCATAGTTTTTTTTTTATAGTCCGGCCCTCCAACGGTCTGAGGGACAGTGAACTGGCCCCCTGTGTAAAAAGTTTGGGGACCCCTGGACAACAGTATGGTGATTTCCACAGGGGGAGGGGGCTGGGAAGAGATACAGGAGACAACGGGGGATGAAGGGTGATGGAAGGAGGCTTGACTTGGAGTGATGAACACACGGTTCAATATACAGGTGATGTGTTCTAGAATTCCACACCTGAAACCTATATACTGTAATTAACTATGTCACCCCAATAAATTCAATTAGAAAACAAAGTTACCTGAGGCGGCCATGTTTCTCATGGCGCAAGCTTAGGACCAGGTAGATACAAAGGCACCATTATCACTTTATTCTTGATCACAAAACACTGAAAAAGTCCTGAACAGGCATTGAAAAGATTTCAGAGTCTCACTTTAGGTATACTATCTACAGAACATTTTCTTTTTTCCTCTGTCTAAACTCTAGCTTCTTTATCTGTTAAAATGCACACCTTTTTTTTTTTTAATCTCAGAATGATTATCAGGATAAAAAAGAGAGAAAGAAAAGAAAAGAAAGGAAAGGAAAGGGAAGAAAGAAAAAGAAAAAGAAAAAGAAAAAGAAAAAGAAAAAGAAGGGAGGGAGGGAGGGAGGGAGGGAGGGAGGGAGGGAGGAAGGAAGGAAGGAAGGAAGGAAGGAAGGAAGGAAGGAAGGAAGGAAGGAAGGAAGGAAGGAAGGAAGGAAAATATTAAATATTAAATAAATAAATAAATAAGTAGCAGGACTGGCTACATCTGCCAACTGGGAGTGGGACCACCACATAGATGACTCCCAAATTTGGAGTTCCAGGTTTCTAGAAGGATAGAGATAAGCAGTCATTACCCTGAAGTACTAGGATTCAGCAGCGAAAACCTGGGGCCCCACTCCCATTCGTGGGTGATCTTGGACAAGCAAGGATGTTTCCTGGGACTCGGTTTACCTCAACTGTAAAAGGGAAGAGTGGGACCAGAGAGCTCTAATGTCCTTTCAGCTCTTAATATTTGGTTTCTCCATCCAAAATGGAAATCGCACTGGTTAGAAATGTCATCTTCATGCTGAAAAACAATGTTGGAGTTCAACTGTCACAGTGTTTTCATCTGAAAAAGGACATTTTCCCCACTTTGTTCAATAATGCTCATAACTACACACCAACTCCAACTGCTTACAACACAAAGAGTAGAGATGTGGTGGGTAGAAAAAATCACTTCGTTGTGTCTGCCAGGAGTAGACTTGGCCAAGAAACGCACCCATGAATTTTTTTTTACAAATCCAAATAATAAAAATGCTTGTTCACTTTAATAGATCAAGAATCCTATTTCATAGTGAAACACATATGTCTATCTTTCGATATTACTTTACTTCTGCATTAGAGACTCTAGATCTACTTGAAAATTATTCTAAGACTGGTCATTTTTCTCCCTCCATTCTGAGTCAATTTTCTTGTATAATCAGCCTGTCCTGATTTCTGCATGTGGGGTGAGTCACATTTCTAAGTGGGCTAAAAGGGAAATGTTACAAACAGAATTCAAACTCTTGACGGTGAAATGAATCCATTAAAAATAAACACATCCAATTATTTTTCTACCTTTTTCACGGCATCTCTTCAAATTTGAAAATTACCTTGAAATCGCACTGCCCTCGCTTCCGCCTGGCTAATGTACACCGTCAACAGTCACATCAACGAATCTTTAAGCCCGAGGTCACAGATGTATAAAGAACTTCCCTTCAGAAACCTGGCAAACCCCTCGTGTTCTGGTTTCTATATTCACTACATCCCCAGAGAGAGCACTCATCTGCATTTATGGGTGGGGCACACCAACCTCAAGTGAAAGGCTTCTTTCTTTTCTTTTCGTCGTTCAAAGACAAGCTTCTTTTTTTTTTTCTTTTTTTTTTTTTTTTTTTTTTTTTCTTTTTTTTTGTATTTTTCTGAAGTTGGAAACAGGGAGGCAGTCAGACAGACTCCCGCATGCACCCGACCCGGATCCACCTGGCACACCCACCAGGGGGCAATGCTCTGCCCATCTGGGGCGCCGCTCTGTTGCAACCAGAGCCACTCTAGCGCCTGAGGCAGAGGCCACAGAGCCATGCTCAGCATCCAGGCCATCTTTGCTCCAATGGAGCCTTGGCTGCGGGAGGGGAAAAGAGAGACAGAGGAAGGAGAGGGGGAGGGGTGGAGAAGCAGATGGGCGCTTCTCCTGTGTGCCCTGGCTGGAAATCGAACCCGGCACTCCTGCATGCCAGGCTGACGCTCTACCACTGAGCCAACCAGCCAGGGCCTCAAAGACAAGCTTCTTGAGTCAGAAACTTACAGCACAATTTCAGTGCATCCATTCTCGTTTCACCACTCATCAGAGGCACTCAGACGTCCTAGAAGACTCTCGTTACGAAACATCAATGCCACGAACACAGGAGGTATGTAAACTTTCACCTCCCTGCCCACTTCCCGCAGCAAACTGGGAATGGAACTTTCTGGAAAATTATATGAGCATCCCAACTAATGCAGGAAAAGCATTTTATTAAATTCAGCATCCGCTTAGGGTGAAGACTTTTGGCAAATAGGAATAGAAGTGAATGTTTTAAATCTGATAGAGTATCTACAAAAAAAAAAAATCCTGCAGCAAATGGAATATTTATTGGTGAAATGTTGAAAACTTTTTCCTTGAAATTTAGAACAAAGCAAGGATGTTTGCAGCCCCACTTCCATTGAACGTCATGCTAAAGGCTTTAGCCGGTGAAAGAAGACAGGAATAAAAAGATACAAGGACTGAGTAGGAACAAGAACAACACTGTCATTATTCACAGACTCTATGGTTATGCACACAGATTCATTACTAGAATATGGAATTTCAGCAAGTTTGCTAGATACAAGGTCAAAATCTCTTGAAAAAGAAAAACAGTTGCACCTTCATGTTTCAAAAACAAACAAAAAATAATGTTTAAAAAAGGTGATGTTTACAATATATCAAAAAACTCAAATTCCAAAGAATACGTCAAATGAAAGAAGGTTGTAGACTCAACAAGTTCCGTGAAATAGTCAACTAATATTGAGAGAAATTAAAGAAGGTATATACAAATAGAGGGATTAGAAAACGCAAAGATTCAAATTTTCCCCAAAGCTATTTACATATTAAATGCAATTGCAACAAAAATCACAAGCTCACCGTTGTTCTTGTTCTTGTCCTCATGTAAAATGTCTCCAAATAGCCCAGACGCTCTTGAATAACAACAATGTAGGCGGGCTTGCTCTACGACGATGCAGGACTTGTAAAGCTACAGTAATTAGGACACTGGAGTCCAGAGTCAAGAACGAGAATGACCATTTATAGACACTTCAGTTTTCTTAAGAGTAGTACACTACTCTTAAATACAGTCTTTTAAATAAACTAGTATCCATATTTCAGGGGTGGGGAAAAAATTAAGCTTGACTCCCTTCTCACACCCTATTCAAAAGATAGAATTTTCTTTCTTATAATAAAATTTATTTTTAAAAATTAATCATCTCTGCATCTGGCGATGATATAGTGAAGGGAGCACTCTCATAGGATCAGTCTAAGCTTTATGGAAAAGGTCTGGCAGTGTCCCTGGACTTACAGAGATGAATGGCACAAGGCCGAAGATTCTTGATGAATGGGGGTAACAGATGAATAAACCACGACTTTATCACAGTGACATCAGAGGCATGAGATATGCATACAGGATGCTATGAAAAACAGAGAGTTGGGGCCTTGAACTCACCCAGGTAATTTAGAAAGTTTTCCTGTGTAAAATAATTCTCAAGGGTCAAGGAGGAGCTAGCAAAGGAAAGAAGAGCAGAAAAGTGGGCTCCTGCCAGAGAGAACAGCAAGTGCAAAGGCCCTGAGGTATTAAAAAGGGTGATATATTGAGATAGCTACAAGTAGTTCTACTTAACTCGCAAATTGGCCACGTGTCAGGGAAGTTCAATAACAGATGTGCTGAAACAGTTGATGATCAATCAGTTCATAGTATACGACACTAAAAAGTTTGACTGACTCTGAAAGCACGTCAATAATGAACTTTAAGTGGGAATATGACAGATGAAACATTTTAGAGAAAGGCCCCTAACAACAATGGAATGATACATTTGAGGGGGTCAACCTGGAGAAATATTAGGAAACCACTGGAATTATCCAGGCAAGGCATGACATGGGCCATATCTAAAGCTGGGTCAACACAGAAACATGAAGACAGACAGGCAGGACAGTTATATGATTGGGAGACAAATTAATAAGATGTATAAGGTCAAAGAGGAAAGTTGCCATACTCCGGGGCTTGTGACTTGAGAACCAGGATTTACTCACTGAAATGTGGGATTCAAAAGAAAAACAAAGTTGAAAAGGGGAGGAAGCCAGGGTTTCGGTTTGGGGCAGAAAGATATTTAGGTATCTGGGAGATGCTGAGTAGGCGATGTCCTTAAGTGGTTGGAAATACAGGTCTGGTGCTCAGGGGACACTGGTGAGCTGGTGCCCTGATTTGGAAATCACCACTGTATTGGGGGTGGGGTGACAGGAGGCTGACAGTGCCTACACACAGATCAGTGGGGGGTGGGCATCAGAGAGGTGGGAGGGGTCAGAAAAACATTTGCCCGGAGCAGGAACAGGAGGAGGATGTCGGGAAGAGTGATAACAACGTGCTGAGGGTCATGAGCACCGGGTCCCTTGTAGGCCCTAACCCTTTTGCTCTTAACAACCCTGACAAGTGAATAACTTTATCCAGAGGGAAGTGAGGCTCAGAAAGGCCAAACAGCTGATCCACAGTCAAATGTGGCGGAAATTTGAACCCACGACTGAGGGGTTCTTTTACTGTGTTCCACAAAGCCTCTTATTTTAGCTCATGGTGTCAAGGAGTGGTGTTTGGAAGAAGAGTGTGGCTCGCTGCCACTGGCCACTAGAGGCAAGTCACACAATCACTGGAAAGCAAGCCGGACCGGGCACTGGTTTCCCGGACGGGAGCGGTTTGGGCAGCTCGAGGATCAGGCCGCCTTCCAGCGGGTCAGGAGCACTGGAGACGACACTCGGACACAGGGGATGGGCCACCCTGGGCTCCAGCAGCTGTGGGGGGCCTCAGGTGACACAGACCCCAGACCCTGGCGGCTCACCAGGCCTTTGAAAGGATCTGAACCAAGTTCACTCAGCTTAAGGGGAGAAGCTGTCGGCCCAGAGGGCTCCAGCCCATGGTTCCGTGAAAGGTCCCAATGTTGCACATGTGGAATCTGAGATGAAGATGCGTCCAGGATAACGGAGCCCATAGGAATATATGGAAGCTTGGGGGGGTCTGGACAGGGTGAAGAGCTGGCGAACGCCAGATTGCGTCCACCCTCATTCAGACGGATGACCCCTACCCTGGGCCCCCACACTTGGTCAGCGCATGGTCCCTAAAAGGCTCTTTCGAAAGTGGGAGTCCCCACGCTGGTTTAACACGTTTGGTTGGCTTCCCGAGGCTTCGAGGACAGAGGCCACGCCCATTAGAATAATGCAGAGGCCACTGAATCCGGGCTCCTGCGGGCTTTGCTGGCCTCCCCGGGCTGTGGGAAGTCTCCGTGGAAGGTGCCGGCAGCTCACCATCGGGTAGAAAGGCGGGAAAGAGCCCTGGGGTGACTTCTGAGCAGAAGCTCCTTTGGGAAGGGGGACTCTGGGTGCAGGACACTGCTCTGGACAGGTGTCGCCGCTGTAGTTTCCTGCCTGCCTCACTGGAGTTGTGCCACTGGTTTCAGACTTGGAAGAGGGCAGATAGTTCTTAGAAAAGTTTTTGTTTTTTTAATTAAAAAGGGACGTAGCTAAAATATGCTTTTAAACTTTTTTTTTTTTTTCATTTTTCCAAAGCTGGAAACGGAGAGGCAGTCAGACAGACTCCTGCATGCACCCGACCGGGGTCCACCTGGCATGCCCACCAGGGGGCGATGCTCTGCCCATCTGGGGCTTCGCTCTGTTGCGACCAGAGCCACTCTAGCGCCTGGGGCAGAGGCCAAGGAGCCAGGGGAAGAGAGAGACAGAGAGGAAGGAGAGGGGGAGGGGTGGAGAAGCAGATGGGCGCCTCTCCTGTGTGCCCTGGCCGGGAATCAAACCCAGGACTCCCGCACGCCAGGCCGACGCTCTACCGCTGAGCCAACTGGCCAGGGCCGCTTTTAAACTTTTGATTTAACTAAAGGGACCACACACTGACCAAGTGTCAGAGCAGAGTGGAACAAACGGAGCTCCTCTCCCCAGACGACAGGACAGAGCCGAGGACGCAGACCGCGTGGCGTGCCCAGGCCAGGGAGCGGGGCGAAGGGCTTAGGGACCCTCGCAGGCTGGCCACGCAGCAGAGAAAGAGGTAGGAGGGGCATCTATCCTGAGAAGAGCTAAGTTCGTGAACGTCTTCAAAGTCTGGGCTGAAACTGCCCACACAGCTGAAAGCTAGGACTTGACCTCTCTGGGTGATGTTTCCCACCAATCAGAAGTTTCCTTCCCGCCTTTCTCCCTGATGGTGAGCTGCCGGAACCTTCCACGGAGACTTCCCACAGCCCGGGGAGGCCAGCAAAGCCCCCAGGAGCCCGGATACAGTGGTCTTTGCATTATTCTAATGGGTGTGGCCTCTGTCCTCGAAGCCTCAGGAAGCCAACCAAACGTGTTAAACCAGCGTGGGGACTCCCACTTCCGAAAGAGCCTTTTCTACTCTTGTTGGGGACCCCACAGGTAGAGGTGGAAATGACAGATGACACCCGTGGGAGGCAGCAGGGAGCGGCCACCCCAGGCACAGGGTGGGCCTTGAGGGTGTATCGTCCGAAACAAAGGACGGGCACTGCCTTCTTTCAGACCACCCTTCATTCTTTGCTCCAAGCATCAGAGCATTTCCAACCCGGCGGCCGGACTTCGTGTCAGCCAGGCCTGGTAGCCCGGGTCCTTAGGGAAAAGTGGGGTGACAGAGAGCTCTGTGGGTGCCCAGGAAAGCAGGGGAAAGGGCAGAGACACCAGGGCCGCCGTCCGTCCACGGGGAAAGCCGTTGCTTTAAGCCAGAGAGGGCTTCGCGTGCTTGCGTACCCGCGTGGCCTCCTGACAGCTTTGACGCGTTTTCTTCTCCGCGGTCACAAGAACTCCCCCTGCTGCCTTTTCAGCACCTCTAACCTTAAGTGGGAACAGCTGCTCTAATTTTAATACCCATCTGCTCCTGGGTATTAGGACAAGGATCAATGACTCAGCGGAGAAATTGAAAATCTTCATTCTGTCCAAACTCGTTTACCCAGAAAGAAGCCGTCGCTAAGAAAGAGAGCTGGAAGGGAAAAGAGTAAAATTCCAGCCGCCCAAAGAGCAGGCCCTGGCTGTCCATCGGCAATCGCTTCTTAATCATCAGACACCGAAGACCCGCACCCTGCGTGCGTGCTCAGATCACCAGCTCAGCGCTTGGCAGGAAAGACGCCCTCGGGGTGGCGAACAGCGTCTAGTAAAAGGCCAGGTAATGTTCCATGGGGAAGCTGAGGGGACTCTGGAAATTTTAAAAAGACAGAAGAAACAAAAGAGAAAGCAACGAAGGAAGAGAAAAACAGGGCTGACGGCCGAAGAGGTCACCCTTTCATAAAAACCCTACCAACTAGAACGAGGCAGGCGTTGCAATGCACAGAACCAAGAACGTCAGCAACAGACTAGAGTCTGTACAGTCTGGGAGTCGAGACGGACAGGGGAGGGACGAGGGGTGGAAACCCGGCCGACCTCAGTTTTGCAGCCCCGTGGACACGGGACAGCTCTCCAGGGAAGCGGAGGAGGGGGCCCTGTGGCGGCCACCCAGTGCATTGCCTTCTGAGACACAGAGGGGTTTCCGCCCCCAGGACAGGCGACACCTAAATCGGTAGAGAGCTGCTGCCTGGGGAGTTGGGTCCACAGAGCGGTGCAACAGAGGCACTGCGGCGTGAAGACACGCTACGGTACCGATGGTCCACATGGCCTCTAAAAACGCAAATGCTGAGCGTTTCCAATTAAGTCATGAAATGAGAAGGGTGGGAAAGCTGTCAGCAAGGCCCAACCATGTAGAGTTCAAGGTGTTCGGGACACTCATTTTCTGAGCACAGAGCATCCTCGGATGGGTTTTAGAATGTTGATGAAACCCCTCGCGCTGAATAACGCTTGCCAAGTTGGACGGTGTGAGTTGAGCTAGTGCTTCAAGACTATAGACACCATGACTTTTCCTGCATATGTCAATGCCCTGGGCAGGCAGAAAAGAAGAGCTTTTTTGATGGCAAATTTCATCATTCGAGACTTTAATTATAACACATTGACGTGCTGAGCAGGCTCTTCTCCAGCTAAAAACCATAGAACTATATCAGATATAAGAGAAGACGCTTTGATTCAAAGGAGGCGGCGAAGGGGAAGTCCTCAAGTTTCAGAAACGGTAAGAATAGAGAACCCACAACCGGTGCCATTAGCAGGTGCCACTGCATTGACCACAGGGGTCATGGACCTGGAAATAAAACCCTAGAGCTGAGGTCTGGGTTCCAGAAATCATGTGCAGATGGGGAATGTGGCCCTGAGCCCAGGAGAAGAGGGGGACTTCCTCACCTAAGTCCACACGTAACGCCGCTCAGAGCCACCATGTCTGCTTACAAAGAGACTGGTGGCCTGGAGATAAATCGAGCAGCAGGCCTGCAGAACCAGCAGAAGGAATGACATCCCTCTAGGCTCTCTGGATGAAAACAGAGTTGACCACAAGGAGTCGAAACCTTCCACAGGAATACACCCCGGGACGGAATTGAGCCTGGTTCTCTAGGGAGGTCTCTTTCCCCTACTGCAACGGTCCTAAATCCAATCTGTTTTCAGATTTTTCTTTAACATCACTTCATAAATGGAACCGTTAGCTATTTCTTTTGGCCTAAGGCACTATTTTAAGAAGGGTACTGTGATGTTGAGACCCCCATGAACCAAAAAATTTGGTTCCAGAACCTCTGGCTTATATCAGAACTGGAGTTGTAGGATAATACATTAAAACTTCATCCTTGTGTGTGTCATTTTATAAATGATTTTCTTTAAACAGGCAAATTTTCAAAACTCTGCCACTTAGAATTGTAGAAAGCTCAACAGTCCAGAAAGCTCGGCTGTTCACTAGTCTCTGTCTCCTAAGAGAGCCAAATAGCTGAGATTTTAAGAGAGAACAGTATACAGACCACAGAGAGAATAAAGTTATTGATCAATGATTGAAAATCAAGTAAGTTGACAATATCCCACAAACACCCTGAGAGGCAGGCAAACTGGAAGGTTTTACCCCACACTACAAAGAGGAATGCCAAGGTCCTGTAAGGTTATATGAATCGGCGGGGTCCCGACGTGACAGTGCGCAACTCACACCCGGTTCCATGAACCTGTCTCCACCTACCCTTCTTCTCAGTAGTGTTGACGGGAAACATGAATAACTCAGGTGCTAAGTTGCATGGTCTACAGACCGACAGGTCCCTTCGAAGCCCTTACTGCCAACGTGCAGATAAGAAGGATGAAAGCTTTGTATCGTCAGCTTGTCATTTTTGTTACACTATCTCTCCTGGGTTTTGGCAGGGGGTCGATGACAATGAGAAATAGTCAAACATGGTTGCAAAATGAAGTCAGTTGCACTACAGAGTCCCCCACCAGTCGTTCAAACCCCTGGATGGCCATCGAATACTTCTTAGCTCTTGGTGAATGACAGTAACTTCTCAACTCCTTACCTTTCCCATCTATGAAAGTAGGATAGTCTTTTCCTGGCAGCACTGACTACTGAGGATTCTCAGGGAGAATCTGAGTCACAGATACAGAGTTTTGATCAGAGAAATGGGGGCTTTGCGGTGATCAACTTGCGATGTATACAAAAATAGAATCATTGTGTCATACGTTTGAAACAAATATGTTACATGCCAATTATACCTCAGTTAAAAACTTAATTTTAAAAAAAAAGGTGTCCCAGGGAGAGATTTACTCTGATGGAAATGGTGTCTGGTGGGGTGGCCACTGCCAACAAGGACCCTGCAGGTCAGGGAGAGCGGGGTTCTGGGTTTGGGTCTCTGGGTACAGGCTCTGGGTGTGGGGCTCTGGGTACAGGCTCTGGGTACAAGCTCTGGGTGTGGGGCTCTGGGTACAGGCTCTGGGTACAGGCTCTGGGTACAGGCTCTGGGTGTGGGGCTCTGGGTACAGGCTCTGGGTGTGGGGCTCTGGGTACGGGGCTCTGGGTACAGGCTCTGGGTGTGGGGCTCTGGGTACAGGCTCTGGGTGTGGGGCTCTGGGTACGGGGCTCTGGGTACAGGCTCTGGGTGTGGGGCTCTGGGTACAGGCTCTGGGTGTGGGGCTCTGGGTACGGGGCTCTGGGTATGGGGCTCTGGGTACGGGGCTCTGGGCACAGGCTCTGGGTACAGGGCTCTGGGTACAGGCTCTGGGTGTGGGGCTCTGGGTACAGGCTCTGGGTACGGGGCTCTGGGTACAGGCTCTGGGTACAGGCTCTGGGTACAGGCTCTGGGTGTGGGGCTCTGGGTACAGGCTCTGGGTGTGGGGCTCTGGGTACGGGGCTCTGGGTACAGGCTCTGGGTGTGGGGCTCTGGGTACAGGCTCTGGGTGTGGGGCTCTGGGTACGGGGCTCTGGGTACAGGCTCTGGGTGTGGGGCTCTGGGTACAGGCTCTGGGTGTGGGGCTCTGGGTACGGGGCTCTGGGTATGGGGCTCTGGGTACGGGGCTCTGGGCACAGGCTCTGGGTACAGGGCTCTGGGTACAGGCTCTGGGTGTGGGGCTCTGGGTACAGGCTCTGGGTACGGGGCTCTGGGTACAGGCTCTGGGTACAGGCTCTGGGTGTGGGGCTCTGGGTACAGGCTCTGGGTACGGGGCTCTGGGTACAGGCTCTGGGTACAGGGCTCTGGGTACAGGCTCTGGGTGTGGGGCTCTGGGTACAGGCTCTGGGTACAGGCTCTGGGTACAGGCTCTGGGTGTGGGGCTCTGGGTACAGGCTCTGGGTGTGGGGCTCTGGGTATGGGGCTCTGGGTACAGGCTCTGGGTGTGGGGCTCTGGGTACAGGCTCTGGGTACGGGGCTCTGGGTACAGGCTCTGGGTGTGGGGCTCTGGGTGTGGGGCTCTGGGTGTGGGGCTCTGGGTACGGGGCTCTGGGTACGGGGCTCTGGGTACAGGGCTCTGGGTACGGGGCTCTGGGTGTGGGGCTCTGGGTACAGGCTCTGGGTACAGGCTCGGGTACAGGCTCTGGGTGTGGGGCTCTGGGTTCAGGGCTCTGGGTGTGGGGCTCTGGGTTCAGGGCTCTGGGTACAGGCTCTGGGTACAGGCTCTGAGTGTGAGGCTCTGGGTACAGGCTCTGGGTACAGGCTCTGGGTACAGGCTCTAGGTAAAGGCTCTGGGTGTGGGGCTCTGGGTACAGGCTCTGGGTATGGGGCTCTGGGTATGGGGCTCTGGATGTGGGGCTCTGGGTGTGGGGCTCTGGGTACGGGGCTCTGGGTGTGGGGCTCTGGGTACGGGGCTCTGGGTACGGGGCTCTGGGTGTGGGGCTCTGGGTGTGGGGCTCTGGGTGTGGGGCTCTGGGTACGGGGCTCTGGGTACAGGCTCTGGGTGTGGGGCTCTGGGTACAGGCTCTGGGTGTGGGGCTCTGTGTACGGGGCTCTCAGTGTAGGGTTATGGGTACAGGCTCTGGGTACGGGGCTCCGGGTACAGGCTCTGGGTTTGGGGCTCTGGGTACAGGCTCTGGGTGTGGGGCTCTGGGTGTGGGGCTCTGGGTACGGGGCTCTGGGTGTGGGGCTCTGGGTTCGGGGCTCTGGGTACAGGCTATGGGTACAGGCTCTGGGTTCAGGGCTCTGGGTACAGGCTCTGGGTATGAGGCTCTGGGTGTGGGGCTCTGGGTACAGGCTCTGGGTGTGGGGCTCTGGGTACAGGCTCTGGGTACAGGCTCTGTGTACAGGCTCTGGGTGTGGGGCTCTGGGTACAGGCTCTGGGTATGGGGCTCTGGGTACAGGCTCTGGGTGTGGGGCTCTGGGTACAGGCTCTGGGTACAGGCTCTGGGTACAGGTTCTGGGTGTGGGGCTCTGGGTACAGGCTCTGGGTGTGGGGCTCTGTGTACAGGCTCTGGGTGTGGGGCTCTGGGTACAGGCTCTGGGTGTGGGGCTCTGGGTACAGGCTCTGGGTACAGGCTCTGTGTACAGGCTCTGGGTACAGGCTCTGGGTGTGGGGCTCTGGGTACAGGCTCTGGGTGTGGGGCTCTGGGTACAGGCTCTGGGTGTGGGGCTCTGGGTACAGGCTCTGGGTACAGGCTCTGGGTACGGGGCTCTGGGTACAGGCTCTGGGTGTGGGGCTCTGTGTACAGGCTCTGGGTGTGGGGCTCTGGGTACAGGCTCTGGGTACAGGGCTCTGGGTTCAGGGCTCTGGGTACAGGCTCTGGGTGTGGGGCTCTGGGTGTGGGGCTCTGGGTACGGGGCTCTGGGTACGGGGCTCTGGGTACAGGCTTTGGGTACAGGGCTCTGGGTACAGGCTCTGGGTGTGGGGCTCTGGGTACAGGGCTCTGGGTACAGGCTCTGGGTTCAGGGCTCTGGGTACAGGCTCTGGGTGTGGGGCTCTGGGTGTGGGGCTCTGGGTACGGGGCTCTGGGTACAGGCTCTGGGTTCAGGGCTCTGGGTACAGGCTCTGGGTGTGGGGCTCTGGGTGTGGGGCTCTGGGTACGGGGCTCTGGGTACGGGACTCTGGGTACGGGGCTCTGGGTACGGGGCTCTGGGTACAGGGCTCTGGGTACAGGCTCTGGGTGTGGGGCTCTGGGTACAGGGCTCTGGGTACGGGGCTCTGAGTACAGGCTCTGGGTGTGGGGCTCTGGGTTCGGGGCTCTGGGTTCAGGGCTCTGGGTACAGGCTCTGGGTACAGGCTCTGGGTACAGGGCTCTGGGTGTGGGGCTCTGGGTACGGGGCTCTGAGTACGGGGCTCTGGGTACAGGCTCTGGGTGTGGGGCTCTGGGTACAGGCTCTGGGTACAGGCTCTGGGTACAGGGCTCTGGGTACGGGGCTCTGGGTACGGGGCTCTGGGTACGGGGCTCTGGGTGTGGGGCTCTGGGTACGGGGCTCTGGGTGTGGGGCTCTGGGTACGGGGCTCTGGGTACAGGCTCTGGGTGCGGGGCTCTGGGTATAGGCTCTGGGTGCGGGGCTCTGGGTACGGGGCTCTGGGTGTGGGGCTCCGGGTACGGGGCTCGGGGTGTGGGGCTCCGGGTACGGGGCTCTGGGTGTGGGGCTCCGGGTACAGGCTCTGGGTGTGGGGCTCTGGGTACAGGCTCTGGGTACGGGGCTCTGGGTACAGGGCTCTGGGTACAGGCTCTGGGTACGGGGCTCTGGGTGCGGGGCTCTGGGTACAGGGCTCTGGGTACAGGCTCTGGGTACGGGGCTCTGGGTACGGGGCTCTGGGTGCGGGGCTCTGGGTGTGGGGCTCTGGGTACGGGGCTCTGGGTACGGGGCTCTGGGTACGGGGCTCTGGGTGTGGGGCTCTGGTACAGGCTCTGGGTACGGGGCTCTGGGTGTGGGGCTCTGGGTACAGGCTCTGGGTACAGGCTCTGGGTGTGGGGCTCTGGGTACAGGCTCTGGAACAGGCTCTGTGTGTGGGGCTCTGGTACAGGCTCTGGGTACGGGGCTCTGGGTGTGGGGCTCTGGGTACAGG
Organism: Saccopteryx leptura; assembly: GCF_036850995.1. NCBI lineage: Eukaryota > Metazoa > Chordata > Mammalia > Chiroptera > Emballonuridae > Saccopteryx > Saccopteryx leptura. Next base: position 112,301,686 of record NC_089509.1, read on the forward strand.
CTCTGGGTGTGGGGCTCTGGGTACAGGCTCTGGGTGTGGGGCTCTGGGTATGGGGCTCTGGGTACAGGCGCTGGGTATCGGGCTCTGGGTACAGGCTCTGGGTACAGGCTCTGGGTGTGGGGCTCTGGGTACAGGCTCTGGGTGTATGGCTCTGGGTACAGGCTCTGGGTGTGAGGCTCTGGGTACAGGCTCTGGGTACAGGCTCTGGGTGTGAGGCTCTGGGTACAGGCTCTGGGTGTGGGGCTCTGGGTGTGGGGCTCTGGGTACAGGCTCTGGGTACAGGCTCTGGGTGTGGGGCTCTGGGTACAGGCTCTGGGTACAGGCTCTGAGTGTGAGGCTCTGGGTACAGGCTCTGGGTGTGAGGCTCTGGGTACAGGCTCTGTGTGTGGGGCTCTGGGTACAGTCTCTGGGTACGGGGCTCTGGGTGTGGGGCTCTGGGTGTGGGGCTCTGGATACAGGCTCCGGGTGTGGGGCTCTGGGTACAGGCTCTGGGTACAGGTTCTGGGTGTGAGGCTCTGGGTACAGGCTCTGGGTGCAGGCCTCTGGGTACAGGCTCTGGGTGCGGGGCTCTGGGTACAGGCTCTGGGTGTGGGGTCTGGGTGCAGGGCTCTGGGTGTGGGGCTCTGGGTACGGGGCCTAGGTACAGTGTTCTGGGTGCGGGGTTCTGGGTGCAAGGATCTGAGTGTGGTGTTCTGGGTGCAGGACTCTGGATGCCGCATTCTGGGTGCAGGACATCAGCCGACTCTGGGCTTGGATCGCCCAGCTGTCCGGGGGGGGGGGGGTGTGCCCCCAGAGAGCTGCCCTCTGAAGGTTGCCACCAACTCGGGGCCCATCCCTGGCTCGAACATTCCGGGCTCACTGTCCTTTGCACTTCTGCAGGAACGGCCCAAGACGGGGCCTGCCAACACTGAGGGGCTCGGCCCTGGTTCTGTTCGGTCCAATGTGGGGCACAGTGAGCTCCAAACCAGTTAAGTTCAGTGTTTTGTGCTGACCTCTAGATCCTATGAATAATTCTGTGAATTTATTTTATCACATCTAGGCACATACAGAGGGAAAATTGAGTGAATTAATGAGAAACCTTCATAAAGGTGGCAGCCAAAGCTCCATTACTTTGTGTTATAGAGCAAGAACCTAGTGTAAGGTCGGTGGGAAAGGTCAAACCCAAAAACTTTGGCTAGGACTGCCCACAACCAAGCGAGCCAAAAGAAACTTCCCAGGAGCCCTTTGGAAAAAGCAACCATCTGTCAGCCAGTGAGATTTCACCACGTCATATTAGCTCGACCACCCTAGGGACCCTTTAAATATCTCCCACGCGGGTCACCACTTGCGACTTCCTTGGCCTCCATCTTTCCTCGGGGCCAGGGAACCTCGTCGGGCGGGAAGCGGGCTCTGTACTCAATAAAGCCTTTTATTATTCCACGCTTCGAGGCTCCGGCCCCCTTCCGTCCTTCTCGGTGGGGAAAAATACCGTACACCTAGTCCAATACACAAAATGATTTTAGACTGAAATACGTGTTCACACCTTGAAGACAAAAAGCACTTACTGACTTGCTAACAGAAAACAATAGCGAAGCTCTATTGAAAATTCAGTCACATTTGTGTCCTCCTTCCAACATTTGCATTGCAAAATGTCTGACAGGAGATCGGGTTATCAGTCCCTCCTTGTCTGCAGGGAAGGTTTTTGGCAAACAAAGCCATTAAAAAAAAAAATCTCATTCTGCTGAACACAATATAATTTAATCGACAGCTCATTCTATAAATATTGCTTCCAAAAACAGAAGTTTTGCTGGTAAAGGGAAGAAATAAAATCCAGCGGGATCACCAAGGACCCCCGCAGCATGTGCCGTGATCTGACAACCGGCTCATCCTACTGGAAACAGCCAACTCAGGCATTCAAGCCGATGGCCGCCAAAGAGGCAGACAGAGCACCCGGCTGTGGTCCCGGCACACCCAGCCCGTGAGCCAGGGCACACTCCGCGCGCGGTGTGGGAAAGAGAGCCGACGGCAGAGGTCCTCACGTCCTGAGCGAGCGTCCTGCGGCCGTGCTACGAGTGTTAGTTACAAACGAGGTTCCTTTACGTTTTGTTTTCAGTTAATAAGATCACATAGGTTTCACGTGTCCATTTCTATGGTACACGGTCGGTATATGGCATCGTGTGCCCACCACCCACAGTCAGATCATCTTCCGTCGCCATGTATTTGGCCCCCTTTACCCTTTACGACCCTGCGCTACACCCCCCAAGCAGTATTTCTAAACCCGACAGGAATGCTGTCTCGGGCAAGGATGGTCGACTCCACTTCCTGGGTGACACGTCCGAGACCCAGAAAAGTTAACGCACACCACAGACACAGTATGTGGGACAGTGAGCGGTTAAACCCTTCTCAAAAAGGTCAGGAGCTGCTAGAATTTTAGGTGTTTTTCTCTTTGAATCATTCATTTTGCAGGGCGGGCCGTCCGAGTGGGTGAATCCGAGCACACATTTTGGAAACAGATGACGACCCGTGAATCTCACAGATTCACAGATACTATTAAGTCTGACAGTCATTTGTCTTTATTCCAGCCCCTCTCCACAACTGCTGAGCCTCAAATTCCTGACTGCAGAGGCTAATGGAAGGGCTTTATGTCACAGACAAAGCAAGGGAGGAGGAGTAAGGCAAAAACAATGTTGTGTCTGGTACCGACGAGACCGGGAGATTTATATTTGAAGATGAGCACAGGTATTTGGGGATTTGAGATACCTGGGGCAGTGGGGGGGGGGGGGGTTGAGGGGCGGACATGACACACAACTAGATGGAATGTCAGAGTTTTCCCAACCTGCCCAGCCTCTCTGTGTCCACTCCCCTGGGAGCAAGTGACGTGAGGCCAGCTCCACGCTCAACCTGTGCCCGGCCTTCTCTCTGTCCTCCTTCCTAAGCTCTTCCTAGTCTCTCCTACAGGACACTTCATGGGCGGAGCCGCGGTTGAGAGGAAGCTCTGTAGACCCAAGGGCTTTTCTGCAGTTTTCCTTGGGCTAGACCAGGGCTCTCTCTCCACCAGAGGAGGCCAAGTGCAGCACGAAGAGCCTGGACCCCGGGAGGGGGGGGAGGGGATGGGGATGGGGGGGGGAACCCCACCTCCTCCACTGAATGGACAGCAACTGCAGTCAGTTCCCTCTTATGTGACTCAAGGGCCATCCCCACTGTCCTCACGGCTGGCTGGGGGAATTAAAGGCACAGTGTAGCAGGACTTTACGTGATGATTATGAAGTTCTATTTACCCCACATTACCCAAGACACAGTCACTTGAAGTTGAACGTTCTGTAGGCATAGTTGTTTAAGACTTCAGCACAATCGGGACCAGCAGCAACATTGATCACAGGGCTTTATTCTTGGAGCATTACATGGAAATCACCCAAATTTGTTTTTTTAAAAAAAAAATCATGTCCCAGCGATGTACAGAGGTGCTAAATGCTGACCATTCTTTGAACACAGTTCAAACTCTGTCTTCTGACCCTTCGCATGACCTTCTGCTCTTCTAATTTTCTTTTATTCCCCGGGAGCCCCATGAACAGCAGCACAGCCATGTTTTGGAAGCAGAACGGATACCTCCAAGCATTCCTAGAAAGCGGGAGCCTGTCCGTCCTGAGGAAGGTGCTTTTCCAAAGGGCCAGTGGAAGCCGGTTTTTGAAGTCGCAGCAGATGCAGCTGGGAACCAGGATGGCTTCTTCACAGAATCAGTTCTTCCTTGAGAGCCTGTGCCATCCCCGCGTCTGTGGCTCAGTTCTGAGTACAGGAAACAGCTGCTAACAAGCAGGGAGGGTGCACACAGGGCTCAGAGCCCCAGTCTTCCACAAGGAGGGACAGTTAGGGACACCACCCACTCCGCGGTAGGCTTTCCGATGGGCCAGTGCAAGGGTTCAGAATTGTTCCAGAGGACAAAGGACAGGGTTTCTTTTCTTTTTTTCTTTTTTTTAATTATTAAATTTAATGCAGTGACAAGGGCAGGGTTTCTTTTTTTTTTTTTCTAATTTTTTTTAATTTATTCATTTTAGAGAGGAGAGGGAGAGACAGAGAGAGAGAGAGAGAGAGAGAGAGAGAGAGGAGAGACAGAGAGAGAGAAGGGGGGAGGAGCTGGAAGCATCAACTCCCATATGTGCCTTGACCAGACAAGCCCAGGGTTTTGAACCGGCGACCGCAGCATTTCCAGGTCGACGCTTTATCCACTGCGCCACCACAGGTCAGGCCGGCAGGGTTTCTTTAGTGGTCATCCCTTCACGACGCTACTGGTGGCAAAAAAGAAATTTCTCTCTGGAGTCACGACAGTGCAAGCAGCTACAGGAAGAGCAGAGAGGTAGGACCCAGCTAAGAGTCTGGGCCCCTGCGGGTTGAATCCTGTGGCTGGACCTGGCCTGCAGGTAGGAATCAGAGTGACGAGGACAGCACGGAGCAGAGTACTTGATCAAATTTGAGAAATAAGGGGACTCCTGTCACTGGCAAACAATTACACAGGCACTCAATGCTGACCTAAGTTTAAATTGTGACTCAAATTGATACAAAAGAATATATAAAATATTTTTATTTAAAATGAAAAAACTAATCAAATTTAAATAAATTTAATGTGGAAGAGGATATTTTGCTATAGCCAGCTGGCTATCCACAAGGCGACCTTGTTCCATGGAGGTTCCCTGGAGCTTGCCCTCTGATGTTGCCACCATGGCTTCTCCGGCCCGCTGTGAGTCATGTGACGTTGAATCCTTCCACATCCTTTTCTCATTCAACCCATCTCAAACCTTTGTCATACGGTGTCATAGTGACTTCTGGCCCTTACTTGAAGCAAACACATCGTTTACTTATTACTGATTTTCTTTCTCCCATTAGCCAACTCTACGGTAAACACAAACCAGCACTGATGCTTAGAGCAATAATCAGTTCTAAAGTGGGCGTCTATGATCTAGGGTGAAAAGATCAAAGTGAAAGCACAAACATTACTCCTCATTGCAGCCCACTCGTACCCCTCACAGAGAATGTACTTGTCCCTCCGTCCCCTCTCTGTGCCCAGAAACAAGAACACTGCCACAGAAGAGAGAACCCTGGCCAGGGCGCCAAGGCACAGCCATCATGGAGAGATCAAGGAATGAAAAGCATGCATTTCAGCTTCCCACTAATTTCAAAACACGCGAATTCAATAAATAGAAACTCATTTATCTCACTTGATCTTATTTCTGGAAGCTCAATATAAGCTTCATCTCAAACAAAACTCAGAATTGGATGAATGATAACGTTAAAAAGAAAAAGAATTTCTTGTGATCCCAACAATAAACTTGCATTCTAAAAGAGAGATTATGACATAGTTGTAGTCCCCAGGACTTAGATCTAGTTTATTCAAATAATTGGAACCTAATTCTATAAAACTATTTTAAAAACGGATTTGTGTACCATGTGAATTAAACCTTTGTCACCTGTGATGATTATTCCAAGTAAGTTTCTCATCATTTAGATAATGGAAAATTAACTGTTATTTTTAAAATTAGATTTTTCTCAGATACAACCATTCTCAACAACTTGCAACCCTCTGAAAAGGTCTGTTGACCTCCTCAAACACTTTAGTTGTATCCCTCTATACACTAATTTTTAACAAAAAATAAAAAATTGTTTGAATTTTTAAGTGATTTATTTCTATATTTCAGAAAGAAACCAGAGAAAAAGAGTGTGTTGTAAACATGAAAAGGTCAGAACCCAGCTCCCTCCCTCTGGTCTTGAGCCTGAGGCTTGGTTCCTGCATCTCTCGAGTGAAGATGACCCCACTTCTCCTGCACGAGGGGGGGGGCTGCACCCAGTGGTCTCAGAGCCCACCAGCCTTATATAACATGCAAAGAGATCATGACATTTCTTTTAAATCACATGTACGACTGGCCAGGAAACAGTGGATCCAAAACTCTTCAAAATTTTTGGAGGTAGTCGGAACACTTGAATGGTGTTACATAAAGTGCTTCCAGGTGTGGGAGACCCAACGGAGAAAATATTTTTAGTCTAGAAAGAAGACGACACCAGGCAAAAACAATTCACTTACACAGAAGTCTCTACCAATTCCGTCCTAAGAAAAACATATACTGATGCAAAATGGAACCACACTAAACAGTTCTTAACTGCGCTCTATCTGTGATTCTAGAATGGCTCAGAAATTCTCAGTGCAATCTCTGTCTTCTTCATGAAGACCCATTTCGAAGGGCCCTCACACCACGTGAAAATGTAGATCACCATACACCAGCGTCACAAAGCTGGTGCCCGAGTGACCAAAAGAGGACACGCAGCCCAGCACATGAATTCTGACTTCACAGACAGTTCCTCCACCCGTTGTGAGGCTACGGTTGCCTTTCAGATTTTTACACTGCATATTTTATACTCTTTTTGTGAGTAGACTAAGGTTAACACAATTAGTAGATTTGCTTAATTCAGTAAATTGGAGTTATGCCAATTCAGTAACTGTCATACGAGCTACATGATATGACATTTCTTTTTTTCAATTTTGTGTTTTGGTGTTAACACCTCTTAATGGTCTCCCAATCTAATCCAAATTAAATATAGTAATTTACCTAGTTAGTTAGCATAGGCTGTGAACATAGCTGAAAATCCTAACCTAATTTAGAATTCATTAAACAGCCAAGCATACAGTATTCATTCCCATTTTGCAGACAAACCTAACAAAATTAGTTATCTGGTTAGCCAAACCAAAATAAATTAGAAGCAACAGGCTGGGTCAGCAACATAAACACGAGTGATGCTTGAAGTGAGAAGAAGAAAGAAAAGAAAATCTATAAAAAGGGAAAGCATGGAACCAACAAGTTGACCATCTGAGGCCACAGGGTGGAGAGGCAACATCCTACACCTTCCCATCACTGGGTGACTGAACAATCCAGTTAACGCCCTTGACTCAACAAAATGGCTAAATTATGTTCTATATTCTCCACTGACGTAGATAGTGCACTAGGGGACCATTCCTTAAAAATGACTACAAAGAAGACTATCAGAATTTAAGGAGGAATGTTCAGGTATCTGCAAACTCATGCAAAGAGTCCTATCATGTGCTAGGTAAATAAGCTGGTACTGCATTTTTAAATAATTTTAAAATATTGGATATAAAATGACTATAATAATTTCCAGTCTGATCATTTTTACATCTAGTATTTCATTATATTATTTCATGAACTACCTGAAATGTATGAATGCATGATAATAGCTGCCTATACATAATAAAATATCTGCTTGCCTCAGCTTGGAACCAGAAAAGGTAAAAGAAAAAAAGTTATGGCCCTGGCCGTTTGTCTCAGCGGTAGAGCATCGGCCTAGCGTGCGGAGGACCCGGGTTCGATTCCCAGCCAGGGCACATAGGAGAAGCGCCCATTTGCTTCTCCACCCCTCCGCCGCGCCTTCCTCTCTGTCTCTCTCCTCCCCTCCCGCAGCTGAGGCTCCATTGGAGCAAAGATGGCCCGGGCGCTGGGGATGGCTCTGTGGCCTCTGCCCCAGGCGCTAGAGTGGCTCTGGTCGCAACATGGCGACGCCCAGGATGGGCAGAGCATCGCCCCCTGGTGGGCAGAGCGTCGCCCCTGGTGGGCGTGCCGGGTGGATACCGGTCGGGCGCATGCGGGAGTCTGTCTGACTATCTCTCCCTGTTTCCAGCTTCAGAAAAATGCAAAAAAAAAAAAAAAAAAAAAAAAAAAAAGTTATATATACACACGCACACATATACATACATATTAGTCCATGATGTATGTGTGTGTATGTGTATATATGTACTGTATGTATGTACGTATGCACGTACGTATGTATGTAAACTTCACTTTGTAGGAAAAGCACGAGATTACCTTCAGAGTCTTCCCCAAGCAACAATGCATAAATAATAATTAACGGTAATCACAGCAGCTATTATCACTACATGCCAACCACCACGTCCAGATCTCACCTGCTTTTCCTCTGAGCAAGGCACAACTAGCCCGGTTTATACCCACGTAAGAAAACAGAGGCTTAGAAAGGTTCAATAATACCCTCTGCCCAAGGTCTCAGAGTCGGTAAGTAATAAAGCTGGAAACAGAAGCCAGGTCTGTCATCCTCAAAAAGAAAATCCTCTTCCCTACCATGGAATGAGTCAGTGACAGAAGGGGACACAAGGGGCAGGTGACAGTGGGGGAGGAATACGGTCCACAGCAGTCAGGAGAAGGAAGAAAGTGAGCATCACAGACCACGGGCGTGTTAGAGCACAGAACAGCAGCTAAGTTATGCTCATAAATATGGTGAAACAAAAGTATAGCGACAACTACATTTGTGTGTGCCCAGTGTGAACCAGGCATGTGACATAGAGGAACTCATTTAGTCCTCCCAACGCACCTACTAAAAAGACACTGTCCTTATCCCTCAGTGTCCCCCTTATCGATGAGGACACTGAGGCCAGTGGGTTGATGAGTTGCCAAGGGAACACAGTTACAAGTGGTAGAAGAAAACATGGACCCAGAAAGTCCTGCTCCGGAGCCGGAGATCTTAACTAGGTAACATCAACATATCCATCCCCTATTCCATGATTTACTGCACGGTCAGGAAGCATAGAACACGATTTAGAAGTTGATGCTAACAAAGAAGGTTTCAACTGTTTAAAGACGCAAGCTTCCTTTATCTGGAAATTTCACTTTTAGAGAAACGCTGATTTCTCAGCAATGTTAAGTCAGTTTTTTCTACAGCTGGAGCCCCCACCATTATTTTTTCCACTGTTGTGAAAACTCCAAACGTTTTTATCTTTATGAAGATACAAAACATACTTTCTAAGAAAAGTAAATAAACTCAAAGCTTTTTCAAACACATTGAAAAAAAAAATGTAATGTCCAAAAAATATATATAATGTCCATGAACCACTTCAGGAATGCCTCTGCCCCTGAAGTTGACGGCGTGATACATCATTTCTCCGAATGTAGTGAGGGAAAGCGCGTAGCTTGGATCGGCTTCATAACATATCGCCTAACTGTGACTTTTCATAACAAGGCAGTAATGATGATGCCATAATCCATAGTCACAATACACTCACAGGGAAACAAAATCAAACTCAGAGGCATTATACATAATAGGTAGTTCATCTACACACCCAAATATCTTTAAATCCTTTCCTCAAAAGTTTTCATCACAATAAATATCAAAGTGGCTTTGAGATTAGCTAAAACTTTAATCAGGTAAAAAAAAAAAAAAAGTAGATAAACTTACTATCCCTTGATTTGCAATTATGTTACTCAGAAATGAGCGATTTGATCATTTCTGGATCAGTCCTTGAAGCCCTGGGAGGCCACCGTGGTTTTCAGTGACTTGGTTTTCAGTATGAAGTCACTTACAAAGGACCAGCTGAACTGATGTTCAGTCTAACGGCAGCTCCACCGGGGCACCATCAAAGCCTCGAGAGTGCCCAGAGGGAGAAAAGCACCCCAGGTCCTCAAAGGCACAGCTGGTGGAAGTGAAGTGCTCTAGACACTCCGCGAAGAGCTACGACTGACACCATCACAGACGGCGTACTGAGCTTCTGCATTCAGGTCACGGAAAGAATGAAAAGATGAGTGGAGGCTAGACGCTGATCACGGTTTCAAACGGGGAGCTGTGCGCCACCAACCAATCCTCTCCTTCAGCATCTCTGACGACAACGTACTATGAAAATAGGACCCACCGACAATAATTTTATGCTGGTTATTACCAGTTAACGACGCGACTTGTCAGCCGCCGAATCCCTAGGTGGTCTTCCGTGCAGGTTTCTCAGACGTGACAAACAGCGAGACCGCTGGACATGCTGTGTTTGCTTCTTCTGCGTTCGACAGGTGCGTCTCGTCCAAAAGAGCAGAATCAGGGTGGAAACCAGAGATGCGTCCCAGGTTTTGAAATCTGTCCGTCTCAGGTTCAAGTCCTGCCCTGGCTCCTTTCCAGCTATATAATGCAAGGCAAGTGTCCCGTCTCTCTAAGCCTTAAAATGTAGGTAATCCCAGAATTTAACTCACAAAGTTGTTTGGGGTTGCATAAGACAACGCATAGAAGGAAAGGCCCTGGTCAGAACACCAGACACAGAAAAACACGCCAGCCGGCTTTCCCATTATTTCCAATTCTAAGAACGCCTGGATTCAACGGCAATGAGTTTATGAATAAGTAAATCAGCTTTGTTTGCTATTCTCTCCTTCCGTGGGTCAGACCCGGGCTGCACTGTTGTTCCGTCCTCTCCATTGTCCGTCAGCAAGGAGAAGCCTTGTGAGATCGAGTCATTAAGGGTTCTTTTCTTATTATGAACTTGAGAGGGAGAGAAAGGTCACCAAGGTGAAGTTTCCTCACACCCGAGAAAGCAGACTGATGAAAGCTAATAGGGAGCTCGCTGGGACTGTTTCCTGAACTGAAGTGACTCAGCTGGATGGACACACTCTCAGCCTGTGGGTGCTACACAGGGTCACCCACACCACCTGGGCCTGAATGGGGGTCTGAGAAGGCCGTTGCTCCCAAGAGACATCACCCGCAGAAGTAACAATAGAAAGGAAATAAATTTAGAACGCGTTCAAGGAACGGCCAGCGGAAGGGTTGGGCAAAACCAGACAGCATTGTCACTTAATTTTTTTTTTCATTGTCACTTAATTATCTTTTGGCTCAAATTATTTTTATATCAGAATTATAATTATGGATGTCACTACAATCCACACGCTGGCCACACGGGTGACATTCTCCTCACCCCAACTAATTAAACGTCCGTCGTTGAGCTTCCATCACCAGCGCCCCTTTCATTAGGGCTCCTGTCAATCACTTTGCTGCGTGTGATGAACCGAGGTGGGGTCTTCCTGGATGTGCTGGGGCCTGGTGGCTGTCTTCTCTAGACACCTACTGTTTTCTTTAGCCTTCCTGGCAGAGATCCCGGCAGAATCCTGGGAGAAACGCCAGCCTCCTGCTCTGATGGGCATCTGTCCCTTGAGAAGGGTTACAGGTTCAGTTGTGTCTCCCCCCCCCCCAAATTCACATGTTGCAGTTCCTACCCCCAGTACCTCAGGATGTAACCCTATTTGGAGATAAGGTCTTGAAAGAAGTTGATGAAGTTAAAATAAGATTATTAGGGTTGGACTCTAATCCAGTAGGAGTTAAGAGGAGGACACACTCCAGGGTTGGTCACACACAGAGGAGAGAGCACGTAAGGACACAGTGGGAAGGTGGCCATCTGCAAGTCAGGAAGAGAGGTCTCAGCAGAAACCAAACCTGCCAACCCTCTTAATCTCGGACTTCCAGACTCCGGGACTGCGAGAAATAAACTTCTAAAATGTGAGCTCTCCCGTCTGTGGTACTTTGTTACGGCAGCCCTAGCAGACGGATACAAGAAGGTTCTGTGAGTTTCCGAGGAGAAACAAAGTCCTTAATGACCACATATCTAAGGGCTTTTACTGCTTTAATATTACAGATATTAAAACAAAAGTGATGACTCTGTCCATGTGTGTGACATCAGAATTTACCGCAATGACTTTCTAAGGTGTCTCCCTACCATCCATCTTTCCCTCATTTCAATAAATCCCGCATGCCACTGTCAAAATAAAAGCTTCCCGAAGTGCAACCTTGGAAACGGCGCTATTCACCTGCTCAGAAACAGCCTGGCCTCCTCACCGCCGACCTATGAAGCACCCTCGCCAGGCCCTGGGGACTCTGGCCCGACATACCTTTCCAGCCACACCGACTACGACACTCCCTGCACCTACCACCCCTCCCAGCAGGGCTGCCTGCCACCACCCGGATACACCCGCACTTTCCCTTGTCCTTGCCTTTCTTTGTTTTAGGGGTTTTGCTTTGTTTTGTTTTTGCCTTAACCTGGAACCTATGGACCACTAGAGCACAAAAAGCATTAAAAGGGTCTAAAAAAATCCACTGAAGCCTGACCTGTGGTGGCGCAGTGGGATAAAGTGTCGACCTGGGACGCTGAGGTCGCTGGTTCGAAACCCTGGGCTTGCCCTGTCAAGGCACATATGGAAGTTGATGCTTCCTGCTCCTCCCCTTTCTCTCTCTCTCTCTCTCTCTCTCTTTCTTTCTCTCTCTCTCTCCACCCCCTCTAAAAAAATCAATAAAAAAATAAAATAAAATAAAATAAAAAATCTACTGAAATTGTATGCAAATATATATATATATCCCCCCCCCCCAAAGAAAGTTCTCATAATTCTCATCAGATTTTCAAAGAGCTTGGCAGTGGTGACTTTTCCTGGAGCCCCGGGGCCCTGGAAAACAGAGATGACAGAGAAACTGCCCACCCTGTGGTACTCCAGGAAATGACTCATGGCAAGGGACCACCTTCCACATGTGACCGACATCTAACACTCGCCAGTGACCCCTTATTTACCTCCGACGAGACCTGACATGGGCCCCTCCAAATTCCCATTTTCTATCTGATAAACGATTTACCTGAGCGGAGGGTCCCCACTGACCAATCTGGACAAAACGCCTGCTAAGCTGAGGACCAAACCTCAGTCCTGGTTCCCTTCCCTGAAGGCCTCGGGCCGTGACTCACCGCCAGGAGGTGGCGCCAGACAGAACAGCCTCTTTCAGGGCCCCCGACTGCACGTGCTACGGGCTACGTGCTACGGGCGGACCACTGTTCTCTACAAAGAAGCATCGGAGCCGAAACGCCCACAGCACCTCAGAACGTGACCCGACTTGGAAACCGGGTCTTTGTCGATGTAATCAGATAAAATGAGGTCACGCTAACTGGCGTCGACACTGATCCAATCTGACTGGTGTCCTTATAAGAAGAAGAGAGGAGACGTGAATGTGCGACACACACACACACACACAAACACACACATACACACACGTACACACAGACACATCAGAACAGCTACAGAAAACACTCCCAAAGCCTCTCTCCATTCGACTTGGGTTCTATCTACTACATTTGCCTCGTGGAAATTCATCTCAGCTATTTCCTGGGATTAGCTGAGTCCGGAATGCAGGTTGACTAGTTGAGGCTATGATCATATTAATTCCTGCAGCATTTTACTGTCAGAGAGAACAGATCAAGCCCTGCTGTCCCTCGCCTCACTTGTAGCCCAGTCTCAGAATCCAGCCAGATGGTGGCGCTCCCTGCCCCGGCTGGGGACCGTCCCCACAGCGCTGGGAAGCCCTCTCCCTGCAGGACACAGTGCGAGTCCGTGTCCGCTAGAGCAGTGGTCCCCAATCCCCGGGCCGCGAACCAGTAACGGTCCGTGGGCCATTTGATACCGGTCCGCAGAGAAAGAATAAATAACTTACATTATTTCCATTTTATTTATATTTAAGTCTGAACGATTTTTTTTTTTTTTTTGTATTTTTCTGAAGCTGGAAACGGGGAGAGACAGTCAGACAGACTCCCGCATGCGCCCGACCGGGATCCACCCAGCACGCCCACCAGAGGCTACGCTCTGCCCACCAGGGGGCGATGCTCTGCCCCTCCGGGGCATCGCTCTGCCGCAACCAGAGCCACTCTAGCGCCTGGGGCAGAGGCCAAGGAGCCATCCCCAGCGCCCGGGCCATCTTTGCTCCAATGGAGCCTTGGCTGCGGGAGGGGAAGAGAGAGACAGAGAGGAAGGAGGGGGGGGAGAAGCAAATGGGCGCCTCTCCTATGTGCCCTGGCTGGGAATCGAACCCGGGTCCCCCGCACGCCAGGCCGACGCTCTACCGCTGAGCCAACCGGCCAGGGCCTATTTATTTTATTTATTTATTTATTTATTTAATGACCAGATTCCCTCTGTTACATCCATCTAAGACTCACTCTTGATGCTCGTCTCGTAAGTTCGACAATTATATTTAAAAATACCACGGTCTTTATGCCGGTCGCATAATTTTATTTTGTGCATTTATCCGTCTCACCCTAAAGACCAGTCTGTGAAAATATTTTCTGACATTAAACCGGTCCATGGCCCAAAAAAGGTTGGGGACCACCGTGCTAGAGGACCAGGGACCAGGCAGAACCAGTCTACAGTTAATACCTTCACTCGTACCACCAGTATCGAATTATTTGGTTGATTCTATCAACAACAGAAAATAACTCGACCAGAAAAGTTAGGGGTGCAGAGGCATTTGCTGTATTGCTCATGCGCCTTTCTGTTATGTGTGGATAGTTTACATTGAAAATTAATTAGGAAAAAGCTAGTTACTGAAGGAGCCAATGTTCTTTTTCTAGTAGTTTAATAACAACCAATCAAAATTCACATTCTTCTTGGCGACATCCACAAATCTCAGGATGTAGAAGGCAGTCATAAAGAAACAGTGAAGCTGCTCTACACCGGGGAGTGGGCTGTGGAATCCTAGTTCCGGAGGACTGGGGAGATGCGGTTTTCTTCACTGTAGTCTATAATAACAGCTAACAATGTGAGAGCACAGAGAAACCTGCCATTCTTCCGTAGTCCCTGGAACAAGCACGGTGTTAAAATCAACTTTCTATACGTGAAGTGCATGTCGGTGCTGAGGTCTTTCAAGAGCGCCCAAGGCCCTGGCCAGTTGGCTCAGCGGTAGAGCGTCAGCCTGGCGTGCGGGGGACCCGGGTTCGATTCCCGGCCAGGGCACACAGGAGAAGCGCCCATTTGCTTCTCCACCCCCCCCTCCTTCCTCTCTGTCTCTCTCTTCCCCTCCCGCAGCCAAGGCTCCATTGGAGCAAAGATGGCCCGGGAGCTGGGGATGGCTCCTTGGCCTCTGCCCCAGGCGCTAGGGTGGCTCTGGTCACAACAGAGCGACGCCCCGGAGGGGCAGAGCATCGCCCCCTGGTGGGCAGAGCGTCGCCCCTGGTGAGCGTGCCGGGTGGATCCCGGTCGGGCGCATGCGGGAGTCTGTCTGACTGTCTCTCCCCGTTTCCAGCTTCAGAAAAAATACATTAAAAAATATATAAAAAATAAAAAAATTATAAAAAAAGAGCGCCCAAACCATTTGTTTCTGTAAATGATTCATATGATCCCTTCACAATGTTAGAAACATGATTAATCTCAGCAAACCATTTTCCCATCAATTATCCGAATACACCCTTCCACTCGGTCTGTGTCTGACCGCTGTGATGAGTCCGTCCCAGCCGGGCCCACCTTCCATCCGACTAGTCTAGTTCCAGTGCAGGGAGTGGTTTCCTCGCCTCCCCTGCACGGCGGAGCACGTGGTCTGAGCAAACCCGAGAGTCCGGGCTGGGACCCAGACTCCGCACTATTAAAGCCTCCCCGTGGTACCAGTGCGCAGCCAGAGGGGAGAGTACCAATGTGGAGACCCGGCAGAAACGTCTGTCAAAGTCTGATAAGGAGCGTACTCACCTGAATCAAAATCCCCGAGGATGTGTATTTTAAAATGCAGATTCCTGAGTCCCACTTCAGCCTACAGAATCCGAATCTCT
The DNA here is from genome assembly GCF_036850995.1 of Saccopteryx leptura. Taxonomy (NCBI): domain Eukaryota; kingdom Metazoa; phylum Chordata; class Mammalia; order Chiroptera; family Emballonuridae; genus Saccopteryx; species Saccopteryx leptura. The sequence goes on from NC_089509.1 coordinate 112,317,041, forward strand.
GAGGAGGGTGCCTAAAAACCTGCGTTTTATCAAGCCCCAGCGGCTCCCCTCCCCCCTGCCCACAGCAGCGCTTCCTGCCGTCCTCTGTCTGATGGAGACCCGGTTCTGGGCAAGGCCACGGCGGGCCCCTCGGCTACCAAGGGCTTCCGATTCCCTTGGATATTGAGCTTGATATGTTTTGCCTGAATATATCGAAATGTCACCTTTCCTAGCCTAGTTCCAATTTCTTTTTTTTTTTTTTTTAATGTAAAAGGGTTTAAATTTTATGTGTAAAGATATAGGTACCCTCTGTTCATTGCAGCATTGTTCAGTGTGGCCAGGACATAAAAACAATCAAAGTGTCCCTTGACAGAGGATCGGATAAAGAAGACGGAGTACATACAGTATATATACGATGGGCTACTTACTGCTCAGCCGTCAGAAAGGATGACATACTGCCACGGCGACAACACAGGGGACCTTGAGTCTATCACGCTAAGCGAAACGGGTCAGATAAAAAAAGGACAAGAACCATATGATTTCACTCATCTGCGAGATATAAAACTGAAAGCAATAAATGAACAAAAGGACAAAGAAACAAAAGGGGTTGGAGTGTATTAAAGGGTAAAGGGGGTCAAGCATATGGTGAGAGAAGAGCTGGCTTTCAGTGGTAAATACACAGTGCAATATGTCGTGGAATTACACACTTGGAACCTATATAATTTTATTAACCTGTATCACCCCAATAACTTTTTTTTTTAAAGGAAAAACATATACAAAATAAAGCAAAGCAAAAAAAAAAGACTTGTCAATAGACCTGAGGGGCCACAGGGAAGACGGGACAGCTGCGGGTCCTCATCGCCAGGAACCGGTTGCCCGGATGCTGAAAGGCAAACCCTGGGCAGGTGTCCCATCCCAGTGACTGTCCGTTAACCTGGAAGCGAGGCTTCGCTTGAATGACCGACAGCTACGACGAGGCTTCATGGAATCCCAGAGCTCCTGCTGGGAACAGACAGAGAAGTCTCTACAACTCCCCAGCCGTGCCCGCCGCTCCACAGATGGTCTTCCGGGAGCATTTTAAGTGTCAGAGGGACCGAAGGTGTCGTCAGAGTTGTTCTCCCTGAGCACCTGGTCAAGAGGTGGTGGATGGGGAAAATGAAATGGCAGAGACGGGAGTAAGAACGAAATTAAAAGTGAAGTTAAGAGAGCCTGACCAGGTGGTGGTGCAGTGGACAGAACGTCAAGCTGGGATGCTGAAGAGACCCAGGTTCGAAACCCCAAGGTCGCCAGCCTGAGCGCAGGTTCTTTGGTTTGAGCACAGACTCACCAGCTTGAGCATGAGGTTGTCAATCATCTTGAGTGTGTGATCACAGATATGGCCCCATGGTTGCTGGCTTGAGCAAGGAGCTGGCTCAGCTGGAGCCCCCCCAGTCAAGGCACATATGAGAAACAATCAATGAACAACTAAAGTGCCACAATGAAGAATTAATGTTTCTCATCTCTCTCCCTTCCTGTCTCTCTCTCATTATAAAAATTTTCAGGAAAGTGAAGTTAAGAGAAAAAGCAGAAAAATGAAGTAAACCATGAGAGATGTTAAAGTTTTCTAAATTCTATGGTAACAATGCTGATCTTTCATTGACAGAGAGGAGAAATTCTGCAGCAAAGAGGCCTAGGACACCCTTTCTCAGAAAAATATTACAAGCATCTAAGTCACTTCTGTCTTCATAACAATTTACAAGGCTTTCTTTTTTGCACTAAAGAGAGAGAGAGAGAGAGAGAAGAACTCTGGGACAATAGAATAAAATTTTTAAAGTTATAGAATGGCCTTAAGAGACTTTCTAAATGTCTCCCCACAGCAAAAATATAAGCACGCCTTTCCATTCCTCTAGCAAATTAATAGAGCATAAACTGGTCCCCGTCTTAAATATAGTAGCACGTCCTGATTGTGACAAGATCGGGCAGGTTGGCCTGCACGCGATCAGCAGTTTGCACCAGTACTAAAATAACCTTAGACCCTTTTTCTCTCTGCACTTTTAGGCTGTGACGCCCAGCCGTCCCCTCCCTCCAGGCAGCCCCGAGAGACCCCGGCAGGCTGACAACACCTCCGTGTCTGTGCGCATCTCCAGAGGCCACACAAAACCAGCACTTCAGACAGGCCCCTTCATCTTATTCCTGCCCAGCTGTGCTCTGCGTGCTCTGAAACTCCCGTTTCTGCTCATTTCTTCTCTAGTGGATTCCTCGGGTTTCCAAGGGTGAGGGTGTGCGAGGGTGGGAACCCACTATTATTTTATGTCTCTTATATTGAGGATAAAAAAGACTAGATGAGAAGTTTTCTAGGAAAATGACATTTCTTTAAAATAGACCCCTAAGCCCAAGGCTAAATAGAAATTGCAACCAAAGCAAAGAAGATCATATAAAGTGAATTCAGAGGAATCAGCTTCCCCGACGTGATTCTCTTTTATTTTATTGTCATGGAAAATCACTGAGTGCTGGAAGGGGGAGAGTAGACAGAATATGAATCATTGAATGCAGACTGAGACTTCTTCTTGCAAGTGTCCCTCTCTCCCCCTCCTAACCCCAAACCTTCTCCTCTAACTCCCTGCTTCTCCCTTCTTGCCAACTTCCTCCAAGTTCACTGTCTCCCCTTTACCAACCCAACATCCGCCACAGCTCAAACCGACACAGCCAGCTGGAGTATGAGGCCACAGTCATTGAGTTATGTCAAAGGTTAAGTGACAGAAGATTCGTGGGGAGGGGAACCCAAGAGCCGGAGGAAACTGCCCCTGTAGGATTCAACACAAAATCAGCACTGAGCCTCTTTCTCAAAAAGCGGACAGGCTGTCAGTCAATGCGCTATTCGTGAGAAACACGCCTTACTGAAGAAATGAATCTGAGTCTGTGTTGAGAGGAGAGCCTGGCAGGGAAATTGTCCCAAGATTACCAACGATTTCTGTAAGGTTTAGAAGCAGGAATACCAAAAGCAACACTGAGGTCCAGCAAAAGAATTCCAGTTTGGTTAGACTGGCAGGAGAGGGTTACAATGTTGCTGGAAATCAGGAGCTCACAGGCATGGAGAGGCTGCTGGGCTGTCTACTGTGTAACTGGGTGGCTCTGGGTAGACCAGAAGTTTCTGTTTAGTCCAAAGGCTGAGAGGGAAAATAAATACTGAGCCATAGAGGGACACAGCAGCTATTCAAGCCATCACATTCAACTCCACAAAATGGATCAGAAGCTCATATATGTGTGTGTGTGTGTGTGTGTGTATGTGTGTATATATGTACATATATATGTGTGTATATATATACATACATATATATATATAGTAAGCTGAGAAAAATATGGACAGATAGGCTTTTAAAATTATATGGACAGGAGAGCTAGACAAAGCACAAGTTTAATAGTTTTTCCTGTTTGCTTGTACAACCATTATTTAAAGCAGGGGTCGGGAATCTTTTTGGCTGAGAGAGCCATATACACCACATATTTTAAAATGTAATTCCATGAGAGCCATACAATGACCCATGTACATTACGCATTATCCAATAAAAATTTGGTGTTAGCCCTGGCCGGTTGGCTCAGTGGTAGAGCATCGGCCTGGCGTGCGGGAGTCCCAGGTTCGATTCCCAGCCAGAGCACACAGGAGAAGCGCCCATCTGCTTCTCCACCCCTCCCCCTCTCTTTCCTCTCTGTCTGTCTCTTCCCCTCCCGCAGCCAAGGCTCCATTGAGGCAAAGCTGGCCCAGGCACTGAGGATGGCTCTGTGGCTTCTGCCTCAGGAGCTAGAATGGCTCTGATTGCGGCAGAGTAACGCTGCAGATGGGCAAAGCATCGCCCCCTGGTGGGCATGCCGGGTGGATGCTGGTTGGGCACATGCGGGGAGTCTGTCTGACTGCCTCCCGGTTTCCAACTTCAGAAAAATACAAAAAAAAAAAAAAAATTTGTGTTGTCCCGGAGGACAGCTGTGATTGGCTCCAGCCACCCGCAACCAAGAACATGAGCTGTAGGAAATGAATGGATTGTAATACATGAGAATGTTTTATATTTTTAATGTTATTTTTTTATTATTAAAGATTTGTCTGCTTAAGTCCTGGGTTCGATTCCCGGCCAGGGCACACAGGAGAGGTGCCCATCTGCTTCTCCACCCCTCCCCCTCTCCTTCCTCTCTGTCTCTCTCGTCCCCTCCCACAGCCAAGGCTCCATTGGAGCAAAGATGGCCCGGGCACTGGGGATGGCTCCTTGGCCTCTGCCCCAGGCGCTAGAGTGGCTCTGGTCGCGACAGAGCGACACCCCGGATGGGCAGAGCATCGTCCCCTGGTGGGCGTGCCGGGTGGATCCCGATCAGGCGCATGCGGGAGTCTGTCTGACTGCCTCCCCATTTCCAGCTTCAAAAAAATACAAAAAAAAAAAAAAAAAGATTTGTCTGCAAGCCAGATGCAGCCATCAAAAGAGCCACATCTGGCTCATGAGCCATAGGTTCCTGATCCCTGATTTAAGGCCTTTTCTTCAGGCCTTTTGACACATTTAAACACATTACCAAAAGCAGTTACAGAGAATCAAGCAATGACAAACAATCCACATGACTTTTATTGCGGAAGCCTAACGGCAGGAAAGGCTCGTGTGGGAACTAAAAGAAGTAGCGTGTCCTTCCCACATTTGCCTGTTTGGGAAACACCAGCGAGGAGGTAAATCAGTAAATCCACACAGCCAACAACAAAAAAGCATGCGCTATTATTAGATAATTTAAGTGATTAATCATAATGCCTGGACTTGTTCCGCATGTGTTTTTTTTTTTCATTTGAAGTAAATATTGAGCAATCCGAGTACAAAAACTCTCTTCGAACGTTGTACAGATAATATTTTCTCCACGTCAATGAAAAAGATCATGTAGCAATGTCCATTTGAGAATAAAAGAATACTTTAAAAATATGAGAGCATTTTAGAGCTGAGGAAAGTGAGCCCCATTATCAATGAGGTCAGAAAACTGAGGTCACAGGAGGCTGAATGACCCACCCCAAGCCCCAGAGCACGCCATGCTTTCTTTTCCCTTTTTTAAAGCACTCTGTCCCCATGACTTTATCAAAATGTCTCTTGACCTGCAGAATGAATCTTCCTGGTACCTCAACCACGGGGGTTATCTTCTCAGCACACTCACCACTAGAATCCAAGCCTGGTCCCAGGCTCACACAGGCTACTGGCAAGGTCCCCATATGAACCCATCACCTCTTTCCATTACCTCCACCTCCACAGTTCGGTTATGAATTGCAAAGGGGAAAATAGTAACTTTACAGGAGTGCAATCCGGAGAACATATCTGAGACTTGGCGATCCAAGTTAACATCACCAATATGGGAAACAAGTCTTAATTGCCTGCCACCTGATAGGATCGATGAGAAGTGTCCCTTCTGGGGTATTCCTGCCACCTAGGAAACGAAGTACCAGATGGACTGGCATCAAGGAATAATCTACAAAATGACTGGCCTAACCTCTTTAAAAGGTTCAAGTGGAGAAGAAGAACAAAGAAAGATGAATTATTACCAATGTTTTATCAATGTTTATTCCCTGATTTTGACACATTTGTATTGTGGTTATGTAAGAGAATGTACTTGATTTTTAAGGAATACTCACTGATGTATCCACTGATGTATATCTAGAGGTAAAGGAAAGAGAAAGTACCTAAGACAGTGGTTACTGCAAATATCTATGATTTAATAAACACACGCCCACCCCCTGAATTTTATAAATGTGACCTAATGGTCACAAAACTTTAGAAAATTTCAACAGGCCACCTAAAATCGGATAGTTTCATTTCTTTCACGACTTCAGACGTAACAGGTTTATTGTTTTTGAAACAAGAAAACAGCATTCCAATTTATTTAATATCAGTTTTATGTGACACAGCAGCATTCATGAGGAAATGCAGAACTGAAGGAACAGTTGGGCCCAAGTATTGCTATGCTCGATCTGAGGACGAGAGAACTCTCCTGGAGGAAGAGGCTCCCTGAAGGGGCGTGAGGTAAGTGCAGTCAACTATGGAAACAGCAAGTCACGTGGTTGGGATTCTCCGTGGAGTCCCTTGTCTTTGGAGATTAGGATGCCCCTTCCTCCGGGGGGAGGGAGGATGCCCCTTCCTCCGGGGGGGGAGGGAGGATGCCCCTTCCTCCGGGGGGAGGGAGGACGCCCCTTCCTGGGAGGGGAGTGAGGATGCCCCTCCCTCTGGGGGGAGGGAGGATGCCCCTTCCTGGGAGGGGAGTGAGGATGCCCCTTCCTCTGGGGGGAGGGAGGATGCCCCTTCCTGGGAGGGGAGTGAGGATGCCTCCTTCCTGGGGAGGGGAGAAGCCTCTTACATGAAGGTTTCATGACCTGCTCCAGGAGAGACAGGCGAGAGAAGGTCAGAGTGACCCCCGTCCCTCTGCCGTTACCTCAAACTCCTTCAGCTGAAAATGATCAGTATGTCCATGTGCCGCATTTCGGGGCAGTGTGTCCTGAACCTGATGGGCGGGGGGGGGGGGGGGGGGGGGATCTTTAAGCATTGATCCTGTCTACCCTGCCTGAAAAATATTTCAATATTCCTAGTGGCGGGAGGGAAGTCCTCTACAGAAAACCCCAGCTAATAACAGAAAGAACGGTAGGGTGGGAAAGTTCCAGTTTGAAACCTCCATTAAATAACCCATTCATGCGGTCATTGTTGAATAGCAGAGAGCGCCACTGAGAATGGGTGAGGACATCTCAAAGTGGGAGACGCTAGCCGGGCGGTGCCAAGTACCCACCCTCTCCTCCTCGGAGCTCCTGGCAGGAGAGGTTCGGAATGAGCCTCAGACTGGCTTCGACCCTCCCCCCCCACCACCACCTCTTGCCCGGCATGACCACAGCTGACCCCTTGTTCCCTGTGTCTGGGAAGGTCTTACTCTTTTGGTCATTTCAGTCAGTAGGAACATGGGTGAAAATAAAAGTTTCATGTGTTTTTAAGTCAAAATCCTATGTGAAGTAAATGTAATCTTTTACATTTTTTTTTCACTTTTCAAAAACTCTTAGCCATGCTTATTTATAAGCTAGAAGTAGTCTCAAATATACTGTCTTTTTAAACTTTCTTTTTCATTTTTTTAGATTGAGTTATGATTGATATAAAACATTATATTAGTTTCAGGTACACAGCATGATGTAATATTTGTATATATTGAGAAACGATCACCACAATAAGTCTAACATCTGTCCCCATACATAACATAAAGGTTTTGGTTCCTAAAGCACTTTTCCTCGTTTTAATAAAAGCTCGACCATTTGTCACCTAATGTTCTAGTCTTCTTGTATATCATCAGCTCTGGAGGGAAGCAATTTTTAAATTTTTGAAGCAAATTAACAACGAGCAATACCAAGGAGGAAATAAAGACACAAAGGTTGCATGAATAAAACCATGAGTGATCAGAAGGCCCCGTGGAGGAAGAGAGGTCTGATTTAACAGGTGAGGCTTTAGAAATGACACCTGTTCACTGAAAACGCAGAACCCGGGAAAGCAAGCTGCAACCAGACAGAAGACAGCGCTGAGAAGGAAAAAATGAGAACTATTCTGGAAGCCATTAATGTGCCAAAGGGCGCAGCGGGTTGTAAGCAGCCTCTTGAGGAGGATGGGAGTCTCCCCCAGCGGGGGAAGGGGAGAAGAACACAGGAAGTGGAGAGAAGCCGGTGGGAGGGAAGAAACGCCAGCATGTGGGAGGGGTCAGATGTTGCCGCTGCCGAGTCACCGCGGAAGGGGCACCATGTAGCAGACTCTATTTCCAAGACGGTGCAACAATGGCTCCCATCGCAGACCCTCTTCTGCAAGGGGACCTTGCCTCTTTCCCGCCAGGAGGTGGAGCCTCCTCTCGGCGCAGGGAGTGTGTGGGTGGGCTCCTGGCTGCTTCGGCCAAGAGGGCAGGGCAGAAGTGGCCTAACCTCGGTTCTGGGAAGGCTTTTTTACCTGGCCAGGTAGCAACTGCTTCCTGCCTCTTGGAAAGTAGCCACCATGTTTGAGTGAAACTATCTAGGAACCACTGAGAGAAGCCTAACCCACGTGGAGAGGCCCTGGAGCGTCAGACATCAAGGTCAGGGATACAGGGGCGGGGGAGATAGACGGAGGATTACCGAGGCACCAAGCTGAGAGGAAAGAAGCCATCTTCACAGCGAATCCTCAAGCCCCAGACACCCCAAGCTGACACCTCAGGGGCCAGAGCCAGATTCCTCAGCAGCTCCCATACTTCCACTGGGAAGGGCTGACGAAGCTGCTCAGCAGCACAGCGCTCACTCGAACTGAGGCCCACGGGGCAGAAATGCTAAGAGAGCTTTCTGAATTGTTGTCCCATTGGGGTCAGTCACGTGAACAACTCGTTTGAATGGGGCAGCTCTTAAAGGGCCCTCAAGCTACACATGAAGTCTAGTACATCAAAGAGGCAGAGAGCCAGGTGCTCCCAACCCTCCTAAACTGAAGTCCTTCTTAAATAAGAGGACTTGAAAAATGGCGGAGCAGATGTCTGTGGAGCATCAGTGTTGAATCATTTGCCCTGTACGGTAGCAAAGCTGAGAAAAAGACGTTCGGCCTTGAAAAGTCTGAGTTGGTCCCTCGGGGACAGCACCTGGAAATACAGCAAAGTAGCCTTTTGAAAGCCTAGCTCTATGACCACACCTTTGGGTGCCCTTCTCTCTGACGTGTCAATCCTTAAGACAATGTCTGTTGCCGTTTCTTCTTGATCACACGGAGCAGGCTTGTGGACCTTCTTTTCGGAAGCATCACACGTGACTTTATAAGGCTATTATAGCTGTAGAAAATATGTCTGCAGGTAAGAGAGTCAAGAATGCGTGCCTCTTTGAGCAGTCTCATCTATGAGCACAACCTGTTATTCTTAATCATTTCCCAACGTTCGTTTTGGCAAGGTTTGTCCATCTTCTACTTTAACAGGTGACCACATAAAAAGCCTATTGATCTTCAACAGAATTTATCAATTCATTCCATAACAACTATACCGTGGAAATCTACGCCACTCCCAGAAAATAAAATCTCTGGCCAGATGGTTAAAATGTCTCATTTACTTGCTAAGCGTAAATCACAAGCCAATATACAATTGAGCAAAGACTTTCATTGCTAGCACCTTCTTTTCACACCTGCAGGGGAAATCCCTTGAAGCTACTGGCTGGTGTGAAAAAGACCAGCTGAACTGTGAACCAGGCTAACCCCCGTGACAGCATCTGGTGGCCATGGGGGCATCCCAGCTATGTCCTTGTCTGGCAGGCCTCTTTGGAGCAGGAGGTCCTGTGAACTGGGCTAACCCCCTTGACAGCATCTGGTGGCCATGGGGGCATCCCAGCTACGTCCTTGTCCGCCAGGCCTCCCTGGAGCAGGAGTGTCTTCTGGAGCCAGTGCAGACACTCAGAAGAGCATCTCCCCCAAGTCATAAGCTCTGCCTTCTATTCTACATTCTGCCTTCCCTCCCCACCCGCCCTCAAGTCCCTGGAAAACTTAGAAATGCTCCTTAAATATGGAAAGAGAAGGTCCGGAGAAAGATACTCCAAACCGCTGCTAATGGGACTTTCTTGGGGAGTAAAAATGCCGATCAGTGCTTAAAAATGCAAATTGAAACAAGATATCCCCTTTGCCTATTAAATGAGCAAAAATAAAGGATTATGATTGTTTAGAAAGTCAGCAAGAGTTCAGCGAAACGGCTCTTCTCAACATTGCTCACCTGTAACCTGTGACCTGTGACATCACAAACTGGTGAAAGCTCTTGGGAAAACTGTCAGGCAGTGAGTGGACAGTGGCGTGATACAGTGTCAATTTGCCATGGGAAAAGCTGTAAGTTCAGAGCTGAACATTAAAAACAATCAATTGGATGCCCCGGAGGGGCAGAGCATCGCCCCCTGGTGGGCAGAGCAGCGCCCCTGGTGGGCGTGCCGGGTGGATCCCAGTCGGGCGCATGCGGGAGTCTGTCTGACTGTCTCTCCCCGTTTCCAGCTTCAGAAAAATACAAAAAAAAAAAACAAACAAAAAAAAAGTCAATTGGGAGAAAACAATGTGTGACATGAGAGAAATAGTCATGCCAATTATGGCACACAGAGTATTACAACCATTAAAAATCATAAACATTCTAAAACAATATAGAAAAATGTAAATAATGACAGGGTATAAAATTAAGTGTAGACCATGATTACAACTTTAAAATTTTAAACAAATACAAATAGAGGATATAAGCAAAAAAGAAAAAATTATCGTACTTTTCACTCCATAAGATGCACTTTCTTTCTCCCAAAAGGAGAGGGGAAAATGCCCATGTATCTTACAGAGTGAAAAATATGGTATTTTATTAAACATTTTAACACACCATTTGGTTCAGATTTTCCTCCTTAAAACCCTAGGTGTGTCTTATGGTCAGGTGCATCTTATGGAGCGAAAAATATGATATAATAAGTAGTTCAAGTTATGAATTTTTCTTTTTTTGCCACATCTAATAGGAAATGATGAAGCTATTTCTTTTCTTTTTTTTCTTTTTTTTTTCCGAGGCTATTTCATTTTGTAAGGAGGAACTTGAGACACGGGAGGTAAAATGTCCCTAGTTATATATACAGAGAAAGAGTTCCGGAAGGGAACTCAAGTCTTCTCCTGCCCAGTCTAAAGTGGATTCTGTTCTCACCAAACCACCGCAGTATTTCTACTTGAGGAATTTGGAGAAATGGTTTTTCTCAAGCAGTTAGGTTGTATTCAGGCTAATTTTGAAAGTGTTAGTTTTACTTTTGAATACTAGAAACATGTACCAAAAAAAAGAGAAAAACAGTAAAGCGGCACATATTATGGCGATATAATCACATTTATCTTTGGAGAGTTATTTTCTCTTTAGAACTTAGGAAGCAAGGCTCCAAGAGGAAGCACTCTTTCGGAAAGAAAACAAACTGGCATTTGCTGCCATTTCACAGCCTGGGTCGGAACAGGACCAGGGAGCTGCCGCCTTTCTGCTCTGGCGGTTTCACAGGGCCGCCTGCCCAGAGGAGTCTGCCGTCACCATGGCAACCTGGCACGGCTTCCGAAGGCTGGGGGGAGGGGCCTGCCTCCCTCATCAGGCTGTTCTTCTGTTTTCTCACGTGAAATGCCCTTTTGCCGTCTGCCAGTGGAAACCCTCAGAAACGCCCCCAGTCCTTCTTCGTTTACCAGGTCTCCTCCATAACTTTCGAGAAAAGTAGTGACCACCTTCTTTTCATTAAGTCTTCTGACGTTTTTTTGATGGGCAGCTGAGTTTTGTCTCAAGTCCACTGTGGTCAGTAGCAGTGGCAGTGTTGAAAATGATTCCGTGTAAGGTTAACAGTCAGTCCTTTTCCACAAGGGCAGCTATATCAATTATTAACACAGTCCAATACTTGTTCTTCATACTGCCCAGAGCACCCCCTGGGCTTCCCCTTTCACACACACCCCAAACCCCCACCACCACTGCCCACTGTCCTGGACACCTGGCTTTTCCCCTATGAATTCCCTGATCTCCCTGGCAACGAAAGGGTTGATTGATATGTAGAGCACCAGGGGACCTCCAGCCTTCTGGCCAGTGTGGGCTCTGATTGGTTAAGTTAGATGTTTTGACTATAACCCCTTTCTTTGGAGTCACTGAGATTCAGCAGGAAAAAACTCACAGTGAATAGCAATGTCTGCCACGAGTCTAGAAAGGGGGAGAGGGCAGACCTGCTCAACGACGCCGGTCTGCTGAAACGGTCCGCAGCGCTCAGCTCGGCACTCCAATTCCATCATGAGTTCCACCATCTTGACTCCTCATGGACGAAAAGGGGTTGAAGAAGGGAGGGAGGAAGAGGTCTAGGCAGTAAGGAAAAGGGGAGGAAGACGCCCCCCCACTGCACAACTGGGACAGTTTTGTGTTTTTGGTGGACAGGCTGCTATGCACAATCCACTGAACCAACTGCCAATTTTAACTAATCAGATCTTGACCCTTTGACTTCCTATTTACAGTGTTCATAGAACAGCATTTCCGTAAATGCTCTGTGAAATAAGCATATGAATAATAACAGGAAAAACAATGCTTTTCATAGTGTTGACCACACAGTGAACACTAACTAGTCTGTGCACTTTGCATGTGTTCACTCACTTAATTGTCCAAAATCACTCTGAGGTTTACATTATACAAAAATATTTATATATTAAAAAGTATATATTTTATTTTATTTCAAACAGGGAGATACTGAGGCTCAGAGAGGTTAAGTAATTTGGCCTCAGTTACATAATTCAGAAATGCAGAGTCAGGATTTGAACCCAGGACATCGGACTCCAGAGAATACGTTCCTCTGTGATACATTATAATTCCTCCAAGGCATTGTTTGCTGGAACAAAATGTCAGCGCCTGCATATCAAACTCAGCATTTTCCTGAGTGAAGCAAAATGAGACCAGCTTCCCGACAGAGCCCCAGGCTGCACCACACGTGGGTCTCCCCAGACAGAACAGCTGCGCTCCGTCCCTCAGAACCCCTGAGTCAGGAGTGCCCCGTGCTTCTCGGCCCTGGTCCCATGCCAGACAGGTGGACAGAGCTGCAAAGTCATAGGAAAGACCAGGGTCCACTGGCAGAAAGGGGTTCGCGTTGGGACCAACAGATAAACAAAAGCCACCCAGAAGAGCAGGAAGGAAAGGAGCAAGAACAGGGAATGCTAAGGTAGGGAAGACAGGCTGGACCAGCAGAGTCACAGAATGAGAGTGGACCTGGCTCAAGCCCTGGATTTATAGACAAGGAAACCGAGGCTCAGAGGGGGGACTAGGGTTGTCAATCACAATTAATGATAAAACTAAGTTCAAGTTTCCTCATCTCCAGACCAACACAGCCCAAATCATGCTGCATCAGGACAGGTAAAAAAGTCTGAAGCGGTGGCATGGCAGATTCCTCAAATCTGTTTTGCTCTTCTTCCCAGCACACCAACAGACTACATTTCCCAGCTTCCCTTGCAGCTAGGTGTGCTCACGTGACTGAGGCATAGCCAATGAAGGGAAGCTTGTCCATGCTCAGTCTCCTTTCTGCTGACCATGATAAAACCCCTGTGGGATCTTGGATAAGGTAGCAGAGCTGTCTTTAACCTGGTCCCTGAATGACTAAGTAGAGCAGACACCTTTGGAGGGGGCGGTCAGGATGGAGAGAAGGAATCATTATCTGGACTGGCCTGAACTATCATTACTGTATGAGTGAGAAATCAACTTCTCACAGACAACAGTATGGTGATTACTAGAGGGAAAGGGGGCTTGGGGAGGTGGGGGAGGTAGGGGAGGGTAGAGCGGGAATAGCGGTGATGGGAGGAGACTTGACTTGGGGTGGTGAACACACAGTATAGTATACAGATGACGTATTATACTGTTGTGCACCTGAGACCTATATAATTTTATTAACCAATGTCACCCCAATAAAGACAACTAAAAAAAGAAGTAAAGAAACTTTTGTGAGGAGCCAGGACATATTTGGAACAATTTGTTACTGCACCCATCCCACCCTGTTTAAGGAAAATTCCAGCTGACCTACCTACCTACCCCTCAAAACACACACACACACACATATATACACACACATACATACAGAGTCGTCAATCGTTTAATTTATAAAATGGTAGTACCCAACCACATCAGTTTAAAGTTGTTGAATCAATCATTTAAAGCTGTAAAACATAACAAGTCTCCTTTTTTATTTTGTTTTATTTTACAATTAACTCATTAACCATTAGTTCATTCCATATTAAATATGCTTTATTCTTTACTCTTGGTCTATAGCAGTGTGCTGGGGCCAGCTCATATCTGCTTGCCAATTGTGAAATTTTTGAGAATTTTGTGATCCAGTTGTTAAACACAGCAATTACTAAAAATTAAACAAACTTGCAATTCAATAAATTACACTAAAAGCAAGGTAATAAAGACTCAAACACCATCTCTTCCTAATTCTTGTACTGCATTTTGTTATTACCTATGGTCTTGTAGTAATTGACATCTCTGGTATCTGTATGATGGAAATTCTATGTAAGAGCACTTTAGTGCACATCTCTTTCCAACTCTGTGTTCAGAGACATCACCTTGGTAGCTTGAAATCAACTATAGTGGAAGCATTTACACCACAGAAATTGGCAAATGCTACTACTACAAATCAGGGCTTTTTTTTTTTTCCCTGAAAACTCAGTTGCTAAATATTTACACACAGAGTTGCCAATCATTTAATTTATAAAATTGACCACTGTTCTGAAAAGATAATCATGCTTGAACATCATCCTTTTAATTATTTTAAAAAACATGGAGGCATCTGGCCTGTAGGTTAACATGAAAATATGATCATTTTTAAGTTGTAACATTTTACTTAGTTTCAAAAATTAATAAATTGCTTTAAGAAAATTACTTAATGTTTTATTACCATGAAAGTAATTAGGATAAATGCTACATAAGACATATTAGTGGAAATTTAAACTCGTAATTTTCCATTCAGAGTATATGTCTGCTAACAGGGATTTTTCTTCCTTAAGTTACGCACAATCCTTTAAAACCAAAAGTTGACATAATGGAGGGTGGGGGTTTGCAGGGCTTTATATGTCCGTCCTTTTCAACCCACCTGTAGATTCCAAGCAATCCTAGCAACAATCCAAGCAGCCTTTCTTATTGAAAATAAAACAGAACTGATTCTAAAATGTATATGGATATACACAAAAGACTAAAGAAGCAATTGATTTGGGGAGAAAAATGAAATTAGAGGATTTACATTATCTGATTTCAAAGCGACAGTCGAGTGCAGATTACCTGCAGGAATCAAGGTGGTACAGTCCTAACCTGAAAACAAATAGATCAGTAGATCACAGAGCCCAGAAACAGACACAAACCTTCGGCCAATTGATTTTTGGCCAAGGTTGTCAGGTAGTTTAATGGGAAAATAATACTCTTTTCAACAAATGGTGCAGGACAATTGGATGGCCAGACATACGGAAGGCGTCTCCAGTCAGCCCCTCTTCAATCTGCGCATTCTGACACGCAACGTGGGTGGGCAGAAGGGCAGAGAGAGAGAGAGAGAGGCTTTGAAAGCGTGTATCTTCCCCTGTGATAGGAATTTCATTTCCATCAGAATATGTAGGGACCTGTTCTGTTCTAATTATTTTAATAAAATTTAATAAATATTTTATTAATAAAAAGATGCAGGCGTTATTTATCTCCTGGAGCCTGCTAAACTTCTGGCCAAAGGTCTAAAATAAAAGGACACTACTCATATGAAGTTTATCCTTTCGTTTCTTCGTCACATGCAGATGGCTCCTGGTTTAACCATTTTTCAAACTTGACGATGTTGCGAGAGTAACAGGCATTCAGTAGAAACCGCCCTTTGAACTGCGATCTTTTCCCAGGATGGTGACAGTCGGTAAAATACTCTCCCACGACGCTGGGCAGTAGAGTGAGCCGTGGCTCCCAGTCCGGTGCAGGATCAAGAGCGTCCACACCGGACCCCCTACAGTGCACTGTGATGCCGGCCTTTCTGGGGTAGTGTCCTGAGCACGTCTAAGGTAAACTAGGCGAAGCTATGACGCTCGGCAGGGGAGATGTATTAAATGCATTTTCGATTTATGATATCTTCAGTTTATGATGAATTTATCAGGATGTAACCCCTGCTGTAAGTCAAGGGGTATCTCCGTTTCATAATCATTTCTCTGGAACAGACTATAAGAGACTATCTACAAAACTGTGTTGGTGAACTAATCTAATGCAGTACACTTCACAGATTAAGCAAAGAAATTCCAAATAAAATTAATGTTAATAATCCAAAGAAACGAAAACCACAAGGCCAGGTCACCAGGCTTCTGCTCCAGTGGGTTTCTCAAGAATGTGCCTGTGACCACCGTGATCCCCCCGCAGCTGAGCCACCTGGGGAATCCCTGTGACGACCTGGGCTCCGCCCCTGCCTTCTGAAGGGCAGTCACTGGAGGGGGCCGAGCTTTACACACATAACATGCTCTCCACGTGGCACCGATACACGCGGAATCCACCTCTGTGACCAGACCGTCAGAAAAGGCCCCAAGGAAAGCGTGCAGAAACAAGACAAGGCTCCGTGGAAGCCGCTTCAGAAATGAGGAAACGGGGTTTGTTATCATAGCTCCAATTATGGGAGGCTGCTTGCACTCTGACAGTTTCTTACATTTTGAAAATGTCTTCTTTGAAGACTCAAGGACATTCAATAAAGAATAAGAACACAGACGTGAATCCCTCCATATGTTGTAAAACTAAAAATAAACTTTTGAGGGTTTATATTAACATCTAGAAAGTGGCTAAGAGCAAAGCTCCAATAGGACTGGGGCTTCAGGTTCAATCCTCACTAACACCGAGGAATCGGCCATCGGAGTGGAGACAGGATGTCAGAATGTCCCAGAACTCTTGGCGAAAAGCACAAGGGCAGCCCCTCTGATGACGGCACCGTGTTGGACTCACAAGTCCAGAGAACTTGCTTATTTTCACTGATGAAGTAACCTGGACTGTGAGCTCTGGCTTCCTCTTCCATTTGAACTTGGATCTTCAGCACCAACAGATATTTATGAAACACACCTTGCAGAAGAGTTCTGTGGAGAAGGAAAGAGCCCTTCTCCCCAGCCCCAGACACAAATTTCTCCTCACGCTTCCAGTGTACCTCTGAAACCACAGCACCATGCCGAAGCTATTGTAAAAGGCTGCGAAACAAAGCAAAACAGGCTGACCTGGCAGTGGCACAGTGGATAGAACATTAGCCGGGGACTCTGAGGACCCAAGTTTAAAACCTTGAGGTCATCAGCTTGAGCGCGGGGTCGCTGGCTTGAGCCTGGGATCATAGGCATGACCTCAAGGTTGTCAGCTTGAGCCCAAAGGTCATTCTCTGGCTTGAAGCCCAGGTTCACTGGCTTGAGCAAGGGGTCACTCGCTCCGCTGTAACACCCCAGTCAAGACACATATGAGAAGCAATCAAGGAACAACTAAGGTGCCACAATGAAGAATTGATGCTTCTCATCTGTCTCTCTTCCTGTCTGTCCCTGTGTCTGTCTCTCTCTCACTCACTATTTAAAAAATGCCTATAAAAGGCTAATAATATCAGCTCAGGTATGCTTTCCTGAAGTAAAGGCAACACAACTTTGACACCGCTGCGGAAGGGCATCGCCTGCTCAGCTCCAGGCTCTGATGGGCACGTTCCGGACGCACTTCAAGGTGGTAGCTCGCACTCAGGGAACTGTCGCTGTGGAAAGGATTAACACAGAACTCTGCCAAGTCACTGACAGCTATGTGAATAGTGAGCAAAACATCACCACTGAATGACCCGCGAGAAGCAAGCAGCCCGCATGTCCGGTACAGAAGTCGTCACAGGACCGCCCTTTCCCTGCTCGTGCCAGACAACGAGCCCGCACCCGTGCGGTGGTTCGCAATGCCTGTGACCACTTCTGGGGTTGAGAAATATTTCAAGTCAGTTCAATTTTACTCTACTTCTCACCCACGGTCAACGCGGAGAAAATGATAACGACAACAAGGCATGCCGCCAGCCTCTGCGGTGGTCACTTTCTCGGGACGATGGAACTGAAACGAGGCCAGGACCTAAGGGCCTGGACAGTCCCCTGGAGTCCTGGGAGCCTCGCTGGGCAGCGCTGCGGACCCAGCAGAAACTGGGACCGCGCATCCGCAGAGCTCGCTCGCAGGAGGGGCGCCTTCCCCGGCAGGACGTCGCAGCCCCCGCGGGAGGGAAGAAGGTCGGCACCTGGACAGACTTGGGCGTGCTTTTGCTGAGCTGGTGCAGCACCATGTCCAGAGGGTCAGGAGGCTGAGAGCATCGGGAACGTGCTTTAGTGAGGGACGGAACGCGTTTCAAACTGGCAACCGGGAAGGGAAGACAGGAAAGAGCTGTCTCGGGCCCAGGGGGGGGACAAGGTAGGAGACCAGGGGCCCTTAGTGGCCCTGGAGGTCTAGATGAAGTCAAAGGAGCCGTGTGCTGGGAAGGAGTCTGCAGGGAGCTGGGGGTGCAGGCTACAGTGCGGACAGGATGCTGGACTCAGATTCCAGAAGTAAAGAGTTGCAGGACAGACTCTGTCTAGGTCACGGTCCTGGGCGAGGATAGCTGAAATGGAGCAGGTGTGCAGGTATGTGCAGCTGGAGAGACAGAGACACAATGAGGCTGAAGAGTGAGATGGTTTTCCACGGGGGGTTCCATTCAATCCAGTGACACTGGGACATTGTGACTTGATTGGGGGGGGGTGAACACACAACGCGGTATACAGAGAGGTGTTGGAGAATTGGACACCTGCACTTGTACAATTATGTTAACCAATGTCACCCAAATATATATATATATTTTTAAAAAGATAACTAATTCAGACAGGAAAGATCTGGAGGAATAAGGACACGTGACAGAGTGAGGTAGTGGCCGAAAAGCCACCAAGAAGTACAATATTGTATGCAGATGTGAAAGAGTAATATTTTCAAGTTAGGCTGGGGAATCTAGGAGAATTCTCTCTCTCTCTCTCTCTCTCTCACACACACACACACACACACACACACACACACACATTTACAAAGTTAATATCAGGCCCCAGTCTTGTGATCTTCGTGATCTTTTTTTTTCCAGCTTACTGAATTAGAATTGACAAATAAAAATGTATATACTTAAGGCATTCAATGTGTTGATTTGACACCTGTATATACTGTAAAATGCTCACCACAATCAAGTTCATTAACATCCCCATCACCTCACCTAGTTACCTCTTTCTTTCATGCTGAGAACACTTAGGATCTACTCTCTTAGCAGCTTCCAAGGATGTAATCCAGTCTGGTTAACTCTGGTCGCCACGCTGTACTTTAGATCCCCAGGATTTACTCATCTTATACCTGGAAGTGCATAGCATTTGATCAACATCCCCCCCCATTTCTGCCACCGCCAGCCCATGGCGACCACCATTCCGCTCTGTTTCCATGAATTCGACTTTTTCAAGATTCTGCATAGAAGCGAGATTACACAGTGCGTGCCTTTCTCTGGCTGGCTTATTCCCCTTCGCATAATGGCCTCCAGGTCCATCCATGTTGTCACAATTGGCAGAATTTCCTTACTTTTTATGGCTGAATAATATTCCATTGGGATTATATCACATTTCTTAGTCCTTTTATTCATCAACCCTTAGATGCTTCCATATCTTGGCTACTATGAATAATGCTGCAATGAACAAGGGAGGGCAGACAGCTCCTTACAACACTAAGTTAATTTCCTTCAGATCTACTTCAGGGCTGGTTTAAACAAACCACGCCACCAGACAGAGAGGCAAGGAACTACAGTGTTGGTCTCTAATCCATTAGCAATACTGCACCCTTCGCACTGGCAAACATGAAATTGATACCTGCTATATGAACAGTCCTCCAAGGAAAGAAACCAAATCGAAAAGGAAAAACATGACTATGTTCTCCTGGGACATTTTAATTTTTCTTTTAATGGAAATTGGAAAATAATATAAAATTCTGCCTTTCTGTGAAGGAAGCAAGTTGGTCTCCTCTTTGCTACTCAGCTCCCCCTAGTGGAGTGTTGATGATTTTCATGACATGCCCAGAGAGAGCGGACACCAGAGTCCGGGCCAACCTTCGGCACGCACATCCAGGTAAGATGTCAGAGTGTCAGCATGGGAAAGAGAAAGAAACTAATCAGAAAAACTAAGGGGGGAAAACAGCACAGCAGGGAGAGAAGCAGCAAGAGAATAAAGGAATATAATTATTTTTAAAAACTCTCTTCTATCACTTGTTAGGTTTTTATCATATTAAACAGTATATACATTATATTAAAATACTAACTCTATTATATTCCTAACTTGTCTTTAAAGAAATGTTTTTAGTATTGGAAATAAGTTTGACTCCAAGGAGACAGGAGAGTGTCGCTGACATTTTGCCGTCGCTTTGATAGACCTCACAAACATCGCCTGGAAGTCTATTCTTCCAAACCCAGAACAAGGTTGCATATTTATTTGCCTCAGGAACAGTTCGCCTAGGAGGATGCCCTGCCTCTCTGACCAGGACAAAGCCACTTCTACAGAGTTCTGCAACGTTTTGCAAAGTGCACCCATCCCTGTGCACAGGAACAGACTGCACTTGGAAATACCACCAGAAAAAAGCAGAGGAACACAGGTTAGGCGGACCCATTAGGCAGAGATATCAACGTTGGACAAGATCGGTGACTTCAGGAAACACAGCACGTGACAAAATTTTTGGCAGGAAAACACTGCCCCGGCAGCCTGGCTGGCCTTTCTCTTCCGACCGAAGAAGAACAAGGAAGCCCTTCCCCCGTTAGGCACAGAAGCAGCTCGCCCGGCGTGAACACCGCCTCCCACCCAATGAGCACACTGTGCGAAAGCTGCCCGAGCCATGTGGCTCCCCCGGGGAACAGAACTTCCAGTCTTCCTCGATCGATTTTTGCAATAAAATCCAAAGTTCCTCCCTATGTCACCCCACGCCGTCTCCAGGGTATAAACATGCCCTACGAATGCAGAGAACTGAGCTGGAGGAATAATGGTCTCAGTGGAACCAGGTATGGAGAGAGCAGTCCTTACACATTACCTGAGGCCAGGCAGGGCCCTACAAACACATAAAATACGGAAGCTTAAAAATATCATCAGGAATTCAAACAGCGGCCTCAGGAGATCATCAATATTTAAATGTACGTGCAATGTTGGATGACTATATAATTTATCATCCAAAGCAGGATACTTTTAGAGTGAAAAGGGTGCTATTAATAAGTACCCGAAGACAATCAGGTCTTGAGCTCCTTACATTCACTCAGTGAAGTCTTTTTCTAGGGCAAGGCACAGAACAGGGATGAATGAGCCGCCCCGCCCACTTCTGCAGGGATCTGTGAGCACGTGCATCGGAGCTGGCCCGGACTAGCACATGGACACGGTCCAGAAAGACACGGTTGGGAAGAAGGGGGCTAGCCCTCCCCAACCAGAAACAAATGGCGGGGGAAGGCGACCTGGTCCTTGAGCCACTTCACAGAGAAACCGAGAGGTGGACCGGTCCTTAGCTCTGTGGATTCTGACGCAGTCTGTTGCCGCCACGGTATGTACCATAGGCAGCTCCCTCTCTGCTTCCATGCCGTCCTTCACCAGCAGCTGCAGTGGAGACTGACCACCAGGGGTTATGAGCCCCATCATCCCACCCTGAGTGTGGATCCTATTCCCCTTCTACTTGTAAGACGTTATCATAAAAGTTGTCGTGACCAAACAAGTCCCAACATGTGCAGGCCAATATCTCACTTGAACTTCCAAGAAAAATCTGTGTGAAATAACAAACGAGCCCCCCAAAATCTGATTTGGAAAGCATGGTCCACACAGGTGTCTCACGCTGTGAAATAAATGCTATCCTGGTTTAATTCAGAATCCTAGATACGAACAATGAGAGGTCAACTCAACCTAAATTTGTATCTGCATTTTGCTGACGCCGACCAAGTACATCATGGTTATCTGTGCAGTTGTGCAGTTGGCATAACTTCTGGCAGAAAAGGCTGGAGCCAGCCATCTCTGACTCGCTAATAAGATGGACTAAACACCCGACAGTTGCTTGTTACATAACATCCCACTCGGGCTTTGTGAAGGAATAAAAACACACAACGTAAAAGCAACCAAACTATACACAAGTATTTTGGTGCATCCATTCATCTATGTACTGAACCTACGAACCTACACTCTGTGCATTGAACCTACACTCTGCGTACTGAACGTACACTCTGCACTGAACCTACACTCTGCGTACTGAACCCACACTCTGCGCACTGAACCCACACTCTGCGCACTGAACGTACACTCTGCGCACTGAACGTACACTCTGCGTACTGAACCTACACTCTGCGCACTGAACCTGCGCACTGAACCTACACTCTGCGTACTGAACGTACACTCTGCGCACTGAACCTACACTCTGCGCACTGAACCTACACTCTGCGCACTGAACCTACACTCTGCGTACTGAACGTACACTCTGCGCACTGAACCTACACTCTGCGTACTGAACGTACACTCTGCGCACTGAACCTACACTCTGCGCACTGAACGTACACTCTGCGCACTGAACCTACACTCTGCGTACTGAACGTACACTCTGCGCACTGAACGTACACTCTGCGCACTGAACCCACACTCTGCGCACTGAACCCACACTCTGCGTACTGAACGTACACTCTGTGCACTGAACCTACACTCTGTGCACTGAACCTACACTCTGTGCACTGAACCTACACTCTGTGCTGGGCACAGTCCACGGTGAACCAGACAAGTTCCCCTTCCTGCACGGAGTTTGGAGACCATGAGCCAGAGACAATGGATACACAAATAATTTCTATTTACTACCAAGTAGTGCTAGTAAGAAGAGAAAGCAGGGTAAAGAGTGGTCAGGGAGTTCCAGAATGGTCCCTTGCAGAGGATGTGTATAAACAGAGAGTGGATGTGAGGAGGCAGAAGTCACGCCATGACAGGTGGCCGGAGCTACTTGGGCAGGTGGATAGACAGTAAGGACAATATTTTACATCTATAAAAACTAATCACTACAAAATACATTTTCAGAACTGAACTTCCTCACTTGTATCCATTCCACTGACATTAAAATGAACATTTGAAGAAGATAGGCTTCCTTGCAGGTGGGAATAGAAACTGGGGAAAGCGTGTAGAAAGCAATTTGGAAATATGTATCAAAAGTAATGCAATGCTCATAATTGTTAAATTCAGTAAGTCTATTCCTAAGACTATACGCCGAGAATGTATTCAAAATGTACACAGACCTTTATACAAAGGCGTCTATAGATACCCACATCAAAGATACCTCCCAGTTATAATAGCAAGAATTAGAAACAACCACAAAGTCTAGCAGCAGAAAAAAATATGTTAAACGGATTACAATATGTCTATGTAATAAAATAAATAATTAAAACAACTAAAAAGCAAGTTTTGTGCAATATCTGTGTAATATTTCAGGGCATGAAGAAATGCTCTGAGAATGTTAAGGGAAAAGGTCAAGTATAAAATTATGGACACGAATGATTCCAACTTGAAAACACTGATATATTCATATAGACATGAACAGTATTCCAGGGGAAGTGCAGTAAAATGGGACTATCTCTGAATTAGGAAAGTACAGGTAACTTATATTCTATATATATTCTTCTTTAAAGGCTGTTATTGTTCCACAAAGAGCATGATTTACATTTATAAGAAAACAATTGACAAAATAAAAGTATACAATTTGATATTGTTGGCCTTTTTATATAAAAAGGAGGGCCTGCCATTAGAAGTGTATCACGTCCTCAGGAAGATGTAGTGTGTGATGTCAGTATTCAGGGGAAGGCCCTCAGTTCCTCACTTTCATTCTTGAGTTTGTATTCTTCTGTTCCCGTTTATTGGTGTGCTTGTTTTCCTATCAACCTAGACACAGGACTGTGTCAGGATCGTGGGTGGATCCTGAGGGTCTCACAGAGTGAGGTCTCACATAGGAGATGCTCAATAAATGCCAACTGAATCATGTGACGTTACACATTTGCAGTAAGTGGTCCTACTGTTTAGAATCTTCTAGTCACTGCAAACAGAGACCATTGTTTTATAAGTCAAAGCATATACTATCCTTAGAGTAACATTAAATTGTTCCACATTCTGATTCAGCATTCAGGGCTTTCTCTTTGCAAAGCACTTTGAGTGCTTGAAATAACAATAAGCTTGTGTGTGTGTGTGTGTGTGTGTGTGTGTGTGTGTGTGTGTGTGTGTGTAAGTGGTGTAACTGAACTTGTCCAAAGTCACTGTAGTTATCCTATTTCTCTGTATCATTTTTCATTACTTCACCTCAGAGAGATCAGATGACTTAGATGTTTTAGAATATCTTGTTTTCTAAAGAATCGTCTTTTTTCGGTTTTTAGTCTTGCATTGGGAATTTAAGCATAAGCATAACAGTCATTAATGTTAACAAAAGCCAGTTCTAGCAGATACTAAGCGGTCAACATCTGCACATATGTGCTCGATTACCTGTGACCTGACACACTGCTTCTCTCTGATTCAAATACACAAGCGAGCAGACATTTCTTTGAACAGGGCACTCTGCCCCAGAATCACTGCCCCCCTATACACTCACTGTTCCAATCACGTTCTTAATAAATGTGCAAAATCTCCTTCTGTTGAAAATGTGCCTGCAGAGAGAGGAGGCTCTCTCCCACCCAGAAATCAAGTGTCTCTGCTAATTGGGTCGCAGGTCGAGATCCATGAATGAACCACATGATGTCCTGAACTCAGTGGACCGAACAGGTCGCTGACCCCTGTAATTCTTTCCAGCGACAGAGACAGGGAGAGGGCAGGGGGTGAGAAGAGGCCAGACAGCAACAGCAGGTACAAGGGTCGGACACGCCGGACTCTGTAAGCCACAGTCATTTCAGGATGCACTCCTACTGCCATCAGAAAACAGCGTTTCTGTTTCTTTTTATTATTATTATTTTTTTTTATTCATTTTTAGAAAGGAGAGAGAGAAAGGAGAGAGAGAGAAAGAAGGGGGGAGGAGCAGGAAGCATCAACTCCCATATGTGCCTTGACCAGGCAAGCCCACGGTTTCGAACCAGTGACCTCAGCATTTCCAGGTCGACACTTTATCCACTGCGCCACCACAGGTCAGGCCTGTTTCTTTTTATTTTTAAGGTTAAAGAAGAAAAAAAAAAAAGCTAATATCAAAGTCTGACTACAAAGATGCTTCAGAAGGTTTAACTATACATTTATATATATGTTTATCAGTATTGTGGATTAAAATACAGTATTTTCCATAGGAGGGGAGCGTTAAGTATATAACAGCATTACCTCAAAATGAATTCTATTCAGTGAGATGTGGGTAAGTGTTTAAAAGCCAATTCTCTGGGGAAAAAAAAAAAGGAAAAACAACTTCCTGCTCTATAGCATTTTCGGTTTCCATGGTGAAAGTACACCCACCATGTCTGATCCTCAGCTACAACGTGATGTCCCTGAACGCCGCGCTGGGAGGAGACGCCCAGGGTCACTCTCGCCAGCCAGTGCGGGCTGGATCCTCCACACCGCTGACTCTTGCTAAAAGCATCATGGAATTGTTCCAGGACCGTGGAAACTGAGGTCGTCCCAGGAGGGTTATATTTATATCCTACAGCGTGAGGACAGAACGTGTCTAGCACCTGGGGTCACCGTGCTTTCTGTGCACCGAAGGAGAATCGTCCTTAACGCTTCCCTTCCTACTCCTTCTTCTCATGTCTCCTCTTAAGAAAGGACGTCAAAACCAACAGCTGAGCTCCCAGGGGAACCCTATACCCCACGTGGCCTGATAGGGAACTTGCAGCAGCTGGAGAGTCAGCTCTTCACTCGGGCTCCCGCCCCGGGTGAAGAACACAGTGGTCCTCACTGAGCTATTCGCAGCCACTCAGACCAGAGTGTGAGTGGAGTGTGCGAGCTCAGACTCTGAGCGCAGCGCAGTTCACGAGAGACGTAACAAAGGGGCGCCGTCTCCACTCTGCTTAAAGGGAGATGATCGTCACCAGGGAAAGGGGACGAGCTTAACCAGCGAACACGCCCTTCCCTATTGGCAGTCTTGCCGAGCGCTGGTCTTGAAAAGCAGCCTTCACCCCACAGACGTCATCAGGGCACAAGCTCTGGGGCAGAACACGACGTCAACACCGGGGCACTTAGCTTGCTGACACATCCGAGCACACGGCCTGCTTGCACACTGCCTCTCTGTGGGATCTGCACTACCTGGTACCCGCACCTGCCAGAACGGGCGCTTCATGCCTGTCCGGAGTCACACAGCCACTGTCCACCATTACTTCTAAGCTGGTGCTGGCCCCCCCCACGGCAGTGTCTCTGCCCTCTGAGAGTCCCCTCCTCTCCGGGGGCCATGGTGCTGCTGGTTCTGAGGGGCCCTAGGCCCATGCAGGCTGTGGAATGTTCTCCCTACACTCTCTGAGCCTGGGATAGACACAGCGTGCAGGGGACAGACACTGGCGCTGCTGGCCTCCCCTCCACACGCCCCCTCCTCGGAGAAGAGCACCCACGTTTCCCCTGGGGAGGCTTCCAGAGACCATCCGTCTGGCCCCCAACGCTGGCCTGAGACCCAGTCAGGCCGCTCCGCCCCCCTCTAATTGGAGGTGTGAGTCAGGTGACCGCAGGACAGAGGCTGAATGGGGCCGAGCGTGGCTCCAGCGAAGGATCGTCCTGCCCCCCCCAGACCCGCCCTGGCCCCCTTCTGCTCAGGTCTGTGTTAAGCTTCGGCTCGATTCCAGGAGCTGCAGCTTCAGTCACTGCCCTTTATGCTCAACCTACCCAGAGTCGTTTCAGCTGTTTGCAATTGAAGGACGCTTCCGGGCATAAACCCATTTACAGACGACTCGGGACAGACAGGACAGACAGGAGTGAAATCGTCTTCATCACCTGCGTTTCCCTGAGGTTCTCAGAGGTCACCTGGGAGCCTTCTCCCAGCACTGGCTATGGGCAAGCCAGGGAATCACGCTCTTTTATGCTCACTCCAGGGTCTCAAGATATTATGTGGGTCCCAGAGAGAGCGGAATTGCAGGAGGGACAGTCCCCTTTGGGAGCTGGGGGCAGGGAAGGTCCCAAACAGTTCTCAGTAGGACCTCGGGCTGCGTCCCGCCCGAGGCTGCTCCCGGGGTTCTGTTCCGGGTAACTCAGCGAGAGGCAGATGAGAATAACGGCAGCACATGTTAGCAGGCTATATCCAGGCGGAGGAATCTTATGTTCCCGAACACTGAGCCACGGGGACCTCAGGACCTTCTGTAGGTGACATCTCGGAGTAAGCCCCTGAGTTCCACGCGGGATCATGAGGAAGCAACAAGCCAGCGAAGGAAGGCTGGACAAAGAGCTACATGCAGGTTAGCAAAATCCATCAGAGCCATCCAAGCATCCAAGGGCCAACCGCCACGACGCTGGTAAGATTCAGCACTGCAGCCATACAGCAGGGATGGGGGCGATTAAGTCCAACACCCTGGTGGTGAAGCGCAGGTCAGCGGGGAACATAATGGCTGTGTCTCAGTTAGAAAGAAAAACGACAGGCTGTTGGCATCCTAGCTATTACTGGTCATTACTGTCGCACATCAAAGAAGGAAAACGGTACTGAAAAGAGAGTCGCTCAATGGTAGAATCAAGGAGTTACAAGAAACATAAAAGGAAAAATGGAGTCCCGTCCCCGGCAGTCAAACAGTTGAAATTAAACCAGTGAGGAAGGCGGCAGGGAAGCCCAGGAGAGCGTGACGTTCTGAAGCAGGAAAACCTGAATTTGGACTTAAGTCAGCCACAGCCACCTTGGTCAGCTGAGCCGGCTTCTCAACCTCCCCGAGACCTTGGCCTCCCGTTTCCCGCTTGTGAAATGGGTGAGGCCACCCACCACCTTGCAGACTGAATGATACCACGCAATACCAACTACCACGAGGTTCTCGCCAGGAGGCGGTGAGTACATCGGACGCAGTGTGAGCACATCCCCGAGGGAAGTAGCCACGGGCCCCTCGCTACACAGTGAACAAATCCCTTCACGATCACCGTAAAGAGGGACGGGGCAGAAAAGCAGAGCAATAATTGGTATAAAGTGCCATCAGGTAGGCGTGGGTGAGGTGCCATGAAGCAGTGACCTGCCTGCTGTCCCTCCAGCATCTCCCGTGACAGGAGGCAGCATGGGAAAGACAGTAGCTCAGAAGTGGGTGCAAAAAAAAAAAACAAAAACCAGCCTGGCATCTTGTGTGCTTTAGGTGTGAAAATACAGGAATCAACGCTGAGCTTTCAGCGTGTATAAAAATAGCTCTTCACCTGCTGCTGCCTTTTCCACTGGCCACAAAGGCTATTGTTTATTTCAGCATCTGGGAAAGCAGCTGCCAAAGCCGCTCTCTGGTGCCGAAGGGAGCGCAGGGGGGTGGCGCGGGGAGTGTGCTAATGAGCGGGCTGGGGTGATTAGTGCGATTGCTCACACAAGATCTTTCTTCTCCCCGGAATGTGTTAGGACTCTGATCTGCCAGTGTGGGCCCCTGCATGCTAATGCGGGCCTGCCTCTCAGTGGGCACAGCAGTTAGCATTTCCAATGAGCTGAGTTCCCATTAGCTCCCACAGTCCCTCCCACTCCATGCTGCAAACCCAGGGTGGGTCCCCCCCCCTTTGCAACATGGTACCTTAAAAGCACTTAGATCCTGGGTCAGAGGTTTGGGGGGGAGGGAGTCATCTGTCATCTTTGGCTTTGGGAAGCCTTGCCCCTGGGGCTGACAGCTGCCGCCCAGTCCTGCTGGGGCCAGACAGCCCAGGCTGGAGCACCTTCCAGGGAGAGCAGGGGACAAGGGCTAGCTGTCTCACGTCCCCAGAAGTCAGCTGCGGGAGCAAACCTCTAATTGGAGTTGTGAGTCAGGTGACCACCGGACAGAGGTGGAATGTTTTAGTGGAGTCGAGAACCGTTGGTTCCAAGCCAGCCAGAAGCTCACTGCTTCTCCTGAACCATTTGCCATGAAAAGGAAAAGTAAACACGTGCTTTACAGTGATTTTTCCCAGTGGACAGCTCCGATCTTTGGCACTCTGTGTTCTTTCCGTCAACACGGTATGGACCGGCTATGGTAGGTTTGGGGCAGTTGTGACCATCACCAACAGCTCCCTGTCCAGCCTCAGTTCCTTCGCTCCTTTGCCGCTGTACCCCGAGCGGTTCACACTGATGACAAAAATATCAATGCAGGCTCACTTGACATCAAATTAGCTAGCAACCCCCATCACCGAGCAGGAGACCACGGAGGAAGACTCGCTCTCGCCGAACTTCCCCAGATCCATCTCCGACGGCTGTGACTTCTCTCCCTTCTCATGCCGAGCCAACACGCACAGCCACATGCATGCTCCGTAAGCCTTACACCCTCTGCTTGTTAAGGGGAAAGGCACAACATGGGTGGGGGAGGAATATGGGGGCTAAGACTGGCTAATGGCGTAAAATCCTGGGTGTGCATAGCCATGATTGATAATGTCTCCCCCCAAAACATAAGTCATAAGAAAGTTTCATGGGGCGGTCTTAAATCCATATTTAGAGGGAGGTTATGCCAAGGGTGTGGGAGGGGTTTAGTCTTATGGTGTTGACTAAGATCATTACAATGTCTCAGGAGAAGAGGAATCATTTCGGAAGTGTCCCCCCCCCGCCCCCCCCGGAAGTCCTATTCTACCTGGCTTGTCAGCAGGGGTGGCGGCGGCTGGATCCTTTCCTGGGATGACCCTGGTGGCTGACTCTCCAGCCCCTGAGTACTGCTGAGCTTACGTGCCAGACAAGACTGGAATTTGGGGTCAGAATAGAAGGTTCCAGTTCCTACAACAGAACTAAGTGGCTCTTAGCTACAAAAACTGACATCTAATTAACACACTTCCCATCTTTAAGGACAAATCAAAGCGCTCTAGGGAGCCGCCTGAACAGACCACTTAGCCTGGACATGTCACCGAGGTCCCATTCACCAAAGCACTAACACGTTACTCTTCATGAGTGAAAAGTTTAGTTTTCATCCAACCAGAAGGTTGACTGTATAGTTTCATACTATAAACTTGGGGGAGGGGGGGGGGATTTGCATTTAAAAAAATACCAAAAGCATCATTTAAAATAGCAGCAGGCAATTTGTAGACAATCTTTCATGTCTTGGTACTGAGATGAATCTAAAAGAATGAACCATTTGCTGACCTAGCTTTGACAACGTCGCCAAATCCCAGGAAGTTTCCTCAGATGGCCGTGGTTCTCGCTGAAATACACGGCCGAGCCACTGTCGCCACGACAACAACCCTGAAAGCGGCCCAGCACCCCGACTCGAACATCTCACGGCCATGCCCAACCAAGAGTAATCCAAAAGAAAGGGATCAAACATGTAAATAAATAACAAAAAGAATTTTAAAGCAAAAAAAAATTAATAAATAAACAGGGAAGCAAAAAGAGATGAAATCAAAAGCAAGTCTAGTAAAAATAGGAAATAAAAGGTTAATAACTAGGACCAGAAAAGCATCTTGAAAGAATTTCACTGGGGGAGGTGGGGGGGGGGGGGAATAGCCATTTCGACACCATCAGACCCAGGAAAAGTAAAAACATTCACAAGGTCCTCACAAGCCTGCAGTCTGGGGGTGCAGAGGCAAAGAGACAGTGCAGAAGGTCCAATTGAATAAGGTCAAGAATACATGATTCAAGCAAAAAGCACCTTCGGTGAGTATTTTTGTTCCTTCAGAAAAATGACGTGGTTTTATTTGGGGTGTGTAAAAAAAACTCTATAAGGTATACTATAGTCAGTGGATTGCATGGTGCCCCCCCCAAAAATGATAAGTCCATGTCCCAAACCCCAGACCCTGACCTTCTTTGGAAAAAGAGTGTTTGCAAATGTAACGAAGTTAAAGCTCTAGACATGAGATAATCAGAGAAACAGAACCAATAGGAGAGAGAGAGAGAGAGAGAGATACAAGAGGAGGTCTGCTATAGGTGTTGGCTCCTGTGACCATGGAGGCCAGGGGGTCCCCGGCCTGCCATCCACAAGCTGGGGAGCCGGGAGAGCCAGTGATGTGATTCTGTCTGAAGTGAAGGCCGGAGAACCAGGGAAGCCTGAGTCCAAAGGTCGGAGGGCAGGGACAACAGTGTAAGTTCTGGTCCAAGACTGAAGGCCCAAGAACCAGGAGCACGGCTGGATGTCTGAGGTAGGAGAAGATGATGTCCCCGCTGAAGCAGAGAGCGAGCTCACCCTTCCTCCGCCCGCTGGCTCTATCCAGGCCCTCGGTGGGTTAGCACGTGCCCACCACATTGGGGAGGGTGGCTGTGTTCACTCAGTTACTGATTCGAGTGCTGATCCCCTCCAGAAACCCTCTCCCAAACACCTAGGAATACTGCTTTCCCAGCTCCCTGGGCACCCCTTAGCCCAGCCCAGGTGACACATCAAATTAACCATCACACCTACATTACAAGGGAATACAGGAATTGATAAAAAAGACCTAACTGTCATTTACTCAGCATGAATGCATTCATTCAGTAAGACTGTGTTAAGCACTAACAATGTGCCTGTTATTTGGGGGTGTTTTGCAGGGCAGGGATATATTTCTTTTTCAACCGCTCATCACAAAGACCAGGGTTAAACAGGTGTGTTTTATTCCCTCGTTCTGAATGACAACCAGTTCAAGGCATCAGTGCCCAGACACTAAGAATCCATTCAGAAAATACCTTACCTTGACTTTCTCTTTCTCTAGATCTAGGACCCATTTGAAACATTCAGATGATTTCTGAGGTTGTCAAGGTTGAAAAAAATATATAGACATAACTTTTGTAGATCAAATTGTACAATATATCATTAAAATGTAAATTATAAGGAAGGTGTACAAGGTAAACCTTAAAAAAATAGAGGTTACAAAATTAGCCAGCTTTCTATTGAAAGAAATGTGATACTTTTTTTTTAACTTCCCACTTTTCTACATCTGAATTTTGTCCTGAAGGGTGCGGTGACCTACATAGAACTGACAGTCTCATTACCAGAATTCTGCAGCGCCTGACCTGACAGTCGCTAAGAGAAGCCACAGCTGCGCACGCACCCTGCAGTTTCCAAGCTCAACAAGAGCGCGTCTCTGTCCAAGGACAAGGAGGGGTGTCCTTTCAAGGTCTCCGAAGTGAGACTTCAGTAAACATTGGACATGGGGGCCATACAGAGGAACTAGATTTTTTTTTTTAAAAAAAAAGCCATTAATCTTTTTAAAAATATACAGTAAGTTTACTCCTTCCACTACTCATCAAAGATCCATCTACAAACTACTAAAAATGTCAAAAAGACTCTTAACAGCTTACGTTTGCAAAAAGGGTCGCCTCCCACCCGACTCCACACATTCACAAGCATCTGTTGTTTACGTAGGTCAGAAACGTTTGACCTAATTTAGCCCCACCACAATATAAATATTTCCCATTTGTGGTTTGAGCCCGGCTGCCAAACGCTGAGTAACCTTGAGCCAAGTCAGTATTTCTCTGAGTCTCCGTTTTTTGACCCTAAGCTCCGGTCTCAGTGAGCATTTTGTAAACAACCACTTTGAGAGTCTGATGGAAGTTATGGACCATCTCCACATAAATGTCGAAGCTTATGATCACAGATCTCAGATTAAAAACAACGGGTCCAAAGAATCTCTATGGTCCCCCCAGAGCTGAAATTGTACCGTTGTTCAGTAGGGTGACCTGTGACGCATGTTACTGTATTCTGACCCATCTGCAGTATAGATGACATTTTCAATGACATACTTTAATGGATTATGAAGGTACTCCTTAAGGGACTGAGAATTTGACCTCTGGTTTAGATGAGCCTTTCTAAGGTCCTGTTCCTCAAGCCTGGTGGAAAAGTGGTCCCATTACAGACACGGGTGGGCAGAAAGGGAAGTTAATGAAAACACTATGTTCAAGTCACCCTAACCTGTGATGCAACCGGTACCTGTGTTACCGATGGATTCGCGCACATAGATACAGTGGTTTGCAAACTGGCCCGTCTACACAGAGGGCAAGGAGAGACCCAAGAAAGAGGCAGACCACTCCAGATGGGAAGGTACCAGGTGTCATAAACATGGGCACTTACACACAAGGCTTGTCATGGGCAGCCGCAAGATGAGTCGGTCTTCACACCACCCGCCAGAGTCTTAAAGGATTATGTAGAGGCCTGAATGCAGTTCTGTCATGTATTCAATCCAGATGGTCTCAGTGACAACTTACTCTCTCAAGGATACATCCTTAAAATGGCTCTGGCTCTGGGACAGGTGGGTGTGATGTACATTTCAGACAGAGAAGGGAGGAAGGCCAGTTGTCTGAGTCCAGCTCTTGTCTTGGGTCAACCAAATGTCATGTCCTGTCCATGACCTCCTCCAAAAACCATTATCTGAAGCTATGGCTAGAATGATTTGCATAAAGTTAAAATGTGGTGATTGGTTCTGTCCTCTAATTAGTTGGAAATTGGAGAAGGTGGTACACATCTATGACCTTGACCTAGTGGTCAGCAAACTCATCAGTCAACAGAGCCAAATATCAACAGTACAACAATTGAAATTTCCTTTGAGAGCCAAATTTTTTAAACTTAAACTATATAGGGAGGTACATTCCTTATCGAGGTAGCACCTGCACGTGGTATTTTGTGGAAGAGCCACACTCAAGGGGCCAAAGAGCCGCATGTAACTCCGTGAGCCGCAGTTTGCCGACCAGGGACCTAGGGAAACACTACACCTATGTTCTGCAATTTCTAGAAACTCAATCCCAAAGAGGAAGACATACCGGTAACTTAAAGCTTCTAGTGCAGTCTTCTTACGAAGACTGTAGCCTGTCATAAGAAATACAATTATATTAAATAAAAATAATAATTCTAAGAGGAAATAAATAACAAGCTAGCATGGAGATGTTGCTAGAAACCCTAATTATTTTGTTTGTTGCCTTTCTCCAGCCCAGAGCCTCTTCGCCACCCTATCCCCCACCCCGCTTGAATGGAAGTTCCATCAGGGGAGGAACTTTCGTGGGCGGTGCTTACTGAGAAAGCCTAAGTGTGGGGCATATCGCCACGCACTGTAAATACTTCTTGGAAAAATAAAACAAAGTCCTTAGTTCATGCTTGAAGACAGAGCGGTTACGAAAGTGGTTACGAGTAGCAGTTCATAACTATATGTCCATCGTTACCTAGATTTTATTACCAGGTACAAAATGGAAAGCTGCCTCCCCAAAGTTCCTGTATATCAGTCTGGGGGGGGAAATAACTGGTCAGTCAGGACATGCTGACCTTTCTGCAGGACCCAAGGGCATCACAAAGTGAACCCTAGTAGAGTATCAAGATCATAAAACGATGGAAAGCAGAAAATGAGATCTGATTTTAACCAGCTATACAGAATTAAATTCTTTACGGACTGCCCAAAGAAAGATGACCTGGACCGTGGTCCTCAGAAAAAAATAAAATACCAAAGAGACTGAAAAGATGACTTCAACAGACAGACACAACGAAAAAGGAACCAAGCGTTACGCTGATTTATAACGCAGCATCAAGTCAAACCAGAAGTAACGCTACGATCAGAGAGCAGCTAAGACAAGACAGCAGGAGTGCACACCTGCTTCTTAGTTCAATGTTTACGTGGGCCCTGCGGGCGCCATCGTTCCACAGTGACCTCTGTGAGAAAGGGGACGTGCCTCCCATCGCATGACTTACCGGTACTGGGATTCATAATCATAGCCAACAGAGAGACGGAACTCCACGGCTGCATTTTCACGATGTGGGTACTAGCAACGGGAAAGCTAGACGAGGGGAAACTCTGGCTTTTCTCATCCGTGACATCAAATAAGTTGGTTTAGCATCACAGAGCTATAGCCAAAGACTTGTAACGATCCATAGTACTAACTTTGGTCATATTTACGTCAATTCTACAAGTGCACACTCTCCCGCAGAGCGCCGGGCTGGAGAACAGCACAATGTCATCAGAGGAACTAGGACAGAACTGTCAGGGTCGGCACAGCAACGACGGCCCCTAGCGGAGATGCAGGCTGTCCTTAGTCCACTGACTCTGGGACTAGGAGGGTACACCCAATGACAAAGGCAGGCCCAAGGAGAGTAGTAAGTGCCCCTACGGAGTGCTCATTATCTGTCGGGCACTGTTCTGACGGGTTTGGAGTTGTTTTCTTTTCTTTATCTTCTAATTTTATTCCTGGCTTTCTTTTTTAATTTTTTTTTTATTCTGAAATTATCTTTAATGGAGTGACGTTGATCAGTAAGAATACAGAGATTTCCAGTGAACATCTCCTATAGCATTTGAACTGTTGATTGTGTTGTGTGCGCCCATCACCCAGAGTCAGGCTTTCATAGGTAATAAATTCCTGATAATGCCGCTCCCATGTTACCGATGAGGAAACAGATGCATAAAAGAGCACAATAGGTCCTGACCGGTTGGCTCAGCGGTAGAGCGTCAGCCTGGCGTGCAGGAGTCCCGGGTTTGATTCCCGGCCAGGGCACACAGGAGAGGCACCCATTTGCTTTTCCACCCCTGCCCCTCTCCTTCCTCTCTGTCTCTCTCTTCCCTTCCCGTAGCGAGGCTCCATTGGAGCAAAGATGGCCCAGGCGCTGGGGATGGCTCTGTGGCCTCTGCCTCGGGCGCTAGAATGGCTCTGGACGCAACAGAGCCACGCCCCAGAAAGGCAGAGTGTCGCCCCCTGGTGGGCGTGCCGGGTGGATCCCGGTCGGGTGCATGCGGGAGTCTGTCTGACTGCCTCCCCATTTCCAGCTTCGGAAAAATGAAAAAAAAAAAAAAAAGAGCACAATAACTTGCTCCAGGTCACCCAGCCAGGAAGCGGCAGAACCGAGACTCGGACGCAGGGGGCCCGGGGCCAATGCCGCGTTCGCACCCTGCACACACGGGCGCCACGGAAGGAAGCAAACACCCAGCTCGTCTCCTCTCCCACCTCATGGTCTCCAAGCAAAGGGCACCTCCCACCCCAGAACCAGCCCAGCCTCCTGAGAAACCAGGGACGGTACTGACCTCTCCGGCCTCTGCTGACCAGAACTGCCACGCCAGGCGCATCGGGTCAGCAGAGCTATAAAAACCAAACCAGTTTTTGATCAATCAAGCTTCAAAACCTGCCAAGTAAGATGCAAAAGTGAATTAACCCGGGACATCAGGTAGACCTGGCAGAAGTGGGAGGCAATGAGAAGCCCACCGTCCAGAGAGTGGACGGACCTACAATGAGAAAGCTGGCTCTCTCTGAGGCTGACCTCCCTGTGACCTTGAACAGGTCTGCTCTGCCTCTTCTTGCCCCTGGTTTAATAGCCTGTTGCAGGAGAATATCGCAGAAAATCCCCCTAATTCTAAGACTCTGGGCTGCTGACACTCTTCTAAGGAAATCTACATGGGCCTTCCCAGGACCTCACCCCGAGGAGTGGCTCAACTAACTGGTCCGGATTGAAAGCCATCGTCAGGTGCTCCTCTCCTATCAGAGTATTTAGCTTCAATGTGGAAAAATGCAAAAGGAAAAAATCCACAAGAGTTTCAATCATAGCTCTTTCTTTGATCCACCAGAAAAGAAAGTGTGGTGGAGAATGTCACAGATCTGGGGTTTTGTAAGCACCAGCTTGCTCCCAATGAAAGCCCCATTTTCATCAAAGAAGAGTTCTCCATGATGTTTAAAGCCAATACACCAAAATCACGGCAAAGTCTATTTTTCTCTATCACCTGATTCAGTCCCAGGGCCTCTCCCGGTACTTACTTCCTGAGCACGTGACCAAACCCACCATCATCTGGCGGAACAACATGGATTGCAGGTGGCACCCTTGGGGGAATTAGAACTTTATATCCTTGGACCCTGTATAGACAACCAAAATGAGTCCAAAATCAAGCATCCGTGTCTCAAAGAGAGATTTTAATCTTCAATCTCCTTTTTATATAAAATTTTAACACATTTCAATAAGATGAAATCTCAGAGTGCACAGAGCAGAAGAGCCATCTGTTTACACCTTACATTGTTAGCTAACGCACACAGCAGATTTTCTGGTAATGTGTACCGAGTCACTTCCTCTGGAGGAGAGTTCAGCTTTGAGGAGAGTGTTGGGCACACCAACAAATACAACTGGGGTTCCGGTGTTTTTCCCTGGGGTCCCAGGAAGCGGAAGGATAGGTGCACAGCATTTCTTTAGCGCCACCCAATGGTCAGCTTCCACCTGCTGCTACCTGACATCCCAGTGGCTCCATCTTGTGGACCCTACGCTGCCCAGGTGGGGAGGGAGCTGGTGCTGAGGGTCTTTTTTTTTTTAAGCATTTTTTAAATCATTTTTTTATTTATTCATTTGAGAGAGGATAGAGAAAGAGAGAAAGAGAGAAAGAGAGAGAGAGAGAGAGAGAGAGAGAGAGAGAGAGAAAGTAGGGAGAACCAAGGGGGGAGGAGCAGGAAACATCAACTGCTATATGTGCCTTGACCAGGCAAGCCCAGGGTTTTGAACCGGGGACCTCAGTGTTCCAGGTCGAGGCTTTATCCACTGCACCACCACAGGTCCGGCCTGAGTGTCTTTTTAAAACACAGCTTCAGGCCCTGGCCGGTTGGCTCAGTGGTAGAGCGTCGGCCTGGCGTGCAGAAGTCCCGGGTTCGATTCCCGGCCAGGGCACACAGGAGAAGCGCCCATCTGCTTCTCCACCCCTCCCCCTCTCCTTCCTCTCTCTCTCTTCCCCTCCCGCAGCCGAGGCTCCATTGGAGCAAAGATGGCCCAGGCGCTGGGGATGGCTCCTTGGCCTCTGCCCCAGGCGCTAGAGTGGCTCTGGTCGCAACAGAACAACGCCCCGGAGGGGCAGAGCATCGCCCTCTGGTGGGCAGAGCATCGCCCCCTGGTGGGCGTGCCGGGTGGATCCCGGTCGGGCGCATGCGGGAGTCTGTCTGACTGTCTCTCCCCGTTTCCAGCTTTAGAAAAATACAAAAAACAAACAAAAAAAAAACACAGCTTCACCTATAAGGTGGTCTCAGAGGATAAATTCCCAAGAGGTTCCACAAGAGTTGGTCTAAATAAAGATATCTCCATTTTTGCCTTCTATATTTCAGATGAATCTGACATTCAAAAAAAGTCCTTCAAGTTCACTGGCATTGTACAGTGATGGCTTCATTATGCCTGCTTGCATTTCACTCCTGACTTGCATTGATTTTGAGGAGATTCGCAAAATCTTGTGCATTTTTGTGTGGTTTTTTTGTTTTTTTTCCAACTGTGAAGATTTCTATTCAATCCTGATTTATTCTATACTGGATAGGAATTTCCTCCCAGCCTATGCTTAAAAGTATACTTTGAGTAAGCAATTTGCCCAACTTCACCAAAGAAAAATTGCTATAATAAATACAGTTTTTACTGAGGGCCATTTTGCACATATGGGGTAGGACACAAGCACCATCAGGACATCGAGAATGTAAGACCAAACACTGAACCCAGCAGGTGAGTCCGCCGGGGAGGGTCCTACTCTAGAAGCAACATCAAAGACACCAGTTAGTCATGCTCATCGCCTTTCCCCAAATGAGTCAACAGAGGAACAGAGAAGCTCAGTAGCTCGACTTCAAGCTGGTAGACGAAAGAGCGAGGTTTAGATCCCAAAGTCCATGGTGAGTCTCTTTCACACTGCCTTCCTTCCAAACACGTGGCCTCCAAAGTGGAAACAAAGCACTCT
Source organism: Saccopteryx leptura (assembly GCF_036850995.1). Taxonomy (NCBI): domain Eukaryota; kingdom Metazoa; phylum Chordata; class Mammalia; order Chiroptera; family Emballonuridae; genus Saccopteryx; species Saccopteryx leptura. The sequence continues at coordinate 112,355,158 of NC_089509.1, forward strand.
GCAAAGACGTCTGTGTCCCTTTACCCAGGCAGAAGGAAAGGCACGTTCAGAGCGCACAGGCCTGCGGTCACAGTGCGTGCGACACAAGGGCACGGGTCCCAGGTCGGGACACCCGCTCTCTCCCTCGCACCAGCTGCTCCACCTCAATGCTTTCTTTCTCACTATAATAATATGTTCAATTCTTTAGCTTTCATTTCCCTTTAGCTCTAGCAATATATCATTCCAAACTTCTAAAGAAATGAAAAGGAAAATTAAATTGGACCCTTTGCAAAAAAAAAAATAATAATAATTATATTTAGTTATTCCAATGAGCAAACTCCAGTGTCCTTTATCATGACAAGTAGAACCACCCCCCTTTAGTCAAAAAACAGAGACAGGCCCTGGCCGGTTGGCTCAGCGGTAGAGCGTCGGCCTGGTGTGCGGGGGACCCAGGTTCAATTCCCGGCCAGGGCACATAGGAGAAGCGCCCATTTGCTTCTCCACCCCCCACCCCCCCTCCTTCCTCTCTGTCTCTCTCTTCCCCTCCCACAGCCAAGGCTCCACTGGAGCAAAGATGGCCCAGGCGCTGGGGATGGCTCCTTGGCCTCTGCCCCAGGCGCTAGAGTGGCTCTGGTCGCGGCAGAGCGACGCCCCGGAGGGGCAGAGCATTGCCCCCTGGTGGGCAGAGCATCGCCCCTGGTGGGCGTGCCGGGTGGATCCCGGTCGGGCGCATGCGGGAGTCTGTCTGACTGTCTCTCCCCATTTCCAGCTTCAGAAAAAGAAAGAAAAAAATAAATTAAAAAAATAAAAATAAAAAAAAAAACAGAGACAGAGGCGTGTCAGGCCCTTTAACTTGGGGAACAGCCCGAAGAACTGCCTTACCCAGTCGCATGTTCTGGAGCTACTTGAACCCCATCAAGGACAATACACTACCTACAGCGCGTGCCCAGCCGGCTCAGACTGAAAGCCCAGGAAAACTCAGAACGAAAGCCATCACAAGACGACCAGCGTGGAGATGCTAAGAAAAGTCAGCAAGGTAAGAAAATAAATTCAAGGCAGCAGATCTTGCACCGATTGAAGGAGGATCCGAAAGGAAGTCACGGCATCTGGGGATTCCAGGAAAGCCCAGCCGTTGTTCCAGAAGGCTGATCACCAACTCCACTGATGTTGGATCTAGTAGATGAAAGACAGAGCCGGCTAAGCTCACGGCCCCACGAGGAGCTCAGGGAGAGGGCGAGCCACCAGGGATGGGTGTGAGACAGCCGGTAACACTAGGGTTTCTTAAGAGATTCTCTAAAGCATCTATTAGAAAATATAATGCCGGGAGGACACATAGTCAGCAGTGTCACCTAAAAAGCTACTTAAATATATAATTAAACACTAGCCTCCAATAGTGCAATCTTAAAGCAATAACAGAGAATGCCAGCCAACCTGTCAGTGTTTATGATTTTCACCACGCCCGGTGTTAAATACTGTCTACCAGAGCCGTGCCTCGGGCTAATGGAAATCCCTGACACCGTTAGCTCTGGGATCAGCTCTGACACCGGGCTGAATGAGAGTCAAAACGGCTTGGGGTCTTCTTGCTCCTTGTTAACACCGTGGCTCACAGTTCTTCCCTTCTCCACCTCTGCAAATCTAGGCGTTTATCAGGAGTGTCCGAATTTCTGCCTCCTCCCGTCAGCTGACCTTCCAGTTCATTCTAGTCTCCACTCAGTTCCAATCACTATGATAGATAAATGTGAGAGACGGATAAACATTCGGCCTCACGTTTTCCTCCTCTCCTACCTCTGCTCAAAAACTGAAATTTCTCAGAGGTCACTGAACCTCGTTCTGAATGGACTTGGACCCCAAACCCAGGCCCCCAGACCCGCCCTATCTCCTCTTAGCAAAGGCTTCCTAGCTTCCCCCCACCCCCGTGGCTCCTCACGAGAGCCAACCCGCTCACCTTATGACTCCTAGAGTCACCTTGGTTCCTGATGTGCATTCATTAGGTTGTAACCCTCCCCTTCCCCATTCAGAGCCCCTCGTCCTTTGCCCGCCCTTCTCGCCCCAATAATGGTGATCAGTCACGAGGATGGGAGAGACTCTAGAGCAAATCACTGGTCTCTCCCATCCTCATTTCCAAATGCAAGCTGATACGACCCATTGTAAAAAGCATGGCTGCCAGAGAACAAACCCCCGTAATTATGTTATCAGTAACCCAAAGACGGGAAACAAATAACACAGGCAAAGAAGGGTGGGAATCATATTTTTAAAAACAAAACTTAGAAAAGTTTATACAACTGAGCACAAAAAATTATCCCTGAGCTTCATAACAACCGAGGCAAAAGATGGAACATGAGATATATATATAATATATAAGTAGCTTTCATCTGACTTTAATCTTAGGAATTCATCAGTAGAGATATAACTTCCCCAGCTCCGAACAAAAGGGCAATTTCCATGTGTAGCATTATCTTAAAGACTTTTCAGGAGCAGATGGATACTATCCTCAGCAGATGTTTTACAGAAAGTACAAATCCACGTAGCCATTTCTCATCACGGCCCTGAATAAAAAGTGAGCGTAATATTAACCTATCTCTTAATACGATCCTGTTGGGAGCTAGAAAAATATAGTCCCTGTGTATAGCTGTTTGGTCTTGGACATGGTACAGGAATAGCTCCCTCTAGTTTCAGTTGTTCTGACTGAAGTTATATACCGGATACTTCAAAGGGGAGGCCACCAGAAAGCACCGGAAAGGAACTGACCAAACGCTCTATACCTCTGAGGACAAAGCCAGAAAAGGTCTTGTTTGGGCAGGAAAATGTGAGTTGTCCTGACAGAGGGCCACCTGATACCTTGGGGCAGATGCATTGGGCAAGAAATGTCAAATGGTTAAACGAAGACTCTACGGGGGCTCGTACTGTGTCAAATGCTCCAACGAGCACTCAGCTGCCATCACGTCTCTTCTGCATCACAGACGTGGCAAAGAGTCAGTGAGCAGGATCGTCCAGACATCCACTCTGTCACAAGCGGCCTAGATAATGGCTCCTGCCCAATATTTCTTTTCAGCAGGACGGCAGCATCCGGAGGGGTCCACAGGATTCTCTGGCAACAAAATGTCCATCCGGTGACTAACGGCGTTGAAAGGATTGTACAGACCTATCCATCAAGATGCAGAAATGCATCTGCCCAAAATAGCATTTCGGTTTGACCACTCTGCAAAGTAACACAGAAAGGGGAGGGGGGTGGGGACAACGAATGAGGCTGCGGAGAGTTTCTGACAAACCAGTGCCTTTGGGGATGCTGAGCACAGTATTTTAATCAAAAAGTTATTGGGAGCAAACTGACATCTTTAATGACTATTATATAAATTGCCAAGGGTCACGTGTCCGTGCCGGCTACTGCTGATGCTCACCGGTAGGTCTCTGGTTTTATGTCCGCAGAATTTGGGGCAGTTACACCGTAGTCATTTAAGAGCTGTGTGTCCCTTATGCTTGGTACTACCCCCACCACACTGTCCAACAACGATGTTGTATATTAAAGTAAAAGCTGAGATACTTCCATATAACCTAACACAACAAAAGGCTGTATTAAGTTTATTTAACAAAGATAATATAGAATTTTAATGTAATAAAGAAGAAGGAGTAAGGGAAGGAAGAAGAGAAAGAGAAGGAAGGAAGAGACAGATGGAAAAAAGGGGAGGAGAAGGGAAGGGGAGGGGAGGGGAGGGGAGGGGAAGGGAAGGGGAGGGGAGGGGAGGGGAGGGGAGGGGAGGGGAGGGGAGGGGAGGGGAGGGGAGGGGAGGGGAGGGGAGGGGAGGGGAGGGGAGGGGAGGGGAGGGGAGGGGAGGGGAGGGGAGGGAGTAGGTCAGGACAACAGCAAAGCCTGTTAACTTTTTCTCCAATAGTCATGGTAACGAGCTCCACTGGGGCATGTGAGCAACCCCATTTGTTGATTTGACCCCGGGGGAGGGGGGGGCATTGGAAAGCAGATTTGAGCACCCACGCTCTCTGGGATTCAGGCACTCAGAGATTTTATGCCGTGTTGTAGCTAACAATATAGATATGTGGCAACATTGAGAGTTTTTGAAGCCCAAGCATGCCCAGTGGTGTCCCTCGCTCTACCCAGACTCAACACATTTTACCGGATTGAGAGAATTTTGAGGTCACACTCTCGTGACTGTGTCCACCGCCCTTTAGACACAATGCTCTCCTGACCAGAGGGAGGCAACTACTGGAAATGCTGCTTCCCCAGGTGTCTCTGCCTCCTAATTCGAGGCTTTCCTGAAAGGCTACCCTGTGGGATGACGGAGGCTCATGATGCTCCCACGTGGTCTTACACCGCTGATCACTGCTTGTATTTGCGCGGGGGGTGGCGGGGCAGGGCGGGGCGCGCATCACCCCGTGTCTCTGGAAGTGAGGAAGCAGCTTGTATCCCCTCCATCTGGAAAGGAAACAATCCTCCACACCAAACAAGAAGGCACGGAGACATGAAAGGAAGGCATGGGGAGGATCCGGAGCCTTTCCCGAAATAAGCCTTGTTCGGGTCACACGGGTGCAGAGCCCGCACCAAGTGAGCGCGAGAACACGGGAAACGCCGGCCCAGCCCCGCCCGCTGTGGTCAGTGCACGCACCCCTCCTCCCTCGACTGCGGCCAGCTGCTCAGTGGTCCGCCTTCAGCGCAAGGCTGGTGAGCCGCCCTGGGGGGTAGGGCCCTGGAGGCCTGCCATCATTCAGAACCCATTCAAGTTCCGGAATCGGCGATGCAGCAATCCTCTCACCAGGCAGCGTGACCTGTGGTGGCGCAGTAGATAAGAGTGTGACCTGGAACGCGGAGGTCGCCAGTTCAAAGCCCCAGGCTTGCCTGGTCAAGGCACATACAAGAAGCAACTACTACAAGCTGGTGCTTCCTGCTCCTCCCCTTTTCCCCTTCACTCCTCTCTCTAAAATCAATAAATAAAATCTTAAAAAAAAAAAAAAAAAAGCACAGGTAGCAAGCACATCTGGGCATTGTTAACACAGAGGCTGCCACGTGTGCGTGTTCGTGTTGGGGGAGAAGGAGCCAGGGATACCTGCTAATGAGTCTGACTTTGGAAGTCGTCACTGAGGAGTAAGGCACCCAAGACAAAGTCCTCCCGTGAGGACAAGTCAGGAAAGCTGCTGAAAGCGCCCTGTGGTCTTCACAGGACCGGTGTGGACACCGTGGCTGAGGCCAGCGTCGGGGACGGGGACCCGGCTGCGTGTGGATGAGACCAGCGTGGGTGGATGGGGACCCAGCTGTACTTCCTGCCTCCTCCTCAGCCACCCCACTCTCTGTCACCCTCAACACCCTTAGCCGCCAGGCACTGTCAGCTCTGGTCCTGGGCCCACACCCACTTCGCTTCCGTTCAGACAATCTGTGGACAGGGGGCTTATCTGAGCCGTCAGGTGCACACTCCATTCTGCCCGGGAGACAGCCAGACTGGAAGTCGGCCCCACGCCCAAGGCTGGACAAGGCGGATCCCTGGTGGACACAGGCTTTCCCTTCTCTCATGGCTCAGCTGTCCCTCTAGGCTAGTCATGGGGGAGGATCTTTTTCTGCTACCAAAGGGAAGGTACTCAAGTACTTCCTCCAATATCTCTGATCCCAGTTCAAAAAAAAAAAAAAGGAAAAAAAGAAATGACCAAGAGGTCTCTGTTCCGGCCATCGCGTGGCCACATCTCCTCTTTCATCTATTATAGCCTTGGCTGGTGTGGGGGTAACCTGGCTGGACACGGTTCCCAGGGCCTGTGACCAGCCTGCACGTGGTCAGGGAGGTCTGGGCTTTGTTGGCGAGCTGTGAACGCCATCTCCCGGGAGAAGCCAGAACGACTTCCCAGGCTGCCCCGCTGAGGAGACCTACCAAGTGCAGGAAGCCCCAGTTCCCTTCGATAGTGCAGCCCTGGAGAACCAGTGCCCTGGAGAGCCAGCGCCCTGGAGAGCCAGCGCCCTGGAGAGCCAGCGCCCTGGAGAACCAAGCCCTGGAGAGCCAGCGCCCTGGAGAGCCAGCGCCCTGGAGAACCAGCGCCCTGGAGAACTGGAGCCCTGGAGAACTGGAGCCCTGGAGAACCGGAGCCCTGGAGAACCAAGCCCTGGAGAACTGGAGCCCTGGAGAACCAGAGCCCTGGAGAGCCAGCGCCCTGGAGAACCAAGCCCTGGAGAACTGGAGCCCTGGAGAACTGGAGCCCTGGAGAGCCAGCGCCCTGGAGAGCCAAGCCCTGGAGAACTGGAGCCCTGGAGAACTGGAGCCCTGGAGAACCAAGCCCTGGAGAGACAGCGCCCTGGAGAACCAGTGCCCTGGAGAGCCAGCGCCCTGGAGAACCGAAGCCCTGGAGAACCAAGCCCTGGAGAACTGGAGCCCTGGAGAACCAAGCCCTGGAGAACTGGAGCCCTGGAGAACCAGAGCCATGGAGAACTGGAGCTCTGGAGAACCAGAGCCCTGGAGAGCCAGCACCCTGGAGAACCGGAGCCCTGGAGAACCAGCGCCCTGGAGAACCGGAGCCCTGGAGAACCAAGCCCTGGAGAGCCAGCACCCTGGAGAACCAAGCCCTGGAGAACTGGAGCCCTGGAGAACCAGAGCCCTGGAGAGCCAGCGCCCTGGAGAACTGGAGCCCTGGAGAGCCAGAGCCCTGGAGAGCCAGCGCCCTGGAGAACTGGAGCCCTGGAGAACCAGCGCCCTGGAGAGCCAAGCCCTGGAGAACTGGAGCCCTGGAGAACCAGAGCCCTGGAGAGCCAGTGCCCTGGAGAACTGGAGCCCTGGAGAGCCAAGCCCTGGAGAACCAAGCCCTGGAGAGCCAGCACCCTGAAGAACCAGCGCCCTGGAGAACCGGAGCCCTTGACTCTTTGGAAGAGCTGGCTAGGCTGCTAGTGGGGGAGGGCTCTGAACTTGCACTCAGAGGGTCCAGGCGTCACCCCACTGCCTACGGTGAGCCCCAGGCAAGCTATTCACCTTTCTGAGCCACAAGCTTTTAGTGGGGATATTTACCTGCTTCAAAAGCTTGTGATGAAGATGAAATGCGCCTGAAAATATGTCTGACATTTGGTAAATGATCGTTTAATAAGGTTAAATGAGCATGAATAAAAGCCACGTAGTGATATATGCTGAATGGTTTGACACTGGTATTTTGGCTCCTACGTGTATTACATGCTGCTGGGGTTTTGAATGGTTCATGTTTGCTCCAATAAAGGACGGCTCTCTCAGGTCACCGTGCCTTCCCTCCCTGTTTGCAGCCACATCAACGAAGTCCTCCTCCCTCAGCAGGGAAACTGCGGATGTTTTTGCACAGGACCTACAGCCATCTCTCTCCCAAGGAGCACCCCAAGCTGTTAGGATTTCCAAGTCACTTGCGCACGTGATTATAAGGAACGGGGAGAAGTCTGCCGATGGCCCCACCGGGGGAGGGGTAGGAGGTGCAACTGGATTTTTCTTTTTTTTTTTTTTTTCTTTTTGGCAGCTGTTACTGCCAGGATGGATTTGAAATTCTCCTGCAGAAATGTTGCCCCTCCGTTTCATGAATGATCACAGAGCTGCCTAAAATGGGAAGGACACACGGCATACCCCCCTTACCTGCGATGGAGTGCGTGGTGCCATATTTACACTAACCTACAGCCTGCAGGTGCACCTGCTCTTCCATTCAGGTGGGTGTACAGGGATAAGTCATAAGTCTCACTTCCGGTTCTTGAAGCAGGATTTCCTGTGAAAGCTCAGTGTTGCCCAGTTAGTACATCCTGTCAGCTACAGAATTCTTGCTCCTCCTTCCTGCAGTTCCTCCATGCCTCACAGCACGGGGGTCTCTTCTCCCTCCGCTTCCTCCCGAAACCTGTTGTGGTCATCTGCTCTCCAGAATCACCATCTTACCCATCTCAACTTGCCTTCGGAACGTCAGCCTCTGTTTCTGTCGCGAAAGCTAGACCAGCGTTCTTCAACCGTGAGAAGTCCAAGGCTCTCAATCCTCCCTACACGATCTCATGCAGAGTGGACCCCTCAGAACCACTGCACCTGACTCCCCTCCCTCTGGACTCTAGAACCTTGAAAGAAAAGTACATCCGCATACTTCAGTCCCTGTGGGCAGGTCAGCATCACACAAATGCTCCGTATCTGACACTGGGGGGGAAGTCACAACCAAAGGAGGGAGCGATTGACAGAAAGATACCCACAGACACAGAAGAACATAAAATGTGTTCGATGGCAAATGATTTGGAAATACATCTACATGTCTTCCAAGATGGATCCACAGAGCAGGAGCCCAGACCACATCTGTGCCTTCTGGCTTCCACAAGGCCCCCTACAGAGCCTCAGGGGATTTGGACCTGACAGCACGTCCAGGGGATGAACAGGCATCCCCACATGTGAGACCCCCGTCTTTTGTTGTACCCGCCTGCCCACACCCCTCACAGAGGTCCTCCTTCCATACCGGTTGTGTCCTTGTCTGCACACCCAGTGCAGAGAATCTGCCTGGAGTTTATTCCTGAACCAGAGCATCGGAGGAGAAAGGAGAGAAAAAAATGTGAGAGCTAAGGACCCAAATCACCGTTAACTATAATTTCTCTTTAATATATTCCAAGAATTAATCTTGACCTTTTGCTCCCACGGTAAGTTACATAAGGACTAAGTAGCCATAAAGTGTGCTAAATAATATTATAAACACATATTTGATATGAAAATATTATCATAAAAGAACTGCATAGATTTTCAACTTCACTCGTATAAAGTTTATCTTTGGAAGACCTCTCTTTACTATCCTATCCTACCCTACTTCTTTTTTTTTTTTTTTTTTTTTTTTTTTTGAGATTGAAAACAGAATTACAGTCATTGGCCATAGCTTCGAGCACAGTCTGACAGAAACAGTCACTTTCAAAGACATAATGGGCACTTCATCAACAGTACCTTATCGTCCCCTTGTTCATCTCAGCAGAAATGTCGAGACCCTGCGACCCACTAACGCCTTGTCGCGCCCATCTAATGGTCTCGCTGGTGTGTGATAGCATTCTGCAACTCTGTCTTTACATTTACTTTGGGTGTCTCTGTGTTTGCTTTCTGTCATTCACTCTAAACTGAGTTTCATTACATGGCAAGTAACTCTGTTGACCGTGAACCCCAACATCTTTCACAGCAAACCTGAGGCCGATGCCATCACCCTTCAGGAGCACAGCCGGCCCAAGTCCTTGCACGTAAGAAAACGAGGTGCTTCACTTCCATTCCGGAGAGTCCTGGTGTACCACCGCGTATAATGACATGCCAGGAAAGCTCTCTGACTCGTCTGAAAACAGGCTGTAAACGTTAGGTCTCCCCAACGGCAGAGAATCAGAAGGCATCTGATTCAAACCAACATAAATGTGAAGGAATGATTCTGGATTCATTCACCAAATCCTAAAATACTGGAATAAGGAGACAACCTCAACAATTCAAAGTATGTATAAGACAAATGGAAGGAAGCCAAATGTTGGCAAAGAATAATAAGGGTATAAAACTCATTGGTCTCAAGATACGGTCCCAGGTATGTACAAGAGAGGGTGTAGAAAGAGTCTGGACCCATTAATATGCCTCTAAGCCGTGGCTGGCTTCTCAGAAAGGCCGGCCTGTGAATCTGCATCAGGGAAGGAAGCTGCCTTCCCATGGTGCATCTTTGGGGCCCCCACTGGCCAGCTGCTGTGTTAAATGAACCATGGCTCTCACTTCTGTTGTTGATTCTCCTGCATCACAGACTAGATGCGCCTGATAACTGGTAATTAGTAACCAGAGAAGAACCAGTGACCCCCAAATGTCATGTAGTTGCTAATTCTGTCCTTCTTCAGAAGTGCAGGTCTCACTCAGTGCAGAATCGGCTGGGCTGGCTACTTGGTCCCGACACTACAATGCCCAACGTCAGGTTACAGCCTGCAGCTTCCCCCTCAAAGGCAAACAAGTGAGCTCCCCATGCCCTTTGAAGCAACACCATTGGCAGCAAAATTAAATTATCAGAGAACCTACTTATTTTTTTAAGCTGTTTGGCAAAACTAACAACTGACCTTTTGTATAGCTTATCTTTCTTGGCAATGCCAACTCCCTTGAAAGTAATGGTTGCATAAATTGCCCTTTCAACAAGTGTCCAATTTGGAGACTGTGTAGAGAGCATATGACAAGTCCAAAAGACATGTATATATTCAGCCAGTGAATATCCACTTAACCTCTACTATATGTTAGTAGTTAAAGACACATTGATAAAGATTACCGTCATGATCACTCCCTCATGAGGAGGCTAACTTCGGAAAGGGTTTGGGAGTGAGGAGATCAAGCAGTTATCAATGAACTGGATAAAATATATACTAAGCCGCAATCTGATAAAGTCTCAAACGGAGAGGTATATGTAGTGGTGTGCTGATAAAAGTTTAACTCTAGCTCTGTGGAGAGGAGGGAACTTTGACTTGTAGCCTCTGCCAGTTCCCATGGTACCAACATTCCCAAGACAGCTGATTTCAAGTTACCAACATAACATCAAGTGACTAGCAAAATTTCTAAACCTTAGCTCTCACAGACTGGTACCAGTCTCCCACACACTGGTACAAGCCAGCTGCAGAAAACCACAGATAAAACTCTAAAAGTAATATGACCTAGATAAGGAATTGGAATGTTTGCAAGACAATAGATCACCTCCAACTTCTAACACTAAGTCGTAGATCCCAAACATCCCGACTCTGGCACCATAACAACATAGCAGTAGACTGGGTGCACCTGATAATTAATAATAACTAGAGAAGGACCATTGACCCCCAGGCTGTCACTTTAAAGGGTGAAATAATAGGTCAAGGTCATTCTTTTTATTATTTTTTTATTTATTCACTTTTAGAGAGAGAGGAAAAAAAGGGGGAGGAGCAGGAAGCATCAACTCCCATATGTGCCCTGACCAGGCAGGCCTGGGGTTTTGAACCGGTGACCTCAGCATTCCAGGCCAATGCTTTATCCACTGTGCCACCACAGGTCAGGCCTCAAGGTCATTCTTTATCAACCCCAGTGTTCCTCTCTTAAGTCAGTTATGTTCTAGAATTAGGAGTTTGGCCCCTTCTAGAAAAAAAGCATCCAAGCTCACAAAATCTAGTGTTCTGTAGAATGTGTGATATACAGTTTCCCTTAAATAGTAAATTCCTTTTTAGTAACACCAAAAACCATCATCAATGTTTTCAGCTGTTCTTTTTTTTTTTTTTTTTTAAGAAATTCTACATCCTTTACAGTAGGTACACAGTTCAGTTCCTGAGTCCTGGAGAAGCCACGCAACACCATTCAGGTGGAATGAGAAAGATTTAACAGTGGTTTTCTAGGAAACACCATTCTTTCAAAAATGTTGAATCCTTACCCCAAATCTTCACTTCAGTTCAGGGGCATTCATTAAGTAGGTTATGAGATATTAGACCATCACTAAAAATCAGGCATTATGTCATATGTTTATAATTATATATTTCTTAATTTAGTAAATGTCATCTCAAGAAATTAGAAACAGGTGTAACAGATTGCCAGATGCTCTGCACACATTCTAGAGAAAACTCTATTAAAGGGGAACAGACGTCATGAAAATGTAAGCAAGACAAAGGGTGGGAGATGGCACTGAGAAAGGAAGAGTTCCAACAATTTCAAGTCAAAAGGCCACAGGGGAAGCTGCCACCGCATTGAGAACCATGATGACATCTGAACAGGTGAAACCATACTTCAAGACAAGTTTACGAATTTATCACATTCTCTTCCCCTCAAATCCAGTATAAAATTCAGCAGACGATAGAATGAAATTTCCTAAGAAACCTTATACATAGAATTTTTAAATTAAAAGTTGGTCAGAATTTATTTAGCTCCTAAGAACTGTGTCATAGAATTCAATAATAGTCTAATTAAAGGCAATTTTCACTGATCCAATAAGTTTTCTTATCTAATGGTAGTCATATATTTCACTGAGGTTATTCAAATGCTCATGAAAATTCTACAAATCTTGTTTCTTATTTTTTCTTACACATAGACTCAGCCAAGCAAGTGGCATTTTAAACATTACACCTGTCACTTCATCTCAAAGCCACAAAGCAAGATAGAGACAAGAGTGAAGGAACCAGAGGGTGATGAAAACAAACGTCAACCCCAACGAAAGGTCAAGGCCATGGTTATCAAGCGGGTTGGGAGAGTGGTTGTAAATGTTATCGTGTTCCATAAGATTGAACTACAAGCTCTGGCCGGTTGGCTCAGTGGTAGAGCGTCGGCCTGGTGTGCAGAAGTCCCGGGTTCGATTCCCGGCCAGGGCACATAGTAGAAGCACCCATCTGCTTCTCCACCCCTCCCCCTCTCCTTCCTCTCTGTCTCTCTCTTCCCCTCCCGCAGTGAGGCTCCATTGGAGCAAAGATGGCCCGGGCGCTGGAGATGGCTCCTTGGCCTCTGCCTCAGGCGCTAGAGTGGCTCTGGTCGCAACAGAGCGATGCCCCGGAGGGGCAGAGCACCCCCCCCCCCGTGGGCAGAGCGTCGCCCCCTGGTGGGCGTGCCGGGTGGATCCCGGTCGGGCGCCTGCGGGAGTCTGTCTGACTGTCTCTCCCCGTTTCCAGCTTCAGAAAAATACAAAAAAAAAAAAAAAAGATTGAACTACAAAACTGCAAAGATGGGCTACAATTTCCAGACAGACTAGGGAAATAAATTTACTTGGTGAAATAGGTAATTATTTAACATCTTAATTTTAAGATGTTATAGCATGAAATTTGACTCTTATCATAAATTAACAGGTACCTAAACAGAAAAAGAAAAATCCAGACTAACAACAATGGTTGACTATGAGGTGATTAGTTGGTGGTTCTAACATATAATTTATTTAAGTATCAAACCATCCTCTGGGATGTATATTATCCCAGTTATGAATGAGAAAACTGAGGCTCATGCTACTCTAAGTAATTCTGAAATCTGAATTCCAAAGTGATATTCTTAACCTCAACACTTTGCTGCCTCCATATTCATTAGAGCTCGTACCATTAAATGTTATCCAGCATTCACCAAGAAACTACAAATGTCAAAGACAGTGTGAGCTAAAGAAGTCTACCTTTTTCTCAATTTGCAAATTGGTTGTGTTAAAATTTTTGTTAAATCAGCTGTTTAGAAATCAAAGCACATTTTCCTAAGAGTGGAAAAAAGGACAGGAAAGAACAATTGGGTTATCAGGTCAGTCCAAAAAAAGCTAAAATCTTGATGATAATAATGGTCATCATGACAATGATGATGATGGTATTGATGTTCATAGTGATGATGGTGATGATGGTGATGGTGGTGATGGTGGTGGTGATGATGGTGATGGTGGTGGTAATGATGGTGATGATGGTGATGATGGTGATGGTGATGGTGGTTGTGATGGTCATGGTGACAATTATGATGGTGGTGATGGTGATGATGGTGATGGTGGTGGTGGTGATGATGGTGATGTTCATAGTGATGATGTTGATGATGATGGTGATGATGGTGATGGTGGTGGTGATGGCAGTGATGTTGATGGTGATGATAGTAGTGATGTTGATGGTGAGGATGGTGATGATGTTGATGGTAATGATGGTGGTGATGGTGATGGTGGTGGTGATGATGATGGTGGTGATGGTGGTGGTGACAGTGATGATGGTGGTGATGGTAATGATGTTGATGGTGATGATGGTAGTGATGTTGATGGTGAATGGTGATGATGGTGATGATGGTAGTGATGGTGGTGACGACACAAGCATGTTTGGGCACTCACGCTGTGCCAGGAACTCTGCTAAGTACCCTTAACAGCTTCACTGTCTGCCTGCAGCCCTTTGTATTCACTGCCAGTGGTTCTCAACCAGAGGCACTTTGTAATGTGTAGGCAGGATTTTTAATTGCCACAATATGTGTGTGCTGGGACGGTGAGGAGACATCTAATGCCCAGAGACTGGGAAAATGAAGCCTTTGATGCGCAGGCTTCGATAAACTGTGACTTTAGTGGCAGTCAGTGAACCACACCTCCACGTCCAAGCCCTGGTGTAGACCCCTCCTCCTGAATCTGGACTAGAGCTCTAACTTGCCTTGACTTTTGAAATTTGGTAGAAGCGACACTGGGCCAGTTCTGGATGAGAAGTCACATGGCAGAAAACAGGGTCCCGACCCACAGCCCCGACTGAGCTGCAAACCAAAGCCGGCACCAACTGGTCTTTCTTGTAAGTCACTCCCCACCAGAAGTGGCTCTCTCCTAGCCCAATCACATCGCCCCAGCTGATGAGTGGCACCCCTTCAGCCTGACCAAATTACAGATTCATAAGCAAATAACTAAAATGGTTCTTGGCTTATGCTATTACATTTGGGGGGTAGTTAGTTGTGTAACCAAAGCAATGATCAGTGAGCCTCAGGGTCCAAATGATCCTCCATTCATCAGTGGGGGTGGGGAGGAGAGGGGTCTCTATAAAGACCACACAGCTCCCCAGTGTCCTTAGGATAAAATAAATATTTGACCACAGTCTACAAAGCTTATGTTATCCAGACACACCCTATGTCTTCTCTGATCTTATTAGAGGGGCTTTCCCTACAAGAGAGATGCTATTCTTCCTCCATTTTACAGACGAGAAAAATGAAGCTGAATGCGTTGAAGAAATGGACCCAAAGTTGCCCAGAGAGCTATAAAGTTTCCTCGGGACCTGTCTCACTCCAAGCACACGGCCCCCGACCCAATTTTTCTGGGCCACAATCTGTAGTATAAAAAGAAAAGGCCTCCTATCAAATCTGGCCTTCCTGATTATGACCTACTTACAGCCCACAGTTCACCACAAATCAAAGCAGCGTGGGCTATTTTCCAACTGAAACTAATTTAAAATAATTTATTTTTTTGGAGAATCATAATGAGAATCCACAGTTAAAGATAATTTAGATGAAAGCTGTTCTCCTGACCTAGTAAAAATAAAGAGACCAAGCATATGGTTTGGGATAAATGTGATTTTCTAGAACGCAATGTGGATCATCGCTGAATTATTATAATCATTCAGGGGCATGTTTTTATCTTTGTTGATTTTTTCCCCCTCTCCATTGGGACCATGGTTGTATAATAATAACACAGCAAGTTTAGAAGACTCTGGTCTTTAGTTGCTTAGCAACCCACAGTTCTGACGAGAATGCAGGATAAAGGATCCATTGGCAAAACAATGCCAACTGCAATTCAACAGTTGTTTCAAAGTTTTAGAATTATTAAAACTCTTCTGTCTAAATAAAGTATACAGATGAATACTTCACAGGATCTGTCAACATCTTTATTTTCACCATATCCTGAGTTTGAAGTCGGAGTCAATCGCCGAATGAATGACACAAATGTACTAATTTGAACAAAAATATGATGAGAGCAGTATTTCACATGGCTATTTCAGGGTCTCATTGTTCTTTCCGTAGCAAAGCGCTTGATGTGGTGAGGAAAATTAAAGGAAGAAATGCGTGTAGATTACAAAGGACAGTGCCTATCTGGCCTGGCACGCCCAATTACCGCTGGCTGTCGCCCTCATCGTCCCCATCACCGAAGACGAATGGACAAACGGGCTGTGCGGAGAAGGTAACAAAGAGCCTACATTCTGCAATGAGCACTCCCCAGTCACTGCAGTGATTGTGAATGTAAATGCCGGGCTACATGCTCGCCATTCACTCAGTTACATTTTATCTGTTCAACAAATGGTCACAGAGCAGCTCCGGGTGCCGGGCACAGTTCCAGGCACAGAGCAAACAACTCGTAGACATGGCGACCATCCTCGTGGGCTCTCCAGGGTGTGGAGAGACAGGCAACAGGTAAACAAGCACATAATTATAAGTCACAACAGGCCCTGAAAGGGGGGCTAGCTGGTTAGAGCATCATCCCAATACACCAAGGTTGTGGGTTCGATCCCAACGTACAAGAATCAACCAATGAATGCATAGATAAGTGGAACAACAAATTGATGTTTCTCTCTCTCTCTCCCCCACTCTCTCAAACCAATAAATAAATTTTTTAAAAAATAAGTCATAACAAGAAGTGGGAAGGAAGCAAGCGGGAGTCTAAAATCAGTATGAGGTGGTCAGAGGACTCTTTCAGAAGCTGAGTTACTGGATAGATGAAGGAGGCCGCGGAGCCAGGCATGGCAGAGGCAAGGGAAGAGAAGCTTCTGGAGGAACTTCATGTGCAAAGGGCCTGAGGCAGAAAAGATCTGATATGTTTGTGCTGTGAGTCTCTCCCAGGATAGGATGTACATGGTAAGCTGGGGTAAGAAAGAGGTTGGAGAGGGAGATGGACCTGTGTCCTTAAAAAATTACTAGCTATTCCAAAAGTTCTGGGGCCTCCAAAAGTCACATTTTACACATTTTATCAGGACAATACACCCACATTTTCCCTCCCCACAAAATGGAAACCTATCGCAGGGCTGTGGCTGCCGTGCCCCCTTCTCGCCCCACTGTCCCCCTGCACCCAGGTCCTGAGCTAGCTTTCATCATTATTACCACCGCCACCGGGTCCGCACCGGTGACGACTTGGGCTGCTGCAGCACAGTGACCTCAGCAGTGGTCCAGGGGACACATCTATCTGGACCAGGTGCAGGAAGAAATTCTAGTAAACCCACAGAGGCAGACCCCAGAGACATCCCACTCTGACACCTCACCCCAACCTTCACCTGACCCAGCTGTGTTTGTGCAGGGACCAGCAGCCCCTCTAACCGCCTACCAAGGAGCCTTGCTCGGTCCTGCCCTCTGCCGCCCGCCCCGAGCCTCAGACCCCACTCGGCTGGAGAACAAACCCCTCTCAGGGCAGCGGTGGCTTTGGGGGGCTTAATGCTGCCTGCCCACCAGACAGTCTGGATACAGGCCTTCTGGATCTCACTACTGCCTTCATCCAAACAAGCAGCTTTCATCGCGGGAATCCCAGTCGCACCGTGTCAGGGAGGGACGCCTTCTGTGGTCTTCATCATGGACTCCCTTTGACTCACAGTGAAATGTGTACAAACTACAAATTACACCAAAACTGTTGAATAATTGAAAGGTATAGGGTCCAATTGGTTTTTTGTTCTTTGTTTTAGCAAGATACAGACAGACAGGAGGGGAAATGAGAAGCATCCACTTGTAGCTGCAGCACTTTAGTTATTCGTTGATTGCTTCTCATATGTGCCTTGACTTTGGGGGGGGAGAGGGCAGGGCTCCAACCAAGCCAGTGACCCCTTGCTCAAGCCAGTGACCCCTTTGGGCTCAAGCCAGTGACCATGGGGTCATGTTTATGATCCCACACTCAAGCCGGCGACCCCACGTTCAAGCTGGTGAGCCCATACTCGAGCTGGCAACCTTGGGGTTTCGAACTTGGGTCCTCGATGTTCCAGGTCAACATGGCTTCCACTGCACCACCACCTGGCCAGGCAGGTCAAGTTGTTTTTAATGTCATGCAATCAAAGGATAAAGTGTATTTCCTTCCAATTTTATTCTGTGCACTTTAACTTAATTGTGATTATAACACTGGTTCAAAGTACCCTTTTCTTTCTTTCCATTTAACACCAGACGCACAAAGTTGTCTTTTAGAACGTCCTTTACAACGGTTACGTAAAAGTCTTTCAGATCTAGACTTATTGCAGCGATCATTTCACAGAGCATACAAATAGCCAAACATTGTGTTGTGCACTGAAACCAATGTAATATTGTATGCCAATTACACCTCAATTTAAATAGATATATAGATATATAGATATATATATAATAATGGAACTGTGTCATTATTTAGACATTTTTCTGTTAACATGACATTTAGGGGTTCCCCAATTTTGGACTATTGTAAAAATAATGTTATGACTATCATTTATAAAATTTTGTTCAAATTTCCAACTACTTTCTATAGGTAAACTCCTAAAAGAGGTATTAGAGAGTCAAAAAGTTAATGTTCTTGCTCCATATTATTTAACTGTTTTTCCCAGAAAAATAAACCAGTTTTCATATCCAGTCTTGCTTTAAGTGCCTATTTCACTTTCTGGGGTATATTTTTAAAGGAATTTAAAATTATTTTATTGTCACCCAATTTTAATATCAGTCACTGCCTAGTTTAGACAGAAGCGTAGCTTCATAGGGTATTTGTGAGTCTGGCCCAGCCTCGGGCCACCATGATCTCTGATGGCTTCTCAGTCAACTTCATATCAGCTGTCATCGTTTCTTATCTTTCTCTCAGTCCTCTTATTGTGGCAGGTAAGTAACATCAACCGGGAAGACTGTGGCAGGTTTGGGCTGCGAAGTAAAACCCAGGCCAGCCCTCTCCTGCGGTAAACTCACGTCAGCAAACACCTTGGCTGGACAGCTTTCACCTCTCAGCAAACTTGCTTACGCAATAGTTTTCCTTAATAATCTCACCAGAATAGTATACTCCAGGTGTTGGGAGTACCCCCAATGTCAGGATACACCAATCAGACTGTCCTGGAAAAGTCTGGTCCTGTCCATCTAAGCACAGTCATGGAAAGTCACCTTGAAACCCTAACTTCTCTCCAATAATTACTGGTGTCTACACTGGCACAAAATCTCACCCAGCCCCGCCATCTTGGAATCAATCGTCAGATGGGCCCACAACATTCGTGCAGATTTGAATTCTGTGGTCTCAGCAGTGTTGCAAAGGCCACTCTTGTCCCGTTTAATTATGGGAATGTATGGAGAGGAAGATGCGTTTCTCCAGCATCACCCTGAAAACTGAGGGCTGTTGCCACAGCCAGAGACACCCTGCAGGAAGCAGCTTTGGGTTTCTGGGACCCTATGTCTGTAGTTTGTGGCAGGTGCCACTAGATGGTAGACTTGATTCTCCTTAGGACCCTGACCTTTCAGACTGCAAGGGGAATCCTTGATGAAATACCTTATTTCAGCCTGGCCTGTGGCAGCACAGTGGATAGAGCGTCAACCTGGAACACTGAGGTCCCCGGTTCGAAACCCTGGACTTGCTCGGTCAAGGCACATATGGGAGTTGATGCTTCCTGCTCCTCCCCCCTTCTCTCTCTCTCTGTTTCTCTCAATCTTCCCTCTCTCTCTAAAATGAATAAATAAAATCTTTAAAAAAAAAAAACAAAGAAAAGCTCATTTATAAAAAAATTATATATATAATATTTCTAGGACTATGACCTTTAGTAACATATGAGAGAATTTAATCTACAGGACCGGCTCCTTGGAGATGTTAGAAAGCATGTGTTACCTGAGCACATATTTAAAATAGATTCAAGAATCTAGGTTTAGCATATGCACTGCTAGCCTGTGGTCCCTTTAGTCCTGTGAACCATCCCGGCCCCGCCCCTTCCTCCTTGGTCCTGGTTCAAGGTGTCCTTTTCCACCCTGGAGAGAATTAGCTGGGTTCTACCTCGCTTCTAGCACAGCCACTGAGCAGGTGACTTTGGCTGAACCATGACTTTCTGACAGTAAGATATTCAGAGCTATTTCTCCGGTTAAAAGCCATATAAATATATGCACTGTTCAAAACATTTAACAGTGTGTTTCTCTGCACGATTTATCTTAGCCTGAAAGCGCGCTGGCGGGAAGGCCGCGCGATGACAGTGTGCGGCGGCGCACTAGAAAGCGCCGGAGACGGGACCTGGCAGAGAGGAGAGCCAGAAAAACACATGCTGGACCCACTGCGCTCAAGCTGGACGAGGAGGAAATGTCAGCGCCTACTGGTGTGAACATCCCTCGGCACCTCCTGTGTTCTAAAAGCGTGCACGTGCACATGCACACTCCCTTTAACGGGGGGGGGGGGGGGGGGGGGGGGGCGGCAGACGCCTCCCAAGGCCCTCTTGCTCCCTGGAACAAACTTAAGAGCTCTTACCATTGAAATTATTGCACTTTCAAAGGGACCTCGGAGAACTTAAAAGCAAATCTTCCGTCCGTCGTGGAGGTGATGTTAGCTACATCCCAACAAGGTTAGGTGACTTGCCCAAGGTTCTGCTGCAAGCTATGACCGAGTGTCCTCCCGATTCCCCATCCAGACAAGGCTCCTGCCAGCGCGCCACCCTGGTTCCAAGACTTAAAAGTTGGCTCTTTCCTCCAAATGCAGGATTCCCCAAGGCAACCAGCTTCGGCAAGTGTAGTTGGAGTAATGATATTTGAAGGCTGCGATTATTTCCCTTCGGTGAGCCATTGTACTCTCCAAACGCTGACTGATAAATCTCCCAAATTACCAACCCCCCCCCCACCACCACCACCGTGTTAAAGTTTCCTCTCCATGCTCAGATATCAGCTCAGCAGTCAGCCATGCAGCCAACTAACTCCGGTAATTTCCCCAAAGAAACATGTGCAAGACAAGAACGTGCCGTGTTTATTCATCATCTGTCAAGGTCCATAGGAAATAATGCAAAGAGGGAATCAGCACTCAAAACCCAACCGATCTGATTCAGACAACATAAGAAATATCTTGCTTTCTCTCCAGCAACACAAGCTTAACTTTGGACCACAATAGAGCAATGGACCCAATCCCGGGTCTTCAGGGAGATCATTACGAGCGATGCAAGCCCTGGCGAAATGCTTCATTTGTACTATGAGACCGGTCTTAGGACATAGCTCCATTCCCCCGTGAGACGCCAGAGCTGTTACTCATCAGGGAGACGAGTGACCCACACATCTCACAGTCAGGATTTCGTCTGGAGACATCTGACCTTCCACCGTAATGATTCTCAGTTAAATTCAATGCAAGGGTGACCGAGACAAAAACAGAAGTCACCTTCACTAATCTATTCCAGTCATCTCTGCAGAGAAAAGTGCATAAAAATAAACTGCTTTTCCGGGTGCTTTTAGAGGGGCCCAGGCTAAAAGAGCCAGGAAATGTGTACCTTTCGATGCCCTGTAGGAAATATGTCAGGTGATTCCACAAATATTTGAGACCATTTCCTACAGGCATTAAAGTGAAATGTACAAGAAAATTTATTTTCTTTTAAGTGGAGAACATTCTTTCCTGCGGAGATAGAAAGGTACCAGTGGGGAGAAAGAAGATGGCAAATGACTGGTCAGAACCATCCATGTGCTTGGACCACACCTGCATTGGCAAGGCCACCACCAAGCCACAGGCGATGCTCTGCATCAGGTCTGATTTAGAGAGCGGGGAGATGAGGCTCAGAGAGGTTAAATGACTGTCTCAAGGCCACAGAGCCAAGATTCAAATGCCTGGGTCCAATGAGGGAGTGGACTGGATAAGTAACATGGACTCCCGCAGACTAGATAAATATGAGGACAGGACGGTAATAGAATCATCAATTTAGATTTGATCCTACTACCATCATCGAGCCACACTGCTAGGTAAGGCTGACTTGCGCTTGGAGCAGACCAATATTAGTGGAAGAAACCAAACCAAGCTCTCAACCAAGAAAGCAAAGGAAAGCTGACCTTCCAGAAGTGGGAGGGCCCTGGGTGGGTGGCTCAGTGGTAAAGCATTGGCCCGGCATGTGGATATCCCAGGTTCAATTCCTGGTCGGGACACACAGGAAAAGTGACCATCTGCTTCTCCACCCCTCCTCCTTCTCTCTCTCTCTCTCTCTCTCTCTCTCTCTCCCTCTCTCTCTCTCTTCCCCTCCCACAGCCATGGCTTGATTGGTTTGAGCGAACTGACCTTGGACACTGAGGATGGCTCCATGACCTCTGCCTCAGGCACTAAAAATGGCTCCACTGCTGAGCAATGAAAGAATGGCCCCAGATGGACAAAGCTTTGCCCCTTAGTGGGCTTGCCAGGTGGATCCAGGTTGGGGCACATGTGGGAGTCTGTCTCTCTGCCTCCTCTCCTCTCACTAAGAAGAAGGAGGAGGAGGAGGAGGAGGAGGAGGAGGAGGAGGAAGAGGAAGAGGGAGGGGAGGGGAGGGGGAAGGAAAGGAGGGAGGGAGGGAGCTTATTTCTCACGGAAGAGAAAGGAATAGCACAAAAATGTGTTACGTGACCTATGCAAATAACCTGAACCACAGTTGCCCATTAGATCACCTGGCAGGATGGCAGGGTGGGAGGCTTTGTTAACATGCTGCTCAGGCATCACCTCCAGAGGTTCTGCTGTAATGAGACTGGAGTAGGGCCCAGACATCTGCATTTTTAAGGCTCAGAAGGAGCTCACCTAATATGTTGCCAGGCTTAAGGGCCACTAATGGAGAGGAATGGAATGATTTTTGCCCTTTTCCTACTAGGCAAAATATGTCCAGCAGAGGCTTACTTCAGAGTCTTAAGGAGGCACAGGACCTTGGCTCTTCTACAACCTGAGTAGCTTCAGACAAGTCATTCATCCTCGTAAAGCCTGTTTTCCCATCTCCCTAATAGCAACAGGGTGAGGAGAACACATCCAGTTCATCTGGGTTTGCTTAGTGCCGGGGCCTGGGTGGAACCAGCATGGGATAAAATCTCTGTTGCTGAAGTGAGTGCCCATTTCCCTGCCAGCTCTGTCAGTGCAAGACTACGCGTTCATTCACTCAGCACACATTAATACTGTGCACTGTGGGCACGCACTGTGCCAGGGCTTGGGATTTACCAGGAAAAGACAATGATTCCTGCGCTTGTGGAGCTTACGCTCCAGCAAAAGGAAGGCAGACTATCAAGAAGAAACCCAAGCCCTGGCCGGTTGGCTAAGCGGTAGAGCGTCGGCCTAGCGTGCGGAGGACCCGGGTTCGATTCCCGGCCAGGGCACACAGGAGAAGCGCCCATTTGCTTCTCCACCCCTCCGCCGCGCTTTCCTCTCTGTCTCTCTCTTCCCCTCCCGCAGCTAAGGCTCCATTGGAGCAAAGATGGCCCGGGCGCTGGGGATGGCTCTGTGGCCTCTGCCTCAGGCGCTAGAGTGGCTCTGGTTGCAACATGGCGACGCCCCGGAGGGGCAGAGCATCGCCCCCTGGTGGGCGTGCCGGGTGGATCCCGGTCGGGCGCATGCGGGAGTCTGTCTGACTGTCTCTCCCTGTTTCCAGCTTCAGAAAAATGAAAAAAAAAAAAAAGAAGAAACCCAATGACAGTCTCGATCACACAGTAGGTAGAAGGAGACGAGCGTTAGGGGAAAATAGGTAAAGTAATAGCACGAATTCTCCCCACGTATGCACGCTTGTGTGTGTGCCTCTTTGTGCAGCTCGGGATTCCTACTGTATCCCTAACTGCAATTTTATCACATTCATTAAACCTCACAGTACGGCCCAGTTTCCTCTTATCAATGCCAGTTGGTTAAGGATAAATGTGTTCCACCAAATTTTGTGTCACTTGAAGTTTCATGACTTGTTTTTTAATGTCAGTTTTAGACTTTTGTTTCCTCTAAGTTGGACCTAGTTAGTCACACCAAACATCCTGCTGAGAACATTTACAAATTGGACGAATGTCATTTAAAGTACTCTGAGGCCCTGGCCTGTTGGCTCAGCAGTAGAGCGTTGGCCCAGCGTGTGGAAGTCCCGGGTTCGATTCCCAGCCTGGCACACAGCAGAAGTGCCCATCTGCTTTTCCACCCCTCTCCCTCTCCTTCCTCTCTATCTCTCTCTTCCCCTCCTGCAGCCGAGGCTCCATGGGAGCAAAGTTGGCCTGGGCGCTGAGGACGACTCCATGGCTTCCCCTTCAGGTGCTAGAATGGCTCCAGTTGCAACAGAACAACACCCCAGATGGGCAAAGCATCGCCCCCTGGTGGATATGCCGGGTGGATCCTGGTCAAGCACATGTGGGAGTCTGTATCTCTGTCTCCTCGCTTCTCACTTCAGAAAAATACAAAAAAAATAAAAAATAAAGTACTCTGACGAGGCTGAGGGGTGGGATAAGGGACAGCTGGCAAGGCTGTGAAATGCCACAGGGACATATCAAAGATAAGAAGAAACCCCACATTTGGGAAGGGTTTTCCCTCCAGGGCTATCTGAATTTCCGGAACAGATGGCTCAATGCTGAGAAATTGAGAAGAGATGATGACAGCTTCACTGAGTTAAGGGGTGGAATTGATATTCAGGGCTTGCAAAGATGAGGAGCCTGAGAGCCCCCCACATTAAGAGTTACCACTCTTAATAGTAAGGCGTTACCCTGTGGGGCCCCATAATTATAACATGTGTCAGAATTCTCTTCCTTTTCAAGGTGGAATAATATTCCATTGGATGTACACACACGCAGCATTTTGTTTACTTGTTCATCCATCAACGGGCACTTCAATTGTTCCTACCCTTTGGCTATTGTGAATACCGTGGCTATGAGCATGGGTGTGCCAATATCTGTCCGAGTTTCTCGCATGCATTTTTGGGCAGAAGTGGAGTTGCTGGATCATATGATAACTCTGTGTTTAATTTTTGAGTAAATCACCCTATCATTTTCCACAGCAGATTCACCATTCTGTTTCCCACCAGCAATGCCCAAAGGTTCCGGTTTCTCCACATCCCTACAAACACTTGCTATTTTGTTGTTTGTTTTAATAATATCCACTCTAGTGGATATACAGTGGTATCTCACTGTGGTTTTGATTGCATTTCCCTAACAATTACTGGTGGTGTAGTATGTTGTAGATACATCTTTTCATATGCTTGTTGTCCATTCATAGTTCTTCAGAAAAATGTCCAGTCAAGTTCTTTGCCCATTTTTTAATTGGGTTGTTTTTGAGTTGTTGAGTTTTAGAAGTTCTTTATATATTCTGGATATCAACCTCTTATCTGATATATAATTCACAAATATTTCTCCCATTCCAAGTGTTCCCTTTTCACTCTGTTAATATGTCCTTTGATTAAAAAAATTTTTTTTAAGTTTTTAATTTTAATGAAGTTTAATTTATTTTTTCTTTGATTGACTAAGCTTTTGATGTCATATCCAATATCATAGGCAAACTGAATATTATGAAGATTTTCCCCCTATGTTTTCTTCTTGGAGTTTTATAGTTTTAGCTTTTACATAATTATGTCTTTGGTTCATTTTGAGTTAATTTTTTCTGTCTGGTGTGAGGTAAGAATCCAGGTTCATTTATTGCATGTGGACATCCAGTTTTCCCAGCACCATTTGTTGAAGCACTTTACATTGGAACTTACTCCTAGTAGCAATCTGTCCTGGGCTCAAATCATGGAGCATATGAAAGATTAGTGCTACGGTGGGAGTCCCAGGGGCAGATCTACAAAGAACTCAAGTATGCCTGGTCAGTCTCAAAGGATTTTCCCTCTGCTAAATCTCACAGGATGAGCCCTGGCTGGACAGCTCAGTTGTTTAGAGTGTCCTCCTGATATGCAAGGGTTGCCAGTTAGATCCCTGGTCAGGGCACATACAGGAACCAACTAATGTTTCTGTCTGTCTGTCTGTCTGTCTCTCTCTCTCTCCCCCCCCTCGCACAGCCATGGCTTGAATAGTTCAAGCAAGTTGGCCCCAGGTGCTAAGGATGGCTTGATGGCCTCGCCTCAGGCCCTGAAATAGTTCGGTTGCCGGGCAACAGAGCAGCAGACCCAGATGGGCAGAGCATCGCCCTGTAGGGGGCTTGCCAGGTGGATCTCGGTTGGGGCGCATATAGGAATCTGTCTCTCAGCCTTGCTGCCTCTCACTTAATAAAAAAATTAAAAAATAAAAAATAAATTATGCAAGGCCATCTAGGTCAGAAGCGGTGTGGCACAGAGCTTGAAAAACGTCTTTGGCATCAGGTTGGGTGACCTTCGAGGACCCTGTGCAGAGCCGTTCTCTCAGGCCCTCCTGGCATCCAGCAGGCACATTCAATACATCACAAGGAGAAATGAAGACTGCCCAGTAATCACTGTGGGCCGCATTGCAATACCACCCAGGCTGACTTGGTTGTTAAGGAACTAGCTCGTGTGCGTCTATGTGGAGTGCTTATATCGCTAGTTCTTAATGAGCTCAGTACAAACGAGAAGTTCTAGTGGGCTGGGGGTGGGACCCCAGCCCTGGATGATGAACCAAAGCAGGGCTGGGGCCTGGAGATCACTTGTTGCTTAGCAACCACGACCCAGCTACTTGGTTCCTACAACCAGGGCCTGATTAATGTCCTCGGGGATTGGGAGTTGGGCAGAGTTGTTTCAATAGCAGTGGGAACTGGATGTTTCAGAGGCTCAGTATGGTCCCTGATGCACAGACCCTTCCCCCCCCCCCCCGGAAATAATAACATAAACAGCATGACAAGCCACCTTCAGCAAGCTGGCAGTTCTGGAAACTGCAGATGGTTTACGGCCCAGAGGAGCTCAAAACATTGAAACTTCAGGTGAAAGGCTCAACGTGAATCTCTGCTTCCCACCCATCTCTCCGTTCCCACACCTGGGAGTCTCCCAGACCTGCTGGAAAGGAAACATCTAAGCGTCCAAAGCACCAGCTGTGTCCACTGAAGGTGAGCAAAGCAAGAGAAGCCGCGCATAAAACCGAAATGGAACCTCTAACAAGGCGTCAGCATCGCTTTGAACATCGTTTTTTTTAACACTATTAAAAAATAGGCTGACCATAATCATCACAAGTTCTCTCGTTAAGAAAAAAGAAAAGAGCCCTGGCCGGTTGGCTCAGTGGTAGAGCGTCGGCCTGGCGTGCAGAAGTCCCGGGTTCGATTCCCGGCCAGGGCACACAGGAGAAGCGCCCATCTGCTTCTCCACCCCTCCGCCGCGCCTTCCTCTCTGTCTCTCTCTTCCCCTCCCGCAGCCAAGGCTCCATTGGAGCAAAGATGGCCCGGGCGCTGGGGATGGATCTGTGGCCTCTACCTCAGGCGCTAGAGTGGCTCTGGTCGCAACATAGCGACGCCCTGGATGGGCAGAGCATCGCCCCCTGGTGGGCGAGCCAGGTGGATCCCGGTCGGGGGCATGCGGGAGTCTGTCTGTCTCTCCCCGTTTCCAGCTTCAGAAAAATACACACACACCCAAAAAAAGAGAAAAGAGTGACTCCCCTTTGAGTCAGTAAAGCCCCTAATCCCCCACCCACCCCCTAGTCCATCCTCTCCCCACCCTGCCCTACCTTTATAACAGAAAAAACTAGAATGATTAGATTTACTTCTCTCCAGCTGAGAGTTTATTTTAGGCCTCATAGAAATGTTAATATCAGTTCTCACTTCTCTGTCTCTCTCATTATTTCTCTCATTATGAGGCTTTTCTACAGAAATAAAAGAATTTTCTTTTGCAAAACTGAGAAAAGAAAAAGAAAACTACTGGCCAATTTTTATTAAAGAGTGAAAATGAAGATAGATGAAGAAACCTCTGGTCAGGAGAAATGGACTTGTTCCCAAGAGGAAAAGACCTAAAAATACAATATAGAGATTAAAGCACATGGGAAATGGGCATTTTGCTGAATATTAAGATGTCTTTTTTTTTTTTTCCTGCCCAGGCCTGGATAAAGGACACTTCTTGAAATGAGACCACTAACCATCCAGAACTTTTAAGAAATACTCTATGATCCAATAATGCCATTAAAATTAACGTGGTGCTTTTAACAAAATACCACAGAATCCATGCCAGTTGTTAAAGATACAATGTACTAGAAAAGTCTTTTACAAAAATAAATGAAGAATCTTAATAAAGTGGTTATACAGTTCCAGGCTTAGAAAAAAATAATCAAGATAAATTACAAGCTTTTAAATATGATTTAGAAAAATCTATGCCAACCCTTCTTAAAATAGGCATAAACTGGGACTATATTTAGCTGTCCATTCCAAAGAGAAAACAGGATTGGTCCTATCAACACAAACGTTGGCCAAAACAGAATTCTTCAAAAGCAAACTCCTGGCTCAAATCAGGTTTGTTCTCAAAATACTTCCTTGTGTGGGTATGAAACATTAGAGCTTTCGTTAAAATTTATCGACCACCCCACTGATGACTTTAACTAAGTAAGAATAAAAAAAATTTTTAGAAGCTTCTAAAAAGCAAAACAATGGGCAGAAGCAGAATCAAAAGAAAAAAAGATAAATCAGGAAAAAATATTTACAATGCAAAGGACAAAGGGCTGACTTTCTTCATTAACAAAAGGCCACCGCAAATGAAGTTTTTAAAAATAAGCAACATAAGAGAAAACTGGGCAAAGGTAAGTCCAGGCAATTCAAGAGAAATATTTTGCCTCTTTCTTTTTTTTTTTTCATTTTTCTGAAGCTGGAAACGGGGAAAGACAGTCAGACAGACTCCCGCATGTGCCCGACCGGGATCCACCCGGCACGCCCACCATGGGGCGACGCTCTGCCCACCAGGGGGCGATGCTCTGCCCATCCTGGGCGTCACCATATTGCGACCAGAGCCACTCTAGCGCCTGGGGCAGAGGCCACAGAGCCATCCCCAGCACCCGGGCCATCTTTGCTCCAATGGAGCCTTGGCTGCGGGAGGGGAAGAGAGAGACAGAGAGGAAAGCGCGGCGGAGGGGTGGAGAAGCAAATGGGCGCCTCTCCCGTGTGCCCTGGTCGGGAATCGAACCCGGGTCCTCCGCACGCCAGGCCGACGCTCTACCGCTGAGCCAACCGGCCAAGGCCTGCCTCTTTCATAATTTCAAAACGGCAAAGAGAACCAATCAGATACCATGTTTTAGCTATCAATTAACACACAGAAATAAATTAAAATCTAGAATACCAGTATGGTCAAAAATGTGGGTGAACAAGCATTCTCTTATGCTGATAGTAAATATGCAAAAATGTTCAGCCTTTTTGAATGGCAATTAAGCAAAACTTATTAGAAATGTTTAATGTATACAACTTTTGACATACATACACACATTTACATCATTGTATATATCCTATATGTTATATGTATATATATCGGTAGTCACTGCAACATTATTTATCATGGAAACAATGTGCTTCAGGAAGGACTGAATACATAAATACAATGGAATACTATTCAGCCATCAAGAAGAAGGTGTCTGCTTTCTGTTTTAAGACATGATAATGTGTTCCAATAGATTAAGAAAAATATTGCAAAACAGTATGCATCGAATGATTTAATTTTTATATAAAATTGCTGCATGGATATCTGAGTATTTATACATGCTTCGTATATGTTTACGTGGACAGAGAGAAAAATGGAAAGCTACATACCAACCTGTGAACAATGATTACTACACAGGTTTGAGATTAGCAGGCAAGGTGGACAGAGGTAAGCTTATGAATAAACTGCTTTCGTCATATTTCACAGGTTTTTAATGCCCCAACACAATTTGGCAGTTGCCCTTAAAAGGGCCCATAAGAATGTAAAACTATGAACTAAATTAATATTTTACATGTAGGTTAATAAAATTTGCCTTATGTAATTATATGGCAAGAATTTAAAGTGTCACTAGTGAACACTTCAGAACGAAGCTGGGAATCGGAGCAGGAATTAGCCTTTGGGGTAAGGTTGCCAGATTTAGCAAATTAAAAATACTGAACTTCCAGTTAAATTTGAACTTCAGAAAAATAATGCACAATATTTGGGACATATGGGGGGGAGTTCATTGTTTATCTGAAATTCTAAATTAACTAAGTGTTCTGTAATGTATCTGGCACCCTTATCTCGGGGACACATGCCTTGGTCCATGCCCCGAGTCCCCATGCTTCCTCTTCCTCCACCCCAGTAGTTCTTTTACTGGTGGAAAACTTCTCTAAGAATCTCATGGGCCTGACCAGGTAGTGGAGCAGTGGATAAAGCATCAGACTGGGACACGGAGGACCCAGGGTGGAGACTCGGAGGTTGCCAGTTTGAGCGCGGGCTCTTCTGGTTTGAGCAAGGTTCACCCAAGGTCACTGGCTTGAGCAAGGGGTCACTCAGTCTGCTGTATCCCCCCCAGTCAAGGCACATATGAGAAAGCAATCAGTGAACAACTAAGGTGCCGCAACAAAGAATTGATGCTTCTCATCTCTCTTCCTTCCTGTCTGTTTGTCACTATCTGTCCCTCTCTCTGACTGTCTCTGTCACACACAAAAAAAAGAATCTCACGGAACCTGTGAGCCATTCCCCAGGAGGACATATGCATACTAAAGTCTCAGGACTTCTGCAGCTCCAGATTCTCTGTTAAGTGCCCTAGTTCAATCGAAGTATAAAATGCTATCCTGATTTCTGGAATTCCTGTCATCTCACCCTATGCTTGGGAGAACTGTTTCCCCACTTCTCTTCCATGCTGTTCTAAAAACAGCAAGTTCCAAAGGATCTAAAATAGCCAAGCCACTGGGGGTAGGAAGGGAGGCAGGGAGAACAAATTTATAAAGGGCTCACTCACACAACCTAATTTCAAGACTTACTATAAGACTAGAGTAATCAAGAATATGGAACTGGCAAAAGGATAGCTATACCATGTCAATGGAATAGAGACTAGAAATAGGTCCACTTGTTTATGGGCAAATGACTTTCAACAAAGTTACCAAGATAATTCAGTGGAAACTGACAGTCTTGTCATCAAATGTTTCTGGAACAACTGTATACCCATATGCCAAAACTGAATAAAAGCTACTCACATATTGCACCACATACAATTATCTCAAAGTGGGTCAGAGAAGTAAATGTAACACCTAAAATACAATTCTAGAAGAATATATAGGCAAAAAAAAAAAATTGTGACTTTAGGCAAAGATTTCTTAGGATGTAAAAAAGCACAAATTATAAAAGAAAAAATTGATAAGTCATGCTGAGGATATATTTAACTGTTTTCCCATTCTAATACATTCTGTTTTGTTTAAAAAGTAAGGGTGAGTTGGCCCTGGCTGGTTGGCTCAGCAGTAGAGTATCAGCCGGGTGTGTGGAAGTCCCAGGTTAGATTCCCAGCCAGGGCACACAGGAGAAGCACCCATCTTTTTCTCCACCCTCCCCATCTCCTTCCTCTCTATTTCTCTCTTCCCCTCCCGTAGCCGAGGCTCCATTGGAGCAAAGTTGGCCCAGGAGCTAAGCCAGCTCCATGGCCTCTGCCTCAGGCACTAAAATGGCTCGGGTTGCAATGGAACAAGGCCCTTGATGGGCGGAGCATCGCCCCCTGGTGGGCGTGCTGGGTGGATCCCGATCGGGTGCATGCTGGAGTCTGACTGCCTCCCTGCCTCTAACTTGGGAAAAATAAAAATAAATAAATAAATAAAGTAAGGGTGGGTTTTGCTCGACATGCCATATTTCAGAGCTGTCTGTGCCCTGGGCGGACCACAGACACTGTGGTCCTGAGTTCGCCTGGAATCGAGGGAACCCCACCTTCTCCTGTTGGGGTCACTCCCCTCACAGAACGCCTTTCTCAAAGACGTCTCAACCTACCTCTGAACCCCAAAACGAATCACAAAGGCTCCTTTAAATGAGCTACCAGCAGCAGGTCAGGGTCCACACTGAGGTTCTGAGGGCTGCGCTGGCTGGCGTGGAGGAGCTGTCCGCCCAGGACGGCGGACCGGGCTCCCTTTCCGAACCCCGTTCCTTTAAGAACACTTATCTCATCGCTCCCATCCTGCCTCTCTTTCAAAAGCCCCTGCCTTTTCTCTCTGTTTAAGAAAGAACACCTTCAGCCCTGGCCGGTTGGCTCAGTGGTAGAGCGTCGCCCTGGCGTGCAGGAGTCCCAGGTTCGATTCCTGGCCAGGGCACAGGGAAGAAGCACCCATCTGCTTCTCCCCCCCTCCCCCCCTCCTTCCTCTCTGTCTCTCTCTTCCCCTCCCGCAGCCGAGGCTCCATTGGAGCAAGGATGGCCCGGGCGCTGGGGATGGCTCCTTGGCCTCTGCCCCAGGCGCTGGAGTGGCTCTGGTCGCGGCAGAGCGATGCCCCGGAGGAGCAGAGCATCGCCCCCTGGTGGGCAGAGCATCACCCCCTGGTGGGCGTGCCGGGTGGATCCCGGTCTGGAGCATGCGGGAGTCTGTCTGACTGTCTCTCCCCGTTTCCAGCTTCAGAAAAATACAAAAAAAAAAAAAGAAAGAAAGAACACCTTCATATCACACACACTTGAAGCCTCCCTGCAGACACTAAATCCGACAGACCCTGGACACCGCCCCCTGCCCCCTGCTGGTCCCGGGGGCATCGCTCTGAAGGTCAGAATCAGGGACATAGGGAGGCCGCACAGGCAGAGTACACGCACTGCACTCAAAGCCACACCCGGTCACCACGCTGAATGACCCCAGCTGAGTTTCCTGAGCCATAAAATGGAGAATTGGGTCCACTTTTATAAAAGATGGCAGTGTGTGCGTGCAGAGGGCCAGCTCCGCCAGGGACCTTCCCAGCCGTTTGTCTTCATCCTTCCAACCATCCAACTTCCGCAGGAGGAACTGGGGTCAGGAAGGCTGCCCACAAGCTTGCGGTGATGGTGCCGGAGCGGGAATTTTAACCTCTAAACTTCCAGCCGGGCGATCGTGTTTGTTCAAGCTCCCAGATGACTGTAACAAGCAACCAAGGTTGGGCCCCAGTGCAGGGGAAGGGGGAACTATAAAGAAATTCTATCCGCAGAACTCGGCTGTGCTGTTGGGTTTTGTTTTGGGGAGACAAGTTCTGTAGGCCTGCCTCTGGGTCCAGCCACTCTGACCACAGCTGCCACTGAACGGGGAAGAAGGTCGAAAAATACAATTCAGGCATTCTGCTTCCTGACTAATAGCCTTCAGCTTCAGACAGGTTTTCTGTCCGGCTTGATGCTTCTGAAATAAGGGCATAAACAAAACCATTTTGGATGGCACCATGTCACATGAGAGGCTCCAGCAAAGAAGCTAAAAGACAGAAATGCATTTTTGTCAGGTGGCCACGCTGAGAAATGCAACGTTTCCTAAGAATGCACCAGATGAACAAAATTAGAAAATCATTTTGTTCTAATAACACGTGAAATACAACGGTTTCTTTCTTTTATTAAAATCATTACCAAGATTTTGACCAGCCTAATTTTTTTATTTATTTCGAAGGAAAGCTTGAAGTCACCAAGAATTTTCTGAATAATTACTTGTGTGTGTCACAATTAAAAGAACTACATGTTTATCAAAGTTTTAATACAATGATTTTTTTCATCTTTTAAATGTATGTTGCAGCATAACTCATCCTGCAGGGAGGAGAAAGCTGAATCTGTTCATTGACGAAAAACCCTCAGACACTGAATAACTGGGGTCATCAGATTTTATACAGGAAGCCCAGCCCCCCTTTCTTAGGATTCCTTGTATTTGTGCAGCATTTTCTTTTTTTTTTTTTTTCCACAGTGCTTTAAAATTCATTCTCCCATACTTCATTACACTTACTGGAAAAAAAAATTTACCATGGCCCCATTCGTGAACTTCATCTTTTCTATATATAAAGAAAATAAGACAAGCAGTATTAGTCCATTTAAGAGACATGAAAAGTGAGGTTCCAGTATGTTCCATGACTCTCCCAAGGCCAGAGAAAGAACCAATGTCTCTTGACATCTCAGCTAATATTGGACATTGTGTACATATTACAGTGTGTGTGTGTGTGTGTGTGTGTGTGTGTGTGTGTGTGTGTGTGTGTGTTTAAAAAGTGCAGTAAAGACTGATTCTGTCCAAAGAACTAGAATTCTTTGGAATTCTTTGTTGCTGTTTGTTAGCCAACTTCAGTCGGAAGCGTATTCATCTGAAGCAGACCCATTGTTTCAAGTTAGCATGTTTAATCAGAAGAGAGGATTACAGAACCAGCTTAATGAGTAAAATTAACTTGCATAAAAAGCAACTACACAAGCCCCTTTTCTCCCCAAGTGCAGAAATTGACACATTTTCATCATAATCCCAGAGGATAAAATTCCTAGGGAACATGAAACGAAAAAAACAAACAGGTGACTGACGGCTTTGAGTATCTGGCCAAGACTTACTACCTAAAAATAAAAAAGCTTTACAAACACATTATACAAATTCAGGTGATCCCTACCTTTGATGGGTGGCCCGACAGAAGCCAGGCAGTCTTGTGCCACTCGCGGGGAGAGAAAAGCTGGCCCAGCAGCTGCCCAACCTCCGACACCTGCCTGCTTCCCCCAGCGAACCAGAAGGCAGGAAGAGCAGCCTCCAATTTCACAAAAAGTTCAAGTTTTCTCAAACACATCATATACGTATACTTCTTTTATTTATTATCCACTTGCATGTCACTGTGTAACTAGAACCCCACATTCTGCCTCTAATGCAAGTCCTGCTTGGCGGTAGCATATGGAGAATTTGCTGTGTCTTTGTCATTCCTGTGGCATTTCACCCCCAACGGAGCACAGCCATACAAGCTCAGGGTCTGCGAGCAAAATCAGACTCGGGGATCACGTCACGCCCTTTTCACTGATAAGACGCCCAGGCCTTAGAGCTCTAACTTAAGGTCACAAAGCCAAAAATGACAGGGCCAGGGCTGGGCTTCCACCTCAGCCCACTTTAGACGCTATAGCTCTCCATCCAGCCACTTAGTGACCTGGTTCAAATCCCAGCTCTACTGCCTACGAGCAGTGTGACCCTGGGCCGGTCATTCAGTTTCTCTGTACATCATCTATAAAACAAGACGGTTACAGCACTCGGCCCACAAGCCACTGCGAGAATCGGTGAGTTGTGACTGTCAAGTCCCCGAAACGGGGATGGTCAGTGCTTGAGAAAAGTTAGCAACTACCACCCCGGTCGGTCATCAGCAGGCTGTCCCTGTAGCTTAGATTTCCATACAGAATCCATGGAACCCTCACAATTCACTATGTTTCAATGTGTGAGAGGACTTAGAACAGATACATTTGAAGTGTTGTATGCTTTTCAGGGCAGTATCAAACTGTGAGATCTTGGATGAGCCGCTCAGTCAAAAAGGAGCTTCGATTTCTGCATCAGACACAAGGGCAGGATGACACCTGTTCTCTCTACCTCACACTGTTAGGTAATGAGCAGAAGTTTCAAAAGAAAGGAAAGAGAAGAGCTGACAGTGAAGGACGCACCACACGGGTGTTCACTGATTCACGACAG
Organism: Saccopteryx leptura; assembly: GCF_036850995.1. Lineage (NCBI taxonomy): Eukaryota > Metazoa > Chordata > Mammalia > Chiroptera > Emballonuridae > Saccopteryx > Saccopteryx leptura. Next base: position 112,389,823 of record NC_089509.1, read on the forward strand.
TTCCTGTGATCTTCCCCCCAACCCTGCTGTGGACAGCCCACAAAAACAGGATCGTCACCCACTTAAATTTGGGGTTCGATGTCAAGAATAAAAATGCCACACACACACACACACACACACACACAGCAGCAGGGTATGAACAGGTTTCTTGCTCACATAATGAGGCTTTCTAAGGAGGGCAGGCAGCTCCTAGACAGGTCCCCGTTGGTTTGAGAGAGTGGGAGTGAGAAGCTTGGGGGTTTTGCTGCAGATGTGCGGAGGGGACCGTAGAGCATGGCCTGGGACTTGCGTGGTACGAACCTCCCACCGGCACCAAAGGAAAGAGCTCCTAGACTTTGGATCACCTTGCCTGGGTCTGGGTGGGAAGGCAAGAGGGAGAGGTGGACCTGACTGGTGGTGGTGGCGCAGGGGATACAGCTTTGACCTGGCACGCTGAGGTCCCCAGTTCAGAGCCCCAAGGTCACCAGCTTGAGCACGAGGTCACTAGCTTGAGCGCGGGATCATTAATGTGATCCCAAGGTCACTGGCTTGAGCACAAATTGCCAATTTGAAGCCCAAGGTTGCTGGCATGAAACCCCAAAAGGTCACTGGTGTGAGTAAGGGGTCACTGGCTCTGCTTGAGCCCCCAGGTCAAGGCACATATGAGAAGCAGTCAATGAACAACTAAAGTGAACAACTAAAGAGAGAGAGAGAGAGAGAGAGAGAGAGAGAGAGGTGATGTGGAAAAGCTGTCAGCAGTCAAACATCCAAAAACAGAATCAGAATCATGACAAACCCTGGGAGGTAGAGCCCATCTTCAAAGATGAGTAAACAGGACTCGGTCAGTTTTGATCACCTGTCACAGCAGATTTAACTTCTGCCCTTCAACTTCCAACCCCTACACCCTCCCATCAGCCCAGTTCCCAGATCCTGTAAGGTCCTGTCACCGGCTGATACAAGCAGCGCTGCCCGGCCCCACCCGCCTGCGGGACGTCAGCCAGCCGACCCTAGAAAAACTGGAGACAGCTGTAATCCATTTAACCCCGATTAGTGGTTTATGATCGCCTTAACTTTTCCCAAAGAACTATGAAAGAGAGAAGGAAAGGAGAGGAGGAGGAGAGAGGAAGAAAGAAAGGAAGATTTCAGAGTTTGCTTCTAATGTTTCCACGGCTAACATTAGTGTCTTGCAGCTGCGGGAAGGGTAACAACAATCTCTGCTTGAGGGATTCTCTTCACGTGCAGGTAAAATTCCAATTCCAGTTTATCCAGTGAACATGAGGTTCTATTTAGCAACCGCACATACACCGCGCCATGGCGAGCGTCCGTTTCTCTTCTCTGTAACTGCATACGGGTAGGATTTTGTTTTTCTCTGTTCAATGTCTTTATTGAGATGGCCCCTTTGTTCCCCCATAGAAAAGCTCAGTCTCAAGCCTTACTGCAAAATCATGGAAGAGTAAATTAAAATGATCAAGAATCAATTTTCCAATAGTTATAAGGCTCTGAATCATCCCAGTGAAGTTCTTCTGGGTAATCAAGCTGGATCGGGTTCCAAATCTGCTAAGCTGTCCTGTTAGAATTACAGTTACTTCAAACTCGGAGCTCAGCACACCCGGTTCCGCTCCGCCTCAGGTGGGCAGCGCTCACACTAAGATGGCCTCGAACAGGAGCTACACAGGAAACCGGATCTGTTGTGAACTAGCTGGTTCTGCAATATTTATGTACTAGTTCATGACTCTTTTCTGAATGAATTGCATTCTGTATCAAACCACTACTTAGGACCAAAAAAAGTATGCTTCTCAGCCATATTTAAGAAGCACTATAGAGGTCTTTGCCTTTCTTGAAGATTTCTTAGATTTATTCTTAGAGTCACACACACACACACACACAAATCTCAGAGTTGAGTAACATTCCCAGCATCCAGGTGTTGTTCCCATTGACTGTTAGAGACTGTGTACTCTAACCTTCCTCCTGTTGGTCCCTGCCTCACTCTGAATCATCTATTTTCTTTCAAGGATGGGATCCAGACATAAATATAACAGCATCTGAGAGAAGCATTCAGGCTACTTATTTCTTCAGGAAGAAAAACTATATAAATCATCAATCAACACAGGAAATTAGTACGCAAGGTTCCGTCCCAATGTTAGAATGGCTCTAACAGGCATTTCCCCAAAGAGGCATCACGCCCCTTGATCTACATCACACTCTCATCGTGTTCATCTTCATCTTCATCAACATCATCATCATCATCCCCTTGAGGGAGTGAAAGCTTATCGGAACCAGTTAACAAAGAAGAGCACAAAACACTGGGGGGGGGGGGGGGATAAATTCAGGTTGATAATTTGCTACTACCAAAAAAAGATTCTAGGAAACGGCAAACGTTCTGTCAAGGTCAAACTTCTCCATCCCATTTACCCCTCTATTTTAAAAATTAAAACCCATCATACTGTATCATATCATATGTGGACTTTCTTCCCCACAGAAATGAGAGTGCATCTGAGCATTCTCAAAGTAACTCTTGGAGCACTGTATCAAATTTGCATGAAAAACTCCTCCACTCCAAACGTAAGAAAGAACGCATTTGATCCCAAATATTTCCCACATTCATTTGATTTACTTTAATAGTTTATGACAAATTCATTATTTGCCCCTGCCCTGGAAGAAACTTGGGGGATATTTTACACACCGAACTACCAAATCTCCTCCTGAAAATGTTGATGTTAATAGGTTAGTTTCATCGAGCTTTATAATACTTGTAATCCAGACTCATCTATTATCTTCTGCCAAATTCTCTTGGAAGTCCGAATCCACGGACAGCAGCTGGCCAGCCCTCGCCCCGCCCCGTGCTTCCTCGAAGCTTCCCAGTGCCCTGTTCAGGCCCTGGCTGTCCGCCCCTCGAGGAGTGTCCAGCCAGGAGGGCGACACACCAAGCCCCACGCGCAACGTCCCTCGAATGCCTCAGCCCGTTCCAACCCCCCACGTCCAAGCTCAGAAAGGGCTGGTGGCAGGCCGAGGGAAGGCGGCTGCCCTCTGGGCTTCTGGCTGCCTAGTCAGGGCCCTCCAGGGTGGAAGAATGCAAGTACCGACCACCCAGCACGTAGCCCGCCATCCCCTGCCTCCCATACCCCGCTCCCTCGGCATACGCTGGGTCCAGCGGGACAGGGCGCGGGCGCCCCCTGACCATTGGGCTTTCCGCGGGGTCGCTCGCAGCTGGATCCTCTGCCTGGCCACCGCGGGCACCGAGACCACGTTCCAGTGGAGAGCAGCTCGGCCCGGGCCGGGAGGGGCGCGCCACTTCGGAGTACCGGGACTACGATGGCTGCCAGGCCCTGGAGCGGCGCGCCCGAGAGCCCCAGGCTGGCACGGCCGGAGGGTAGGCTGGGAAGCGGCACTTGCAAGGTCAGCCAGGGGTCCGCGTCTACGCGGACCGAGAGGCGGCTCCAACCCTTTCCCCAAGCGGAAGAGGCTGGGGTCCGACATGCCGGAGCCCCGAGCCCGGCAGCGCTTGCGGCCCGCGGGGAGAAGCTGCGGGTCCTGGGCCAGCGCTCCGTCCCGTGCTCGCCACGTCGACTCACCTGGCAATTGGCGCCGGAGACCCCGGCGGGGCAGGTGCAGGTATAGCTGGGCTCGCCGGCCGGAGCCGGGGACTGAGGGCCGGGCGCGGGGCGCGGGGTGCACACGCCCCCGTTCCTGCAGGGCTGCGCGGCGCACGGCCCCGGGGCGGACAGGGGCTCGGCGGGCAGCGGGCTGGCCAGGCAGCCTCCGCGGGGCCCCGCGCCGAGCAGCAGGAGCAGCAGGGCCGGCGCGGGCAGCAGCTGCGCACCGGGCGCCCGGGCGCGGCGGGGCAGCATGGCTGAGCGAGCGGGCGCGGGCGCGGAGCCGGAGTCCGAGCTGGGGCGCGGTGGCGGCGGTGGCTGCAGGAGCGGCGGTGGCGGAGAGAGAGCTGCTCCGCGGGGCCTGGCGCCGCCTGCAGCTGCGGGAACCGTGGTTCCCGGGGCAACGACAGGCGGGACTTGTGGGGCGGAGCGGCCGGGGGGCGGGGCGGTCGGGGGCGGGGCGCCGGGCGGCGCGGGCGCGGGAGGAAAGGGGCGTGGGGACTCTTCCCCCGCGAGGAGTGGGGCCGGAGGAGCAGAAAGGCCGCCGGGGGCCCCAGGAGCGAGGGTGCGGTCAGAGTCGTGGGTGTGTCCCTAAGAACCCGAGCGGGCAGCGGGGGTGGCGCGGGCCTGGCTGGGAGCTGGGCGGTGCTCGGAAAGGGAAGAGGCTGTAGGGGTCGATGCCGGCGGCGGGGCGCACTCTGCGGGGCCTCCAGATGCTGAGCCGGCCGGGCAGGGGCGGGGGGGCTCGCTGCGCAGCGAAGGGAGGGGGGCCCGGGCTCGCAGCCGCCACCCGCTGCCTCTTGGCGCAGAATCGGGGAGCCAGCTGCAGGGGCCGGGGCTCTGCCCCCGCCCCCAGCACACACAGCCCTCCTGGCACACCGCCGAGCCCCGGAGTCCGCACACCCGCTGATCAGCGGGCTAGCTGGGAAGTGACCTCGCGTCCGCTCCGCCGCCCTGCGGCCCTTGTCCTTGGTGCTGACCGAGGCGGCTCCCTGCTCGCGGGCGCGGCCTCGCTCGCCACCCAGAAATGTCTGACCGTGGCTTGTGGGCGCTGCAAGACGCCTCAGAATCAGTGTCCAACCCTGTCGTTGAACCGAGGAGGCAACTGAAGCTCAGAGGAGCTGGACTGGAACCCAGTGGGTCACTTGACTCCCAGCCCGGAACGCTGAGTCTCCTGAAGGAGATGAGATGTTCAGAAGTGCAGGGCCCCGCAGGCCCCGCCAGGACTCACTACAGAGCTCTGTAGGAAAGGAACAGTCACGGTGACCTAGGGGGGCGGGACGGGCCGGCGGGTGAGGGGCTCTTCTGAACGTCGAGGTTAGGCTGAGTCTTGCTTTGACAGCCAGAGAGGTCAAGCTCTGCCGAGTAAATGAAGCTCGCCTTGTCTCTGCCACCTGACCTTTCCCAACCTCTGCTATATGTGGAGGCTCCCAGGTACTTGTCTTTAAGATGGCCACGTGAAAAACCAAATGTGACTCCCTTGAATTGACAGTTTAGGAAATTTTTTCAGGCAACACAAAAAGTGTTTTGTGAAAGCTGGGCAGGTAAGAAAGTAGAGACACGCCACAGTCACCCATGCGCGCAGGTGCCAGGTGGAAGCCAGAGGGTGCTAAAAGTCTCTCGTGGACACAGGAGGCACACTGCCCACCCTCTCCCAGCCCTGCTCAAACACGGGAGCAAATGTCAGGCGTTTGTGCCGAAAATTCGTGTGGCAGTTGCAAGAGATCCCTGAAACCTGCTCTGTGGTTTGATGCAGCAGGGGGAACTCACCCCCAAATGGATCCAAACAAGTATTACGTTTTCCCTTCCACCTGCTGTCTTTTATCTGAGATATCCTCTGAAAAAAAAAAAAAAGAAAAAAAAAATCCTAATTTTGTGCCACGCCAGCACCCTCTGCTGGTACTAGCCTCCTCATTCAGGTGTTCTTCCACCTTCTGTGCCCCTGGAGTATGCATTCTGTTTTGGCATTAACTTCTCTTAATTTAAATCCTGGGATAATAGACTAGTGCTCACTCACTCCCACAACACACAAACACACATACACACACGAAGCAAAATAAAGTGTAAGAAAAGTTGTGAACCCATAAAGATCACACTTCAGTTCAGCTTTTATTTTAGTCTATCTTTAATCTTCTAAGGGCATATTATGGAGGAGACAACACAAGACTATTTCATTTTTCTCCAAGCTTCCAAGCTGAAAAGGAAAAGTACATCTCTTACCCCATTACTAATAAGTGGAGCCATATGATTAGTTCTGGACAATAAAACATGAAATTGTATGCCTAGACCCCAAAATACCCCCTCACTAAATATCAGGGGGTGTTCACTATGATTCGTACTGTTGTCTTGGAGAAGTAGGTCTCTTCTGTGGTTCTGAAAGTTGATTTGATACTTGGCTGACAGTTTCCAACCATCTGTAAGACCCCCAAATACCCAACTAAAGAGTCCAACTAGCCTGACCTGTGGTGGTGCAGTGGATAAAGTGTCAACCCAGAAACCTGAGGTTGCCAGTTTGAAACCCTGGGCTTGCCCAGTCAGGGCACATATGGAAGTTGATATTTCCTGCTCTTCCCCCCCCCTTCTCTCTCTCTCTCTCTCTCTCTTTCTCTCTCCTCTCTCTATAAAAATGAATAAATAAAATCTATTTTAAAAAAGAGTCTAACTAATTAATATATTACCTTGTCTTTTAACAGAAGTTTTTAAAGCCTGACCAGGCAGTGGTGCAGTGTATAGACTAGAGCATCAAATTGAGATGCGGAGGACCCAGGTTCAAAACCCCGAGGTCACCGGCTTGAGCACGAGCTCATCCGGCTTGAGTGGGGACTCACCAGCTTGAGTGCGGCGTCACTGGCTTGAGCATGGGATCATAGACATGACCCCATAGTTGCTGGCTTGAGCCCAAGGTCGCTGGCTTGAGCAAAGGGTCACTCACTCTGCTGTAGCCCCCCTGCCCTCCCACCCGGTCAAGGCACATATGAGAAAGCAATCAATGAACAACTAAGGTGCCGCAACAAAGAATTGATGCATCTCATCTCTTTCCCTTCCTACCTGTCTGTCCTTATCTTTTCCTCTCTCCATCTCTCTCTCTCTCTCTCTCTCTGTCTCTGCCACACACAAAAAGCAGAAGTTATTAAAATAATGAATGTTCTATGTTTAAGTAAAAGCTAAAAATTCACTGCTATTCCAAATTTACAGAAATCAAATCTTTACCCAAACAGTTAGGGCCTAACCCATCTCATTTATGTATGTATGTATGTATGTATGTATGTATGTATATATGTATGTATGTATATATGTATGTATTTATTTATTTCTTTTCTTTTCTTTTCTTTTTATAGAGACTTCACATTAATAAGTCAAGGGCAAAATATCCAAATAGTGTATCCTAGACTTCAGCAAAGAACGTGATAGAATTTCTCATGGTCATCTTCTGGGGAAAGTGGACTTGAAACCACTTACCAACCATAGTCTGAGCATACTAGTCAGTGGAACACTATCAGGTTAGATAAAATGTTTAGGAAAATGCCATTGACTCTCAAAACTTGGCAGCTAATACAATTTATACCTGAGTCAAAGTGTAACATGATCTCAACCAGTAAAAGTGCTGAGCCAAAGTAAATAAAGCGGAGTATGACATGAATGCTATCTGCCAATCCTGCTATCTCTCCTGCTTCCTGGACCTCCTCTGTAGGACTTCCTTAAGAAATGCGCTGTGGTCATATGACTTGCCTTGGCCAATGAAATGTGAGGGGAAATGGCATGCACCACTTCCAGGTGGAAGCCTTTAAATTACAGTGCGTGAGTCATGTGACCTTGGTAACCAGCAAGATTCCAAGAGGTGCAGGCACTGAGTCCCAGCGATGTAAAATCACTCTAGGTCACACACTAGTAAGTGGCGTGGCAGAGCTGATTGTCCACCAGGAGCCATGCAGCATGACCGGCTAGCTCAGGGGTGCTGGTCCTGAGGGACAGAAGGCTGCATCCAATTAAGGATTCCTAGGCCTTTGGATTTGATGGAACAGAAAATGTTCAAGAATCCCAGTTTGGCTTGTCTCTCTTCACGGGTCTACTCCAGAGCTGTAACTTAACTGAGTCATAGTGTAGGACAGCAATTTTCAACCTTTTTCATCTCCTGGCACATATGAACTTATTACCAAAATTCTGCAACATAGCAAAAAATATACCTCTAGTCAACTGACCAAAAAAAAAAAAAAAAAAAAATAGGTATAATTTTAATTCATTCACACCGGATGGCGGTTGTTGTGTTGGCAGTTACTATTTTTTTTATTGGACAATTTAAGGGAAAGGAGGTCAGTGCCCTTAACTGAGTAGTCAAGTATTGCAGATTTTAAAAATTCTTGCAGCACAAGTATAACTGTCTTTATTTTTTGCATTTTGTCACAACAAGAGAAGACACCTCACTGGGCCAGCATAGGTTCACAGGCAGGCATTTGGGAAGCGCTGGTCTCACGAAAGCTCCTCTGACCTGTGAGGTTCTCGCACTCTGTGACACTCAGTGTCCTGTGGGAATGCAGCCCTGCATGTGCACTGGATGACCCACAGACTTAGAACATCCTCTTTAGCACAGAATGCAAAGGTTACCGGGTACGATCTCCCAGGGCTTGAACTGAATCCAAACGGGAACATTTACTTGGGGTAACAAATCACCCTCAGCTTACCTGGAGTTCCATGGGCCCTAATACAGGCATCTGTCAATAGTTAGCACTCACCTCCTCCCTGGAAGCATCTCCATCGTCTGCAGCCGTCGACAAGTGGGACCCTATGCCTCTCCCTGCACCCAGAGTTGCCTGGGCAGAGTGCCATCATTACTACTGCCCCTTTCTACATTCAGTTACCCTTTAAGGGGACCAAGGAACATTCCTGCCCACTGCAGAAGGTGGACCATGACGGCAGATTGCAGCTGAAGTTGGCTTGAAAGAAAAAGTAGGCCACACAACCCAGAGGGAAGGGACGCTATTCTGGGTGACAATTTTCTGCCATGGAGAACAGCACCAAAGAGCCTACTCTGACCACAACACTTATACCAGGACCCATGATGGTGTTGAACAAATTACTCAGTGTCTTTGACCTTGAGATGCCACATAATATGGAGATCGAAATCCCTATGCTGGAGGAGGTCCTCAAACCGCTGTGTCCGTGGGTTGACCCATGAGCTGGACCTGGGTAACTGGAAGCCCCTAAGCCCCTGTCTTCTCATTGGAATGATTGGTCCAGCCCACTGTTCCCATAGCCGGAGCTGTTCCAAGGACATAGCCCCAGCTTTCTGTATGTCAATCAGACCTCAATAAAGTGGTTTGATAAATAAATAGACAGACAGAGAGATAGATAGACAGACAGACAGATCAGAAACTCACCATACCCTCAGATCCAAGAGAAGTCAGATGACCTAGGCCTGAGCATTCCTCTGGTGACAGAGGTTGGTTTAGAAATGGTCATATGATTGCAGTCACAGTCTTGTTTTTCTAAAGTATATAAACTGCTGACACTACAACTCAACAAAGCTAGCAGACACACACACACAAATTGATGTAAACATCCTTTCAAATTTTGTAAAATGATCCAGCAAATGATTAAAAATTAATATATAATGACCATGTAGGGTATATTGCCAGAATAAAAGCATCATTAAATGTGAGAAAATCTATTCACCTATATTAATAGATTTAAGGAAGAAAAATCCTATGATCTTCTTCATAAGTGCTGAAAAGACATTTGGTAAAATTCAATATACATTCTTTATAAAATTTCCAATAAAATGAGAAAAGATGGAAACTTTTTTATCATAATGCAACATATTTATCTCAGCCCAAAAGTCAGCATCATATTTAATGAAGGTTTACTAGAAATAACTCATTACAGTTGAAAGTAAGACAGTGATACTCACCATTATCATTATCTTTTAATATTGTCCTTGAAGTTATTAGCCCAAGCCAGTGTTCAAAAGGAAATTTAAAGACTTAAAATTGGAAAAGAAGTGCCCTGGCCCGTTGGCTCAGTGGTAGAGCGTCGGCCTGGCGTGCAGGAGTCCTGGGTTCGATTCCCGGCCAGGGCACACAGGAGAAGCGCCCATCTGCTTCTCCACCCCTCCCCCTCTCCTTCCTCTCTGTCTCTCTCTTCCCCTCCCGCAGCCAGGGCTCCATTGGAGCAAAATTTGCCTGGGCACTGAGGTTGGCTCCATGGCCTCTGCCTCAGGCGCTAGAATGGCTCTGATTGTGGCAGAGCGATGCCCCAGATGGGCAGAGCATTGCCCCCTGGTGGGCATGCCTGGTGGATCCCGGTCAGGTGTATGCAGGAGTCTGTCTGACTGCCTCCCCGTTTCCAGCTTCAGAAAAGTACAAAAAAAAAATTGGAAAAGAAGTAAAATGATTATATGCAGGTAACGATTCCATATCCAGAGAACCCAACTAAAATTATATTATAAAAAATATTTAAAAATTCTTTATATCTGGGTACAAAATAAATATACAGAACCAAAACTTCCTGTCTGCAAACAACAAACAGCCAATAGATAGGGACATGAGGAATTCCCATTTACATTAGGAGCAAAAGAGAGAAAACCTAGTAATAAACATGGTGAGAAGGTGAACTAGCTATTGAAGGAAACATTAAAAGATTAGTGATGAATGCAAAAGAGTCTTGAACAGGTATCAGTGAACACCATGAACTTGGAGAGAAAGACTTAACATTATAAAATATAAACGTTCCTACACTAATCCATAAATTTAACATAAGAAATAAATTTACCCATAAGTTTTAGACATGAGATTAGATCAGCTGATGCTAAAACTTCACTTAGTAAAATAAGCAATCTAGGGGAGCCAGGAAACTTTGGAACAAGAAGGCAATGAGGTAGGACTCACGCTACAAGGCAGTAAAACTTACAATAAAACTACAACGACTGCAACAGCTTGGTACATTAAATGGACAGACAAATCTATGGAACAGATGAGGGAGTCCAGAGACACGACTAAATCTTCGTGAAAATGCAGTATATGCTCTGAGCTGGATGGATCGCTCAATACATTGAAGCAACGGAGCCACCATGTGAAAAAAATTAATAATAGTATTGAATGCATACCTCACAACTTATACCTAAATCAACTGCAAGGGGACCAAAAATTTAAACGCAACCCCCCCCCAAAAAAAAGATACCCAAGGAAAGTACAGAAAGAAATCAACGCAGAATGTTTTTACCATCGTGGAGTGTGACACGTGGCCAGAAGCTGTTGAAAAAAGATCAAAACATTTGTCAGCATAGAATTCCAAAATTTCACATGGCAAAAATCACCATCTGCGAAGTGAAAACACTGAGATAAACATTTGCGACTTCCATCACAATCAAAGGGCTAATTGCTACGAGTAAAACAGCCCTTCCCAAAAAGTGTCCTTGGAGTCGCTGGTTCCTTTGGATACTTGCTGGGTGACTACGTAGAGGTGACCAGCTTCATTGTGCACAGCAGGATATGCATGTATAATTTTAATGGCCAGTGTCAGACGGCCTCCTCGGAGATTCCACCAATCCGTTCCCACCAGGAACGTGTAGGACTCCATTATTTTCCCCGCCGTGAAATTTTTATCAAACTTTGTGAACTTTGGAAATGTAAATGGATGGAAAAAAATTCTCCATATAGTTTTCAAGTATATTTCTCATTCAGAGTCAAAGTGGGCAGCTTTTCATATACTTCAGAGACATCTGTATTTTCTTTTCTGTGTACTGATTGTTCCGAAAATCATCCACGTTCAAACGCAGTCTGGATATAAGATGGAAACTGGCCCCCCACGAATGCCCACACACACAGCCTACTGTCTCCAGTGCAGACTACATTCTCGTGACTTTTCTATTCCGTGGTCTTCCCTCCCATCACTTCACTGTACCAGGGTGCTCTTACCCATACAGATATTCATTATTATACAATATTTGTTACAGAAACTTTCTAAAAGACCCATCAACTTTTATAAAAACCACCAACAGTTTAAGCCCCAAAAGCCCTTGCCTCAAAATACTCACCTTGCTGCTCCCACCAATCCGAAGCCTCGTTTATCAGGATTCTTACTCAGTCCTCACCAAGACCCTGCCTTCAGCCAAACTTCCGATTCCCCAATTCCCTGTAGACTGTAGCTTTGTCCTTCCCCTTCTGGGACCTCGCCAGGGCTCTGGGAGCAATCAACTCAGTCTTGGAGCCTCTGCCCGTATTTCTACTTGTGTTATTAGCTTTTTTCTGACTTGGCAGGGGCTGGTTCATGCCACTGAGATAAAACTAACCAGCAGCAGGAACAGGAGCCTGAAGGAGCAGGAAAGAAGCAGGATTGTGGGCGGTGATTGGAGCTTAGATTTCCCCCACCCACCCACACACCCCCAAGGGAAACAAGAGAATGACACCACTGAATTCCCGTCCTGAGAAGATCACTGTGGATGGATGGACTTCAAAGAGGGGAGAGGAGGAAAGCGATGATGGGCCCTTTGACCCGGGTGGTGCTGGAGGTGGACAGAAGGGCTCAGGTTTGGGATGCACTGGCCCTGGGGTATGATTGAGAGAGAGGGGTCAAAGAGGACCCCCAGATCTGGGTCCTGAACACTGGATAAATGGAGCTGCCCCTGCCTGCAATGGTGAGGAAAGGGGAGGGAGGGCCCTGTGGGGGGAAGGCGCAGGTGTGTTGGAAGTAGAGAAGTAGTTACTTGGGGGTGGGGGAGGCCCTTCACAGGCAGGGATGAGTTGAGCAAAATAAGGGGCAAAACTGATTCAACAGAGACGGAAGTGACGCTGAAGATCGACTTTCATTTTTTTTTTTTTTTTTTTTTTTTCTGAAGCTGGAAACGGGGAGAGACAGTCAGACAGACTCCCGCATGCGCCCGACCGCGGGATCCACCCGGCACGCCCACCAGAGGCGACGCTCTGCCCACCGGGGGCGATGCTCTGCCCCTCCGGGGCATCGCTCTGCCACGACCAGAGCCACTCTAGCGCCTGGGGCAGAGGCCAAGGAGCCATCTCCAGCGCCCGGGCCATCTTTGCTCCAATAGAGCCTTGGCTGCAGGAGGGGAAGAGAGAGACAGAGAGAAAGGGGGGGGGGTGGAGAAGCAAATGGGCACTTCTCCTATGTGCCCTGGCCGGGAATTGAACCCGGGTCCCCCACATGCCAGGCCGACGCTCTACCGCTGAGCCAATCGGCCAGGGCGACTTTCATTTTAAAAGCTGCACCCAAAGTGGTTTGTTAGCTACGTCGAATTATTTTATCCGTGAGAATAAGATTTGACACCCAGATCGCTATTTTTAACCCACCAAAGCCTTTTATTTTATTTGGTGCATGTCGTACATTCCCATCACAGTTCCCAAAACAGTGCCTCTGAAGAAATCTAGATGTCGGGTGTTCACCGCTCTCCAGACAAGATCAGCACCGCAGACGGCACGTGTGCATATTCTGTTTTTGCTGACCGACCACAAGAGCAAGCAACTGTGTTTTATGGACTCTCACTCTTAGGAAGAGCCGAAGAGTTGGTAGCCGGCAGAAGTTTTCCCCTGTAAGTCTCGGGTGCTCCTGCTCTCCTGGGCAGCCTTGTCATTCTGCCTTGTGACCCACTGAATCACCGGGTCTCCGTCACCAGCAGCTGTCATCACGGCCTCGTGTGACCTTTTCTGGGTCAGGGGGGCAACGTGCAGTCTGAGCATCCTTCAGAGAACAGGCTGGGACGATTAAAGGACATCCGTGTGACTGAGCCGTACCCACTGCAATCATCTGTCTCAAGATTAAGCCAATTTGTTTCGAGGCAGATGTCACAGACTGATTAAAAACTACTCAGTAGCAAATATTCCGTTTGCTGCTGAGACGAGAATTAACAGACAGAAGCCAGACAACATTTATGATGAGCACGACAGCTCATCAGGGGAACGAGGCTCCGTCATTTTCCTGACTGGACAAATTAGCCCAGGTGAGCCCGCCCCTCCTCCCCTGCAGACGGCTTCCATTATGAAGTTCCTGCCTCTTATTTACCGCACCACATTATAAAGCTGTCCGGAGTCTGTTTCATTGTCACGGTTATCAACTATGGCGAATTTTAGAAAATCAACTATTTAGGGATGCTCAGCACATAATCCAGGAATCACAGAATATTTTTCAATTTCAGAAAGAATAATAGTTTTTGTGTTGGGTTTTTTTTTGTTGTTGTTTTGGTTTGGTTTGGGGGTTTTTTGGTGCTGACTCATGCTTACATTCTGGGAATAAATCCCTAAAGACCGTGATGGAGCCAGATGCTTTGGAACTGTGTGGTCTGGGCAGGACTTGGGGTGGTGGCAGTGTGGTCAGGGGGGACATGAGTGGCCCACAAGCTGCAGAGCCTGGAGCCAAAGGAAAGCCAATGATAGATATGCATATTCCAAACTGCCCTCTTGCTGTTCCGATTATCTGTCAGACCTCACCCTTACTGGACTATCGCCCCTGAGACAGAGGAATTCCAAGAAGCTGACAAGCCGCCCCAAGGAGGGGCTCCGGACATACCAGGACTTTTGATTCAACACCCACATGCTCGAAATTTTTCTTGACCCCGTATAATTTGTCCCCCTAGCTTGTACTGGTGCACTTCTCCTGGAGGAGTGCCCGGCAGGTCTTTCTCCTCTAATAAAGCCTGCACACCTGGTGATCGAGTGCTGGCTCATTCTTACAGCCAACAGGCAGCATCCAAGGACAAACAGTCCAAACAAAGAGACAATTCAGAGGGCCTGGGCAAGAGGTTAAGTCCCAGCGCAGGGAATGGGCGGGAACCAGGGACACCAGGTGAAAGGAGACCGTCAGCCGCTGGGCGGGCCGCTCGTCACCCGGGTCCATGGTGCTTCTGAGTATTTGACGCGTGCACAGGGCTTCGACTCCCTCAGGCAGAGCGATGCACAGGAAAGGCAAACGGTGGCCCTGGGCCAGACTGCAGCCTTGGCTCCATTTTAACTATACGATCCATATTGTTACAGCTCTACTAAAACGGCTAGATTTATAAAGAGTGACCATGACCGTGGAAACCAGGCCGCAGAGCGGTGGAGACTTGAGGACACAGCAGTGGACTGGCAATCGGCACACCCACTCAGGACAATTCTCCGGTGCTCTCCCCACGTCACACGTAATGTACCCGACGATTTGGCAACTTCGCTGCAAGGTTTTACTCACACCCAATAGAAATGCGGGTCAAAAGCACCAACAGACATATCTGAAGATGTTCACAGCAGCCGTGTGTAGCGGCCACAAACTGGAAACAGTCTGTTCAGGACAGGTGAGCAGATAAACCAATCATGGTGTGGTCACACACTGGAGAATGGCACTGCAATAAAAATAAAGAAATTACAACTCCATGCAACAGCATGGTCCACTGTCACAAAGTATCAAACAAAATTAATGACTGATCCGCCAGTCGAGAGAAGGCGTATCCCTGGGGGCAGGGAACAGAAGAGGCAACATCAGCACACCAGAGTGCGGACGCTGTTCCAGGTCTACGTGGACCATGGTTACATGTGTGTGCGAGAATTCATGGACTTCTTTCTCCTCATTTGTACACTTTGTTGCATGTTCTTTTGACGTCAATGATAATTTTTTAAGTTTTTCTTTTAAGGAGGAAACCCATAGAGGGCGACTTCAGGATCCTGTAGGACATTTCCAGTGACCAGTGACCTCCCCTGCCAACCACCCAATTCTTTCTTCTTTGTTGAGCAGAGTCTACAAAACCAATTGCTAGATTCATTCCTCTGAGTTGTTTTTATAGGCAACACCCATTAATTCAACAAATGATGGAGGGCCCATTGTGGGAGGGGCACTGTGAGGGGTACAAAGATGAATAAGACAGACAGTGAAGTCGTCGGCAGTTCATGGCCTAGGTAGGGAAGCAGAACGGCTTGCTAATCCCATCCCTGACTGAACACGGTACACACATCATCTCATATAATTCACACCTTCTAGTCTCTCTAACTCCGCCCCTTAGTCAGTGGCAGGGCTCATAATCAAACCCAATTCTGATGAACTGCAGAGCAGATACATCCCTGAGCACCAGGCCAGGCAAAGTATCATGTTATCATGGTGACTCCTGCTAACACACAGCAGGCATCACTAATCGATCAGGATACTCTCCCTCCCCAGCTTATGAACATAGCCTCACAATCCTCCCACCAACGCAGCACCTTTGACAACCCCAATGTGACAAGGACCAGACCTTGGGGTGTCACTTATACCTGCTTTTCTTGAGTCACAGGGGTATCTTTGAAACCCGTGTCCCTCTTTATTTGAAAACATCCTTGGGAAGAGCTGCAAGCTGTCACTAGCCATTTACCTCTCGCTGGGAATGGAGAATGGGAGAGTAAATTTGGAGGCAGGAGCGGAGCAGAAAGCTCACAATCAATGCAGGTCTGGGGCCCTAAGGAAAAAAGGGGACGACGCTGCAGGAGACCCGCTTATATCACTGTTTTGCCTCGAACAGAACCAGTGCTGGCCATAAAAGGTAAGCTGATACAGTCAACCTCCTGGACATTAGGGACAACTGCAAGAAATCCGGAGATCACCAGTGGGAATCTCAGCTCACACTCTGTGCCTAGAGTCTGTGATGTTCCAAGCTCAACTCCTGGTCTGAGCCAAACCCCCGAGCCGGTCTCAAATACGAGGACTTACCAACGTGCTTTATTTGGGCCCTACACAACCATCGTCTTCCATTGTTAATGTCGGTGGCAGCGACCAGATCCCATCTGTGTGTAATCTGTACTTGGCTGAGCAAGCGGCTGCTTCCTGCCTCTGAGTCACAGCGCGCTCTGTTCCCAGGAAGAGAGGCTGCAGTGGGGGTTGCTGCCGCCAGTCAGGGCACTTGTTCGGTCACTACTGGTCAAGAGGACGGGCGTCTGCTCAGCGTGGGGCTCAGCAGTCCTTGTTTCATTGTGGATGTAAAAGGGACATACTTTCAAAAAATGATTACGTTCAAGAAGTCTCGAGCTCTTACATGACTTCACCTTAAGTGTGGTTTGCTATATTGTGCAGGCTTCTAACTCATAGGATTTCTAGCCAGCCCTACCTTAGAGTAGCAATTCAACCCTGTTTTCACTGACACTAAAACTGAAGCGCAAAGAGGGACCCACCCAGAGAGATACACGACTTCCAGAGAGAGAAGAAGCCCTCTCTGTCTACTGGGCTCTGCCATGGTTTTCTAACCATGAACACACACACACACATACACACACACACACACACACTCACTCACCACCCCTGACCCAATGGACCAACCTCTCGGGACACTGGGGAAGTAGAACTCTCTTTAGTGTCTCCACCGTCCTTGGCCCTCTGCTCTCCAATCCTGACTTCTCAGCAACCTCATCTCCACCACGGTCAAGTTCTCACTCAGGGCACCTCCTTCTGGTTAAGAAAAGAAGTAACTTGATGAGCTTCACGTAATATGCCATGGTTATGTGTAATTTAAACAGAAGTCAGGTAGAGTTATTTATACACACACACACACACACACACACACACACACACACGCACACACACGCACACACACACTATCCCCACCAGACAGCCTTGGTCTACAAGTTAAACTATCCTCCCATGCAATGATGTGGTCTCTCTCTCTCTCACACTCACACACACACACACTCATACACACACAAATATCCTACCTAATTGCTGTGGAAACCTTTCTAAAATAGTGGACCTCCAATAATCCACAAGTGCACAAAATAAATAAGGACACTGGCAACAATTGCCAGAAACCTTTTTGTCGCTATGGAAATCAGGTACAGGAGCGGTCACCTTGAGGAACGGTCACTGGAGAAGCCCATGAGCCTCTCAGGACAGACCCTGAGCTCTGTGGGGCTTTAGCTCAGTCAGTCCCATCCCATCCCCTCCCCCAGGGCCACAGCAGCCTGGAACAGAACAGCCCCCCAGCTGTGACAGCAGTGACAGCCATCAACCTAGCAGCCACTGGAGCTGTCCCCAGAGCCCTGTGGCTATCTGGCCTGTCAGGTAGCATCGGGAACAGCTCTCTTCTTAAAGTTCTTGTGATATAACCTCCCTCAGAGCTCCCTGTTCGAACAACCCTCTTCCTCGGGCATTTGTAAACGAGCGGACAGAAAACAACGCGTGCCAGTTGTTTGAAATGGCAGCTGCCTGAGATAGTAATACACTTGGGACTGCGAGCCCGGGAAGGAGGTGTCTCAGGGGCCTGAGAGAGCTCTGCATATTCCCGGGAAGCCAGGAGGCAGCGGCCTTTGCAGGGCTGGGCACTGGCCCAGGGAAGACTGGAAGGGCCCCGATCGCCTCTCGCTGGCTGGCTTCGCGCTCTGCGGAAGCCCACAGTGGAGGCTGGGGCAGAGCCGTAAACCGCCCGCCAAAGCGCTGGAAGCATGTCCCCACACATGCGCGCGCGCTCACGCACACGCGCATGCACAGTGTCCCCCAGCAACGACTCTTTCATGCATTTAAAGGGATCTATGTCCAATAATGAGCTGTCCATCGAACTGGCCAAGCAGAGACTTCAGTGGCCACACGATAAAAAATACAGGTTACACAAAATTCCTCCCCAAAGGCCACTAAGCGAATAACAGCAACAATCACAAACCCTGGGGCGGGGGGGTATGATTTCCAGAATTGCCCCATTCTGTGATCAAAGATTCCCAATTTCCACCAAAGCCTTTACAAGACATGCGAAGAAAGAGGAAAGTATGTTTTGTACACGGTGGGGGAAATAGTCGCTAGAAGAAACCTAATCAAAGATTTCTTTTGAACTTATTAAAAGATTTTTAAAAGAGCCGTAAGAAATAGGTTCAAAAAATAAAGAGAAACTATTAAAAATTAAAGGAAGATATGATAATAAAAAAAAGTTTCAACAAATAGAGGTTATCAGTAACGTGATATTTAAGAAAGAAGACCTCCTATAAATAGCCTAGCCCTCCACGTTAGGAAGCTAGGAAGAGAAGAGCAGTCGAAATGCAAAGCCAGCAGAAGGAAGGAAATTGTGAAGCTTAGAGTGGAAATAACAGCCGCGGTGTTATCTCTGGGACAGTGAGCCCATGCGAGGAGATAGCCATCCTCACCGGCCGCGTGTCAGGGCATCGATAGCGTGTTTCTGAGCCAAGAGTTTGAGGGGTTAGGTTTCCACAGGGTATCACTGTTGCAAAGGCACTTGGGCAAGTGGTGGGGCAGCAGGTAATATGAGATACACACCTATGCTGTGCACTTCCTGTCCCCAGAAACAAGGTCCAAACTCCAGGCTTCGATAGCTCTAGGAAGGTCACGCCTCAGATTGTCCTCCCTGTGTCTTCTCAGTGACTTTGGGTCATTATAAGGGATGCTTTCCCATCTGCTGGAAAAATATCCAGCCAATGGCTGGCTCAGCAGCAACAAGGAGAGAAAAGACCCTAGACAGTGAGAGTCCTGGACCTGCAGGGACTTTCAGCTAACGTTGAAAAGGATCTCAGGGACGCACGGGAAGGGGGAGGCCCGCGGCTGGCAGCGTCTCCAGTTCTGTACGCTCAATGAGGAGCCCACGCTCCAACAGTCCATTCTCCACACTCAGTCCCTGGGAGCACAACCCCACATCTCCCTGAACCAAGAGTAGACAAGAATTTGTATCATCCACTGCCCAGGAACAAGACCTAGTATGGCGTATGAACTGCTGGAAACACCAAGCTGAAATAGACGGAGAGGTAACATCTCCCACGTGTTCAATATTAACCAACACGATGACAGGGTAGCCAAGAACGTGAATACAATCTCAGGCTCCACGGACAGAGCACCTCCCTCTGGCCTGGGTCAGCCAGGGCCCGCAGAACTGATTGCCACTTCAGTCTAAGTACTGCCATGTGAAGAGGGGACGCAAACAAATGACAAGACGACGTCAGGTACTCGAGGGAGATTGAGCCACACGGGCGTTGTCAAAAGGATAATGTGGGAAGGTCATGGTGAATTTAAGGACACGTAGGAGATAGAGCGAGAGAAGAGAAATATTGGCCTGGGGAAGGCAGAAATAGAAACGAGACTGTATTCTGAGACTCTCAAGAGCTATCTCCTGGGAAGAAGCTTAGAGGCTATCTAGAATGACTGATTACAAAACACTGTACCAGAATGACAGTCACCCAGGGGAAGGAGGCCGATTTCATCTCCACGATGAGCTCCTCTACCCAGAAATAGCCTCGTCTTTTGGTATAATTTAGTCTCAACATTACTTAAAGGCCCCCGTGTAGGTAAGAAACCAAAGTTTGCATTTCCGGTGGGTTGCAGCTTCAGAAAGAGCCCTGTGAAATCACTGATAACAAACCCAGGGGAAAAAAAATAGGAGAGAGTAGAGAGAAAAACTCCCTAGGAATGTCACTTTTTATAAACCATCCATTTTCTAATGATAAAAAAGAACAACCCCGCAAAGACGTCTATTAAATGTTTTTGTCATTAGATTCAAGAAGTCAGATGTGGGGATTCAACATAAAATCCTTTTTCAAAAGGAGGGGTCAATGGGTACAGAGCCGGACCCTGGCAGAGGATCTTGGGAAACAGACCTTGCATGAAATGGGAGGGGAAGGGGGTTACTCTAATGCTCCTCTCTCCTGAGATGTCCAGGCGTCCAGGGACCCGGGCTCAGAGTTGTGGCTTTGCCACTTATCAGCCACACGATTAGGTCCCTGAACCTTCGTGACTTCTCTCTCTCCATCTGACACTTAAGAAATCTGCACCAGATGATTGCTAAGGAATTTGCTAGCTCTGGATGGTGGGCTTCAGAGAGTTACCCAATAAAGGCCTAACTCCACACAGTTTTCTGCCTTCATTTAACTATTAAACGGGGCCGCCGAGAGAGACAACTGCCTTTACCATCCATCATCAAAATATTTTCGGAGAGCAGATAAACCAGGATAAAAAAAAAAAACAAAAAAAAAAAAAAACAAAAAAAAAAACCATGAAAATGCTGACACACATATTGAAAACTGATGTTACCCAAAAAGGGAGTAAGACCAGTCAGCCAGCTAATGACACCAACCTGAAACTGCAAAGGTAACCAAATCCTTTCACAGAATAACTTCTTTTGAAGCTATATGTGATTCATAGCACATTTCATTACCCGCGCAGGGATGAAAGAAATGCCTCTGAATATTTCAAGACGCTGTTTAAATATTAAGCACCTCCTACAGGCAGTGGAAGTGATATATTTATCCGGTGTCATTCTTGCTCCAGGTACCAGCTGCGTCTGTCCACGCTCCGCAAACACGAGGGCCATGACCTCCTAACAGAGGAGGATCAGAGCGCACACCTCCCTCTCATTTGGTCCAGCCTGGATCCAGGTGGACGCAGGCTGTGGATGGCTGGGGGACGACCTGACCTGACAAGACCTCGGACCTGATGCTTCCAAATCTGTGCAGACCGGAATGGCGGAGCCGAGGATAGGCTCCGCCCTCTTATTTTCTCTATTTAAGCTCAAAATCTTACTCATTTTCCTTTTCTCAAATTTTTTTTTTTGTATTTTTCTGAAGCTGGAAACGGGGAGGCAGTCAGACAGACTCCCGCATGCGCCCGACCGGGATCCACCCGGCATGCCCACCAGGGGCGATGCTCTGCCCATCTGGGGCATCGCTCTGTTGCAACCAGAGCCATTCTAGCGCCTGAGGCAGAGGCCATGGAGCCATCCTCAGCGCCCGGGCCAACTTTGCTCCAATGGAGCCTTGGCTGTGGGAGAAGAAGAGAGAGACAGAGAGGAAGGAGAGGGGAAGGGATGGAGAAGCAGATGGGCGCTTCTCCTGTGTGCCCTGGCCGGGAATCGAACCCGGGATTCCTGCACGCCAGGTCGACGCTCTACCACTGAGCCAACCGGCCAGGGCCTCCTTTTCTCAATTTTTAATCAACCCTCAAGTGAGCTAATTTCCCTTTTTACTGGTAGGAAAAGTAGAAAATGTATTCATTTTCAAACTCAGAGATGCCAATTTTTTTTTGTATTTTTCTGAAGTGAGAAGTGGGGACACAGAGAGACAGACTCCCACACGTGTCCAACCAGGACCCACCTGGCAAGCCCACCAGCGGGTGATGCTCTGCCCATCTGGGGCATTGCTCCATTGCAATGGGAGCCATTCTAGTGCCTGAGGCAGAGGCCATGGAGCCATCCTCAGTACCCGGGCCAACTTTGCTCCAGTGGAGCCTTGGCTGTGGGAGGGGAAGAGAGAGACAGAGAGGAAGGAGAGGGGCAAGGGTGGAGAAGCAGATGGGCCCTTCTCCTGTGTGCCCTGGCTAGGAATTGAACCCGGGACTTTGACATGCCAGTCAATGCTCTACCGCTGAGCCAACTGGCCAGGGCCCCAATTTTTTTTTTTTTAAGGTCAAATAATTCTAAAGCCTCAATGGCCCTGATGGACTTGGCAACACTTAAGTACTGTTCAGTCCTAGAACCTGTCACTCTGTGTCTCTGGGGCTGTGAACTGATTTCCCTCCTTATTGTTCTCTCACATATGCACATACACATGTGTACATGCATAACATGTGTGCACACACACACATGCATGTACACACACAGAGAGAAAATACCCCATACATCCAGGTGCCTTTACACTTAGGATGTCTGAAGCCACTTACTAGCTCAGGGACATGGGCAAATCACGTTAAGTCTTCAAACGTCTTTATTCATGAAACAGAGATAAAAGTGTCTGGCTGAAGAAGTAATTTTTACCTTTGTTTTCTGATCTTGTGCCTGCTCATAAGTCCTACAGAGTTTTGATTTGTCATTCACTACAACGACGGGCTGGATACAGAACCTGAACGCTCCCCAAACTGGAACACGACCCGATTCCTCAACCGGGGTTACCACTGTGGTATCTGACGGTCTGAGGCGGCGTTCTGCATGATTGCAGTGAGCAGAGGGCGCTACTGACACAGAGCCAGGGGCCAAGGAGCCCTACACTTTTAGCAGCCTTCTCCACCAGGAAGAATGTGCCAACCAAAATGCCCATATGCTGTTGCTCAGAAACACTTAAGACATTTCAAAGACTCCCAGCCAAGACTGAAAGAGGAATTGCATTGCAATACATATATACCCCGAGAGATGATAGGCACCAGGAGAAGACAAGCGCAGAGTGAGAGTCGGGGTGGTCAGGGGGGTCCTGACCAGCTAGGAAGAGGGGCCAGGGCCCTTGCCACTCCACTGCGTGTCCTGACGGAGCCTCTCACGCAGCTCTGCACAAGTGAGAACCGTGCCTGCACTCAAAAGAGCTGGACAGTTTCCCTAAAGTGACACCAGGACACACTGGGACTAGAACAGAGCTGACTGGGTGAACGGGTCTTAGCAGAGACCCAAACCCCCAACTGCAGCCACTGGGCTTCCCTTCCCTCCCTTCATCTCTGACATTCACTTCTAACCACCTGCTTCTTTAAGGCAACTGTCCAGGTCACAGTCCGTCAGTGCAGAGACCTGTCCCTTCGGCATCTATCTCAGCTTGTTTTCTGCCCTCATATTCCTCAGCCCAACTTAATAATGTCAATTCTTCATATCACGTCTCTAATGAATGTAGCTTAGTCCCACAGAGGGTATTATTCCTGAAGCTGGAAATGCCCGAGGGCCAGCATCCCTGAGCGCCCTGGCCTCCAAGCTGCGACAGCGTGCCTGAGATGCCTCGGGTGTCTGTCAAGGTTGCCCAGGTCCCAGGGCCAACTCTTGTAGACCAAGTTTGCACGTGGGCTCCTGGGGGCTGCCCACCTCAGAGTTCCTGCCCAGGCAAGGTGGCAGCACCTCAGGCCTTCTCGGGTCCAGTGCAGGGAGGGGGGGCACAGCCCAGACAAGCTTGAGGTTACTAACGTGGCTGAGAGCAGGAATGATGTAGGCTCTGTGAGCACGTGAGTTATGATCACTGTAATTCATGTCCACATATCCCCACCACACACACAACCGAACACACTGGTTTTGAGGTCTGAAGGGACACGAGTGCTTTCTACTGGGATACTGGCCCAACCACTGCCGTGAGCATGTGAAACCTATTTCCTATTCACGTCTCAATTTGTGGAATCCCATCACCCAAGACGTGATGTTATCCGGCCCCCACACGCAGAACTGGCAACACAGACATCACTGCATCGCCGACAAACGGTGTCCGTGCCCATCTTGCGAGGGCCTGTCTTTAATAGCACCCTTCATCAGTGACTTAGTCATTCTACAGACCAAGAGATTCATCAGAGGAAAAAGGTGGTTTTACTAAGACAATATATAAGAATAAGTGTGCGTGTGTCCACGTGCACGCACATATACGTGTGATGGGCATTTGTACACATATATGTAACGTTTCATTCGCTTTTCTCTTAAAAAGTTATGCCACCCCCCCCCCCCCCCCGAAACCCAAAGAGCTAATCATCACTCTAAAAAGGAATCCCTCTCCGCTGCTTTCCTTAATTCCATTGTCCGTCTCAGTGAGAAGGCTCTGGAGAGGCCGTTCCGAAAGCCCAGGCTCTACGATCTCTGCACACTGACACGGAGCTCCCCACCCAACAGCACGCTTCCCCGGACCTGTACAAGCAAGTCTCCATCTCTCTCCACTGACGAGGAAGTGTTAGGGTCACTCCCTGAGGACACTGGTCTCCTTTTCCCGCTACCGATACCTCCAAAAAAAAGGCTAAGATGACTGGTACTTACCAAGATAGAAACCTTTCCGAAAGCCACCCAGACAAGCGTGCCGCTGCTCAGAACCCTCTGGTTGTGCATAATTTAATAAAACTGACCATGTAGGATAATGCTGTTTATTAAAAATATATTCAGGGAGAAGGAAGTCAGTGCATTTATGCAATTTTACATACACATCTGTAGTTTGAGGTTCCATTATTCCAACAGTTCATATAAATCACTTGTTTCAGGTAAGAGGAAAAAATTGCTTTACACAGATCAGCAATTGGTTCTAGGTTTGGCCATATGAGTCTTGTTGTAAAAATAAAACCACCTCTTCCATGATTAAAGAATGTTTCCTTTATGCAGGTTAAGTCTTTAGAGTTAAGAACTTTTTCTTGCATAAGAATTAACTTGAAGTTCTTGGAAAACAGCCAATCCTCCATTTTCTAGAAATATAAACGCCATATTTTGTCTGGAATTTTTTTTCTTTTGAGGTAACAAAGGAAGCATTTTCGGTGATTTGTCACTATGTTATCCCTGTCCACGTATGCCAGCTTCCGCCATGGCAAACCTAAGACTCATACAAAAGCATTTCTCAGAGAATTAGACATACAGAGTATGACATTTCCAAACAACATTCTTATTACAGTAGGGAAAAACGGGTCAAGAAATCCAAAGGTAAAGGTTTGATCATCTTTGCTAACGGAAAAGGGACGAGGGCGCCCAGAATACCCCACAAGGATGTGCGTGGTTTCTGAACACACCAGGATGTCTTTCCCCAGCAGGTCTCCTTTCGTAATCAGTTTTTCTTGGAATATCAGTGACATTGCCGTTTCCCGAGTTCCTCCTCAATGACAAAAATCGGGAGCACAGCCTCAACAACCTGATGAAGCAGAGGGGAGATACACCTCCACTTCGCTGGCGATAACCCTTTCTTTCAACTTCAAGCTAATCTCTTAGATGCAGAAGTCGGGGCGCTGTCCCTCAGCCTTACGGCCTCTCTGCACAGGCTGCCCTAGGGAAGTTCAGGAAGTGACTGGTCACAGCCTTCTCGTGTTATGTACAGAACTGGCGCCAAAAGTAGGGAGGAGGGGCTCTTGGCATCACCTTCTTTACGAACTGTGACGGTGAGAGGAAGTTCTCTATCACAATAACCACAGGGAACCTGGGCTGAAGAACAGGAAGAGGAATCCGTGTCCCTAGTGGCTGCGTGGAAGGTTTCTAGGGGACTTGGCTAAGGCAGCCAGAACTTCTTCCGTGTCTGCCCCTACTTAGACTGCCTGGAACTTACACTTCACTTTGGGAGGGGGTCCTGGGAAAAAGGATTACATCCCTTCCTTCTTAAAATGAAATAGTTAAAAATATGTTCTTATATACAAAGCAGATCAAAGCAGTAACCGTCAAATGACACCACCACATAACCGGTGCTGGGCGACTACATCTGACTGACTCTGTCTCGGCAAAACAAAAGGACAACAAAATCTCAAGTCCCTACCCCGTCATCTACGTGTGTAAAGCATACTTAGAAGTTATAGCTTGTTGATAGGATTACTAAGCAAATAAATTTAAGGCATTAACAGCAAATGAAGTATAATACTTTTTCCCTATGATGCAATAATAAGGCCTCTGCCGAGAGATTGCTTTAAAATCGAAAATCTTCCTGCCCCTTGTCACCCAAGGGCAGCTGAGGGTGTCAGCTAAAGACATGAAAGCCTTTAAACAGATCGTCACTGACTCAGGGACACTCGGGCTCCAGAGCTGGATTTAAGACCATCGTGTGCGCTCCTTGGATGCTGAAACAGGGACGCCCAGCTCCTCCAGGGCCACCACATGGACATGTCTAACACAAATATTGTCATATAAAACATTACTTTGTTTATACACAGGTCTAAATTTTAACAATAGAACCCTGTAAAAAAAAACAAACCCAAAATGCCATGTTCATGCAAAAATCTTTGTGCTTAAGTTTGTAAAAAGGTTGTCAGAACAGTTTAAAACAAATCAGTTCATTTTTGACACTAATTCTGCTTGATTGAACTGCTTAGCTCCTATGCTGTTAGAACTGCAGTAATGTAACCCCCTTCTTCGATTTTAAAGTATAGTTGCTCTAATTGTCAGAGACTCTGCAGAGACCAGGGAGACAGGCCCCCTGAGCTTCTCTTATAGCCCCTCACATTTAACAGGGGTCACTGCCCAAGGTCATTGTGAAGGACGCACCACGTGAGGACGAGCGCCCACTGTGGGGATGCTCCGCATAAGGCCATTTAAGTGGAAAAAGACAAAGTCATTGAAATAAAACAAGCCACTTAATTTCTTTTCAGTGGTGGGATAGGGAACAAAGGGGCTTCTGCATCAATTTAAGACTCTGGGACAGTAAGTAAGACAAAAGAAAATTGATTTCTCAAAGTTCATTTAAAAAAATGAATTATGGAAATTCTCTCAAATTTATTTATGCAACAAGCTTAGTTTTGAACCTCAGGAGGGAAAGAATCTCCTCCCATTCTCTCTCCACATTTCATGTTCTTCAAGTTGCCGCTACTGATTCTCTGTCTAGCGAGGTCAGCCGTGACGTGGGGTCGTGGAGACGGAGCGGCTCACTCGCACGGAAGGACATCTACACAAGTTATGCATACAGCACAGAACTATAAACGAAAAGGTGAAGCAAACAGTATTTATTTTCAGGTAGAAACAGTAACCTGACGGTTATTGCAGATTTGGGAAACCAGCACACAGAACTACCGGACAGAGCATCACAGGTGCTTTCATCTGTGTGGACACATGGCTGCGCTGTTTGTCCCAAGTTGGTGCTGGAGGGTGGGGGTGGGGGGTAGGGGTGAAAGACAGACAATGAACAGAAACTTAAAACAAGAACATGGGATAAAAAAAGTCTTTTACTCCAACAGGGAATGAAAACTCATTTTCTTTACAACTTTACATCAATTCATAATGCTCTGGCCATAGAAGAACGCATCCTGGCCAGCCCACGCTGTAGGCTGCGGCCCTGGCGTAGCCCACACACGAGAAATGAATGAAGGCGCTTCCTGGCCTCTGCTCCAGGGCAGCTGCTGCTGAGGTCCCCTGTAAACATCCCTGTGTCCCTGGCAGGTGGCCAGCAACACCCCACGGCCATGTTCAAACTAAGCTCTAAGGAAAGTCCACCCCGTTACAGAGGCTGAATTATACTGACATCTATGTCAACTCATCACTGACTTTTAAATTCTAACTTTGAGAGACGAGGGACAACAAAAGCCCATGGCTAATGAAAACATTAACGGCTGAGTGTCACATACAAAAAGCCTGTGCCAGGTGGGCAGACAATACATGGACGGGGGAGGAGTCGGGGGAGGGAGAGCACACAGAGCTGGCCCACTAAACGCATCCGGGCAATGCGCGGGAGCTTTCCGCTCTGTCCTTATGGACAAGGGTTGTCTCTGGGGAAAACAGAAGTGCGGACTTAGCCAGATGGATACACACAGCCCAGAATTAAACTGCACAGCGACATTTATTGTTTCAGCCTGGAAAACATCCCTTTTTTAAATTTCACACAGCAAAGCAAGTTAAAAACTTCACTCATCAAATAAATGATAATTTAAACAAGAACTTACTAAAGAAACCTCATCACAACAACGTTTTAGGGCCTGATCACTTTAAGTCCACGGGGCCATTTATGATACCAACCAAGTGTCTCTTTTATAATCTGCAAGCCGTTTTTCCTACAACAAGAAGGCGTAACATGTTTCCTTGACTCAGGTGATACATTTAGAAAAGCAATCACGATTTTTCTTTTGCTGTGACAGGCAGACACTGCACTTCTCGGTGTGATCAGGAAAGGTGGAATGACTGCTGCCCTTCTCTTGCTGCTATCAACAGTTTTTCTCGCATGATCTCAAGGCTCGAATAGTCCGGCAACTTAAGATAGTTCACACAAGTCATTACAGAGGGCAGGAAGTCATCTGGGTTCTCTGTTGATTCGAACGTCTTCCGGACAATGGTCAAAGGTGGGTTCAAACTCCGGAAGCCTGATTCAGAGGGAAAGACGGAGGACTCATGAGTGTACACAGGAGGCACATGGCTAGCTCAGAGAACACTTCCTTACCCACTAAAGGAACAGGCTGGAATGACAGGTGTACCTTTTTTCTGCTACTACCATCAAAATACATTACGCAGCTGTACAACATCACAGCAATGTTTCTATCTCTCAATTAAATCTACACAATCTACATACATTTAGTGCCTAGAACCTGGTGTCTGCTTTATTTACTATAAAAAGTCATTGTACAACACGGAGGCAAACACTTCCTTATGCCTTCGGACTTTTAAAACAGAGTACCAATTTATACCCAATATGAGTTTACTAGGACTCATCTCTGAAAAATCAGACATCAGAGTGCCTTCTCACCCAAGAGTTCATAATGTACAAATGTCTAAGACTTTGAATTTTATCTAGAAAAGTGGCATTACATGTGTATCAGTCATCCTACTTCAATGTGTTTAAGATAATCCCTGTGAATTTCCCTGCCAACGATAATCCAATCAGGAATCCGCGCTGGGCCTGTGGCCCCCCGCTCCCCAGCCAGAACAGACCCAGCACCGATAGGACTGGACACCCACCTCCAACAGGCAGTCTCGGGCTGCCCGTCACAAACTGGAGGAAGAGCCTCTGCTGCTCATTATCAAAACTACTGAGAATCTCAAACAAAAACTTCACAGCCCGACTGCAACAGAAATACAGAAATAAATCATATTATTCACCACATTAAAGTACAGTTGTGAATCACAGCACACTGCCAACTCTCCTAGAAACTGATTACATATGAAATCACATCACAATGAACTCTGAAATCAAATTTGCTTCTGCTGTCACAGCTAGAATTCAAATCGGATGATTACTACTGTAATAAACCTGTCTGGGATTGTTCAGATATTTGTCTTCCTATATATAAAAGGAGTAAAGGGTCCCCCCCCCCTTCCATGCCCATTTTCACAGGAATACTTGAAAAAGAATCATTTGGGTCCTAAAGTGCCGGTTTTGAGAGAATTAAGGCCAAAATATCAGAAAACCTCATAACCCCTTTTATTGTTGTTTACACTCTATATGCACAGGGAGGCCGAGACGCGGGCGGGCGCGTGCTCACCTGTCGTGCGTGTACCCGTGGTCGGGCCTGCAGCATTCCATCAGCGTCTTTGCATCCCAGGTGTCTGCTTTGCTGCCGCACAGGAGCTGGTCCAGCTGTGCATTTATAGACGGTAATTAATCACTAAAGACAAGAGCTGTGTAACAGTGAACCGTGTGCACTGTCCTGATATACAGGTCCAACGCATCAAGCAAGAGCCACTTTTTGTGTCACAGCCTACAGCTCAGACCTTGTTACACAAAGTGCTCTCCCCAGGCATTCAGAGGGCCAGTCTCCTCTTCGGCTGCACATGAACAGACACTCTGGCCGGCTGCAGGGACTGGGCTCTAGAGAAGCCTCTCACCTCAAACAAAGCATCTGAGACAAACCCTTGATTTAAGTTTCCTAATTCTCCTCACTTCTTTAATCTACTTCTAAGCAGAGATGATTAGTCCTGGCTTTTGGAATCACAAGGGGTCTCAGTGAGGGAACCTGAGAAAGACGACTGGGCTGGAGAGGGAAAGGGAAGACAAGGCTGAGCTGGGCCCAGCAAACGGGGACGTCTTCCCATTTTGTCTGGAGAGGCACATCTATGCCATACAGTTGTATGGGGTCCTACGGGGAACCAATGACCCCACTGGTCATTGATGTTCTTGCAGAAGGAACATCAGCAAGAAATGTCTTTGTGTCCTTGGAAAATCTAAAATCAGTGTCAAATTAAACCATCTTTTCTCTAGTTTAACTGCCCATTTGTAGACTGAGAAAATCCAATTCAGGACACATGAGATTTACTATCTATTACATGTCACTCACTGTTGGGTACTTTACCATCTTGTTCAATGAGATAGGGGTCACCGCAATTTTAGGGAAGAGGCAGTCAGATCAGGCACAACTACTTGGCTAAGGTCACACAGCTAAGTAGTGGAGAAGATTCAATTCTAGGAACAATACTTGTTGCTTTCAATTCCAGAGGACACTAACCCATAAAGTGCCAGAAATAGCACATGCTTCAGTAATTAACAAACCAAAGTGGACATAAAAATAATAATTGAGATTAAAATGCTAACTTACTCATAGATTTCCAGATTCAGCTGGCACTGAACATGTATTCTTAAGCTAGTAGCTAGTATGCAAAAAAATAAGTTTCCAAACCTAGTTCTCAGCCAGCTCGTGTAGTTCCCTGAGATTGCTACTGCACTTCAAGAG
This sequence comes from Saccopteryx leptura, assembly GCF_036850995.1. Classification (NCBI taxonomy): domain Eukaryota; kingdom Metazoa; phylum Chordata; class Mammalia; order Chiroptera; family Emballonuridae; genus Saccopteryx; species Saccopteryx leptura. The sequence goes on from NC_089509.1 coordinate 112,420,308, forward strand.
AGCTAAAATACCACCTATGCACATAAATTCATTTTCCCCATTCTACAAAGTCTTCTCTGAATTCAGCAATTAAGTAGCTTACAACACTTCCTTAAAACCTCAAGGACTAACTTTAATCCTGAAACAAAATCCAAGAAGTTTAGTCAAAAAACAAAAGAAAACAAAGCATCAGGGTAGCCATCTGGGTGTCGGCTTCACTGCTTGGACCCACGCTCGCCCACCAGCCCCAGGAGTGCAGAAACCAAGCCACACTCCCCACCGGCCTGGGTCCCAGCTCCCCCCTCACACAGGCGGCCTGCACCCTTGTATTTACATTTATACGGTACTTAGTGTTCACCATGCTTCCCTACTCAGGAAATGATCTTACCTTTCCCCAAGACCAAGCCCTTGCTCCCACCCCCCTCCTGTGGTCTGCAACAATGGCGGCTCGGACTAAATGGCACAGAGACACCCCACTAAAATAATTCTAGGTACCAAACTAGATGTGAACGCTTCTTTCATCAGAAGCTACTCACTTCTTCCGGGTAGAAGTACTGAAGATGGCTGAGTGGGAAGACTGATTCAAACCCATCTCTGAATGAATCAAACTGCCTGGAAACACCTTCGTTCAGTGCCCAGAATATAACCAGCTGCAAAAAAGAAAAAAATCTTTTACAAACTGTGACAAGATTTCAACTCTTTGTAACAAAGTACAGTGAAACATTACTTAAAAAAAAAGACAAGTTTTTAAGTTTTTAAAGTATCTCTAAGAGAACTGCATAAGTAAAAGGTCGGTCAGGTCAAGTTCTGATTTGGCTCTACAGTAAGAAAATATCAAGATGCCATGTACATATATATTCAGTGTGTTTTCAAAACTCATTAACATAAAATCCTTATGGTATAGAGTTCTATATGACCTTACCAGATGAGAATTTCCCAAGGGGATAAAATGTTAACTGAGAATTAAAAGATAATGCTTCAAGAGTTACCATTACCAACTGTTAAAGTGTTTTTATAAGTGCTTTTAATGTGAAAAAAGGCAAACTTTAGAAATACATTCACATGAAATTGAAGAGTAACAAAAATCCACTGCTTCTATTCCATTATCTAGTCATCAATCACTCTGGCTAACCCATCTGGGTCAGAAATAGAGGCTTATTCAGATAAAAAATAGCATTTCATTGATAAAAAAAAAAGAAAGCATTATTATAAATTATTTTCAGAGAAATTTAATTCATTTAATAGTAAACTGAAGATTAGTCTTCTCAATGTGAGAAAAAGTAGGCCGCAGAAGAAGATAGTCCTACTGAATATTAAATTACTTAGGAAGCATAGAAATGTTAGATTAAATAGCACCCAAGGTCCTCTACCATCTTTTCTTTCTCTCAAACTGATGAAGAAACCAGAGCTAAAATTTTTCACAGGACTGACCTAAAATCCCACAGTGGAGTTAGTGGGAAAGCTAGGTCTAGGTGGAGGGTGGTGCTCCATCTTGAACCCAATGCTCTTTCAACTCAATGTCAGGAAAAAAAGCAGAAGAAACTTTTCAAAAAGTAGTAATAAAGATCTACATGGTTGTAATTTAAAATATAATTTGTGTTCAATATAAAATTCTCTGTAATTCAGCAAATATAATCAATTTAGTAATTTGACTATATTTAATAATTTAAAAAACCTCACCAAACTCATAAACATGTGTGAATATGTGTGAGAGTGTGTGTGTGTGAGAAAGAGAAGAGAGAGAGAGAGAGAGAGAGAGAGGGAGAGAGAGAGAGGGAGGGGGTGAGGGAAGAGAGAGGGAGAGGAAAAGAGAGTGAGAGGAAAAGAGAGGGAGAGGGAGAGGGAGAGAGGGAGGGAGAGGGAGAGAGAGAGAGCGAGAGAGAGAGGGAGAAAGAAGGGGTGAGGGAAGAGAGGGAGAGGGAGAGGGAGAGGGGGAGAGAAGGGGTGAGGGAGAGAGGGAGAGGGAGGAGAGAGAGAGGAAGGGGAGGGAGAGACGGGGAGAAGGAGAGGGAGAGAAGGGGAGAGGGAGAGAGGGAGAGAAGGGGAGAGGGAGAGAGGGAGAGAAGGGGAGAGGGAGAGAGGGAGAGGGAGAGAGGGAGAGGGAGAGAGGGAGAGAAGGGGAGAGGGAGAGAAGGGGAGAGGGAGAGAGGGAGAGAGGGAGAGAAGGGGAGAGGGAGAGAAGGGGAGAGGGAGAGAGGGAGAGAAGGGGAGAGGGAGAGAGGGAGAGAAGGGGAGAGGGAGAGAGGGAGAGAAGGGGAGAGGGAGAGAGGGGGTGAGGGAGAAGGAGAGGGAGAGAAGGAGAGAGGGGGAGAGTGAAAGAGAATTCTTCTTAGCCAGCCTGAGAGAAAGGCAGAAATGCAACTAAGGGCGGTCACAAGGGCTCCTTTCCACTGGTCTTCTGAAACTGACAAAATGTGGAATGTGATGCTAGGAAACAGTAATTAAGCTTGAGAACAGCAAAGTCAAGATCGCAGAAGGCATTGTGAAATGTCTGACATGTGCTCTCAGACAGCGGACAGAGGCCAGGGCCCGAAGAAGTAAACTTCACGCCGTGGTCTCAGGGTCAGAGGTCGCCCACCAGTGTGCGGCAGCCAGCTGACAGGGCCGAGCCCCCCCCCCCCCCGAGCCCCCCCCCCCCCCCCCCCCCCCCCCCCCCCCGTCAGAGCAGTGTCCACAGACTCAGCCCTGCACTCAGGTGGCCTTCTCCCCAGAGGATGCTGCAAGTACGTACTCTCAGATACTCTTCCAGATTGTGGATAGTGACGGGTATGTCCTTCCCTCCTTTCTTCAGTTCAATGTTAGGAAACCCTGGTAGAGTAAAATCCAATCCTAGATCTTCAACTGAGCAGCCATTCATAGTCAGGGTTTCCAATGCATATCGTAGACTCTCTTTGGTCTAAACAGAAGGGAGGTGGATTGTCAGGTACAACCATTCACTCAATTATGGTTTTGAGTTTATAAAGTAAAAGATATGCTAGTAAGTTTTATGGACTCCTTTAGCTCTTAGCCTATTTTCTCTTATTTTGTCATAATCTACACATGACCTAGTCACTGAGATTGCAAAGGAGATCACCTTAAACACTTCAGAAGCCAAGTATTCATATGGGAAACAAATTCTCCAGTGTTCCTCCATACTAAAATGTTTGCTACTCAATCTGATCATATTCAAATCAAATTCCACAGAAAGACCATGATACCTTGCATCATGGCCTATCACGTGGGCCCTGGAGGCAGACAGCCTTTTCATAAGTTCTTGGCTGACCTTAATAAACCCAATGTATGTATATAGCTAATACTGAGAAACTATACAGTTAGGAATTTATAAACCAAATAATAACTAAAAGTAATGCACTATCTAGTAATGGCAGTAAACCTTTTTCCTCTGGAAAGCTCGAGTCTAAAGAATAGCCTGCAGATTCTTCATTCAGGCCTAGACTAATAAATACCTATTCGTAGCCCTACCGTGAAAAAGGATGCCAAAAAAGTCATCCTCTAAAACAAATGTGTTGGTTTTTTTCCGAAGTTGGAAATGGGGAGACAGTCAGACAGACTCCCGCATGCACCTGACTGGGATCCACCCAGCATGCCCACCTGGGGGCAATGCTTTGCCCATCTGGGGCATTGCTCTGTTGTGACCAGAGCCATCCCCAGCGCCTGGGCCAACTTTGCTCCAATGGAGGCTCAGCTGCGGGAGGGAAAGAGAGAGACAGAGAGGAAGGAGAGGGAGAGGGGTGGAAAAGCAGATGGGCGCCTCTCCTGTGTGCCCTGGCCGGGAATCGAACCCAGGATTCCCGCACGCCAGGCCAACACTCTACCACTGAGCCAAATGTTAAAAGCAGTTTGTATTACTTGCTTTTTAAAATTAAGATTATGACAGATGTTTATATTTTATAGAGGCATAAAATTTTTTTTAGATTAAACGTGAAAGACTAACATGCAAAACTGCAAATTCTATCCAAAAACAAAGGTATCCAGTCCCAGAGAAAGAAGGCAGATGGGATTCCGGATTGGACATGTCTCCACTTGAGTGCAAAACATTTGGAGACAAGACTCCGTAACAGAGCTTGCACAGGGTCTACACCCGCTCCAGACCAGGCAGCCTGGCCGTGAATTCCAGCTCCCACAGTCTAGGTGTGTGGCCCTGGGCAGCACATTTCCCGACCTGTCTGCCTTGGGTTTCTCACATGTAGAACAGGGATCACAGACACACGATGTCTCACGGGGTGCTGGGGACTGAATGAATTAATAAATGCCAGGCACTTGGAAGTGCTGGGCTTTTACTTTTGTTCCTTGCCCCCATCCCCTCAGATGATCCTAAATAAGATTGCAGTAGTTTAAAATTTATAAAGTTGGTAAGCATAAACCTGTTCCTAAAAATCCAGACAATAGATACTGTATGAAATACATAAACTTGGCCTCTCTTCCCTGATGAAAAGGCATTCTAATCCCCGAACTGTCTACTGTAAGCTCCTCTCCATTTTATCAAGAGATGCAACATCTCCCCCTCTCCAGAATCTCCTCAATTCTCTATTCTTAATGGGAGCTGATCTAACATTGGTCCATGTTACCTGCCCAAATATAAGCTGTTTGAGTCTGTGCCACTTTTTTTTTTTGCCACTTTAAAATACAACTTTGTCTTCTTCTAATGCCAGATACAGAATCACTCTAATCTCAAAATGAGTCAAATGAGTTTTTAACCTATTGTTAATAAAGTGTATAAATTAACAATATAAAGCTCAAGATTATCCATGAAATCAAACAGAGAAACTTCAACATATGTTGGAGGATATTTTATTTGCTAATCAAACCATTTACTCATCAACTGCTGTTATTACAGGTCCCACTGTAAAATCTTACATTTCAGCTATAATAAAAAAAATTAAACTCTTCCAAATTAACATATTAATATAAAACAACAGCTGAGTCAAATACAAACCACTTAACAAAGACCTTACCTTTCTATAATAGGAAACTGATCCACTTAACCATTTCCTCATCTCCTATGCCTACCTGGGATTTGTCCTGTTCAAGTCTTTTCTTCTGTCTGACAATGTCCTCTAGGTGATACACTGATCTGGCTACTACCGGGTCAATGTCAAACAGGTCGTGTGATGTCAGTGAAGTCTCTTGCCGCAGCATCCACTTATAAAAGGGTAAGCCAAGAGGAAGGTCCACCTGAAAGGGAACATGCAAAATATTTTAACAGTCACAGCTTCTAGAATCACCTCAATTCTATAACTGACACTCCAAGAGGTCGTCTAAACAGGTCAAGCAATTCCCACGGGGGAAAAAGGGGTATTTAGAAACAGTTTCCCTCACTATATGAAACTGCTCCAATTTAAATTAATTGGGGTGGGGTGGGGGGGTCCTGGACGGTTGGCTCAGCGGTAGAGCGTCGACCTGGCATGTGGAAGTCCCAGGTTCGACTCCCAGCCAGGGCACATAGGAGAAGCACACACCTGCTTCTCCACCCCTCCCCCCTCTTTCCTCTCTGTCTCTCTCTTCCCCTCCCGCAGCCAAGGCTCCACTGGAGTAAAGTTGGTCCGGGCACTGAGGATGGCTCCATGGCCTCCGCCTCAGGTGCTAGAATGTCTCCTGCTGCAACGGGCATCGCCCCCTGGTGGGCATGCTGGGTAGATCCAGTCAGGGTACACAGGAGTCTCTCTCTGTCTCCCTGCTTCTCACTTCAGAAAAATACCAAAAATATTATAAATAATAAATAAATAAATAAATCTGGGGCCCTGATATTGTAAAAAAAAAACCAAAAAACTTTAAATCTTTAAGAACCTCATTTAAACAATAATCTTATGAAAGAATTTTTCAATGATGGAAATATTTTCTTCATAAGGGCTCAACATCAAGAGATGTTTAGAGGAAAGGGGTTAAAAGGAAGAAGCTACTGATTATCAATAAAATTTAAACTTCTACTTCTAAAATAACTGCTTAACAGCTGATTCTTCAGTTACAGTGAAACTGTAAGCTTGTGAATTTGACATCAGATGAGCATGTCTTCCACATATGGAGACGAAGGATCTCAGAAAATGTGAGGTGAGGCCCTGGCTGGTTGGCTCAGCGGTAGAGCGTCGGCCTGGCGTGCGGGGGACCCGGGTTCGATTCCCGGCCAGGGCACATAGGAGAAGCGCCCATTTGCTTCTCCACCCCCCTCCCTTCCTCTCTGTCTCTCTCTTCCCCTCCCCCAGCCGAGGCTCCATTGGAGCAAAGATGGCCCGGGCACTGGGGATGGCTCCTTGGCCTCTGCCCCAGGCGCTAGAGTGGCTCTGGTCGTGGCAGAGTGACGCCCCGGAGGGGCAGAACATCGCCCCCTAGTGGGCAGAGCGTCGCCCCTGGTGGGCGTGCCGGGTGGATCCTGGTCGGGCGCATGTGGGAGTCTGTCTGACTGTCTCTCCCCGTTTCCAGCTTCAGAGAAATACAGAAAAAAAAAAAAATTTTTTTTTAAAAATAAAAAAAAAAAATTAAAAAGAAAATGTGAGGTGAGGAAATGAAGAAAAGTCCAGAAACACTCAAACCTCTGTGAATACTGATTTTACTTTCATTCCAGCCTTCTAATGGCAAGTTACTGCAGCTCAGTTACATAACCATGCTTTCCTACTGAGTGAAACTAGGATGTCAAACACTGTAGAAGTATGTGACTAAAACCAGCCTTGGTGATGCCTGGTTCTCTGAACCCCTGCCACTAATAGAACATGGACCACAGACTGGCCCTGCACATCACCTGAGAGCTGGTGTAAAAACATGGGCTCTTGGGCCTCGCCCCCTGAGCTACTCAATCACAACTGGTTCTTGTGACAAACTCCCCAAGTAACTCACAAACACATTAAATTAGTGATGCACGTGCTTTAGTGTTGGGTGCACAGATTCGGTACTGTCACAGAACACAGGCACAATGTAAATTACAGCAAGGCAAATAAACGGAAACTTACCAATCTGAAATCCATGATTGCCTTGGCCATTAGTTTCCCTAAGAAGCGAAACTTCATCTTCACCTTGGCAATATGAGCTGGCTTTGCCGTCCTACCAAAGGGAAGTGCAAACAGGCCCTGGAGGTTTTGAATATACTTGGTCCCTTCTTGGCTTCCTGTAAAATGAGCAAGTCACCACACATTAGATGCTATTGCCCTAAATAAAACAAAGCAAAACCTGGTAACTAAAAAAACACTTAAAAAATTCAGTATTCTCAAACTTGAATGGATCATGGAGTATAATCCTCTAGAGCTGGACAGCTCTTCCTTATTTGATAAATGGGAGAATAAAGGCTAAAATAATTAAGGTCAGAGAGCACGGTCCTCTGCTAGACATTAAATATATCTGATGAACTGTAAGGGCCCTTATCCTGATCTGCATAACACAAACTGAACATCTAACTCACAGATTAGTATTACCTTTTGGATTGCTAAGAGTTACTTCTTCACCTCTCCAGAGACCCAAGTCAGCTCTCTGTAGTTCCTGAGATACAAGTGCATAAAACTCCAGTGTAGGCCCAAGACCTGTACCAACCTACAGAAGAATAAAAGTAGAACAATTTCAAATTTTAGAATCTGTGCTTCTTTTAACTTGCCTACTTCTGGCAACAGGGATATGACAGGAACTATTTATCAGGATGCAGCAGGCATTATTTCCCCAACTGCCTTCACGGTGTTCCTTGTCTTGGTCAACCCTTTATGATGTCTTTCTCTATGGCCCTGACACTGTAACTGTATGGTTTGAGCTTACGTCCTGAGAAAAGTACCTTCGTAGCTTACACCCAGGCATAAACGTGGCATGGTTTGCACATGGCTCTCTCTCCCAATCTCTTTGGTGAACGGTAACCCTGAAACCAGCTCAAATGTCACCTCCTCAGGGGACATCTCCTTATCTGCCCAGTTACTTTGCTCTTCTTCTTAGGACTTACATTTCAGCTACTTAAGTACTTATCACATTACACTGTCACCATTTCATTCAATGCCTGTCACCTCTGTATCCTCACAGTGCCCAAACACACACCAGCAATTTAATAGAGGTTTGCTCAAGAAACACCAACAGGGGAAGGTCTGAAGCCGTAAGATCACCTACCAGGCTCGCTCAGCCTTCAACACCACATCGTGGCTTCTCAAGCCCACAGGGTGTTGGAATCTCCTGAGCGCTTTATCAATATGCACACGTGGGAGTGGGCATGTCCCTAAAATTCTGATTTGGTAGGTCCAGTTACTGGTATTCTGAAACAAGCTACACAGGTGAATGGACAGCCTCGGAGAAAACCCCTCCTCTGAGACCCACGAGCCAGGGCAGTGTTCACAGCCGAGTTATATCTTCATGTTCTATCAGTCCTACCAGTCCAGACCGTAACTTAGATATGCAGCTAAAGGCAAGTTCATACCACAGTTTATAAGCTAAATCTCACCAATCTTGTCAAGAAGGCTATATTTCACTTATAGAGTATTTACAAATAATGGGCATTATTTTATTCCATCACATCACTTTTAAAAATATCCACACTAACTTAAAACATTAGATGCAGTCCACCAAAAGTCTAACTCAACTTTCCAAACAGTGATCTGCTGGGACCTGGTGACACGTGCCTGGCCTACCCTGCCCCAGTCAGTATTCCACAGCAGTGCACGGCGGCCTGTGGCCCACACTCCCACCTGATCCCAGGGCCACCGCGGCTCTTGGTCTTACTCTCCACATTCCAACCAATCATTAAACACTGTAAGCCCTGCCTTCAAAATACATTCTAAACTGCTACCACCAGTATCTCTTATCTGGTCTCTGCACTAGCATTCTTAGCATCTCATAGATGCCTATTCTTGTAGCGCCAAGAGAGAGCCTTACAAAACACAAGTTCGTATCTTTCCTCCACACCCCCGAAGGCTTCCGTCTCACTCAAAGCAAAAGCACAGGTTCAAAAAACTGCCCACATATCTGTCCTATGTGATCCATAGTCATCAGCCAACAGGCAAGAATGTCTGCCTCAGGGCTTCTGCTAGTCTGTTCTTTTGCTATAGATGCTCTTCCCCCAGATAGTAATGACTCACCTCTGCTCAAATGTCACCTTATCCCCTTCCTGTCATATTCCATCTTCATTCATCCACGCCCTAACAGATATGTGTGTATAAGTGTGTGTGTCAACCTCCCCAAACTGAAAGAAAAGCTCCATGATGGTAGGGACTTTATGTATTTTTCTCTCCACTGAATCTTGGGCTTTGGAGGAGAGGATGAAATGGAAACTATAAAGCAGAGAAAGAATTTGCAGTAATATCTGGTGTCCACCAGATGGTGCTTTTAGGTCAGTTTTTTCCCTTTAGCATAATTATCCTAGGCTAGTTCGGAGCAGCCTAATTCCTTCACCCAAATACTGTCATTTCTATAGGTAAAAGAGACAAGTGAAAATATGAAACGACAGGGTTATCACAGTAAACGCTGTCATCACAGCAGTCTCTGTGTGGGCGAAAGGGCCAGCTCATCTCTCTGGCAACCCCCACCCGGGCCTGGCCGTGGACCTTCCCTCACTCAGCCACTCCACTAAAAAGGCAGGCTTTGCCCCCGTTTTTTTAAAGGAAAAAAAAAAAAAGCATAACACTCTAGAAACAAAAACAGAGAAAAATAAACTTAAAACTTTGAAAGTATTTTTCTTTCAAACTTATATTATGGCAATTATAATGTGATAATAGTCTAAGTGTTTTACTCATTTAATCATTCAAATAATATAACAAGGTAGCTCTATTTATCATATCCATTGTTGCGTTAGAAATTTATGTCCTTGCCCAACTTGACACAGCTAGTAAGCAGCACGCCGGCTCCACAGTCCACATTCCTAACCTTGACTATCCTGGAGGGCTGGGTCACTTGCAGCCCCAATTCCTGGGCTTGGGTGATTAAATCCAGAGACAGATTTAGTTCTTCCTTGTCTTAACACTGACCCCAATTCAAGCCACAGCCCACTCTGATCCGACATTGCGGATCAGGATGCCCCTAGAGCGGTTAGAAAGTCTTTCTTAGCCACCAGCTGCTTTGTGTGGTTGAGTATGATTTACAACCTGAGGTCCTATGCATATATAAAAGCAGCACTTCTCCTAACCCCCTTCCCCAAGAAAGTCAGCTCCTGGAATCTTTTCCAGTCAGTTAGACCCAACATGTAACAGGGAATTTGAACAGACCCACAAGGAATTAGAGAAAAGACATTCCTGCCAAGTGTAAAAGAGAACAAAGCCTGTTTAAATAAACTAAGCAGACAAGTCACCTAGCAAAGATCTCACAGTTTTATGTAAGAAACTTGGGCCTGTAACCATATAAGGACTGTGTCCTCTGAGCAACAGGCATGATGAGGGGAGATTCTAAAGACCCTGATTTCTAACCCTGGGAGTCAAGGCCTCCATTCTAGCTCTCGTCCCCCCATCAATTCCAGAGCAGTTTCTCCCTCCTGCCACTCACCACCACTCCAGATCCTTTTGTCCCTTAACTGCCCTCCCCCCCTTTCCACTAAGACCTAACTCCAGGGCTTACTTCTCCTCGCAGCCTTCCCCACACTCCTGGGACAGCGCCCTGTATCTGAGAGCCTTCTTCCCTCGGCATCGATCCCACTCAGCTGCCACACCTGTCCGCCCCTCTGTCCCGTCCGCCCTCACTATGCTGGACCCCTCAGAATGCGAGGGTTCTGTGCAGTCTGGGCCCCAGCAGGCCATGAGCCCCTGGGACTCAACTACTTACAACTTTAATTTTGATGACTGCATACTCTTATGTCAACTTTTCCAAGTCTTGATGAGGAGAAAAATGAATGAAAAATCAAAATCATGATTAAAATTATGTGGGTCACTACAGATACTATTGTAATCTACACAGTACTTCCACGAACCAGGCTCTATCTAACGCTTCACACCATGAAGCAGTCACAGCTGCTGAGGCTGCACTGTCCACATTTTATAGATGAGAATACTGAGGGGCCACATTGTTGGCTGTTATAAGTAATCAGTATAATGGAAGGCTTGAAATTTTATGTCCTTAAGACTCTAAGAAATTAAGGAAAAGAGGGAGAAAAGTATTCCCAGGACTCAATACTTCAGTGTTAAAACATAGAAAACCACTGTTTGATCATTGTCTTGGCTGTTTAAAATCATTTCAAGAAATAAAAGATAAAGATCAGAAAAGAAGTTTTTACAGATGACATGATTTCGACATGGGTTAGCAAACTGCAGCCCTGGCCCACAGCTTGTTTTTAAATGGTCTGTATGCTAAGAACGGTTTTTACATTGGATGGTTAAAAATAATGTTGAATAGCATTTCACAGTGTGGGAAAATTATACAAAGTTCAAATCTCAGTGACCACAGACAGTTTTAGTGGAACGCAGCCATGCTCACTCATGTATGCACTGTCTATGCCACACTCACTACACAAAGGCAAACGGAATAATTGTGATGAAGACCATCAATGGCCCACAAAGCCTGAAATATTTATTCTCTGGCCCTTTACAGAAAGTTTCCCAAGTCCTGGGTCTACAGTTATCCTAAATGATGTATTAAAAAAGTTATTAAACCCAATAATTAACTTTATCAAGGTAATAAAAGAAAGTCAACATAAAAAAATCAGTTTTATAAACTAACAGCAACTGGAAATTAAAATGAAAAAACAGTAATTTTCAATATCATCAAAAAATGTGAAGTATTTGGGGAGAAATCTAACAACACATATGCGAGGAAAACCTCTAAACGTGTTATGCAGCACACTGAGAGAACGAAAGAGACCGAGTCAGTGAACGGCCAGCCTGGGCCAAGCCTGGGAGACCTCACACTGGACATGGTCATTCTCTCAAACCCACCAAGATGCAACACAGCCCCAATTAACGCGCCTTGAGACAGTGTGAACACTGCCAAGCTGATTCTAAAATTCAGAGAGAATTACAACGGATTGAGAATTTAACCAAAACAAATTTGAAAAAAAAAAAAGTTATAAAACTCTAACTGATCTCAGGACCAACTATAAAGCTACAGAGATCAAGACTGTATAGATTAATAATAATAATAATAATAAAAGAACAACCCAGAAAATCTAGAAACAGACCGAAACATTCATAATGAACTAATTTTCAACAAAGGTGTCTTGTAATTCAATAGGAGAAAGTATGTTTTCTTTCCCAAACACATGGTGCTGGAAAAACAGAATGGCCCATGTTTTGGAACAAAGAACAGAGCCTGAGCCCTCACTTTACACCAGGGGCTTCCACCTTCTCACACCTGAGAACTGGTGACAACAGGAGAATTATTTCGGGACCACTACGGCAGAGATCACCCTGACATAAGCAAATCTGACTGAGGTTACTGGGTCCACCATCTTCATATAACATCGGGGTGGTGAGCTCTTTCAGGGCCCAGCATGAATTTCTGGTGGACCAGCAGTTTAAAAATATAGTTTTACACCACATATAAAAATTAGCTCAGATGAGATCATAGTAAATGTAGGAGCTGAAACAACAACAACAAAAAAAATCTGAGACCACAGATTATGAAAAAATTTCTTGAGATCCAAAATGAACCAGAAAAAAAAAAGATAAACTAAATCCATCAAAAGACTTTTGTTTTTTCAAAGACATTTCATAAGGAAATGAGAAGAGGCCCTGGCCGGTTGGCTCAGTGGTAGAGCGTCGGCCTGGCGTGCGGGGGACCCGGGTTGGATTCCCGGCCAGGGCACACAGGAGAAGCGCCCATTTGCTTCTCCACCCCCCCCCTCCTCTCTCTCTGTCTCTCTCTTCCCCTCCCGCAGCCAAGGCTCCATTGGAGCAAAGATGGCCCGGGCGCTGGGGATGGCTCCTTGGCCTCTGCCCCTGGCGCTAGAGTGGCTCTGGTCGCAGCAGAGCGACGCCCCGGAGGGGCAGAGCATCGCCCCCTGGTGGGCAGAGCATCGCCCCTGGTGGGCATGCCGGGTGGATCCTGGTCGGGCGCATGTGGGAGTCTGTCTGACCGTCTCTCCCTGTTTCCAGCTTCAGAAAAATACAAAAAAAAAAAGGAAATGAGAAGATAAATCTAAAGAGTGGAAGAAAATATTTGCAAGACAATGATCTCCTAAAGGACCCATATACAGAATATATCAAGAACTCCACAACTCAATGATAAAATAAAACTCAATGAAAAAGTGAACAAAATTCTTGGACATTTCTCCAAAAATATATGAATGGTCAATAAGGAATGAAAAGAGAACTCAGTATCACTAAGCATCAGAGAAATGCAAATTAAAACCCCAGTAAGATACCACTATAAACCCACTAGAATAACTGAAAATGAAAAGGACTAACAGTCCTAAGTGCCGGTGAGCAGATAAAACAACTGAAGCTCACGCACCACAGTACTGGTGGGAACGAAAAGGGCCCAGTCGCTATGGAGAACAGTTTGGTGTGTCTTTTAAAACTAAAATATATCTTACCAAATGCCTTAGCATTCAACCCTGAAGTACTTATCGAAGAGAAATAAAAACAAGTCTACATGAAGGGGTGTACACAAAGGTCATAGCAGCACTACTCATGAGTCAAAAACTGGAAACACTCAAAGGTGCATCAGCTGGCGATGGAACAGACTGCGGTGTGTGCATATAAGGAACGGTCTATCACTAAACAATGAAAGGAAACACTGATACATGCAACAACATGGATGAATCTCAAAAGCAGTTTACTGAGAGAAAGGTGACACAAAGGATTACACGTGGTATGATCCCATTTATTATGGTACTCTAAAAAAGACCAAACCTCAGGGACAGAAACAGATTAGAGCTGCCAGGGACTGGGGACAGAGGAAAGGGACTGTCTGCAAAGTGGTCTAAGTCACCTTTTGTGGGGTTGGGACATTTTTCTTTCTTGATGTGGTTAGTGATTACAGGCTATATACTTATCAACTTCTACAACTGTACATCTTAAAAGTGTGCATTTATTATAGGTAAGTTTTGTGTTCCAGTAAACCAGGTTTAAAAAATAGCAGTTCAAACATTTTGAAAGTTACATTTCAAACATCCTCTTTATCAACTAGATTACACAAACATCTGTTCTGATGCCAGAAAAATACTTTTATTATACAATTTAACCTCAAAAAATGGAGAACTCAGAACAATTCATTCAAGAGGAAATAGGACCAATCCTTAGATTTCACACAATTCCCAGTCGTCCTTTAGGATGTCACAGGGCTGAGAACACTGAAGACGTCTTACCAAGCACACCCCCCCACCAAGCGCACGGCCCGGAGAGCTCACCTCGTTCTCGTACTGGATCTCCAGCATGGCCCGCGAGCTGCCGAGGTCCTGCATCACGGACTCGGCTTGCTTCAGCAGCTCCTCCCGGTTCACAGTGCGCTGCAACGCCAAGCACAACAGTGAGGAAACGAAGCCCACCTCACTTCCACTAACGGGGTGGCACTTCTCGAAACACAAAAAATATCAACTCAATTGTTACAAACCTATTTCTTTTAAAAGTACACCTCAGAAAAGATTAAGAAGTAGCTGCGAGACCACAAACATTGATGGCACCCTGGTGTACATGGAGAAAAGCTAGATGTAAGCATCATTATTATCTTGAGCACACGACAAGTTCAGAAAACTCAAGTTGGAGAAGAAAGGATCTCTGCAACTTAACCGAACATCAAGCAATTCGGGGCTGCAGCGTCACGCCACCCCCGGGTCCGCACGCTCCCCAGCAGATGATGAAGAAATGGGAATGGAGGCGACAGGTGGGCTAGAAACCTGCGGGTCCTGACCTGCAGACCCTACAAGCACTACTGCGAACATCTACTGGTGAGGTTTGTGCTGACCCAGATCAGGATAGGAACAGCCAGGTTGTTTTAAGTATAATGTTTTTAGCTTTGTTCTGCTTCTCATTCCCCCCCGCCCCATTCTTTCCACTCCTCTTTTTCTGTCTTACTAAGGGCGCCTACAAGGCTTCTGGAGATGAAGGTCTTGAGAAGACACGTGATTAAGAAGCCTCAGCAGGAGGAGGCAGGGTGGTGACAGCAGGGAGCATGCTCTGATGGAAACAGCTCAGCTGTACATTTCAGGGCTGTGTGTTTCAGGGCCCTAAGCGTGGGGCCCCGGATGGTGACGTAACCACCACAGGGCTAACTGGGCTACAGGCACGAAATATACCTAAGATTGTGTTTCAGTCTCTTCTAGTTGGAGTAATTTGCTAAGAAAATTAAGTAGCTCTGATTGATTCTCCCTACTGTATACGAGCTCGATGATAAAATGGAGGCTGTAGCTTGAGTTCCTACTTTAGACAGGAAGCAAGTCTCAGTGAGAAAAGACAACATATTTTATTGGCACAAGAGTTATGAAAACGAAAAGACAAAAAACAATTGTAGAAATTATTTCAGAAATTGGGAAGAAGAACTCTATGGAGAATGAAGATGAATCCCAGATAGCCCAGTTCTAAGAGACTAATAAGAAAATATGGCTGAAAGATTATTAAAAAAAAATAAGCAAAAGACGACGGTGACTGAGACAGGACTCTAACCAACAGGCGTGATCAGACACACCACATTTCTAGTTTCCCCATCACTGCACTTTGAAAATCACAGGGTGATTTATCTTTGAAAATTTGGAGAGAAACTTACTTTTTTTCTATCCAATCTAGGTGCAACTCTGCTATCTTGAGAATCAGACTGGTTGATTTCTGGGTTGGTATCAAGTAATCTTTGCATTGCTCGGTCCCGATCAAATGCAGTTACATAAAAAAGCATTTGTCGGGTATCAAAAGGGAAGAAAAACGGGCTGTAAAAAGATGCAATATAAATTCATTATCTAAATCAGAATCAGAAACCATTAGAAACCCATATTAGATACAACTTTTGATGTGATACAGAATAATTGTAACTAATAAAACTGGTCTAGACAAACTAATTTTGAAGAATCTTCATAATTCTTACACGAAATTTATAAGTGATCAAGAAATGCATTAAGTAGCTTTTCACTGTAAAACCTGAAATTCAACCATTAAAATTCTAATGGTTGAATTCTAATTAAATGTCTGGAATCAAGTCTGTCCAAGATCATCTTTAATCTACCCAAAGACCTTTAGGAAGTATGACATGACTAGTGAAAGCTGAATTTTAAAATCTGATCACCACTTCATGAGGCTACCAATCACCCCCATTCCACACATATACGAAGTCCTGGCTTTACTGGGTCACGATCTTTCTCTTAGCTTTAGTATTTCTGAGTCCCTCAAAGATGCAAAGGCAGCTGCAGTTTACACAGGTTCTACTGCTTCCTGGTATATGATTTCGGTAGTTTTTGACACAGAGCTGCCAAGAGTACTTCCTGTAATGGCCTAAATGAATGTTCAGTTATCTGATTCTGTCCACTACAAGAGCCATGTGAGCATGCGGCTAGCTAGTGTGACTAAAAACTCAATTTCTAATTTTACTTCATTTTAATTAATCTGAAGGTAAATAACCAATGTGGCTAATGGCTACCATATTGATCAGTGCAGTTCCACAGTCTCTAAGATATAGACCTGGACCCAAGCAGGTTCAGAGAATCACTCAAATCTCCTCCGTCAAATACCCTTGTGCACCTTCCCATTTCATACGGATAGACACATACAATCAAGTAGATCTAGCACTGGTCCTCGCTTGCCTAGGATGTTTGGATGCTAAACCTCCACTATTAAGCAAGCTCCCGTCAAACACAACAATGTACTAAACACATTTAAACAGGTTCACTAAACACTGTTTTTGTAACAAAATATATAAAGACCAACTCAATGATAACAGCTCCCAGGCCACCATTACAGAAGTACTCATCTTACCAGGTTTTTCCTAGTTCAGTGAGCCATGTTGGGATGTTTCCTGTCATGATTACTAAAGGATCTTGAAGCTGCCTATTTGCTTTTGCAGTCAACTTATTGTTATTAAATTCACTAGTTGGAATAATCTCCTTGCACATTGCATTCTGTAAATAAAGAAAAGGTCTACATGTACCAAAACATTAGGATTAAATGCACTATCTCCTCCTTTATCCCCAAATATGCATACAAAGTGCCTAGATTTCACCTGGTTTCCAAAACACAACACACAGCTTCTCAGTGGTGTGCCCCAGCCCAAACAACAACTTGTACAATGCAGAGTCGCAACACCGCCACCCCACACGACATGGGGACTGGCTCAGTCAGTGCTGTGGGAGCTTACATTCCACACAAAACTAACTCCCTCATTCTTCCCTATATTATATAAATATCAAAGGCCACATTTTCAATTGTCACCTGATAATTAACTTAATGCACACCTTAACTTAAATGGACTTTGGGTTAAATGTACCTATAGAATTTAACTGTAATAAAATTATATTTAATTTCATGCTGTACCTTAACTTAATAAATTTATACTTAGAGTCTGCCAAGAGAAAGAATCCAAAAACCAGGCCAAGAAAAGAAGGGGAATAAGTTTCCACTGATGAGTAGTACACTTCACTGGGTCAGGATCCCTGAATTTAGCTGAGTCACTGTTTCTGTCTCTAGTACAACAGAAACTTCATGAATCATTAGACAGACTATAACATGTAACGGATAAACACATCCCGGAAAACTTCAACATTACTCACATCATACAAGTAATACCAGTATCGACTGATGGCATGTAAAACTCTTAAAAGAAGAATCACGTCTAATGATGGGTCTTCAAAAGTTATATTTTCAGGTGGTGCAGGTATGAGGTAAACTTCTAAAGGATTTGATACCGATGGGCACACTCCATCTAGAGGGCAAAAGATCAAAGTTAAGTGTTGATCAAGTTACAAAGGCCAAGTCGTGGAGCCAGTGTCACTTTATGCCTAAAACACTGCCTACAGGTTAACATTTAATGCTTCGTATCTTATTATTTGTTGAGTATTGACAGCTTGAACATTCTTTTATCTTACACATCTTATCCAGGCTTATAAAATTTACACTTTCCTTCTCATACCCAAAAAAATCATAAAGGAGAAAAATGGACTCGTTTGCATTTATTTTTTATTCCAGAAATAATAACAAACAATAAAACAGCCCAAGAGAAGTAAAGACAAAATGTTTCAATTTAACTTCACTGTTAGACAAATTTCCCATACATTTTATACCTAGCTTAAAAACAGCCATGGACAGCACGTGAATATTCTCAAAAGATAAATTTAATAACAGAGATTTGGTTATTTAAACCAAAGCTTAGAACAGGATAAACTTGGATTGTTTGCAAGTAGAAGCTGTGATTCTTTTGTTCTTAGACTTTACCAAGTAGTAGCAAGAAAATAAAAATAAGTGAGGGATTGAAACTGTTGCTGTTTACTTGTACTGAGCAAGGGAATTAAGTATCACAATACTGCCTGACCACGCGGTGGCACACTGGATGGAGCGTTGGCCTGGGATGCTGGGGACCCAGGATCAAAGCCCTCTTAAGGCCACCAGCTTGAGCATAGGCTCAGAGACATGATTCCAAGGTTGCTGGCTTGAAATGCAAAGTCATTGGCTTGAGCAAGGGGTCACTTGGTCTGCTGTGGCCCCACGGTCAAGGCACATATGAGAAATCAATCAATGAATACCTAAGGTGCCGAAACAAAGAATTGATCTCGTCTCTCTCCCTTCCTGTCTGCTCCCCCACCCCGCTTTAAAAAAAAATCATAACACTGTCACTGCACAAAAGGGCAATTTTCAACACAGAAACAAACATTTCAAAACAAAGATCCCTTTGAAAAGAACAAACTTAGCTTTATGGGAAAAAAAAATGCTACCATGCCCTTATTTCTGTGGACCAGAAAGAATTTCATCAATTGACACCAGTCTTTGGAAATCCCTGATAAAAGAAATCCCCATGGAATAAAGCAGATTAATGCTAAGGCATGATCACCATCACATAAAAGAGTAGGAGCCAGACTGGTGGTGGTGCAGTGGATAAAGTGTTGACCCAGAACCCTGAGGTCACCAGTGCGAAACCCCGAGGTCACTGGCTCTGGGCATAGGCTCATCAGTGTGGGTGTCTGGCAGGGGAATTGTCCACATGACCCCAAAGTTCACCAGCTTGAGCTCAAAGGTCGTTGGCATGAATAGCCCAAGGTCACAGGCTTGAGCAAGGGGACACTGGCACAGTCCAGGTCAAGGCACAAAGGAGAAGCTCAATGAACAACTAAAGTGATGAAACTAAGAGTTGATGCTTCTCTCTCTCCCTATCTCTCTCTCCTCTCTCAAAAGAGAGAGAGAGAGGAAAACCAGCAAAATTAGACTAGAAGAAAATGCAGAGGAAGTCATTTGGGAAATGCTATTATACTCTGTTGGTCATTGTATTACCTGGGAAAATTTTTATTCTTTCTGTATTATTATACTACTATAATGAATGACAATAAAAATTAAGGGTCAACCTGCCAATGACCAGTCTCTTCTTTAGTGAACATGTTCTGTTAATAAATCTGTGTTAGAGCCTTCATGCAAACACGAGTTCTTCATGGAAAGAATGTGAGATTTCCCCCCCAATTTTCTCAATATTAAATTCAAGTGTTCAATTAAAAGAAGTCAAATGTTGGAAATAAATTGTTTTCTAAATTATACTCAAAGATTTTACTACTAGATACAAAGCAATCTCTCCTTTAAAACCATGAAGACAAGATGCTGGCGCAGACAGTCGGTTCCCCTTCGAAGACCAACTTACCGTGCCATAACTCATCGTGCTTTTTTGCATTTCTGGGAGAAGTTTTAGTTGGAGCTGTTTGGGCTCTTCCTCTTTTACCACCAACACAGTCTTTATTACTTTCTTCATCCTCTCTCACGGGTTTGTACCTAAAGTGATAAGGGAGTAGGTAAACCAAAAGCAGATTTTAAAACTGCAAATTATTCTACAAGGCCGAAGGGCAAGCCACAGATACCAGCGTTCCTCTCTGAGACTGATCCCCTCTCGCCCTGCTTACAGACTCGAACATTAGCAATGGCACTGCTGCCTAGAAGGGAACAGCACCCCAGGAGGGCTTGCTAGCGACACTCAGGGGTGGTTCTGGGAAAAATAGTCTCTTTAAATGTAGCAGACATTCACAAACAAGGTACAAAGTTGCAGCCAAATGTTTCTGAGGATTCAGATGCCAAAATTCCTAATACCTAAAGAAACGTTATTGGAAGACATTTTTGTCTTATTTCAAGACCGGAAATGAATCTAGAAAAGTGGATATAAACAATAATTCTATCCAAGAATACATGTTTTCTATTTAGTAGACTTAACGAGGAAAAAAATACATGCATGTGCATGCTCAAACACAAGATAATATATTTAAAGTGGCTTTTAATAATGCTATGTAAGATTTAGGGGCCCCTCTCTTTATGCAGCCATTAATATGAATTACAAAACACACGAACAGTGTCAAAATTGGTGAAAAACAAAAAAAAGCCCATTTTGAGATTTACCATATGGTATGAGTCTTTGTCCAAATGCCAGCTCTTCCTAGAGGGTTGCTCTCATCATCTGTGGACTCCCTTTCATCTTCAGCCTGTATACTGAACTGCCGTACTGCCTGATACACGGTCATGTTATACGGTAGCAAGTGTTCTCCAATGTAAAATTGTAGCCTGTGTCTTACATTTCCTGAATTTAAGAACTGAGCAGCCTGAATAAAGCAAAACAAAATCTATTTCAGCTCTAGGCCCTGAACACCATACATGGCAACATGGCAGGAATGGTACCTTACCAGGGACTCGTC
The DNA here is from genome assembly GCF_036850995.1 of Saccopteryx leptura. NCBI lineage: Eukaryota > Metazoa > Chordata > Mammalia > Chiroptera > Emballonuridae > Saccopteryx > Saccopteryx leptura. The sequence continues at coordinate 112,440,955 of NC_089509.1, forward strand.
TATTTCCTCGTCAGAGCCGTCGTCGTCACTGTCTTCGTCGTCTTCTCTTACTCTTCCATACCCTACGAACCCAGAAGACTGTTAAACTCCGAGCAAATTTTTCAAGGCAAAGAAAAGCCTGTATATACCATTTAAACTAACATAGTCTTAGAAAAACACTTTGATCTACAAAGCAGAAAATTCTAAGGAAAGTGTCAAATACAAAATGTCACTTCTACTATATTCCAACAAGAAAAATTAACTCATTATCTAAGTAAGCCATCAAGCCCTATTGCAATCAACTTAATTCTACATACTACACATAAAATAAACGATGGGAACACAACTTTCTGATGTTAGGTTTTAACAGAAACAGCAACAAACAGGAAACTAATTTATCTAATCCTTAATGCAATTCCATCCCAAACTGTGCACACAAACGCCCAACATACATCGTGAAGAAGAGTACCTCTAACTACAAGGTATCTCTCGATAGCCTGCACAAGAGCCAGGGGGTCGATCTTGACGGGCCCGCCCTTCCACTGCTTCACATTTGCACAGTCTGGATGTCTCTGCAACTGGCATTTTAACTGGTGTGTGTTGAAAAATTTTAAAGCCTGTGATCCTCTGTTAAGAGAAAAGCTCAAGATAATTTGTGAAAAAAAGTTATTCTATTATTTTCAAAATTGACATACATTAATTCAAGTAAAAGCATAACACAGACTCTACATTTTCTTAAGACACAAAAAAAGCAAGCACTTACCAGCAATTCAAGTAATTTAGTACAAGTTATTATAAAATAACAAAATTATTTCCACTATAAAATCACTTTAAAAACTAATCTTTAAAATTTACTTTGCTATAGTCAAGAAATGTTTTTATTATTGTTAGCACACAAATTTCTATTAGTTTCAGGTGTACAAACTTTGCTATATTCATTTGAATAAAGCAGTTTAATAGCCATACCAGTCTAGACCTGGTAAAAAATATTAAACTGCTCATTTCAAAAAAGGGCTGGCGAGAGAGAGAAAGAAAGAAAGACAAGCTTAAAACAGTTATCAGCCCCTGGCCGGTTGGCTCAGTGGTAGAGCATTGGCCTGGCGTGCAGAAGTCCCGGGTTCGATTCCCGGCCAGGGCACACAGGAGAAGCACCCATTTGCTTCTCCACCCCTCCCCCCTCCTTCCTCTCTGTCTCTCTCTTCCCCTCCCGCAGCCAAGGCTCCATTGGAACAAAGATGGCCCGGGCGCTGAGGATGGCTCTGTGGCCTCTGTCTCAGGCGCTAGAATGGCTCTGGTTGCAACAGAGCAACGCCCTGGATGAGCAGAGCATCACCCCCTGGTGGGCGTGCCGGGTGGATCCTGGTCGGGTGCATGCGGGAGTCTGTCTGACTGCCTCCCTGTTTCCAGCTTCAGAAAAATACAAAAAAGAACAAACAAACAAAAAAACAAAAAAAACCCCAGTTATCAAGGCCTGGCCAGTTTGCTCAGTGAATAGAGCGCTAGCCTGAAGTGCAGGAGTCCCAGGTTTGATACCCTGCCGAGGCACACATGAGAAGCAACCATCTGCTTCTCTCCCCCTTCCTCTCCCCCTCCCCCTCTCATAGCCAGTGGCTCATTTAGTTTGAGCATGGGCTCAGGCACTGAGGATAGCTTAGTTGACTCGAGAATCATCCCCAACAGAGGCTACTGGTGGATTCCAGTTGGGAGTCTATCTCCCCACCTCTCACTTAAAAAATTAAAAGAGGTTATCTATAACGTTCCATAGGGGTATAGGAAAAAATATTCCATTAAACTTATTATATACGTAAATATACTTGTTTAGATAAATTTGAATAAAAATGGAAAGCTTCATGGTTTTCTCAATGTAGTTGAAAATGTCCCCTTATTTTATAAACTACTCCAATATGGTATACGATCATAATTGAATACCATGCTCTACATTATTAAAAGTAGGAAAAAACCTAGTCCATCCTGATCACTTTATCTAATCAAAGATGCATATTATTTTAATTCAATTAAAACTCTGAATGTTTTAAAAATACATCAGGCTCTGTATTTTTAAAATTAAACTAATTAAAGAAAACTTCCAAGATTCTAGTCATAATATTCCAGGAAGCTCATAACTTTATATAAAACACAACAATCAATCTTATAATAAATTTTTCTACACCATCTTACTAAGTCCTAGAAAACTACTACATTATTGAAAAAGTAAGAGTCTTATCAAAACAGCAAAAGTTCAAAATAAACACTTATTTGTTAAAACCCTCATGATACAAAGTTATAAGCACCTACATTACATATGAAATCACATTACTGTACAAAATATGAATTTATAATTTTCCATATCCACAAAATCCTTGAAGAAAAGCTTTATATATTAAAGTATGCCAATTCAACAAAAACAGATTACAAGTTGCCAAGAGACACTGGGTTATATATTTTTAAAACATCATGTTTAAGAAATGGTATGATTTTAAAGATAAACAGTATTTAATTTATCTAGACTATTGAATTTCTTCAGTCAATATAGCTAAATGTTCTTCAGACAAATGAATGTTACCAGACCTCTTGCCACTTGAACTCAACAAGATTAATCAAGCACAGTCCAAGGGCAAGGGCATACTCAGGCAATGAGCCTTACCTGCCTCCTGTCCCGTTTCCACTGGGGAAGTCATGCACTTTGACTGGAAACTGCTCCATCTGGCTGAGGCAGTTGTTCATCTTGTGAACTAACGCCAACAAAGGTGCATTACTCACTGGCTCTACTCTTCCAACGGGCTCTTCTCCAGGAAGCTGAAGTTATAAATAAACCAACAGGTTACACAAGGCCTCTTCAAAATGGAACACTCCTCAACAAGAAACTTTAATAGGCAGTTTCAAAAGTAAACCATTCATCTATTCTGTTTGGTCTTTTCTGATTAATTTGTTAGAATAATGTTTCCAAATAAATTAGTTCAATAAAGACACTCTTTTTTGTATAGGTCAACAGTCCCTTATTCATAACTAAAGTCCAAACGGCTTGAAAATACAGCTCATTTGGTAGCAAAACGTGACTCAGACACGTATGAGGCTATCTTCTGTCTTTATTTACATTTATTGAGTAGAAAGATTCATTTTTGATGCAAAAATATTAAATGTGTATGAAGTAATATTTAGCAGCTACTGGGGATACCAGGTAACAAATTAAATATTGCTTTTTAGAACTCTTGCAATCCATGAAGTCCCAAGGAGTTTTTTTGTTTTGTTTTTGACGGAAACAAAGAGTCAGAGAGGGACAGATAGGGACAGACAGACAGGAAGGGAGAGAGATGAGAAGCGTCAATTCTTCGTTGCGGCACCTTAGTTGTCTGTTGATTGCTTTCTCATATGTGCCTTGACGGGGGTGGGGGAGATGACTACAACAGAGCAAGTGACCCCTTGCTCAAGCTGGTGAGCCTGTGCCCAAGCCGGATGAGCCTATGCTCAAGCCAATGACATCAGGATTTTGTGTCTGGGTTCTCTGTGTCCCAGTTGGACGCTCCATCCACTGCACTGCTGCCTGGTCTAGCCCAAGGAATTTAAAGCAAGAGATGACACCTGTATATAATATTAAGTATAGGAGAAAACTACACTCAATATTGCTACTTATCTAATGACTGTCTAATAAATAACTGCTTCAGGGAGCCCAACATATTAAAATAATATAAGCATTGCTCAGTAAATGCCCACAAACACTGGGAAGACGGGTGAAGTATTTTACTAACACACAGGAGCATTATCCTTGGCCCTATTACACAGAGAGAAATCTCCCTAGAGACGCCTTGTATGCTGTTGTAAACAAGTAGTGTAAAACCAAGTGTCCAATAAGTTAGTCTATTGCTCTCAGCCAGTGAGGGCAAAGAAAGGGGAGCTACTCTAAAATCTGGCTTTGTAATCTACATTGTAAATGTGACTAAGCACTTTGGAATGAAACTGTGAGTGCAGACGGTCCCCAAGTTTAAGATGGCATGACTTAGGATTTTTCAACTTTACAATGTTGCACAAATGACATGCATTCAGTAGAAACCGCACTTTGAACTGTGATCTTTTCCCAGGGTGGTGACAGTCGGTACAATACTCTCCCACGACGCTGGGAAGTAGAGTGAGCCATGGCTCCCAGTCCGGTGCAGGATCAAGAGCGTCCACACCGGACCTCCTACAGTGCACTGTGATGCCGGCGTTTCTGGGATACTGTCCTGAGCATGTCTAAGGTAGGCTGGCTAAACTATGATGTTCGGTAGGTGAAGCTGTGATGTATTAAACACATTTTTTGTGTGTGTGTGACAGAGACAGAAAGAGGGACAGACAGGAAGCAAGATAGATGAGAAACAATAATTCTTCGTTGCAGCTCCTTAGGTGTTCACTGATTGCTTTCTCATATGTGCCTTGACTGGGAACTACCGCAGACCAAGTAACCCCTTGCTCAAGCCAGCGACTTTGGGCTCAAACTGGTGAGCCTTGCTCAAATCAGATGAGCCCGCGTTCAAGCTGGTAACCTCAGGGTTTCGAACCTGGGTCCTCTGCGCCCCAGTCCGACGCTCTATCCACTGTGCAACCACCTGGTCCGGCTTAAACACATTTTTGACTTAAGATATTTTCAACTTATAGTAGCTACTGGATTAACCTCATCCTAAATCAAGAAGCATCTGCTATGGGCCTGACCTATGGTGGCGCAATGGATAAAGCGGCAACCTGGAACACAGGTCGCAGGTTTGAAAACCTGGGCTTGCCCAGTCAAGACACATATAGGAAGTTGATGCTTCCTGCTCCTCACCCCTTCTCTCTCTCCTCTCTAAAATGAATAAATTAAAAAGGAAGCATCTGCTATGTTTTACATACAAAACGGAAATGTGTATATTTACTCTACCTTATGGCTACAGCCACACTATGTCTACTGTCTATCTCAAACTCCAATACGTTTGGAAACAACAATAAAACATATTCACCAAGGAGAGACTACTGTTAATCAGTTGTCTTGCAGGAGAAAAAAAAAAAGACTCGAGATACAGTGACCACAGAAGCTTTGGCATAGCTTCATTAAATTGCCATTTTTGTTTTACTGTTTACTTGATATATAAAAAACCAAGGAATTCAACTGTGTATAAGCAACTTAGAAACTTGACTAAAACCTACTGGAAGTTACTAGGGAGATAAAAAGGTACACATTAGTGAACATGATTCTTTTTTTTTTTTTTTCCTGAAGCTGGAAACGGGGAGAGACAGTCAGACAGACTCCCGCATGCGCCCGACCGGGATCCACCCGGCACGCCCACCAGGGGCGACGCTCTGCCCACCAGGGGACGATGCTCTGCCCCTCCGGGGCGTCGCTCTGCCGCGACCAGAGCCACTCTAGCACCTGGGGCAGCGGACAAGGAGCCATCCCCAGCGCCCGGGCCATCTTTGCTCCAATGGAACCCTGGCTGCGGGAGGGGAAGAGAGAGACAGAGAGGAAGGAGGGGGGGTGAGGGGGGGTGGAGAAGCAAATGGGCGCTTCTCCTATGCGCCCTGGCCAGGAATCAAACCCGGGTCCCCCGCACGCCAGGCCGACGCTCTACCACTGAGCCAACCGGCCAGGGCAGTGAACATGATTCTTATAATAAGATACACACGCATTATTAGATAACTTACTGGAGAAGAAAAGAATACATGAAGAAATCTCTTTAATCTGATCTCTCTGGTCACAGCATCCTTCTCACTTTTAGATGTCAAATACAGCAACAGCTGCTTCACAAATCCACTATGTTGAATTTCAAATGATGAAACATCTGACTCTGAGACTATGCTACGGATTTCTACAAGGCACTCAGCTCCGCCATCCACCTGAAGAGTTGGGAACAGTATTTCTCCATTAATTTCAACAGCCTTTGCTGAACGCACAATTTACATTCCCCGAATGAAACTGAATGCATTCTCAATAACTTTTAAAAATAGGGTGAAGCATGGTGCATTCTTGGTAGATCCTTGGAAAATAAGATGTTACATACACATTCACAAAATGTTAAATCTTTATTATATGCGGCTTAAGTGTCTGTTTGTCGCCGATAGCTTATTGGTTGCTTGCGTAACTGTACTAGCCAATGGGGTGAAGTTGCCACTGCATTCAAATAGTCCTGCCTTCTGGCATGCCACCTCACAAATTGAGGTTAAAGATTGGAGCAATTATTATGCTGTTAAGAAATCTTAACACCAGAAGGGGTCTTTGCAATGGTACAAGACTAGAGGTTCTCCAATTGAAAAATAATGTCATAATAGCTAAGTCTTTGACTGGCTCCTCTAAAGGTGAAATACATGTCATTCCAAGAATTGATTTGGCTCCATCTCAAACAGGGTTGCTGTTTCAATTGAGACGTAGACAATTTCCTGTAAAACTTGCCTTTGCTATGACCATCAATAAGTCTCAGGGCCAAACGCTTAAGCGTGTTGGCATTTTTTTACCTGAGCCTGCATTTGCACACGGTCAACTTTATGTTGCCTGTTCAAGAGTTCGTGAAAGAACGGATGTAAAATTAAAAATAATTGATGGTCCTCTGCAAGGCGAGCTTAAAAATGATGGAAAGACCTACACAAGAAATGTTGTGTACAAAGAGATCTTTGACATGTGAATTAACATTTTATTATTTAAATTACCTTTATTTATTGAGCTAGCAGTGGCTCTTAAGAAATGTACCGCCAGTGGTTTCCTTCATTGCACTCTACTTTAAGCAATTAAGCAAGTAGAAGGGGGAAACCCCGTGGGGCAGTAAGCAAAGGGGCGTCCTCGCCGCCTGCCCTGCGTAATTCAGTTTGAATTAGCAGACACCTTTGCACAAATCATTTTAGTTACAATTTATAATATCTAGAACAGCGGTCATTTCGTATGACCGCCGGGCTTTCTAGTATTTCATAACAAAAAACGAGTGTTCATACTAACATAAAGAAAAATCATCACAATTCAATTAATGTGGTTCATTTTTTTAAAAAAGAGGATGAGAATTCAAATTAAGGAATAAAGAGCTATAATATCAGAATGCAAAGATAAAAAAAAACAAGGTATGGTTTTAAATTAATACATTTAAAATCTGACTGAAATGGACCATTTCTTGGAAAGCATGTACTATTCAAACTGCTAAAAGTACTTCAAAATGTAAAAAGATAAAGAATCAGATGAACTATAAAAGGCTTAATTAATAAACCCCTATGCTTTCCAACTACTGTTAGAACTCAAGTGGAGAGAAGTTAAGGAGGGTTCTATAACTCCAATGCCTGGAGCGAGAGAGGACTTAAGAGACATTTCTGAAGTCTCTTCATTTGTCAAGAAGTATGGGACAGTAAAGAAAAGAAGTTAAAGATGAGAGTGCTAGTACATTTAATGATAAAATGAAGCATTTAAGTCAATGGACAAGATCAAGAAATATCAGTGCTAAAAGTACACATTTGGCTAAGAATTATATCTATAAGAGTTAAATCCACAGAAAGCTACAGTCATCAAGAAAAACAAACAGCAAGACAGAGAGTGCAGAAGATAGCAAGAAAGAAGCAGCAAGGTGCACCAGGTACCATACCTGGAGGCTGAGCTGTTCAGTTGCAGCACAAAGTCTCTGAAGGACATTCAGTGCAGGGTTGCTTCCATCCATGTTCTCAGAACTGAAATAACGCTCAACAAATTTATGTGCCTGTTCCTTAATCCAACCTTTAATTTTTTCCCTACAAAAATGAAAAAGGAGATATTAAAGTCTCAATGCATAAAGAGAGGATTTCAATTATAACTTCTGATAAAATGTAAGCAACTAGTACATATAAAACCATTTTCGGCCTATGCTTCTAGACCAGGGGTCCCCAAACTTTTTACACAGGGGGCCAGTTCATTGTCCCTCAGACTGTTGCAGGGCCGCCACATACAGTGCTCCTCTCACCGACCACCAATGAAAGAGGTGCCCCTTCCAGAAGTGCGGTGGGGGCGGATAAATGACCTCAGGGGGCTGCATGCGGCCTGCGAGCCGTAGTTTGGGGATGCCTGTTCTAAACTAATAAATTCAGGCTCCACATTAACCAAATTAAATTACGTTGTGAAAATGGGCTAAGATGTACCTAGAGAAATGCACATGTGCTTAATTTAAAATGCATCTCAAGTCGCTGCATGAAGAGTAAACAGAAGTTCTCATTTTGGGGAATCTACAAGGTAGTGGTTTCTTAGGTATTCAGCAGAAAGCAATTTCTACACGACTGTTTTCTAAAGTACAGACACACCTGCATTGCCCTTGTGTTCCCTGGAGAGCTAAGTAAAGGGCTACAGACCAGAAAGAACTATCTGTTAGGTACATGATTACAACAACAGAGACCTGGCTGTTTAAATTACAAATTCTGATGACTTCAAAAATAATTTGTTCTATTATTTTTACTAACTGAAATTCAGAAAAACTACCACCAAACAATCAAACCAATAAACTAAACAAAAGGAGCCTGTTTTCCAATGACATTTGATATTCTTCAATTTCTCATCTGCAGAGGAAATAATCCTTGTTGGTATGTTACACCCAGAGCCAAAAAGCAAAACAATTCTCAAGGATTTTAAAGAGAAATTTTAAAAGCCATAAATTTATATAAAACAGGTTAGCTGGTAGTTTTTGAATTTCCTAAAAAAAGCCTCTACTTTAAGTTTAAGATTCTTAAGTTCCACTGTAACGAAAAGAAGGGTGTCATACAAGTGTGTGCATTCATGAGTGCGCACACACAAATATCAGTTTTCCCATGTCTAGAACAAAACTGAAGAACAGGTTCCAGGGGGACATAATTTGTTTGGTTTTGAACATGTATGACTCACAGCAGCTGGATGTCAAAAGGAGTTTTAAAATATAAGACTGTAATTCAAGACAAAGCCAGACACAGGCTTTAAAAATTGAGAAATCTGCTGCACCCTTGACCTAAGTCACTTCTGAGAATAAATTAAAAGTCGGTGTCCAAGTTTCATCTGTACATAATAAGGGTGCTGTTTTTCCAATCTGAGAATAGAATATAGATCTTCCCACTTCACCTATTATTGGATATGGTGTCCTTTGAGGCGGCCCTGGCAAGACCGCTAACTCCTGCAGTTCGTGCCGGTTCAATGTTGCTGTTGGACTGTGCACTTAACCTTCCCCACGTTTTTGGATTCAAACTTGCCAGGAAAGAAGATTTAGGTGACTGAGTAGTGGTGGGGCTTTTAGCTATGAGAAGAGGAGAGAGTGGTAGTTTTAGAATAACTGATAAAAACCAAATGAATTTTAAGATTCCCATTATTAACAGATTAATTAGCTGGAAGAACTAAAAACACTGGGTACTCAGTGTTCTTCAGGAGTCTGCAACACTCAGCAGTTCTAATGAAGCATGCATCTTTAACTGCTACCATCTCCCCTCTCTCTCCCCCTAGTTTCATCAAAGGAATTACCTTGATTGTCTACTTTGTCGTCATCTCTTGGAGGTGAATACTTTGGCCTTCTTGGCCCTCGTTTTGGTAGTCGTTTTCTTTTTAGAACATCACTTAATCGACTATCACATGGGAAAATATGGAATAAGTTTAGCAATAACCACGATTTATTATCACCACTCATTGAAAAGCAGCTAAAATGGCAGAAACAGGGAGTTATACAATTTGCATTTCTGATTATTTAATGCCAACTCTGAACCTGTCATATTCTAGAAGTATACAGACATAGAAAATGATTAGTTCAGAAACTAGCTAGCTGTTTGAGTATATAAACTACAAAAAATAAAACCATACAGAATATCTGATTGATCCTTTGTTAAAAAACAGCGTGTATAGCAAAATACTTAAAAACAAGTATACAATGTGGAGAACCAGTATTAAACAGGACTGGGCAATCACAAACTAGAAAAAGAATGTTAAATCAGAGAACCAGATATCTTTCTTACTAAATAACAAGTACATAGCACTGTTAATATTATCAAAATACTTTCCAATATTACCCAAAGTAATTTCATGGTATGCCATGACAATAACATTCTAAATGAATGCACTTACAAATACTTCAGTAATTTAAAAAACAAAAACAAAATTATTTATAAAAAAGTCTAGCAAGTGGATAACCTGCTTTGAATACTAAATGAAACATATGTAGCATTTGTGTGATTTCACTATTCTTAACACTGGAAATAGTTTAAAATATCGATATTCTTACAAGGCTAGGTAAGTTAGAAAAGATAAAAAATTATCCTAGTTCAGTTAGTTTATGACCCAAATAAAACTGAAAAAATTGAAAAATTCTTCAACACCTGCCATGTCCATCGAAAACATTAAAGGGCAAATAAACTTTTCAAAGAATAAACTTAACGTGATTGAGCAATCCCCTCTTTACAAATTTATATGAACTTTACATTTGAAACTACAATAGAAGGGAATGAGATCACTTAAGAAAAATATTCTTTCCACTAACTTTAGAATCATCAACTATTAGAATCTATAATAACCAAGTCTAATTCCTTAATTTCCATGGCTCAGAAATACTGAATTTTTCTGAAACGCATCAGATCTCACAAGTACCTAGGACACCTCTGGCACTACGCTTGTGCAGTAAGGTAAAACCCTGCATAATTAGGGTTTACTGCAACAGCTGGGGGAGGGAGTGGGCTGGGAAGGGGAAAGGCAGGCAGAGCTGCGAGGGTGCATGGAAGATAATTCACCTTGACAACAGGGAAGGTGGGGGTCCCCAGTATTCCCCAGGCCTAATCTCCTTTAACTGGGCCCATAACATGGGTACCACCTAAACTCAGCAGCTTCCTAAGTAACACCAACTGTGCCTGAGGTCCCAGTCTGTGGCCATGTCCCAGAATTGTTAAAATTCCTATTTAAGCTCAAGCAGACAACTGCCAGCAGGTGGCACCAAAAGCAGCTGGGACAGAACAGGCTCACTTCAGAGGACAATGTTACCGTGCAGTTTACAAGACTGATTTTTAGACCTCCACCTGTTATATATTTTAACAAGATCTACTTTTCAGCTTAAAAGGAGTATTACATCCCGAATACATTCTGAATTTCAGAACTGAGTTTGGTTCATCGTGCACTATTCACACAGCAGTAGCAAGTCATCAAAGAACAAAAGCAAGTTAGACTGTGATTCATTTCAACACAACAAATAAAAACCCATACTAGGATCTGGTAATGTTCTCAGTAGCAAAGTACAAAAAAGGAATTAAAAACAGAGATGAAAGCAGAGAATTTTCTTTAATTACGAACTCTAATTATCCTTTATTAAGAGCAAAGTTCCCAATTGCCAATTAATAGAAAAATTAGGTTTCTTATCTTTTTATTCTAAAAATTCTCATTTTAAATTTTCAGCACATCAGTATCCAGATGTCTCAAAGTTGGAATGCATACTGTACTAAGTCAGGATTAAGGAATCAAAAATGAGGGCTCAATCCTGTATGTGAAGAGTAAGTAAGTATGTGACACTATGCAAGTCATTTACCTTCTCTGAGCCTTAGTTCCCTCATATATCGATGGAAATATGGACCACGTATCTTGTGGTTCCAAAACATGGCTCAATATGACAAGTTTCCAACAAATGTTCACTTTTCTTCCCATTCCCATTACACATAGAACAAAATACAGATAAAGAAATAGAAAATGTGCACTCTTAATATTTTATTTCCTGTGTCTCAGTCACCAGGGCAGAGTTCAAAGCAAAGAGCACAGAAGTCACCGCACAACTCCCACTTACCCCTGAGGGCTCAGATCTAAAGAATCATCTCTGCTGTGTTGCAAGCTGGGGGATCCCAGGTCGGCGGCAGCGTTAGTGGCAGCAGTGGCTGTACCACTGCTGACTGACGTCGTAGACCCCAAGGATCCTGACCCATTTGTACATGCCTTTGGTGGACTTGTCAACAAAGACTCCGATTCTGCTAAATGTTTTACTTGATGCATTACACCTATATAGTAACAGGGAATAAAACGAGTTAGTTTTAACCAGGACCGCCTCTGCACTATTACTAAATCTTTTAATGCTAGAAATGATTTATACGGGATGAATAAAAAATACCTAGTAAATGAGGAGAGATGTATTATGTGCCAGGACTTTCAACCTGACTCCATTTAGAAAAATAGTAGGCAAATTCAAAATTAAAGAAAGATATTTACACTGAATGTCTTCTAATATTAAAAAATGACCATAGGAAATTGAACAGGGTCACAATTCAAGTCCTACTGGAAATTTATATGCCTATTATAAAAACAACAATCAGTTACAGAAACACAGCGTGCCTGTGGGGCTTGATCAGCAGGAAGTAAGAGCTACAATCATTAGTTAAATTCAAATGTTACACTGAGACAAGATCTCAAGAACACTGCGACCAAGAAAGAGAACATCAGCTATGGAAGGTGGGGATTTTCACAGCCTGGAAAGTGTACAGGAGAACTAACCAGTAACTTCTAAGGCGGAGCAGGAGCAGGGAGGATATACACGGGGATGGTCCAAGAACTACCAAGCAGTATGCAGTGATGTGTGTCTATTGCATGTGAGTACATGTTCACAAATTCACATATTTCTGGGGAAAAGTCCAGATCTTTCCATCAGATTCTTTAAAAAGATGTTGAAATGAATACAAACTTCAGGCATTTCTTCCACAAATATTTGCAGCAATCATATGCTAGACTGTGTACTGGGAACTAAGGATACAGCCATGGACATAAAAAATGAACTCAGAGCACTTGCTGACTTGTGGAAGAGGCACAATTTGCAAGATACTACAAATAGCAAGTGACTTGCTTGTGAAAGGAAACATACAGTGCTGCTGAAGCACAGAGTAAGAGGTCTGACACAAGTCAAGTAAAATCTTCAGGAATAAGCGACATATAAGTGAAATCTCAAAGAATAGTGGACGTTGCCAGATGCAAAGCACTAGTACCAATCAAGATTACTCCCATAAACTTTATAAGGTATAAGCTATTGAAACTAGAAAATTCAATCTGAAGGCATAATTAATTGATCCTACTAAAGTAAAGCAAAAATCACTCTGGAAACATAAAATGATTCCGATACACTTGAAAATTAGAAAGGTGAAACAACTGAAAGCAAGCAACAAAACCAGAATACCAAAAACACAATCCATAATGCAAAATACAGGATAATCTAAGGCTAAAAACAAAACACATGCCAAATGTGTATGTGAGCACAGAAAACATCTATTCACACATACATCTGATTTGTTAACCATGGTTACTATCGCTGGGAAGTGGACAGTCTGCCTTCTAATTCATGTGAAATGTGTGGTGTTGGACTTTTTTGAAAATCCATTGTTGTTTGAACAGAACTGATAATAAATGGTGAAAACTCTTCCCTTATGATTCAATACTATTACACTATCATGTCTACTGCATTCTCAAGCTGTGAAGATGTGAAGAAATACAAATCTTGTGCTGATAAGAAAAGGTGGTCAAAGAATGGAAAACAGATTATATGCAGAAAGAACTAGGATCATTGTTAAGATGGAAGACAAAGCTAATGATTCCACTTAGTAAAGCAGCAGGCAAAGAGTAAGGAAAGTTATGACGTCTCCTGATTTCAACAAATTCCTCCAACTAGATGACTGGACTATTTGCATTCTGAAGATTCCAAGCCTTAAAAGAGTCCATTATCTCCACAATGAAGTAAAATATAATCCCTTTACAATGGTCCTGATCTATAATAGGACTCATTGGGAAAGAAAGTGACCTCAAGGAATCTTTTTGGATAGCTGTATATTACCAATATAAGAAGAAAGTCAGGCCCTGGCCGGTTGGCTCAGTGGTGGAGTGTTGGCCTGGCGTGCAGGAGTCCCTGGTTCGATTCCCAGCCAGGGCACACAGGATAAGCACCCATCTGCTTCTCCACCCCTCCCCCTCTCCTTCCGCTCTGTCTCTCTCTTCCCCTCCCGCTGCCAAGGCTCCGTTCGAGCAAAGGTGGCCCGGGCACTGAGGATGGCTCTATGGCCTCTGCCTCAGGCGCTAGAATGGCTCTGGTTGCAACAGAGCAATGGCCCAGATGGGCAGAGCGTCGCCCCTTGGTGGGCATGCCGGGTGGATCCCGGTCAGGCACATGCAGGAGTCTGTCTGTCTGACTGCCTGCCCGTTTCCAACTTCAGAAAAATAAAAAAAATAAAAAGAACAAGAAAGTCAATGATCACTTCGGGCCCATAAATACTGAAATCACTGAAACTTAGTGTTCATCAACTGATAGTGAATCTCACACAACCTGTATTAATAGATTTATAAAAGACACACTACAGGTGCTTGAGCTATAAGCCTGCAAATATCATATAAAAACGCAACAGTTTTAATTGTCGTTAAAATTATATTCCTACTAAAATACTATTTAGACTAAAAGATAAATCATAAATGACATCACCTTCTCTTCTGAAGTAAACACTAAAAATATCAGGTAACTTCTGCATTAAGATTTCAGCCATCTGAAGGGCTCCAACTACTATCTTCAGGTCTTGGCTTGACAGCATGGAAGCAATGTGACTAAAGAAAGAAAGCATTTGTATATAAAACATTTGTCTGAATTTTAATTATTTTTGGCCATACTACTTTAAATTTGAGAGTGAAATATTTTATTTATGAAACCAGTCTGTTAAAACAAAAACTTTTCTTAAAAGCTCAAATATTTTTATTACTTATCAAAGGTGTGTATAAATATAAAAATAAAACAAAGGGCAAAAGATACTCCAAATAAATTGTTTTATGTGTAGTTTCCTACATTACATGTTTATAGAGATTTCTGAAAGTTCTTGCAGATACTTGAATATCTAAAACGTTCTCATTTCATGAACACACCTTGAAACAGCATGATTTTTCAGGACGTCCTTCAGAAGTTCAGCATCAGCAAAATAAATTATCCTAAGAATTGCTCTAAGGCACTTATGTCTGACCGCAGGTCCTGCTGAGGAACTATACACTTCATAAAGAACACCAAATAATGTCTTAATAAAAGACTTAGCCAGTTCCGGATCCTCTTTCATAAGCTGTGCTCGAGCATCATCCTTCTTTAACTCTGAATATCCACCTGTTATAAAAAAAAGTATGAACCTCAAGTTACAGATCTCAGAAACACACAACACGAAGCATTCAAGCCGGTGTATTTGAAATGCTAAAATGTTTGATTATAAAACAAATCAATTTATCTAATGTTATCAACTGGGGGCTATAAAGATACCAAAGGGATCATGAAGACAAAAAAATTTAGCCAGCTAGAATACCACTCACCATTTGGGCCAGCTGGAGAGAACAAGGCACCACCACTATAATGTCCCTGTTATTTTATTAACATATGTTCAACAAAATATTGGGGATATTTTAGTACTAACCAGCTCATCAACTTGTAAGAAATAAAGAATTCAAGAAATGGACAGTAAGTATAGTTAGAAGCCATGAAAAAAACACGATGATCTGCTTAGAGGGAACAGGTATAAATAAGAGGTAACTGATGAAAAGTATGCTCTAGACCAGTAGTTGGCAAAGAATGGTCCAAAGACCTGGTATGAGCCATCAGCTATTTTTGTAAATAAAACTTTACTGGAACACAAACACATACATTTGTTTATATATGTATAGGTTGTTTTAGAGCTACGATAGCAGAGGTTAAGTATAGAAACCACATGGCCTGCAAAGCTTAAAATATTTAGTCGCTGACCCTTTTCAGAAAGTCTGCTGACCCCTGCACTCTAAGCTAGAGTTTCAAAAGCAATGGAATAAATCCCTGAGCGGAATAAATGCCAGAGATCTGAAAAAGAAATTAGTCATCTATTCCTCGGTTAATTTTGGTGGAAATGTAGAGAATAAAAGGTTGGAAAGAACTAATCTGACAGGTGTGGGAGGATCTAAAGGTAAAATAGGGATAAGAGAATCGGACTAAAAAAATAAAAGAAAATTGCACAGGCCTATTCCGATTAGAGCCTAACACACTGCAAATCCCTTAGGTCAGAAAATCATGGGGAAGATACCAGTTAAGAAATACACATTTGTCAAGTAAAGCACATGATAAAAATAACAACACATTAATTACTTAAGTTTAACAGACACTCAACGAAACATTTATTATTACAAATATTATTCACGTGATAATATAACTTGTAACTCAAAAGGCACTTACTAGTGTTAGTATTGGCTAAGGGGTTAGGTTTTCTCTGAATGGCACGTGCTGTTCCCGTGTCCTCATTGATTTGCTGCATAGAATTAAAATCAATAGTATAAACTCGTCCCAGAGTGGACAAGCTTATCTCATCCTCACCGACCTGATGGGCTGCCTGAGAGCAAAGAGAGAGAAACCTTGAATATAACCATGGAGAAATTTATGAACTTACGACACATTGGGGACCTTCCATAAATGCTAACTTAAAATTTATTTCATCAGGTTTTAGATGGTGAATAACAGAATATGGACAATTTAACAATGTGGATGTGACAAAACTCATTCATTAAACAAGTCGTTTTCAATTTAATACAAATATATACCACTGGCCCTATTAGGTACCCCAACACATAAAAACAGGTAAAAATCTTGGTGTAAGATCCAATCATGTAGAATCACTGACATGAAGAAGATACAGTTTGTATTAAGAAGGCTCTTAAGACACTGCTGATAAAAAATTTTGTTACCCATAAATCTTAGTATCTAATTCTTAGGTTATAAAGTTATTTATATCATAAATTCTTAGTAGCCCACCAAAATTCTCCTTTAAAATGACTATAAAAATTATCATTAGGTAAACAAAAAAAGACTTTACACTTAAATGACGCGCTAAGATTGTAAGGGACACAACTAGAACTAAGAGAGGAACCCTAATCCCTAGGGTTCCGGGCATTACACAGCACACTTGCAGAATGAGACAGCTTGATTCATACTGTCTGCTTGATTTTAAAAAATCTTTTTTATTTATTCATTTTAAAGAGGAGAGTGAGAGAAAGAGAAAGAAAGAGAGAGAGAGAGAAAGGGGAGAGGAGCAAGAAGCATCAACTCCCATATGTGCCTTGACCAGACAAGTGCAGGGTTTTGAACCGGCGACCTCAGCGTTCCAGGTCGACGCTTTATCCACTGCGCCACTACAGGTCAGACTGTCTGCTTGATTTTTGACAGCCTAAACAAGTGACAAAATATCCATTCTCATAATGGTCCACCTATGAAATTCTTAGGTTGAATGGAAGGCAAAACTCTTAGAAAATACAAGATAGGAAGTTAACTGTGAAAATGCAATTATCAGAAAAATGCTAAAAAGAAGAATGCTTAGCGTTAGAGAATATGACCTGCTTATACACCAAGGCTAACAGGCATAAAAGACAACTCATTATTAACTTCCTTTAAAAGCTGGCTCTGAATTTAGATATTTTCATAAAGACTTCTGATTTTAAAAGTCAAATGTTTCAAAATTTTTCAAAAAAAATTGGAAGATATTTTTTAAAGACTGTTTACACATGATACTCTAAAAACCCAAATATCCTAGTTTGCAATTAGAAAAACATCTTGATACTTAAAGGTATCATATATTGACAAAGAAAGGCATGGCATCTCAAACAATGCAGTTGCCAACATTTCCTACACTCGGGCAAATTTTTCCAGACCTGAGACATTTTTGAAATATTTCAGTGCAAACTTAATATGGAAGTATGAAAATAAGAATAAAATCTCATCAAAAAAGTCACTATAAGTATTTTGGTGTTATTTCTTTTCTAGCTATTACTCCTCGTATTTTGCTGAGTTCCCAAGAGTTACATAATTTTGAATATTTTCATTTATATTTTATTTTATGTCATGAAAATTTATCTATTAATGTCTGGATTATATATGAACCTATTCTATGCGTGTATCACAATTTACTAAATCGTTCACCTAGATAAGTTTCCACTTTTTGGTTCTTAAAAATATTGTGAAACAACTATTTTTATATAAGTCTTTGCTGTTGAGAGATTTCTTTTGGACAGGAGATAGAAGGAACTTTTAGAAACATGTAGCCTAACTCCTCCGTTGTTTCCTTTCAGAACTGAGGAAACTATGGAACAAAGAACTTAAATTACTTGCTCCAAGTCACTCAGGTAGTTAGCAGCAGAAGCAGGACTAGAACATCATGTTTTCTGACCTGAACAGAAATGAGGACCTTGTTCTCAGGAGACAAAATGAGAGAATCTTGAGTTAATTCAAAATTGAGCACATTTAAGTACACACAACATCCCTTCCCACTCCATCCCTACACCCACTCTCCACTAAAATAGACACATTTAAACGGTACGAGGAAACTACTACCTCAATGATCCGGCTGTCAATCCTGTTATAGGGATGCCAGAGGCCTCGGTCATCACGCCACTGCCATATTGCGCCATCCGTGTTCTGAGCATTTCCCTTCTTCAGCATGGTATCTACTGCAAAAATGCCTTCTTTTGGTAAGCATGGCATAAGTTCACTGGGGAAAAAAAAGTGCAATTATTTTAATAAGTAGCTTACCAAAATATTAGTACTGTCAGATCTCTAAAGTAAAACACCCTCTTATAAAGCACAGTTATCATTAGCTCGATCTTTACCAAATCAGAGACGTCAGTTCGTATAGCTCTTGAGGACTGCGTGGAACAAGATCAATCTGTTCCTGACAACTTCCGTTGGAGGCACCACACAGGAGGAAGTGAAGCGTTTCTGCAATGTCTATAAACCAACAACAAAGCCTATGAAACTAGTCATATTACATACTTTATTTTTATTGACTTTATTGGCATTACAGTTGTTAATAAAATCATGTAGGTTTCAGGTGTACAATCCTATAATGCATCCTCTGTGTACTGTGTGTCCACCACCCAGAGTCTAGTCTCCTTCCATCACCCTTTATCCCCCCTTTCCCCTCTTCTACCTGCTCCCACCCACTTTCCCTCTGAAAACCACCATACTGTTGTCTGTGTCTATTTTATTTTTTTCTTAATCTTTTCACTTATTTCACCCAGGCCCCCTGTTGGCCACCCTCCCCTCCCCTCCCAACAGCTGTCAGTCTGTTCTCTCTGTCTGTGAGTCTTTTTTTACACTGCTCACAAAAATTAGGGAATATTTTATCGCTTCATATTCATTTGAAATATCCCCTAATTTTTGTGAGCAGTATATTTTGTTTGTTAGACTATATTACCTATTTTAAAAAGCAATCATGCCTGACCAGGTGGTGGCACAGTGGATAGAGCGTCAGACTGGGACATGGAGGACCCAGGTTCGAGACCCTGAGGTCACCAGCTTGAGCGCGGGCTCATCGGGCTTGAGCAAAGCTCACCAACTTGAGCCTGGGGTCGCTGGCTCGAGCAAGGGGTCACTCGGTCTGTTGTGGCCCCCGGTCAGGGCACGTGTGAGAAATAAATCAGTGAACAGCTAAGGAACCGCAATGAAATACTGGTGTTTCTCATCTCTCTCCTTTCCTGTCTGTCTGTCCCTATCTGTCCCTCTCTCGACTCTGTTACAAAAAAAAAAAAAAGAAGAAAGAGCAATCACTCCCTAGGGGAAAGAACAATCAGATTTATTTTCTTCTTTAGCAATATACTATGGAAAGTAAAATAAAAAATCCAAATGAGTTGTGATAAACACCTAAAAAAATATATTTAAAATTTTAACAATTTCTTTCTGAGGACTCCAGTTTGAGCCCTACGCTGAACACCTAATCACAAGTCAACCCAAAGCTTTCCAGAATCTTTTATTACTTCTCTTGAGGAGCACAGTGCTTTACACAAAAGTGCATCCAACATGCATTTTAACCCTCAATTCAAGTATATTCATTTAGGTGTCTTCAATTCAAATATATGAGAATGTGTGGCCAATAAAAACAAGACAATTAAAAGCATCTAAATCTTAATTCTGTGATCAGGAAAGACATCTTCTTATATGCCATTAAGAATGCCATCTAAAGACAAAATTATTAAAGTATCATCTACCATAAGTTTCCATTCCCATAAGACATCATTGTGGAAGAATCTGCAGGAACCAGTCTGATGTATGAACAGTGTGAGTGGAGGAAGCTCTCAGCCTCCAGAGGGTTTATTCACTCTAACTAGCTACAACTTTAAGACAGGGAGGGCTGTCTGTCTCTTGGTGGTAGTGTGTTTATATACATAGCATACAAAGGACAAAATATGTTTCATTGAAATGTTGTGCCAGTAATCAATAAGGTCTGTTGTCAAGAAAAGTATTCACTATTGATTTTGGGTGGAGAGGTCTGGACAGTTAAATCTCTGCCTCATAGAAAATTCACAAATAGTAAATAAAATGTGTAAAAATTTCTTAATTCCTTTGCCAGTTCAATCCCTGATCAGGGCACATACAGGAACAGATCAATGTTTCTGTCTCTAACTCTCTCTTAAATCAATCAATAATTTCTTTTCAAAGTTTCTTGAAAAAGTTTTGCCAACAACAAAACGCAAAGAAAATATATTCATGTTTCCACTGTATTACTGTTGTAGAAAGAAACTATGAAACTATGTTGGCCCTGGGAAGTTGGGTCAGTGGTAGAGCGTCAGCCTAGCCTGTGGATGTCCTGGATTCAATTCCAGTTAGGGCACACAGGAGAAGTGACCAACTACTTCTTCACCCTCCACCCCCTGCCTCTCTTCCTTTCCTGCAGCCCTGGCTCAACTGGTTTGAGCGTGTTGGCCACAGGCACTGAGGATGGCTCTGGGCGCCTCTGCTTCAGGAGCTAAAAATAGCTTGGTTGGGAGCATGGCCTGCAATAGACAGAACTTCAGCCTCAGACAGGGCTTTCCCGTGGATCTCAGTCTGGGTGCAAGTGGGAGTCTGTCTCTCTCTCTCTCTCTCTCTCTCTCTTCCTCTCACTTGGAAAAAGACAAGGGAAAAAAAGTTGTCTAGCAGCCTCTGAAATTATGAGTGCATGGGAAACTTCCTGAAGTACGCAAAGAGGTAAAAATATTTATCATATTAAAAAAAAATCCAGAATGTTAAAACAAACAAAAATTAAGCAGCCAATTCCCAACCAAGTATTTAGAAAAATGGTAAAAAGAGAATCTGTACTCAAACTTTAAAAACTGATGGGTTAGGTCAAATTCAAAGGAATACTAGGGATATTAATCAGCCAAGTGCATTGTGACTACACCAATAAAAAAAGCTGTTTAACTCTTCCCCAAACTGACCAAGACGATGACTCTGATTTCAGAGGAACACAAGTAATGCAACTAAACATAAAACTGCGCTTCCGCCAAAAAGGTAGTTTAAATTATACTACTTAATAAATTAATAAATTATATTACTCAAAATTCTATCTGAGGTGGTGGGATCAAAGGCTATATTTTAGTGAATATCATTCCTGGCTCCCAAGGTAACATTCTCAGAGATTAGAACTGTGGATATGAAATTATCCACGATTATAGCTGTTTCGTACTGAACTGATTACTACTGTAACATCATAACATATTTTTTGAGTTCTGTTGTTTTCAAACTTAACTTCTAAAATCTAAGATTTAAGAAAGTAAGAGTAAACTATAATCGCAGTACAACAGAACTTTATTTCCTGCGCACTGGGTAGGGCCGGGAAAGACTTAGAAATACTAAAGTAGCAAAAACATTCTGGAATCAGATGAGAACTGCTAAAAATCTAACATTACCTAATTGATATTATATAGAAAGCAATCATCTTGGGTATTTTACCCTAGAAAAACCAAGGGTAAAAATTTAATATACTACAAAAAAAATGTAGGACACATTACTATACTATCACAAAACAAATTTATTATACATTAATTAATATTTTTTTCCTTTATGATCCAGTGCCTATATTAGCAATCTCTTTTACTTGCTTGACTTATGTGGACTTTAGTTATTAAAGTAGAATTTTTAAAAGCCACTTTCCCTGCTTAAAGTACAATAATAAAAAAGCACTTACTTTGCTTCATAAGTTGAACGGCTAAAGTGGGACAGTTGGAACACATCAGCGAAAACATGCGAACCACCATTATAAACATCCCAGAACTTAAAATTGGTGGAGTCACTACCAATAGTTGTTGAACATTTGTAAGCAGATCTTTGGAGGCAACTTGCTGGAGTAAATTCTTCACAAACACAAGAAAGAAAGAAAGGTTTTATGTTGTAACTCAGCATTTAATAAGTTCATGAAAATACCACCAACGACTAAATGCTCACCTCCTCGTGTTGGAAGTTGTCCACCAGACGTGCAAAACAAAGGCAAGTGCTTTCTACTGACTTTTTGTCCTAGTTTTTAATAAAGGAAAATAAAGTTTATTAATATAAAACATTTTTGCTCTCATACATCACTACCTTATCTTCTTCCTAACCCAAAACTCTTCAAGGCTGGCTGAATTAGATGTGAGCTTTGAAAAATGTAATGAGCCTGACCTGTGGTGGCACAGTGGATAAAGCATCGACCTAGAAATGCTGAGGTCGCCAGTTCGAAACCCTGGGCTTGCCTGGTCAAGGCACATATGGGAGTTGATGCTTCTACCTCCTCCTCCCCCCTTCTCTCTCTGTCTCTCCTATCTCTCCCTGTCTCTCCCTCTCCTCTCTAAAAAAAAATGAATAAATAAAAATTAAAAAAAAAAAAAAATGTAATGAGCCTAAGCAAGGTACAATTGATACTGTAATGATTCCAAAGCAAAGAGAAACATACTGATAGAATCTCTTCCATTAAAGGCCCACGAGATAAAAGCAAATATACAAAAAAGAAACAACTTTTGTACTTCAGTAATTGTACTTTATTATTATTTACTCATGTTTTTATCTGCAGTTGGTCGAGGAAGAGGACAAGGGGCAACTCATTTGTGTGCCACATATGGATAAACCTTATTAAACTAGTCCCCAGCATACTTCTGTAATTTTAATACCTAAACAACTAACAGAAAAATATCCTATCATCCTAAAAAGCATGCCCAGTAGAAATATTTAAAATATGAATACACTAAAAAGTTGAAAACTGTTAAACATGTGTGTGTGTGAACCATAGGTTTACTGAGAAAACACTAAATAATCCACATAAGAACAACAACAACAAAATAACACCTGGCCAATGGTGGCACAGTGGACAGAGCATTGACCTGGGATGCTGAGGTCCGAGGTTTGAAACTCTGAGGTCGCTGGTTTGAGTGTGGGCTTACCAGCTTAGGCGCAGGGTTGCTGACTTGAGTGTGGGATTATAGGCATGATCTATTTGAGCCCACAGGGCGCTGGCTTGAAGCCCAAGGTTGCTGGCTTAATTAAGGGATCATTAGCTCTGGTGGAACTCCCCCATTCAAGGGACATTTGAGAAGCAATTAATAAACAACTAAAGTGTCACATAACTACGAGTTGATGTGTCTCATCTCTCTCCCTCCTTTCCTCCTTCCCTTTCTCACCTCCTCCCTCTCCCTAAAATAAAAAATAATAAATGATAAAAATAAAAAAGAACAACAAAAAACAATTTAACAAGTGTATTGACAGATCTTGTTTTTTCCTAATAAAGGAATTCCCAATGTGAGAATCAGACTTGCCTGTGTAAAAATTAGATTAATTCTTGTTACAAAGGCCTATACCAGGGGTCCCCAAACTACGGCCTGCGGGCCGCATGTGGCCCCCTGAGGCCATTTATCCGGCCCTGCCGCACTTCCGGAAGGGGCACCTCTTTCATTGGTGGTCAGTGAGAGGAGCATAGTTCCCATTGAAATACTGGTCAGTTTGTTGATTTAAATTTACTTATTCTTTATTTTAAATATTGTATTTGTTCCTGTTTTGTATTTTTACTTTAAAATAAGATATGTGCAGTGTGCATAGGGATTTGTTCATAGTTTTTTTTATAGTCCAGCCCTCCAACGGTCTGAGGGACAGTGAACTGGCCCCATGAGTAAAAAGTTTGGGGACCCCTGGCCTATACCCTCACTGACATTACTTAATTAAGTGTAGAAAAAGCAAGACAACAGCAGCCAACTATTTAACTCCTCTGATTATTATGCCTACTTCCAAAATAAGACAATGAAATCACAGCTAACTAGAGAACACACGTCTAGCCCCCCAAAAAGGTTATCTCAGCCTAGTAAGTTTTTAAAAATAAATAAATGAATGGTACTACTTGTGTCTTTATCACCCTAGGAGAAAAGCACTCCAGAGTGACCCAAAAATCATTATCATTTTATCTATCTTATGTAAAACCCTTATTTAACATATTATATATAGCCCCAAGATTTTAAGCATACTTTGTGGAGGTGATTTAAAAGCCAGATTTCTTTTTTATAAACCTCATTAGCAGTAACACTTTTAAAACAATTTATATTTTTTTAAAAATCAATTTCTCTGCAACCTTGAGTTGAGGCTTAACTGGCCTCTGTCAGCCTTGCTTCTCATGCTGCACTCTCCGGGTTCACTGAGCCCACCCCCTAAATAACTCCTCCTGCTCTTCCCAGACAGCCCAGCCTGTGTCCCCATCTCATTTCTATGGGGGATATGGCTTGTCTTCTTCTAATCTCACCCCCCAGTCTGGTCTGCCCAATTCAATGCCTTTCAGGAAAGAGAGATCTTTCCAAGAGAAAATTCAGATCACACCACAGAGTCAACACATAATTTTTGCTAAAATAACTAATTCATCCCTTAATGTCAAAACAACTGAAGCTATCAAACATAGGGAATACTGTTCATTTCTGTAAATCCACCACCATTTTAAAAATACCGAATATGGTCCACGAGACTTGTATGGATCAGAACACTTCCTATTTACATATCCCATTGGAAGATTTAAAACCCTAGTTAAAACTGACATTTTAACAATGGAACAAATGTTTATGACACATAAAAGAGGTCCATATTTTACCTGGTGGGTTAGCCTTTGGGTAAGTAATGGGAGGGAATCGGCCACAAAATGAAATTCATCCGGTGTGATGCTCTGGCAGCAATTGGCTGCAATTGCTAGTGCGTTTCTTTGGGCATTTATGCTGAAGAACTCCAGATACAGCAAACAGTCTGCCAAACCACCCTGAAACATAGAGAACTGTTACAGTTAAGAAATGCCCCTTTATCGGCAATTTAAAAACCCTACTAAAAAGTCTAGCACATCACTCTTGGAAACACCATGTGTAATTACAGAGATCGCAACCTAGGAGCTGGTACAGATGCGGGTGCACAACTCAACACTAAATGAAATGCAATACTTCAGTAACAACCCTTACCGCTTGCAGAATGGCTTTACTGTGTCTACGTGACAGCATCTCCAAGGCCGTCAGGGCCTGCTCGGCCACGTCAATGCACTGAATTACTTGCAGCTGGGAACATAAAAGTAGGTAGCAGAAGGTTATCATTCAAGTTCTAGTTGCTGATTTTCCACATGAATAACCATGGTATTTTCTCTAATTTCCATCAATCTATACTGCCTCTAACATGAAACCCATGAAACCCACCACTGGATTCCAGCTTAAGCTATAATGTACATACAATAGAGCTTCCAACTAGCTTGCTGTTTAAAGATACTGAAAAATGTTTTCTACTGAGAATAAGCTAACTTTAATCCTTCATATTTAAAAAGAAATAGGTGGTTCTATATAACATTTAAAAAATTGGGTTTTAAACTTTACACATATTCCAAGGTTATCAGATAACATAAATTCTACCATGCGTCAAAAAGCAAAAGACCCTTAGTTGAACCAAAAACACAACCTACCACATACAAAAAAAATTCCCTTTCTCCACTGACTTACTTTATGACCTTGAACAAGGCACTCTATCTCAGCCTTTATATCCTCTCCTCCCTTATGTTTTCTAGAAATAATAAAATTAATTTTCATCAAGTGCTTTTAAGTTCTCCTCTGAAAGATATGAACGTGGTAAATTATAAAACTAGGTTGATTTTATGTTTTATTAACACCAACTTAAAACTGCTGTTCTGCCTGACCAGGCGGTGGCGCAGTGAATAGAGCATCGGACTGGGATGCCGAGGACCCAGGTTCAAGACCCCGAGGTCACCAGCTTGAGCGCGGGCTCATCTGGTTTGAGCAAAAGCTCACCAGCTTGGACCCAAGGTCGCTGGCTCGAGCAAGGGGTTCCTCGGTCTGCTGAAGGCCCGCGGTCAAGGCACATATGAGAAAGCAATCAATGAATAACTAAGGTGTCGCAACACACAACGGAAAACTAATGATTGATGCTTCTCATCTCTCCATTCCTGTCTGTCTGTCCCTGTCTATCCCTTTCTCTGACTCTCTCTCTGTCTCTGTAAAAAACAAACAAACAAAAAAACCCCTGCTGTTCTACAATGTTTTTCTGAAATCTTAGCTAAAAAAAATACTTAAATTGATAATAAATGCTAAAAACTGTCTCTTAATGTGGCTTTACAATGTGATGTACTACTTTAGAATTCAGACAACATTGAGTCTTCAGCTTGAATCCCTCCCCCCCACTTCCAAACTGGGCAAAAGTAGAATTACCTTTTCTAAAAAGACAGGAATTGCATCGACCACAACAGCGGATGATCGTGGAAGGGCTTCCATCATGTAGGTTAAGGCTCGACAAGCATGGTTCATCTAGAAAACAAGAAGGCATTTTTACTCAAAAAACAAAAAAACCTCAAAATATAAATTTGGAGTGTTTTTAAAAATATAGGACATACTTACAATATCAAAATTATGCTCCATCTGCAGTAATGTTATCTGTTAAAGGTAAAAGGTTATAAGTATTAGAATCTATCTGCATTCATAGAGAAAAGGTCTAGAAAGTATTGCTTCCTTAAGTTAACTGAAATAGAGAAGTATTACTCAAGACTTTTACCTACAAAAATAAGATCAAGTTAAATATCTAGTACACATGCACAAGGAATGATGGTGTGCAGGACAGCGTGACTCGCACGCTGTAGCTCTAACTTAGGAATTCTGCTGGGAAATCATCACATCATAATCTAGGTCAAAAACAAAGCCTTCCTGTTCCTTACTACCCAACCTTCTGGTACCTCTAATCCACCTCCCTTCAGAAAAGCTCATTACCATGTCACTGGGGAATTAACAGGTGTCAATAAATAGTACATAATGAACAAAGCAGCAATGAACTGACATTTTTCAATTAACTGCCAGTACAGATTCAAGACCACAGCTTAAACTCTTCTGAATAAGCTTCTCTAAAGGTGAGCTAAACACCATTTAACTCAGATGTAAAATGCACAGCAGTAAAAGATTCAAACACAATATTGATCATTATTAGAAACTAATTATGAACTAATTAAAACCTAAGTTAATAGGCCCTGGCCAGATGGCTTAGTGGGAGAGCACCGGTCCAGTGTATGGAGAAGCATCCATCTGCTTCTCTACCCTTCCCCCTCTCCTTTCTCTCTATCTCTCTTCCCCTCCCACAGCCAAGTCTCCATTGAAGCAAGTTGGCCAGGGTGCCAAGGATGGCTCCATGGCCTCTGCCTCAGGTGCTAGAATAGCTCCTATTGCAACAGACCAACGCCCCAAATGGGCAGAGCATCGCCCCCCTAGTGGGCATGCCAGGAGGATGCCAGTGGGTGCATGTGGGAGTCTGTCTCTCTGCTTCCACACTTCTCAATTCAGAAAACAAAACAAAACAAACAAAAAACCTAAGTTAATATATTTAATTCTAAAAATTCGTGAATGAACCTAAATATTTGATTTTTATTTTAGTTTCTCTTGTGAAAAAGACCTTAAGCAGATTTCAACCACATTTTTCAAAGGAGAGAATACAAAACTGCTAGGGGCATACATTCACTCCAAGCTACCAAAGAAATATCCTACTTGGGGAAGCAGATCACTCACTGTCTTCTAGTTCAATTAAGAGTCTTAAATGCACTGAATTTAATTAAGCTATGACGTACCGTTCAATTAATGCACTATTACAGTAACAGACACCAGATATTCTAATAGAGGTATTGATCGACCTACGATCTATGCAACTTACGACCATTCAACTTTAACACCACAATCGCTAGCCACGACTGCTCCGCATCTGGCAGCGCAAGCGTTGCCCAGCTGGGCATACGACAGAGCTGGCCAATAAAATGTTTCATACATGTTTATATATTTTGATATGTTTTGCAACTGGAAAAATGTTTCCTATAGTATTTTTACACCTGATTTTATATTTTTGTATGCACCTGTGTATTGTAATTTTGTATGTTTTGCAAATATTAAACCAGTTGTACTGGTAATGCAGTGTTTTACTTAAACCTGTCGAATGTAAAAATAAACAAAATGGTGTAGAGATGATACAAATGGCATAAAATTATGATATATAACAGTAATGAAAGAAAATCATGATAAAATATGACTTAAAGATTTTTATAACATCATTTCACAGTACTGTACATATAGCCTACTCAACTTATGACCAAAAAGTGTTAGGACTGGTCTGTTGGAACCAATCGTGGTCGTAAGTCGAGCACTAGCTGTTACAATAATTGTTTAATAAGAGTTGTCTCCTTGGCTGAATTACGTTGGGTTCATTATATATAACAGAGGTCCTGATAACTCTTTTTGTTAATACACACACATTCTCTCTCTCTCTTTCTCTATTTCAGCACCCTGTATCTCAAATCAGTCACTTAAAACACCTACTCTAAACTGAAAGGGGGTTCTCATTTTAACAGAAAAAGTAACAAGTTCTCCAATTCTTAAGGTGGAATGAACCTTATACAACCAGGTTTGGGAAGAACTGCTATAAAAAGATTGACTCCCACCAAAAATGACTATTCACACAAGTGTCTAATAATGGATATATATATCTATATATCTATATCTATATATATATATATTCACAATATTCAATTGTGATAAAAGGTAAATCTGGACAACTCATTAACAAGTCAATAGCATGAACTGACTCATACAGGTCTAGTAAGCACTTAAACATAATCAAGAATCAGAAAATTAAGCAAATTTGACTGTGTCAACATTTTTGCCTACATTTAATAGCTTCTTTAGTTAATAAAAACTACATCCTAATAGTAGACAGTATAAGGTAAACCTAGTTTTTTGTTTTTTCGCTATTTATTTTTTAACAAACAACACTAACAAAACAAAAAAGTTTAATTTGGGAAACAGAAGCCAGCTACTGAAGAAATCCATAATTTGAGCAAGAAAATTAGCATAGGCCAAGTATAAAGAAAGTACAAAGGCTAATATGGCTTTCACGAAAATTCAGGAATCAACATGCAAGGCATTATTAGAGTAGAACTAGTAGGATTTAATAGCTAGCTTTCATTATCCAAAATCTCAGTGGCAACAGGTAAAAAAAATTACACTTAATCTTTATCAGCTCCTGCCAGAGCCCAGTCACCCAACAACTAAGAAAAAGCAGAAAAAAAGACGATGTCACCTTTATTTGAGTCTTCATTCAGCTCTCTCAGCACTCAGCTTCAGATATAATTTGATAATGTGCTCAAATAGAACTGGATATACCAACCATAATTTCATTTTTTTCAATTTTATTAAATATGTAAAAAAATTATATATGTATTTTTAGCTTCCAAGGTAAAATATGCTACGAATGTATTCATGATGTTTATGTTAGTCTTTATTGATATTTTATTCAGACTTAAATTATAGCCAATTTCTTTAATCTTGGACTCTGAAAATTTACAATGTTATTTAAAATAGTGGTTTTCAACCTTTTTACACTTGGCAACTGGTGGAAACAGAATTATTCCAAAGACTGCTAAAGCAAAAACCACCCTGAGCACAAGTGAATTCAACTAAGATCACTAGGTCTATCATCTTCACACAATATCAGGGTGGTTAACTCTTTTGCAGACTGGCACAAAATTTCTCATGGACCAGCCCATGGACAGGTAGTTGAAAAACACTGAATTAAAAGACATTTTGCTCAGAGCCTATACCCTTCTGTTGTTTCACAATTAAAAAGCTTAAGCAGCCTGACCAGGTGGTGGAACAGTGGATAGAGCGTCGAACTGGGATGCAGAGGACCCAGGTTCGAGAACCCAAGGTCACCAGCTTGAGCGTGGGCTCACCTGGTTTGAGCAAAGCTCACCAGCTTGGACCCAAGGTCACTGGCTTGAGCAAGGGGTTACTCGGTCTGCTGTAGCCCCACGGTCAAGGCACATATGAGAAAGCAATCAATGAACAACTAAGGTGTCACAACGAAAAACTAATGATTGATGCTTCTCATCTCTCTTTGTTCCTGTCTGTCCCTCTCTATCCCTCTCTCTGTCTCCGTAAAAATAAATAAATAAATAAAATTATTTTTTAAAAAGTTTAAGCAATTAGGTTTAATAAATCCTAAATATTAATACATAATCATGTTGAAAAATCATTAAAAAATTGTTTTAATTTTTTTCGCACAGAGAAAACTAGATAGAGGGTGACGAAGGACAATCTGACTTTGGGTGATGGGTATGCAACATAATTGAATAACAAGATAACCTGGACATGTTTTCTTTGAATATATGTATCCTGATTTATTGATGTCACCCCATTAACATTAATAAAAATTTATTTATAAAAAAAATTTAATTTTTTTCTATTGTGGGTATTGTTTTGTTTATTTTGGGTATTTTTTTCATTTTTGTTTTTGCTTTGAAAAATTAAAAAAGCATAGGCTGGAAGGATCCATGTGATGTTTTGGCTTGAAGGCTCTGCTATACACCAGTTATCAAACATGAGGCCTGTATGGTCCACAGCCAACCCACAGGTGAGCTACTTATTAGTACCACACATATCACAAGAACAAAAGAGAAAGCATGTAAATGTCAGCATAGTATGTCAAAAGGTCAACAATTTTAAATTTAAAACTAGTCGTATCAAAAGTATCAAAAGGTGGAGTAACCACTAAGAAATGGTTTAGAATATTTATTAATTTCACATTAGCAATCACTCACAATATCTGTAAGCAGGAAATGGAAGAACTAAGCCACATTACTGTTGCTTAGTTCTG
This sequence comes from Saccopteryx leptura, assembly GCF_036850995.1. Lineage (NCBI taxonomy): Eukaryota > Metazoa > Chordata > Mammalia > Chiroptera > Emballonuridae > Saccopteryx > Saccopteryx leptura. The sequence goes on from NC_089509.1 coordinate 112,471,791, forward strand.
TCATGTTTTAAAATTCATAATAACAGTAATTATACTTTCAGTAAAACACTGGCAACACAGAGAACAACTGAGATAAAACCAGGGGAAAACTATCTTACCAGAGCTGGAACGACACTCTTGACAGGAAACCCTCCAAGGGTCTCCTCGTTTCCCATGACCAGTAATTGACACATTTCAATAACTGCCTGGAGTTGCTGGCTTTCATCACTTGCTTGTAGTCCTTGCAGAAGCTGCTGGGCCTTGGAACCTTAACAGGGAAAAAAAATATTATTTTTAAGTTTCAGGAGAAAAAATTATTACTGGGTAAAACATGTGACCCTGTATGTTAGCTGGTTGCTTATCTTCTTCGAATCCCAACCAAAGAATAGGTCTACATCAGGGTTAGAAGAGGCTGTTGATAATTCAAGACAAATACACTAGTTGAATTTACTCTGCCTTAAAGTGATCTCTGTTATACATTTTTGTCTTAATGTTTATCTATTTAAGTGCGACAAGTTGGTTGGTTTTTTAATGGCTAAGACAAAATATATCCATATGACTAATATAAACTTACTGTTAACATATCTGCTTTTTAATATATTACATATGTGTGTGTGCAAAAATTTTCTGCAGAAATAAAAGCCTGTTAAACAAAACGATGCCCAGGACTTGAAGGAAATGTCATATAACTCTAAAGACTGGCACCAGAATAAAAGGAATCCTAGTAACAGTGACAGTGCAAGGAAATAAAAACAGAGGAATACATCTAACAAGAGAATGGAAAGAACAAGCTAGTAATCTCCAAAATCACCCCCCCACACACACAAATGGAAGGACCTTTGCATCTCCTCTTATTCATTTGCAGATGCTGTTATCAGACTACTGAGAACTACTTTTAAGGCTCAAGTCCATTGTCCAAACAATTGAAAAATGCTAAGACTCACAGGGAAATAAGCTGTCAAAAAGCTGAGTAAGACACTCAAAAATAAAGTCTCCAACTGTGTTTCAACCTTTCACGGACACTTTCCTACCTGTGATCACTATTAATTCAATCAACACTAAACAAATTTGTGTCTCCTGTCACTTTCAAAGGAAACTCTTCTTAACACCTTTTCAGCTTGTTCTTTCTGCATTGAATTTTTTCTCTCTCATATCATTAGGTAGTAAAATGAATGGAAATAATTTTGGAAAATATCAATGAAAACCAGAGGTTTTATTTCAGTAAAGCTTCAATGTATTCTTGGAAGGCACAAGCCCTTAACAGGACATCGGTGATCCTTGCTCAAGGTTTGTCTTCTTGATGATTTAAGACTGTGGCTCATAGTATATATGTACAAAAGCTTTTTAATCCACTCGTCCACTGATGGACACTTGGGCTGTTTCCAGATCTCTGCTATGGTAAAGAATGCTGCCATAAACGTGGGGGTGCATTTCTCCTTTTGGAACAGTGCTATGGTGTTCTTAGGGTATATTCCTAAAAGTGGGATAGCTGGGTCAAAAGACAGTTCGATTTTTAATTTTTTGAGGAATCTCCATACTGTTTTCCACAGTGGCTGCACCAGTCTGCATTCCCACCAGCAGTGCAGGAGGGTACCCTTTTCTCCACTTCCTCGCCAGCACTTATTCTGTGTTGTTTTGCTGATAAGCACCATTCTGACTGGTGTGAGGTGATATCTCATTGTAGTTTTAATTTGCATTTCTCTAATGCAGCGGTTCTCAACTGTGGGTCGAGACCGGCGGGGTCGCCTAAAGCCATCGGAAAATACATAATGCATATCAGGTATTTACATTCCGAATCATAACTGTAGCAAAATTACAGTTATGAAGTAGCCACCAAAATTATTTTTTGGTTTGGGGTCACCGCAACATGAGGAACTGTATTGTGGGGTCACGGCATTAGAAAGGTTGAGAACCACTGCTCTAATGGTTAGTGATGTTGAGCATTTTTTTCATATGCCTATTGAACCATCTGTATGTCCTCTTTGGAGAAGTGTCTACTCATTTCTTTTGCCCATTTTTTGATTGGATTGTTTTGTCTTCCTGGTGTTGAGTTATACAAGTTCTTTATAAATTTTGGTTATTAACTACTCAGCCATAAAAAATGATGACATTGGATCATTTATAGTAACATGGATGGACCTTGATAACATTATACTGAGTGAAAGAAGTAAATCAGAAAAAACTAAGAACTATATGAATCCATACATAGACGGGACATAAAAATGAGACTCAGAGACATGGAGAAGAATGTGATGGTAATGGGGGTGGGAGGGGAGGAAGGAGAGAGAAAGGTGGGGGGAGGGGAGGGGCACAAAGAAAACCAGATAGCAGGTGACGGAAGACAATTTGACTTTGGGTGAGGGGTATGCAACATAATCAAATGTCAAAATAATCTGGAGATGTTTTCTCTGACCATATGTACCCTGATTTATCAATGTTACTGCATTAAAATTAATAAATTAAAATTTAAATGCAAATAAAAAAGACTGTGGCTCATGAACTACGTAACTATCACTGCCTTCCTACTTCTACCATAATTAAGAGTCCATCTAAAAATATACTGCAAGAAAGTAAAGTTCAAAGGGATACTATCTTTAAATTTTCCAAACTTAAATAATATCAATTCTAGTTAGAGCACGCTTATCATTTTTGTGTTCAAATAATGTGGAAGGAAAAATAATATGAGGAGGAAGTAATGAGTGAAAACAAAAGAATCCTCTGTTGCTTTTAGATTCGTTTTTAAAGGATGAAACAGTTGCTATAATGTACGCCCTAAGAGCACAACCACCTTTAAAAAAGAACAATTGACACATATGCCATTGGATACCTTCTAAACACTGAGGCTGGCAATTCTAAGGCAATAGATTGTTCTGGCAAGATCAAAATCATCATGAACATCCACTGGAGGGTATTATGCTAAGTGAAATCAGCCAGAGAAAAACATATACCATATGATTTCACTTTCTTGTGGAGTCTAAAAAACAAAATAAAGAAACAAAACAGAAACAAACTCTTAGATACAGAGAACAAACTGATAATTGCCAGATGGAAAGGGTATTGAGAGGCTGGGTGAAAAGGTGAAGGGATTAAGACATACAATTTGGCAGTCACAAAATAGTTACAGGAATGTGAATTGCAGCCTAGAGAATACAGTCAATAATAATACTGTAATAACTTCGCATGGTGTCAGGTGGGTGCCAAACTAACCAGGGGATTCCCTTTATAAGTTGTATAAATGCATAACCACTATGCTGTACACCTGAGACCAATATAATAGTGAATGTCAACTCTAACTGAAAAATAAAAATTTAAAAAATAAACATAAGAGTCTCAGGAACCACCCAGGAGTCTATGGACCATACTTTGGAATCAGTTTCACAGATCAGGGGTGAGTTAGCAAATATTTTCCATAAAGAGCCAAACCCAGCTTCCTGCTTATTTTTGGACTGCTTGTGAACTAAAAATGACTTCTGCATTTTTAAGTAGTTGAAAAAATTTAGAGTAATATTTTGTTTGTTAGTTCATTTTGACAGACTTATAGAGAACAGGCTGACTGCTGTTGGCAGGAGGGGGAGGGGCTAAAGGGATTGAGCAAAAAATTAGAAAAAAGAAAAACTCATGGACACAGACAACAGTTTGGTGACTGTAGGGGAAGGGGGGCAGAGGAGAGTGTAAGGGGGATAAGTGGTGATGGGCAGGGACTTACTTGCAGTGGCACCCACAATACAGTGTACAGATGCCTTGTAGAACTATACACCTGAAACCTATATAATTTCGTTAATGAGTGTCATCCCAATAAATTCAATAAAAAGGAAAACAGTTATATTTTGTTACATGTGAAATTGAATGAAAATAGAAATGTCAGCCTCCATAAATCAAGTATTACTGGAATACGGCCATGCTAATCTGGGTACGCATGGTCTGTGTCTGCTTTCATGTCACAGTCCCAGAGTTGAAGAGCTGCAACATTCACTGGGGTCTATAAAGGCCAAAATATGTACTACCTGGCCCTGTACCGAAAATACAGCCTAGACAGACAAAGAGAGTAAGACTGTAAAGAACTTCAACTGAGGAACTAGAATCCATACTGAAAATCAAGTAACTGTTTAGAACAAAAAACCATAGTATAAAAAATTGAAAATACTGACCAGTTTAATAAAGGACTGAATAAGAAAGCATAAAAAAGAATTAGTGACTTTAAAAGCTGTCCAATATAGTTTTCAAACTGGGTAAAAGGAAAAAAATCTCATGGAAACAAAAAGAAAATGGAGTCAGAGAGACAGATTGAATGAATCCAAAGTTTGAAAATGTATTATCTTGATACTCCCAGATGGAAGAGAAGGAGGATATTTGAAGAGATAATGAAGTACGAGAAACATTTCAAGAGATACTGGCCAAGAATTTTCTAAAACTGATGAAATATATCAACTCGATTCAAAGATTCAGGGAAACCCAAGCAAATTAAAAATCAAAGAAAATATTACAAAGTCCTAATATAGTCAAACTACTAAAATTTAATTATATTTTGAAAAAGCAAATTTAATAGCCAGAAGAAAAGGACCTTACCTTGAAAGGCCAATAGTAAGGCTTTAAAACAAAAACTAGAGAAACTAGAAGACATTATAAGTGCTAAAAATTTTACAACTGGAAAAATGTCTTTTTTACAAACTAAGGCAAATCAAAAATTTGCAGGAAAAAAATCATTACTAGCAATCATTTACTATGTGAAAAGGGAGTTTTTGGGCTAATGGGAAACCCTAAAAGAAAAAGAAAATGCAGGAAGTAATTAAAGCGAGTATTGAAATGGCACCTATGTTCTAAAATGACAATTATGTCTTACTGTGTTTGTAACATATGCATAAGTAAAAACAAAGCATCAAGAATGGAGGTAAAAAGAGTTAAATTATTGTAAAGTTCTTATACAGTTTATGATAAAATTTATTATAAAGTAGGCTATAATAAACCAAGTATATGCGTTATAATCACTAGGGTAATCATTGAAAGAAGTACATAAGGATATATTACTAAAAAGTGAGAAGAATGATACCACGCGCTATTGCTATACATGACTGGCAAGAACACAACAATGGTAAACTCCAAAATAGGGTGATTATCACAGCTGCCAAATGTTATAGGCATATTTACCTTTTTACACAGCAGTCCCCCTTCCAGAAATCTATTTTACAGAAAATAAAAGGAAAAGCCATATTTCACTGCATCACAACCAAGACTGGAAATTACCTAAATGATTTAGCCAGTTCAACAGGAAACTGGCTAAATAAACAGTAGCACTATGGTGCTTTACAGAAGGAAAAAAGAAATCTTTCTTTTGCAGTCTACATATGTAGCAACCATGGAGAGTGAACACCAAAACAGATTGTTATAGCAAGGTAAAGTGTGTAAATTTTAGCACCCTTATCTAAGAAAGCAGTGTGTGTGAAGTAGACAACAAGGATTTGTTTTCGTTTTCTCAAGTCAGTAACACAAGAGCAAGCCATAAAATTAACAAAGGTTACTTGGTGAGGTAGGAAGAAACAGGGTAAATGAATATCAAGCAAAGAACTGACTATGTTTTTGGAACTGGAACTTTTGGCATGGGAGAAAGAAGATACAAAATAAAGGCAATTAAAACCCTGCAGCCCTGAATTTAAACTGGCAGTTATTAGTATGAATTTATGGTTTTTATTTTAAAGATAAAATGCAATTATTTCCTAGGTTTGTCCAATAAAAGTGTCTAATAAAAATGATCAAACCAGTGGCAATGAATATAACTAGAGCCCAGACTGGGGACTATAAATACCCTTCCATTTTTAAAAATCTGGGCTCTGAAGAAATGTCTGATTTCAGGTCGACGGTATGTGCAGGAGGCAGTGGAAGGAGCTGAACTTGCCACATGAGAAAGCAAGGAAGTTATCAAAAACTACTGAGATCATACCAAAAAGATTCAGAAGTCAACCTCAAAGAGAATCCATCATTATCCAATGACCGGACAATTTAAACATCAAATGAAAACCACTGAAATGTCTAAAAGACGTCTCCATTCACTGACAACAACACTTTATAAACAGTAACAGCATTTTGGAGAATGCAAAAACCAACTATTTTGAAAACTGGTAAATAAAGCGGAGGAAAAAAATTTAAATACCAACTATTCTCTGGCAGAGATATTCTTTATATAAGTTTATGTCTACTAAATTACTCCTTTTACTTCTAATGAGTGAAAACTGATCATTAGACACAGGGTTGTATCATTTTGCAATCCCTGCTATAGGCAGTGATTCATTTCACCGTTTTAAAGAGACAATCAGACTTGATGTGCTTCCTAACATTAGAACTGACACCGCAACTTTTGCAGTCTTTCCTCACTAGGAAAAGAAAATAAAGAATCAAACTTGAATCTGAAAAAGCCTCTAGATCCCACTACTAGTTTATAAGAAACACACTGACATATGAAACATTTGAGACTATGGAAATATGGCACAGGTTGGATACTTATTATTAAAGGAATTATTGGTTTATTTTTCAAGTGTGATAATATATAGTAATCTGTGCATGTGTTTTAAGAAGTATTATCTGGAGCTAAATGATGAATGTTTATAGTTAAATTATATAATACTTGGGAATAATTTCAAACTAATATGTGAAGAGGGATGTTGGTGAGGGTAAAGATAAAACTGGCCATGAAGTAGGCATTGCTGAAGCCGGCTTGGAGGGTTGTAACACTTCTCTACCCTGATTCTAGTCTATGGTTTACATTAATTCCACGGGCAATGGTTGACCCTTTACACAATTTTGCAATGTTTTAATGCTAATACCCTTAGGTAGCCCTGCACAACTGTTCTTCTCAACCTTTTCCCCAGAAATAAAGTGGTAAAATAAATAAAATCAAATTTCTCTTTAAAACAACACAAAAAATTTAAGAAACACATTAACTCATGGTAATGTACAGATTGTATTTTAATCCTGATTGAATGAAACAAAATTTTTATGTGGATTTATGAAACTGGAACATTTGAACTCTGAATAAGATACCTAATAACAGTAAAGATTTAATCTTCTTAAGATACCCACAATACTGACTAAATACTTTATGTCCCTATTTTCATAGTTACAAATCCAAATACATGCATATGAAGTGATACCTAAGTTAGCTCTAAAATCATTTGAGGAGTGAGGCAAATGGCTGAAGATATAAATGCAACAATGGTTGCTATGGACTGATAATTATGTCTGGAGGTCTTGGAGGTTATTATACTATTGCACTCTCAACTTATTTCCCATAGAGCCTATCTTTTTCAAGAGAAAGATCGTGTCATCCACTCTTCTAAACCCTTCAAAGGCTCCTGACCACCCTACACTTGCTCCTGGCCTGCCAAGGTCCTCCATGACCTGGCGAGAGCAAACCTCTCCAATTTTGTCCTCCATCCCTCCTCCCCTTCCCTCTTTCCATGAGCTCTTTCTCAAATATGCCAAGCTCCTTCCCTCCACGGGGTGTACTTCCTCTGTCCCCCAGACCTGTGCAGAGTTGGTTTCCTCACCTCAGTTAAGACTTCACAAAGATCACCCTGCCTCAGAGGTGTCTCCAAGCAGCCCACCTACACTGCTCCAGCAATTACCCTGCACTCTGACCCAGTGCTGTGTTCCGTCACTGTGCTAATACCACCTGAAAGTTTACTGTGGAATTGTCTTCTTTACTGCCAGGGTCACCCTCTTGCATGAAAGCTCCATGTGGGCAACAACTCCCCTTATTCTGTTTAAGACTCAATTTAAGACTCAACACAATACCGTACTGAATAAACGACTCTAAATAAAAATCTACATTCCAGTGTTCATGAGAACCCTGTAACAGTGTATGTTACTTGAGAGCTGAGTATCAGCGCAGCAAAACAAACAAAAAACAAAAGTACAAGCTGCTTCTTAAATTTCCTGTTACATGCTAAGATCAGGATACTGAAAAACCCTCAAGTACAAGTACATATGTGTGAGCACATGTACACATTGTGCATTAAAAAAACTCTGCATATCTGATAGAAAATTATAAGCACGCATTAGTAAGATCAGAGTTAATAGAGTTCAGAAAATTAACAGATTTCAGAAAGTAACATTTCAGAAATTCTCAAATTAATCAAGGCTAAAGTCCTCATTTAGCCTACTGATTCTATGGGAAGATTATCAATGGAGTTAATAAAACATGATTAAATATAAATTTTGCTCAAGGAAGCTAAAGATAGTATCCTATACCATAAAGAATTTAACTAGCTTTGCAATTATGCAAAAGTTATGCTTAGTTACAAATTAAGACTTTAAAAGTGAAGTCATGTTGTCAAACCATATATGACAAGATCTCTGAATCATAATGCATTAATTTGATTTAACTGAGCGTAGTAACTGGGACTGGAATTCTGCTGAGAAATCTTTCCGTTTAGGCTCATATTTCCACTGTCTACGGGTTAAATTTTATTCAGCCATAAAAAACTCAAGATGTAAACATATGCAAATCATATCATCAAATGCTATAATAATCAATGTAATCACATGAGAATTTTTTTTAAATGAGAGGAGGGTGATAGAGAGATAGACTCCTGCATGTGCCCTGACCAGGATCTACCCAACAACCCTCAACTGGGGCTGATGCTCGAATCAACCAAGCTGTCCTCAGCGCCTGAGGCTGGCACTCAGACCAACCTAGCCCACTGGCTGCGAAAAGGGAACAGATAGAGAAGGGAGAGTGAGAAGGAAAGAGAAGAAGATGATCACTTCTCATGTGTGCCCTGGTCAGGAATTGAACCCGGGACCTCTGCACTCAGGGCCAAGACACTCTATCGACTGAGCAAACTGACCAGGGCCTCATACGAGATTCTTTACTCTTCTACAGTTCAAATAAAGAGTCAACCATGCTATAAACTTTCGGGGTTTTTTTTGTTTATTTTAATTTTTATTCATTTTAGTGAGGAGAGAGAAAGAGAAGGTGGGGAGGAGCAGGAAGCATCAACTCCCATATATACCTTGACCAGGCAAGCCCAGGTTTTGAACCAGCAACCTCAGCATTCCAGGCCAACACTTTATCCACTGAGCCACCACAGGTCAGGCCCAAATTTTGGTTTTCAAATGATTCCAATTCAGTAATCAAAAATAAAAGTACAGAAAAAAATCTTAAGAGTATTTGTATATAAGGCAAGAATATGCAAAAGCTTTATTTTTAAAAACAGGTTATTAAAATTCATGAAAACTTACATCAATATGTAAGCAATAAAAATAGCACGTAATTAATTATTACGGATTTGGAGAAGACAATAAATTTAAAAGTATTTACTTACTAGCTCCACTTCCAATTGTTCTGTGGAAAAGTTGTGACATCCGAGGACCAAGAGGACCAAACAAGTGAGGAGGAAGACCCCTGGCCTCTAACAGGGCTAAAGAAAAAAGCGCAGGAGTAGTTCAATTGTTAATGCAACGAATTTTACCTAAAAATTTCAAGAGGCTCATCACCTCACAAAACTGATTTAGACAGTGTTACATTCCATTCTGAACTCGAAGGGAAGCTACATTAAACTTTCAAGACCACTCTCATATTAATTATATTAATATGAGTTAGACCCACCCATGTGCCAGCAATAAGGCAACTTAAGGTTTTATGAAGGTATTAAATTGTATCAGTGAGCCAGCAGGAACTGTGTGAACAGTCCACAAAAAACTCAAAGTAAATATATACTTATTTTGAAGAAATTATATGTTAAATACCCTTCCACTGTTCTTCCTCTGATATTTTCCAATCATGTACTGGTCATACAAGCCTCTAAAACCATGAAAAATTATTTTTATCAGTTCCAAGAAAGTGGAAACCTGTGTTCATGAGAGTTCTAATCAAAGAGAGACTGTTTTTAAGTTACTTCAGGAACTTACAACAATCTGAAACTTATTTATAAATAATATATTTCTTGTAAGTCTCACAACTGGTAACCAACCATCTGAAGATGATAAAACTATATATACCTATCCACTTAGAAAGAGCATATACATAAAAATGCTTTTTAAAGGGCACTTATAATATTAAAATACTTGGAGTTTATGTCACAGTTTACATTCATTGAAACAAGTGATCAAGAATACAAAAGAATGTGGCAAAAAAAAGCACTCTACTAGATGCATTACGTTATTAGGTACCAGAAAACAATATAGTAAGCTACCCCCTTTCAAGATCTTCCTTAATTTGTTACCAGCTACACATGCGAACATAATGACGATTTAAAAACATTCAAAATAAATATATGTAAAATTCTGTTTAGCTAACAGTAAAAAAGAGGAGCCAGGAGATCATTATCCAATTCAAAATCATCAAATCACCCTAACTAAGAAGCTTTCTTGGAGGTATAGGCATTGCGAGATTAAGTTCAAACAAGCTTATCTCAATTTTAACAAAGAAGAGTAGTAACAGGCAGCTCATAGTAATGTTTTCTTATAAGCTCAAAACTGTCTTTACCTTGTAATCGTCCCATCTCGGAATCATCTGATTCACTCTCCCCAGAGGTGGTCATGCCCACAGCCCCTGCTACAGAACTAGAGGCTTCCAAGGAGGGGAGAAAAAAGGCAAGAGTTAAGAGAGGAAACTTAAAGTCATTATGTCTGGTTTATCTTAAAAAAGAAAATGGAGTTTTACAAACTACAATGAATAAAGGCAATTAAATGTCTGCCCATTGCACACTAAGCGGTTCTTCTAGGCTTTGCCTTATAGCTTTTATGAAAAGATGGCTCAACTTCAGTGCTTCACAAGCAAAAAAACACAACCTTTGTATTGCATTCACACATGCCTTATATAAGAGTCCTTATACCTTTATTGTTCCTAAAATTAAGTTTTGTCCTGAGCTCCTCTACCAGAAGTTCATGAAGATAACAATGCTAACTACTGATATTGAATAGATGGGCAAATCCATAGTCACAAACATAACAGAAAGCAAAACTGACACTTGGGGGAATGTTCCCTATAGATGTGTTCCTTCTTCCATCTGCTTTATCACTAGACTATAGTCTTAATAAAATCTTTCATCTGTTTCCTTTAATTTCGAGAGTATATAAAGATTACACTCTTATTTCCAGGACAAAATATTAAAATACACAACTAACAGATGACTGCAAAACACTGTCCTACAAAGGAGAGGGCAACGAAGATGTCAAGTGAAGGACGAAGAGTCCAGATTCAGAAGGAGTCGACTACCCCAAATGCTAATCTGATCTGTAATCAGTCTAAGCAAACAGGGATTCATTCTGCTATGAATGTGACCAGGAGATCAAACAATATTCCTGTACAATTAGCAGGTTACTGTTTCTCCTTTCAGTGTCCATTGAGTTCTAAACCATGTTTTTATACAGATGAAAACTTAGGTACAAACCACCTCAACCACGATACCATAAGCCAGGAGTCCCCAAACTACGGCCCTCGGGCAGCATGCGGCCCCCTGCCGCACTTCCGGAAGGGGCGCCTCTTTCACTGGTGGTCAGTGAGAGGAGCATTGTATGTGGCGGCCCTCCAACGGTCTGAGGGACAGTTAACTGGCCCCCTGTGTAAAAAGTTTGGGGACTCCTGCCATAAGCCCTGTAAAACTGACAAACAGTGACAGAATATGCAAGCCAGGAAGAATATTTTTATCATCATTGTTTAAAGAGGCACATGGGTAGCATATGAATTTAAAAGAGCTTTTCTGAAGAAAGGGATGCTAATGTACCACATCAAATGTGTGTTTTCTTAATATTTTTCTTCATACCTCATTAAGTATTTTCTATCATTTCATTGGAGTTTCTTTTTATTATAGAAAAATGTATGGTTTATGACAGGAGTCAGCACACTGGCCCACAAGACAAATCCCATCTAGCACATCAATTTGTAAATAAAACTATTAGAACATAGCCAAACTCACTCATTCACATACTGACTGCAGCTGCTTTCACACTATGCCCACACAGCTGAGTAGTTCCGACAGAGCCTATATAAAGTCTAAAACATTAACTATCTGGCCCTTTACAGAAAATGTGAGCCACGCCAAAGTTTGCAGTTATAGAAGCTAACAGAATGCTTACATTAAAGGGTCTCAGAGTTTAGCAAGGTCTATACTTCTGGTAAAGAAAAAGAAGATAATCAATAACTGTACTCTCCAATGCTACTTATAGGTGGCATTTATTAAATGCTTACATTATATGCAGGCTGTGTCTACATGTTTCCTTACAGTCATACAAAGAGGTATTCTAAGCATTATCACGCACACAAGAAAACTGAGGTTTTGAGGTCACTTGCCCAAGGTCAGATGGCTACCAACGATCAAGAGTTGAACTTATAGCAAGTCTGATCTCATAGGCTGTACTCTTTAAAAAGTAAATGCTATAAGCTCCTTAAATATATTCTTCAGCAGTACTTCTTCATTCAAGGAGAGCTGCTTCTTCACATGATACAGAAACTTGCTAAAAAATACTGTTATTAGGGCCCATTTATAAGTGAATTTGAAGGGGTTCTTAAAGCTCTTAAATGTGCTTTAAAGCTCTACCAATTATGTGGAAAGCAAATACAAAGTTTTGACAAATTAAATCGATGGTTTTCACACACTCTGGAACTACACATTTTTTTGAGAAAAAAACAAAAATTCACTTGTAAAATAATGCTGGTCTTTTAAGTTTATCAATGTCCACTGGTCTTGAAAACATTCTACAGATCTACAACCCACACTTTTAAAAGGTTTCACTTTGTTACTTTTAAACATTATTCTAATGACTTACATAATAATGACTATCTCAAATCTCACTGCCTAAAGACATTCACCAAGACACAACTTCTTATTAGAGCTGCTAAGGCTGTAATAGCAGGGCCCCAACCTTAAGGAAACCACAGAACCACTACAAGAAAGAGCAGGGATATTCTGTTTTTTAAAAATTCCTTTTTAGAGGAAGAGGAAGGGGGAGGGTAGGAAGGGAAAAGAGGGGAAGGAGGGGGGAAGGGGGAAGGTAGAGAGGGAGGAAGAGGGAGGGAGGGAGAGAAACATCAATCTGTTGTTCCACTCAGTTATGCCACCATGCTGTCACTGGTTGATTTTTGTTTATGCCCTGGTCAGCGAACGAACCTGCAACCTCATCATGTCAGGACAATGCTCTAACCAACTGAACTACCCAGCCAGGGCCAGGATATTCTGATTTTGAATGGCAGTGAAGTACCTGTTTTGATGGAAATCAGTTACTGGACCCTAAAGAAAAAAGATCCTTTGACAGTCCTTTGATGGCAAGTGTTCAGTATGTTTACTGTAAATCCCTGTACGTAAGCTTTTACCAAATTAGATAAATCAAACTAGTCTAGTCTATTGATGGCTGTTTGTAAAGTCATGCAGATAAGGAAATATAATCAATAATCAAGAGTTAATGAGAGTTCTTTAGTCAGGGCGAAAAACCTCCTTGGGCAACATGCATAAGATCTGTCCTCAAACATGAATAAAAAGTAGGAGCATCAGCAGAGAAAATCCAATGCCAGGTTTTAAGAGGTGTGGATGTTTTTTTGTTGTTTAAATTGGCATCACTCCCATCTGGTCTCAGCCTATTTTCAGAGGATCACGTAAGATAGTGTCCAATGTACAGATGATAGAAAACAATGGAGAAAATTTGTTGTTTAAGTCAGAATACAAGAATTTTATTATGGAGCTTCAAGTTTTAACTCTTGCACAGATGCAGCCTCTTAGGCAGAAAGCAAAGGCAAAATATCAGAATGCTGACAGAATTCAAGTTAGTTGACAGAAACCAGTAAAGGCTCACCAGATACCTAAGTACAGGAGACAACAGGAAGATTTCTTTTAGTGTCATGAAACCTTGTGAGCAAGGCCAGAAGAATGTTGTTAGGAATATAAATACACCTTTTATGAGCCCTGGTTATCACATGACATGGTAGCAATCTGAGCTGTAGTGGTCCTAAACAAAAGGAGAGAAAAATTAAAAAAAAAAAAGCCGAGTTGGTTTCTACAAACCTGATTCTCCAATTCTCCACTTTACTATCTCAAATGTTTCCTGACCAGGCGGTGGCGCAGTGGATAGAGCGTCGGACTGGGATGCAGAAGACCCAGGTTCGAGACCCCAAGATCGCCAGCTTGAGCGCAGGCTCATCTGGTTTGAGCAAAAGCTCACCAGCTTGGACCCAAGGTCACTGGCTGGAGCAAGAGGTTACTCGGTCTGCTGAAGGCCCATGGTCAAGGCACATATGAGAAAACAATCAATGAACAACTAAGATGTCACAACGAAAAACTGATGATTGATGCTTCTCATCTCTCTCCGTTCCTGTCTGTCTGCCCCTATCTATCCCTCTCTCTGATTCTCTGTCTCTGTAAAAAAAATAAAAATGTTTCCCAGACAGTATCAGCCATAAAAAGGGGTGCACAGTTATGATGGAGCCCAAACTACCCCCTGCCAGACTTCTGGGGCGCTTAACATTCAACCTCACAAACTGGCACTTCTATGAAAAGCTAGAGGTTGGGCTCCCCCCCCACAGTATACTTCAGACCCAGCAGGGACACTGTTATCAACAAACTTCCCTAAGTGTCAACACACTGGCAAAGTCAGGGTGATATAAGCAAGTCAGCCAATGCTTTAATATTTTCATGTGAAAAGAAAAAGAAATGCACTTATTTCAATGATTCCATTGAAAGTCAAGAAGATAGGATCTTAAAAAATAAGTAACACTGAAAAAATGAATATACAAATAACACTCAAGAGATTAAATTAATCTCTTTAAATTAGTAATACATTATTTCAAAATAAGTGCTTCAAACGAAGGGAGTCTTAGCTGTGTAAGAGCTGCAGAGAACAGCACTTGCCACAGACACTGTTATCATCACCAATCTATATTCCCCACTCACTGACACAGTCCTGTTTCCTTGAATTCCCATCTTACATACTGATAAACTAAAGCACATTACACTGGTTGTACACTTGAAACTAATATAATATTGCATGTCAACTGTAAATGAAAAAAAAAAAAGTTAAAAGCCCATGACTCTGAAGAACGTCCTATAAAGCTAGTAAGCCATCCGCCTGTTTCCCCAGAGCTGCTGTCACGTGAGGCAGAATTCCTGCAGGCCCCACTAGGGATCCAGCCTTCAGAGTGTAACGGAGTGAGTGTGGCTCTAATACCAGGGAACGAGCCACATGCATCTTCTACGTAACCTTGGAAAATACCTAGGTCACGCTGTGATTTCCAATGAGTGATAAGAAAACATAGGTGAGTGCTCAGGTGGGCAGTCTTAAGAACTTAATATTAATAACCCCTTGAAGCTTTTATCCTCTTAAGTAAATATACCAGGGAACAAAATTGGACACACCACCCCCTCATTCCAGCTTCTAATTATATTCACGTGAATTAAACTCTTATAATCCTAAGAAGCAGAATGACACAGCCATTGTAAATATGCACTTCTTTTCTAAGACTTGGATTTGACAGTCACACATCTTAAGTCTGTAATTCAGGGCAAGCTTAACCATTATGTGCTCAGGTTTTCCTCATTTATAAAATAAGGACAACAACATTCACACCTAAGCAGGCTGTTTCGACTATTCAATGAGAATATATGTGAAGTGCTTAATACTGTGTCTGCAACAGGGCGAGTGCACAGGCCGTAACTGTTTGCTATTGTAATTACTGTAATGAGTCCACTTTAACTACATACTCAGCAGCTCCATTTCTGTCATCCATGTGGGATTTGCCCCACTTCCATGTTCAGACTTGAAATAAACATTAAAACACTGAGAAGGAGAGGCTGTGTACCATAAAAAGCTTCAAAGAACTGCATGTCCAATGGACTGTTATTTTCCCCTAAATCTACCATTTAACTTTTCAGAAAAACTATTTGAGAACGAAGTACAGAAAAACATCCCCTCCTATCAGAAGAGATGTTGTAAGTTCACCAAGTACATAACGGGAAAGTCAGTGGTAAAATGTAAGGCTGGACAGAAAGCTGAGAAAATAAGGCATAAAACATGGACAGTGGCAGCCAAACCAGAACCTTCCTGACAAATGAGGACATATGATCAACCACAGGCACTGAAGAAAAGCAACACATATTCTAATATTAAACAATAGTACATGAAAGAGCTTTGTTCAAATGTAAGAATATCTATGCCTACATAAAAACCAATGTGTTATCTTGATTTCATGGAATCTTCCCCATAAATTTATAATGATGAACTGTACCATTTTTTAAAAATTGGATCTTAATGCTAGTGAGAAATGTTCATGACAAGCTACATTTAAAACCTGTTAGCCACAAATAGCCATAGAAGTATTAGCCTTCTTTTGGTATTGTCAATGGATACACATTTAGAGCTGAAGGAGGGAGTACAGAGGGGGTCCTGAACTTTTGCTATGCTAAGATATCAAAAATAAAAACTGGAAACCCATAAGAATATAAATAGTATTCTTGAAGTTGCTTAGATTGAAATTGAATATTTGTTAAATTTTAGGGATTACAACATTCTAAATTAAAATTTACATATGTACAAAGTGAATTAAGCCATATCCTTACAGTTTTTATTATAATGAATTAAAATTTTCAAACAATGGCCAATTAACATATGTCGTCATTAATATAAGAAACTTAAATAGAAATAGACATAATTCCTCCTAAAAATCCTTTCAATATAAGTAGCACAAATTTGGATTTGGAAAAAAATTAACCACTGAATCCAATTAATAAAAAAAAAAAACCCAAACTTATAAAGTGAAACCAGAGCAAAAGAATGTCACTTGATGATAAGCGTCTAGTACATTTCTGTCCCCTCTCTTCCATTACATTTGATATACTTAAAAAGTAATTGATCCCCAAATAAGCCAGTAAGATACAGAGATGCATCTTAGGGCTAAGCAGTGCCGCCCTACCTGCAGCTCCTTGGGGAGTGTCGTCCGTCCGCGCAGCTGAAGAGTTGACCGTCTCCTGGCTGCTCTCTGGGTCTGCCATTTTCTCCTGCCGACGAGCTTCAGCTGCTCCTCTTTTGCCCAGGCCAGAGCCTCGCCGACTGAACAGAAAAACGCCATCACAGGCAGCACTACCAGTGACCAGGAGTAATGACACACAGCACAAAGCTCCAATGCATGTAGCACAAAGCCAGTTTCTTCTTGTTACACAGAAATTGTTGCAGAAAATCGCGATGGGTAACAACTAAGGCTGTATATTTAAAATTCTTCCAAGTTATATCACATTCACAATACAAGCTTTTGTGCTGCTATGAGCTGTTGTCATCCTTACAGAAAGAAAGGATTTTTAAACACTTCCAATTAAATGAGAAAGTGACTCCTTCTGCAGAGACAATTCAATTCATTTACAATAGATCCTTACTTCCAGGGTAAATAATGAATCAACAGAGACTTTCAGATTGATACCCAATTTGCCAAGCTATAAATTAGTGGGAAAAGAAAAAGAGGTGAGAAGATGGAGAAAATTCCTATCACCTAAGTTTCAGACTCTGTAAATCAAAATATACCCTAATAATGGACAACAGCTCCATCTTTTAAAATAAAGAATTAAAGATTTAATATTTATAAATAAAAACATGAAAGTTGTGAAGATATTGTTTAGAATTAAGGCACAGTATAAGGTATTGAAAAAAGAATGATCAGTCATTTCTCATGAAGCAAATTATATTTTATTAATGACTTTTTTCTATTTTAATAGAAAAACAGGTAGAAACAAGACTTTCCTAAATTATTACAACTTAACATGGTGTAAAGGGCAGCTCTCCTAATTTCTTTAGGAAATGCAGAAACCTTAGCTAAAAAGTGTTTTAGACTCAAGTCAAACTACAGTGAAATTAGATGCTGTCTAGTAAAGAAAAAGAAAGAAGCAGACATGTGAATCAGGCCCTGAATGACCAAAGAGCACTGAAGAGTTTGTTCTTCCAATTATAGTAAAAGAAATCCATCCTAAACAGAAATCTATTTCGTTAACCTTAATTTCACAGTGAAATAGCTCATTCCAAACCCAATTTGCCAAGCTATAAATTAGTGGGATTCAAATTAATTCATCCATTTAACATTTAAGTTACCAACCACATGATACACACTGTGCTAACGGCTGTGGCTGCTACACTCAAGCAGTATTAGTAGGCAAAGACAACGACACAGCTGTAGCTGATTATAAACGTGATCAGTGAGAAATCTCAACTAAGTCTGAAAAAGTTTAAGATAAGCATTCTAGGCAGGTGGCTAGACAGCTCGTGCACAGCATGACCAGGTATAGTAAATGATTTCATGTGCACTGAGAAAGTTGTCACAAGCAGAAGAAGGCTATAGAGAAAGACAAGACACTAAATTACGTGACTTCATATTAAGCTTAAAATTAATTTTTAATCACAGTAAATTCAGTTATCTCAGATTATAAACCTTGGGTAAGTGGATTCAAAATGTGCCCCAAAGTAGGACAAAAACTCTAAAAAGCAAAGAAATTTTCTCAAGAGGTCCCTGTGAAAGTACAGGCATACCTCAAAGATACTGTGAGTCTGATTCCAGCCCACCTTTAAAAAAGTGAACAGTAAGTCAAGTCCCACAAATTTCTGGTTCCCAGTACACATAAAAGTTATGATTATGCTATACTACAGACTGTTAAGAGTGCAACAGCACCATGCCTAAAAAACAATGTATGGAACCTTAATTTAAAAATACTTCATTGCTTGCCTGACCAGGCGGTGGTGCAGTAGATAGAGCGTCGGACTGGGATGTGGAGGACCCAGGTTTGAGACTCCAAGGTCACCAGCTTGAGCGCGGCTCATCCGGCTTGAGCAAAAAGCTCACCAGCTTGGACCCAAGGTCGCTGGCTCGAGCAAGGGGTTACTTGGTCTGCTGTAGCCCCACGGTCAAGGCACATATGAGAAAGCAATCAATGAACAACTAAGGTGTCAAAACGAAAAACTGATAATTGATACTTCTCATCTCTCCCTGTTCCTGTCTGTCCCTATCTATCCCTCTCTCTGACTCTATCTCTGTCCATGTATAAAACAAACAAACAAAAAAACTTCATTGCTTAAAAAAAATGCTCCTCATTATCTGAGCTGTCAGTGAGCTGTCATCTTTATGACTGGTGGAAGGCCACCAAATGTCCAACTACTTGGAAATAACTGTGAAAATAATGTAGCAACAAGAAAGGTAAAAGATAAAGTATTCTCAAAAAACTAGTATGATTAAAACTATTTGTAAAAAAACATAGTATCGTGAAATGTAATAAAATAGAGTCTGCCTATATGGCCAAGAAACCACAAAAGCAAATAGGTGTACTAACTCCAGATATTTTAAACAATCCAGACAGAACTAGAAAATAAATAGAAAGGCAGATATTTAAGCGGTCAGGGTCATTTTTTTTTTTTTTAAACGAGGGAGACAGGCAGGGAGAGAGACAAGAAGCAACTTCTAGCTGTGTCATTTAGTTGTTCACTGATTGTTTCTCATGTGTGCCTTGACCAGGGAGAGGAAGTCCCTCCAGCTGAGCCAGTGATCCCTTGCTGCAGCCAGTGACCTTGGGCTCAAGCCAGCGACCTTGGGATTTTGAACCTCAGTGTCCCAGGTCGATGCTCTATTCACTGTGCCACCACCGGTCATGCTCAGAGTCATTTTCTATGACTCACAGGCAACAAGTCATACTGTTTCCTATGTCACTACTGTCCCCACTGCCAACAGCAGTCAATCAATTGCTTTAGAGAACTACAAGAGGTACTAAGACCTGCCTACCAACCTAAGTCAGAAGAGAAAAGGTAAACTAAAGTCACTCACCCCTCACTGGTTTTTGGCACTTTTAGTAGAGAGAACAGGCCACACGAAAATGAAAGAAAACTCCTATATGGTTGGGGATAGTTAGCAGCACAAGTGCACTTGAGCCACTGACAACCAAGCTGGAAAATGCAGAAATGAAACCGCAAGAAAAATATTTTTAACTTTAATTTATGATTCCCAATCAGTTAATAAAAGTATGTGAGAAATAAATAATACACTGTATCACATCAAAGGTAGTTCCAAAATAGCAATGGAGAGAAATGGGCACAAGAGACATGAAATAGAAACAAAACTTACATTTTCCTTGCAGGTAAGGTGTTGTACTACAAAATGAAAATGAAGTACACTGCTCCCACTCATCCCTTAAATACAAGAACTGGTGCCAACGCTTTGAGATTAATTAGGCCATATTACAGCCAGAACAACAGGCATCCCTTTTGATCCATTAATCACACCACTGGGAAATTTAGCTACCTTTACAATAACCCAAATCTGCATAAAGATGCTCATTAGAGTCCTGGTACACTAGAACTCTGAAAACCACCAAATGACCAACTACCTAGAAATAACTCTGGGAAAATAATGTAGCAAAAGGAAAGGTAAAAGATAAGTGTACTCCAAAAACTAGTATGATTAAAACTTCGCGAACACATATAAATAAAAATTGGGGAAGAATTCATAAAAGTAATAATAATATTTAAATTCAGTGTCTTTATTCAATATTCAAGTGAAAACATCAGCCATCACTGAAAACGCGGAGATGACCAACTCGCTGGCAGCCTCCCCTGAACAGAACGAAGGCTCCAACCCCGTGACCCAAGTCCTCACCTGGCGCTCGCACAGGAGCCCGTGGTCTTCTGGCGCGTGCTCCGCCTCAAGCTGGGGAGCTCAGCAGGTGGAGATTCACTGCGCTTCTTGGTAGATTTTCTTAAACCTAGACATGTGAAGTGTAAAACAAACTTTTATAAAGAGAAATAAAATTAAAACTATAAAGTCCTTCAGGTCATCACCCCGTTTCAAACTCAGACTCTTCCCATGGCCCCTCCAGCGGACTGCTAGGTTTACTTCCAGAGCCCGCCTTTCCTGAGCCTGTTTCTACTAGGGAAGTTACTGTACATGGCGTTCCTGGTTCATGATTAATCTGCTCACTTTGGCCCAAACCTCATCATGAATGACAGTCCCTCTTTTCTCAAACCCTTAGAAGTTCCTACCACACCTATGTGTGTCCACTACTTTTCTCCACTAACTAAAGCCAAGAGGATTTTCTTTATGTACATGCTATATATTTCAGAACTTTACTAAATACCACTTATCACTTTCTTACATTGTCTTCATACCATCCCATTTTACAAAGCTTATATATGTATGGTTCATCAGTAAGGCTATGAGAGAACAAAATGCTTTCTTCTTTTTTTTTTTTCATTTTTCTGAAGCTGGAAACAGGGAGAGACAGTCAGACAGACTCCCGCATGCGCCCGACCGGGATCCACCAGGGGCGATGCTCTGCCCACCGGGGGGCGATGCTCTGCCCCTCCAGGGCGTCGCCATGTTGCGACCAGAGCCACTCTAGCGCCTGAGGCAGAGGCCACAGAGCCATCCCCAGTGCCCGGGCCATCTTTGCTCCAATGGAGCCTTGGCTGCGGGAGGGGAAGAGAGAGACAGAGAGGAAGGCGCGGCAGAGGGGTGGAGAAGCAAATGGGCGCTTCTCCTGTGTGCCCTGGCCGGGAATCGAACCCGGGTCCTCCGCACGCTAGGCCGACGCTCTACCGCTGAGCCAACCGGCCAGGGCAAAATGCTTTCTTTAAATCTGTCAGCAAGGAATATAAACTTGGAACTAAGATTATCAGAATGTCCAGTTTACAGAATAGTATAATTGAGGGTGAGGGACTCAATCAAGCACACTTTGCATGTTACCCTGGAAGCTAACTAATACCTTTATAGAGGTAGCAAATTCTAAAAAGGAAAGCATTTACAGGAAGTTTATTACTACTTTACGAAGAATGGGGAAGCCGCCAGAGCATCGATCTACCCTCCCCCAACGTTATCATATATGATAACATACTAGGCAGTGTGCTCTAACTAAACAAGAACCCCAACAGTGAGTGGCCTCCAAAGTCAGCATGCGTTTCCATTAGAATTGTGGCATCACACACATTAACTTTTCAGACAAATTACACATCAATTCTCCAGACCCCAGGAAGCATTCATTTCTCCCCTTTGCACCAATTTGAAGTGCAAAGGTAAGAAATTCTGAAAAGAAGAAAAATTCTTCACTTCTGATTTTGTTAAAAATACCAGGGAAGAGTCTAGGAAAGTGGTGGTGAAGAGGATTCTAAATCTTCTTGACCTTTTAGACCTTGAATTTAAAAGTTTAGATCATTCCACCTGGGATGGTGCTTACACGACATATAATGAAAGTTGCCAAGTAAAAAGCAAGCTATTCAAAAATCTTTAATGACAAAACAGAAACTACAAAGACAAAATTTTATATTCAGACAGGCATTACCACTTAGAAATGTAAAGCATACATTTCAGGCCTTTGTTTTTTCAAAATAACTTTTGTGCAAGACGTTCTATACTCCTCAAACTAGCATAAAAAGATGAAAGAATAAAACTTGAAGTGGGTAAATGAGATTGACCCAAGGGCTTACGTTTCAGATTTTATTTTTAGGTTGATTTTTTATGGCCATCACCATATTTATTTGATGTGATCATAAATCTATGCCTGATATCAATCATATACTATTTTATCTGTCTAGTCACCTGAAAGACTGGACATGGCATTTGGACAGACTCTGAAGCTAGTTAGCTTAATACAGTCAGGTATTTAGAATCATTTTTTAATGTTTAATAAATTCAGAAATTATCTTTAATATTTCAGAAAATATTAAATTATACCTAATCATCTGAATTGTGTGACTAAGTTGTAACAGACTAAAAAATGTAAAATTTATAGAGAATAAAAAGAGTGCATATTACATTAAAATGCTGCAAAGTGCTAACACTTACAAAGCACCTTAAAAACCCTGTATTACTGTCATTAACTTAGTTTATGCAATACTAAAGTATCTTTACACATACCATGATACAGTAATGGACACCAACACAAATTTCTACATCTATTAGTGACATTCAAAATACAATACTCAACTTAATGTACTGTGGACTACTTCTCTATTACTAATTTGAGGTTGACAGTATACTTTTGAAAACATTTTTTATACTTCATTACTTATGACCTATTTTATTTTAGACTTTGGTGTTTCTTTTAAACAACCTCAAATATAATTTCCAGTATAATAAAAGGTACTCATTTAAAGTGCATGGAGTTCAATGAGTATGACAATGGGTATGTATTCACCCATATAACTCCCATCACAATCAAGACAGAGAACATTTTCGTGGATCTAAAAAGTTCCCTTGTGCCCCTTGCAGTTAATCTTCCCAACACATCGAGCCCCTGGCAACCACTGATCCTCTATTTTGCTGCCATTGCCTATTTTAGAATTTCATATAAATCGAATCATACAGTGTTCTGGAGAAAAATCCACGTTGTTGTGCATACTAGACCATTCCTTTTTATTGTAGAGTGATATGGTATAGGTATTTCTTTGCATATGTACAAAAATGACCCATCCTTGGGGTTAAACTTGAAGAGGACTGTACTAAGTTACTAAGAAATAGAGCAGAGAAGAACCAAACAACAGAGTGGAATAAGAAAATATTTATAACTGAAGTCATAATGATATCATAATGTAAAATAACTTAGGCTAACTGACATAACTCCATCTAGCCTGAAACTAGGAGAGAGAACATCAAACATTTTGTTGTATGAGAGGAGTGGCTACATATGTAGAATGCTCTCTAGTGGAGAAGAGGTGTCACCGTTCGTAACATTACCTGAGCCCAGGGTGGGAGACAAAACTGGCTTTCACAAACCTTGCTGCAAAAACTGGAACCAGGGAACATCTCATGTGCTGTGAAGGCTGGTAATCAGAAATGTCTTAACAGGATTTCTAAACAAACCAAGTCAATTCTTGGAAGAACTATATAAATTCTAGGGAAAAGGAAAGTTTGAGCTGAAACAGTTTAGTACATCAAGTACTTCCTAGAAAGTGTGAATAATCTTTTTTGACCATTCAGGAAATTGACAATGCTAGAATATACTAACTTCTCAGTTTTAGAGTAACTATGGAGTTTTCTATAAAAAGCATTTTCAGGTATAGCCTGACCAGGCAGTGGCGTAGCAGATAGAGCATCAGACTGGGATGCAAAGGACCCAGGTTTGAAACCCTGAGGTCACCAGCTTGAGCACGGGCTCATCCAGCTTGAGCATGGGTTTACCAGCTTGAACGAGGAGTCGCTGGCTTAAGCATGGTATCATAGACATGACCCCATGGTCGCTGGCTTGAGCCCAAAGGTTGCTGACTTGAAGCCCAAGGTCGCTGGCTTGAGCAAGGGGTCACTCACTCTGCTGTAGCCCCTCCCCAGTTAAGGCACATATGAGAAAGCAATCACTGAACTAAAGAGCTGCAACGGAGAACTGATGCTTCTCATTTCTCTCCCTTCCTGTCTGTCTGCCCCTCTCTCTGAATCTGTTCAAAAAAAAAAAAAAAAAAAGAAGGCATTTTCAGGTATAAAGTTATGATAATTCTTATTTTTTCAGACACAAATTTATTAACTGACTTGCTTAGAGGTGCATAACTACACAATTCCTAAGCTTATTCTGAAGCAGAACAGTGTACTAATGTTCAATATACTTCTGGCAAAGTGTTAAAATTTTTCTTTACTTGTGTGTTTAAGCAATATATTTGGAGAACAAAAAAAAACACTTTAAAGCTCTCTATATAAAAACACAGTATTTTTGTAGAATTAAAACATGTTTTCTTTATTCTACTAGTTCAGTAGGAGTATTTTAATAGAAAACATGGTAAGTATAAACCTACAACCTACTGAAAACCAATTAAAACACATGTGCACAGGAACACACACACCTTTCCCCCAGGCTCTCTAATGCAGCAAAACTATTTATCATTTATTTGTATGATGCCACTCTGAGAAGCAAGCAAAATATACTGGTCAGATTAATACACTCTTATCCAAAAGCCTTTGTGTAATGAAATTTGATATAAATATAGACATACTACTTTTATCAAAGCTACTTTGACCTTATTACATTGGGATATGAAATATGAATTTGTTCCTACAAATATATTCCTGTTATCTTCATTCCTTTGGATAAAGGTAAAACTGGAAGTTAGTATTAGTCTCTTAAAAGTCCTAATTTATATCTTCTTCTGCAATACAAGTATGTCCTACTCTTTTTTCTTTCTTAAGAACAAGTATTCCTAACCCCAAAGTGACTTACTCAAAATTCAGGACTTCATCTTTTTTTAAATGATTCCTTTTGCAAAGTATAACATTTGAAATGTAAAACAAGTCAATCTCTCATGTATGCAACTGTAAACTTGAATTTTTAAACTTAAAAAAAAAAAAAGTCAACAGATTAAGCACCTTAGATATTTTACTTCCTGGACCCTTATTAGTGTAAAAATATTTAGGATGTTCTTGGGTACCTCTACATGTAATTGATTTTTCTAGTTGAAATTTAAAATTATTTTTCTCATTACATTACAGAACTGAAATGATTCCAATGCTGTCATTCTGCAGAAGAAATGAGCGCTAGTAACATGATTACTTACTTCCTTATCAGTCACCAAAAGTTGAACAATTCTGATCCTTGGAGAGGTAAGGTCTTTCACTCTTAAAAAAGCAGCAACATACAACTAGGCCATATATATTTACTGTCATACTTTTATTCTACTTTTAATTCTTACATAATCTGTTATAAGTATGTTAATCTTTGATATAGTATATACATATATGTCAGACCTATTACAAAATCCTACAAAGAAAATATAGCCCCCCATTATAAAAGCACACATTTTAGTAATGCAATAATTAAGTAAACTTTCCATTTTCCTAAAGATTTCTTTTGTCCTGTTGTATAAGGACTCAAAGTAAACATAAACATCAATGTATACTGCTCACAAAAATTAGGGGATATTTTATCACTTCAAATGAATATGTTTTACTTCTACAGGTGAGCAGTATATTTGATAATGTTTGAAAATCAAGAAGGGGAGGGAAAAATTAACCTAGCCCCTTTATTTAATGAATAATGACTCTATTCAAATACACGAATGTTTTTATCCTCCAACTTATACATTTATTTTAAAGTGACACTAAAAGATGACCAAGCAGACATCTGTTGTATTATGGTCCAGCAACCCTTTTGCTGAACACCCTGCCTTTCTTCTGTTTTTTGTTTCTTTTAATTCTAGGGGGCACTATCTCCTACTCCTTTCTCCATGTGGTACTGATAGAACTGTCATTCTCTGTGTCATACTTCTATTCCACAGTGGGACCCAAACTGGCCGGACTATTTCAATCATTTCCAATTACAATTCTACAACCACCATCTCACTTCTTCCCTCCATTACAGTGATTCATTCAAGAATAGGCATATGACCTATAGAGGAATAAGAAACTTTCTTATAGGCTGATATATAAATAAATGATTCATATATATATATATATAAATGATTGGATAGTATCTGGGGGTGGGAGAATGAGGAGATCATAAGTCATAAGATCTTTGAGCTCCTAGGTCCAACCAAGCCTGAAGCTAGCCAATCTCGAGTCTTTACCAGTCATGTAAACTGAATTCCATTTAATTTTGATTGAATAGTCATTACATATAAACCCAAATCTTCTGACTGTAAGTTATTATTAGAATTTTTATCCTAGAGTAGGTGTCAACAAACTTTTAAATCATGGGCTAAATCAAGCTAGCAGCCTGTGTCTGTACAGCCCACAAACTAAAAATGGATTTTACAATTTTAGAGTTATAATGAAAGAAGATGTGACAAAGACTCCATGTAGTCACTAAGCTCTAAAATAATTACTATATGGCCCTTTACAAAAAATGCCTACTGACCTGAAATTTGAAGAAAAAAAGAACAGTATACTTACCTAGTTTTAAAAATCAGTAAAAAATTTTAAAAAGAAAAACTTTTCCAAAACAAAATAAAAAATCCCTTTATGTTTAAAAAACAAACAAAAATAAAACCTGAGCTAAACAATATCTTAGTAATAAAAGTTTCAGTACTAAGATTTCTAAATATTACAGTATCTTGATTTTTTATTTAGTGTTACTTATTCCTACAGACAGCAAATATATTTCCATTTTAAAAAGGAGCAGAAAAACCAGTATGAATAAGGTATACAAACCAATACCTTAGCAAAGATAAGTGTTCAGAAAAATCACAACAATTCAATTACATATACAGGTGTCAATGGATGACTGCGATTGACCTTTGCCAAATTTTTGTGAATTAAAATACGCTAACAATTATATTACATATCCATTTATTTACATGTCAAATCTACTCCAAAGGATTTTCAGAACCACCCCTTTTTCATTCATGAAAGGAAGGAAAACAGCACAAATAACAAGACTATTATTAGCACACATTAATAGTTTTGTTTTTTGTATTTTTCTGAAGCTGGAAACGAGGAGAGACAGTCAGACAGACTCCCGCATGCGCCCGACCGGGATCCACCCGGCACGCCCACCAGGGGCGTCGCTCTGCCGCAACCAGAGCCACTCTAGCGCCTGGGGCAGAGGCCAAGGAGCCATCCCCAGCGCCCGGGCCATCTTTGCTCCAATGGAGCCTTGGCTGCGGAAGGGGAAGAGAGAGACAGAGGGGAAGGGGGGGGGGGTGGAGAAGCAAATGGGCGCTTCTCCTATGTGCCCTGGCCGGGAATCGAACCCGGGTCCCCTGCACGCCAGGCCGATGCTCTACCGCTGAGCCAACCAGCCAGGGCCAGCACACATATATAGTTTAATTTAGAATCATTTAATAGGGCCTTTTTTCTACTGGAAAAATTGGACCTAATAAAGATAACTAATTAATAATGGATATATTCTCAGTAACTAGCTCTTGATTCCTTTAGCCAAGACAAAATCATGAGAACTGGTATAACTTGGTACTGTTGTCTACTTTCAAGTTTATACACCTTTATTAACAGCTCCTTTGCTAAAATGAAAAGTAACCTATCATGTGTTTATTTTAAAATCACTCAGTAGTAATAAAAGAAAGTTTTGCAGATGACAATGAGGAAAATCCCAAATTAGATGTCTAAGCCAAATTTCTATTTCCTAGTCAATGCACAGCAATTTCACACATTGAGTTGGCAATATGAATTTAAGACATTAGAAATGTGCAAAGATATCCATCTAAGCATTATTTTTGATAATGAGAAACTGAAAAAGAGCTAAACTCTAAAAATAAGGAATGGTTAAATAAACATCAGTATGATAATACAAACTGCAGGAATACAGTGTTAGTTAATGAGGATGTGAATAAATTGGCCTTTTTATACTGCTAGTGAGAATGTCAATTCATATATTTCTAGGGGCAATT
Organism: Saccopteryx leptura; assembly: GCF_036850995.1. NCBI lineage: Eukaryota > Metazoa > Chordata > Mammalia > Chiroptera > Emballonuridae > Saccopteryx > Saccopteryx leptura. The sequence goes on from NC_089509.1 coordinate 112,500,030, forward strand.
TAAAACATACAAAAATATGTAAAATGAATATAATTGGTGACCTAACAAGGAAATAATGTGTAAATTACGAAGCAATTGTCAATTTAAAAACCAGGAAGACTATAAATGCCCATTAGTTGAGAATGGGCTAAATTACAGTACGTTCATATATAAATGCGGAAAATGATGTAATTTATGTACCTGAAAAAGGAAAAACATTTATTAATAAGAGTTGGCAGATAAAACACTTTGGTTTCTTCATATCTGAAACATGGGCACCAGCTCATTCTGAGGATAAAATTTAAGTAAGTGTCTATCTAGTATGGAGCCCGGCTTATAACACACCCACAAAAACCGAAGCCTACAGTCATGCAGAACAGGCTCCTACTTCTGAAAAAGCATATGCATATACACAGAAAACTGTCTGTCCTCCGGGTAAATACAGAGACTGACCACAAGCATTCACATCGGCCCTCTCAAGAACTCCACTAAAATAGCACTGAAAGAATCTGAAGCATAAATCCACCAGAATGGGAAGAATGGAAGTGACAACTACCACAACACAATTTGAGAAGATGAAAAACAAATTCCAGTGCTCAATGATCTGAAAAGTCCAGAAAGCTGAAGGCGGAAAACGAAGATAAACTATCAATTAGAATGGCACTCAGTACCCGACAAAGGTTCAGGAACTGACCATACCGGGATCCTCTGTGCTCAGTAGTTAAAACTGAGGATGAGTTGACAAGCTGTCACGAAGCAGTCAGTTCCCTAGGTCCCCTCCCCCACATGCACAGCTGCATAACTGTCCCTGTCCTGAGGCAGCAAACCACAAGACCTTTATCTTTAGAAAGTACAAAATAAATTTTCATTGAAAGTACAGTTGCACATTTCTGTACCATGCCACAAAGGAGAAGGAGGAAGGAATATAGACAGACACAATGGATGACATATGGCCTCTCTTAAGTCTCTGCCAGCTCAGCCTCCAGAGCTCAGCCTCCAGAACTCTAGCAGTTAGGCCTTGACCTACAGACAGGCATCTGGAATCCTCCCTGTGGAATTTTATCAGGCAAAGAAAAATACCTAAAAATAATGATAAAGGAGGTTTCATAATGAGTAGCCTAACCAGTTCACTAGATAGTGAATCTCAGTCAAATCTTATCTACACGCTCAGAGGTTACAAATTAGATTTTTGGTCCCTATTCACTGAGTATAAGGAAACAACCAGGAATTACCAGAATCTGAGGAAAATTCTTAGTATGAAGGCCAAAAACAAACCAAACCTAACCAACCCCACATAAACGACATAAGGGGACTATGCAAAAAAGGAAAACTCTCTCATTTGGTCCTCAAAGAAGAAATGTATCCATAATAAAAAAAGAAATGAGAACAAAATAACCTCTTGAAAATGAAAATAAAGCAATCATGAAAAAATATAGAAATAGAAAGTTTGTAAGAAGTTATTAAAAAAAAATCTAGACCTGTGGTGGCGCAGTGGATAAAGCGTCGACCTGGAAATGCTGAGGTTGCCGGTTCAAAACCCTGGGCTTGCCCGGTCAAGGCACATATGGGAATTGATGCTTCCAGCTCCTCCCCCCTTCTCTCTCTCTGTCTCTTCTCTCTCTCTCTCCCTCTGTCTCTCCCTCTCCTCTCTAAAAAATGAATAAATAAATTAAAAAAAAAAAAATCTACCAGAAAGAAAAAAAAAAGAGAAAGAATAAAAAGTTAAGATCAGAACCATCCAAGAGAACAATCACCCAAGTAATAGGTCCAGAAAGAGAAAAGAAATAGTAAGGTGACCAACCAAACTGCTTTTGCGTGGGACAACTGCTATTTTAAGACAGAAAGCCCTGAGTTTTGGGGAATGTCCTGACCCAAGGGAAACCAGGAGTTCACTACTGGGTTCACAAAAACAGAAAACAACAAAATAATGATTAAATTCAGAAAAAAACAAAAATGTGTAAGAAAGGAAAAAGTTGCTACATGGCTCTGTCAATAGCATTTATGTATCCATACAAGCACTGAGCACCAATCACGCTGGGAAAATGAGAAGTATGTACAGTAAGCATCTGGTGGGTGACGAGGTGGTATAAATCTTCCATTCAATAGTGCTTACTTTTACATTCAATAGTGCTCACTGAAAAAAATCAACAAGTAGAACGTCTGAGAACATGATTTATAGACGCTAAAATAAGTACCAAAATAACCAGCTATAAGGAAGGGCAAAGTGGCAGAAACTCTGCCTTTTTTTTTTTTTTTTTTGGATGACAGAGACAGAGGAAGGACAGATAGGGACAGACAGACAGGAAGGGAGAGAGATGAGAAGCATCAATTCTTGTTGTGGCACCTTAGTTGTTCACTGATTGTTTTCTCATATGTGCCTTGACCAGGGTCTGCAGCAGACCGAGTGACCCCTTGCTCAAGCCAGCGACCTTGGGCTCAAGCTGGTGAGCCTTGCTCAAACCAGATGAGCCCACACTCAAGCTGGCAACATCAGGGTTTTGAACCTGGGTCCTCTGAGTCCCAGTCTGACACTCTATCCACTACGCCCCGCCTGGTCAGGCTCTGGCCTTTTTAAATAGTGAATCTTAATGATTTTAAACTGCATTTAAGCACTGATAAACATAAAAAAATAAGTTTTTAGCAAGATACACACAAGAAAACAGGTAGTCCTTGGTGATCAAATTAAGTGACTTTGTATTTTTCATATTGGTATTATTCTTTTTTAAAATAGCAAACATATCATCAGAAGTGCCAAAAATACTACAGAATACATAAGTTAGAATATGGAAGAGCAGGCCCTGGCCGGTTGGCTCAGTGGTAGAGCGTCGGCCTGGCGTGCAGAAGTCCCGGGTTCGATTCCCGGCCAGGGCACATAGGAGAAGCGCCCATCTGCCTCTCCACCCCTCCCCCTCTCCTTCCTCTCTGTCTCTCTCTTCCCCTCCTGCAGCGAGGCTCCATTGGAGCAAGGATGGCCCAGGTGCTGGGGATGGCTCCTTGGCCTCTGCCCCAGGCTCTAGAGTGGCTCTGTTCGCAGCAAAGCAACGCCCCGGAGGGGCAGAGCGTCGCCCCCTGGTGGGCAGAGCGTCGCCCCTGGTGGCGTGCCGGGTGGATCCCGGTCGGTCGGGCGCATGAGGGAGTCTGTCTGACTGTCTCTCCCCGTTTCCAGCTTCAGAAAAATACAAAAAAAAAAAAAAAAAAAAAGAATATGAAAGAGCAGTTTTCACTAACTTACGTGTAAGTTAAGTAAAATATACTTTGGCTAAATTAATTCTTATTCTAACCTGACATACAAAAGTACATATTAAACTAATTTTTTAAGTTTGGCAAACCATATTTAATATTTAATATATATTTTAGGAATCATTGTTGGTAATTTTTCAAAGCAGCTGCATATGAGAACTACTAAAGTTTTGTTTTTTTTTTAAATTAAGTAAGAGGTGGGGAGGCAAGGAGGCTCTGAGAGATTCCTGCATGCGCCCTGACAGGGATCAACCCCACAAGACCCCTATAGAGGGATGCTCTGCCCTTCTGGGCCGCTGCTGTTACTTGGCAACCAAGCTATTTCAGCCCCTGAGGTGAGGCCATGGAGCCCTCCTCAGCACCCAGGGCCAACTTGCTCATACCATTTGAGCTATGGCTGTGGGTGAGTGGGGGAGAGGGGGAGAGGAAGAAAGGGAGTGAGAGAGAGGGAGAGAGGGAGAGAAGAAGAGAGGGGGAGAGGGGGAGAGAGAGAGAGAAGAGGGGGAAGGGTGGAGAAGCAGATAGTCACTTCTCCTCTGTGCCCTGACCCGGAATTAAACCTGGGACTTCAACACACTGGGCCGACACTCTACCACTAAGCCAACCAGCCAGGGCCTGAACTATTAAAAGTTTTAAGTTTAAATTATTTTGCCCTGGGCCCTGGCCGGTTGGCTCAGAGGTAGAGCGTCGGCCTGGCGTGTGGGGGACCCGGGTTCAATTCCCGGCCAGGGCACATAGGAGAGGTGCCCATTTGCTTCTCCACCCCCCCACCCTCCTTCCTTTCTGTCTCTCTCTTCCCCTCCCGCAGCCAAGGCTCCATTGGAGCAAAGATGGCCCGGGCGCTGGGGATGGCTCCTTGGCCTCTGCCCCAGGCGCTAGAGTGGCTCTGGTCTCGGCAGAGCGACGCCCCAGAGGTGCAGAGCATCGCCCCCTGGTGGGCAGAGCTTCGCCCCTGATGGGCGTGCTGGGTGGATCCGGTTGGGCGCATGCGGGAGTCTGTCTGACTGTCTCTCCCCGTTTCCAGCTTCAGAAAAATACAAATAAATAAATAAATAAATAAATAAATTATTTTGTCCTGGCCAGATAGCTCGATTGGTTACAGCATCGTACTGATGCACAAAGGTTGCTAGTTTGATTCCCTGCTCAGGAACAGAATGATGTTCCTTCCTCCCTCTCTCACTAAAATCAATCAATAATTTTTTTTTAAAAAAAGGATTTTAACAGTTGTCTTACAATAGAGGAAACTTTTAATACTCAACCCTTTCCCTTTAAGCTCCTTACCCAACATCTCAGGAGACGAAAAGATAATTAAACTTTGTAAATTCAGTAGGGATGACCCTGCAAGACCAAGCTAGGTGAAATGAGGAGTTTAACTTGTATGTATGTATGTATGTATGTGTGTATGTGTGTGTATGCAACAGAGAGAGACAGAGGGACATCAATTCCTCATTGTGACTCCTTAATTGTTCAGTGATTGCTTTCTCATATGTGTGCGCCTTAACGGGAGGGTGAGGGTTGCAGGGGGCTACAGCAGAGCAAGTGACCTTGGGTCAAGCCAACGACCTTGGGCTTCGAGCCAGTAACCTTTGGGCTCAAGCCAGCGACCAACGGGTCATGTCTATGATCCTATGCTCAAGCTGGTGAGCTCATACTCAAGCAGTGACCTTGGTTTCAAATCTGGGTCCTCCACGTTCCAGTCTGACACTCTATCACTGCGCCACCGCCTGGTCAGGCAAAATTGCGTTTAACTTTTAAATTCTTTCTCTTGCTCAATTTATTATTTCTACCCTCAAGGCTAGAAGTGCAAAGCATGTCTCAGACTGACGGAAAGAGTCCCAATCCAAACAGAATTACCTTCCCAGAATTTAGCATCTGCCTGGTTCTTGTCTAGTTTAATAATGGCCACAGGCTGCATGTAAGTCACCAAAATGGAAATAAGTTGGTAACTACTGCTGACTATGTTATTAATAATTTGTATACTCGGCCTAGCGTGTGGAGGACGCGGGTTCGATTCCCGGCCAGGGTACACAGGAGAAGCGCCCATTTGCTTCTCCACCCCTCCGCCGCTCTTTCCTCTCTGTCTCTCTCTTCCCCTCCCGCAGCCAAGGCTCCATTGGAGCAAAGATGGCCCGGGCGCTGGGGATGGCTCTGTGGCCTCTGCCTCAGGCGCTAGAGTGGCTTTGGTCGCAACATGGCGACACCCAGGATGGGCAGAGCATCGCCCCCTGGTGGGCAGAGCGTCGCCCCTGGTGGGCGTGCCGGGTGGATCCCGGTCGGGCGCATGCGGGAGTCTATCTGACTGTCTCTCCCTGTTTCCAGCTTCAGAAAAATGGGGAAAAAAAAAAAAAAAAAAATAATTTGTATACGATGTCCACTTTAAATAATGGAGAAAAAACTAGATCTACAAATAGACACATTAGACTGGAAATATAGTATCTTTAAATGTTTCTTTAAAATTTTCTATAATTCCCCAAATTTTGATCACAAACTGTTTCCTATATTTTTGTCATCTATCTCCTTCTACAATTCAGACATACACATTTTGAAAATAAAATTATTTCAAAATTAGCTTACTTAAAAAAGGGGGTTAGTAAAATTATGTTGAAGCCAAAAGGAATTGTAAAAATATCTGTAAATATATTTAAAACACTGCAAAAATAAAAATACTTCTAAAAATCATTTGTATCATTACACTGCCCCAGTGATTTTATATTTATGCTATATAAGTTTTAAAAATGTCTATTTGCTTAGGTAATGTAACACATAGCAAGAATAATTTTCTAATGCATATTAAAAATTGTCACATAACACCATCCTTTCTGGGGTATTACCTCAAGACTTCTTCCAATTGATATCTGACCTCTGTCCCAGAGTTATTTTGATCAGCTGCAGCTGGCAAGCCACGGGCTCCAGGACGCCCATCACTGAAGTAGCTGTCTCACTAGTCCTGCCGCCAGCCCTAATTCCTTCCCAGGAAACGGTTCACCAGCCTCCTAACGCTGCCGCTGTGGAACCAGCACATGGAGAAAGGTCTTGCTACTGAAATGTCTGACTACCTTCATTACCGTATTTCCCCATGTATAAGACGCACCCTTTCCCAAAAAATTTGGGGACTAAAAACGGGGCAGGTCTTATACAGTGGTTGTAGATATTTTTAACTTGCATTTCCTGCTTTTTCATGCTTGTTTTGTGCTCACTGTTTTACTTTTTTTTTTTTACTTGCAGTCCCCACTATTTTCACGCTTGTTTTTTTTTTTCTTCTTCAAATTTTGGTCTCCAAAATTAAGGTGTCTTATACATGGGGAAATACAGTATATCATTTCCCACAGTGTGTTCCAGGGACTGCTGCTAGCTCCCAAGTTAATACAGGTGATCAAATAAATCTATAAAACACAGAGTTAAGAAGTTACTCTAAGATTTTACACAGCTTTCCTGTGCTACTACATAACCTGCAATTATCCCTTGAATGCTATCTGACCATGGGGAAATGCGTTTTACAACGCATCATTTAAGTACTATTGTTCCTACAATTTGAAAAAAAGCTGCTTTACCATGATGTTTTCCTGACTAATCATATCTGAGAACGAGCCTTTTCCTGGGGAAATATATCACAGTCTAATTAACATGTGCACAGATTCTTAATAGTTGAAGAAAACAAATAATCTACCCAATTTGGAATGCTTTCTATCGCACCAAGTTTAAGTCCATTCCACTTTTTAGATAATTTACAGATTTTGTTTCCCTGAAAAATCTGTCTCTCAACTTCTACCCATTAAATCTAATTTTCTACTCCCTGGGTTAATGTATAAAAAAAAAATCCTGATGCATACAAAAGCCCTCCAAATATACAGCACAACTCTCAATGCACAATGATATATATATTTACACAGTGCTTTACATTCTTTCTTTATGCTCCACAAGAAGGAATGTTACCATTTTGCAAATAAGATTAGTAATTAGGTTGCCAATGATTAGCCTAACCTCACAAAACTTTAACAGAAACTAAATCTTTCAAATCTAAGGATAGAGACATTTTACACTGATAAATGGCCAGTAGTTATCAATCCTTCATTGTCAAAAACGCTGCTCGGAATATGTTTTCTCTCTTAATATACTCAAATTCAGCTGGGCACTCTAAATTCAGTGATGCAACTTATCAAAAACTATGCTAAGTCTCTCCTCCTCACATACTTATTGCTCAAATAGCTATTGTGCCTACTTTACAATAAAAACGTTAAACTTTCCCATAGCCACCAGGTGATTAAATGGCAGATGTAGGGTTTAAATCTAGGATTTTAAGCTCTATATTAAGGGCTCTTTCTTCTCAACATACCATGACTTGAAACCCAGAGAGCCTAAAATACCGTACCTCACTTTGCTCCTAATATTCTTAAATAAAATTATGAAGCACTGCCAATTCTCTTGAAGTACTACTGCTTCTCACATAAACTCTTTCCTGAAGTGACTCATTTAACTATAACAAAATTTCCTGAGTACATCTGACTTCAAGAAATCTTCCTAGCCCTGGCAGTGGCGCAGTAGATATAGTCCAGGTATGGGTTCAATCCTGAGGTTGCCAGTTTGAGCGACAGTGAGGGCACATATGAGAAGCAATCAATGGGTGCACAACTAGGTGGAACAATTAGTTTATATTGCTCTCTCTGTAAAGAAAATAAAAGAAAGAAAATGAAAAAGGAAAGGAAATAAAAGAAAAGAGGAAAGGGAAAGGGGAAAGGCAAGGGGAAGGGGGAGGGAAAGGGAAAGGGAAGGAAGAAAGGAAGCCTTTCTAGATTTAGCTCTATCACTTCTTAGTTCTGTGGACTTGGATAGGTAACTTGACCACTGAACCTGAGTTTCCCAACGTGTAAGATAGGAATAATAATACCTGCCACGCAGGGGGCATTGAGAGTAAATGAGATGATTCATGCAAAATAGTTACTAGTTGTCAGGCACTTGTAATAATAAGCACATTAAATAGCTCCTATTATTTTATTTAGAAATGTGTTTCACTTATCTGGAAAGTGAATGGGAAGATATGAACCCTGGTTCACACAGTATTCATCCCTAGAGATGAAATCAATCCCTGTAAAGAAGAAGCCGATAAAATCTTGTCTCCCCTGGGATCTAACAACTCTTAATGATCCAAAGACGCTACAACAGTAAAATGTGGAAAAAACACAGGTAAAAAATAAGTGGTACAGCAAAGAATTAAACAGCTTTAAATTCACTCCTTCAGATCCACACTCTGCCACTTATAAGCTATAACGCAGGCAAGCTATTTCATCTCCTTGGCATAAGTTTTCTTAACTATCACCAAGCAGTATTTTTTTGAAAATTAATCACAATTGCATATGTAAAATACCTGGCACTTACTAGATGCTAAACAAAACTGGTTCCCTTCTCTTGTTTCAACAGCTTAGGCTATAATTAGAACTTAAATCTAGGACAGTGGCAGTGAAAATATAAAAGCTTTATTAGTGACCAGAGAACACACCGAGATTTTTAAACTACAAAGTCAGTGTGTGACCATGCGTACAGTGAGTGTAACACAGGCTATCTAGCACCTGGTTTTAGCATGGCACAGGGGCAGCTTGAAAACTTTCCGTGCTGCTTGATTTAAGAGCAACTTCACAACCAAGGAAATCCCACTGCTTGGCCACTGGGAGGGCTGAGCTTCCTTGTGAAAATGTTGAGTTCTCTTGGAAAAGAAAGCTGAAGAGGGGGAATAGGTGGTGATGGAGGGAGACTTGCTTGGGGGTGGGGAACACACAATGCAATCTACAGACAATGTACGGTAGAGCTGTATACCTGAAACCCCAACACAGTAAAAACAAAAGTCTTTACGAAAAGAAAATAGGGAAGCTGGTCTGTGAGAAGAGTCGAGGACATGACACTCAAGAACAATCTGCTCTCACCTGAGTGTGGACTCCCTAGAAATGAGAGTTGACAAGGAAGAGCTAGCTCTTCAAGTGAGGCCAACTGGAAGGCAGAGGGTGAGCCCATGGATCGTGCTACAAACTCAGCCTGGCCCACCAGCTGCAGAGATTGCAGAGCTACACATGGGGAAAGACATGAGCATGAACACGGACACACACAAGTGCACGGGAACACAAATACAGATGCACACATGCTTCTACCTCACTTAAAAGCAGAGAGGAGAAGAGGTATAAAAGACGACAGGAAAACCTTGGCAGGTCCAATGGGCAGTTGGCTGTCCCTTCTTAACCCAGCCTCTTATTTCCTTTTACTCCAAGATACCAATCTTGATCTTAATCCAATGTCTGTATCCTCAAATTCAAAAGGTTTTATACAGATGCACTACATATTCAAAATATTGAATAGAACAAAATTCGACAGTCTAAGACTAAAAGATGTTACCTTCATAAAAGCCCAATGATATAGGTTGAAAACTATTCTCGTCAAAGATTATCAAATAATGAATCAACTGAAAGTAGTTACTGATTGGAATGTTAAACTAAACAAAGCTAACATTTAGCTCTAATTCAATATTGGGTCAGACTGATTCAGTGCTAGCTAAATTTTAAGAAAACTACTCACAGACACTATATAAAACCTTCTATGCCTGACCAAGCAGTGGCGCACTGGATAGAGCGTCGGACTGGGATGCGGGGTACCCAGGTTCGAGTTCCCAAGGTCGCCCAGCTTGAGCGCAGGCTCATCTGGTTTGAGCAAAGCTCACCAGCTTGGACCCAAGGTCGCTGGCTCGAGCAAGGGATTACTCAGTCTGCAAAAGGCCCACGGTCAAGGCACATATGAGAAAGCAATCAATGAACAACTAAGGTGTCGCAACAAAAAACTGATAATTGATGCTTCTCATCTCTCCGTTCCTGTCTGTCTGTCCCTATCTATCCCTCTCTCTGTCTCTGTAAACAAACAAAAAAACAAACAAAAAAAACCTTCTAATAACCAAGAAAAGGTTCGAGCCCTATCAAAATCTGGATCTGAAATTCTAAATAAGGGCTCAAAAGGAGGAAAGATGGTCAAAATTAAGATTCTGGGTCTGCTTAAGAAATTTTAGGAAAAAAAGAGAAGAAAAAAAACCACTTTACGCAATTACATAATTGAAAGGGTCCATCAACAGTTCTAATGAAATGAACTTCTGGCTTCCTGAAGACTTTTGGGGAAAAAGGAAGACTGTATGTCAAGATCCTGTTCTTCCATCTCATTTTTACATATATTATTTTCAAACATCAGTTCTTTCTACTCCACTGTAAGCTCCAAGAGGTCAATATTCTTTCTTATTTACCTAGGACCTAGGACCTAGGACCTAGGACCCAGGGCCGCAGTGCATGAAAACATGAGAAGTATTCACTTTTAGATTAAACCCCTTAAAGGCCATAAAATATTACATGTAAATAACATTTAATTTAACTAGGGTACATTTATTCTAATAACTCGGTATTTCCATACATCAATTTACAATACCAAACAAAACAAAACAAAAAACACCACATTTCACCTCCAATCCTCAAGACTAACTTAGAACTAGAATAGTTTTATAACTGGTTAAAGAAGAGAATCCAACCTGTCTGTCCCATCCTGACGTTAGGAAATGAGTAGCAAATGTTGCAAACATAAGGAAAGATACAGACACTGAACTATGACGGTGTATTAAGAAGTCAGCGTTCCTTATTGTCTCCATCAAACTCAATGTGCTATCAATTGTCATGTGCTGTTGTGCAGATACAGGGAGAGTAGTAACTCTAAGACTTCCTCAGACTGGAAAAACAAACCAACAAAACCTGACTCCCATGAAAGCATGACCACTTAGACAAACCAGGAGAAACATTCCTAGTTAAAAAAGAGGATCTCTCTGTAAACTTACTTGCTAATTTGGCCTGTAATCCAGAAGGTCCGGGTTTTGATGTCTCTGACTTAGAAGACCCTGGAAGAGACAGTTTTGTTTTAGGAAGGCCAACTTTCGGGCTGAAACGAGCAGCCCAGTCGAATTTGGAAGAGCCACCAGTTTTACTCTGTTCCTTGTCCCTGCTACTTCTTCTGGGACTGGGACTGGATGCTGAACGGGACCGCCTCGCCTTGTTCTGGTCTTTTCCTTGTTTCACCCTGGCACCTGGTGGCACAGTGGAGGCCGAGGCTACAGCAGAAGACGAGGAGGAAGTAGAGGCAGCAGAAGACTCGGTGATGGTGCTGCACCCAGCTTTGGCTGAGGCGGCTGATTTTGAAGCCAGCTTGGTAGGTTTTACTGATCTCTCTTCGGCACCAGTTGACTCAGACACAGAACCACTCTTTATACAAGAACTCTCTGTCCTTTTTCTCTTCTGACTCCGTGAACTACCAGTGGCCCCACTCTTCCTGGTGTGAGCCTTGCTTGTTGATGGCAACTGTGCAGATTTCAGTTGTTGGTCCTGGTCTAAATGTCTCTTCTTTGACTTACTATGTGGCTTGTTTGTTTCTGAGGGAGATTCAGTATGTTGAAGTGCTTTCGGTTTTTTCGCAGAGCTAGGAGAATTGGTCCTGTTGTAGTCTGGACTAGCACTGCGCTTCACTCCTTGAGAATTGTCTTTCTTAGGCACCTGTCCTGTTTTCTGCCTTTCTGAAGTATTGGCTCTGTCTGGATCCTCTGCTTGTGGAACTATGACAGCAGATGATGAACTGCAGCTTCTAAGAGGTTAGATAAGAAGAGAGTTAATATCAACCCACCATCACTGAACCAGTCATTTATTACCTCCTCAAATCTGTGGAAATAAATGTGCTAAAAAAAAAAAAGTACAGAAGTTTTCCTGGTAAGTCCAATAAATAACATAGCTCTTTGAATGGTTCAAAACTGAGAAAATAAAAAAAGTGAGCATAACTTTAGATGGGAAAAGGTATTAAAAGACCAGGTTTATTCTTTAGCCCAAAGATTACTGACACTAACACTCCTAATTACAAAACAAGAACTAAGATTATAAGAAAAAGAACGCTTTTTCAGAACCAGTTGAAACTAGAATGTTGGTGCTCTGTTTACAAACACAACTTCTTTGTTCAAGCTTGAAATAAACAAGCATTATATTATACACTTTCAAAACGAAGGTTAGAATTTTTTGTATTGTAGTATCATTAAATCCTTACAATTACATTCCTTTCCAGAGCCTCTTAGCAATCAGATCTTGAGAAATCACTGACCTATAGTTTTGACAATTAAAAACTAAGGAATATGGCAAAATGGCATTTCAGAAGTCTATAACAGCTTATTAAGAAAAAGGAGACCTCGTAGCTCTCTAAAGCAAGAAAAAAAATGCATTGTTGGGCATGTTCCATCAACTTCACTGCGAAGTTGATGAACTAACTATAAATGCAAAAGTTACACTCAGAATGAAAAAGAGAATAACAACATTTTGGGATAACCTGGTTAGTTTTAATATTATGCAATGATTCATACGCAAATAATTCTGCCTTGTAAATGTATAAGCAATGTTAAGATTTACCTTTTAGAAAGGTGTCCCCTTGACAGTTCAGTAGTATTAGACTGCACTTTGGGTGCCTTAGAATTAGATTTTCTACTCTCAGGAGGGCTATATCCCTTATGTTTTGCCTGCCCTAAATGTGACCTGTCAGTAGAAAATCAAACAGAAATCTATCAGAAAAATGAGACGCAAATACAATACTAAAAGAAAAATATTTTTCATTAAAAAAAATCCTCCCAATTCTTCATCATTAACCATAGCTACTTTGCCCAAATATTTCTATTATTAAATTATTATTCTATCACATAATCTAGCCAAAGAAATTGCCTCTTACAACCAATCCCTGAGTACTCAGAGTTAAGGTTTTTTATTATCAGTTGTTATAATTGCATAGCTATATTATAGTTGCTTAAGTAACAATAAATTTTTCAGCAATTTTACTGTAAACATTCAAATATGCTCAATTACTGCAAAAAGCAAATCCAGATTTTAAATCTAAACACTATTTTTAATAGACAATGTGACTATCATACCTTAAAAGATTTATAGAATTGGCAACTTTTGATCCCTACAATGATATTGAAGCCCAATTTCTACATCATAATTCAGGTTAGCACAGGCTAAATGCAGAAGCAGATGAAATCAATGCTCAAGCTGATATTACTTAGAAAATCATTAAAAGCACTAAAGAGTAAATAAACTTACATGAAATCAATAGTGACATTTGCTAAGAATTTAAAGCACTAATCAATAGAAAGTATACCCAAAACAAGTCCAAGAAATAAAAAATTTGCAACAAAGTCTTGCATACACATTCAAAAGATTCCATCACTGACACATGGTGGGGCTCTACACAGTAGGCTAAAGTAGGTTTACAGTGGTGAGTATGCGAAACAAGTTTATTCTTTTATTATTAGTTATTACATTATTTCCCATGCAAACAACTATAAACCTACTTTTGCCACACCTTGTATTTATAAAATCAAATTTTTCTGTCAGCATTGTTCTAAGAGCAAGTTTCAGGGGCATAAAGTGTTTTCAGTTGTTAAGATTTTTTAAGCCCTGGCAACAGTTAAATGAGATTTACATAACCAAAGGAAGCATGCATTATTATATACCCAGAGAAGCTGGTGTTACAGAGGTGAGCTATTAATACAACAGATGCAATTTAGGTAATTCACAACCAACATCCATGTAAATCATGCAAACAACATAAAGAGCATATTCTAATGAGAGTATTAGTTTCATTAATACCAAAGCTGTTTGCTTTATTTAAAAAAAGCTTTAAAGACTTTCTGTCTGTACATGATCTCAAAGGAGTAGAAAGTCACTGAAAAACACAAAAATTCTAACAGAAGCTGTAAGATGCCATACAGTTAACATATACTAAATATACAAGTTCCATCATCTCTTCAAAATGATTTAGATCTAATGTTTCTCGTCTCAATATTTTTTTTTTCTTTCTTTTTTCCAGAATTTTCCAATGGCTTTAGGTGACCCCTGTGTTTTGGTCGTTCGACCCCCACCGGGGTCGCGACCCACAGGTTAAGAACTGCTGCTGTAGAGGCTATACAGGATAGCTACCTAAGGAGCCCTAAAAAATCTGTGTGAGCCCACATTGAACTGCACTGAATAGGTATGAAACTGGGAGTTTCCTTTTATTTGGTGCAGATTTCACATTTCTATCGTCTTTTGTTGCTTTCCTGTGACCGGTCAAAGTGCACCATGACTTTACGGACACACTGTATTTTCAAGATTCTAATCTATAACAGAATAGTAATAGATTGATCAACTACTAAAAAACTCCAGGCTAGTCTTTCAGGTGTCTTAACCTTCACTTTAGTAATGGATATATTCTTTCTCAAGGTATATATTTATCCGGGTGTAGCCACACTGAACCTTGTAAGATTTTTACACACTATGATTTAGTTTTGATTCTCCCCAGATACTATTCCACTGAATAGTATCTGAAACTTTGCTTTGTCCAGTGGGTTTCTTATTAGAAAGATTTAATTTCTAGCAATTGTTTTTGTTTTTATTACATTTCTAATAATATAGTTCTTTTTAAAAAAATAAATAAATAATTGAGCCTGACCAGGCGATGGCATAGTGGATAGAGTGTCAGACTGGGACACAGAGGACCCAGGTTCAAAACCCCAAGATCGCCAGCTTGAGCACAAGCTCACCAGCTTGAGTGTGGGGTCGCTGGTTTGAGCAAGGGGTCACTCAGTCTGCTGTAGCCCCCCCCCCCCCCCACTGGACAAGACACATATGAGAAAGCAATCGATGAACAACTAAGGAGCTGCAACAAAGAATTGATGCTTCTCATCTCTCTCCCTGCCTGTGTCTGCCCTATCTGTCACATACATACATACATACATAAAATCTTCAAATCATTTCATAGTTACATTTTTAAAAGGCAGGTAGGTATAATGTTCTGTTTTCAGTGTATATAATTTAATACCCATGGAACAATACTTATAAATTATGTCGCCCAGATGCTTTACATTCTTATTTTCATAAAGTCTGCTAAAAATCAACTTAACTGCATCACAATTTCTACTTAAATTATAAAATCTAAAATATCCCTATAAAAATATATTTTACTATAATTTAAAAACCAAAGTAAAAAGAAACTACCCATTCAAAGCTAGGCAACTTCGTAATATGTTCAGACACTTAAATATTCAAATGTCAATGCTAAAAAAGTCACAGCATATCCCTAGTAAATCGGAAAAATCATAATATTCATTTTCTTTATCAATAGAAATTCCTATCAACCTAACACTGATTTCACTGGAGAGGTAAGCAGTCCCCCTCTTTAACCCAAATAAACTTCTCTGCTCTGAAAACACATCTAACTTTATAGTCACCCAAATCTAATTGTGTATTTTTCATGTTCTTACACACGCCTTCAGGAAACTAAAGAGTTTGGCAGGTAAACTCTCAATATCAGAATACCAAAAAAAGTAAACAATATAAACTATATCCAATCATCTTAGAAACCGAGGTTCGCAAAAATGATTAAAATCCAGTTATGCCCAAACTGATCTCATTCTCCCTTTCCTAAAATTATTTTAAGTGTGATATATGCTGAGAAGTGATTAAAAATAATTTTAAAATATTATAAAATGCTGTTCATTACTGTCCTGCCTATTGGTCAGCAAGGTCTTAATACATTTTCTTTAAAGGGTAGTAAACACTTTTAGTTTTGTGGGTGATTTTCTGTCAAAAAATCAGGTATAAACAATTCACAAATAGCCTGGCCTGTGATGGCACAATGGATAAAGCATCAACCTGGAAAGCTGAGGTCTACATTTCTAAACCTCAGGCTTGCAGGGTCAAGGCACATACAAGAAGCAACTGCTTCTCGCTCCTTCCCACCTTTCTTTCTCTCTCTCAAATCAATAAATAAAATCAATCAATAAAATAATCTTTTAAAAAATACATAAATAAATGGGCATGGCTATATTCCAGTCAAATTTTTATTTTTAAAAGCAGATAGTAGATTGGATTTGGCTCATGGGTCACAGTTTTCTAATCGCTGGCTTACCACAAGAGACAGAGGCAACCAGATGGTGCCTTAAAGTAACAATATGGAGCCTCCCAAAGTGGGGCTCTATTTTATTAAACCCATTTATAAATTATTAATGCTCAAAATACTGTAAAGTAAATCCTCATAAAATAATAAGGCTGATCAAGAATACCCAATTAGAATATCACAGTATTCAGCACTAAATGAACCTCAATGCCTCTTTTACCCCATTTTACTAACTCCCTCATTTATCGAACCTTTATTAAAAAGCACAATCTATTTAAGATCCAATAAAATTTATATCCACTATAAATCAAATTTGCAAGAACAGCAGAGTAGAATCATGACAAACTCTTTTAAGCAGCACAAGAATGAGTCCACTTGGTAAATTATAGCCCAAGGACAGGGAGGCGGGGAGCGTGGATGAGTGTGTGGTTCAGGAGCTGCTGTATCATCCCCATGGGTGTTCCTGAAAACTCCCCCACTGAAAAATCACCCACTAAAAATAACCGAGCTAAAGGCAAATAGAAGATTGGGCAAAGACTACTGAAACCTGTGTTATTTTTGCAAGTGCTAACGAAAACATCATCAATTTTAATAAAAGATTAAATCTCCACTAACATTTGCACCAATGACCACTACTCTTTGTAGTTTTATTTTTGTACTTTCTCTTGTAAGTGTAACCTTCTAAAGACGTTTTTTTTAAGACCAACTTCAACAAAATTAAAAATACATTTCTGGGGAAGACTTTCCTTTTGACATTTTCTTTTTTTATAACTGCAAGAGTAAACGGTTCTGAGCTCTCCGAAAGCATTTAACACAGCGCAAAGTGTAGCGGGTCTGGAAGCCGCTGAACTAGCGATTTCTTACACTACATGATTTCTCAAATCATTTCTGCAAGATTTTCAGATTTTTTTTTCCTTTTTTTTTTTTTTTAGTGGGAGAGACAGAGAGGGATAGACAGGAAGGGAAAGAGATAAGAAGCATCAATTCTTTGCTTCTAAAAAAATAAATATAGTTGACATAAAAAAAATAAACGGTTAGTTGATTTAAAAAAAAGTTCCATTGTTGCACCTCAGTTGTTCATTGATTGCTTTTTCATATGTGCCTTGTGTGTGGGGAGGAGCCTCCAGCTGAACCAGTGACCCATTGCTCAAGCCAGCGAACTTTGGGCTCAAGCCAGTGACCATGGGGTCATGTCTATGATCCCATCAAACTCAACCCAGCAACTCTGCGCTCAAGCCAGATGAGCCCATGCTCTAACCCAGTGGTAGTCAACCTGGTCCCTATCGCCCACTAGTGGGCGTTCCAGTTTTCATGGTGGGCGGTAGTGGAGCAAAAAGTATAAATAAAAAGATAGATTTAACTATAGTAAGTTGTTTATTATAAAGATTTATTCTGCCAAACTTAGCGAAAATCCGACATTAAGTACTTGGTAAGTAATTATTATTATATACTTTAACTTGCTGTAACTCTGCTTTATAAATTTGATAAAGTTACTTCCCTACTTTATAAATCACCATTACTGTGGAACGGGTGGGCGGTTAGAAAATTTTACTACTAACAGAGATACAAAAGTGGATGGTAGGTATAAAAAGGTTGACTACCCCTGGCTCTAACCAGTGACCTTGGGGTTTCAAATCTGGGTCCTCTGCGTCCCAGGCCAATGCTCTACACACTGCACCACTGCCTGGTCAGGCAGTTTTTCAGATTTTTCATAAAATCTTCACAGATTATTAGCAAATTTTTTCTGTAATTGAAAGGGCTAAATCCATTTCAGTTTATATATTAACACTGTAGCAAAAGTTGTCTGTAAACCAACACGTCAACGTTATACTGACAGCATTTTTTTATTTACCAAATATATGTGCACTAACTCATGTTAAAGAAACTCACTTTGCATCAGAACAGACTATAATCACCTCTGGGTTCTACACTTCCAAGATTAACTTGAAACAAGTCTCAAATGCCTCTGGTTCACTTTTAGGCAAATCATAGCGACTGTCCCTTTTAAATACTTTAATCTACTTTTACAGGTATTAGTAAAATCCTTGGTAGTTTAAAGTATTAAAAACCATCTTTAGTCCAGGGTAATTTAAAAGAGGCCAAAACTTTGTATCAAGGAGCACATTATCTTAATGTTGGGCAAAATAAAAGTGGCTAGTTACGGCCCTGGCCGGTTGGCTCAGAGGTAGAGCGTTGGCCTGGCTTGCGGGGGACCCGGGTTCAATTCCCGGCCAGGGCACATAGGAGAAGCGCCCATTTGCTTCTCCACCTCCCCCCCTTCCTTCCTCTCTGTCTCTCTCTTCCCCTCCCGCAGCCAAGGCTCCATTGGAGCAAAGATGGCCCAGGCACTGGGGATGGCTCCTTGGCCTCTGCCCCAGGCGCTAGAGTGGCTCTGGTCTCGGCAGAGCAACGCCCCGGAGGGGCAGAGCATCGCCCCCTGGTGGGCAGAGCATCGCCCCTGGTGGGCGTGCCGGGTGGATCCCGGTCGGGCACATGCGGGAGTCTGTCTGACTGTCTCTCCCCGTTTCCAGCTTCAGAAAAATACAAAAAAAAGTGGCTAGTTACAAGTAGAGTAGCTAATTAATTCCTTATAGTACTACAGGTCTTAAATTTTGGTTGAAATTAATTTTTATGCCAGACATATTCACAACTCAAATACATGTACATATTACCACATATAAATGATTTAGAGCTAAATTACACCTTCAAATTTGTTTTATGTATATACATACACATACTATTATTTTATATTTTACATACAATTATTATAGTTTTGTTTTTCAAAAATTAAGTTTTATGATACTATAAAATACATTTTATATGTAAGCCACTGATTTTCAATAATCATGGTGGTAAATTCATTTGAACCACTTCCACCAACAACAAAAAACTCACTAGTTTTCCCTATAAACGAACTGCTTTTCTATTTCAATAACAAAACAGAAGCTGATTGGTCTGAACAATGTTCCCATGCTTAGTTATGGTAAAATATTAATCGAAATGATTCTGTTGTATAAGTTAAGTTACAACTTATCCTACAAAGCAGTGTTCTTACATGAGTGCTACCTCCTCTAGGGAGCATTTTGAAAACACATATTGGGGAACTTACAATTTCTCAGATTTGTTTTGCATGGTTTTCATATATGTTAAATTTTCCAGGAATGCATGGGAATCAACCAGAATTGTTTTCTGTAGCTTTACCAGAAGTCATGCATCATTTTGAAAAACTCTACAATAAAAATGCTCTTATGGCATTTAAGTCTGTTATTGTAGCTGTCACATTCAATAAATTCACATATAGATGCAAGTATCTGAATATAGTGTCATCAAGAATTTAACTATTGAGCCTGACCAGGCAGTTGCGCAGTGGATAGAGCATCGGACTGGGATGCTGGAGAACCCAGGTTCGAGACCCCGAGGTCGCCAGTTTGAGCGCGGGCTCATCTAGTTTGAGCAAAAGCTCACCAGCTGGCTCGAGCAAGGGGTTATTTGGTCTGCTGTAGCCCCACAGTCAAGGCACATATGAGAAACCAATCAATGAACAACTAAGGTGTTACAACGAAAAACTAATGATTGATGCTTCTGATCTCTCTCTGTTCCTGTCTGTCCCTGTCTATCCCTCTCTCTGTCTGTCTCTGTTAAAAAAAAAAAAAAAAAAAAGATACTGGTTGTTTAATGAGTATTAGTGTTATGTAGATCACTTTCTTTCACCACCAATTTAATAACACAAAATTTAAAATTCAAAGAAAAAAAAAAGAATGTACTATTGTGTAAAGTTTTGTTATTGTTTTCCTTTTGCTTATGTGTACCTATGAAAAATTCTCACACATTATGTTGATGATCTAAATTCTGTATACAGGGATTTAATATATTTCTTAACTCAAAATACTAAAGAGGCATCAAAATACATTATATAATACAAATTATAGAATGGGAGCATTGAAACTGATAGAGAACAACTGTACCAGATTACTTATCTCAACAGATTTGCTAGGTATGCCAACTCAAATATATCAAGTCATGACAAGGTATATAAATATGGATGACACACAGTCTAGTCCCATCCTCCAAGAGGTCAGAGTCTCATAAAACAAAGTGATCTATCAGGTGCTATAAAGTTCCCAACAAAGGGAGAAATTACTTGCAGCAAGACAATAAAGGCTTTACAGACCACATGGCATTTAAACCACACCCTGAAAGGATGAAAAACCAAGGAAAAAGCATTCTGGTCAAAAGCAGAATAGGCAACAGTAGAGGTAGGAAATTAGGAAACCCACATGGCACCTGGTAAATGATATGGATCTTCCTGAGCACAGAGGTACATTAGGAAACAAGGTTAGAGAACTGGCTTGGGCCTAAACGCCTTGTGGAAGGATCTAGATCAGGGGTCCCCAAACTTTTTACACAGGGGGCCAGTTCACTGTCCCTCAGACCACTGGAGGGCCAGACTATAAAAAAAAACTATGAACAAATCCCTATGAACACTACACATATCTTATTTTAAAGTAAAAAAACAAAATGGGAACAAATATAATATTTAAAATAAAGAACAAGTAAATTTAAATCAACAAACTGACCAGTATTTCAATGGGAACTATGGGTCTGCTTTTGGCTAATGAGATAGTCAATGTGCTCCTCTCAGTGACCATCAATGAAAGAGGTGCCCCTTCCGGAAGTGCGGCGGGGGCCGCATGCGGCCCATGGGGCGTAGTTTGGAGACCTCTGATCTAGATTTTGTCCTTACTAACATTTTGAAATAACAGACTGACAGGGTTAGAAGAGCAAAAATTCTGTTATGTTCTACGAGCTGGGTACACTGAGGATGGTGAGTAAAGGACAAGGCCTATGTGACTGTGTAAAGAGGGAGAGGGGTCGGCCTGACCTGTGGTGGCGCAGTGGATAAAGCGTCGACCTGGAAATGCTGAGGTCACCGGTTCAAAACCCTGGGCTTGCCTGGTCAAGGCACATATGGGAGTTGATGCTTCCAGCTCCTCCCCCCTTCTCTCTCTCTCTCTCTCTCTCTCTCTCTCTCCTCTCTCTCCCTCTCTCTCTCTAAAAATGAATAAAAAAATAAAAAAAAAGAGGGAGAGGGGTCAAATATAATCAAAACTATGGAAGAGATGGACTTCCTCAAGAGAACCTTACAGCTCAATTTACTTTTGCCCCATTTCATAAATAAACTACAGTAGTTTGGTGAGGGGTATAAAACAATGAGATAATCAAAAGTAAATTAGGCCTGACCAGGCGGTGGCACAGTGGATAAAGCCTCTGCCTGGAACACTGAGAACCCAGGTTTGAAACCCATGGTCACCGGCTTGAGCATGGGTTCATCCAGCTTGATCATGGGGGCATAGACATGCATGCCCCCGTGGTCGCTGGCTTGGGCCCAAAGGTTGCTGGTTGGAAAACCAAAGTCGCTGTCTTGGCTGGAGCACCCCAGTCAGGGCACGTATGAAAAAGCAATCAATGAACAACTAAGGTACCACAACTATGAGCTGATGCTTCTCATCTCTCCCCCTTCCTGACTCTCTCTCTCTTACAAAAAAAAAAAAAAAAAAAGATAGATAGATTACAATTAAATGTAAAAATGGAACCAGAACAGAAGAAAATTTTACTTTTGGGATAGAGAAGGCAAAGGAAGAAAAGAAACAGAGTGGATAACTTCATTATCTAATTTTAAAACCTCTCTAAATTAAAATAAATCCTAAGCAATAAAACTAGCAAAAATATTTGTGCATGTCAATGGCTTGATACTTTTTCCATAAAGGGCCCTAACAAAAGACCAGGCAGCAACTCCTAATTAAAACAAAGGACAATAACAGACAATTTATAAGTAAAAATGCCATCATGTGGGAAGATCTTCAACTCTATAGTAAACAAGGAAATGGTAGCTTCAGTGGTCGGCAAACTCATTAGTCAACAGAGACAAATATCAACATTACAATGATTAAAATTTCTTCTGAGAGCCTAATTTTTTAAACTTAAACTACATAGGTACGTACATTCCTTATTGAGGTAGCGCCCGCATGTGGTATTTTGTGGAAGAGCCGTATTCAAGGGGCCAAAGAGCCGCATGTGGCTCACAAGCCGTGGTTTGCTGACCAGGCCAACCAAAAGAATCTTTTTTTCACAAACTTTTATTAAAAATGGTATGCTTCTTGACTAGGTTATGGAGAAATAAGTTCTCTCACAAGTATTAGGAATATAATTTGGTTCAATAAAAAAAAATAATAAAGCAGTTTGATCTTTGTGAAAGACAATTTAGTAATCTGTTAAACCAGGAGTAGTCAACCTTTTTATACCTACCGCCCACTTTTGTATCTCTGTTAGTAGTAAAATTTTCTAAGCACCTACCAGTTCCACAGTCATGGTGATTTATAAAGTAGGGAAGTTAACTACTTTATCAAATTTATAAAGCAGAGTTACAGCAAGTTAAAGCATATAATAATAATCATTTACCAAGTACTTTATGTCAGATTTTTGCTAAGTTTGGCAGAATAAATCTTTATAAAACAACTTACAGGTATTGATCGACTTACGACCTATGTAACTTACAACCATTCAACTTTACGACCACAATTGCTAGCCACACTGCTCCGCGTCTGGCAGCACAAGCATTGCCCAGCTGGGTGTATGACAGTGCTGGCCAATTAAATGTTTTGTACATGTTTATATATTTTGATATGTTTTGCAATTGGAAAAATGTTTTCTATGGTATTTTTTACACCTGTATTTTGTAATTTTGTATGTTTTGCAAATATTAAACCAGTTGTACTGGTAATGCAGTGTTTTACTTAAACCTGACGAATGTAAAAATAAACAAAATGGTGTAGAGATGATACAAATGGCATAAAATGAACAAAGAAAATTATGATATATAACAATGAAAGAAAATTATGATAAAATATGACAAAGCTTTTTATAACATCATTTCACAGTACTGTACACATAGCCTACTCAACTTACAACCAAATCGTGTTAACGACTGGTCTGTCAGAACCAATCGTGGTCGTAAGTCAAGCACTAGCTGTACTATATCTAAATCTATCTTTTTATTTATACTTTGGTTGCTCTGCTGCTACCGCCCACCATGAAAGCTGGAATGCCCACTAGTGGTGGTAGGTAGGGACCAGGCTGACTACCACTGTGTTAAACCTTCAAGACATTCATATCCTTTAGTCCAGTAAACCCATTTATAAAATTTAACTTGACAAATCAGAGCTATATTCAAATGCTGTAAGCATAAAAATGTATTTCACAGCAAAAAAAAAAAAAAAAAAGTAGAGGCCTAAATTTAAATCATGGGCTTTCATATTAGAGAAAACCATGGAGTAAAAATAGAGTAGAAATATTAACCACCTTTATTTCTAGATGGTAAAATTAAATTCACCTTATTTCCTTAATTTTACTGAAGCTTCTCAATTTTCTATTCTCAACATGCTGTTTTTGTAACAAAAATAATTTTGGCCTGACCCTGCAGTGGCACATTTGCTAGAGAGTCAGACTGGGATGTGAAGGACCCCCGGGTTCGAGACCTTGAGGTCGCCAGCTTGAGCACGGGCTCATCTGGTTTGAGCAAAGCTCACCAGCTTGGACCCAAGGTCGCTGGCTCGAGCAAGGGGTTACTCGGTCTGTTGAAGGTCCACGGTCAAGGCACATATGAGAAAGCAATCAATGAACAACTAAGGTGTTGCAACGAAAAACTAATAATTGATGCTTCTCATCTCTCTCCGTTCCTGTCTGTCTGTTTCTATCTATCCCTCTCTCTGGCTCTCTCTCTCTCTGTAAAAAAATAAAATAATAATAATAATAATAATAATAATAATAATTTTAAAGAAACTATTCACTACAGAAATATTAACCAAAGTTGCTATAAAATTGAATTCAATCCAGCGACTGCCCTTTGAAAAAACAAGCACATGATATAATGAAAATGCTACTACACGACCAGGGGGAACCTATGAACACCTGAATACCACACATACTAGACATGGGAAAGGCTAGGGAGTATCCTTGAGAGCAAGCCCACAGAGAAGCAGCGGGGGGAAGTGATTTCCTAAAGGAGAAAAAGGAACAGAAAAGGGAGGTACAGTTCAGCTATAGATCAAAAAATTATGAAAAAAAGGAAAAGAGAAAAATTATAGGAGTAAGATGTCTAGTTCAATTATGGAGAGAGAGAAAGAATGGGTGAAAAAGAGCAGAGGGAATAATCAGGAGAGATTAATATACCCCAAAGGTCCAACTTTCTTTTACCTTAAGGATGGAAAACTCTTCTACTAAGAAAAAGGTGATCTTGACTTGGGGGAAGGGCAGGTGAGGTCACAGGAAGAAAGCTATGAAGATAGTTCAATACAGGTTTAGAGAAAAACAAGGGTGGATCAAAAATAAATGAATTTTAAAAAATCTTACCAGAGAAAAACTGCCCCTTAACTTTCAAACTGGATGAGTTACTACTCTTTAATTAGAATTACCTATCCCATCCCCTAATGCTTTCAATCATATGAATCAAGTGGTTTGTACAGTAATAACTGTTTGGCATAATGCAAAGAATCACTGACTTGAGAGTCAAGAGGTCTGGAATCAAGTCCTGGACTTGACACTCAGTGAAGTTGAGCACGCTGCCACAGGGGTCACGTACTTAGCAGTTTCTGTGAGTCTCAATGGAAAAAATATGTATGAAATACACTTTAAGTTCAAACACTCCACGCCAATGCCACTGTAGTAAATGCTGTTGTTATTTATTACCATTTTGAACCACTATCCCTGTGACTATATTTAGCAAGACCAGGTCCACTGGTTTTAGGAAACAAAAGCCACAATGATAGCATTTTACTTAGGAAAGCTAAGCTGCAGGAGTCAGATAAAAAAAATGAAAATAGGCCCTGGCCGGTTGGCTCAGCGGTAGAGCGTCGGCCCGGCGTGCGGGGGACCTGGGTTCGATTCCCAGCCAGGGCACATAGGAGAAGCGCCCATTTGCTTCTTCACCCCCCCCCCCTCCTCTCTGTCTCTCTCTTCCCCTCCCACAGCCAAGGCTCCATTGGAGCAAAGATGGCCCGGGCGCTGGGGATGGCTCCTTGGCCTCTGCCCCAGGCGCTAGAGTGGCTCTGGTCTCGGCAGAGCAACGCCCCGGAGGGGCAGAGCATCGCCCCTGGTGGGCGTGCCGGGTGGATCCCGGTCGGGCGCATGCGGGAGTCTGTCTGACTGTCTCTCCCTGTTTCCAGCTTCAGAAAAATAAAAAAAAAAAAAAAAAAAAAAAAGATGAGAGGCTTCTTAGAGGTTAGAAAATTGTTAGCAGAGCACACTCTCCTGGGGCCTCAAACGTCAGTCTAGGTCTTCCAGTTCTGAGACTCTGTCTAAAGCAAAAGAATCAAGCTGTCCAAGAAGGCAAAATAAAATTCAGATGAGCAATTATCTTCCAATTTTGTAATCTTAGTCAACTGATAAAAAATGTGGCTCAAGATCTAAATTTCTATATCCTGATAACTGAATTTATCCACATAAAAATAAAAATCTACATACTCAAAGTTATTACTAAATTATGAAAAACCCACATTTGAACATAGTGACTTTAAAAGCCATGTTTTTAAACAACTTTTAAAGATAAAGGAAATGACACATGATAATAGGTTTTTAAAAAGTGAAATAGGCCCTCTTTTATGTACTATTTTTGTAGGGAAATTTTTTAAAAGATATATAGAAGTTGAAATGGTGAGAACTGAAATGGGGCTACATTATCTAAAGACAGGGGTGCTAATGCTATACAAACCCTGATTAAACTTTGCTTTGGCCTGACCTGTGGTGGCACAGTAGACAGAGCATCAACCTGGAATGCTGAGGTCACTGGTTCGAAACCCTGGGCTTGCCCAGTCAAGGCACAACGAGAAGCAACTACTGTGAGTTGATGCTTCCTGTTCCTCCCCGCACCCCCTCTCTAAAAATCAATAAATAAAATCTCAAAAACAAAAACCCCACCAAAAAACTCGCTTTATATTCTTTAGCATATATTCTGACATTCCAAATGCATTTAAAATTTTTATTCTTTTCTTTCACAATTGAGCATATCACTGATTGGCTTAAAAGCACATGAACTAGAGAAAGATGTCATTCTATAAATCTAATTGAATTTCATCTTGATTACAACTTTGTTGTGTAGATCAATGCACCTTAATCACTAGCATTAACCACTTCCATTTGTTTCACGCTCATAGTTTCAAAATATGTCACACAATATTTAAATAATATTACACAAAAGATAACGGTGCCAAAGTATCACTGTGGATTTTAGAAGCAAGGTACTGTATGACAGCCCAAAATGTTTATGGGTCATGTACAGGAGTCTAAATACAAGAGTCTGAGTATTAATATGTATAGAACTGCAGTTGTTCAAAAGATATGTCACGAGCACATACATACATGCACATATATACACAGAAACACACAGTGAAAAAACCTAAGGAGATATATATATGCTAGTGTAACAGCAGCTGTAAGTGAATTGTGGAGCTGTGATGATTTTCTTTACATTTTTTTGTATTTTCCAAATTCTTTAAGATAAATATGTAACATTTTTATAATGGGACAGTGCTATTTTTTAATTAGCAGGGTAAATAATGGATGGCTGCTTCAAAGAATAATCCGAATTTAAAAATCTGAAAAACAATTTCAGAAAAGATGTCTGTACTAAAGCATTGTGACAAGAATGTAACATACTACAATACTGAAGTTAACCAATAATGCTATAAAATAGGGATCACAACTGTGCAGACTAAGAAATTGAGGTTTCCTGAAATATTTAACAAAGGACAGCTATTCAACGGCAGAGGGAGAAATTGCACACAAAAGCTATGCTAATCCAAAGTCCACATGCTCAACCACTGAAGTAGGCTGACATCAAGAAGATGTGTCTCCATTTATTCTTTGCATTTTAACATTTAAAAACATTTTTTATAATTGACTAGACAATATACACATGGTAATGCCTCAAAATACTGCATCGGGTAATCATATTAGAATTTGGCCAATATTTTTTTGCAAGCTAAACACGATTAATCCATGCACTGGAGAATAAGGCCTTGCAAATGAAGTTCTGAGTATCTCATACATAAAATGCCAGTTCTTGGCTCAATCACACCGGAAATTTTTCATTTTAGAGAAGACCTTTGATTCTTCACACTACCTCCTTTACAACCACTACTCGGACTACAAAGACCCGCTGAACACCAGATCACTAAGAAAATGATGAGAATCGATGGGCTACCAAACTCAGACTGCCTCACTACCCTGTCAACATCTATATTGTTGAGACAATGAGAAAAAAACTCAAACCTAGGTGTGTCCAACTCAAGATCTTAAAACGAATGAAGCTTCCATTCAATAAAGTAAATAAAATCAAGACATACATGAAGGGACCACAAAAGGTTAAAAGATGTGTTGTAGCATGTGTTTAGGGAAAGAGAAAGACCAAACAAACCATGACATTCCATATATACTAACAACCCTTAAATTAGCTTTTTGATAATATCAATGATTGAGAACTATATTTTAAGCATAGCATATTTGGGAAATTATTAGCGAAACTGCCTGAATTACAGTTTTATTTGTATTTCTTGGCTGAAGAACTAGAAAAAAAAATCACCCATTTATAGTAACCTATTTAAGTTTTAGTCCTCATAATAAGGTTTTAAATATATTTTCTTTTATTCCCAAATCCTTGTCAAATACCATTTAATACATACCTTCCTCCTATTGAGTCGTCTTGTGGTTGGGCCCCGGCAGTGTTCCTCTGTGAACGTCGCAGTGACCCCCCTGGATTGTTATTAGGCCGGTTGGACATTGGCACCTCTCTCTTGAAGGGACATACCCTTTCTAGACACTACCATTCACTAAAAAGGGGGAAAACGAGAAAAAAAACATCAGCTACACATAGTACAACACAGAACAAATAAGGGACACCAAAAATGAAGGGGAAATTTTATGTAAATAAATTGGTTGTATAGTCTTCACAAATGCTGCACTGTCTTATTAAACTAAGTCTGACTGATCAGCATGTTATAAAATATCAGAAATATACCAAATTCAGGCATGAGGTCCAGAGCACAGTACATAAAATTAACTTATAGATTTCTCATGAAACTCCCAGGAAATTGCCAACTCAAGAAAACAGAGGAGCCTGACCAGGCGGTGGCGCAGTGAACAGAGTTTCGGACTGGGATGCAGAAGGACCCAGGTTCGAGACCATGAGGTCGCCAGCTTGAGCATGGGCTCATATGGCTTGAGCAAAAAGCTCACCAGCTTGGACCCAAGGTTGCTGGCTCGAGCAAAGGGTTACTTGGTCTGCTGTTCGCCTGTGGTCAAGGCACATATGAGAAAGCAATCAATGAACAACTAAGGTGCGCAAGGAAAAACTGATAATTGATGCTTCTCATCTCTCTCCGTTCCTGTCTGTCCCTATAAAAAAATAAATAAAGGGCACTGCACCTAAAGTCAGAAGACCTTGGCTCAAGTCCTATGATGAAACAGGTGTAAAGGGAGTCTGCCTTTGTACAAACCTCAACCCCTGGCTTCAGATTCCTCAGCCATGAAAAAAAAAACATACCATGAAGTATCACATTATTGTAATAAATAACAAATCATAAATACAAACAAAACCATAAAACTATTGAATTTTAATCGAGAAACGAGAAGGCAGCTCAAGTAAACTAAGACATAGTCCCCAGATATCCTAAATTTCAATATCGGCTGCACTGGCTGTGACCTTGGTCAAGAAACTTAGTCTTGGCCCTGATGGTGGCTTAGTGGATAGAACATTGGCCAGGTGTATGGATGTCCCAGGTTCAATTCCCAGTCAAGGCACACAATAGAAGCAACTATCAGATTCTACCCCCAACCCCTCTTCCTCTCCCTCTTCCCCTCCTGCAGCCAGTGGATTGATTGGTTCGAGCATGGCTCCAGATGCCTAGAGGCCCCAAGCCTTGAAGATAGCTCTGTGGGAGTGCATCAGCCTCAGGTGCAAAAAATAGTTGGGTACTTGAGCATCTGTCCCAGATATGGTTGCTGGGTAGATCCCAGCCAGTGCGCATGCAGGAGTCTACCTCACTATTTCCCCTCCTCTCATTAAAAAAAAACAACAACCCACAAAACAACTTAATCTCTAGATTTTATTTGCCTCTTCTATAAAATCAGTATATTGCCTATCTCAGAGTTTCTGGCAACAAAAAATTGTGAACATAGTTCATAAGTGTTAACAAGTTACTTCAAAGCACAGTTGTTAATCAATTTGAACTTCCTGTCATTCTGTAAGAAGTTTATTATGTAAAAAAAAATTCTGATGCTCAAAAGAAAATCGCTTTAACTGAAAAAACAGGCTAATATTACCATCATAGAAAGAATTATTAAATCTATCAAAAATTTTCTTAAGCCTCAATTCAAACTCCAAGAATTCTTAATTACTGCTATTTACTGGGGAGGAAAGAGAATGATCATGACATTAGAGAAACTGGTACAAAAAGAAAAAAGAATGCAAACTAATCACAACAAAATCTATTACTAGATTTTGCTTTAAGAGATTCCATGCGCTGTAACAGGAAATTGGGTTTTCTTCTGAGTTATATCTTAGCCCAATTCAGTAGAAAGATCTTTTTTCTGTCATACATATCCACACCATTGTTTACTATACTAAATAAACTAGTCATAAAGTTCAAATCACTAGTGTATTTACTGACAATTTTAGAAAGAGAAAATATTATGCAAACATTAAAAGAGAAAGATTAAATTTGCATGTACTGATATAGAAAGATCTTCCCAAGGTATGTTAGGGGGCAACAGAAAAACCCAAACTGTGTGTATGTGTATTAAAAAGCCGTACATACTTTGAAAATTGATGGAAGGATTCATAAAACAGACTTTGTTAATACTGTCTTCAAGAAGGAAAACTGGGGGTCTGGAGTCTGAGATAAGTCATTTTTGTAAATTATCCCTTGTAAGCAATAAGGCAGGTCCCCCTAGCACAGTAGTTACAAAGGTAGATGTCTGGAGTCACATAGCCTGAGTAGTACCATGAAGGGCCTGAAACGAAAAATTTTGGGTTTAAGACCTACAGATAAGCTACCAAATAGACCTACAAATATACTGCTCACAAAAATTAGGGGATATTTCAAAATGAATATGAAGCTATAAAATATCCCCTAATTTTTGTTAGAGTAGATGAAAGTCTGATAACAACAGAAGGCAAAATAAAGAGATCGAATCAAGAAACATTTTGAGGATAAAACCTATCCAATTAGAAAAGTCTGAGACTGTGGTATCAAACTTCAGCATGCATATGAATAGAAACCACTAATCTAGAATGTCTAGTATGGGGGGGGCGGGAATCTGGACAATGACAATGCAGACACCAAAAGAAATAAAACGAATAGACACAGTTCAAGTGACACAGAAAGGACAAATACACAAGACTGAAAAGTGTCCATCTGATTCAGAAATTGGTGAGTTGTTTCTAGGAAGGCTGAGGAAGGAGAGTATATAGGTAAATTAAGTGGATAGTCAACACCAACTCTTCCTTGCAAATGATAGGCTAAAAAGAGGACAAAGAGGTAACAGCCAATGAGGTAAGAAAAGGCAGGGTTGATAAAGGTTGTGTGTGCAGGACTGTATGTTTTCCTGTTTTTACTTCTTAAAAAAAAAACGTTTTAAGCACGTTGATGTAGGTAAGGAAAATAATTACTGAAAGAAATGGGCTGGAAATAAGGCACACTTTATAAACAAGATCCTACAGGGGAAAAATAGATTAAGAGCTTAAGGCTTAGATAAGAAGAAGGTACATCAATCTCCAAGGCAAGAGAAGAAGATATGGCAGCAAAGATAAGCACACCTATCTTGACTGAACCTGTGATTAACAAGTATGAAAAGAGCAAGAGAGAATGAAGATTCCAAAGGGTTACCTATTGAAAAATGGAAAGGATCTATGGCAGGGGTCCCCAAACTACGGCCCGCGGGCCGCATGCGACCCCGAGGTCATTTATCCGGCCCCCACCGCACTTCCGGAAGGGGCACCTCTTTCATTGGTGGTCAGTGAGAGGAGCACATTGACCATCCCATTAGACAAAAGCAGGCCCATAGTTCCCACTGAAATACTGGTCAGTTTGTTGATTTAAATCTACTTGTTCTTGGCCCTGGCCGGTTGGCTCAGTGGTAGAGCGTCGGCCTGGTGTGCAGAAGTCCTGGGTTCGATTCCCGGCCAGGGCACACAGGAGAAGCGCACATCTGCTTCTCCACCCCTCCCCCTCTCCTTCCTCTCTGTCTCTCTCTTCCCCTCCCACAGCGAGGTTCCATTGGAGCAAGGATGGCCCGGGCGCTGGGGATGGCTCCTTGGCCTCTGCCCCAGGCGCTAGAGTGGCTCTGGTCGCAACAGAGCGATGCCCCACAGGGGCAGAGCATTGCCCCCTGGTGGGCAGAGACTCGCCCCCTGGTGGGCGTGCCGGGTGGATCCCAGTTGGGCGCATGCGGGAGTCTGTCTATCTCTCCCCGTTTCCAGCTTCGGAAAAATACAAAAAAAAAAAAAATTTACTTGTTCTTTATTTTAAATATTGTATTTGTTCCCGTTTTGTTTTTTTACTTTAAAATAAGATATGTGCAGGGTGCATAGGGATTTTTTCATAGTTTTTTTTATAGTCCGGCCCTCCAACGGTCTGAGGGACAGTAAACTGGCCCCCTGTGTAAAAAGTTTGGGGACCCCTGATCTATGGCATGGAGAACCTACATGAGTAGAATCCATAAATTTAAGCACCAAATCCACATGTGATAGGATTATTTTATTTGCGTAAGAAGCTCCACACCATACACCTATTTAGAGACATGCCTAGCAGCTGAATCCAGCTCTTCAGAACACCAGTTCAAAGTATGCTTGCCATCTACTCCCAAAACACGAATTAAACCACTTTCTCTTTGTTGATCTGTTGACAATCCAGTTAGAGGTGGTAATATGTAGAATACAACTGACCCACCAGAGCCTAAGCTATGAATAACTTTTATACTATGCCTTCATTTAAAAGGTACATAATAAAAACTAAAGTGCCTAAAGCAAACAATCTTTCAAGAATCACATAACACTAACCTAAATCCAACACTGGGCACACAAACTGATGTCAATGCCCACATTTTGCGATTGTAATATGCCTTGAGAATCCATCTTAGATGCCATCTGGCAAGAGTCAATGAGATTAATTTAGGCATTATTTTCACAAAGTATATTATTCTTTTGAGTATTAAGCCAAGCGGTTATATTTATACAATCTGTGCTGTAACTGTCTTAGAAATGTCCTTTTCCTAACAGACCTTGAGAGTCATGGTTGTTTCAGATAACACATTAATTAGAACCTAATAGATACTCCAATATTTCTTGAGTTTAAGCATACTTGACTCAAAAGATTTTTGAGGCCCTGGCCGGTTGGCTCAGTGGTAGAGTGTCGGCCTGGCTTGCAGGAGTACCAGGTTTGATTCCCGGCCAGGGCACACAGGAGAAGCGCCCATCTGCTTCTCCACCCCTCCCCCCCTCCCGCAGCCAAGGAAGGCTCCAGTGGAGCAAAGTTTGCCCGGGCGCTGAGGATGGCTCTGTGGCCTCTTCCTCAGGTGCTAGAATGGCTCTGATTGCGGTAGAGCGACGCCCCAGATGGGCAGAGCATCGCCTCTTGGTGGGCACGTCAGGTGGATCCCAGTCGGGCCCATGCGGGAGTCTGTCTGACTGCCTCCCTGTTTCCAACTTCAGGAAAAATTTTAAAATAAATAAATAAATAATAAAAATAAATAAATACATTTTTTTTTTTAAAGATTTTTAAACATAACCCAGACACTTACTGTAAGCCTAAATAGGAGAGAGCAGGGCAAAGGCTCTTTTTTTATTTCCCTTCCTGAAATAAAATGAATACTTAAAATTTCTAAATAAAACTTCACTTATAATGAAACTAGAGAAAAGCTGGCAATATATTACCCTAAATCATAGAAAAAAACTTGCCCAATACAATAAAATCTGACCCAAAAACAGGTAAGCAGTAAACACTAAGGAAATTTTTAATTTTATTTATTTATTTTATTTTTATTTTTCTGAAGTTGGAAATGGGGAGGCAGTCAGACTCCCGCATGCGCCCGACCGGGATCCACCTGGCATGCCCACCAGGGGGCGATGCTCTGCCCATCTGGGGTGTTGCTCTATTGCAACCAGAGCCATTCTAGCACCTGAGGCAGAGGCCATAGAGCCATCCTCAGCACCCTGGTCAACTTTGCTCCAATGGAGTCTTGGCTACGGGAGGGGAAGAGAGAGACAGAGAGGAAGGAGAGGGGGAGGGGTGGAGAAGCAGATGGGCGCTTCTCCTGTGTGCCCTGGCCGGGAATCGAACCCGGGACTCCTACACGCCAGGCCGACGTTCTACCACTGAGCCAACCGGCCAGGGCACTAAGGAAATTTTTAAAAGGTAAATAGTAAAAAGACAATCTTGAAGGTTCCTATCAATGATCCATTCCTTAAAAAAAACCAAGAACTACGAAGTGAGGGGAACAAAAGACCAAAGTACCTGCAGAATCAGAAGGAGAAAAGCAGGTAAGAGAAACAGCAGCTCCAAAATTAAGATCAGCTAGGCAAATAATTACTAAAGCACCAGCAAAAGATGCCACAATGGCTTTCCACAGAGATGAACTATTCCACTCAAAAGGAGAAGATAACCAAAAGCAAAATTGCAAATTTAACTACGGGGCAGAGGAAGCAATTAAAACTGGTGAAAAGATGTCTGAAACAACTAATTGAAGGAGACAAAAAAAAGGGAGAACATGGTCAATAAAAGAAACAAGAAAAAAAACCCCACAATTTTAAAAACAAATTAAAACAGGAAGACACCTTGAGTTTTGTTTAGCCCGACCAGTGGTAGCACAACAGATAGATTATCAACCTGGGACACTGAGGTCTCAGGTTCAAAACTCTGAGATTGCCAACTTGAGTGCGGGGTCTCTGGTTTGAGCATGGGATCATCAAATGATCAAATGATCCCACGGTTGCGAGCTTGAGCAAGGGGTCAATGACTCAGCCTCTGCCCTGTCAAGGCACATATGAGAATCAATAAACAACTAACATGATACATACAACTATGAGCTGATGCTTTTCAACTCTCTCCCTTTCTCTCTTCCTGTCTATCCTTCTCTCTCTCAAAACAAACAAAAAAAAGTTTAGTTTAACTCTGTAATAAGAAGGTAAATACTGTATGCAGTAAACAAAGAAACTATTGCCAAGATTTTCTTAAGCAAAATGCTGGGCACAGAATATGATGTATCTTCATATACAATATTACTATATGTGTAAAATATAAGTGGCTTAAATATATTATCAATAGAGATTACAAAAAATATTTAAATCAGCTACCTTACACAAGACCCTTTGAAGTCTTTTACATAAATTTTGAATCATATACATATTTCCATATTCAAAAAAATATTTACCCAATAATATATATTGTAATTTTAATTCTAAAAGATGATATCTAGCAAGTAAAAATAACCAGGAAAATATACATAAAATATTAGGCATTAACAGCAGATTCTTTTCTCATTTTCACTTTTTAAAGTGAAAATGGAGTGCTTTTTATGTGGTCTAATAACTAAAAACTGGAAAAAAAAAAACCTTAAAACTGATTACTTTTCAAAGATTTCTATATCACAGATAGATGTTTATTTTCTTTTTATTTTTTAAAAACAATTTAGTATTCCAAATTCTGTTTCCAATAAATGACATTCTTATTACCTAAAACACAAGACAATAGAGAATGAGATACTGAATCAGCCAGAGATCCTGTGTTTGTGACTGGCACCAAGGGTCTATTTTGTAGAACACTCGAATACAATAATCAATCAATTTACCGTAACAAATATGGCCCTGTCCAGACCAAATATTTCTAAAATATAGATCAACTCATTCCCTAATATAAATTGTCTTAGCTTATATAGTCTTTCAGGATACTAACTGCATTTCATAGAGTATTTTTTTCTTCTTCTTCAGATCTCAAGGATTAGACTACAATCAGCAACTTTTTAGACCATGTGCCAAAGATGGCTCATACACCTCGTCTTAAAAGGGCTCAATCCTGTTGGCTACCATAATTAGCCAGTCAGTGAGGGTAGAAGCTCAGGTTATCAGGTACAGCCTCTTAAAGATGTTCTTTCAGCCCTGGCTCAGAGACTAAATGGATAGAGCATATTTCAGTGCACCTGAGTTTGCAGGTTCAATCCCCAGTCAGGGCATGTAAAAGAAGCAACCAATGAGTGAACTAAGTAAATGGAACTGCTAACTGGAACAAGTTGATCTTCTTTCTTTCTCTCTCTCTCTCTCTCTCCCTCCCTTCTTCTCCTTCCCCCTTTCTCAAACCAATGGAAACAATTTTTTTTTTCAATGTTCTTTTCTACTTACCAAGGAATGAAAAGACAAGAGGGAAAGGTTACTGCACTAAAAAGTGACTTTCAACCTATTTCATCTCATGACACACATAAACTAATTACTAAAATTCTGCAGTACACCAAAAATTACATTTTTTGCCTATTCAACAACAAAAAAAATAGGTATAATTTTGATTCATTCACACAAGACAGCTATTGTGTTGGCTGTTGTCATTTTTTTATTTGACAATCTAAGGGCCCCTGACTAGTCAGGTAGTGCATGTTTAAAAAATTCTTTGGCACACCAGCTGAAAAACTGCTGCACTAGGTGGTGTCTAAAATCCAATTAAGCTCTAAATTTTATAATGCTGTATGTACCTACTTACTTCAGTTTTTCTTAAATGGAGTGCTTTTTAAATTCTTCATTATGAAGACCTAGTAATGCCACTATTATACATAATGATTATCAGAAGGAAAACGCTATTTGAGCGGTAGAGCGTCGGCCTAGCGTGCGGAGGACCAGGGTTCGATTCCCGGCCAGGGCACACAGGAGAAGCGCCCATTTGCTTCTCCACCCCTCCACCGCGCTTTCCTCTCTGTCTCTCTCTTCCCCTCCCACAGCCAAGGCTCCATTGGAGCAAAGATGGCCCGGGCGCTGGGGATGGCTCTGTGGCCTCTGCCTCAGGCGCTAGAGTGGCTCTGGTCGCAACATGGTGACGCCCAGGATGGGCAGAGCATCGCCCCCTGGTGGGCAGAGTGTCGCCCCTGGTGGGCGTGCCGGGTGGATCCCGGTCGGGCGCATGCGGGAGTCTGTCTGACTGTCTCTCCTGTTTCTAGCTTCAGAAAAATGAAAAAAAAATAATAAAAAAAAAAAAAAAAATAAAAAGCTATTTGAGGGGAAGGTGAGAATGATTTGTAAATGGCTCTCTCCACTAAGGGAGAGAGAAAATGCCTGCTAGGTAAGACTCAATTATTGAAAGTAAAACACAAAATACCCTGTAGACTACACAAACATGCTACCTACAAAGTCAACTTTATGTTTGGAAAATGAACTTTAGAGCATAGGGACACACATAATAAGGCAACACTTTCAGAGTATTTTCTTCAATGTATGTTCAACTCTACTATAATAATGATATCACAGAGGTTAATTTCTTTAATATAGATTGTACTAGGAAGTCTATGCCTGTCTTGGAACAATAAAAAATTTCAATAATGTGATTGATAATAATAGACTGGTATAAACATTTCTAAACATCAGATAGGTAGTCTACCATCAATTGTTAGAAACCGGAGAATCTTCAGAACAAACATTATTGTTTGCTACTTGGCGTGGGAAAATGAAGCTCTAAAATATAACCAGACCTGGAAATGCTGAGGTCTCTGGTTTGAAACCCTGGGCTTGCCTGGTCAAGGCACATATGGGAGTTGATGCTTCCAGCTCCTTCCCCCTTCTCTCTCTGTCTCTCCTCTCTCTCTCTCTCTCTCTCTCTCTCTCTCTCTCTCTCTCCCTCTCCTCTCTAAAATGAATAAAAATATATATATATATATATATATATAACCAAAAGTTAGGGAGAAAAGACATAGAGTGCACTTTAAAACAAGGTAAACAATGCACAAAGCCAACTTTTTCTGGAAAATCACATATGACATAGGACTTATACCTGAATTCAGAAGTATAGCTGACCCTTAACCCAGGGGATGGGTTAGGGTATCTAATACCTGTACAGTCAAAAATCAACATATAACTTAAGCTGGCCTCCATATACACAGATTCCCAACCCTGGATCGAAAACCAGTCTCAGGCCGTGGCCATGTAGCTCCGTTGGTTAGAGCATCCTCCCAATACGGTCAGGTTGTAGGTTCCATCCCCAGTCAGACCACACACACAACTGACCAATGAATGAATAAATAAGTAGAACAACAAATCAATGTCTTTCTCTCTCAAATCGATAAATTAAATAATAGTAATGCTTTAAAAAAAAAAAAAGACAATACTTGTCTCAGAAAATATTTTTCAAAGGTTAAAAAAATCCACACATAGCCCTGGCCGGTTTGCTCAGTGGTAGAGCGTCGGCCTGACATGCGGAAGTCCCGGGTTCGATTCCTAGCCAGGGCACACAGGAGAAGCGCCCATCTGCTTCTCCACCCCTCCCCCTCTCCTTCCTCTCTGTCTCTCTCTTCCCGTCCAGCAACGGAGGCTCCATTGGAGCAAAGATGGCCCGGGCGCTGAGGATGGCTCCATAGCCTCTGCCTCAGGCACTAGAGTGGCTCTGGTCGCAACAGAGCAACACCCCAGATGGGCAGATCATCACCCCCTGGTGGGCATGCCGGGTAGATCCTAGTCGGGCACATGTGGGAGTCTGTCTCACTGCCTCCCCGTTTCCAGCTTCAGAAAAAATACAAAAAAAAAAAAAAATCCACATTTAGACTGTCACACTCTAAGAACCAGTGTCCTACATGTTACAAATAGTATAATTTTTACTTAAAATAAATAGATAAAATAATGTTTGTGTCTATACAGAGCCAAAACATGTACAAACAAACCTACAGCAAAAAAAAAAATATTAAAGCTGGTGTTCACAAACCTTAAGTTTTTTTTTGTTGTTGTTGTTGTTTTACAGAGACAGAGAGAATCAGAGAGAGGGATAGACAGGGACAGACAGGAACAAAGAGAGAGAAGCATCAATCATTAGTTTTTCGTTGCAACACCTTAGTTGTTCATTGATTGCTTTCTCATATGTGCCTTGACGTGGGCTGCAGCAGACCGAGTAACCCCTTGCTGGAGCCAGCGACCTTGGGTCCAAGCTGGTGAGCTTTGCTCAAACCAGATGAGCCCGTGCTCAAGCTGGCAACCTCGGGGTCTCGAACCTGGGTCCTCCATATCCCAGTTCAACGCTCTATCCACTGCACCACTGCCTGGCAGGCAAAAAAAAATTTTAAGTCCCTTACATTATTCTAATAGCTAGGTTTGAGAACTGACACAGGTTTACAACTATTTTTTGGCTCTCATGACAAATCATCTAATCCTCTTCAATCTTATATGACTTTCCCAGATCCCATAATTAAAAACTGCCATTCATTTCTTTAGAATACAGCAATTCCACTTTGAAGAATCTTCTAGGAATCTAAACTAAAGAAATACTTACACAAGTATGCAAACGTACATGTAATCAATAGACACACTGAATAAGATCCAAATGTCCTCAGGAGAGGAATGGTTAAATTAGCACACTGCAGCAACTCCCTGGCACAGTCAAAACAAAGTTGATTTGTATACAGCATATCGCAATGCTATAGAATGCTATAGAACGGCAGAACATCCTAATTCCTGCATCATCGAGCATAATCTTTGCTTAGATAGAAGCTTACATTCAATTGGGAAGACAAAATATTCACGCTATTTGCATACTGTGGTAAAAGCCATGAAAGACGGAGTAGGAGAAAAATAGGAACAAGTACAGAATAACAGAAAGGAGTAAGAAAAAAGCTACTTTTAGATGCTAATCAGTTAATGTCTCTCTGAAGTGATATTTTAAGTTGAGACTTGAAGGATAAACAGCTTTGGAGAAAAAAACGCACATTTGTCTGCATATACTTAGAAAAAAAAAGTCCAGAAAAATAGGCCTAAATGTTAATAATAGTAGAGCAGAGAGGGAAGAGATAAAGAGCCCCTATTTCAACTCAAATCCCGACTCCACCATAAACTACGTTACCTTGAAGAAAATGTTTACCTATCAAAGCCTTAGCTTCCTCAGCTATAAAATGGAGATAACTGTATTTCATTAAGTTATAAAAATTAACTGATAAACGCTTAGAAAACATAGTAAGCTAACCGCAAGGAAAAAGGAGAAAGAATCTGCACATTCAGTTTTGATTTCAACAAAAATGCTAAGTAGGGAAAATATGAATACTGTTTGGGTATTTACAGATATTAAGGAACTATTTCTTACTATATCACTGTATTAGTCTACATCTTTAAGAGTTCTCCTTAAGAAAAACAGACTAAAATTTTTACAAAAATTTATTTCAAAATAATTAAGGAAAGTTGGGATAAGAGTATAAATTAAGAAAAAAAAAAGTGGCCTGAGATAGGTCTAGGTACTGAGTTCATTATACAATTCAATTTTTGTATATGTTTGAAACCCTCCCCAATAAAAGTCTTTTACAAAAAAGAATAAGCAAAATCACACCTCAGCATTTTGGCTAGGATCAAGTATAAAAAGAATAATCACTCAAATATATTATTTTCGAACAGAGAAGATTGTTGCTTTGTTTTCCAAGAGACACCACCACCTGCTTTTTTAAAAAACTATGTCCATAGAGGTATCACTTTTATCTGAACTGAGAAAAATTAAGCTTCTGGATATAAACCAAATCATCCTTGACCTAAATGTGTCAACCTACATTTCACTAAAGCAGTGGTCCCCAACCTTTCTTGGGCCACGGACCAGTTTAATGTCAGAAAATATTTTCACAGACCGGCCTTTAGGGTGGGGCGTATAAATGAATCACGTGACCTAGACAAGCATCAAGAGTGAGTCTTAGCCTGACCAGGCAGTGGCGCAGTGGAGAGAGCGTCGGACTGGGATGCAGAAGACCCGGATTCAAGACCCCGAGGTCACTAGCTTGAGTGTGGCTCATCTGGTTTGAGGAAAAGCCCACCAGCTTGAACCCAAGGTCGCTGGCTCCAGCAAGGGGTTACTCGGTCTGCTGAAGGCCCGCGGTCAAGGCACATATGAGAAAGCAATCAATGAACAACTAAGGTGTTGCAACGCAAAATGAAAAACTAATGATTGATGCTTCTCATCTCTCTCCGTATATGTCTGTCTGTCCCTGTCTATCCCTCTCTCTGTCTCTGTAAAAAATAAATAAATAAATAAAAATTAAAAAAAAAAAAAAGGAGTGAGTCTTAGATGTAACAGAGGGAATTTGGTCATTTTTCTTAAAATAAAACATCGTTCAGACTTAAAATATAAATAAAATGGAAATAATGTAAGTTATTTATTCTTTCTCTGCGGACCGGTACCAAATGGCCCACAGACTGGTACCGGTCCGTGGCCCGAGGGTTGGGAACCACTGCTTTAAAGCATCTTCAAACACTAACAGTGTGTAAGACTACAAAGAAAACACTGGATCTTTCAGAGAGGAAGATATAAAACAACTGTCACCTGACCGTGCAGTGGTGCAGTGGATAGAGCGTTGGACTGGGATGCGGAAGACCCAGGTTTGAGACCCCGAGGTCTCCAGCTTGAGCAAGGGCTCATCTGGTTTGAGCAAAAGCTCACCAGCTTGAGCCCAAGGTCGCTGGCTAAAGCAAGGGGTTACTTGATCTGCTGAAGGTCCAGGGTCAAGGCACGTATGAGAAAGCAATCAATGAACAATTAAGGTGTTGCAATGCACAATGAAAAACTAACAATTGATGCTTCTCATCTCTCCGTTCCTGTCTGTCTGTCCCTGTCTATCCCTCTCTCTGACTCTGTTAAAAAACAAACAAACAAACAAAAAAAAAACCTCCTGTATCCTACCCGTTTGAGAAGTGATCACAGCAACTCCATCTATTGTCCAATGATTCTATTTTCAGAGTGCCAGTGTAGAATTTCTTTCTCATACATTATAATAAGGTGGGCACAAGTATTCCAATAATACCAGATACAACCACCTAACAGTAGTCTTCAGAGGATGCAGAATTAATTCAACATTTCACTCAGCAATCTGCAGTGGAGCTAATATATAACAGATATTATACCTTT
Organism: Saccopteryx leptura; assembly: GCF_036850995.1. Lineage (NCBI taxonomy): Eukaryota > Metazoa > Chordata > Mammalia > Chiroptera > Emballonuridae > Saccopteryx > Saccopteryx leptura. The sequence continues at coordinate 112,541,381 of NC_089509.1, forward strand.
TCATTCTGACAAAGACAATACTTCACCTATGCTTCAGGCCTTTTCCCTAGATCTTAAGCACTAACAGTGCCCTGAACATTGCTAAAATGTTAATATAATATGAAATACACTGAAAACAAAGTCAAATCACCTAGACAGATCAACAGACCACAAGTATATTAACAAACATCTTTCTCTTCAACTGAACCACTGGACCTTTTACTTATGTATATGTCAAGGGTAAAAACGTTAATAATAATGAGCTAACATAGGGTCTTCAACACACTGAATAAGGACCACTGGTTCTCAAGCTTTCTAGCTATGAAAATTTTCTCAGAATGATAAAATACAAACAGTAAGAAGTCATATTCAAATCAACAGGCTATAGCTACCATTCTTAAAATGAGCACAAATAGAATTTGAACAGAATTTGTAATATAAATTCAATCTCCTTCCTCCATTTTAGTTCCTTTATTTTTCACACTACCTTCTCCAAGTTGATTACGAAAGTTTCCAAAATACAAAACACCTTGACAATCATTCAATACCCATAATTCCATTACCTAGCTTTTAGAAGTAACAAGTGTGTTACATTTCCTTTATTACATACCGTATTTTCCCATGTATAAGACTCACCATTTCCCCCCAAAATTGGGGTCTAAACTGGGTGCATCTTATACAGTGGTTGTGGCTTTTTTAGCTTGCATTTCCCGCTTGTGTTTGCTCTCATTGTTGAAGACAGTTATTCATCATTAGACATAGATGAGGACAAGCTAATGGATGGGAGTTTTGACAGTGATGAAGAGTTGTATGAATTTTATGATGAATAAAACTTGAGTTCAGTAACTTAATGTAGCACTTTTTTTTCCAAATTTCGGGACCAAAAATTAAGGTGCGTCTTATACATGAGAATGTCTTAGACATTGGGAAATACAGTATATATCTATATCTACTCTTTTATGTACCCTCCTGTCTGAATGTAGATCCTATTTTTTTGTTGTTGTTTCTTTTTTAGGTTGTTTTTTTTTGTATTTTTCTGAAGCTGGAAAGGGGGAGGCAGTCAGACAGACTCCGCATGCGCCCAACCGGGATCCACCTGGCATGCCCACCAGGGGGCGATGCTCTGCCCATCTGGGGCGTCGCTCTGTCGCGACCAGAGCCACTCTAGCGCCTGAGGCAGAGGCCATGGAGCCATCCCCAGCGCCCGGGCCATCTTTGCTCCAATGGAGCCTAGGCTGCGGGAGGGGAAGAGAGAGACAGAGAGAAAGGAGAGGGGGAAGGGTGGAGAAGCAGATGGGCGCCTCTCCTGTGTGCCCTGGCCGGGAATCGAACCCGGGACTTACGCACGCCAGGCCGACACTCTACCACTGAGCAAACCGGCCAGGGCCTGTGTAGATACTATTTTGATGCATTTCAAAGTAAGCTGCAGATATCATTATACCTTGTATCATTAGTATTCAAACTGTTTCATTTTTTCAGTTAAATTTACATACAGTGAAATACAGAAATCTTAGGTATAAAACATTGAGTTTTGACAAACATAATACCTGTGTAACCTAAATCCTTATCAAGATATATATCACTGGCCCTGGCCGGTTGGCTCAGAGGTAGAGCGTCAGCCTGGCGTGCGGAAGTCCCGGGTTCGATTCCTGGCCAGGGCACACAGGAGAGGCGCCCATCTGCTTCTCCACCCCCCCTCCTTCCTCTCTGTCTCTCTCTTCCCCTCCCGCAGCCGAGGCTCCACTGGAGCAAGGATGGCCTGGGCACTGGGGATGGCTCTTTGGCCTCTGCCCCAGGCGCTGGAGTGGCTCTGGTCGCAGCAGAGCGACGCCCCGGAGGGGCAGAGCATTGCCCCCTGGTGGGCAGAGCATCGCCCCTGGTGGGCGTGCCGGGTGGATCCCGGTCGGGCGCATGCGGGAGTCTGTCTGACTGTCTCTCCCCGTTTCCAGCTTCAGAAAAATACAAAAAATAAAATAAAAATAATAATAATATAAAGGATAAACTTCAAAAAGCTAAAGAAAACATAAGACCTACTAAAAGTGCCATCAATTTGAAAAAGAACAAAACAGAACTTCTAACGTGAAACATAAAGCTCAACAGATGTGTGGCAATGTATTAGACAAAAAGAAAGTTAGCAAAGCATCAAGACAGAGTAGAAGAAATTATGCAGAATGCAGCACAGAAAGGTCAAAAGATTAAAAATAAAGAAGATATGCAGGGGATAATATGACAAGATCACATATGTTTAATCAGAATTTAGGAAGTATAGGAGTAAAGACATGGCAAAGGCATAAGCAAACATTGAATGGCTGGGAATTTTCTACCACTGCTGAAAGATACCAACCAATAAATTCAAGGGGTCCAAACGATCTAAAGCTACAAGTACCGCCTGACCAGGCCATGGAGCAGTGGATAGAAAGTCGGACTGGGACGCAGATGACCCAGATTTGAAACCCCGAGGTCATCAGCTTGACATGGGCTCAACAGCTTCAGCACGGGGTCGCTGGTTTGAGTGTGGGATCATAGACATGACCCCAAGGTCGCTGGCCTAAGCAAGGGGTCACCTGCTGTGCTGTAGGCCCCTCCACCCCCATCAAAGCACATATGAGAAAGCAATCAATGAACAACTAAGGTGCCACAATGAAGAATTGATACTTCTCATCTCTCTCCTTTTCGGTCTGTCCCTTTCCGTTTCTCTCTCTGTCACAAAAAAACAAAAAACAAAAAAACTACAAGTACTAAAAATAGAGAAAATCTTAAAGTGGAAAGAGAGGGAGGTCATTGTTGTGTGCCAGGCTGTAAGCAGCAACAATGAAAGCCAGAAGACAGCGGAATTATACTTTTTCAGCACACTAAAGATAGGCACCAATCAAGAAGTCTACACCAAATGAAAGGTATATCCTAAGAAAGTTTTTGTCATATAAAATCTGCTAGTTTTGGCCCTGGCCGGTTGGCTCAGTGGTAGAGCGTCGGCCTGGCATGCGGGAGTCCCGGGTTTGATTCCCAGCCAGGGCACACAGGAGAGGCGCCCATCTGCTTCTCCACCCCTCCCCCTCTCCTTCCTCTCTGTCTCTCTCTTCCCCTCCCGCAACTGAGGCTCCATTGGAGCAAAGTTTGCCTGGGCACTGAGGATGGCTCTGTGGCCTCTGCCTCAGGCGCTGGAATGGCTCTGATTGCGTCAGAGCGACGCCCCAGGATGGGCAGAGCATCACCCCCTGGTGGGCGTGCAGGGTGGATCCCGGTCGGGCGCTTGCGGGAGTCTGACTGCCTCCCCGTTTCCAACTTCGGAAAAAGAAAGAAAAAAATAAAAAAAATTAAAAAAAAAAATCTGCTAGTTTTCCAGCAGCAATAAAAGGAAACTGACCCCCGATAATAGTTTTGAGATGCAAGAAATAAAGGTGACAAACATATAAAATTACACAATCTAGAAAGGTTTTAAAAACTGAATAAAGGCCCTGGCCGGTTGGCTCAGTGGTAGAGTATTGGCCTGACGTGCAGACGTCCCGGGTTTGATTCTCGGCCAGGGCACACAGGAGAAGAGCCCATCTGCTTCTCCACCCTCCCCCTCTCCTTCCTCCCTGTCTCTCTCTTCCCCTCCTGCAGCCAAGGCTCCATTGGGGCAAAGATGGCCCAGGTGCTGGGGATGGCTCCTTGGCCTCTGCCCCAGGCGCTAAAGTGGCTCTGGTCGCGGCAGAGCGACGTCCTGGAGGAGCAGAGCATCGCCACCTGGTGGGCGTGCCGGGTGGATCCCGGCCGGGCGCATGCGGGAGTCTGTCTGTCTGTCTCTCCCCGTTTCTAGCTTCATAAAAATACAAAAAAAATACCAAAAAAAACCTGAATAAAATAGGCCCTGGCCGGTTGGCTCAGTGGTGGAGCGTTGGCCTGGCGTGCAGGAGTCCCGGGTTCGATTCCCGGCCAGGGCACACAGGAGAAGCGCCCATCTGCTTCTCTACCCCTCCCCCTCTCCTTCCTCTCTGTCTCTCTCTTCCCCTCCCGCAAACAAGGCCCCATTGGAGCAAAGTTGGCCTGGGCGCTGAGGATGGCTCCATGGCCTCTGCCTCAGGCGCTAGAATGGCTCTGGTTACAACACAGCAACGCCCCAGATGGGCAGAGCATCGCCCCCTGGTGGGCGTGCCGGGTGGATCCCAATCAGGCGCATGCGGGAGTCTGTCTGACTGCCTCCCTGTTTCCAGCTTCAGAAAAATACAAAAAAAAAAAAAAGAAATGGTACCTGACCAGGCAGTGGTGCAGTGGATAGAGCGTTGAGCTGGGATGTGGAGGACCCAGGTTCAAGACCCTGAGGTCACAAGCTTGAGCGCGGGCTCATCTGGCTTGAGCAAAGCTCACCAGCTTGGACCCAAGGTCGCTGGCTTGAGCAAGGGGTCACTGGGTCTGCTTAAGGCCCGTGGTCAAGGCACATATGAGAAAGCAATCAATGAACAACTAAGGTGCCGCAACGAAAAACTGATGATTGATGCTTCTCATCTCTCTCCGTTCCTGTCTGTCTGTCCCTATCTATCCCTCCCTCTGTCTCTGTTAAAAAAAAAAAAAAAAAAGAAGAAGAAGAAAAGAAATGGCTCCCTGACAAGTACAACCACCGAGTTTGGTTCTGAAGTGAATCTGGCATCTTCCAAAGTTTCCTATCCAGCCTTCTTCAAGTAACTTTGCCACAGCCAACAAATAAGTGCATTTTGTAGTTCACAGGAAGTTTAAATTCAAATAACAATTTTAAGTAGAAACAGTAAGTCAACTTGACAAAAGGATGAACCCTCCTAGGAGAAAAACAAATAGGTAGTTTTCATTTGCAGTCCCATGGGTGACCGATCGTCCTCCTTTAGGAAAGACAGTCTTTCTTTTGTAAGTTCATCCTCCCTTGGAAAGTGTCCTCCTACATGTCCTCCTTTTTGATATTGGAAGACTAATCTGTAAATGTCCGTATTCGATCGATGCAGAGTATATCCATTGCGTGTGATGTGATGTATTTATATCTCAATGAGTACTTTTTTCTTACAAATATGACCTGGAAACTATTATGCTAAGTGAAATAAGCAAGGCAGAGAAAGAAAAATATATGACCTCACTCATTTGAGGAATCCAATGAACTGAGGAACAGAATAGAGGCAGAGGCAGGATCAAAGGGACCAAAGGGGAAGGGGATGAGAAGATGGGATCAGAGAAGGGAAAGAGATTGGTGAAATTATACACATAACACAGCGTTATAGAGAGCAGGAAAGCAAATCCTGGAAGAAAAGGGGGAGGGCATTATGGGTAGGGGGCAAGGGGGATGTTGAGGGGAATACAGGGATGGGAGTAAATGTATGCGTATTCGGTTGGACACTTGAATCTATGTAAACACAATAAATTTAAATCAATAAAAAAATTAATAGGCATGTAAGCATAATTACAATATAAAATATTACAAATTTTATTACGCATTTATCATATTATAATGTATTATTGTTGCAATGAATAAAATTTCTTTTATTTACGATACTGTTTTCTTCAATTTATTTTTGTCCTTTTCATTGTAAAAAAGTTGGTCATCTTACATTAGACACAATGGGCAACACATATTTGGGGGGGAACGGTAAGATTTTAATTAATGGAAAACAGCACATCAGGATGTAACTGTCAATTCTAAAACTTCACCTAAAGTTTATAGAATCCAGCAAGTACAGCGTTTCTTTTTGGAGTGATCAAAATATTCTGAAATTAGACAGCGGTGGTAGCTGCAAAAATCTGTGAATACATTAAAAATACTGTATACTTTCTTTAAATGAGTGCATTGTATGGTATAACTTTAAATGAGTGAATTGTAGGGTATATTAATTTTATTGCAATAAAGCTGTTTTTATAAATTTTATTTTGCTCAGAAAATGTTTCCTGCCTTCCAAGGTAATGTATAAAAAGGAAAACTTAAATGTTACTTTTAACCTTTACATTTGCCAGACCCTTCCCCCCAACAGGTATTGGAGGTACTATAAAATCAAGTGACATTTTAAAAACAAATACATAGCCATCATTTATTAAAAATAACTCCTAAATAGGTAGTGCATTCTTTAATGCAGTTACCAAATTTTGCTGATTATCTCATTCCTTTACTAACACCACATCTTCCTCTTCCTTGTACTAAAGTAATGACAGCTTCTCCACAATCCTTACACTGGTTAGGAAGTCAACAGCTTTTTCTTGTTTCTCAACACTGCTGTTAAGAATCAAAATAAAATGAAAACTGCAAGTATTTACATAAGAACTAAAAGACATTTATTGCTATATTCCACATACCTAATGCTGGATGAAACTAAACACTATATAGTTTTTTCTAAAGCAAACAGAATACTAATTAAGTCCGACCTGGATAATATCACTTACATGTCCCAAAAGAATTTCTTCTAGGACTCACATACTTATATAACTCTAAAGTACCAGTTTGCCTTTTAACAAAAACTTTTCAATTACAGTTTACTTTCAGTATTATTTTGGATTGGTTTCAGATGTACAGCATAGTGTTTAAACAACTGCATTCTCCTTACAAAGCGCCCTCCCATACTTCCAGTACCCAGACCCAGTTGGCACCATACATAGTATTACAATATGACTGACTATATTTCCTATATTGTACTTTACATCCCTGTGAACTGTTTTGTAATTACCAATTTGCAGTTCTTAATCCCTTCACATTTCTCCTAGTCCCCCAAAACTCCTTCCCCTCTGGCAAAAATCAGACCGTTCTCTTAAGTCTATGAATCTGTTTAATTTTGATCGTTCACTTATTTTGTTCATAACATTCCGCATGTAAGCGAAATCATGTAATACTCGCCTTTCTCTAACTTATTTCACTGAATATACCAGTCATGCTGTCGTAAATGGTAAGATTTCACTTTTTTATGGCCAAGCAATACTTTATGTATCAGTGGTAGTCAACTTGGTCCCTACCACCCACTAGTGGGCATTCCAGCTTTTATGGTGGGCAGTAGCGGAGCAAAAAGTATAAATAAAAAGATAGATTTAACTATAGTAAGTTGTTTTATAAAGATTTATTCTGCCAAACTTAGCGAAAACCCAACATAAAGTACTTGGTAAGTAATTATTATTATATGCTTTAACTTGCTGTAACTCTGCTTTATAAATTTTATAAAGTGAAGTTACTTCCCTACTTTATAAATCACTATGACTGTGGAACTGGTGGGCGGTTAGAAAATTTTACTACTAACAAAGATACAAAAGTGGGTGGCAGGTATAAAAAGGTTGACTACCCCTGGTATATATATATACCACCACATTTTTAATCTACTCATCTATTGATGGGTAGGTACCTGGGCTGCTTCCCAATTTTGGCTATTGTAAAGAATGCTGCAGTGAACATAGGGGTGCATATACTCTTTCAAATTAGTGTTTTGGGTTTCATCAGATAAGTACCCAGAAGTGGAACTGCTGAGTCATACAGCAGTTCCATTTTGAATTTTCTTGTGGAACCTCCATAGTTTTCCACAGTAGGTGAACCAATCTGCATTCCCACCAAGTGCACAAGGGTTCCCTTTTCTCCACATCCACCCCAACACTTCTTATTTGTGGACTCATTGATGAGAGCCATTCCTTCAGGTGTGACAACGCTTCCTAACAAAATCTAAACTGAGGAGTAGATAGATATCCAAGATAGTTATGTGGACCAGAAAAACATGTATTCAATCAACAGATGTTTGCATTCCAAATATGCAACAGGCGCTGATGTATCTTATAAGTCAGAATTATTGCTTTAAAAACTCTGAAATGCAGTGAACCACCAAGTTAAAAATAAAAAAATCAAGTTAATGATAGCAACCAATTCTTTGAGCACTTTCAAGTTTCTCCCCTTGCAGAACTTATATTCTACTAGGAGGCAGACAAACAGCAAACAGTATTAGATAATACTGTGAGGAAAATCAAGCAATAGAGAGGTAGTATAACTGAGGGAGAAAAGGTAGAAGGTTGTGTTCCCTACTCAAATCCCTCCCAGCCCACCTCTCTCCTAGTTAAGAGCCTCCTGCTTTAGAAGCAGGACAAATCCCTTCATTTCTGAGGAAATAGGGCTAATCCTTGGCCCCAGGCAGTGAGTCATTAGGGGGCTCAAGTCAGGATTTTTCTCAAACTAAAAACTTAAGAGCCTTGAAATCAATTTAAATATTTTATTTATTTTAGAGAGAGAAAAGGAGAGAGAGAAACATCAGTCTGTTCCTGTATGTGCCCTGACCAGGGAGCAAACCAGCAACCTCTGCACTTCGGGATGATGCTCTAACAAACCTTGTTATCTGGCCAAGGCTACATTTTGAAATCAGTTTAGACCAAGAGTTTATAATCAGGAGTTCATGAATTTAAGATTAAAAAAATAGTAATTTCACCAACATTCCCTTAATTCACCAACGAATAAGCAACACAACACAACATTTTTGACAGTGTCTAGGACTTTGTACCAAGAGAAATCACAGATTTCGTATTACAATTGTTGGACACACCTCAAAATATCACTTACAACAGTTTGAATAGTTGCTAGACCACGTTATTGAAAGTGCTAATAAAGAAACATATTACTTATTACAACAAACTAGTTGACAGTTTGAAAGCTAGATTACAACATTCTGATATATTTGAGATTGTCCTGTGCATTTACTTTGTGAGTTTAAAAATACTAGGTTGAGCCTGGCCTGTGGTGGCACAGGGGATAGTGTGTTGATCTGGAACACTGAGGTCGCCAGTTCAAAGCCCTGGGCTTGCCTGGTCAGGCACATATGACGAGGAAGCAATGAACAACTGGTGTAAAGTAAGTATGAGTTCATACTTCTCACTCCCCACCACATGTCCTCTCTCTGTAAAAATGAATAAATAAAATTTTGAGGAGTCTACAGCTTCAGACATTTTAACTAAAGGGTCCACACCACAAAAAAAGGTTAAGAATTCCCAAATTTAAAGGTCATAACCAGAAGTTCCAAATGAAATAAAGGACAGAAAATAGCAGTAGGCATAATGATAAAGTATTGGTTGTAAAATTATTTCAGTTACAATACATACATATATCTACATATACAATGGTGATGCAAAATAGGGCATCTCTTAGGGATTGCAGATCAAAAGAACTTAAAAGGCAGTGGTCTAAACCTAACTTTGTACAAAAATGCCCGTACTCTTCATTTTATTTTTAACAAATATGACCTAGTTCTCCCTAAAAAAAACTATGGTAAGGTATTCTAGGCATCCTCTACTTTTACATTCTGGATTAAAAAAAATTCTCCTCCTTCCTGCCTCAAATTGATGGCCGTGACTTTTACTTGTAGTCCAAGAGAACCACTTGGTAAGCATGGCAGAGACAAAACAAACGGAACCTACCTATACTCACAGGGACAATTTGCAGGTAAACCTCATAGTAAGGAAAAATAAACCACAATCTGTTGACGTTTTCTATTACCTGCAGATGAAATGCTCCTAACAGACAAAGGCGTTATTACGAACAGAGTGATTAACCAAGACTTCTTTGAGGGGTAACATCTGAGCATCATGCATTAGGAGATCAAGAAAAGCATCCCAGGCAGGAAAAGTCATTAAAAGGAGAAAAGTAGATGACGTCAGAAAAGTAGTCAAGAGCCAGACCACGTAGGACCCAATAAGTCACAAGGAGCCTTCCGACTCTTCCTATGGACTGCCATAAGCACACAAATACACCCCTCATAAAAACAAAAACATTTCCCAAGTTGGCACAAAAGATAAAGGAAAGGGATACCTCATTTAAAAACTTGGCTTTAGCCTGACCTGTGGTGGCACAGTGGATAAAGCATCGACCTGGAAATGCTGAGGTCGCTGGTTCAAAACCCTGAGCTCACCTGATCAAGGCACATATGGGAGTTGATGCTTCCTGCTCCTCCCCTCCTTCTCTCTCTCTCTCTCCTATCTAAAATGAATGAATAAAATAATAAAAGAGGCCCTGGCCGGTTGGCTCAGTGGTAGAGCATCGGCCTGGCGTGCAGAAGTCCCGGGTTCGATTCCCGGCCAGGGTACACAGGAGAATCTCCACCCCTCCCCCTCTCCTTCCTCTCTGTCTCTCTCTTCCCCTCCCGCAGCGAGGCTCCATTGGAGCAAAAATGGCCCAGGCGCTGGGAATGGCTCCTTGGCCTCTGCCCCAGGCGCTAGAGTGGCTCTGGTCGCACCGCGATGCCCCGGAGGGGCAGAGCATCGCCCCCTGGTGGGCAGAGTGTAGCCCCTGGTGGAAGTGCCGGGTGGATCCCGGTCGGTCGGGCGCATGCAGGAGTCTGTCTGTCTATCCCCGTTTCCAGCTTCAGAAAAATACAAAAGTAAATAAATAAAAATAAAAGAGCATTCATTTATAAAACAAAACAAAACAAAACTTGGCTTTAGATACCCAGCTGTCCCTTGAAGCATTATTAGTAGCGGTTTTGTAAAAATCTAACAAAGAATTAAAAGTGTAGATAAATCATGTTTAAGTCAAGTAAATATAAATCGAATATTAATAAAGAACTAACAATGAAATAGGAAAATGTTCATCATATAACATGGGGAAAAATCTTATAGACCCATTTTTATTAAAACAAAAGCTATAAGAAAATATAAAAATGTTTATAGTGGTTATCAGGTGGTGAGATTATGCATGGTTCTTAATTTCCTCTTAGATTTGTTTAATTCAAATTAACTATCACTGGCCTGACCAGGCGGTGGCGCAGTGGATAGAGCGTCGGACTGGGATGCCAAGGACTCAGGTTCGAGATCCCGAGGTCTCCAGCTTGAGCGCGGGCTCATCTGGTTTGAGCAAAAAGCTCACCAGCTTGGCCTGACCAGGCGGTGGCACAGTGGATAGACCGTTGGACTGGGATGTGGAAGGACCCAGGTTCAAGACCCCGAAGTCACCAGCTTGAGCGCGGGCTCATCTGGCTTGAGCAAAAGCTCACCAGCTTGGACCCAGGGTTGCTGGCTCCCACAAGGGGTTACTCAGTCTGCTGAAGGCCCGCAGTCAAGGCACATATGAGAAAGCAATCAATGAACAACTAAGAAGTCGCAACGCTCAATGAAAAACCAATGATTGATGCTTCTCATCTGTCTCCATTCTTGTCTGTCTGTCCCTGTCTATCCCTCTGACTCTGTCTCTGTAAAAAAATAAAAAATATATAAAACGTAAAAAAAAAAAAGCTCACCAGCTTGGACCCAAGGTCGCTGGCTCGAGCAAGGGGTTACTCGGTCCACTGAAGGCCCGCGGTCAAGGCACATATGAGAAAGCAATCAATGAACAACTAAGATGTCACAATGCACAACGAAAAACTAATGATTGATGCTTCTCATCTCTCCGTTCCTGTCTGTCTGTCCCTGTCTATTCCACTCTCTGACTCTCTCAAATTAACTATCACTTACTTCATAATCAGAAATACAAGCCTCAAAAATTGCAAGTTTTTAAAAATGGCTCACTAAATGTAATGTGGCACCCTAGATGGAATCCTAGAACAGGAAGACGTGGAGTAAAAACTAAGGAAATCCAAATAAAGTATAGGTAGTAATAACGTGTCCATATTGGTTCATTGGTTGAGTCAAATAAATGATAAGAATTTTAGGATCTTAAAAAGAAAACTGGGTGAGCAGTACAGGTAACTTTCTTTGCACTTTTCTGTAAATCTGAGACTATTCTAAAATAAAAAGTTTATTTTAAAAAAATGTTTAAGTCCTTTCCTAAGATTCTTCATGTGGGCAATACAGATAGAAATCATTATCAAGGAAAGGCAGAAAAAGGGAAAGGGTGTTTAGGAAGAGAGAAGATCCTATATGCTGGAAAGTTCAGGGCTAAATATTCTGTATAATATGGGGTGGTACAAAAGCAGGTGTACAAAAGAGGCGCTGGCACACAACAGGCTCTCACCTGCTGCAGAGAAGGCCCTCACTTATTTTACCATTCTAAGAAACAAGACATTTTAAGGTCTGCCTGACCAAGTGGTAGTTCAATGGACAAAGCACTGATCCACTATGCTGAGAACCCAGGTTTGAAACCACAAGGTCGCCAGCTTGAGCACTGGATCACTGGTTCAGCTGGAGCCCACTCCCCGCCCCCCCAAATCAAGGCACATATGAGAAGCAATCAATGAATAAGAATAACTAAAGTGCCACAACAAGTTGATGCTTCGTATCTCTCTCCCTTCCTGTCTGTCCCGGTCTCTCTCTCAAAAAAAAAGTTACTTAAAAATAGATAAAACATTGAGCACTTACCTTGTACCAGGCATTCTTCTAAAAGTTTTACACATTAACTAATTTATTCCTCACAACAAACCTAGCATGTAAGTACTATTATTATTATTATTATAATTCCCATTTACAGATAGGGAAACTGAAGCCAAAATAAAGTGACTTCCCAACATCACACAGATAACAGTGTTAGAGCCACAGTTAGGATGAATCCCAGTCCTAGCTCTTAAGCCACTCACACTAACCTCCTTTATCATTTAGACATCATACATTATATTTAAAACATTATAAAAGGTACTTCAAATTCCTGTGAACAACAAAGTAAAGGCAACAAGTAATTTTCTGGAGCAGAGGCTGGCAATCTACAATCAACAGGCCAAATCAGGCTCATCACTTCATTTTGTAAATAAAGTTCTATTAGAATACAGATGACAGATTATTTTGCCCTTAAGAGGAAAGTGATTATGACAGCAACTGCATGACCTGAAAAAGCCAAAAATATTTACTATTTAGCACCTTGCAAAAAAAAGTTTGCTGACCCATTTTCAAGGATAATATTGTGCAAATCCTCCAATTTCAAATTTACACATTTTTTATCACTATAATAAAATGTAACAGTTACAACTTACCAAGTATATACTATTTATGTAAGAGCCTAACACCAACAATTTTATATCCAAGTAAATTAAACCTCACAATTTCAATGACCTGCCCAAGACCACATAGATAGAATATGGAGGAGCTCATCTGGTTTGAGCAAGGTTCACCAGCTTGAGCCCAAGGTCACTGGCTCGAGCAAGGGATCACTCAGTCTGCTGTAGCCCCGATGGTCAAGGCACATACGAGAAATCAATGAACAACTAAGGAACCGCAACGAAAAATTGATGTTTCTCATCTCTCTCCCTTCCTGTCTGTCCGAATCTGTCCCTCTCTCTGTCTTTGCCAAAAATAAATAAATAAATAAATAAATAAATGCACAAGTCTGGCTTCAAGCTCCTATTTTTTTTGATACTGCCTTCAAAACCTGTAAATGTGTACTGCCATGGAAAACCAAATATTTCTATGAAAACTAAAGTTACATGGTAAAAATGTCAACTTTAAAATAAACTGTGCCCTGGCCGGATAGCTCAGTTGGTTAGAGCATCATCCTGAAGCACAGAGGTTTAACAGTTTGATTCTGGTCAGGGCACATACAGAAACATATCAATGTTCCTGTCTCTCTCTCACTCTCTCCCTTCCTCTTTCTAAAATCAATTAAAAAAAAATAAACATTTAAAAACAAAATGTTAGCCCTGGCCGGTTGGCTCAGCGGTAGAGCGTCGGCCTGGTGTGCGGGGGATGTGGGTTCGATTCCCGGCCAGGGCACATAGGAGAAGCGCCCGTTTGCTTCTCCACTCCCCTCCCTTCCTTCCTCTCCGTCTCTCTCTTCTCCTCCCGCAGCCAGGGCTCCATTGGAGCAAAGATGGCCCGGGCGCTGGGGATGGCTCCTTGGCCTCTGCCCCAGGCACTAGAGTGGCTCTGGTCGCGGCAGAGCGATGCCCCGGAAGGGCAGAGCATCGCCCCCTGGTGGGCAGAGCGCCACCCCTGGTGGGCGTGCCCGGTGGATCCCGGTCGGGCGCATGCAGGAGTCTGTCTGTCTCTCCCCGTTTCCAGCTTAAGAAAAAAAAAAAAAAAAAAGAATTCATAAAAAGAAACACAGAACAGAATAAAAATATATTTACTCAGTAAACACTTGTCCACCCTCGGAAAAGCACAGCCTCATCAACTCCTTGTCTAGAATGTCCACCTGACTCCATCTCCATTCCGCCTACCAAGCCCCCATCCCCCGGAGACTGCTAACCCATGTAAAGTACCACACAGCCAAGGGAAAGATTCAATAGAGGTTAGTTGCTGCCACTATTTAGAATGCCTTTTCTTATCCTTATCCCATTAATCTCATGCCAGTGCACTGATCTAGGTCACTATTAAAATATATTATACATATTTACAGGAAAATATATCAGAAGGGTAATGAGGAATTAAATTTGGAATTCAGTGTAGTCAAGTATACATGGACGCAGATAATATAACTATTCCGAGAAATACCTTGGTAATATTTTTACCATGTTCTGTATTCCATCTAGTCACTTGATGAGACATCTGGGTAATGTCTCAGAATTCAGTTTGATAGGTTTTTTGTTTTTTTTGTGGGTTTTTTTTGTATTTTTCTGAAGTTGGAAACGGGGAGGCAGTCAGACAGACTCCCGCATGTGCCCGATCGGGATCCACCCGGCATGCCCACCATGGGGCGATGCTCTGCCCATCTGCGGCATTGCTCTGTTGCAACCAGCACCATTCTAGCACCTGAAGCAGAGGCCACAGAGCCATCCTCAGCGCCCGGGCCAAGTTTGCTCCAATGGAGCCTTGGCTACAGGAGGGGAAGAGAGAGACAGAGAGGAAGGAGAGGGGGAGGGGTGGAGAAGCAGATGGGCGCTTCTCCTGTGTGCCCTGGCTGGGAATCGAACCCGGGACTCCTGCACACCAGGCCGACGCTCTACCACTGAGCCAACTGGCCAGGGCCCAGTTTGATAGGTTATAATGGTTAATTTTGTTATCAAGTTTACCACCCTCCCTATAAAACTATTAACTCAAGGCCAAGGACTGCATCTTTTATATTTTCATAATCCCAAAATAGACCTAGGATTTAAATAAAAAGTGTGCTAAAATATTTATAATACATACCATTTGCTTATTGTTCACACACATTAATTCTACCTCCATTGCTAACTGCAGACTAATGCCACTAAGAGCAGAGATGTCCTAAATGACCATTTCTCTAGGTCTGAGAGTATTGGTAATGCAATTCAGGCAACACCTTTAAAAGAAAATGCAGGAAGCAGTGGCTGAAACCAAGATAATTTCTTCCCTTGCACCATAATTATAATACTATAGCACTTAAAACAACTGTAGAATTTTTAGAACTGTTTTAGTAAATTCTTGACTTTATATTCCTTAGAAGAACTGTAGATTAAGCCATTCCTAATTTTAAAACTCTCTTAAAAGAAAAATGGGAACTACCCAAATCCTTTACTATCAAGTTAAAAATTTAAATAAACTCAGCAGGCATCCTGAGAAAGTTTTAAGTTTCTCTGAATATAGTAAATTCTCAAAAGTTAATTATGCAATTATGAATTAATTTTCTTAGTAACAAGAAAACAAAAGCATTAATAAGCTCAATGTAAGCAAATACAGGAATGAAGTAGAAAGTCCACTCCACAAGCCTGACCAGGCGGTGGAGCAGTGGATAGAGCGTCGGACTGGGATGCGGAAGGACCCATGGTTCGAGACTCCAGGGTTGCCAGCTTGAGCGCAGGCTCATCTGGCTTGAGCAAAAAAAGCTCACTAGCATGGACCCAAGGTCACTGGCTGGAGCGGGGGGGTTACTCAGTCTGCTGAAGGCCCGTGGTCATGGCACATATGAGAAAGCAATCAATGAACAACTACAGTGTCGCAACAAAAAACTGATGATTGATGCTTCTCATCTCTCGCCCTTCCTGTCTGTCCCTATATATCCCTCTATCTGACTCTCTCTCTGTCCCTGTAAAAAAAAATTAAAAAAATTTAAAAAGGAAAGTCCACTCCACAGAAGACAAATGCTGCTAGTCCAGCAAACATTAAGTTTACCGATTCTTGGGCCGATCCAAGAAACATAACTTAAATATCATTTAAAAGAGGTGCTACAACAAAGATCCCAAATGATGGTCTACTATCCCTTCAGTAATTCCTCCCAGTAGTGCTTAGTTTGTGTAATGAAAAGATACCTGGAAAAAAATGGCATGGCCTAATATACAGGCAGCTGAAAAGTAACACTAGACGGTTAGAAGAGGCAGACCCAGATTATTTTACAGCGCACCACACCAAAGGCTGAATTCCCCGAGTCTTACCTCATAGCAGCAATTGGCAGGGCAAAACTTTTCAAAAGACAGGGTGAAGAACAGAGTAAAAAAGGTGACTCTGCAATTAATAGTCAAGTTTCTAAGAAAAGTCTCTCGAGGCCAAAATGTGAAAACCTACACTAAAGTTCCTAATGATAGTCGAGAAATATTTATAAAACAGGTCTGATCACAAAGTTAAGTACTGAATCTTCTCAAAATTCAGACTAATTGTTGCCATCTACTGGGAGTAGGGCACAGATGCTTTTGGATCTGGGAAGAAGGAGTAGAGATAGGTCAAATTTTCTCTGGACACTAAGCAGTTTTCTCTTGGTGGGTAGAAGAAATGAAAATATTTACTTCAAAAAGGCAAAAAATAGAAAACTGCCTAA
This sequence comes from Saccopteryx leptura, assembly GCF_036850995.1. NCBI lineage: Eukaryota > Metazoa > Chordata > Mammalia > Chiroptera > Emballonuridae > Saccopteryx > Saccopteryx leptura. The sequence continues at coordinate 112,557,870 of NC_089509.1, forward strand.
TTGTCTTGTAGAAAAATGGGCACTCTTGCCTGCTGTAGCAGTGAAATAGACTTCACAAATATTTTTATTCTAAAGTCCACAGAACACCACAAATCTTGGCCTATACAGCCTTGACAGGTATAAAGTCATAACCTTGCACTAACAGCTGGCCTATCTCCACGTAAGAATCCAATTAATTCAAACTGCAGTCAGCAAAGTCTATAAGAACACTCTAGAAACAAAAGCTACTGAAAAAAGGTAAATATTATGGTTACCAGACCCCTACATAAAATGTTATTCTCTTTATTTTCCCTTCAGCTGCCATCTAACCTCATTTCTCATTTTTAAAGTCCTGTTGGACATACTTTTATAAAAGTAAAAGGGGTAACAAAGTCTACTAAGACATTAGCCAGCATTAAAATATTTAACGTGATTAAACAGAGTAATATTAACTTGCACTTTTTAAAAGCATGTAAATACTTAAACCACAATTCACTTTTATTTTAAACATTTTCTACTGCATTAGATGCTAAGCAAAAGTTTTCCCATGTATAAGACTGACAAATTATGGCATAATTCACAAAAAAATCATGTTATTAATTCTCAAACAGTACTGAATTTTTTTTTTAAATCTCTGAATAAACAGTTGACTGTATTAAGACAAAATGATTCCAGCTTGAAGAATTCGGAACTAAGGAACTAGAATCATCAGACACTTAATCAGCTCCTGCTTACTGAACAAAACTATTCTAACTATATATTACATAGGGAAACTGAACAAATTTTACCTCCACTGCTCCTAAAGCCCCAAAACTTAACACAAAAACCTTTATCTGTAGTCCAAAAATGAAAGCAATTTCATTACAAGATAAAGAAGATAAAAAAGCACGTTTTTCTTTTCAGTTCATTTACAAAATAAGTATTTTGTATCTTTTTCATGTTGTCTTTGCTTATTCAGGAATCAACAATTTAACATGTCTGTTAAATCTAGTTTCTTAATTTCCCACTTGAGAACCTCAATAATCTCAGCCCAAATTTCCTGTAATTTCATCAATGTGGACCCTCTATTCCAAAGAGCCAGTTTATCTTAACATCAGAGCCTCGCCAAAATTAGCTACCCGGTCTTCTATACCTATCCAAACAATCGGCCGGTTCACCTCCCTCCTCTCCCCACGCAGTCCTCCTCAGAAACTTCAACCCAGGGCTGAGTCTCTCTCACCTTCTGAGTACCCACTGTATAAAACTCAACTTTGTACTTCTGTTCCATGCTGTGTTCTATTGTCATAATTTGATTCACCTGCAATAAAGTACACTTCAACATAAGAGATCTCATTGCATAAATCTCTTATTTCTCCTCAGCACTCTCCAAGAGGATAGAAACCTTGTATGAAACCAGAAATACACACACGAGTTACTGGTGAAATATAAATATTTATATAATGGAGGTGCTTCCAAAACTCAGTAGAGCCAAAAATTGTACCCTAATTCATCTGTTCCTTAATTTAGATTTTCATTTTGAGGTTTCCCAAATGCAGGAAACCTCCAATTGGAATATATACGGAATACTTCTCTATGCTAAATACTATACTATATATAGTTATTGAGTTAAATTAGACAAAATAAGCGATTATCAACTAAATGAAACATTAATGGAACTCAGATGACAACTACATTTTTTTCTAGATTCTTACTTACAATTTAATTTTAATTAATTTTAATTTATTGTGTTAACATGGATTCAAGTGTCCCACTCAATATAACACCCTCACCTCCAACCATGTGCCCCCCATTACAGCCCCTTTGTCCTCCTCCCCCTAAATCCCTCCCTTCCCTCTGGGATTTGCTGTCCTGTTATCTGTATCTGTGTTACGCATATATAATTTCACTAATTCCTTCACCTTCTCTGATCCCGTCCCCTCAGCCCCCTTCAAGAATTACATCTTAAGTCCCTTTCCTATTCCTCCCAGTCCAGTCCTGGTGCACAGTAAACACTCAACATGTACTGGTAAGTAAACTTCCATCTACTATTAAGCCTAAGCACCAAATGCTAAACCTGGAGTAACCAAGTTAATAAAATAGTCTAGCATCTTAACAATGCCTTAAATAACTGATTTTTTTTATATGGAAGTAGCTGATTTTCAGGAGCCTAATTCTGAGAAATTTATATTCATTGTAGGATCCTGCACTCAGCTACCAAAGCCTGAAAATGAGGAAGTTAACAGTAAACTATGGCAATGATGCTAACACTAATTCACAATAGCTTCCTTTTTTTTTTTTTTTTTTTTGGTCACCAAAACAAAGTCTACCACTGCCACTTATCATGTACCATGCATTATGTTAGGAGCCTTCTGCCAGCCACTGTGGGGATAGAATGAGAGAGATCTCTACCCCAAGAAGTCAGAGACCTAGTAAAGAAGATGCAAACAACTAACTATGTGAGACAGTGACCACTCTAAGTGACACAAAGAAAATGATAGAGAAAACAGAAGAGGGGAGAAGAGTGAAGAAGTTTACAGAAGCTACTGCAAAAAAGTGTGGACAGTATATGTAGCAACAGAAATATAAAATGGTGGAAGGGTATCAATCCAGGGAAGCAATCAAAGCTGGTGCTGAAGTTTCTGAGTATGTTCAGAGAGGAACAAACAGCTCAATCTGACTGCATGTAGCTAAGGTACAAAACCAACACGATTACCAAATACTGGGGCCACAGCAGAAGTTGTAGCATTTTCATGTATCTGCTATTTACAAAGCAACTCCAAGCACTTGGTTTTCAAGAATTCTAAAAAGGAGGTAGGGGAGGCCTTCAACATATGATCTCCATGAACCTGCTCTTTAAGGACACAAAGTGGCTTAAATTACAACTCAACAGTGAATTTCAAATAGGCTCCCTGTAAAACTCACTTTGGGTTTCCAGGGCATCACACATGTTTACCAGCTTCTTCAAAACGAGTTAATTTGACCTTAAGAAGATGGCACAGGTACATCTATTTACTCAGCATGCTGCCCAAGGGTAGAATGAGTAACAGTTTTAAAGTCAGGGTAGAACTCATTGGTTATAACAGCCAACAAGTTGGTTAAAATACACATTGAAACGCTGTAATGTCAAGTATTACAGGCTTGTAGATAGACATTTCAGCTTGTTAATAGCCTTCAAAAACCTACATGGGTAAAAACATCATTTATAAAAATTAAGAAACAAAGAGAAGTGATGTATAAAACTCAACCTTATATTCAATAAATATACACATTGCATCAAAACATACTTAGATACTCAATGTTGCATTTAAATGATCAGCTAGTATATGTAATAGACAATTAAAGAATAGGAAATGGCTTGCCTTAATTTTTTTAATCTGTATGATTTAAAACAACTTGCAGTCTCTAAAATATATACCAATAGATTAAAAACAAAACTCCCCAAAACTTTTTAGCATTAACAATAATCCAAAAAGTTTATCAAAACAAATAGGACATTAAGTCATTACAAAATATTTTCACTTACTGTATCATTTTATTCTCACAACACTTAGTCCTTCAATAAACATTTAAAGAATTCTTATTATAAGTCAGGCACTTAAAGGAATTTATAATCAGCTACGGAATTCCACTGTATACCCAAATATTTTCAAGTAGTATACCTATATAATATAAATATGTTCTAGATAGAAGGATGTTACCAAATGAGGTGATGGTCAATGATGCAATCAATGAACCAGTGGAGGAAGGGCCCTATGTTCCCATCCACCTTTGTAGCCTAATTTCCTAAACACAGTGTTTAGCATATAAATGACAATTAACTCTAGGTTAGGTAGCAATAAACCACATTTTTCAGATCAGGCAGTTGAAACTCATAAAATAAAGGTTAAGTATTTGCCCAAGGACACAAAGACAGAAAAGGCACAGCCAGCACTGGAATCCAGGTCTTTCACCCTCACATCAGACACACACTTTAACAGTGCTGTCCACTAAGGAAAGAACACTGAAGAGCAAGCAGCTCTTTACTCTAGGCCACTGAAATGACTTTCTAAATCAAGCATAATCATAAAACTGGCTATGACCAACAGCTTCTACACACTCAAGACAACACAGGTAAGTCTGCGTAACAGGTAAGCTCCTTTTTCTTTTGGCCAATCCAGTTTAATGAAACTACAAAAACCACAACTAAAATCTAAAAGGCCTCAAAGAGAAACTATTCAACAGACCTTATCAATCTAGGAAAAAACTTCTTTTGTCAACAACCTGAAACTATCAATAAATTAGGATAGATTTAATTTAAAAACTGCATTGTTTAAAATTAAGTTTATTGGGGTAACATCACTTAATAATATAAATCTCAGGTATACAAAGGAACTGAATTTTCAAAAATCCAGGCCTTTAGCCAAGTTAAATTGTATTGAAATCAAAATCAAAAGACTGGTTCAGCAGCAAGCACCCAATATATACAGAGTAAACTAGCAGGCTAGGCAGAGTTGTAAAAGACAGCTAGGGGTTTATGCCTTTGAGAAATCTGTAATATAGATATTTAAACTGCACACAGGCACTATAAAAAAATACACAAATGGCCTGACTAGGCAGTGGCGCAGTGGATAGAGCGTCGGACTGGGATGGGGAAGACCCAGGTTCGAAACCCCGAGGTCTCCAGCTTGAGCGCGGGCTCATCTGGTTTGAGCAAAAGCTCACCAGCTTGAGCCCAAGGTCGCTGGCTCAAGCAAGAGTCTACTCGGTCTGCTGTAGCCCCCCAGTCAAGGCACCTATGAGAAAGCAATCAATGAACAACAACTAAGGTGTTGCAACGAAAAACTGATGATTGATGCTTCTCATCTCTCTCCATTCCTGTCTGTCTGTCCCTATCTATCACTTTCTCTGACTCTCTGTCTCTGTAAAAAAAAAACAAAAAAAACAAAAACTAACCAAACAAAAAAAAATACAAAACATAAAGCTATGTTTTATATAAAACATGTTAAGGACTAAAACACCAAGATTATAACAATCTACAAATTATATTTATTGTATAACACTCACCAATTCTTATTCTATCCCTCTGTCTAGGCACTCTGTCACAATAGTCATGAAGATGTGAAGAGTTTGTGATTATTAAACTAAATAGCACCCTGAGAAATCCACTGGGGCCAAGATCTTTTCCAACCAAGAAGACTGGTTGCACAGTGGGCAATGCCAAGCTAACATTATTGGTTTGGAATGGAAAGGAAAATGGCTACTATTTTCATTCAGGTTTATGAGTGCACCTTAATGCAAATTTTGCCTTCTGGAAACTCATAATCCAGTCATGGAAACAAAAGCAACACATGTCAATGAATTTAGCACTGCGATCCCAAAATGAAGCAAGCATATCTAGATTCACTGAAACAAGAAATAAAAGTTTTAAGAAAGTGACTTGAAAGGCTGAGTTGAAATGAACCTAAAATGATTTAAAAGAAGGAAAAGTGCACGTCAGGCTAACAGTAGCAAGAACTTGAGTGAAGATGAGAAGAAACAAGCAGGTTGCTTTTTCAACTTGAGGCCATCAAATTCATCAAATTGCATCAGCAAATGAGGAAAAATAAAACAGCAACTGTTACCACATTTGCTCTGAAAGATCCCCACCCATCCATTTAAAATTAAAATAAAAAACCTCCCTAGATTCTATAAATAAAATTGAGATTCCAAAATGTTGTTCCTTAATTGTAGTCTCTGATATTAGATAGGCAGTTTCAAAAGAGCCACAAACCAAGAATAGGTACAAATTCTGTGAATAATAAAATTGTAAAAAACAAAGTGCTGGAGAGGATGTGGAGAAAGAAAACATTCATGCACTGCTGGTGGGAATGCAGACTGGTGCAGCCGCTGTGGAAAACAGGATGGAGTCACCTCAAAAAATTAAAAATTTTGGACTGCGTTATGACCCAGTGATTCCACTTCTGGGTATTTATCAAAGAAACATGAAAACATTAATTTGAAAGAATATATGCATCCCTATGTTCATTACAGCATTATTTACAACAGTGTTTTTTAACCACTGGTCCACCAGATTTTTTTGTGCTGGTCTAAGTTAACCACCCTGATGTTGTATGAAGATTATAGTCTATAATCACTGGGTCTGTAACTTCATATAACATTGGTTAAGTCTCACGAACTGGCACCATTGGCTGAAAACCATAGATTTACAACAGTCAAGATTTGGAAGCAGCCCAATGCCCATTAGTGGATAAAAAAGCTGTGGTACATTTACACAATGAAATTTCTACTCAACTGGTTAAAAGAAAAAAAAAGGAAATTTTACCCTTTGCAACAGCATGGATGGGCCTGTAGAGAATTATGCTAAGTGAAATAAGCCACTCAGAGAAAGATAAGTACCATATGATTTCACTTACACGTGGAATCTAATGAACAAAATAAAATAAGAGACAGACTCAAAGATACAGAGAACAGACTGACAGCTGTCAGAGGGGAGGGAGTTGGAGAAATAGATGAAAAAGATGAAGGGATTAGCAAAAAAAACTCAGAAAAATAGTTGATAAAAAATGTAAAGAAATTTGTTTTAAATTTCTCTAAAGAGAATTACCAAATCTATTCAGTTGGCTGTATGGTAAAAAATTATCTAGCATGGTAATACAAAATAAAAATCTTTTAACAGAAACTGGGCACAAGTTCCACTACTAATTTAGCACCAATTTCACATTATAAAGTGCTGTAACTTATCCTCAAACTACCATCAACCTCCCCCAATCACCACCATTGATAAGAAACTATTATCTTTTTTAAAATGACCTCCAAATAGCTAATATAATTTTCTGAAACTAGTATCTTACACTTATATTGCAGTGTAGTTTTTCACAGCCATTATATTCACTGGGTCTCACAACTACCCAGTGAGATAAGATAGTGATTGCACATCCCCATTTCACAAATAAGACAACTGGAGACCTGATAAGGAAAGTAAAAAGCTCAAGGTCACACAGGTACTTACTGTTAGGGTATGAATTCCCAAGCCAGTATGTATCTTTGCTAGGATGCTGTCTTTAAAATAGGATAAAACCTTATCTAGATAACATAAATCCAGTGATCTTAAATTAGAATGGAAAAGCAAACATTACTTCAAGTTTACTTTGCTAGAAATCATTGATTTTACCCTGGCCTAGCATCTCCCTTCATTTTTTAAATATAATTGTTTTACTTTCGCCCCTTCTAGAACTCTAACTGCCAAAAGTACTCCAAAACTTTTAGAAAGCAAATGAAAAACTAAAACAAAAGTCTGTTCATGGACACAAACTAAATAGTAAATGTCAGCCGAGCAGATTTAAAAACCACTCAAACTCCTGAAAAACAGGGGAACAAATGGAAAAAACGATAATCTTAATTACAGTTCTCCAATTCTTATGGATATTGGCACATTCATAGAAAGGCAGTTGTGGACAAAGCCCACAAACCCCAACCATGTTAATGTGCTCTCTGCTCTCTTAGGCTTAAAATAAATGAAATAAAAAACTCCCCACACAATCGCACAATGATATAAAAGCCACATTAATTCAATATTCCTGGCACTAAACATAGAGCAGGGAGTTTCAAAAGAATTAGAAATTGTTTACTCTAAAATTTACACTTAATAGGAATCCCTTTGCATGATGTAAGTATGAAAATAAGCCTCATTAACACCCTCTGCAACTTATTGTCTCTAAACTACTGATAATTCTACTCCTTAACCCTGTTGTCCCTCCTGCAACCCCCACCACTGTGTAAATGCGACACACACAGGCCTCATATATAGGCCTCTTGCTTTTTTTCTCTTAACAACTAGGACCTTTGTTCCAGACTCGGTTTTTTACCCCACTCAGTAGCTCTTTCAACTCTCTGCCCCGTATATATTTTTGTTTTGTTTTTAGAGAGGAGACTCAACTTGCCAGATCTTTTAAAAATTTAATGCCAAAAATATCTAGAGAGGCTGGAAAGGACTAGAAAGTTACACAGACTACTCAAGGGCCTACAAAACCGAGTAAAGCCAAGGAATCGGGTGATTTAGCAGCCCAGGCAGGATCGGGGAACGCCGACCAGGAAGGGAGACGCTGCAGGGGAGCAGTTGGAAGTCCGCTCAGGTCCGTTTCCCCACGCCATTCACCACCCCCCCACCACCACCACCACCACCACCACGCACACGAACGTTTGCACACTGACACAGTCCCTCCCCCGATTAACTAACGAAGCAGCTGAACTATACCCACAGCCAGACCCGATGCTGAAGCGAAACCTCCCCCAGACCAAACGGCCTTATCGGAAACCAACAAATCTGTCCACGGGCTGAGCAGCAGCCCTTCCCGTTCTCTCCTCACCACACAAGGGTAACCGACCCCCTCCGGTCCCCCAGCTGGAGTTCCAAAGTCTACGTTTCCCCCCACCCCACCCCCACCCCGATTTGCATGTGTTTTTGAATCTTCATTAATTCCTGCCTCTAAAAACAAAATGCAGGCTTTCCCTTAATTCTGAGGAAGGGAACGACACGGAGGGCAGGATTGGGGGGTTTTACCACCTTCGTTATTTGAACTCCCCCTAACTTGTTCCTGAACTAGAAGCCCACACTGTGGAGAAGGGCGGCGGAGAGAGGGTGAACTGAAGGCACAGACGTTAGAATAGGTTTTATGTAATCCACATATAAATAAATTAATCGCCTGACTCGCTTTGAATGCTATAATACGGTTGGAGTGACAACTGGTCCACCCCCCCCCCCCAAGTCCTGGACCCCTCCTCCCAATTCCCATTCCACCCTTTAGAAGGATGCTCGACTCAGCTCAGCCAAGTTTCTCGGCCTCTCGCATGCCCGCCGCCCCCAGCACGCCCGTGCCCGTCTCGTCGCCGGCCTCCCTCAGCCTCAACTTCCCCGACTCACACAGCTGCCGGGCGCGGACCCCGCCCCCCGCCCCCCGCCCCCAACCGTCCCCCGGGACAGAAAGCCCCTCACCGCGGTCGAAAGTCACTCCGGCCTCTCCCTCGCTGACCCTCGCTTCTCTCAACTGTTGTCACTCGAGCTGCTCCCTACTTTCCATTTCCGGGCCGTCCCCGGTCCTGGAGCCTCCCCTCTCCCGGTTTCCGGGCCCCCATCCCATTTCCGGGGAACCCTGGCCGTCCTCACACCCCCCACCTGCACTTCCGGCCCCCCACTTTCTCTCTTCCTAGACGCCCTCCACGCTCCCAAGCCCACTTCCGGGCCCCCCCCGCACCCCTCGGGGCTGCCTCACCCCGGTTTCGTGAAGGGCCCTCCTCATTGCGGGGGGCCGGAGGGAGGGACGCAGCGACACCCCCAGCTCCCGCCGGCTCCGGGTCCCTCCGGCCGCGGTCGCCCTCGAGCGCCGCGCCAGTCAGCCCCCGGCCCGGTCCTTCCGCGCCGCCGCCGGGAGCAGGCCGAGCGGGGGCCGAGTCGCCGCGATGACACAACCGGGCTTCCTGGGACTTTCGGTTCCAGCTCCTCCCCGCGCCCGTCACCCCCCCCCCCCAAACCTCAGCACATCCCCCTCCCCCTATGCCTGGCCCCAACGCTCGCCACTGCGCCCCGGTTACCTAGTTGGGCCCCAAAGTCTCCGGTCCGGACTCGGTGGCGCGGCAGCAACTTCCACTCGCTTCCCCCCACCCCCCCGACGGCGGCGGCGGCGGCGGCTCCTCGGGTCTCTTCAATTATCAGCTGAGCCGCAGCACCGCGGCCGGCGTGCGCCTCCGCCCGCGCCGCCTCCCTGCCGCCCGTTCCAACGCCGTCCGGGAACTACTTTGCCCTCCGGCTGAGCTGACGGGCTGGCGCGCGGGAGAGGCCCCGCTGCCTACTCGCGGCCCATCACATCGCCCCGCCCGCCTGCGACGCCCGGCCCGACTTCCCCGGCGGCCTGCGGTCTCCTCCCGACCCCTTCGAGGGACCAGGAAGGGAAGTGGGAGGCTTCACTTGATATCCCTCCGCCGGGGTCACCCCCCGCCCCTCCGTGGTAGCAGGAACTAATTCCCCTTCGGGTCACCGGAGACCTGAGGTGGAAATTTCACAGACCCGAGTTCCCTCAGACCTTGGGAAAAAAGGGACGTCACCCCAAGTTAGAAACCCCCCGTCAACTCACAAGCGGGGTTCGATTGAAACTAGGGCTTTGGCCTCCTGACCCCAGTCAAGCCCCGCCCCTTCCTGGTTGTCTTAGCGACGACGGTGGCGTCCCAAGATGGCGTCGTGGCTACCGGAGACTCTCTTCGAAATTGTAGGACAAGGCCCAGCGCCGAGCCAAGACTATTACCAGTTACTGGTCACCCGATGCGAGGCAAGTGCGAGGCGCGGTTTACCCTCCCAACTCACTACATTTTGGCCCCGGGGGGAGCCCGGAACGCGGGCCGCGCTAGGCCGAGAAAGACGGTGGTGGCCCGGCGGAAGCGCCTGGTCCCAGCTCCGAGCCGGCAGATTTCCTCCTCGTCACCTCGGCCTCCTCGGTCGGCCCTGCGGCCCGCCGGTCCCTTCCCAGCGCCGGCCTGGCTCGTCCCGGGTGAGCTTTCTTTGCCTCCCGACCACCCCGCCGTCTCCCTTCCTGCCCGCCGCAGTTCCTACCCGTCGGGTTCTCTCCGCGCGGAGAGAAACAGGCGTCCCGGGCTTGCGTGCCGCCTCACCTCAGCGTGGGAAGGAGGGAAAGAAAGACTCAGCCAAGTGTCCCGAGGAGGAGCCGGCGGGGGCGGGGGGAGAGGGGACGATCTCTTTCCCAGGGTAGAGCTTAATCCTGGGGGATGTTTTTTAAAGCACACTGTGGTCTTGACGTGTACCACGGCCACATCGTAACTTCCTTATTTCTAGGGGGGACCGATCGTAGAGAGGCTTGGCCCTTACCTTTCGGGGAGCCCCTGGGTCCCTTTGAAAGTGTGCGGGGGAGGGGGGGGTGGGGCTGGGGGGGGGGGTACGACAATGTTCCAGCGGCTCAGCCCCACCCAGAATGACATCTGCTCCACCACGATCAGACCGAGGATTCGGTTATCGCCGGAGTAAAAGTAACCATCGGCCTATTTTTATGACTCCTCTGGCTCTGGAAGGTGGGCTTTTGGATGATTTATTGTGCCCCTGAGGGGATGAACTTGAACTGGACCTCCCCCCTTCCTCTCCGATTCCCGGCCGAGTGTACGCCTGTCACGGAGATAGGGATTCCTGCACCTTGCCTTTTAATAGAGGGTATTCCTATAAAATGAAATTTAGAACTTTGTAGGGATTTGTTTTGGTACAGATAGTGAATATTTTATCAGTATTTCCATGAGCCCTTTAAATAAAGTAGGCAGAGAATGGTTTTTAGTAGCTTCAAAATCAGCTTTTAAAGTCGAAATAATACATATTTTGTTTTCTAAAAATCTAAAATTTATAAATATTACAAGAGTAATGTTAATATTGCCACGTGACAGCCTATCAAAAATAAATATTTAATTAAACTTTTTTTAGACATTTTTACACAATTGGAATTTAATTGTTGAAATGTACTTTTTTGTCTAGTTTTCAGGAATGACTATTTTCCATTCACTTTAAGATGTATGGTCCTAGCAATGCTTCACTTTCTAACGTGAGTGATTAAAACTGATCATTTCTTCTTAACCTTTACGACTTCATTTTTTATTTTCACTTACCTCATGTAAAAATGTTCTCATTTTTATTTTACAGCCTTTTCCGTAACTTGTCTTAAAAAAAAATTTTTTTTTTTTTTGAGCATTTCTTTTTCTTGAGGGTCTGGTATTAACAAGTGTACTCTATTTTGTAGGCCTCAAGCTGAATACTTGTTTACTTTATGTTTTAGTAAATTAACCAAAGCGGAGCTCCTGGCAGTAGTTTTCCCCAAGAATGCTTCTGTTGTTGATGTTCTTCAGACTTTGATCTCGAGTCTGACTTGGGCACAACCCTTCCTTTTTACTCCGTTTTATGAAGTCTTCCTCCCACCCCTCACCCTCCACCCAAGTATTCTTCTTTTTTTTTTCTCTTTCTTTCTCTTCATTTTTTCTTTTCTTTCTTTTTTTTACAGGCCAAAAAGTCTCCTTTATTTTAGGCCAATTTTTTTCTGTTAGTTGCTTATGCATAAAACCTTTTCCAGAGATGATCCATTTTCTTTTTTAAGCAGACTAAAAATATATTCACCACGGTTCTACTAGGGACAGTTGATCTTAAATCTGATTAATCCACTCTCTTTTTAAAGTCAGATTTGTTGCAAAAAATAGTAAGCCAAAAAATAGTCTTTCAGTCAACTATCTTGAGAATATGCTATTTTCTAACCACAAGGTAATTTTCCTAAGTCTCAACACAGGAAACCAAACATCTAGCAAGAGGTGGTCAGACATAAATAAGTACTAAAAGACTAGAATTCAGATGTTTTATAGGATGGACTTTTTTTCTGAAGTACCGTTCTAAAACTTATTCTTGTACATTTTTTCTCTCACTTTCTCCCTGCCTCTATTCCCCCAAAAGTTGTGTGTTATTTAAAATATGCCCTAGGTTTAGATTGATCCTTCTTTCACTCTGACTCCCTTTTTTTTATACTTTCTACTGCTTTTGTTTTTATTGGCTTTAAATCCAAGTAACTGCACACTTCACAGGGATTTGAAGGCAGATAACTCCGATTAGTGTCATACCACCATTGCCAAAGTCCAGAATAGAAATGTGCATAAACATTTCCTTTGCCTTCTTGCTTATACAGTAATATTTAAAAATAAAATTCTTTTGCCTGGACTGGGGTGGTACAGTGGATAAAACATCAACCTGAAATGCTGAGATCTTTGGTTCAAAAACCCTGGCCTTGCCTGGTCAAGCAATCGATGAACAACTAAAGTGAAGCAACTATGAGTTGATACTTCTCATTTTTCCATTCCACACCCCCTCAATCCCCGTAAAATCAATCAGTAAAATCTTTTAAAATTTTTTTAGGGCTTACAGAGGCATTCCCAGTTAACAACTTAATAACTTGATGCCATATTTTTGTTTGAGTTTTGTTTTGTTTTTTAAAAGGGTCTTATAGAATACACCTCGGGGTCAATGTAGTTTAATGCTCAAATCTGATCTTTATGATGATGACCCAGAGGCTTAGAAAAATCAGTATACTACTTTCTAAATCAAAGATCCAATTATTCTTATTCTCGCGTCAGTACATATATGCGTATATATATTTGGATTCTGATTTTTTGAAAATTAGTAGTTCATAAAAGTTAGGGCTGGAAAGAATCTTGAGTTTTATTAAGTCCAGGGATATTTTACACTTGGCTTCTAAGAAAGTCTTAAGTTGTGTTCCTAAATGAAGACCCTTTCCTTAATTTTCATCAGCAACTTGGCATTTACTATGGGAATACAAAATATAAGAAGATTCCTGCCTTCAGAGAATTTATCATTTATTCAACCAATGCGTATTGAACACCTTTTATAGGCCAGCTACTGTTCTAGATGCTGAGAAACTGGAACAAACCAAGTTTCTCTTCTCATGAAGCATATATTATGGTGGGGAGAATATAGTTAGTCATTTGATTTATACAGACACTTAAAAGGTTTAACTTTTGTATTTTTTCAGTCCAAAAGGAAAATTGCCAAGTTAATGAATAGCACAGACATTTTAAAATCTGTGAGTCTAGGAAGCAAAAATCACTTTAGAATCAGGAGTTCCGGGAGGATACAATTACAGAGTACTTGCTCTGAAAGTCTGTCCTCTCGGTGCTCTCAAAAGGGAAGTGTGATCAGAATTGGTGGCTTACGTTTAATGTGACAAATACTGAAAAACTGCTAAAAATAGTATCCATATGCTAAGTAGATGAGAATTGGCAGGTATGGCCTCCTGTCGCTAATAAGCCAGGGAGTTGTCCCAAAAGCACAATCATGTTCTATCCAGCAGATGAAAGAAGGAAGAATTGGGTACCAGCTTAGTGTTATTTTTTTATCTGTCTTTCTAAATCCTACTCAAAACTCTAAAAACATAGCTGAAGTTAATATTGCCTGGAAAAAAAATCCAAGAGCTCACTCCCCAAAATTGGCAAATCTTTTTGACATACATTAGAGTTGTAGCACTGAAAACCTGAGGTTGTATGCCAGGCTGTGGCGGCAAATTGTCATCTCAGTGAACCCTGGAAAAGGAATTAAAGAAAACTAGACTGGCCCTCACCAGATAGCTCAGTGGGTTAGAGCATCATCCTGAAGCACAGAAGTTACCAGTTCGATCTCCGATCAGGGCACATACAGGAATAATCAATGTTCCCGTTTTTCTCTTGCTCTCCCCCTTTCTCTAAAATCAATAAAATAAACATTTTTTTAAAAAAAAAGAAAGTACACCAAATAAAATCTTAACCAAGAAAAGCAAGTTGCTGCGTTAAATATCGTATAATCCCGTTTAAAAAACAACTACAGTTTTATTTTGTTTTAAATAAATGTTGGGGCCCTGGCCAGTGGCTCAGTGGATAGAGCATCGCCCAGCATATGGACGTCCCCTATTCAATTCTGGTTTGGAGCACGCAGGGGAAGCAACCATCTTCTCCCTTCTTCTTCCTCCCTGTTTCCATCCCACACCCAGTGGCTTGATTGGTTTGAGCATGGCCCTGCTGAGGATAGCTCCATTGGAGCACATCAGCCTCAGACACTAGAAATAGCTCAGTTGATTCAAGCATTGGCCCAAAATGGGGTTGCTGGGGTGGATCCCAGTCAGAGCACATGCGGGAGTCTGCCTCACTATCTCCCCCCATCTCACCAAATAAATAAATAAATAAAGGAGGGAAAAGGTGGAGGAATGATTGCTTTCACTTTCTGTATTACGTATTTCGGAAAGATCTGAAGTTTCTGCAATGAGCATTTATTTTTATAATTAGAGAAAAGCAATAAAGATTTAAAATGGGTAACTCTCAGAGAAGTTACCCTACTCTGCACCATCTTCCACAGTGAATGAGGGGAAGCTTTAATAACCTGTCACCAAAGATTCCATTATGTTTTGGGGTTTTTTGCAGGTGGGGAAGTGTAAATCTGTAAATTCGGAGGCGGTACAAAATGGATTAATAGTTACTTGGGAAGTTTTCAGGAGATGGTAATGTCTAGAAACTAATGATGTTATATTTTTGCTTCTGTTTTTTATTTTTAACATAGGTAATAATTCTTTTTTTTTTTTTTCATTTTTATTGGAGAGAGAGAAAGAGAAGGGGAGAGAGAGAGAGAGAGAAAAGAGGGGAGGAGCAGGAAGTATCAACTCCCATATCTGCCTTGATCAGGCAAGCCCAGGGTTTTGAACCGGCAACCTCAGCATTCCAGGTCGACACTTTATCCACTGCACCACAACAGGTCAGGAGGTAATAATTCTTTTTGAGAAGCTAAAGTATTGCCCTTTCCCCTCATTGGTTGTGAGATAGTATTAATGAACTACAAAGAGATGTGGAGGGTAAAACAAGGCAAGGTATACTGAATGGGTTTATTTGCTCTCCAGTAAAGCTCAGAGAACAGAATTTGTCAAGTAAACTGAAGTCATATTAAGTATACACCAGATTGCACATTTTGGGGAGCTGAATGGGGTGGGGTGCAATCAACTTGATATTGTGATGGTTTCCCAGGAACCCCTAAATCAGGGGTCCCCAAACTTTTTACACAGGGGGCAAGTTCACTGTTCCTCAGACCGTTGGAGGGCTGGACTATAAAAAAAACTATGAACAAATCCCTATGCACACTGCACATATCTTATTTTAAAGTAAAAAAACCAAAACGGGAACAAATACAATATTTAAAATAAAGAACAAGTAAATTTAAATCAACAAACTGACCAGTATTTCAATGGGAACTATGTTCCTCTCACTGATCACCAATGAAAGAGGTGCCCCTTCCGGAAGTGCGGCGGGGGCCGGATAAATGGCCTCAGGGGGCCGCATGCGGCCCGCGGGCCCTAGTTTGGGGACCCCTGCCCTAAATCATGCTCTGTTGTAGGCCTGTTCCCCCACATAAGGTCCCAAAGAGTCAAATACCGCCTAACCAGGCAGTGGCGCAGTGGATGGAGCATCAGACTGGGATGCGGAGGACCCAGGTTCAAGACCCCAGGCTCATGTGGTTTGAGCAAAGCTCACCAGCTTGGACCCAAGGTTGCTACCTCAAGCAAGGGGTTGCTTGGTCTGCTGAAGGCCCACTGTCAAGGCAGATATGAGAAAGCAATCAATGAACAACTAAGGTGGTGCAACGAAAAACTGATGATTGATGCTTCTCATCTCTCTCTGTTCCTGTCTGTCTGTCCCTGTCTATCCCTCTCTCTGTCTCTGTCTCTGTAAAGAAAAAAAAAAAGGTCAAATACCGTATTTTATCAAATATTTTAACACACTATTTGGTTCAGAATATTTTTTTTATTTTCCTCCTTAAAATCCAGTGTGTCTTATGGTCAGGTGCGTCTTACGGAGCAAAAAATGCGGTACATGGAAAAGGTAAAGCAGAGGCGAGTAAACAGGTTTGCGTCTGCTTACTCTTTCCTTGTCTCTTACGGAACCCTCCCGCTGCTGGCACTGTGTCTGCGGACTTCAAAGCTACCTTGCTCGTTCTGCACAGTAGCCACCAGCCTTAGCCAAAATGTTTTCACACACAAAAATGGCTGCTGCTTTTAAAGCCCAAAGCCAGAGGAATGCTATACTTGCTTTCGTGTATTTTGGTTTGACTTAACCTTCTTGTTCAGCTCTAACTCCCTCACAGTGCCTTGTTTTTCCCTCTGTGATTAAAAGAGGGGCTTTTCCCATCTTCACTGCATTTTAGAACTTCCAGCCCCACGCCTGCCCCTCCGGGAGGGTTTTGGTTTTTCTTGCTGCTCTTTCTGACAGCAGCACCTGCTGTAAACACCCTCCCTGCCCTACAGGTTCGGCCAGGTGTTGATCCCTCTGTGTTACTCTTCTATTCTTCATATCTGACACACTTCAGAAAAATGATCCCCAACCTGTGACAGCCCAGGATGTGCCCCATTAGAGTTGTGAAATTGCTTTTAATCCAAAACTTCCATTCCTTTTCATTTTTAAGTGCCACGTGCTACTTTTTGGAGGAAAGGGGCAAAATAATCCAAACAATGCGATTAAATCTTAAAAAAACAACAACAATACTCAGTGCTTTCCCGTAGTATAACTCAGTCATCAGTAGTGGCTCCTAAGTCCGCATTTCCGAATTACCTGACAGCCTGACGGAGCTCCAGTGTCATCTCTTTCCAGGTCAGTCATTCACTCGGCACCTAGGAGCGCCCACTCAATCTGGGCAGGTCATTGGGTTTCACCCTGCATTGACACAGGTTTGCTTCCTAATTATCTGGGGCAGTAGAGCTCTTAATTAGGAGGCACTGAGTCAGGGATCCTTTTGTTCTTCCTGCTGGTCGGCAAGCTCTTGACCTGGGGCTAGGCGCTTAATTTGTCTGGGCCCCAGCTGCCTCATCAACATAATAAGGTTACCAGTCTGAGATCACTAAGGTGTATTCCATCTCTAAAATGCTATTTCACAGGAAAGTGGTGTTTTGCCCCAGAGAAAGCCGTTTGTTTTTTGTACTTTCTTTTTCTTAGAAAAATTGAGTTTGCATTCAAATTCTTTATCTTTTTTTGCAAGAGAGAAATGAAAAGCATCGACTCATAGTTGAGTCACTTTAGTTGTTCACTGATTGCTTCTCACATGTGCCTTGACGAGGGGGACAGGCTCAAGCCAAAGCCAGTGACCCCTTGCCCAAGCCAGTGACCTTTGGCTCAAGCCAGTGACCTTGGGCTTCAAGCTAGGGAACTTGGGGTCATGTCGATGATCCTGCACTCAAGCCAGTGGCCCCGCGCTCAAGGTGGCGAGCCTACACTCAAGCCAGCGACCTTGGGGTTTCAAAGCTGGGAACTCAGTGTCCCAGGTCACTTCTCTCTCCACTGCCACCACCACCAGTCATTCCTGCATCAAAGATTTTTATTAGTAGCTAGATGTATATGGCCTGGTGTAAATCTTCACCTGCCAGAGGTTCCATTTCTTCATCTGTAACAGGAACAGTTCGACCCTTGGCTACTTCACAGGTGAGAACCAAATGTATATTTTACAGAAGAACTGTAGCCTGACATGTGGTGCAGTGGAGGAAGCCTCGACCTGGAACACTGAGGTCACTGGTGTGAAACCTCAGGCTTGCCCGGTCAAGGCACATATGAAAAGCAACTACTACAAGGTGAGGCTTCCTGCCGCTACCCCTCCTCTCTCTCTCCTCTCTATAAAATCAGTCAGTAAAGCACTGTAGGCCTGTGTTTCTCTAAGAGAGGTTTCATGATCAAATAAGTTTGGAAAATCTAAACTTAAACACAATTGTTTGCTTCCCCGGAATTTTTCAGAGTCTTTAAAATGCTGCTGTGCAATGTCAAGTTTCAAGAGGCGATGACAGCATGGAGCTGTTTTAAGAGCATGTGACTACTGGACCCCTCTTTCTCTGAGCATCTCAGAAACTGAGGGTCTGTGGATGCTGTTTGGAAAACAGCCAGCAGGGTGCCTGGCATATGGCAGCAAATATAGTACTAAAAAGGGTTTAAGGGCTTATACTACGTTGTCTTCCGATGACAAATTAGTCATCCTTCATACTTCAATGACGATGATTGTAGGAGCTGGTTAGTCATCTCAGGACTGTGTTCTTTTATTTATTTATTTTTACAGTCAGTTTATGTTTCTACAAGAACACCTATGATGCACTTTTTTTTTTTTTTATTTTACAGAGACAGAGAGAGAGTCAGAGAGGGGGATAGATAGGGACAGACAGACAGGAACGGAGATAGATGAGAAGCATCAATCATTAGTTTTTCATTGCGACACCTTAGTTGTTCATTGATTGCTTTCTCATATGTACCTTGTCCATGGGCTACAGCAGACCGAGTAACCCCTTGCTCAAGCCAGCGACCTTGGGTCCAAGCTGGTGAGCTTTTTAATTTTTTTTTCAATTTATTTATTTTTTACAGAGACAGAGAGTGAGTCAGAGAGAGGGATAGACAGGGACAGAGGGATAGACAGGGACAGACAGACAGGAATGGAGAGAGATGAGAAGCATCAATCTTTAGTTTTTCATTGCGCGTTGCAACACCTTAGTTGTTCATTGATTGCTTTCTCATATGTGCCACAGGCCTTCAGCAGGCCTTCAGCAGGCCTAGTAACCCCTTGCTGGAGCCAGTGACCTTGGACTCAAGCTGGTGGAATTTTGCTCAAACCAGATGAGCCCGCGCTCAAGCTGGCGAGCTCAGGGTCTCGAACCTGGGTCCTCTGCATCCCAGTCTGACGCTCTATCCA
Organism: Saccopteryx leptura; assembly: GCF_036850995.1. NCBI lineage: Eukaryota > Metazoa > Chordata > Mammalia > Chiroptera > Emballonuridae > Saccopteryx > Saccopteryx leptura. The sequence continues at coordinate 112,577,077 of NC_089509.1, forward strand.
CTGCGCCACCGCCTGGTCAGGCTCTGGTGAGCTTTTGCTCAAACCAGATGAGCCTGCGCTCAAGCTGGTGACCTCGGAATCTTGAACCTGGGTCCTCCGCATCTCAGTCTGACACTCTATCCACTGCTTCACCGCCTGGTCAGGCACCTATGATGTTCTGATCGGGATTATGGTGACTGTATAGATCCATTTGTGGTGAATTGACATCTTTACTATTAAGTTTCCAATCCGCAAATACAGTTTATACTTCTATTTAGATTTTTTAGTTTTTGCTATAATTGAATGTATTGGGATGACATTGGTTAATAAAACCTTACACACACACACAAAAAAAACACCTTCCAGGTTTCAAGTGTACAGCTCAATTAAACATGATCTGCATCCTGCATTGTGTGCTCACCACCCAACAGCAAGTCTCTTTTCATCACATTTGTCTCCCCGTTGCCCACTGCCAGCTCCCCACCTCCCTTTTCTTCTGGCTGTCAGCATAGTGTTGTTCATGTCTGTGTGTCACATGTGTATATATGTATATGTATTTTATTTTTGCTTAATCCTTTCACCTTTTTTCACCCAGCCCTTGATTGTTTGGTTATTCTTTAATTTTTCTCAATGGTTTATCATAGTGTAGAAATCTTACATGTATTTTGTTAGATTTCTAGGTGTTTGACCTCTTTGTTTTATTTTAAGTTAAATTCCTTTTTAAAATCCTATTTTCTATTTGTAACTAAATGACAAAAACAATTGATTGTTGCTTCTAGTAAATTTCCTTTTCTCTAGATCTTTTGTCAACATCTAGTGATCTTGCTAAGTCAGTTGCTAATTCTAATAATTTGTAATTCTTTTAAATTTTCTGACACATTCATGTCATCTGTGGATAATGACATATATTTCTTCCTTCCTAATCCTCATGTCTTTTTTATTCTTGCCTTATTACATTGGCTAAGATTTCCACTAAAATATTTAAAAGATAGGCCCTGGCCGGTTGGCTCAGTGGTAGAGCGTCAGCCTGGTGTACAAGAGTCCCGGGTTTTTTTTTGTATTTTTCTGAAGCTGGAAACGGGGAGAGACAGCAGACAGACTCCCACATGCACCCGACCGGGATCCACCCGGCACGCCCACCAGGGGCGACGCTCTGCCCACCAGGGGGCGATGCTCTGCCCCTCCTGGGCATCGCTCTGCCGAGACCAGAGCCACTCTAGCGCCTGGGGCAGAGGCCAAGGAGCCATCCCCAGCGCCCAGGCCATCTTTGCTCCAATGGAGCCTTGGCTGCGGGAGGGGAAGAGAGAGATAGAGAGGAAGGAGGGGGGGTGGAGAAGCAAATGGGCGCTTCTCCTATGTGCCCTGGCCGGGAATCGAACCCGGGTCCCCCGCACGCCAGGCCGACGCTCTACCGCTGAGCCAACCAGCCAGGGCCAAGAGTCCTGGGTTTGATTCACGGCCAGGGCACACAGGAGAAGCACCCATCTGCTTCTCCACCCCTCCCCCTCTCCTTCCTCTCTGTCTCTCTCTTCCCCTCCCGCAGCCAAGGCTCCATTGGAGCAAAGTTGGCCCCGGCGCTGAGGATGGCTCTGTGGCCTCTGCCTCAGGTGCTAGAATGGCTCTGGTTGCAACAGAGCGGCGCCCCAGATGGGCAGAGCATCGCCCCCTGGTGGACATGCCGTGTGGATCCCGGTCGGGTGCATGCGGGAGTCTGTCTGACTACCTCCCCGTTTCCAACTTCAGAAAATACTAAAAAATAAAAAATAAAATATTTAAAAGAAATAATACCAGGTTTTTCATATTATGCCATGAAGTATAAAAGTATAAAAGTATTATTACCAGTCAGGGCACAGAGGAGAAGTGCCCTGTAGGTTTATAAAATTGCTGTAGGTTTATAAAAATTAGAATAACAACATTCCTTTTTACTTCCTTGTTTTTTGGGGGTTTTTTTGGTGTGAAGAAGGGAAATAATGAATTATAGAAATGATCCCTGAAAGTATAGTCTTTTATGTATATGTTTAGATTTTATTTATTCATTTTTCAGAGAGAGAAAGGAGAGAGAGGGAGAAAGAAAAGGGAGGAACAGGAAGCATCAGCTTCCATACATGCCTTCACCAGGCAAGCCCAGGGTTTTGAACCAGCAACCTCAGCATTCCAGGTCAACACTTTATCCACTGAGCCACCACAGGTCAGGCAAAAGTATAGTCTTGAAGAAGGGAACTAGTGAGACAGACCTCCCAAATGTGCCCCAACTGAGATCCACCCAGCAACCCTCATCTAGGGCTGATGCTTGAGTTCTGAGCTATTTTTAGTGCCTGGGGCTAATACACTCCAAGGGAGTTATTCTCAGTGCCCAGGGCCATGCTCAAACAGCCACTGGCTTTGGGAGGGGAAGAAGTAGAGAAAGAGGAGTGGGAAGGAGGGAAGGAGGGAGGAAAGAGATGGTCACTTCTCCTCTGTGCCCTGACTGGTAATCAAACCCAAGACGCCCATACATTGGGCTGACACTCTATTCACTGAGCCACAGGCCCAGGCCTCCTTGTATTCAAATTTGCTAAATGTTTCTATTTTGAATGGATAGTAGATTTTATTTAAAAAACTAAATTAAAAATGATATGTTAGCTATATACCAAAATTTAAGTTTGCCGGTTTTCTCCAAATAATTCTTCAGATCAAATATTAACTCCAGTACCGCCATGATCATCATACCTTAAATAAATAACTCCCATCGCTTTCCCATTCTGTGACTGTATATTTGGACCCAATCATCTGGGTCACTTCCTGGTAGTCTCCCCACAACCAAATCTTCTCCCTCCTTTGGGTCTTATCTAAAATGCCCACTTGACATTTCAAATCATTGGGGAAATAGAGAACCATTCAATAATTACTGTGACAACCGACTATCAAAATTGTCACAAAATTAAAGAAAAATTAAATCTGTCTTGTACTATATACTTAAAAGTTTTATATAGATTGAAGAGCTAACGATTATACACACAAACATACACTATGAAAGCGCCATAAGAAAAAAAGAGAGACTATTGTTTTCATCTGGATGTAGAGTCTACACAAGACTCTGAATTTAGAAGCCATAAATTTAAGAAATAGCAGATCACATACAGCCTAATAAAATTTTGTGTCATGAATGATACTTAAAACAAATATAATTAACTGGAAGAAAGGTAACCGCATATTTACCAGGCAAAGGGTTACTATTCTCTGTATTCAAAAATTATTAATCATACAAATTAGTGAGATAGTGCCATAGAAAAATAAGCAAAGGCTATGAACAGTTACTGAAGAAATCCACGTGTGACTAATAAACATATGGAAAGATGCTTCACCTGTTTAGTGATCAAGAAAATACAGTTTAAAGCTACAGATACTAATTTTTTTCACTGGCAAAAATTGAAACCATCCGTTGGCAAGGCTGAGAGAGAAAAGGCTCCCGTGAGTGTTTGCTGCACATCAAATCCTGGGCCGCGCTGACCATGCAGAGGTGAAGTCCTTTCCTCTGGAAGCTTGTGGTCTGGAGGGGAGACAGGCAAACAGACTACTGCAAATGCACTTGTTCGAGGAGATTGGAGCCATCTGGTCAGAGCATTGACCTTGAATAGGTCAAGGAAGACTTCAGGAAGAGTAGTTGCGAGCTGAGATGAAGACAGCTGGAGCCAGCCCTGCAGGGCAAAGATGTGTGAGCCCAGAGCTTGGGGCAAAGATGTGGGAGTCTGGAGCTCGTTCCATTCCTGGAGGGCCAGTGCTGCCTTGCGCTGCTGCAGGCTGGAAAGCTGGGGTCGGGACCAGTGAGGGGCAGTCAGGGAACAGGTCAGGAAGTGCCTTGTCAATCAAGAATTGGGCCTTGAGCCTGACCAGGTGGTGGCGCAGTGGATGGAGCGTCGAACTGGGATGCGGAAGGACCCAGGTTCGAGACCCTGAGGTCGCCAGCTTGAGAGCGGGCTCATCTGGCTTGAGCAAAGAGCTCACCAGCTTAGACCCAATGTCGCTGGCTCCAGCAGGGGGTTACTCGGTCTGCTGAAGGCCCACGGTCAAGGCACATGTGAGAAAGCAATTAATGAATAACTAAGAAGTCGCAACGCGCAACGAGAAACTGATGATTGATGCTTCTCATCTCTCTCCGTTCCTGACTGTCTGTCCCTGTCTATCTCTGCCTCTGTAAAAAAAAAAAAAAAAAAAAGAATTGAGCCTTGATCCAGCCAGACAGGGTTGTTCAAATTCCCCTTTGGTTTTACAAATGAATGGACTAGTGAGGTTCCTCAAGCATTTTACTCAAATCCCCTGTTTGGGAATATTTCCCACTGATTTAAAGTGTGTAATGCCAAGGAAATACCTGCGTGCTCAAATGTTTTATGTATCAAATTTTAATGCCTTAACTTGTGCTCCCACAACCCAGATGAGCATGTTTGGGTGCAAGCCCCAGAGGAAAGCATCTCTCATCACCGGGAGGACAGTAGGATGTGTCACAAACGTGTTGTCGTTTGGGAAGGCTGAGCTGTAACCAACCCCGTTTGCATTTGTGCCTGCACAAGACAGGTACAATCGGAGCGACCCCCTTCTGATGATCACATCAAGCTAGAGAGTTAATGTATATAGTAAGTGATTTTCAGTGCTTTTTGTCTCAACTTGGCATTTGTGATAAGGACACAAGAATTTGGTAGCTATTGTTAATGATTCAACTCTAAAATGGAAGTCTTAACTTCTCTCACGTTCTGGATCTCCTGGATCCTCTGAATTGAAGAGTGTCCTAAAATCAACAATTACAACAAAGTGATTTTAATTCATACAACAAACATTTGAGTGCTTTCCGTGTCCTGAGTGCTGCTGGGTGCGGGCCCAGCACTAAGAACGCAGTAGCAAGTGAAAGCTTGTTCTCTCTCCTCATGGAGCTAGATGCTGAGCAGATCAGCACAGAAGCTGAGCTAAGATGTGAACCAAACAAGACGTCAAGCATGGTCCTGCTGTCAAGGAGAGACGGGCAAGCGCTCAAGGATGTGGCCTGGCCAGGGAGGTCAGAGAAGACTCTCCAGAGGACATGAAGCCTGACCTGCGGTCTGGAAGACCGCGCGACTGGACAGAGGCCAGGTCAGAGATCAGGGTGGTGAGGCCACGCATTCGTCCTAGAATGTCATCGGGACCTCTGTCCTGGTACTGAGAACCAGAGCCATTGATCTTTAAGAGGATGCAGTGACTGGAATACTAAGTTCCAATGATTGTGAGGTACACTGTCTTTACATCTTAATATTCCCCAAGTCAAAGTTTTTGTTTGTTTGTTTTTTGGGGTTTTTTGGTATTTTTCTGAAGCTGGAAACGGGGAGAGACAGACAGACTCCCGCATGCGCCCGACCGGGATCCACCCGGCACGCCCACCAGGGGGCGATGCTCTGCCCCTTTGGGGTGTCGCTCTGCCACGACCAGAGCCACTCTAGCGCCTGGGGCAGAGGCCAAGGAGCCATCCCCAGCGCCCGGGCCATCTTTGCTCCAATGGAGCCTCGCTGCGGGAGGGGAAGAGAGAGACAGAGAGGAAGGAGAGGCGGAGGGGTGGAGAGGCAGATGGGTGCTTCTCCTGTGTGCCCTGGCCGGGAATCGAACCCGGGACCTCTGCACGCCAGGCCGACGCTCTACCACTGAGCCAACCCGCCAGGGCCCCCAAGTCAAAGTTTAATTAGCTTTTTTTCTTCCTGGGCTGTACATAAAATACTGGTGTAACAGCAGCCAGTGGCATTTCAGAGTGGATGAGATGTGGTGATCAGGTCTGCATGTTTAAAGGCTCGGTTGGGATATAATGTGAGCAGGTTTGTGATCATCTGCGTGGGTCAGGGTTGTCTTTGTATTGTATTATAAAAAATGCAGAAATTGACTACTAGTGCTGAGTAACACTAATATTCTTTTTCATCTATATTTCACTGCCTATTTTCAAAGTTCTCTTTATCAGAATAGTTTCTTTGTTCTAGTTAACTTAATAAGTAAATATTATTAATCTGAACTTATAAAAAATCTATCTTCAAAATACCCTTTAATTCAGTAAACATATATTGATATTGATAGGTATACATAGATACAGGTAAAATCTGTGCAGTTTTCCCTGCATAAAAGGGTTCTGCCATGAAAAACTAAGAGTTTGACAACTGTGGTGGTAATGGGGACCCGTGACAGATTTGGTAGAGGACAATGACATGGCTGAAGCCGCGGCACAGAGTGTGGAAGGCATGAGGGACAGGGCAGAGGTGTCTGTGAGTTAGGACGGAAGAGGATGAACAAGCGACATGGTCTTGTTTCTCATCCCCAAAAATGTATATAATACTTCTTACCTCCTAAGGCTTTTATGGAGTGAGGTATACAAATTACTGACAATTCCATCCCTTATATTTTTATTCTGGTAAGTTCCTTTAGTTCCAAGATGAGTCCGTCTCCTCTCTAAAACTATTAAAATGTGTCTTTGGCATTTTTTTAAGGGAGAGGTTGGCATTGAACAAGAAAGAAATTGCTGGTGCATTCCATAGCCTTTTGTGGCAGGCTCGGTCAGGGGACTGCCTCCAGCCCCCCCGTGGCTCTCTTCCACACGGTCATTACTCCCTTCAGTCACCCAACTTGCTCTCTTCTTTAAGGACGTGGCTTTCTGAGCCTTTAACAGGCTCCACATAAGACACTCTCAAGCAGCTAAGTGTCGAATATATGGTGACAGAGATTTGACTTTGGGAGGTGGGCATACAATGCAATATACAGGTGATGTGTCATGGAATTGTACACTTAAAAGCTGTATGATCTTATTAACTAATGTCAGACCAATACATTTACTTTTTTAAGAGAGGACCTAAGAACTGTTGGATGCATTTTTAGTGCTTTGGCACTTAGTGATTATTGTATCAAATTTATTTTTCCCAAGTAGTAGAACTTATTTAAGCAGAGACTAAAAAATATTTTAAAATAAGTGAAATAAAAGTTATTCCGCAGTATTACCTTTAAATACTGATTTTTTCAGAGATCAGGGCGATGCAGCAGGGATAGCCAGAGGTTGCCAGCAAGCCAGAGACTTAGAAGAAGCAAGGAAGGACCCCTCCACAGGCTGCAGGGGAGGGCGTGGCCCTGCTGACCCTGCGGATTCGGACTTCTAGCCCCCAGAACTGGGCAACAGTGTCTGTTGTTTTAAGCCACCCAGTTTGTGGCACTTTGTTACCACCCTGCTATCCTAGGAAACTCAAACAATATGTGAGGATATTCACCTGAATATGGCAGTGGGAAAAGACAGCTGTCATTGCATACCTTGTCTAAGCCATGTCTAAAATAAGTCTGTATTGTACAGTCCCCTGCCCCTCCCCTTGCCACGGTCGATTAGACCAAGACGGATCCCTGTTTCTAGGCCAGTGTGAATGAACCCCTGGGCTGACCGGCAGCCGTACGATTCGTGTGGCCTGGTGTGGAAAGGCAGCCTCTCCTGAAGATTTAGACTGAGGAGCTCAAAGGGAGTAGCCAGTTCCCACAGGAAACGGAAGTGGAAAGGTAAAGAGTAAGCTTGCGGTGTCTGCTCTGCGTTCAGAACGGACACCCAAGTTACTGGCCGAGAGAGGAGCCAAAAAAAACACCCAAAGGAGGGACAGGGCCATGGGTGGGCGTGGGGCACGAAAGGGGGATTGTTATGTGGAGCTGGGCTTTGGGGTGTGGCTGAGACGGCAGGTTGCCTCTCCAACCATTCCCACCTGTTAAAAAAACTCAACTTTTATTTGGCTAAAAACTGCCCAGCCACAAGATTTCATGTCTCCCCTGCCAGGCCACCGGGCATGACCTTGAAACTAAGTATTCAGGGCTTCTAGGAAGTATGTGGGGGTGGAGGCAGTGAGGGGTGCTTAGAAGTCAAATCTGGGGCCGGGGGCAGGAAGGGAGATGGGGGACAGCTCAGCCCCCACCCCCCACTCCCACCTACTGGCACAGAGCAGAGCTCTGAGGACACAGGAAATAGCTCCCGCTGTCACTCCACCATAGGCCACGGCCAGTCCCTTGACTTCCCTTCTTGTTTGCCTGCCTTCCCTGCATGAAAGTGTGGTTCGGGCCTTTGGGTCGTTCACCCCACTCAGTGCAGTGGGCCCTCACCCTGAGGCAGTACCTGGAGATGACAGTCCAGCACCTCGGCCCCATTCAGAGACAGGAGGTGGCCGTGCAGGCAGGAGGGTTCCGCAGTCCTAGCCTGCGGTCACTCAGCAGCAGCAGTGTGGCCACTTGTCTGCTGCTCCCCAGAGGACTCTGCCTCCTCCCACCATGCCTCTCGGGCTCCATCCTCTGCCTGTGCTGCTCAGTCACGGGCCTCAGTCTCCATTTCCTCCAGTGAGAGGGTCTCGTTTTCATTCAGCCGCTTGTCTCTGTAGGGAGCTTTGTCCCACCTGACATCCTCATTGGCCATTCAAGCCCCTGTGTTACCTGTCCTTGGGCCATGTGTTAACAGCTAATGTTTTTGCCACCGGCACCTGTCTCCCTTCTTGTGACGGTGCCCTGAAATCCCACCTCCCTCTCCCCTATTGCATGTGGTCCAGATAACAGGATCCCACACTGTCGATAGCCACAGTGATCGGGAGAACCCAGTATAAGCCAGTTAGATCCTGAAACTTGAGAAGAGGCATTTCCTTCACCCCAGACTGGTAGTGATGTGAGCCTGGAGCCACAGCAGCCATCTTGTGCCAGCAGGGAGCTGTAGGCTTGTCCCCACCAGGGACAGCCCTCTTGTGAGTGTAGCCAGCATGGCAGAGGACCCAGAAATAAAGAGAGCAGATCGTTCGTTGTCTGCCGCGTCTGGAGCCAGCCGGGCCTACGGCTACGTATGCCAGTAAGGTTCCTTTTCCACTCCACCCGGGATGGCAGTGTTTTCCATCACCTCAGCGGAAACCACCCTACCTGCTACAAGTCAGATGGCCACTCTGGTGCAGTCGGTAGTGGCTGGGACAGCAGGCCAACTGTGCTCAAGGGAGGTCAGCCCCAGTGGTTGAAGCTGTGGGTGATGCGAGCAGTTGGAAGTCCGGTCTCTCCAATATAAATAAGGGAATGCAAGATAAGGATCAAATTCAAGTTCATAAATCATAGGGGCTTTTACAAGATAAAATATACACAAAACACAAACAGTAGCCTCTGAAAGGACATGTGTAGGCATGTGAAGTATTCAGGAGCCGTGACCCCTCGGCAACTTGGCTGGCGCACCGGGTATTTGGACCTAGACAGCCTCTGCTGTGGGCATCTCTCGAGACCTGTCCGTAAGAACTGCATGAGGTTGTAAGTGTTGAATAAAGGCACCTGACACAAATAGTATATATTCACTGAATTACATTTTTCCCACTGTTCTCAAAGACTGCCTGCCTCTCCCGTATTCTCCACACTAGAAAGCAGCTGTGTCTGAGGAATCAAAGCAAAATCAAAACTAAAGCTAATAAACAAAGCAGAATTGGTGTAGATGTTTTGGGCAAGTTTACATTTTACATTAAAACACACTTATTTAATACAGTGGTACCTTGAGATACGAGTTTAATTTGTTCTGTAACCAAGCTCGTAAATCAGTCAACTTATATATCAAACAAATTTCTCCCATTTAAAATAACTGAAATAGATTTAATCCGTTCTAGCCCTGTGAAACATCCCCAAACCATCCTAAATTATGAAGAAAGATATGTTTTTAATTAAGAAACACACATGTCTACTTTACCAATGCATAACAAAATATATGAAATAAAAGAAAAATGTGTTATTTAGTACTGTATTCTTTTTTTTTTAAAGAAAGATCTGAATTATATACTTTTTTTTTTTTATTCATTTTAGAGAGGAGCGAGAGAGGGAGAGAGAGAGAGAGAGAGAGAGGGAGAGAGACAGGGGGAGGAGCTGGAAGCATCAACTCCCATATGTGCCTTGACCAGGCAAGCCCAGGGTTTCGAACCGGTGACCTCAGTATTTCCAGGTCGACGCTTTATCCACTGCGCCACCACAGGTCAGGCATTTAGTACTGTATTCTTACCTTGGAGACAGACGAGTGCAGCTAATGGAGGTGAATGGTGGAGGAGGAGGGAGGGAGGAAGGGATGCACTGTAGACACGTAAACTAAAACTGCACTTTCTTAACACTAAATATAAACTAAAACTGCATTTTCTTTAAACAAAACTAAAACTGCCCTTTTTTTTTACTTAAAACCACAAAAACTTAATTGTAAAAAAGTACATATTCTTTTTGTTTTGTTTTTTTTGTTGTTTTTTTTCATTTTTCCGAAGCTGGAAATGGGGAGGCAGTCAGACAGACTCCCGCATGCACCCGACCGGGATCCACCCGGCATGCCCACCAGGGGGCGATGTTCTGCCCCTCTGGGGCGTCGCTCTGTTGCATCCAGAGCCATTCTAGCGCCTGAGGCAGAGGCCACAGAGCCATCCCCAGCGCCCGGGCCATCTTTGCTCCAGTGGAGCCTCGGCTGCCGGAGAAGAAGAGAGAGACAGAGAGGAAGGAGAGGGGGAGGGGTGGAGAAGCAGATGGGCGCTTCTCCTGTGTGCCCTGGCCGGGAATTGAACCCGGGACTCCTGCATGCCAGGCCGACGCTCTACCGCCGAGCCAACGGGCCACGGCCTAAAAAAATGCATATTCTTAACTTTAAACAACCTAAGTTTAACATTACATATTTTTCATTTAATCATCACCTGTTTTTGCCTTTTTGGCTGCACTTTCGGCACTTTCACTTGCAGGACTTTTGAATAAAAATCTATCCAAAGAGGTTTGCTTTTGCCTGCCTTTTAAAATGTTACAGAAATGTGACAAACAAGTGTCATTAATAAGTTCTGAAGAATGACCAGTTGAAACTTTTTCTGGGTGTTTCTTCTCAATGAAACTTGAAAGCTTCTCCCATATTGCCAGCATGTCTTTAATTTCACTTGTAGAAATCACTTCTCCGACTCTACCTCCTCCTCACTACTAATCTCTTGTGGAAGCTCCGTATGTTGCATCATCTGTAGCTCCTTCAACTCCTCAGTTGAGAGTTCCTCCTCATGTTCCTCGACAAGTTCGTTTATGACACCCTCATCTACTTCCAGACACATCGACTTTCCGAGGGACACAATCTCCTCCAACACTTCTACCTTGGTCTTGGTCTCTGGTTCGAATCCTTCGAAGTCCCTGTCTGCAACAACATCAGGTCATAACTTTTTCCATGCCGAGTTCAAGGTTCTTCTTGTAACTTCTTGCCATGCCAAGTCAATAATGCATAAACATATCACGATGTTGTAGTGATCTTTCCAAAACTCTCGAAGGGTTAGATTTGTATTCTCAGTCACCTCAAAGCAGCAGCAGAACAAGTACTTTGTGTAAAGCTTTTTAAAGTTGGAAATGACCTGCTGATCCATAGGTTGCAAGATTGAAGTTGTGTTGGGTGGGAGGTAGAGGACTTTCACGAATTTGAACTCATCGAGCATGTCATCTTCAAGACCAGGTGGGTGGGCTGGAGCATTTTCAAGGATTAGTAATGCTTTTATTGGGAGTTTATTTTCTTGAAGATATTTCTTCACTGCAGGACCAAAGATGAGATTTACCCATTCAATAAAAAACTGCCACGTAACCCATGCCCTAGCATTGACGCACCACATAACCTGCAGTTTTTCTTTAAGAATCTTGTGAGTCATAAAGGCTTGAGGATTTTCGGAATGATACTCTAGCAGTGGCTTTACTTTACTGTCACTGCTAGTATTTGCACACAATGCAAGGATCGGGGTTCCTTCATGGGTTTATGGCCTGGCAGCTTCTTCTCTGCAGTAATGAAAGTCCTCCAGGGCATTTTTTTCCAAAACAATCCTGTTTCGTCACAGTTGAACACTTGTTGGAGGATGTAGCCTTCCTTTGCGATAAGCGCAGCAAAACGTGCGATGTACTACTCCTCAGCTGCCTTAACATCAGCACTCACAGCTCACTGTGCCTCACCACCGAGTGGATGCCAGATCTCTTCTTGAAATTTTCAAACCTTCAGCTGCCTCTTTTGAGGTTGATGGTTCTTTCTTCTTCAAGTCACCCTAAATAATACATGCCTTTTCGCATATTACAGTCTCCGTCACTGTATCTCCTGCCAGCTTTCTCTTTCACCCACACCAGCAGAAGCTTCTCCATTTCTTCATGGATATTTGTTCTTAATTGGAACAGAATTATAGTTCCTTTCGCTGTATTTGTGCTTTTGATGCCATCCTTTTGTTTAAGGATGGTACAAATTGTAGATGTATTGCGGTCGTACAGCCTTGCCAGTTCAATCACTCGTACACCACGCTCATATTTTTCTATTATTTCTTGCTTTACTTCTATCGACATCATTCTGTTCTTCTTCCTTTACCCTCTTCTACCCTGCCCTCACCCCCAAGTACTCACTTTTTTTTAAAGATTTTATTTATTGATTTTAGAGAGGAGAGGGAGAAAGGTGGTGGAGAGGTGCAGGAAGCATCAAGTCATAGTTGCTTCTCTTACATGCCTCTACTAGGCAAGCCCAGGGTTTCGAACTGGCAACCTCAGCATCCAGGTCAGTGCTTCATGCACTGCCCCACCACAGGTCAACTCACTTATTTTTAAGTCAATTAAATGCATACTTAAAAACATATTTTGGAGTGAAGAACACATAGCATCTGACAGGACCAGAGGCTCCTTTCAGAAGCCATTATCTTGCTCCTCAATGTCAGATCCCCTTCCAGACTTGGTTCTCCATTTTTCTAGGCTCAAGCTGCTGACTCCTCCCTCTTCTTAACTTCGCCCTCTTCCTCCCTTCGTGTCCAGCTGGAAATCAAGCTTTGTCCCCCTTCCTTTGGACTTCTGTCCATCCACATCTCCTCCCCTTGGCTGCCTCAGCCCTCTCACTGGTCCTGCTGCTTCTCCCAGATGGCCCCCACATCTCGGGCCTCCTCCTTCCGACCCACCAGTGCCAGGTGACTCTTCAGAGTACTGCGAGGGTGACAGTACGGTCCATCCTGATTGCCCGGGGATTCCATATCTGTGGGTTTTCCCACTCACCGAAATGTGTTTGGAGCCCCAACATCACCCTGGTGCTTTCGCAGTCATTCCAGCCCCTGGCCTGTCCCAGCTGGGGTGGAACAGGCCACCTCTGCCTTCTTGGTTCAGCTCTCATTCTGTCAATAAGTGTCCTTTTCGTGGACTATTTAGTGCTGTATTTTCTTCATTGGGGGCTTTTTGTTGGTGACTTCACTGTTTAAAATGGTCTCCAAGCACAGTGCTGACATGCTGTCTAGTGTCCTAAGCGCAAGAAGGCTGTGATGTGCCTTATGCTGCCTTTGGCTGTGAGTTCAGTGTTAATGAGCCAACAACATATCTTGAATAAAGTGTCTTTAAACAGAAGCACAGAAAACAAGGTTGTGTACTGATCAGTTGATGCAAATGTGACCAGAGACTGGCGGGAACCTGCCCCTGTGGTTCCCGAGGGCAGTGATTCAGTGTTGGATAATTCAACGCTGGTGGCACCTTTCTAGAACCTAATCACTGAATAACGAGAATCAGCTGTGCGCACACATGTGCATAGACCTCAGGATTGTTTGGTGCTCCATGTCACTTATGGGATATTGCTCTATACCATTGGTAGTCAACCTGGTCCCTACGGCCCCCTAGTGGGCGTTCCAGCTTTCATGGTGGGCAGTAGGGGAGCAACCAAAGTATAAATAAAAAGATAGATTTAACTATAGTAAGTTGTTTTATAAAGATTTATTCTGCCAAACTTAGTGAAAATCCAACATAAAGTACTTGGTAAGTAATTGTTATTATATGCTTTAACTTGCTGTAACTCTGCTTTATAAATTTTATAAAGTAAAGTTACTTCTCTACTTTATAAATCACCATTACTGTGGAACCGGTGGGTGGTTAGAAAATTTTACTACTAACAGAGATACAAAAGTGGACGGTAGGTATAAAAAGGTTGACTACCCCTGCTCTATATGGTCTGGCCCCTTTTCCCACTTCTAACTTCTCTCCTAAGACTGCCACAAGTCTCTATTCCAACCAACTGATGATCTTTTTTCTGCCCAGAATTTGTTTCAGTCACTGCCCCTCCCCGCTCCCTCCACCTGCTCTCCTTTGAGGGCTTCACTGGGGTGCAGTCACGAGGATGGGCGCAAGAGCCAGGCCTGGCCAGTCACTAACCACCCTGCCTCCAGGCCAGGACCTGGGGGGTAGTTGACACAGGCGAGAGCTAGACCAATACAACAGTTCCCTGAGAATCTTCACTCTCAAGAGTTTCTCCTGTGGGGGGGATCCTCAAGCTGGGTGGTTAGGCCTGAGTTTCTAGTTGCCAGGCTTCCCAATGCATGAGGGACACACATCGGCAATGGCTGATAATGAGGACAACAGCAGAGGAGTGGAAACATGAGGAGAGAGGGAGGGCTGATAGTCTGGCACTGGCACTGTGCACCCTGGAACTGTCATACCTGAGGCCACCCACACCACTGTGTTTCCAGACTACACTACCCAACATGACTGTCTTCATTTTTTCTTTTTTTGTAGTGACTGACAGACAGAAGGGAGAGAGATCTCATAGTTGTGGCACTTTAGTTGTTCATTGATTGCTTTCTCATATGTGTCTTGACCGCGGGCTCCAGCTGAGCCGGTGACCCCTTGCTCAAGCCAGCGACCTTAGACTCAAGCCAGTGGCCATGGGGTCATGTCTGCGCTCAAGCTGGTGAATCCTTGCTCACGCCGGATGAGCCCGTGCTCAAGCTAGCAACTGTGGGGTGTCGAACCTGGGTCCTCAGTGTCCCATGTCAATGCTGTATTCACTGTACCACCCCCTGGTCAGGCCCAGCATGACTGCTTTCTTACTGAAGTACTCAGGACTGAGTGTGTATCTCTTGAGAACAGCAGCCCTGAATAGTACGCTCGGACCTTCTGATCTATCTGGAATGCACTCTTGCTCTAAGTCACCAGTTTCTCCTTTACTTGGATTTCTTTTGGTTCAACATTTAATGCACCTGGATTTCCTTCTGTCAATTGTCTCTTTCCTTCAGTCTATTCCTGTTTGGGATAGAGAATAAAACAGGAAACTGGGGATTGGAAATAGGAGTAGGAAGTAAACAAGGAGAGAACTTGGCGGAACAGCCCTAGGAGGGGAGGGAAGTACGGGCAGGCAGCAGAGGTGGCGGCGGGCGCTGCTCGTCCACAGGCCAGGTGCGGTCCAGGGGTGCAGCGGGTCTCCGTGTGCCGCTGCGTCTGAGCCTCCGCGGCCTCGTTCATGTGGGGCCTTGTTTACGTAGTCATCCGTTCTGTTCTCAGGTCCACCTTCGTCTCGGCCAGAATTCCTTCTAACCTGGCCTTTTTCAGGGATAAGTTTGAGGGAAAAGCTCCAGAAATAATAGATAAAGGCTACCACAAATTGTTCCATCTTAAACATTCAATTGATTCTGGATAGTGGCACCCATGGAGTTACAAAAGCAAAAATCAATGAACATTCAAATAAGCAAGAAGACACTAAAGACAATGTCTCTTGACATGATCACCAACAAAGCAATGTCAGTTTCTTAGCATCTCATTGCTATTGATGGGAAAGAGAATTTCTTTTCTAGCAAACAAGAGATAGTAGATGGAAATTAGTCCTTACTAATGCAAGCGGTATAGACTAAAGGCTACAAGAGCCTAAGGCGGGGTCCCCAAACTTTTTACACAGGGGGCCAGTTCACTGTCCCTCAGACCGTTGGAGGGCCGAACTATAAACAAATCCCTATGCACACTGCACATATCTTATTTTAAAGTAAAAAACAAAATGGAACAAATACAATATTTAAAATAAAGAACAAGTAAATTTAAATCAACAAACTGACCAGTATTTCAATGGGAACTATGCTCCTCTCACTGACCACCAATGAAAGAGGTGCCCCTTCCGGAAGTGCTGCGAGGGCCAGATAAATGGCCTCAGGGGGCCACATGTGGCCCGCGGGCCGTAGTTTGGGGACCCCTGGCCTAAGGTCTGTGTTGAGGCTGCACATGGTTGTGAACCCAACCCTTAGCACAAAGCTTAGCATGCAGTGGGGATTCAGGAAATATTTGCTGGATTAATAAATATTAATTCTAACTGCTGTAATATTTTTTAAAGGGAGTACACAAAAATGACACAAAGCGAGGAAATGGCCCACAAAGGAGGGGGACCCGTGTCTTAGGATGACTCTTCTTTAGGAAGTGACCATAGGAGCTGAATCTCTAAAAAATGGAGTAGGTATTTTCCAAGGAATAAAGTAAGTAGCAGGAAGAATTCTAGACAGCTGGGTTCCATTTTAGCAAAGTCATCGAATTATGATTCTGCGATTGTGAAACCAGAAGCGCTGTGTTGACATGTGGGGTTCAGTCATGGCCCTGGCAGGAGGGGATGCTGAAGAAGCCGCGGACAGGGCCTTGCTCTGGAAATCTTCCTATGTCATACCAAGGATTTGGCCATGGAGAACCTTTAAGGTACTGTAAGTGAAAAAAAAAAATCACATTCACAGAAGCATTTTGTTAAGAGGCCATTGGCTGCCACACTGAAGATAGAGTGAAGATAGACAGCCTCTATCTCTGTATGAGATTTTATCATCATCTTCAAGAGCACATTGGAGATGAAGGGAATGTCAGCAGTTGGTAAGAAAGTGACTTTAATCAGAATTTGCTCACAAAGCCAATGTTTTGTAATGATAGAGAAGGAAAAGTCTAGAATGACTCAACTAGTGCCGTCAAAATACAGAATGCAGTAAGAGGAAGAGGTGGTTTGTGAGAGAGTTGAAGTCAAATTTTTTGGAGTTGAGTGTAAGGTCGCGGTGAATTACCCAGGTGGGTATGCCGGATGATTTATGAGGACTCTGGAGATGAGAAGTGACAAGGAGAAATGTTGACTCCCTCAGCAGCATTTAGAGCTCCAGATGAGATTACCTGGAGGGAGGAGAGAAGCCAGCAAAGTCTGGAGCTCTAACATTGAAGCATACATAGGTCAGAGCAGAGGGACCCTTGTGTCTCCATGTTTGCATCTTTTACTTTTACGGGGAAAAAGCGTGTGTCACTGATATTAGTGGCATAAACTATACAGTTTGAGGATGGGTTAAATATTTGTCCTTGTGAGTAATGAAATGCTGTGTAGTGCGAACAGTCTGAACAGTGTTGGGAGAGGTATGGAAAATGGCCCCTCTTGTGTGATGTTGACAAGAGTATAAATTAGTACATCCTTCGTAGAAGCATTAGTTATCCCCAATATCTGTTTCCCCTTGTCTTAAGTAAACAGTTGCCTGATTTTTAGCTGAACATATATATGGGAATCCCAGAAGAAGAAAAAAAAGAGTGCATTTCTCAGTCTCCCGTGCAGCTAGATGTAGCCACATGACCAAATTCTGGCCAACAAGATGCCAGCAGATATGGTGAGTGTGACTTCGCAGAAGAGTCCTTAGGAGTTGGACAGCTTTGTCCCTTCCTCCTTCCTGCTGGCTAGAATGCAGATGCAGTGGCTAGGACTTAAGCAGCCGTCTCACACCATGCAGGAGACAAGGTCTGAATATGGTGGGTGGAATACCAAAATGGAAGGTCCCCTGAGTCATGGACTGCCTCCTCTCTGACATAAGCTTCTGTCTTCTGTAAGCCACCTTGTTCGGTGTTTGTCACTTTCACCTGAACCTAATCCTGACCAATACTATGTTTCCCAAAGGCAGTTTAGCAACATATAATCAGGTAACATGTGTGTCCTTTATCCTGACATCCCAAGTCAGGGAATTGACCCCAGGAGGTAATTACACAAATTTGAAATAACACATTAACGATTTTCAGCACAGCATTGTTTATATATCCAAAAGAAGAGGGTGGGGAAACTGAAAGTTCTTCAGTAGAAATTGGTTAAGTGAGCTATGTATACCTCTGTATAAGGGAACACTGTGAAGCCACCGAAGTGATGATGCTATGGACATCACACAAATAAAATGTCTAGGACATAGAATGAAAGAAGAAGATTATAAATGAACATTGTATTATTATCCCATTCATGTCAAACTAGTAAATATACATACACATGTGCAGACACACATATCAGCCTATAAATTTACAGAGACTGGAGAATGCCTGTAAGAATACTTTTTTTTTTTTTTTTTTTACAGAGGCAGAGATAGACAGGGACAGACATACAGGAACGGAGAGAGATGAGAAGCATCAATCATTAGTTTCTCGTTGCGCATTGCAACTTCTTAGTTCATTGATTGCTTTCTCATATGTGCCTTGACCGTGGGCCTTCAGCAGACCGAGCAACCCCTTGCTGGAGCCAGCAACCTTGGGTCCAAGCCGGTGAGCTTTTTGCTCAAACCAGATGAGCCCGTGCTCAAGCTGGTGACCTTGGGGGTCTCGAACCTGGATCCTTCCGCATCCCAGTCCGACTCTCTATCCACTGCGCCACTGCCTGGTCAGGCAAGAATACTTTTTAATGATTAGAAATGGGAGGTTAGACTTTGGGGTTTTGTTTTTATTTGTTTTTTTACTTTCTCCCTATGCTTTTTATTGTTATTTGAACTGTTCACTATCAGCTTTATCATTATTAAAAACTGGACAGCCTTTTTAACGTTTTTAAATGTTCTCTTTAAAAAATTAATTTGATGAAGAAAGTAATGTGAGTTTTGCCTGCTTACTGTTCAGGAAGAGGTGTGGCCATTGTCACTGAAAGTCAAATAAATGGAAGCACACTCCAGGAAGACTGACTCACCTTTTTATGGTAGTCCACAGTAGGTGGAGACATCCTACTTGGCAGGTTTTTAAACTTTTTCTGAAAAGAAAAAAAATTGGAACTTAAATGGTCAGTCACTTTAATGGATGATATATTTCAGCTTTTTCATTTTACTTTTTTTTTTTTTCCATTTTACTTTTTATTGATCTGTGGTGTTAGGTTGGGGTAAGAAAATATATTTATGGTTTCAGTAGTAAACAGCCATTTGAGAGTCCTGGTTTTTATTTTTTTATTTAGAAATATATTGCCTGACCTGTGGTGGCGCAGTGGATAAAGCGTCGACCTGGAATGCTGAGGTTGCCGGTTCAAAACCCTGGGCCTGCCCGGTCAAGGCATATATGGGAGTTGATGCTTCCTGCTCCTCCCCCCTTTCTTTCTCTCTCTCTCTCTTCTCTAAAATGAATAAATAAAAATTAAAAAA
Source organism: Saccopteryx leptura (assembly GCF_036850995.1). Lineage (NCBI taxonomy): Eukaryota > Metazoa > Chordata > Mammalia > Chiroptera > Emballonuridae > Saccopteryx > Saccopteryx leptura. The sequence goes on from NC_089509.1 coordinate 112,596,192, forward strand.
AAAAGAAATATATTGACAGTAATTATCAGTAAATCCGGCAAGATATTTATTTATGCACACAATATAAGAACTCATTAATGTCACAGAAGTTTTGGGGTTTTTTTGTTTGTTTTTAAAATTTTTTTTTTAGATTTTATTTATTAATTTTTAGAGAGAGAGGGAGAGAGAAGGGAGGAGGAGCAGGAAGCATCAACTCCCATATGTACCTTGACCAGGCAAGCCCAGGGTTTCGAACTGGCAACCTCAGCATTCCAGGTCAATGCTATATCCACTGTGCCACCACAGGTCAGGCAGTTTTGGGTTTTTAACGAAGGGCTCCTACCTCAGGGCAATTCTTTGCAGTGTATCTTCCCACCCCAACCTCAGGGCATGGATTATTTTTTGTTTTATTATTTTGTTGTTGCAAAAGGCTTTATTTACGAAGAAATGAAATGCATTTATACAATTCATAACAGTTAAATGGATATAAATTTGTGGGGTGCCTTGAAGAGGTAAGACTAATTAGAATCTATTTACTTATAGACCTGTTTACTATAGTATTTCCCAATTTAAAAAAAAATTATTTTTTTAATTTCTTGATTTTAGAGAGAGAGGAAGAGAGAGAGAGAGAGAGAGACAGGAACATTGGTTGTTCCTCTATGTGCCCTGACCGGGGATCAAACCAATGACCTCTGTGCTTCCGAGCGATGCTCTAACAAACCAAACTATCCAGCCAGGGCCCAATTTTAAAATTCTTTAAGTCACCCACCCCCCTCAGTGGAAAGCTTGCCTGCCAGTATGGAAATAGCTGACGCCCAACCTGCAATGTTTTTAGCCCTTTCAAGGAGTTTAATATCTTAGTCTCTTTTATGACCGTTTTAGTAACACTGCGTGAGAATTCCTCCATGTTGATCGCCTTCATTTCCCCAGCACCTGCCCCTACTTAGCATTTCAGACAAGAAGAGCAGCAGCAGGCAGCCTGACTTAGCCCTCTTTTTAAGCCCCTCGTCTGCCATAAAAATCAGAAGATGTGGCAGAATTGCAGTCTTAAATGTATTTAATATGATGATTATTAAAATACTAAATTTCACTTAACAGAAAACAGTCTGCTCATTTGCAGAAAAGTGCTTTTTGTGGTATTTTCATAACACTCAGGATTCCTCAGCTGTATAGATTGCTTGCTTTCTTTAGTTTACTCTTTTTGATGTTTAAAATAAATAAATACATAAATGCATAATGAGTATACATACAAAGATATGTTTAAATTAAGTAAATCAATGTAAATCTAAATGTTTATTAATATAAATCATAAATATAAGTGAAAATAGTATTATTTACATAAATTTTTCTATCTTCCAAAGTATAGATTTATATAGTTTTTCCCCCCACATATTGATGAGTTCTAATACCTACAAAACAAATGTAATGTTCTTTAAAAAAATTTTTTTATTTATTGATTTTAGAAAGAGGAAGAGAGAAACATCAGTGTGTTGTTCCACTTATTTATATGTGCCCCAACCAGGGATTGAACCTGCAACCTTGGCTTATAGGGACGATACTCTGAGCTACCCAGCCAGGGCCTTGCTGTCATTTTCAGCAGTCTGCTATTCACTGGCTGTGTGCCCTTGAATAAGTCAGTGTTTTTATTTTGTTTGTCTGGGGTTTTTTTTGTTATTTATTCATTTTAGAGAGGAGAGGGAGAGACAGAGAGAGAGAGAGAAGGAGAGACAGAGAGAGAAGGGGGGGGGTAGCTGGAAGCATCAACTCCCATATGTGCCTTGACCAGGCAAGCCCATGGTTTCGAACCAGCGACCTCAGCACTTCCAGGTCGACGCTTTATCCACTGCGCCACCACAGGTCAGCTGTTTGTCTGTTTTTATTTGAGAGAGAGAAGCATCAATTTGTTGTTCTACTTAGTTGTACCATTGATTTTTTTCTTTTCTTTTTTTGTAACAGAGACAGAGAGCAACAAAGAGAGGGACAGATAGGAACAGACAGACCGGAAAGGAGAGAGATGAGAAGCATCAATTCTTCATTGCGACACCTTAGTTTCTCATTGATTGCTTTCTCATATGTGCCTTGACCTGGAGCCTACAGCAGACTGAGTGACCCTTTGCTCAAGCCAGTGACCTTGGGCTCAAGCTGGTGAGCCTTGCTCAAACCAGATGAGCCCGCACTCAAGCTGGCAACCTCGGGATTTTGAACCTGGGTCCTCAACATCCCAGTCTGTTGCTCTATCCACTGCACCACTGCCTGGTCAGGCCCATTGATTATTTCTTATATGTCCCTTGATTGGGGCTCCAACAGGTGACCTCAGGGTTGAGCCAGTGCCCTTGGGAACAAGCCAGCACCCTTGGGATGGAGCTGGCGGCCTCGGGATCAGCGACCCCAGGCTTGAGCTATTGACCCTGGGCGTGAACCAGCAACCCCAGGCTTAAACTGGTGACATCAGTGCTGGTCCAGGACCATACTCTATCTACTGTGCCACTGGCCAGGGCTCAATGTTTTAATTTATTCAGTAATTTATTCAGCAAGCATTTATTGATTTCAACTCTTTGCCTTTCACCATAAGTATTCTGCAGGTTAAAAAAAAGAAAAGCCCCTAAGACTTGGAGATTGCTTTGGAGGCTAGTGGTGGTCACCAAAAAAATTAACAAGTAGTTGTAGTTCAGTGGGCTGCTTTCCCCTGAGTAAAACTGCCCAGCGACCTGGGGGCTCAGGAAGGATGTGGGCTCCAGAAGACCCTGCTGGGTATAAAGAAGGGCTTCTAGGCCAGCCCGGACCGGCGTTTGGCAGACACGGTCTAGGCCACCCTGGGCAGGTGCAGGGAGGGTTACAAGGCCGGGACTCTTGAGCTTCAGCCTTGGAGAGCAGGCATCTTATGGAAAGAAGAGGAAGCTTGAGCTTCAGCCTTGGAGAGCAGGCATCTTATGGAAAGAAGAGGAAGCCAGGAAAGGTGTCAAATGCTGCAGAAAAGTCAAGTGACATAAAGATGGTTGTGCTCATAGATGTGGGCGTTGGGAAGATCCTGATAACATTTGCAGGATGGATTCAATAACATGAAGTGTGTGAATGAAAATGAGGAAATAAAAGCAAAGAAAACTGACAGTTTTTTTCAAGAGACTTGTTTATAAAGGGAAAGATCAGAGCAGACTCAAGCCGTAGAGAAAGCATGGTCAAAGGGTTATTGTGGTTAGAAAGGAGAGGTCTGAGCATGTTAAAGGCTCAGAGAGGAAGGGAGGAGATGACAGAGCAGGAGGAAGGAGACATGGTATAATTGGGGTACCATGAGCTTGTTAGCTGGGACTCTGACCAGGAAACTCACCTCTGAGTCTCATTTGCCTCAACTATACAGTGAAAACCACACGCAAATGAGGTGTCTTCACTTGTTCATATAGTTAACTTTACAGCAAACTTTTTTTTTTTTAATTTTTATTTTTTTTTTACAGAGACAGAGAGTGAGTCAGAGAGAGGGATAAACAGGGACAGACAGACAGGAACAGAGAGAGATGAGAAGCATCAATCATTAGTTTTTCATTGCATGTTGCAACACCTTAGTTGTTCATTGATTGCTTTCTCATACGTGCCTTGACCGCGGGCCTTCAGCAGACCGAGTAACCCCTTGCTGGAGCCAGTGACCTTGGGTTCAAGCTGGTGAGCTTTTGGTCAAACCAGATGAGCCCACGCTCAAGCTGGCGACCTCGGGGTCTCGAACCTGGGTCGTCTGCATCCCAGTCCGACGCTCTATCCACTGCGCCACCGCCTGGTCAGGCTCATATAGTTAACTTTAACGGCAGGTGATAGACATGCAGAGATGACTCTTGTCCTTGCTTCCCAGGAGCTTATGGACAGCTGGATGTAGTTGTAAAGGATAAAAATGAAATAGCCCTGGCCGGATAGCTCAGTTGGTTAGAGCATCGTCCCGACATGCAAAGGTTGCAGGTTTGATCCCTGGTCAGGGCACTGACAGGTCAATGTTTCTGTCTCTCCCGCTTTCTCTAAAATCAATCAATAAAAGAATAGACATAAACAAATTTAGGAGTTTTCTGCTTTTTCGGTTTGTTTTGAAGACTTGGTTACTATTTGAATTTGGGATAGAAGAGAAAGTTGTACAGTAGACGATGGTAAATAAATATATTAAGGTAGCATATTCAGGTAGAGATGTTCATTAGGCCAAGAGATCTGGGCTGGAGATATAAATGGTGAGCCATCAGCACATAGATGAGAGGTAGGAATCCTTTGGTTAGGATGGATGAGATCACCCAGAAAGCCTGTGTACCATCTCCCTGTAAGATGAGCAAAGGCGCAAGGGCAGGACTACGGAGAGCCCTGTCCTTCCCTAGGATGGAGGGAAGATCAGTCCCAAGCAGGGTAACCAGAACACAAAGATAAACGAACCAGTTTCATGCGGCAGCCTAGATGCTAAGACAGACTTATGCCCAGGGTCCTGAGAGTACATGGAAGGTCACAGGTTGAGGAATCTGAGATAGTGCCTAGAATAGACAGTGCCTCCTCTAAAAACAGGAGGCACATGGGATGGAAGCCACATGCAGGAAATTCCACGTAAGTCGGTCTCAGGAAATGTGAATCTCGGTCTCTAGCTTCAGAAGCCCCCCGAGCCCTAGGGCTGGCCCAGGGGGCTGGCAGGGACTCTGGACCAAGAATGTGCACGAAAAATGTGCAAGGCCTAAATAAAAAATCAAGAGCCGAGTCTGCAGGAGAGTAGAGGAGGAATAGAAGGTGTAGAGTTCCAGTGAGTTCCGTCCAACGTCAGGAAAGTTCTAGATTGTAGAGCTTGGCAGAAGCTTTCAAATGATGTCGCTCAATTCCAATTTAGCTAAAACAGAAAAGGCCATGGGATGCGTTGGCCAGCTGTTAAACTTGAGTCTAAGAATGGAACCTCATAAATATTGACATGAAAACACTTGCAAATTTTGCTTTGTGGCCATATAAGTAACTTGGGCAACTTTTTCATTTCTTTTTAAATTTTATTTATTCATTTTTAGAGAGGAGAGAGGAAGGGAGAGAGAGAAACAGAGAGAGAGAAGGGGGAGGAGCTGGAAGCATCAACTCCCATATGTGCCTTGACCAGGCACGCCCAGGGTTTCGAACCGGCGACCTCAGCATTTCCAGGTCGACGCTTTATCCACTGCGCCACCACAGGTCAGGCTCTTGGGCAACTTTTTAAAATAAAATGTTTCATTTAAACTTTTTTCAGAAAATGCTTTTCTTCCTAAGAGGACATTTTATTAATTATTTTAATTACTATACCTAATGTAAATGTTTTTAGGCATTCCTTTATTTTAAATTATATATTTGGAAACTTATGTGCAATCACACCAGAATATAGGCCAGACACAACTTTAGATTTGAGGACTTTTCCTAGAATTTTATCTTCTTTTCCTTATCTGCTTCCCTTGCTTAAATCAGCTTCATTCTCTCCTGGCCAGTTGGCTCAGTGGTAGAGCATTGGCCTGGCGTGCAGGAGTCCCGGGTTCGATTCCCGGCCAGGGCACACAGGAGAGGCACCCATCTGCTTCTCCACCCCTCCCCCTTTCCTTCCTCTCTGTCTCTCTCTTCCCCTCCCGGAGCCAAGGCTCCATTGGAGCAAAGTTGGCCCGGGCGTTGAGGATGGCTCCATGGCCTCTGCCTCAGGCACTAGAATGGCTCTGGTTGCAACAGAGCAACGCCCCAGATGGGCAGAGCATCGCCCCCTGTTGGGCATGCCGGGTGGATCCCGGTCAGGCGCATGCGGGAGTCTGTCTAACTGCCTCCCCGTTTCCAACTTCAGAAAAATAAAAAAAAATTGAAAAATCAGCTTCATTCTCTGCCTTAGGGGAGTTTCCCCAAACCAGGTTTTTAGATGCAAGGGCCTAGTATAAATATTTTAAATCTCAAAAACCCAAACTCTATGTGGGGGGAGGGGGCCCAAAGGTTTTGGTGCAGACAGGGGGGTTGGTTAGAACATGCAGAGACCCCTTCTCCCTATCCTCCAGCCAAGCAAACCTCCCAGATTGCAGGCAGGAAGAGCAGCGCAGAGATGGGAACAGAGGTAGATGCTGTTCCAAGTCGTGCTGAAGCGTCCTCAGTCGTGGCCTCCCAGGCTGCTTTGGTGCTAAGGTCAAAAGCTCAGTAGACACCTCAGGTAAACAAGCTCCAGCTGAGGAGACCTCGCGAACGGAGCAGCACTGAGAGGTCTGGGGTGCCTCCCACCCCAGCATGTTGTGAGGAGGTGGGGGCTAGACAGGCTTCGCTCCCTCATTCAAACTCCCTGACCCCATGCCTCCAGAGGAACTTGGGGAGACCTAGAATGCCTCCTTCTGCAGCCACCAGCTGGGGGGTGGGAGACTGTTGCCAGGAAGGGACCAGCAGGACCCTGCGGCAGCCCTTACCTGTGGATGTACCTGTGGGATGATAACCCAAGAACAGATGGGATGGAGGGCCTGCCACCTGTGGCTGGCTTGGAGATGATCATGAAGGACTGACTGATCCTCAGAAACCTGGACTCGGCCTTGCTGGAGAGAAGAGGGAGGTGCCACAGTAGCGGTGATTAGGTTTAGAAAACACACTCTCACACTCTCTTGGTGTTAGAACGGAAAGAGACGCCTTCCCTGTTTACCCCATTTGTAAAGCCAGTAGCTGGGGCCACCATCACAGCTGCCAGGCTTGTGCGGGTTCACATTTGATTCAGATAGATTGTAATGAAACAATGGAGCCAAGAAATGATGGGCCATTTTATTTCTAGCCTCGCACTCGGCAAGTGAGTGAAAACAAACACATGGGCACCAAAACCCACTCACACATTCTCCGGTACCACAACCAGGAGAAAGTTTTCCTAGAATCAAAGGCCCCACTAGCCCCAGCCACCTCCTTTTCCCTATCTGCACGCCTCTATCTCGGCTGCTTCTTCTGCAACCATGTGGCCTCTCTTCCCTGCAACAATGCGATCTCTGCCAAAATGGCCTCCCAGCTCCTCTTAAAACTTTTTGGCGGGAAAACCCCTCCTCCAGCACACATTAGCATAACCTAGCCCCCTCCCAAGCATGAAGGTAATTAGCCATATCACCTGGGCGATGGCCATTGACGTGGGCAGCACCGTTTTTAACAATAAAAGTGAGCAAACCCAGAAAATACAGATTTTACAAACTTATTTGTCCAACCCCATTCATTTTTCATGAGCAGTTATTACCTATTCTAAAAAATAGTATCAGTCTCTTATAGAAGAAATGATATTTCTTGCACATCTGTGTTAAGGAAGTGGGAGTGCTATTTACCATGTTAGTATAACAAAACTTTCTAAGTAATTAAAGCCATATATTTATCTTTCACAAGTCCACATGAATAATTGTTTAATATTACTTTGTATTCATTTTCTGCTCTACAAATATGATCTTGAACAAGACTATTCATTTTTTACATTCCCCTCCCCCCATACACAACAGTTGCCTGTCTCGTGGTTTTCCAAGTAGTGAGGACACAGTAATATTTATTTTATTGATAAATGTACTCAATGGTTCAGTGACCATCACTACAAACCCTTTGTTTTGGGGTTTTTTTGTTTGTTTGTTTGTTTGCTTTTATTTTTTAAGTAAGAGAAGGGGAGATAATGAGGCAGACTCCTACGTTTGCACCAACCAGGTTCCACCTAGCGATCTCATCTGGGACCAATGATCTAGTAGCAAGCTATTTTTAGCACCTTAGGCTGGTGTGCTAGGACCAACCAAGCTATCCTCAGTGCCCAGGGCCATGCTCAAACCAATCGAGCCACTGGTTGAGGGAGGAGAAAAAGGGGAGAATGGGGAGAGGGAGAGGAAGAGAAGCAGGCGGTCACTTCTCATGTGTGTCCTGACCAGGGATCAAACCTGGGATGTCCATATGCTGGGCCAATGCTCTACCCACTGACCCACCGGCCAGGGCCTACAAGCCCTTTGAAGATTTGATTCAAATCATTTTAGAAGAACCTGACCAGGTGGTGGTGCAGTGGATAGAGTGTTGGACTGGGATGCGGAAGGACCCAGGTTCGAGACCCTGAGGTCACCAGCTTGAGCATGGGCTCATCTGGTTTGAGCAAATCTCACCAGCTTGGACCCAAGGTTGCTGGTTTGAGCAAGGGGTTACTCGGTTTGCTGAAGGCACACAGTCAAGGCACATATGAGAAAGCAATCAATAAACAACTAAGGTGTTGCAACGAAAAACTAATGATTGATGCTTCTCATCTCTCTCTCTATTCCTGTCTGTCTGTCCCTATCTATCCCTCTCTCTGACTCTCTCTCTGTCTCTGTCTCTGTAAAAAACAAAACAAAACAGCAATCAATGAACAACTAAGGTGTCTCAACAAAAAACTGATAATTGATGCTTCTCATCTCTCTCCGTTCCTGTCTGTCTGTCCCTGTCTATTCCTCTCTCTGACTCTTTCTGTCTCTGTAAAAAAAAAAAAAAAACAAAAAAAAATCAATCATTTTAGAAAATTGAACATACATTGAGGAGTAAGTGTTTTGCAGAGAGAATAGAGGACATTTGTTAATCCAGCAAGTCATTTGAATAGCGGACAAATAAGAACTTTTAGTGACAGTCATGACACAATAGAGTGTCAAACTAAGTCTTGAGGAATGAGATTTTTAGGAGGACAAGGCAGGGGAAGATGCTCTAAGCACTGGACATGTGTGTGCAAACACATGGTGGTATAGTCACAACACACTACTTCCAGACAACTCGCTGGGGAGATGATGAGAAATAGGTTCTGGACAGGGACACAGGGTGCTGATCATCCAAAAGGCTAATTTCTCATTGCATTTGTGAGCATCTTCTACAGGGCAGATGCATTGGTCTGTGCAACCAGGACGCCCCACTCAAGAAGTTTCAGGGAACTGGCTACAGAAAGCATACTGGCCGGGACATGAAGACAAATGCATGAGTGGCTATCAAAACATGTGAGGAAAGTGTCATGATTGCTGGTTTGCTCTTATTTTCCCTAATAATCTGAAGTTTATTGGGAAAGCTTGTTAGATATAACCCTGGGTGTTTTATGTACCACACAGGTATCATTTGTCTCCAGTGGGTAAGCACCTTAGCTGTAGGGTGGGGTGCTAAGAGGGGTTTTTGCTTATCACCTGCATGCTTGGAAGGGCTGGATGGGGCATGCTGGGTGAGCAACCAAGCAGTTTACCAACACCTGTATCCTCTCTGATTTCTGAAGGGCTCAAATGGCACCTGCCAGGACCACCCGATTCAAAATGCAACTCCCCCACCCACCCCCTCAGCCCCCCACCCCCACAGCACTCTGTTGGGCAGATAAAATGTATTATGCTCACTTTGTTAAAGATGATGCTGCCCACGAGGAGGCCGTCGCCCAGGTGATATTAATGTGTGTTGGGGTGGGCTAAAAGCAGGCAGAATCCTTGTAGCCTGGGGCTTGGTTTTGGGATTAAGCCTTTCTTACCCTTTTTGATGTAGGGCGGTACAATCCAATCATGCCTCAGAGAAGTGACTTTGTGTTAGAGCAGGGGTCCCCAAACTTTTTACACAGGGGGCCAGTTCACTGTTCCTCAGACCGTTGGAAGGCCGGACTATAAAAAAAACTATGAACAAATCCCTATGCACACTGCACATATCTTATTTTAAAGTAAAAAAACAAAATGGGAACAAATACAATATTGAAAATAAAGAATAAGTAAATTTAAATCAACAATCTGACCAGTATTTCAACGGGAACTATGCTCCTCTCACTGACCAGCAATGAAAGAGGTGCCTCTTCTGGAAGTGCGGCGGGGGCCGGATAAATGGCCTCAGGGGGCCGCATGCGGCCCGCAGACCGTAGTTTGGGGGGCCGCATGCGGCCCGCGGACCGTAGTTTGGGGACCCCTGTATTAGAGACTTCCCTGTTTTGTATATTGGATTAAAGGTTTGGATTTCTACACTATAAAATGGGTGCAGAACGAGAGCTTGCTCTCTCGGTTCCTGAGATTATCATTTAGAGCAGAGAGCAGAGAGAGGCCATGTGGAGGAGGCCAGGGGAAGCAGCCAAGATGGCAAAGTATTGATTGAGAGGCCAGTTTGTGCAGTTTGACGCTGGAGAAGGAAGGAGATTGGGAACAGAGGTGAATAAGTCTGGTAAGCTAGAAACCTTTGATTCTAGGAAACTTGGATAAGTCAGTAGCTTTGTGAGCACTGAATGTGAGTGGGTTTTGGAGCCCAGTGTGTATTTTTACTTGCCTGCCGGGTGCAAGCTAGGATTAAAGACTATGGCCCACCAGTTTTTGACTCCGTTGTTTCTTTACCGACTGTCCGAATCCAATGCGAACCTGCATGGGCCGGGCTGCTGTAGTGGTGGCCCTGGCCCTGGCTTCTGGCTTTACACACTCCTTACCTTCCTTTCCTAGTTTCTTTTGCTTCACATCTATCATGTTCTAACACAATACGAAATATACTTGTTTTATTTCTTGTTCATCTCCCTCCCAGTAGAATGTAATGTCCATGGGGGCAGGGTTTGTCTGTTTCCTCTAGAACAATGCCGTGCTCTGTGCGCTTGTGGAACGTGGAAGGAATGAAACGCTATCACTTCCCTGCGGATCAGTCACACCCCCTTCGGATGGAAGTAAACAACCCATCAATGCCTATTATGATGTGTGGGTTAGCAGCCTCGGATCATAAACACCACTGCTTCCCTCCATCATCGCGGACACTGCACAGCTGAGGCTTGCTGTCACTCCAGCAAGGCAACACGTCGAACAGGTTGAACATGTTAACAGATTTAGAGGCTTCAGGTCAGTTAGACCTGGATTCACATTCCACTGAGTAACGAATGAGTTAGCCCAAGGGTTTCTAAACTTCCTTAAGTCCTAGTTTATTCATCTGTAAAATGAACAGTGATACTAACCTCCTAGGTAAATTCTTTGTTGTAAAGATTAAAGTCTCAAGCAGACTGCACATGGCACATAGTAGGCACTCAATAAAATATATTGTATCATGACCATTTGGGAGCTGTATCAGCCTGCTAGGGCCATCATAACAAAATACTACAGACTGGGTAGCTTAAACTACAGAAATTTATGTTCTCACAGTTTTCAAAACTAGAAGTTCAGCATCAAGGTGGTAGCACGCTTGGTTTCTTCTCCTGAGACCTCTCTTCTTGGCTTGCAGATGGCCATGGCCTTGCTGATGCGCTTGGGCATCCCTAGTGTCCCTTCCTCTCCTCATAAGGACACCAGTCATGTTGGCTTAGGTCCCTACCGTTATGCCGTTATGACTGCATTTTCCTTCAGTTACCTGTCAAAGCCCCTGTCCCCAAATACAGCCTCAGGGGTGGTTATAGGCTGCAACATAGAATTTGGCAGAGGGAAGGACACAATTCAATCCATAACAGAAGCTAAAGAAGGTTTTGACCAAAGGCATCCAATTATTTATATATATACATATATATATGTGTGTGTGTGTGTGTATATGTGTGTGTGTGTGTGTGTGTGTGTGTGTGTGTGTGTATATATATATATATATATATATATATATATATATATAATAACTAAGAACTATTTAATTCCCAGCAACAAAATTGCTTTAGTGGTTTTTCTTCTGGCTAGCAGGTAAGCACTGAAAAGGGCCTAAGTGCAAGTGTTCGGTAGCAGGTGTTCATTTTACAAACACGCAGGAAAGAAACCATAGGGAAGAGGAAGCATTCGTGTGAAGAGAGCCTGGAAGGAGACACAGGAAATAAGATGACGACATGCCTGTCCTGGCCGTAGGACTCCTCCTGAGGCTGAACGCGTTTGGAGAAAGGGAGTGGGAAGTAAGACAGAATATAGCTAGCTCCCACCAACAAACGTGAGGGGATTTCTGAAATTCTATACCAGTAGATGACTGTTTGTACCAGAGCAAGAGCAGAAACACCTTCAAGTTGTCAGCAGAGATTTCAGGAAGAGGCAGCCTCCAAGCTGAGAGGCAGGTACATCCCGAGACGTGCTCTGTGAAGTCCAACCACAGACACCTGGGCCTTCCTACCTGCTTAGTCACTTTCCTGCCCACATCCAGGAAGGTTTCCGAGACATGCTTCCAGGCTGTTGTTGTTTTTCTGGGCATTGTTCCAGAAAATGTTATTCTAATGCAAAAAAAAAAAAAAAAAAATTCTCCAGTTGCATCTGTGTTCAGAGCTGCTTTTTTTCTCTCTCTTTTTTTCTTATTGTTTGTAGAGTACTTTGAATTTCTTTGAGCTATTTAGCACAGCCATCTGGCAGACACAGCAGTGTTGGAGGGTCAGCCTCTGCAAAGTGTGTGTTAGAACTGACGGGCACGGCCCTGTCTCCACTGACTCGGCTGCAGTCACAGCATCTGCAGACTTAGAAAACTGGGTTTCATCAGGTTCTTCAACTGGAGCTGCAAGGGTGGCTTTGTGCTTCTTCCAAAGAGAGGGAACCACGTCTGCGTTCTTGACCTGTTAGGTAAACAAACTCCAGTGATAATTTGATAGGAAAGGAAAATAAAGATGGGTCTGATACTCATTTTAATCCTCCCAGGAGCTGTGAGCAGATGAGCGGCAAACAGAGATTATGAGACCCGCCCTAGGTACCCTGCTAGTAGGTCCTTGAGCAGGAATGTCCCTCTGGGTCCAAAACACCTGTTTGGATGCCTTTTAGCTCCTTTTGTGTCTTCACACTGTAGGACCACAATCTGCGAGACCCCGTATACTTTGACATATGTTTTCTCCCTTTATTGGCCAAGTGACTCCCCTACCTCCCCCACCTAGTCATAGCATTTCTGTTGGCTTTTGCCCTCGTTTTCTTTTGAAAAGCTTTTTTTAATTTAACATTTGCTTATTCATGAACACGTACTTCATCAGCAAACCCTTGTACACACCCTGAGTCCGTAATATTTAAGGTGACCAACTTTTTTACAATGAAAAGGAGGACAAAAATAAATTGAAGAAAACAATATCATAAATAAAAGAAACATTTTATTCATTGCAACAATAATACACTGTAATATGATAAATGCATAATAATAACATTTGTAATATTTTATATTGTAATTATGCTTACATGCCTATCAATTTTTAATAATAATTATAAGAAAAAAGTACTTATTTAGATACAAATACGTCACATCACACGCAATGGATCAACTCTGTATCGATCGAATAAATAACTTACATTATTTCCATTTTATTTATATTTAAGTCTCAACGATGTTTTATTTTTAAAAAATGACCAGATTCCCTCTGTTACATCCTTCTAAGACTCACTCTTGACGCTTGTCTCGGTCACGTGGTACATTTATCCATCCCAACCTAAAGGCCGGTCCGTGAAAATATTTTCTGACATTAAACTGGTCTGTGGCCCAAAAAAGGTTGGGGACCACTGCTCTAACTAACTGAGCTATCTGTCTAGGGCTCTTTGATTTTTTTTTTTTTTAGCAAGAGAGAGAGGAAGGGAGAGAGAAGAGAAGATCAACTTGTTTTTGCTTCACTTTAGTTGTTCATTGATTGTTTTTCTTAAGTGCCTTAATGGGGGGGGGGGCTCTAGCAAGCCAGTGACCCCTTGCTCAAACCAGTGACCTTGGGGCTACATTGATGATCCCTAGCTCAAGCCAGTGACCTTGTGCTCAAGCTGGTGAGCCTGCGCTCAAGCGTGATGAGCCCCCTCTCAAGCTCATGACCTTGGGGTTTTAAACTTGGTATGCTTTTTTTTTTTTTTAATTTATTTTTAGAGAGGAGAGACAGAGAGAGGGAGAGAGAGGAGACAGAGACAGAGAGAGAGAAGGGGGGAAGAGCAGGAAGCATCAACTCCCATATGTGCCTTGACCAGACAATCCCAGGGTTTCGAACTGGCAACCTCAGCATTTCCAGGTCGACGCTTTATCCACTGTGCCACCACAGGTCAGGCTTGGTATGCTTTTAATATTGTAAAAATCACCCTTTCAGGTTCCATGAATTTGAGAAATGTATAACCATTAACACAATAAAGATACTGTATAGAATATTTCCATCAACCCCACAAGTTCTCTCATGTTCTTGGCAGTCAGTCTCCTCTCCCACCCATGTGCCCTGAAGCCACTGACCTAATTTCTGTTTTGCCTTTTCCACTATGCCCTATGCAATCATATAGTATGTAACCTTTCATATCTGGCTCCTTTCACTTAGAATAATGCTTTTGCAGTTCAAACGTGTCGTTGCATGTATCAGCAGTTCTTTTTAATGCTGAGTAATATTTTGTCATATGGGTGGATATTTTGGTTGTTTCCAATTTGGAGCTATTATGAACTAAGCTGCTCTAAACATTTCCATACAGGTCTTTGGCAGACTTCACCAGGCAAAAGTTATTTGTATTTATATAGTCAAAATTATCAATCTTCTTTTTTATGATTTTTAGATTTTGAGACATAATTACAAAGATATAAGAATTCACCATTTTTTTTTCCTTCTAGTGCTTGTGTGGGTGTATTTTTTTACATGCACATCTTTGAGCTATTTGGAGTTTATTCTGATGTGAGGCATAAATCAATTTTTCCCTCAAATGGCCACCCAGTGGTTCCCATTCCTAAATCAATCTTTTAAATATGACTTAAGAAACCATATTGTATGATTCTTTGTAATAATTTTTAATTTATTACAAATATTTTTAATTTATTAGTTATTTGTGTTTATTACTAATATTCAATTAAAGTAAGAATTAAAAACCTATTTTTTAAACCTTCAAATACAATTTAAAAATCTAGTAAATTTAATTATAAATGAAGTAATATTGCATTAAAAATTAAAAACTCATTTTTATTGTTCTTTAATGTTTAATTAGCTTATACATTTAACAAATTATAATTCCTTAAACATTTAAGCACTATTTGCAAACTTAATTAAATTAACTAAATATTGTAAATTAAAGCCACAAAACTTATGAATCTAACAAATTAAATTCTCTTAAATTTAAATATGATTTATAAACTTGATTAAATCTTAAGCATTTCCATCTATATCACAAATTTAATACATTTGATTTTCTCAAGCATTTCTATAATCTAAAGAGACATAATTACAAACCTATCAAAATCAGCCAAGTGTTTAAAAAACTGTAGTGAAAATATAGATCAAACTTTTTTTATTATATATATATGTTTTTCAATTTTATTTATTGATTTTTAGAGGGAGGAGAGGATTGAGAGAGAGAAAGAGGAGAGAGAAGTGGGAAGCATCAACTCATAGTAGTTGTTTCCTGTATGTGCCTTGACCAGGCAAGCCCAGGGTCTCGAACCGGCAACCTCAGCGTTCTAGGTCGATGCTTTACCCACTATGCCACAACAGGTCAGGCTAGATCAAACTTTTAAACTTTTTTTTTTAGCTTTTATTTATTGATTTTAGAGAGAGGATAGAGAGAGAAAGGTGTGGGAGGACCAGGAAGTATCAAGTTATAGTAATTGCTTCTCAAATGTGCTCTGATGGGGGAAGCCAGAGGCCTTGAACTGGCGACCCCAGCATTTCAGGTCAACACTTCGTCCACTGTGCCACCACCAGTCAATGTGTTTAAACTTGAACACATTTAAAAGTCATTGTAAATTTAATAGATATTACTAAATTTAAATATTTCCTACCAATTTAATCATTTCCATTATTCTATGTATTTAAATTAAAATGACAAATATGTCAGAATATCTGTATTATTTTAAACTTATTAAGTATACAGTTTAGAAGTGCAGCTTCTAGTTAAAGAGCTATTACATACCTTCCTTCCCGCTAGCAGCACCACTGAAATGACAAGAACAGGGTTTTTCTAAAACTGAAAGCCCACAGAAACAGAGAGAATGGGAAAGGCCACAGAGGCCACAGTGGTGCATGCTAGAAAGCAGATGACCTACTGAGAGTGGATGTTACAGCCCTGAGGAAGCTGATACCTAAACCGGGGACGTCAGGAAGCAACCAGACCTGTACCCCAGAACCTCAGGGCAAGTGGCTCAGGAACGGGTGGAAATGGAGTCTTTGGAAAGGGAGGGTGAAGTGACCGGAGAACAGTGGGAATGGTTGAAATCTGTTGATGTGCTTAGAACCGCAGTCTCCTTCAGCCCCGCTTCTCTGTATGACCAGCAACAGCTCCGCCTCACCCCCGGGAGAAGACGGGAAGGCTGATCTGTGGACGCAGGACCCCAAGCGACTGGGGACAGAGGGACTCCGTGCTGACCCTGGTCAAGGATTACGTAAACACCCACATACTGAACTGGGAGATTCGCTGTGACTTCTTCTGCACAGGCCACGGCAGGATCCAGGATTACACCCTCCAGGCAGTAATCTGTAAGGTTCTTCTCTGGGGAATCAGACCAGGCCAAGAAAAGAGATTGCAAGATATTAATAGCCTGGATCCTCCAACCAGAGCCCAGGCAGATACATAGCGGCCTGTAAAGGGGCTCTCCTCTGGATAGCCCTGCTCGATTCCCAGAGCTTCCGGTCAGCTTCCCAGCGCCCCACTCCAGAATATGCGTGGACAGCTAAGAATTAGCTGGCTTCTGGGGCCCTGGCCGGTTGGCTCAGTGGTAGAGCATCAGCCTGGCGTGCAGAAGTCCCAGGTTCGATTCCCGGCCAGGGCACAGAGGAGAAGTGCCCATCTGCTTCTCCACCCCTCCCCCTCTCCTTCCTCTCTGTCTCTCTCTTCCCCTCCCACAGCCGAGGCTCCATTGGAGCAAAGTTGGCCCAGGCGCTGAGGATGGCTCTGTGGCCTCTGCCTCAGGTACTAGAATGGCTCTGGTTGCAACAGAGCGACGCCCCAGATGGGCAGAGCATCGCCCCCTGGTGGGCGTGCCGGGTGGATCCCCGTCGGGTGCATGCAGGAGTCTGTCTGACTGCTTCCCCGTTTCCAACTTCAGAAAAATACAAAAAAAAAAAAAAAGAGAGAGAGACACTTGGGTGGGGGTAGGGGAGTAAAAAGGGAAAATATATGGTGACGGAAAATGATTTTCCTTTGGTTGGTGGGCACACAACACAATCAACAGTTCATAAAGCTATAGAGATGTTTACCTGGAACTTATGTACTCTTATTAATCAATGTCACTGCATAAAACTTAATTTTATAAATAAATTGTTTACAGAAGCCAGAAAAAAAAAAAAAAGAATTAGCCGGCTTCTGAGGAAAGCCAGAACAAAATCCACGCCTCCACAGTAGAGGAAGTATAATTGTGAAGAAAATAAAGGCCATGCACAAAGACAGAACAAACTATTCAACCTCTGGAACCTATATAATTGTACTAACCAGTGTCACCCCAATAAATTCAATTATAAAATAAACTCAAAAAACTATTCCTCAGTAATATCCTCGGGAGGATAAGAAAGGATAATGTATCCATGAAAACAGAAAGCCGCAAGGGAAAAATCCAGAAAATTTAAAAGAGCTTTTAGAAAATAAAAATATGATCAGAAAAACAAAAAACTTAATAGAAGGGCTGAAAGAAGAAATTGAGAAAATCACCTAGAGAAAAAGAACCGAAAGTAAGAAATTGACAATATGGGTGTGTGTGGGGGTGGGGAATAATAAAATTTTAAATTAGACCAGGAGGTCCAATATCTGAAATATAGGAGTTCCAGGGAAAAAATTATACAAGAAACTGCCCTAAATGTTAGTTGTATGTCCCCAGATTAACAACTCTCACCAAGTGCCTGGCATGATGAATGACAAAAGAATCACATACCAGGTATCTCAAGGGGTGTCCATTCAGGACAGAAACCACACTGCTATTTTTCCACGGACAACTTATTATAAAGGACCGTTACCCAATAGAAGATGGCTAACCACTCACAGGGGCTAAAACAGGGGTCCAGAAGCAGCAGCAGCAAAGGCAGCTAGGACCTCGATGCTGGGGGCGGGCGGACAATAACAGACAGGATGTCCATTCTTTCTTTCCCGGTCAGACAGAGATTTGGATTCCTTTGCAGAGGGCATGACTCCTGCAAGAACAGGAATGAGCAGCCTGCTGCTGCCAAGAAATTTGCCAAAGACGGCCAGAGCTGGTCTGAAGAAGCAGCTGCCAGTAGAGACAGCAGGCCCGCAGGCACACCTGGAGGTCCTCTGCCCTGGCCACTGGCTCCCTCACTGCAGACTGGTGAAAGAGGACCAGAACCTGGAGACAATCTGCACATTTTCAGACAAAAATTTGCTTCCTGTAGACCCTTTCTGAGAAATCTATTGAAGGATAGAAATACCCAAAATGAAAGATATGCTTAATTAAAATTTTTTCTAACTGTAAGCACTAAATACAAACAATTTTTTGTAGTATCCTACATATTTAAATTAAAATAACAAGTAGAGTGTGTTAGATCTCTGTGCAGAGCTCATCTGGGAACGGCAGGTGGGCGAGTGAATGCTGGGTGGCAACCCACAAGGCCTGTCACCAACCCCTAATCACAGCCACTGTGCTCGAAGTTTGTTCGTTTGTCTCTTTAAGGGCAACCTCATTTCTGAATTATTGAAGGAGAGAAACACTTCAATGTTGTCAGTTCTTCATTATTAAGATTTTCACTTTACTCCATTCTCATTTCAGCCTCAGTCTCCTCTTTTCCATTATTATTTATATTAATAACGTTGCTTTCATTTTCAGTGTGTAAAAATTACTCCCGTTCCACGCTAAAACTTAATGTAGCTGAAAGTCTGTTTTGCCGTGGTTAGATAAATTGAACCAAAAATCGATACATAGGGGAACACATATTCCATGTTGTAAATTTGCACCAAAAACCTATCTTATATGTTTATAGTTAAAATAGGCAGCAAAATAAGAGCTTATCTTTTCTTTTTTCTTTTTTGTATTTTTCCAAAATGAGAAGCGGTAAGGCAGAGAGACAGACTCCCACATGCACCCAACCAGGATCCACCTGGCATGCCCACCAGGGGGGCGATGCTCTGCCCATCTGGAGTGTTACTCTGTTGCAACCGGAGCCATTCTAGCACCTGAGGCAGAGGCCATGGAGCCATCTCCAGCGCCCGGGCCATCTTTGCTCCAATGGAGCCTTGGCTGCAGGAGGGGAAGAGAGAAACAGAGAGAAAGGAGAGGGAGAAGGGTAGAGAAACCCGTTGGCGCTTCTCCTGTGTGCCCTGACTGGGAATCAAACCCGGGACTTCCACATGCGGGGCTGATGCTCTTTTGCTGAGCCAACCGGCCAGGGCCAGAGCTTATCTTTCTAATTCATGAAAACAGTAACATCTTTTTACCTTCTGGAATGCCCGTGCTGTGTGAATTTTTGAGTAATAACTAATGGTGAGATTACATGGTGTTTGCCCTCGTGGCCCTTGCTCTTCCATTCCCCAGGAGGCAGTTCAGCTAACATCATCCTTCTTCTCCTAAGAAAAGACCTAATCTCATAAACTATGATATAGAATCTCAGCCACACTCAGTGAAATCCCCTGATTATATGTGATTTCCAAACCAGAAATTGATCTGATGGAGTAACAGCACTCTTCAGGAGAAAGCAGAGGCAGCTGGTGTGCCAAGTTACCAATGTCTTCCCTGTCCAGATGCTCAGAAAGACTCCGGATGCCCCCCACTCAGTGTGTGGGACCCGGCAAGTCGACCTGATCCTTCAGGAGCAAGTCCGGTTACTAGCGGGATAGAGGGAGGCGTCTTCTCAGTCATGCTGTTGGGGAAGTCCTCACAGCAAAAAGTAGGCGACTTTTAGTGGTGACAGACAATTAGAAAAATCACATACCAAGTCTGAGTAAAAAGCTGAAATAAATGTCTCTGGAGGGGACGGTTCAGAAAGCAGACCTGGATGAAGTGTGATTGGGTACTGTTAGATAATGGATGAGAAGTAATATGTGGTTCTGATCTCTTGGTGTTTGGGGCTGAATTTGTTGTTTTGAATGTGAAGTGAGTGACCGAGGAGGAAAGCGAGAAGAAAGAGGCCAGGACCTACCTCTGTGCAGCATGGTCCGTTTACCCAGCACCGGGCTGGGCACTGGGGACTTATCTCATGTGTCTCTCCAAACGCTGGTGAGGTGGGCATCCCTCTTTGCATATTGGACATGAGGACATGAGGCCCAAGAGAGTCAGAAACTTGCCCAAGGTAAATGACCGAGACCAGGCTTTGAACCGGACCCGTCCACACCACAGCCTCTGCGTTCTGTGTCAGCAGCGGGACCCTTCAGCCAGGGCTAGTGGTGGGGAAATCACAGGCTCAGACCACGGTGGCAGGGTGCTCAGTGTCCAAATACACTCAAATGCTGAGATGCCCAGTTGGGCTCACTTTTTCCGAGTGCCCCCTTGAGGGCTGCCTGGTGAGTCCCTGCTGTCCTGGTCGTCACATGATTTCTCTCCAGATACCACATAATGATGTGTACCCTACAGCAAGGCTGACTGCCCACCCTGGAAGGGACAGAGCAACGCCAGAGAGCTCATCGTGCAGAGTCAGACGCTGCCTGGATGAGAAGAGCTGGGGCCAGTTATCCAGCCCGTCCACCTGGGTTCTTCATCTGCAGGAAGATGGCCATGCAGTGCTCACAGGTGGCTGGGAGACAGACAGCCTGGGGAGAGCCCGGCGAAGCCAACGTCCAGCCAGATTGGAACAGTCTTGCGAAAACCATGGGAAGGTTCTCTGTAGCTTTTCTCACAGACGTGTTCATTAACAAACATTCACAGTTAATCAGAACAAGATGTTTAAAACCGTATTCAGAGACTGTCAGGTTTTCAAAATAGCGATAAATATGTAACAATGACTTAAAATGAGCTAATACCATAATAGTACTCAGTTCACAGATATTTGGGGGACAGTCTGAGCTCAGCTTCCTTTAAGCTGCACACCCTGAGAAACAGTTGCATTGACTGCCACGCTGATATCAACTCCTCACTGCGTAGACGAATACTTCCCTTCCCATCCCATGTTACGGGCAGAGTATCCCACAATCTAAACGTGCTATAATTATTTACCTAGTCCCAAATACTGGACCCTTAGGTTGGTTCTGGTTTTTCTTATCATAATTAACTGATTACAAACATCATTATGTTAAAAAGGTGCTGTACACATCTCTGGTAAGTTCCTTAGGTTAAACTCTTACAAGTAAGATGTCTGGGTCAAAGGGCATAGATGACCTTCCATTTTGACTGGCCAAATGAATTCACATTCGGCTCTGTGATTGTTAAGGGCCCCCATTTTCTTTCTCTTCACCAATATCGAGTTTTGTCACTTCAAAAAGGTGTTTAGCCAACTGAATCAATAAGTGGTAGAAAATGCCTGTCTCTTGTATTTTTCTGTTTTAGTAAGTATAGTATGTGGAGTATACTCAAGTCTTGACAAGGCTAAGACGTGATCCTGAATATGAGGTTTCTGAGTACTGCTCTGTAGAGTTCCAATATGAAAGCTATATAAAAGAAAGCGTCGTGCCTCAGGCCCTGGCTCGTTGGCTCAGCGGTAGAGTGTTGACCCAGCATGCGAAGGTCTCAGGTTCGATTCCCAGCCACGGCACACAGGAGAAGCGCCCATCTGCTTCTCCACCCTTCCTCCTCTCCTTTCTCTCTGTTTCTCTCTTCCCCTCCCACAGCCAAGGCTCCATTGGAGCAAAGTTGGCCCGGGCGCCAAGGATGGCTCCATGGCCTCTGCCTCAGGTGCTAGAATGGCTCCGGTTACAGTGGAGCAACGCCCCAGATGGGCAGAGCACCGCCCCCTGGTGGGCATGCCAGTGGATCCCGGTCCGGCTCATGCAGGAGTCTATCTGTCTGCCTCCTCCCCACTTCTCACTACAGAAAAATACAAAAAAAAAAAAAGAAAGAAAGAAAAAGAAAAGAAAAGAAAGCGTGGTGCCTGAGAACAGACTGTTTCTGAGTCAGAAGGGAGGAGGCTTGGCCCCTGGTCCCAGCCAGCCATTTTTCCTCAGGCAGCTGCTCCCGTAACTGACTTAAGAACACCTCAGAGCAGCCAGCAGGATGCTTATCTATGTGGGCGACTTAGCTTGGTTCAGTGCCCTGGGGATCCTCCCTCCAGGGGCCATGACTGCAAGCACTTCAAGTACAGTGCTGCCTTCTAAATCAGTACCAGAGGGTCAATTCATAAGTAAGGAGTGTCAGAGGGATTTTTCGTTGATGAAATGAATGTTGTGCAAGATATGAAGCTGACAAATAAGATTGTACAAGTGTCTCTGCCTTTTTTTGAGCAACGTTAGTTTGGTAACAATGTTTCTGGTGCGGTGCCCTGTCTAGAACTCCATTCCAGAACTCTCCACTTAATCAAAGGTTTGTTTGTTTATTTATTTATTTATTTATTTATTTATTTATTTATTTATTTATTTTTGCTTGACCTGGCTAGACAGGTAGCTGGTTTTGTCATTATAGTATCAGCTGCACTTGCCCCAGAGAGAAACCTTCCTGGGGAGGGTCCCAGAGAATGCCACGGAAGACAGAGAGGGGGGACTCCACTGAGCTTCCAGAAACATGTTTGGGACACTAGTGGTGCCTGCCTGGTGACAAATGTCTTTCCTGCGTCAGAATTCAACCCGAGACTTGCTTCCACTGTAACACAACCTGGTAGGAAGGTTGTGGGGAAGGCGACCTATGACTTCTCACTTCACCTCTGAAACTTTTTGCTCATCTGGCTGGGTTGCAGAAGGACTAAATTATTTGACTTCCCAATTAGTTCTAAAAGTTCCAGATTCAGCTGTTAGACATTGTCACTCAATAGAAAGGAAATGTTATTTATAATATTTAACAGTACCTTGAATAACATTCGATAGAAAGGGAATGAAAAGGAAATTGAAGTGCCGAGAGACGAAATAAATTGGCTAGGCCTTTCTCGCTCCAAAATTCATGTTCTGTCTGCTGTAATACTTGATACCCCTCTGTTAGGAAATGAATTGTGTGTTGAAGCAGTTGCACTGGGGGACAGGGCCTGGATAGGTCATTGTGGTGAAATGAAGTCATAAAGGTGGGGCCCTAAGCCAGGGTGACAGGTGTCCCGTCTGTGCACGCAGGGAAGGAAGGCCGTGGGAGGGCACAGCGCCCAGCTGGCAGTCCTTGGGGCACAAGCGAGGAGACAGGCCCCAGGAGAAGGAGCCAAGCCTGCCACCACCTTGGTGGTGAACTTGGAGTTTTCAGAACTGTGAGAACATAAACTTCTGCCACCCAGTCTGTGGCATTTTGGAACGGCAGCCCTAGTGACGGATACAGCTTCACCTCTGTGAGATGGGGCAGAAAGGTGTGGGAAGAAAGGAAGAGGTTGGGCGGCTCACAGCCTGGGGGGCAATAGAGAACTTGCAGAGACCGGGGACCTTGGCTCAAGAAGGTTCACTCAGGACCTGGGAGGCCCCCTGGGAGTGCTGGGAAAGTGGGGGTGGGGGAGAGGAAACTAAATAAAGAGAGGCTGTAGCAAGTTGCACCTGCTTAACAATTTTGCCTCGGGCAGAGCCTGCCTGAACATTATTTTGCCTTACCCGGTTATGCTAGTGAGGGAAGACCCCAGAACGGGATAGCCAAGCTGCGTATCCGCGAGGGAAGACCCCAGAACGCGATAGCCAAGCCGTGTATCCGCGAGAGAAGACCCCAGAACTGGTTAGCCAAGCCGGGTATCCGCGAGGGAAGACCCCAGAACCGGATAGCCAAGCCGCGTATCCGCGAGGGAAGACTCCAGAACACGATAGCCAAGCCGTGTATCCGCGAGGGAAGACCCCAGAACGGGATAGCCAAGCCGTGTATCCACGAGGGAAGACCCCAGAACACGATAGCCAAGCCGTGTATCCGCGAGGGAAGACCCCAGAACGGGATAGCCAAGCCGTGTATCCACGAGGGAAGACCCCAGAACACGATAGCCAAGCCGCGTATCCGCGAGGGAAGACCCCAGAACGGGATAGCCAAGCCGCGTATCCGCGAGGGAAGACCCCAGAACGGGATAGCCAAGCCGCGTGTCCGCGAGGGAAGACCCCAGAACTGGATAGCCAAGCCGCGTATCCGCGAGGGAAGACCCCAGAACGGGATAGCCAAGCCGGGTATCCGCGAGGGAAGACCCCAGAACGGGATAGCCAAGCCGCGTATCCGCGAGGGAAGACCCCAGAACACGATAGCCAAGCCGTGTATCCGCGAGGGAAGACCCCAGAACGGGATAGCCAAGCCGCGTATCCGCGAGGGAAGACCCCAGAACGGGATAGCCAAGCCGGGTATCCGCGAGGGAAGACCCCAGAACGGGATAGGCAAGCTGTGTATCCGCGAGGGAAGACCCCAGAACGGGATAGCCAAGCCGTGTATCCGCGAGGGAAGACCCCAGAACTGGATAGCCAAGCCGTGTATCCGCGACGGAAGACCCCAGAACTGGATAGCCAAGCCGTGTATCCGCGAGGGAAGACCCCAGAACTGGTTAGCCAAGCCGTGTATCCGCGAGGGAAAACCCCAGAACTGGATAGCCAAGCCGCGTATCCGCGAGGGAAAACCCCAGAACGGGATAGCCAAGCCGCGTATCCGCGTGTCTCCTGAGTCATCTTCCCCGCTAGCCCTAGTGCAGAAATGGTTGGGTTTGTTGCTCGGGTTGGTGAGAGTTTTGTCTTCTCAATTAACTACCCAGTTAGTTCCATTACAGGTTGAAAAATGTGGGATAAGTTGGAAAAGCGTCAAGGGACATCTCTAGGCCTGGTGGGTGACACTGCTGTGAAGTCAGCAAGTCAGCGTGGAACTGCAGTGCAGGCCATACGCATTGAAACGCAGTTTGCTTCAGATAAACCAAAATGCCGGGAGAAGTGGAATGGACGATCAGCAGATCCGTTACCAAGAAGGGTCCTGTGTCTCGACACTTGCATGCATCAGACATGCCTAGCAGTGCTCCCCCCAGCCTGTCCCTGTAATTGTCCCTCTCTGGGAGAAGAGTATTCATTCATCTTGTCTGTGCTGTAGACCGGCAGGGAGGCGGAGAGTAGAATTGGAGTTGGAGAATCTATGTTCTCAGAGATCTTCAAGAGACAACCATTTGGCTCTGGGTGATTTTAACATCAGTTGACTTGATAGATTTTTAAGATCCCTTCCAGCACTTTGATTTTGTGACCCTAATCACTAAGGAAAATGTTCACTGATACACAGACCTCACTTCTAATTGATGGGATGCCAGATTGCCAAGTTATAGCTGGCGCTGCACACAGAGCCTTAGGGGCCTACCCGTGATTGTTCAAAACCCAAACCTCACCGTAGCTGTTGGTATTGAAATCAGTTTCATTCACATCACCTTCTGGTCCATCACAGGTCATCTTTAGATGGTGGAAGGTTTCTCTGAGGAGTGAGGATCAAGGAAAACAACCTGGAGAAGCAAAAGACTCTCATGAAGACTTCCTAAAGAATTCACACCTTCAAGGTACGGAGGGGAGCATGTGACATACGTATTGCTGTAAAGTTCCCTTTAATTAGGGATAGATTTGGTCAGAGAAGTGTCAAAGATATCATCGTTTGAAATATTGATATGTCATTATGTACTTAATTCAATACAGTAGATATAGTAAAATGTTGGTTCTTAAAAACTAGAAAATTGTTAACATGTCCTTAAATTTCTTTTGGGAAAAAATCTTAACATGTTTAAGATTCCAGGTTACCATGTAGATTTCATTAATAATCTCAAACCACGCAAATCTATGTTATTTATTGTAATATTTCATTAAAACGGGCTTCCTCTAGTTAAAAATAAATGAAAGGTTATTAAAAAACAATCAAATTACCTACCCCTTTAACTCATATATTTTGGCATTCATTTAAAATTGCTACTATTTCTTTTACTATCAAGGTTTGCTTGAGAAGTTATTTTAATCAAGACTAGGGCTTAATAATAGAAATTGCCCTCCAGTATCTATCCCCTATGCTTTTATCCTTCTCAATGTGAAAAATTTTTTTAAAGTTCAAAAATGTTTTTTTTTTTAAAAAAAAAAACTTTCACATTACCCATAACCCAGCTTCCACAGTGCTCAGGATGTATACAACCCACCGTTCCCACTGGATTTCCACAGTGCTCAGGATGTATACAACCCACCGTTCCCACTGGATTTCCACAGTGCTCAGGATGTATACAACCCACCGTTCCCACTGGATTTCCACAGTGCTCAGGATGTATACAACCCACCGTTCCCACTGGATCATGTTGAAGCAGATCTCAGTTGCTACCTCATTTCATCCCAAATGAGCTCAGTATGTACCTCTAAGAGGACAAAAATTTTTAAAAGACTTTATTCATTTTAGAGGAGAGAGAAAGATAGAGAGAGAGAGAGAGAGAGAGAGAGAAAGGGGAGGAGCAGAAAGTATCAACTCCCATATGTGCCTTGACCAGACAAGTGCAGGGTTTTGAACCAACGACTTCACTGTTCCAGGTTGACACTTTATCTACTGCACCACCACAGGTCAGGCCTAGACTCTTTAATAATTATTCCTTCATAATAAAAATTTAAAGCTGGAAGGCACTTTAGAGATTCTTATTTTCTTTGTAGTTAACAATTTATTAATATCAAGTACTTTCGTATATGTGTTCTTATTTTATTGTTAACATATATTTGTGAAATAAATAGTGTCATCCCATTTCACAGATGAGATTTAGAGTGGGTGTGGGTGTGACTGTCCAGGCCCCGCATGACTGCTGACATTTCCAAGGCTAAGTGCTAGGAATTGAAAAATCAAGTATATTAACTTATCTTCCGAAGGCCCACTCTGGGTGCGTCTCTGATAATCAATATTCTTAAAAACATTATATTAGTTAACATTTTAGCATGTAATAGTTGTTAGTCTAGAAAGAGTAGGTTTGCTTTTTTTAAAAAAAATAGTTAAACGTCTGGATGGATGGCTTTCAGGTCCTGATATTGTACACGTGATTTCATTAACTTTTTTATAGCAAGTATTTATAAAGTTCATTATTGGCTGAAAAAGAGCCATGTCAGGGAAACGTTTCATTGAATAAAGTTCAGCCCAGGCCTTCCGTCCTTATTTAATGATGGAATAGGCGTGGTTCTGCAGAGATATGTGTTATAAAATAAAGTTCTAGAAAATACTTTGTACTTTTAAGGTGGGATCCATTTTATTTTCTAAGCCCTACAGTACCTAACGCAGAACGATGTTTAGTGAGTGCTGAATATCCATTTACAGACTCCGCGGTCTCCTGATTGGCTTCCACTGAACTCTGACGATGGGGATGTGGCCGGATGGATTGGAGGCCATTCTCTTCTGAGTTAAAGGCTTAAAAGGGCCACACCCTCCCCTGCCTCTTTTTTTTTTTTTTTTTTTTTTTTTTTTTAACAGAGGCAGAGATAGACAGGGACAGACAGACAGGAACGAAGAGAGATGAGAAGCATCAATCATCAGTTTCTTGTTGCGCGTTGCGACTTCTTAGTTGTTCATTGATTGCTTTCTCACATGTGCCTTGACCGCGGGCCTTCAGCAGACCGAGTAACCCCCTGCTGGAGCCAGCGACCTTGGGTTCAAGCTGGTGAGCTCTTTGCTCAAGCCAGATGAGCCCGCGCTCAAGCTGGTGACCTCGGGGTCTCGAACCTGGGTCCTTCCGCATCCCAGTCCGATACTCTATCCACTGCGCCACCACCTGGTCAGGCCTCCCCTGCCTCTTGCTTGCCTCCAGCACCTGCAACACCCCTGCCCCCAAGATAAGCTCCTGGGGGTGGGGGGATGAGACATCAGCTCCAGGCTAACCACGTGGGGGTTTCCTCCTGATCCTGAAGAAGAGGCAATAAAGTGGGAATTCAAGGGTCAGACTGGAGCCTGGCCCCCGCTGAGCCCTCCTTCCTGGCACAGGAGAGTAGGGGAATTCCATCACCTACTGCGCCCAGCAGGCTTTGAAAATGGCGGTGTGGACAGCGCCAGCTCAGGACTGCGCGGTGGCCTTTCTCCAGGGGCAGCAGTGAGATACCAGGTTCAGCTGGCCCGGCAAGTTCACAAGCGCCTGTGCCTCACTCTTTAGACCTCCTGCAACATCCCAGCAGAGGGGAAGACTCCCAACCGCACTGCTGTTTGTCCCGCTGTCCCCCGTGGCTCTTAGGGAGGCCCTCAGAAAGGCCTCTGTGCAGAGAAGGCGGGGTGCATAGAGTGGCAGAGAATGGGACTTGGGCTCAGGGCTCAGGGCTCAGGCTTTGACTCTACGCTGCCTGAAGCCAGCATGGTAGGCTATCAGCTCTTACTGTTTGCTCTTGTTAAGAAAATGACGTTTGACTGCGATTATTTTTTCCTATTCCCTTTGTCATAGTCCCAAGATCTCCTCTCCCCTCATCCCCCCAAAGTGTTTCTCACCCTCAGTAACTCTCCTGCTTAAATCCGACACGTGTTGACACGTCTCTAGAAGTGAGGGTCACCCTTGGTGGCAGCCCCGGCAAAGGACCTCAGCTGTGGTGCTCTTGCTCCCTTGGCCTCCGGCAGCACTTAGCTCGAGGTGACTTTTCTCCCCTGACCTCCAGGGCACCTCGCTCTTGATTGTCCTCCTGCCTTGCTGGCCCCATCTCGGTCTCCTGCTGGCCCTCCCTAGTCGCTGTCCGTCAATGCTGGGCCCAGGGGCAGCCCTTGCGTCTCTTCCCTGGTCTGTGTCTATTCCCCGGGAGACTGTCGAGGCTCTGGCTTTCCACGCCACCCATAAACAGACCAGCCCCGTATCTCAGCCTTCCCTCTCCTGGAACAACACTCTGATAGTTACCTAGCTGCGCCCTGGACTCTCCTCTTCAGTATCTAAGGGGCTTTCACATGTAACATGTCCACATGTCACCACAATCAATTAAAAATAAAACAATTTAAAAATAATAAAATAAAACATTGGGTTATCTTAAAAAAATGTAACATGTCCAAAAATAGCCCCTGATGGTCCCCTTAACCCTTCTAGCTCCCAAAACTGCCAGCCGAAGTCTGCACATATCCTTGGTTCCATTCTTTTTTTTTTTTTTTTTGTATTTTTCTGAAGCTGGAAACGGGGAGAGACAGTCAGACAGACTCCCGCATGCGCCTGACTGAGATCCACCTGGCCCACCCACCAGGGGGCAATGCTCTGCCCACCAGGGGGCGATGCTCTGTCCCTCTGGGGCGTCGCTCTGTTGCGACCAGAGCCACTCTAGCGCCTGGGGCAGAGGCCAAGGAGCTATCCCCAGCGCCCGGGCCATCTTTGCTCCAATGGAGCCTCGCTGCGGGAGGGGAAGAGAGAGACAGAGAGGAAGGAGAGGGGGAGGGGTGGAGAAGCAGATGGGCGCTTCTCCTGTGTGCCCTGGCTGGGAATCGAACCCGGGACTTCTGCACGCCAGGCCGACGCTCTACCACTGAGCCAACCGGCCAGGGCTCCCTTGGTTCCATTCTTTCTCCAACATGCTAGTTCAGTCCACGGAATGCTAGAACCCAAACCGCGGTAGGCAGCCTCCAGGATGCCTCCCAAAGATGCCCACCGTCCAGTATTCACACTTCCGTGTAATCGTCCCCCACACTGTATCTAAGTCGGCTGTGTGACCAACAGAATCAGCAGAAGCGATGCTGTGTCACTTTTAAGATTAAGTTATGCATGACCCTGCAGCGTCTGTCTTCTCTCTCTTTCCCCCTTCTCTCTCTCTCTCTCTCTCTCTCTCTCTCTCTCTCTCATCACTTGCTCTGGGGGAAGCCTGCCGCCTGTCTGAGGCAGCCGTGTGAAGGCCCGTGTGGTGAAGGGCTGCGGCCTCCAACCAGCAGCCATGTGCGAGAGCCTTCTAGGAGGAGGACCTTCCGGCCTCAGCCATGGCCTCAGATGACGCGGACCCGTGGCATCTGGACTGGACCTCGTGGGAGGCAGACCCTCAGCCAGAGCCATCTAGATAAGCCACTTCTAGGTTCCTGAACCTCAGGAACTGTGAGATATAATAAGTGGCTGTTGCGTTAAGCCAGGAAACTTGGGGATAATTTGTTACGCAACAATAGATAACTAATCCACGAGTGCCTCTTACCTTCTCCCCTGCTGGTCCAACCAAGGACGGCCTCTCTCCCAGATGGAAGGATAATAGCCTCCATCTGGTCTCGCTCTTTCTGCCCCACCATAGTTTGTTCTCAGCACAGCAGCCAGAGTTGGCCTTTCAAAACATTGTATCAGGCAGAGAAGATTAGCATGGCCCCTGCGCAAGGATGACACGCAAATTCGTGAAGCGTTCCATATTAAGAGGAAAAAAAATAAAATAAAATAAAACATTGTATCAGGGCACATTGCCCTTCTGCTTCAAACCGTCCAGGGGCTTCCTGACTCACGTACAGTAGAACTCCAAGGCTTGCAGTGACTTCCAGCCTCTCTCCCCTCTTGCTTACTCTATTACACTGGCCTCCCTGGTGTTTCTTGTACAAATCAAGTGTGCTCCCACCTCAGGGCCTTTGCACTTGCTCTTCCTTTTGTTAAGAATATATTTTACCAGGATGTTCCCATGATTTGTGCTTCATTCTGTTCTCCACTGAAAATACCTTATTTTTTTAAATTTTTATTTTTCTGAAGCTGGAAACGGGGAGGCAGTCAGACAGACTCCCGCATGCGCCCGACCGGGATCCACCCAGCACGCCCACCAGGGGGCGATGCTCTGCCCATCCGGGGTGTTGCTCTGTCGTGACCAGAGCAACTCTAGCGCCTGGGGCAGAGGCCAAGGAGCCATCCCCAGCGCCCGGGCCATCTTTTGCTCCAATGGAGCCTGGGCTGTGGGAGGGGAAGAGAGAGACAGAGAGGAAGGAGAGGGGGAGGGGTGGAGAAGCAGATGGGCGCCTCTCCTGTGTGCCCTGGCCGGGAATCAAACCCAGGACTTCTGCACACCAGGCCGACGCTCTACCACCGAGCCAACCAGCCATGGCCGAAAATACCTTATTAATAACAGAGTATTTCCCTGATCACTGTTCAGAAAATCACCACCTCCTCCCTTGTCCTGGAATACCATCTCTCCCAAAACATTTATCACCACAGGATTTACACTGTGTTACTTGTTTATTTGTTTATTGTCTGTCTCCATCACTGGAATGTGAACTCCATTATGGTGGGGACATTGCTTTGCTTATTGATGGGTCTTCAGTTCCCACCTAGAACAATGCCTGGTCCGTAGTGCAGTCATTTGTTATGTGAAATATTGGAGGGAACTCTTCGAGTAGAACAAAGGTAAGCTCTAAAACAGATCCTTCTAAATTGTCAGTCCAGTCCCAACAGTTCAGGTTTCTGATTAATATTTTATTCCAGGGGAAGAAAAATTTTTATTTTTATTTTATTTTATTTTATTTTAGAGAGAGAGAGAGATGGACAGACAGGGACAGACAGGAAGAGAGAGAGAGAGAGAGATGAGAAGCATCAACTAATAGTTGCAGCACCTTAGTTGTTCATTGATTGCTTTCTCATATGTGCCTTGACGGGGGTGGGGGGGGACTCCAGCAGAGTGAGTGACCCCTTGCTCAAGTCAGCAACCTTTGGGCTCAAGCCAGCAACCATAGGGTCATGTCTGTGATCCCATGATCAAGCCAGCGACCCCTCACTCAAGCCAGAGAAGACTGCGCTGAAGCCGGTAACCTGAGGGTTTTGAACCTGGGTTCTCGGCGTCCCAGGTTGATGCTCTTTCCACTGCACCACTACCTGGTCAGGCTACAGTCCTCAATTGATGGGCATTTTCACAACCCTTTGGGCACATTCTGGGACATATACAGGGGTGGGCAAAAATGGGTTTACAGTTATGAGTATACAAAACACAGTTTATTCTTATATTTTACTTATTTATTAATTATTGTATTACTTATTTGTATTATTTGTCTTCTTATTGTTGTTATTATGTTGTATCCCTAATTATGATTTATCTTTTAAGTAATGATGGCTGGCTGGTATATTAACCTACTTTTGCCCATTCCTGTGTATCTTTGCACGCTGACATGAGAACGTCAGTAACAGAGATTTCTAGACGTGGAACTGCTGGTCCGAAGACATGCATTATACATTATCGTAGCTAATGGAGTATTCTCTGTGCAGGGTGAATTCTTGAAAACCTCGTGTAGGAAGTCCAGGGCTCCTTGATAAAGGATGGTATTTCTGTTAATGGCTGGGATAGCATGGTCCTGGGATGTAGCACAAATACCACTGACAAGTCATTTGACCTATATAGTTGTGCCAACTTTATAATTATTCTATTTTTTGAAAGAATTTTAAATTGGGTGATTTACATTATTTCAACATTTGTTCATAAAATGAGACTTCATTAATATTTTAATTTTTTATTTATTTATTTTTTACAGAGACAGAGAGCGAGTCAGAGAGAGAAATAGACAGGGACAGACAGGAACGGAGAGAGATGAGAAGCGTCAATCATTAGTTTTTCATTAGTTGTTCATTGATTGCTTTCTCATATGTGCCCTGACTGCGGGCCTTCAGCAGACCGAGTAACCCCTTGCTGGAGCTAGCGACCCTGGGTTCAAGCTGGTGGGCTTTTCCTCAAACCAGATGAGCCCTCACTCAAGCTGGCGACCTCGGGGTCTTGAACCCGGGTCCTCTGCATCGCAGTCCGACGCTCTATCCACTACGCCACCACCCGGTCAGGCTTCATTAATATTTTGATGTCACAATATTTTAGTTTTGAGTAATTTAAAACCCTTGCAGGACATTTGGTTCTATCCAAAATGTCCATGGAGCCACTTGGTCCATGCTAAAAGGTACCTGAAATTTGGTCCTTTCCAAAACGTCCACACTTAGAAAATGTCCCTGCATTCACATAGCCCCTAACATTTATTTCTACTTTTGGTTTACAGGATTAATACCTAAAAAAATACTATCATATTTCATTGGCCCAACAATTACGTTGTGGTTATATTGCTTGCCTGGCTCGCCTGGCTGGTGATGGCCCATGGGATTAGGCAGATGGTTTGGGGTTTGAATCTTGTGGGAGAACAGGATTTATATTAACTATGGACCAAATGTTCATTGATCATTTGAAACTTACATAAAATACCAGTCATTTCACTATTCTCACAAATTGCCCAAAATTGCTACATTACTTATACTCTACCAGATTGCAGCTTTCTTACACTTTTGCTAGCTCTAATTAGATACTGCTATTTTTTTATCTTTTCCAGTAAGATGGTGAAATTAATATTTTTTCTAATTAACATCATCCTGATAATGAGCAAGTCGAGCCTCCGGTCCTGTTTAATTGCCGTTTATATTCTTTCTATAGTTTGTCTGTTTGTATTCTTTGTCTGTCTGTGAATTCTATTTTTTTTTTCTGAGACCTTTAACCCTTTGAGTAGTGAGTTTTATTCATGCTCGCTGACTTCCAGGAGAGTTTTTTATTTTTCAAAAAATGAAATTAGCCTGACCAGGTGGTGGTGCAGTGGATAGAGCATCGGACTGGGATGCGGAAGGACACAGGTTCGAGACCCCGAGGTCGCCAGCTTGAGCGCGGGCTCATCTGGCTTGAGCAAAGAGCTCACCAGCTTGGACCCAAGGTTGCTGGCTCCAGCAGGGGGTTACTTGGTCTGCTGAAGGCCCGCGGTCAAGGCACATGTGAGAAAGCAATCAATGAACAACTAAGAAGTCACAACGCGCAACGAGAAACTGATGATTGATGCTTCTCATCTCTCTCCATTCCTGTCTGTCTGTCCCTATCTCTGCCTCTGTAAAAAAAAAAAAAAAAAAATTAGTTTCAGTTATAGTTTTATTAACTTAAAATCCTGTTTGTTTGATAACCAATTTATGGAAACAAGAAGAACATACCTTTGCCTTTTTTTAATGTTGCCTTACACATTTTTAAAATAAAAAGTTTTGTACAATCGTCCTCTGGATGGTCAGGAGGCATGAGGATGTACATGAACGTTCATACTGCTCAAAGGGTTAAAAATCTGAAGAAGCATTTATAGATTTTTTTTCCTCGAAATAAATAGGAGCAATCAGAAATTAGCTGTTGGAAACATTTTAAAAAATTTAGTTTAAGGTAAAAATGTACCAATATAAACTCAACTGAAAGTGCTGATTCGTGAGTTGAGATTGAATCTAACTTAAAAATAAGTTGTTTTCCAACTTATGTTCATTTTAAAGTTGGTTGCTTACAGCTTCAAATGAGTTATAAGTGGTAGTTAACTATTCGGGGCAATCCACAAAAATCCCTGTGACAAAACCAAATAATAACATACCATACTTTCTGAACCCAATGAGAAAGGTTATTTCTGGCCTTTGATGTGAATGAAAATGTGGGAGATACAGTTTCAATGCCAAAGTTCTGAAATTCCCTTGGATATTTAGGTGATTATGGGGAAAATGGGAGTGAATGTTTGAAGTGGGAATTATCATAGAAAATTGATAATACTAATGAACACTAACATCCTGAAATACAGGCCCAAGTCCTGGATTCTGTGGGTGCAGCAGGAAGCAGAGGGTGGGGAAGAACAGTCCTCACCTTCTTCCCAGCCTGGGCCAGCCCCATGTATGGATCCATAATCTGTTTCCTCTAGGTGCTTTCATCAGGCTTGTCTCTCAACCCTGAACACGGGGCTTCATTTTCTCTAGCCCAGCCTCCACCTCTGACACTCTTCTGATCTGCTGCTCCCTGCCTTCAACGTGGACATCTCGAGTTTCTGCAGACCTGGGGGTGGTTCTGTGGGTGGAGGGTGGGGTGGGACAGTGTTTGGGCAGAAGCACTACAAGGCAGCAGCATGCGAGCCAGTTTCTTGTATATCCTCCCAGAAATGGTCTCTGCATATACGAAATATGTTAACACAAAATAATCTTTTTTTTTCCTTAGAGATAGAGAGAGAGAAAGGGAGAGAGATAAGCATCAACTCATAGTTGTGGCACTTAGTTGTTCATTGATTGCTTTCTCATATGTGCCTTGACTGGGGGCCTCCAGCCAAGCCAGTGACCCCTTGCTCAAGCCAGCGACCTTTGGGCTCAAGCCAGTGACCCCTTGCTCAAGCCAGCGACCTTTGGGATCAAGCCAGTGAGGCTTTGGGCTCAAGCCAAGCGACCATGGGGTCATGTTGATGATCCCATGCTTAACCCTGTGACCTCGGGGTTTTGAATGTGCGGCCTCAATGTCCCAGGTCGATGCTCTATCCAATACACCACCACCAGTCAAGAAACACAAAAGAGTTTTATTATACCTTGTGTTTTATACCTTTATCTTTCAAAGTTTTTAAATTTAGAAATACGTTATACCTACAAAAACAAAACAAGAAAACCCCCCCGAAAGTAGTATTACAGATACCCAACACCACTAACCAAAGTGACTAATTAACGTTAGTCACATTTACTTCATTTTATCCAAATTATCAAGTATGTTGGTGAAGTTGCTCAGAATAGCCTCTCCTCTCCATGTCTGAATTATCTGTAGTGATGTTTTCTCTCTCATCCCTTGATCATGGTAATTTGTGCTTTCTCCCTTATTTTTCTTGATGAATCTTGTTGGAGTTTATTGTTTATTTTTTAAACAAATTGACTTTTAGCTCTACAGATTTTCTCCATTTTTATTTATTATTAATTTCTGTTCTTACCTTTATTATTATTTCCTTCCTACTAATTTCTTTTCTTTTAATTTTTTAAAAGTTATTGATTTTAGGGATTGAGAAACATAGTTTGTTGTTCCACTTATTTATACATTCATTGATTGATTCTTGTATGTGCCCTGACCAGGGATTGAACCTGCAACCTTGATGTATCAGGACGACACTTGAACCAACTGAGCTACCTGGCCAGGGCCTTCCTACTACTTTCTTTATATCTGATTTGTTGTTCTCTTCCTAGTTTCCTGAGAAGGAAGCTTAATCATTTTTTTTAGCCATTTCCTCCCTAAATATATTTTAAGTGTTGCTATATCTATATTAAGTTTTGATAAATTGTATCTTTAGTCTCATTTAGATTAAATCTTTTTTTTTTTTTTGTAGCGCGCACCCAAGAGAGAGAGAGAGCAAGAGAGACAGACAGGTTTACAGGAAGGGAGAGAGATGAGCAGCATCAACTCTTTATTGCAGCATCTTAGTTGTTCACTGATCGCTGCCTTGGATGGGGGGGGGCGAGAGAGGCTCCAGCAGAGCAAGTGACCGCTTGCTCAAGCCGGTGACCTTGGGCTTCAAGCCTGTGGCCTTCAACTCAAGCCAGTGACCGTGGGGTCATGTCTATGATCCCACGTTCAAGCTGGCAACCTCATGCTCAAGCTGGTGAGCCCGCGCTCAATCCAGAGACCTCGGAGTCTCTAACCTGGTTCCTCCGCATCCCAGTCCAACGCTCTATCCACTGCGCCACCGCCTGGTCAGGCTCTTTGTTTTCTTTATTCCGTTTTTTTCCCCTTAAGACAGAGAATGCACTTAGCCCCTGCCTTGCAGACGTGGCTGTGTGACCCAGTTTTGCCCAGTAAGATGTGAGCTGGAGTTC
This sequence comes from Saccopteryx leptura, assembly GCF_036850995.1. Classification (NCBI taxonomy): domain Eukaryota; kingdom Metazoa; phylum Chordata; class Mammalia; order Chiroptera; family Emballonuridae; genus Saccopteryx; species Saccopteryx leptura. The sequence goes on from NC_089509.1 coordinate 112,632,430, forward strand.
TTTCACAGAGCTGCCCAGGGAGTGCCTGCAACAGGGAGACTCAGCTTCCTGCTGCTTTTGTCCCTAGCCCTGCCCCTTTTACCTGCAGGACTGTGGTTGATGCCTTGGGAACAGGAACCATCTCAGAGAGACTGAGGATGAGAGCCACATCCTAGAATGTGAAACCGAAGGTGACGGGACCCTGGGACATGAATGACATCGCGGGGCTCCTGTACCAGTCTTTACAGTCTACCTTTAGAATCTAGATAGATGAGGAAAAAAAGAAAAATCTTATTTGTTAAGCCACCTTACATTAAGTGTTCTGCTTTGTTCAGCCGTGAACCCATGTCTAACTGACTACAGAGCCACTATTTTGGAAGTTATCCTGATATTTTTGCCTCCCTTATCCTTCCCATCCCCCTTGCTTCCTCCCTCCTTTCCTTCCTAGATTTTAAAAAATCGCACTGGTCTATGGCTTTATTATAGTGGTAAACCGAAACCTTCGTGGCTGAAAGCTTTTCTAAAGGAAAGGGTTTACTGAGCCTTATTCCAACGAGAAAAAGGACCAGGTCCTGGGACGAGCAGTCCAACCCCCCAGCTCAATGGAGACGCTACCAGTCCGCCATCCAGAGTCGACAGGCCCTTTTCTACATGAAGTTTGGGGAAGAAAGATGTCAGCTGTTTTGAAAGAATTTCAGCCCATGGGCTGTAGATCAGGGGTGGGGGAAAGTGAAGCGGGCAAGAGCTGGGAGGGGCCCCAAGTCTGGAGGAAGAGGTGTTGGCGTCTCCGGATTGGCTGTGGGCAGCAGTCGGAAGGTTCACGCGTGAGCACGGCGCTGGGCACTGAGTGGCCGCTCTTCTCTCTGGGTGATCTCTGACATCGCCATCTGGGGGTTAGTTCAAAGTTTCGGCATCCTCTCAGGAATGTAAGCAGTCTTTTGTTGGTTTTGCCCTGCAATTGTTAACTGATTAACCTCTCTTGTCTTTTCCTACCACCCTCTGGCCTGCTATGACTTAATTTAGGAAGTCTTGGAATTTTTTTTCTTGTCAGTAGAAAGATTAGAAAATACAGATAAGCAAAAAGTAATAAGAGTCACCATCCAGATTCACCGCTGTTAAAGCCTGACTATGTATCTTTCCAAACATGTTTTCCTGTTTGTTAGCCACTTCTTGGTTATTCAGGGAACCGGGGTCAAAACAAAACAAAACAAAAAAATCCCCTCGTTTCCCTGTATATTTAACACTTGAATTATATTGCTTGATTCTTTGTAAACTGTTTCCTAATTTGAAAATGACAGAAAAGGTATGAAAAATATTAGCCAAAGTTAACACAATTTTCATGAACTATTCCTCTATTTTTCTCTTTGCTGTCCCCCTCCCTATTATCTAAAGATAAAGATAAAAAGAAGGGAAAGGGAAAGGAAAAGAGAAGAAGAATTCAATAAAATGAAGAGATCCGTGTTTCAGACACATCTGGGAGGAGAGGGTGGCAGAAGAGCCCCCGGGCCCAGTGTCCGGGCGCCAGCATCTGGGGCCCCCGTCTGGGAGGCTGTGAGAGGGGCCATGCACCTGCCTCTGAGACTGGGGAAGCTCGCCACTGGGACTGGAATTCGGGGCTGACCAGATCGGGGTGGGGGGGGCCTGATTCAGCCCTATGTTAAACACTGAGCGTCCCTAAAAGGTTCTGATCTCGGCCCTGGCCGGTTGGCTCAGCGGTAGAGCGTCGGCCTGGCGTGCGGGGGACCCGGGTTCGATTCCCGGCCAGGGCACATAGGAGAAGCGCCCATTTGCTTCTCCACCCCCCCACTCCTTCCTCTCTGTCTCTCTCTTCCCCTCCCGCAGCAAGGATGGCCCGGGCGCTGGGGTTGGCTCCTTGGCCTCTGCCCCAGGCGCTAGGGTGGCTCTGGTCGTGGCAGAGCGACACCCCAGAGGGGCAGAGCGTCGCCCCTGGTGGGCGTGCTGGGTGGATCCCGGTAGGGCGCATGGCGGGAGACTGTCTGACTGTCTCTCCCCGTTTCCAGCTTCAGAAAAATACAAAAAAAAAAAAGGTTCTGATCTCAGGGCAGGGAGGGCAGTTGGAGACAGTTGCCTCATGAACGCCTGCCACCGGGCCCAGAGGCAGCTCGTGATGTAGGAATGACTCAGAGTGGTGTAGTCTAGCGTCATTCCTGGGGGCAGGGGCAAGGTGCCCCAAAGCTGTGTCTTACTGATAATGATCAAGTTTTTACGTGACTGTGCCTGATAATCACGATGGTTTGTTGGTTTCTTTGAATTACAGTTCAAATTGCCTTAATATTTGGTGCAAGAATATTAGAGTATGTCCTCAATTTGTGCGAAGGTAAATTTGACTTCCTTGAGCGGCTCTCAGACAATTTGCTCCTGACTATCATTTCTTATCTGGATCTGGAAGATATTGCCAGGCTTTCTCAAACATCACGCAGATTTGCAAAGGTAATAACAGTCAAATGTTTTGTGTCCATAGAGATTTTTCTGTGCTTTCTCAAAGTTCTTTGTTTCCTTTTTCTTTTTCTTTTTTTAAATATAGCAGTGATTTATTATTTGCATTTATTTCAGCAAGCGTGTGTTGAATACGTACTTTATGACAGGCACCAGGACAGAGGGAGCAGAGATAAAAAGATGGCAGAAATAATATCTCAAGAAACTTACAGTTTAAAAGGAGAGATCAAGACAGATGCAAAGTATTACAGCATAGTGGGATCAGTTCAACAAGGGATGTGTGTACAAGGTACAAAGGTAGTGCAAGGTGATTTCCTTTGCCTGGCTTCACAGAGGTGGGTTACTGCATCTGGGGTTTTGAGGAGAACATAAGAGTTCACCAGGTGGTCTGGCAGACTAGAGGCATTCCAGATCAAGGGGCATTGCAAGTCAAGGCACCAGCTCAGGCAGCAGCCTGGCAGCACAAGAGAAGAAGACAAGGAGTGACTGTCCCTTATCCATTTTCTTTCCTTCAAGTGAGAGCCCTGTGCAGAATACTTCTCTCCCAACCCAGGTGGGTTTGGGGGACTTCCTCATAGTGTCCTGTCTTCTTCCACGCCCCAAGCTGGCCACGTGGACGTACTCTGACTCCTCAGCAGAATGACACAAGAGCAGAAAGCACATTCGGTGCTGACTCCACCCAGTGTCAGGACTTGGATGCCTCTCCTGATCCGGGAAGGTGCCTCATTCCAGCCCCTTCCGCGATTTAAATCAACTTCCCTTCTGCATCCCCACACCAAAAAAGGAGGCCTGGAAACAAGTATTATGAGCAATCATGTTATATGTGTATTCGCCACTAGAAAGGTATTAAAGTTAAGATTTTGTCCTTATTGCTGATAAGAAGCCGATTATCCATACCTTAAATGGGAATTTTAAGTAAATAAAAGATAGAAGCAGCGCCCTGAAGAGAAATGGGGAATTGATTCCCTACTTGAGCACCTGTCCTCTGTCGGGCTTTGCTCACACCTGCCTTTACTCTCCCTCTCGCTGTCTGGCCTTTTACGTTCTCAAAATCACTTAGCTGGTTTGAGCCCTCACGGTCAGTGCAGAACAGAACCGGGGCAGGATGTGGTCCAAAGCTACTGCTTTTTTCTTTCCAGGTAATAGTAACCATTCACTTCTGTTCTCAGTCTACATTTTACCCGTGTTCTGATTACCTTGTTTTCCCCCCTGTATAAACTAGTTTCTTTGACCTCTTTTGTCCTGTCATTGAATTTACTACTACTGGCCCTGGCCGGATAGCTCGGTGAGTTAGAACATCGCCTCGAAACACAGAGGTTGTCAGTTCGATCCTCAGGCAGGGCACGGACAGGAATGGATCGATGTTTCTGTCTCTCTCTCTCTGTCTCTCTCCATTTCTATCCTTCTAAAATCAATAAAGTAAACATTAAAAACAAAAAGAATTTACCACAACTACTACTACTAAAAAAACTTCCAATTCAAACTCCTGGGAACAAACTTATTAGCAGGTTATGTGTGTCCCTGTGCAACCCTCTCCTCTGGTCTTGGGGACGGAGGAGTTCTCCTGTTCGAGGCCGGCGCTCCACCACCTGGCTCCCAGGTCTAGCCTTTGGACATGACTCTTTCACTTGCCTTCTTCCTCTTCTGTTTTGTTGTTGTTGTTTTTTTATACTTTTTCTTTATAAATAATTTTTTACTTTATCAAAATGTTGCAGAGCCTGACCTCTGGTGGCACAATGGATAAAGCATCGACCTGGGAACACTGAGGTCGCCGGTTCAAAACCCTGGGCTTGCCTGGTCAAGGCACATATGGGAGTTGATGCTTCCTGCTCCTCCCCCCCCCTCTAAAAATGAATAAATAATAAATAAATAAATAAATAAATAAATAAAATGGTCTTTTGAGATGATTGTTAGTTTTTAAAAAAAAATGTTGCAGAAATAATACAGGGTTTGCATGTGCCCTTCCACCAGCTTCCCCAGGGCCACCCTCCTACATAGCCTGGGCCGTTTATAAAAACTGCAGTTAGCCTGACCTGTGGTGGCGCAGTGGATAAAGCGTCGACCTGGAAATGCTGAGGTTGCCGGTTCGAAACCCTGGGCTTGCCTGGTCAAGGCACATATGGGAGTTGATGCTTCCTACTCCTCCCCCCTTCTCTCTCTCTCTTCTTTCTAAAATGAATAAAAAATAAAAAATAAAAACTGCAGTTAGTATCGGTGCAGTGCTATTCACCAAGCCACCAACTTTATTTTCTTTTTCTTTTTTTTTTTTTACAGGGACAAAGAGAGAGTCAGATAGAGGGATAGATAGGGACAGACAGACAGGAACGGAGAGAGATGAGAAGCATCAATCATCAGTTTTTCGTTGCGACACCTTAGTTGTTCATTGATTGCTTTCTCATATGTGCCTTGACTGCGGGCTACAGCAGACCGAGTAACTCCCTGCTCGAGCCAGTGACCTTGGGTTTAAGCTAGTGAGCTTTTTGCTTAAGCCAGATGAGCCCGCGCTCAAGCTGGCAACCCCGGGGTCTCGAACCTGGGTCCTTCCGCATCCCAGTCTGACGCTCTATCCACTGTGCCACCGCCTGGTCAGGCTGACTTTATTTTTGTAGTGTTTTTTTTAAAATCACTATCCTTTTGCTCCAGCCTGGGAGATCACACTGCCTTTAGCTCTTATTTTTAAATCTTCAGTGATTTTTCCTCTCAGTATATTGTTGCGTGAATCAGACTCACCCTTCAAACCCCAGAAACTACTCCCTCTGTTTGTATCCAGCCTCTTTCTTTCTCTTCTTGGAAAACAAACAAACAGCAAACTGATGTAGGTACAGTTCACAGCAAGCGAGCACCCTGCACGCGACGGAGACTTCAGGTCGGGTCAGTGAGAGCAGACTGGCGCCTGAGGAGCTGTCACCGAGCTCTGCGCCCCCAGGTGACCGCCCTCCACCGGAGGCCAGGCCTCCCCGTGTGGGGAGAGTTAAAGCGCCCCTTCTTTTTTTTGTTGTTTTTTTTTTATAAATAAATTTTTATTAAATTTTTAAAATTTTATTTATTTATTTATTTATTTATTTATTTATATTTTTTTACAGAGACAGAGAGTGAGTCAGAGAGAGGGACAGACAGGGACAAACAGGAACGGAGAGAGATGAGAAGCATCAATCATCAGTTTTTCATTGCACGTTGCAACACCTCAGTTGTTCATTGATTGCTTTCTCATATGTGCCTTGACCGCGGGCCTTCAGCAGACCGAGCAACCCCTTGCTAGATCCAGCGACCTTGGGATCAAGCTGGTGGGCTTTTCCTCAAACCAGATGAGTCCGCACTCAAGCTGGCGACCTTGGGGTCTCGAACTTGGGTCCTCTGCATCCCAGGCCGACGCTCTATCCACTGCGCCACCGCCTGGTCAGGCAATTTTTATTAATTTTAATAGGGTGACATCACAAATCAGGGTACATATATTCAAAGAAAACATGTCCAGGTTATCCTGTCATTCAATTCTGTTGCAAACCCATCACCCAAAGTCAGATTGTCCTCCGTCACCCTCTATCTAGTTTTCTTTGTGCCCCTCCCCCACCCCCTCCACCTCTCCCTCCTTCCCTCCCCCTGCCCCCCGTAACCACCACACTCTTGTCCATGTCTCTTAGTCTCGTTTCTATGTCCCATCAATGTATAGAATCCTGCAGTTCTTGTTTTTTTCTGATTTACCTATTTCACTTCGTATAATGTTATCAAGATCCCACCATTTTGTTGTAAGTGATCCGATGTCATCATTTCTTATGGTTGAATAGTATACCATGGTGTATATGTGCCACATCTTCTTTATCCAGTCTTCTATTTTTTTTACAGTGATTAAAGCCTTTAAGCAAACTCTTAGCCAATACAGCAAGAATCCATAAAAGAATAGTGTCCTTAACATGTTCACCAAGTCCAAGTTGGCCCCAACACCATGCCAAATCCCTGAAAAATGCAACCCAACCCCTGTTCCGTCTGTTAGGAACTGTCACAGGGAGCAGGAGTCCAGGAAAAGTCCATATCCAGGAAAAGTCCGCATGGTACTGGAATTGTTGTCACAATCCTATACTTTGCAGCTCACGTCCAAGTCCCAATGACCGCAGCTTCTAGCTGGTAATGATTCAGGTAGACTGGAAAAGCCATCTGCAGCATGTGTGGAGATGGAGCTTCTGTTCTCCTCTGCCTGGAGAGATGAGACCAGGTTGCTTTTCCCTGGAGCTCTGTGACTGTGGCATGGTAAAGAGAACCTTGGGATATACTAAGCTGGGTGGCAAAGGTAGATTCATAATAGAAGTTGGCAAAAGGGGGAAAGAGAGCTCTAAATTAGGAGTAGGTCCCAGCCTGAAATATGAGTTGGGCATTGAGGTAGGAGGAATAAAGGAAACACTATATATTAAAGCAGCAGCAGAAAATAGGACTGTCAACACCCACAACAGAGATCTTCGAGGGAAGAATAAAAAACCTGACTATTCAGGCAAAACATAGTTAAGTGGCCCTTGTGCAAATGAGATCAGTTTACCTGCTTCTTGGAAGAAATACCCTAGGCTCGTCCACAGTGTCGTAGATGGGGCCGACGGCCCTGGGCACCTTCAGCCTTCAGTGGCAAACCCCAGCATTCTGGGCAAGGTTAGGTCATGGGTGGCTGGAGCAGGGCTGGAAGAGACTGAACCCTCCCTTAGAGGAGCAAGGGGGAAGCCTACCTTCCAGTGTCCCTGATTCCTCACAGCAGAGGCTTGTAAGTCTGGCAGGCTTTAGCTCAATGACCTTCCTTTCCACTATTGAAGCAGGACCCAGATGGCATCCTATGAGACCCCTTTGGGGCGTTGGAGCCTTTAAGGGAAAGCGCCCCTTCTTTTGTGAAATGATGGTGTTCAAACATGGTATGTAATTTAAGCACATCACCCTTACTTTGCAAAAGGAAAAGTTGGCCACCTGATTTGGCTCTTAGTTTTTGTTTGGTTTGATTTCTAAACATTTCACTGGTCAACCCTGACAGGGAGCCACTGGCCTGCTCTCGGTGTTCCCCTCCTCTCCCATTTCCCCTCTGTCCTCGCCTCCGGGTGTCCCTGGCCTGCCTCACGGGGCTTCTTGGTTGTCACATCTGAAGGTCCTGGGTCAGGCCTTCCCTTCGGGTCCACCTGGGCTGCCAGGATTCTCGCTGGGTTTTCTCCTGGCCGCCCCTTCGTGGCTGCATCGGCTGCTCTTCTCTGTGGCCTGCGGGTGGCCCTTCTGAAATGCACTCTCGTCCTGTCACTGCTCTGCTCAGTGACCCTTAGTGACTGCCCATCACTTTCAGAATGAGATGGGAAGTCTTAGCTGGCAGAGGAGGCCACTGTGCCCAGCCCCGCCCCGCCCCCGCCCCGCCCCCGCCCCGCCCCTGCCCTCCCTTGGCCCCAGCGGGTCCCTTGGCCTCTGCCTGTCCTCCTTCCCTTTCTAGCAACGTCCCTCCTGCTGAGCCACCTCTCTTATTCCGAAAGGCCCATGGGGGGGGGGGTTGTGCCAATGTGTCCCACCTCCCTTGATGGTGACATATGGTGACTTCTCTCCCACCAAGCTCCAGAGTTCTCCCTTGATGGTGACATATGGTGACTTCTCTCCTACCAAGCTCCAGAGTTCTCCCTTGATGGTGACATATGGTGACTTCTCTCCCACCAAGCTCCAGAGTTCTCCCTTGATGGTGACATATGGTGACTTCTCTCCCACCAAGCTCCAGAGTTCTCCCTTGATGGTGACATATGGTGACTTCTCTCCCACCAAGCTCCAGAGTTCTCCCTTGATGGTGACATATGGTGACTTCTCTCCCACCAAGCTCCAGAGTTAGGCACCGGAAAATAGTGACGGAATGCTTACATTAAGGAAGGAGGACTATATACATTTTGTTTATATGTTTGAAAAATAAAGCTGATTTGCATCATAATAGCCAAGTTGGAAATAAAAAAATTATGTATCTTTGTACATATAGCAAAAAGTAATTCTCCCTCCCATTCCTGAGTCTCACTAATTCTCCTCTCCTGTGACAATCATATGACCAGTGCTCCGTGTGTCCTTCCAGAGGTGGTCTGTGACACACAAGTGTATGCATGTGATCGGCGAGCATATGCACCTGTGCACACACTTTTCAAAAGCAGATGGCAGCAGATTATATGTTGTTCTCCACTGGTTTTTTTCCTACTTCACAACATAGTAGAGACATCTTCATGCCAGTACATATAAATCTTCTTTCATTTAGAAAAGTATTTTAAGTCATTATTGTATGGACAAATTATACTTTTTAAAACCCAGATCCTTGGCCCTGGCCGGTTGGCTCAGTGGTAGAGCGTCGGCCTGGCGTGTGGGGGACCCGGGTTCGATTTCCGGCCAGGGCACATAGGAGAAGCGCCCATTTGCTTCTCCACCCCCCTCCTTCCTCTCTGTCTCTCTCTTCCCCTCCCGCAGCCAAGGCTCCATTGGAGCAAAGATGGCCCAGGCACTGGGGATGGCTCCTTGGCCTCTGCCCCAGGCGCTAGAGCGGCTCTGGTCACGGCAGAGCAACGCCCCAGCTTCAGAAAAATACAAAAAAAAAAACCCCAGATCCTTATTTGTAGACACTTAGGTTGTTTCCCCTCTGCTATTTGTAAATAATGCTCCGTACTCCTTTGTCCATAACGCGCATGCTTATCCGTAGAAAAAACTAACAATAGTTGTAACTACTCAAAATAAATAAACACATCGAGTTATGCAAGACACAGGCACACCCGGGGCAGGAAGTAACAGGTGCCCGTGAGTCTGGAAGGAGTGCGTGCGTGCTCGGGGCCGGCGACACTCACGTGCCGAGTCTATGTCTGTCTGTCTGTCTGGCAGTGAACCGAGCACTCTCCTCGCTTTATCTCGTTTAGTTCTCAAAAAAACGAAACTGTGTCGATCCTATTTTTATCCTTATTTTAGAGATAAGAGAGCTAAGAATCAGCCAGATGAACTGCGCAGGGTGCTACGGCCAGTGAGGGCAGGAGAACTGAGACCCCCGGCGCTCTGACTGCGGGCCAGTCGGGGGCAACTGTCATAAACTTTCCACTGCAGGCCACGCGCAGTCAGCAAGCAATGGCCGGGCCCTGCCACGGGCCAGGCAGCGTGCCGGGCGCTGGGGACGTGAAGGTGGAGAGAGTGATGTGGTCCCTCCCTTCAAGGAGCTTCCACGCGAAGGAGGGACAGAGGTGGTACACGATCAGCTGTCCACACGGTTGTTCCGGGTGACAGCTGGGCTGAGCACTCAGGAGATGCATGTGGGGGGCTGGGACTTGGGGCTTCCATAGGAAGGGACATTACCTGACCGGTAGGGGTTAGCGAGGCCGGGTGAGGAGCAGCCCGGTCCAGGCAGAGGGGGCCGTGTGGCCGGAGACCCTGGGGAGTGAGAGCAGAGGGAAGTTGGCCGGCGCTGCCGGAGCCCAGGGTGGAAGCTAGCCTGGCTGGACACCGAGCTGGGGGGCGACTGGAGGGGGCAGGGGCAGGTCGACAGGAACAGGCGGGTGCTGCTTTAATGGATCCTGTTGAAAATAAGAGCTGCAAGGTCACCTTTATGAGACAGATGTTTCCAAGGCCAGATCTGACTCGGCAGTAATGGGAAGCCTTGGAAGCCACATGGAGACACAGTGTGTGGATTTGGGGGTGGAAGGGGCCCCTGCCTGGGACAGCCCATGGCACCATCCCATGGTTGAGGATGGAAGTTTCCACTTATCGAACTTACTGCCACCAATGGTGGGGACTGTCCGGCTGCCTGCCCTTGCTCCGATTCTGTGTTGACCGAGCCTCAGCGCCTCCATGGACGAGCACTCGGAGGTCTGGTGGGCTGGCTGTGTGGGTTTCCCAGGGTAAGCCGCTGACCAGACATCCTCTGAGAGCTTGGCTGACAGCACCTCCCTGGAAGGTGCGCTCGGGGATTGCGGTGAACTCACCAGGCCAGTGCTGCCTGTGGAACCGCTGGGGCCTGCTGGCTGCTGCAGGTGGCATCGGGCATTGGTACTAGGCTTTCTCAGCACGCTGCAGCAGAGTAGACCTGAGGAAACCCCCCTGCGGCTAGATGAGAAGGCTGGAGTCCGACAGGGTAGGGACAGCCATGCTAGTCTGTAACCATACTCATCTTGATTGTGACTCAGGAACACTGAGGAAGAACAGGTCTCCCCTTGTGCTCTTTGACCATGGTTCCCAAGTCTGGCCAAGTGGCTGAAGCGCCTGGGACAGGTGGGCCTGGAGGTGTCCTGCCTGCCTGATTCCGTGGCCCTGCCTGATTCCGTGGCCCTGCCTGCCTGATTCCGTGGCCCTGCCTGCCTGATTCCGTGGCCCTGCCTGCCTGATTCCGTGGCCCTGCCTGATTCCAGGGGGCTGAAGTGGGCCTGCATCTGTGCTCTTCACATGTTTTCTTGTGTTTACAGCAACCCAATTCTGGGAGGCCAGTCCAGAGCTTCACCCGTTGCTGTTAAAGTTGTACTGATAATGTGTCTCAGGAGATTCTGAAAGGCTGGAAGCTTGGGGTGGAGGAAGGGTTTCCCATCTCGGCTATGTACCAGGGGTATGGAGTTTAAATCAGCAAGAGGCCAGAGGGCTGGCTTCTGTTCTCAGCTCAGCCACTTCCCACCCACCAGGAGCCTTGGGCAGCTGCAGCCTTACCCTCTCTGAGCCTTCATTTCCCCATTTGGAAAGGGAGAGGTTTTAACTAGATGGACCCCTTTCAACCTTTATGATAGTTTCCGTATGTTAAGCTCATGCACCACCACCAGGGGGCGCTAACACCACAATTTGCTGTGCTTGGAGAGTAACTGGAACCAGAGTCAGGACCTGGCATCTTCCAGGGTTTGGGAGTCTTAGATGAGGGGGTGGGGGGTGTGGAGTGGGGTGCTTTATGAATAACTTATAATACAAAACAAAATTATTTTCAATGTAAATGAGTCATAAATGAAATTACACTGGTGGAAATTTCAGCTCCCTTGAGAATTCTTGCCCTTCCCCTAACGCCTCATAGTTCTCTCCCATAATTAATCGCATGTGTAAGACACACACACAGGTATTCTGAAATGTATTTACTGGAACTGGGATAGTCATTTACACTAGTGTTAGAGTTTAAATCGTTTAAAGGAAGTTCAAATCTGGTTTGGTTTTTTTTTGTATTTTTCTGAAGCTAGAAACCGGGAGAGACAGTCAGACAGACTCCCGCATGTGCCCGACCGGGATCCACCCGGCACGCCCACCAGGGGGCGATGCTCTGCCCCTCCGGGGGGTCGCTCTGCCGCGACCAGAGCCACTCTAGCGCCTGGGGCAGAAGCCTAGGAGCCATCCCCAGCGCCTGGGCCATCTTTGCTCCAATGGAGCCTTGGCTGCGGGAGGGGAAGAGAGAGACAGAGAGGAAGGAGAGGGGGAGGGGTGGAGAAGCAAACGGGCGCTTCTCCTGTGTGCCCTGGCCGGGAATCGAACCCAGGACTTCCACACGCCAGGCCGACGCTCTACCACTGAGCCAACCGGCCAGGGCCTCTGTTTTGTTTTTAATATTAAGATAGTTTCTTTTTCCTTTGTTGTTTATATTAAGACTATGTTGTAATGTGAGTGGAGAAACTAGACCTTGGGTGACTGTGGAAGATGGGATAAGAGAATGAGCAAACCTGCCTAACAGCAAAGTGTTTGGGGGGCTGTCATTATCCTAAGATTTGGTGTTGCTGTTTAACAGTAACCATTATGTGAAATAATAGTTTTTACTCTGGTTTTCTTGCAGAGGGACTCAAGTGATTATGCTTTATTATACTATTCATTTCCACTTGTAAACCCTCCTTTTCCCTTATTAGCGTCCTTTCACAGTAGCATGAATTCTGAAAGTAAAGAGTGCCGGCTGCCTTCTCTTCAAAAACGAGTGGAATGGAGTCATGAAATAGAACACTTACACGTTACCCCTGCCCACGAAGAAGTCAGGTCCCGGGGAGCAGACAGGACAGAGGGAGGGTCTGCAGGATGATAAGGCCAGGTCAGACCACGAGGATGCTGTGGGCCGCTCTGCTCACACCCACTTAACTCCCTCGTGCTGGGTGGCCTTGTCGCTGTACTGTTTACAGAGGTTAGAAGGACCAACACTGCCTTTGCACCTGGTGTGTGGGGTATGGCTCAGTGTCGGGCAAGTGGGCCCACCTGCTCGGGACGGACATGAGCAAGGCGGGGCAGCTTCCATGCACCTGGAGACCGGCCCCTTCCGCAAAGCACAGCCCTGGAGGCACGTGGGAGAGATTCCAGTGTCCGGTCTGAGGCACCATCGCATCTTAGGGGCCAACTGTCGGGAGCAGAAGCGGTGAGATTTCTACTGGTGGTCTGGGTGTTTTGTTTCGTTTTTATTCTGGCTGCTGCTGTTCCTGGCTGCATAGCATGAACCTTTCCCTCTGGTTTTACTAGATATTTTGTGAGCTACTTGTTGGCTGACTCCCCTCCTGCTGAAACAACCTAGAATATATTCCGTGGTCAGAAGCCAAGAGCTTGTCCAGTACAACAGGTTTTTCATGTAGATGGGTGGATGGATGGATGGATGGATGGATGGATGGATGAGCAGGCTATTGAAAATGTGAAGCAGCTTACCTAGCCCCAACTGGAGTAATTTTATTTTTTTAATTTGTATTTTTTTAAAAAATTTTGTTGACTGATTTCAGTGAGAGAAGAAGGGGAGGAGAGAGAGAAATAGAGACAGAAACCGAGCTGCTCCTGTATGTGCCCTGACCAGGGATTGAACCAGCAACCTCCGAGCTTTGGGATGATGCTCGAACCCAGTGGTTGGCAAACCGCGGCTGGCGAGCCATGCGCTCTCTCAACTCCTGCATGCATTGCGCGCGCCTCTTTTGTGCTGCGTATCCTGCCACGAGTCTTCCTTGTGTCACCTGACCCACCAACACCACCACCCCCACCCCCACCCCCACCCCGCGCTACCTGTGCGTCCACACGTGGTATTTTATGGTAGAGCCACACTCAAGGGGCCAAAGAGCCGGGTGTGGCTCACAGACCACTGCAAGCAGAAGTATTCTGTGGTTCCCGCTAGTCTTGAGACTGGCTGGTTCCCAACCTCTCTGGGCCTTGTTTTCTCCACCTGAAAAATGAACAATGTGAAAGCTGAAGCTGTGATTACCTTGGAAAGGGGGGGGCACATGCTCACTCAATTGGTACATGAATCGCGTGGGCGCCTCCCCCCGCGTATCCTGCAGCATCCCTCTCCCTCGCCTGACCAACCCACACCCCCAGGAGTACCTGCGCGCCCCCACATGGTCGTTTGTGGAAGAGCCTCACTCAAGGGGCCCAAGAGCCGCATGTGGCTTGAGAGCCTTGGTTTGCCAGCCACTGCTCTAACCAACTGAGCTATCCCGCCAGGGCCCAACTGGAATAATTTTAGTTTGTATTTCATTCTTCCATTTTTTCTCTTTTTCATTTATTTATTTATTTTATTTTATTTTTTTATTCATTTTAGAGAGGAGAGAGAAAGGGAGAGAGAGAGACAGAGAGGGAGAGAAAGAGAAGGTGAGGAGGAGCTGGAAGCATCAACTCCTATATGTGCCTTGACCAGGCAAGCCCAGGGTTTCGAACCGGCGACCTCAGCATTTCCAGGTCAACACTTTATCCACTGTGCCACCACAGGTCAGGCCCATTTTTTCTCTTAATGTTAGTTTCTCACCTGTCATTTTCCTCTGCGTTCACTACTCTGCCTCGGTGTCAACCGCCCTTCTGATTAGCGGTGGCTACACCAGGGAGGGCTAGGAGCAGTACACTCCAACTACAGTGAATTTTTGAGAAAGGACAACGGCCGGGCTGTAAGTGGAGACCTTTCTCGCACAGAAGCGTGTGGGCTTCAGCACAGCGGCTCCTGGCAGCCAGAAGGGCCACTCAGGTACCTTTTCCTCCTTGTCCTTATGTGCCCGTGTTCCTGGCGGTTCAGAGCCCGCAAACCCCGACACCTTTCGAACAGAGCACAATCAGGTCGGGTATTCTGGGATCCGAGGGATTGTACCACCCGTCCGCCTCTCCTGTGAAAGTGGGAAGGTTGCCCCCTAAAACAGAAATGTTAAATGGTGAAAGTAATGAGTTCGTTCTAATTTTTTATTACATCAGTCAGCTCCGTTCTCTTTATTATTCATAGGCACGTGATCTGCACCGGTCATTTTCCATAGATAATCTTGTTTCCCACCAGCATTGACCTCTGAGGGGCCCATAGATTCTTGCCTTCCGTTGCCTCTTTGTCAGAGAAGTCTTCCTGGCAGGCCCTGCGGGTTGGCGGCGAGACGTTTGTGAGCACAGAGGCGGGCCCCGGTCGGCGTGCTCGGGACCCCTGGCCAATGGGGACCGTGGATCCTCGCTGACTTTCCACTAGGCCTCGCTCTTTCCGCGTCTGCAGTGTCACACGTGTCAACCACTGTAGAAAACCAATGAGAGGAGGAATCAGGACGGTGATTAAGCGCCTGGAGCTCATGCTTGGCACGGAGGGGGGGCGGGGCCAGGAAGTGCGTCTCTGAGGCCCACGTGGACCTTCATTAAAGCACATTTGGTATTGCTGGGGTTACTGCTCTGCGGCACCAGCTGTCCGAGCGCCTTGCAATGTTCCTGTTCTTGCATAACCCCACAGAACTGTGCCTGTCACTAAGATCAGGACTGCTGATTCATTGTAATGGAAGCTCTACCTCTAGGAGGGTTTGGGTGCATGGCAGGTAAGGCGTCAGGAAGCCTCCATGTTAATAGCGTTTAGTAGCAAGGGACTGATGAGAGGAGTTGCCATAGTCCTGGTGTCGCCTGAAAAGTCATATTAGGAAATGCTTGGGTCAATGGAAGCTGAATTGGGGCAGCTTTGATCTTGAAGGGAGGGCAGCACGGCCTCTTGCACATACTGGGAAGAGGGGTCGTGTTTGTGTTTAGCCTCATGGCCCCTGGTTGAAGTCCCAGATGCAGAAGACCATCTCAGAGAAGGTGGGTTCCGGAGCACGGCTCACTTCGCCACGTACTGGGCGGGCTCAGGGAGGAGGCCGAGTCTCATAGGGCGCGCTGGTGCGCGGTGTGATGTCACGTGTGCAAAGGGCTTGGAGCAAAACTCGTGGCACCAGGAAGGAGTGGATTTTTCCACGTGTCCGTCGGCAGTCTCCAAGGGCTGCTTGGTCACCTGGATGCAATTGAGGAGCCTGCAGTGGACTAAGCCGTCAGCTGGATGAGCCCAGGGGAGAGATGGCTTGAGTGAGAGTTAAAATGGGCGCAGACTTAGCAGGACCCAGCTGCTCCTGCCCGAGAAGCTGATGCAATACTGGGCCGAAGATCGGCTAACCACACCATCATTAGCCTCTGTGTGCGGCTAATTGGAAATGAACCAAGTGTTGTGTATGAACTCTATATATTTAAGTGCCTTGCATTCTGTATTTTAAATGAGATCAGAATTTATTCCACTAATGCAACATTGCTCTGTCCTCTCAATATTCGTGCACTCGCCTCTGTCCTCAAAGAGGACGTTTCCAGAGGCGGGCATTGTGTCTGGTACAACTTCGTGCCCAGGTGGTGTGTTGTCCAGCGTCTCGCAGGCAGCAGGGCTTGGAGATTGGTCTCATGAGTGAATGCAGCACTTTCCCTTAACCTACACGTGATGTAACCCGCTTCTGACCTTTCCCACCCACAGCTCTGCAGGTCTGACCAACTGTGGGAGCCGATAGTTCAGTCCTACTGTGACGACATCACCTCTGACATGAGGGCCCTGGCCCTGGCGGTGGGCTGGAGACAGACCTTCTTCACCAACATGCTGCAGCTTCAGCAAGAGAGCCACGAGAGGGAGCAAAGAGAAGGAAGCCAGGGACACAGCCAGTTCTAGGAACGTGTTCTTTTTCCTGCAGGGGCATTGAGGCATGGCTGTGTTTTCCTGCCGTGTCCAAATCTCTTCTCCTTCCTTTCATTGAGATCTAAGAGGTGTTGCTGGTTCATGGAGCCATCCGAAAAGCATAGAGCGTTTGCTCACAGATGCAGCAAACCACCTCTGCAGGGCATGGCCTGAACCACAGGCCTGTTTTGGTGACAGTCACATCATGGCTCCCGCACAAGGGCTGCGGGACAGGAAACCTGTGGATGTCTGGCCTGCCCCCCCCCCCCCCCCATTCAGCTGTATAGAAACAAACAGTAAATGGCTATTTGTAGGTTTTTATTACATATCTATTTTATCTAGACATTGGAAAAGGGAGCCAGGCTTTTGAGTGTTTTCCTGGTGGTGTGCCATCTGAGTCCAGCCACGGAGCAGGAGGCCACAGGAAAGTGTCCCCACAGGGGAGTGTGAGGGGCGGTGGCCTCAGGAGGCACTCCCGGACAGTGCAGCTGTCTTCCCCGCCCGGCCCCTCAGAGTAGGTATCCAGGGCCTTGACCTGGGGGCCCAGGGACCAGGTATCACCCTCCACAAGGACAACCTCTGCCTGGCCTGGGGGCATGGCCAGAGACCAGCCAGGCCCTCTCCTTGTACACCTGTCCAGGGTCCAACCCCCAGGACTCCACCTGGCCAAAGAAACCTATCTGTATTTCTCAGAGGGATGTGTTTCCCAAAGGAATGTGGACAGTTACCACTTGTATAAGTGGGATTTTTAAGAACACAGGCCGTGGGTAACTGAGTAAAAACCGAAGCATCATTTGTATTCTATTAACTTGAGAGGGGGGTAAAAACAGTACCGTGTTAGGGGAGGAAATTCTATCTCCCTGAGATGGGTTATTTAAAAATTGTCTTCTTCCTGCGCTGTTCGGACGGTCAGGCCCCCAGTCAGTGAGGTCAGCAGCGAGGAATCGAATGGCTCCTTCTAGGCCACAGAGCAGAGAGCTTTCACTCCCTTCACCTTGTGAGCCTTCTCGTTTCTTCTTTCCTGGGCCCTCCACTTTGCTACCTGGAAAGACCCAACACGCACACCCCTTCCTGCCTGCACGCCACAGGGACCCCTGTGGCGCAGTGGGACCCCCGGAAGGAAATTCTTCCCAAATGCTTCCACCGCCATGGCGTGGTGATATGTTTTTCTTTTTCATTAACCCTGTGTTACTATCAAACCAGATTTCAACCTCCATTCACTCCTCCTTAACCCTTGGGCATAGATTTCCAGGGGACCCTGTGAAATCAGAGGTGGGCTGCTTCCATGCAGGTGAGGAGCCTGCCTGTCAGAGTTGTGCCCGGATGTCTTCCAAGCACAGGGCAAAGATTTAATTGGCGAGAAACCCGGGCCTCATTCCCTGCCCGGGGCGATGCTGCCGGGTGCCGGTGACTGGCTGGCAGGCGAGGACACCTGCTTCCAAGGGGCTTTGCTGCCTGTTTCTCCCCAAGTTCCAGACTTCCCTTCCTGCCGGGTTTTCAGAGACAGCACACAGGCTAATACCACGCGTGTGCAACATCGTGTGGATGCCCCATTCGGCATGTCAGCATAACTGTATAAATACGAAATTTCACATCATTTGTAACATCGATGCAAAATGTCAACAGCTTAAAAATGTTATGCCTTGTGTTTTATCAACTGACAGATTCCGAAAGCTTATGGGCCTGCATAATCATAGATTCAACAGGAGTCAGTGAGAACACAAATATGGCCATTAGAAAACTTGCAATATCTTTATAAAATATTTTGATATAACAATGGATGCTAAAAGTAAAGAACAAATGAAAATGAGTTATTAATATGCTATTATTAAATAGTAGTTAAAATAACATAGGTTATTGGATTAAATTGTAATTATTTGTCTTATTAACTTGGGTGCCTTGTTACCTGACTAGAATTATTTTTGCCCGAACAAAAACAGTATCATCAACCTAAAATCCTGCTGCGTAGCCCCGGCATCCTCCATGGTCGAAACCCTCTGCCTCTCTTCCCTCCTTACTTCCCACGTGTCAGATCCCACGTGACCATCCGTCAGCTGAAAACAGCGCTGCTTTGCCCCTCCGCCTGTGACAGCTCCTATGCTTTGTGACGTGCCATTGCACAGTAAAATGCCACAGCGTTTTAGAATCTCTCCCTTTCACATCTTTCCGGTCCAAAGTGTTTTTTCTACTGTTATCATTTACTATTGTAACTGTAAAAGTAAAACACTGATATTTTTTGATGTTTTCAAGTTAGAACAATTTCTTAACAATAGCAAATGTAACTATTTAATTTATAATTAAACTGAAAAATAAATATATTTTAACTAACGTCAGCTTCTGTTACTTTTTCCTGAACAGGTTGGCACAGTACATGCATAAACCTCGGTTATATGGAATGCAAAATGTTTTTCTTTTTTTACTGAGTAGACCCAAGAATTTGAGAGAGATTATGATTTGGGGGAGGGGCGTGAAGCAGGGGGAAGGTCAAATCACCAGCCACCATTTGTCATTGTTTTCCAAGCTGCTTGTGTACAAGGTAGTCATCGGCCCTCATTTATTACCCCAAACAAGCTCCCAAGATGCCGAAGAGTAATGTTAAACCACCTTACTAAAAACATAAAACAGTTGTGCAGCGTAGTTGTTTGATCTGAGCTTTAGGTTAGGGACCTTCATCTTCAGTTTGTCCCAAGATAATACAATGAGAGAGTGTCCAAGCTTTTCAACTCTGAACGGTTGGTTTCAACTTGAAATGGATGTCTTCGACTGGATGTTAAAACGTTACATAGATAAGGTAGCACCACACTAAAGAGAAATGTGCAGCTGCAGTTGAAAGCACAAGGTTATCTATTGTCATTTTGCAAAGTACAATTACTGCCTTGGCCTCACCTATTGTTTGAAATGGGGTCGCCCACACACAGGAATAGCATGAGTGCCCTTGCAACATGGAACCCTCGAGGCTGGGAGCTACAGAGGACTTCCGGTTGCCTGCTTATCATGTTCCCTCAAACACAGGTCTCCACTCAGAGAAGTTATTTTCAACTGGGAAATCTGTCCTGCCCCATCCAGAAAGGCGTAGGGCCATAGATCCATGGTCACAGTCTAAGTTGGAATACCTTAAGAAACAATAAGAGCAGCTTCCATTTATTGACTGGATACTGTGCACCGAGAAATAAACAGGTAGTATCCAGTTTAATTCTTACAGCAGCCCTTGAAGGTAAGTGAATTACTTCTGCCTTATAAATGGGGGGTTTATAAACCATGGCATAGGTCTATTCTGACCAGTCGCCTGTTTCTGTATATAAAGTTTTATTGGGCCACAGTTTATATACTATCTGTGATCACTTTCACACAGTAACCGAGTCACGGTGTGTAGACTATAAAACCTAAGTAGTTCTCAGAGGGGACAGATAAATTTTCCCAAGGTCACAGAAGCAGTAAGTGGTAACGCTGAGATTCAGACTGATAGCCACCATGTCTGTGTTTGTCTCCACAAACGCACTGTGCCTCCTTTGGACCAGCAGAACTTGAGAAGGTGATGGGGGTTTGCCCAAGGTCACATTTGAAATTATAAGGGGAAAAGCCTGGGACGTAATATAAGGGGCCATTCTAATTTAGTTATCCGGAGAGTATTCCAAGCTTTTGACGAACTCAATTCATACCCCTTTGTCTATAAAGCATCTTAAGTCCATGTAAATAAAAGGAGAATGAGTGCTCCTTCAAGGTGCCCACAGACTCTTAGGGGAAACTAAGTCAAGTACTGAGTGAAGGCATCGAACATGGCTCACTGGTCCTTTCCCAGACTCAGTCCTCTCTTCTTCCTGCCACTCTCCTCCTTGACTTTGCCTGACAACAGAGGAGGCTCCCACTGCCAGTCTGAGACCCTCAACCCAGCCGTCTCTGCTTCTCACTGTCGGGCCACACAGTTCATCATGAGTGCGTGACCTGTGATCTCTGCTCCCCACGTGGCTCTGGTCCCCTTTCCTAGGTGACAAGTGCTGCTTCTCAGTCCTCGCACTTAGTCAACATCTGCATGCTCCCCCAGCTCACTGCCCTCTGAACATTTTGACCTTGGAGACCTCGAGTTCACCTAAGCCACGCACTACCCTTCCTTATTATATCTCAGGGTGGGTTGTGAGTTTTTTGTTTGTTTGTTTTTTTTGGGGGGGGGGGTTGTGAGTTTTTGAAGGGGAGATCGGAAACCCTGCTTTCTCAGCCCACAGCTGCACCCTCTAAGCCTAAGGATGCCGAAAAAGATGGCATTGAAATCTCCTTAAAAAAAAGTGTAAATCTGAAACAAAATATGATTCAAAAGGTATCTTGAAGTCAAAATTTTACCTTTTGGGAACCTCTTAAGTGGTGGCATTGTTATGAGGGTCATCATTCAGAGCTTAAAGAAAAAGCAACATTTTAAATGTAGATGTGATGAGTTCATTAAATGCCAGACATTGATCGTTACAGCTTTTCAAACCAGAGTGCAGGAGCCGCTGAAGTACCCTGCAGGGTGAGTAACAGCACTGAATCCCCCAGGAAAGGCGTCCAAACCAGTGCGGCTGACGCTGCAGAATGCAAGCTGGATGGAGAGTCAGCAGAAGAACTCTCAGAGGGGCCACTTCCTAGTGATTCAGTATCTTGTCACAGTAAAGATTTAGCTGCAGACATGAAGGCTGAGTTAACATCTCGTCGGCAGATCTTGACTTTTGTCTTACAAACGAACATCAATTGACGTGTCTGGATTCATCGTTTTGCTTGTACTCATCCAGTATCACAGTAACTAGTCAAAAATCTCCCCTGTGAATGCTGGGAACAGGCAACATACTAAATAACGTCACTCACTCTGGTGGTTGCAGAAGCAATGGTGGGTCACGCAGCTGGTGCATTAATTTGAGTCAAAACATTCACACCAACATGTGCTGAAATCACTGCGTTTTTCACTGCCCTGTGCTTGCAGTCAAATAATGGCCAGGTTCACTTAAGGAGGTCCTGGGTGAAACCATAAAAATCAACACCTCTTATTCAGTCTTTACCTGAATCCACACCTTTATAATATTCTATATGACAAACAGGAAGTACCAATGCACACGGCACACCTATTTCTAATCAAAGCCCAACAGTCTCGAGCGGAAGCCCTCTTGCACCTAGGGTGCTAATTGAGCAGCTGCTTTTTTCATGAAAGACGTTTGGTTCTGTTGGGCACACATGTTATAGAAAATGAGGCTGTCACTTCAAGGAAAATAACTGCAGTACTTGTTGCCAATGATCATATTTAAGCTTTCAAAAGGATTAGAATTCTGGAAAACTTTGATCACCTTCCATGAGCTTTGATCACCTTCTCAACTGAGCTATAATTCCCATATCATAAAATTTACCCCTTTTAGAGTGGTTTTTCTTTGTTTGTTTTTTTAAGTTTTTGGGGGGTTTTTTGTTTATTTTTTGTGGCAGAGACAGAGAGAATCAGAGAGAGGGACAAATAGACAGGAAGGGAGAGAGATGAGAAACATCAATTCCTCATTGCAGCTCCATAGTTGTTCATTGAATGCTTTCTCATGTGTGCCTTGACCAGGGGCTACAGCAGACTGAGTGACCCCTTGCTCGAGCCAGCAACCTTGGGCTCAAGCTGGTGAACCTTGCTCAAACCAGATGAGCCCGCGCTCAAGCTGGCGACCTCGGGGTCTTGAACCTGGGTCTTCCATATCCCAGTCCGACGCTCTATCCACTGCGCCACCGCCTGGTCAGGCTAGAGTAGTTTTTATATATTCACAAATTTGTGCAATCATCACCATTATCTAGTTCCAGAACACTTTTGTCACTGGAAAAGATACCCCGGGCCTATTAGCAACCCCTCCCCCTCCCCCTCCCCCTCTCCTCCCAGCGAATATGGTATCTCTCTGATTTTGCCTATTCTGAATATTTCATATAAATGGAATCACACAAAACTCAAATGATATTATAAAATACTGCATGAAAGATGAAAACATTTGGAAGATCTACAAAACTCAGTGGACCAATATTCTCCAAATAATGAAAGCGTTATGTTACAAAATCACAGACAGGCAAAAGATGCCTTCAAAGTGCAAGACAGATCAATGGCCTTTAATGTAATATTTTACAAAAAGTTCATTGATATTGTGTCAGGTTGCACGCTGAAAATAACCTCTAAGAAATACTGTTTGTTGAGTTTTGGTGTGATATCAAATATCCCCGCCCCCCCCCCACACACAATTTTTTGAAGACTGTTTATATATTCCACCACTTTCCAACAACACAGAAGTATGAGGCTAGATTTTCTTCATATGTATCTAACAAAACCACATATAACAACAGAATGAATACAGAAAAAAATAAAAATCTAGCTGTCTCCTCTCAAGCCAGAGATTAAAGAAATTTACAAAACTGTAAAACAACGCCACCATTGTAGTTTCGGGGGGGAGCAGAATAAGGTTACTTTCATTAAAATGTTTATATTAACAGTAAGCTCATTATTGTTATTTTAAAATTAATATATATTTTAAATTTTTCTCAGTTCTGCTTTTCTGAGAGAGAGAGGAAGGGAGAGAAAGAGAAAGGGACAGAGAGGGAGAGAGAGAAGCATTAACTCACTTTCTACTTTTCATATGTGCCTTGACCTGGGATTTAACCAGTGAACTCAGGTTTAAGATGGTGACCTTGGGGTCAAGTTGGCAACCTTGGAATTATGTCAGTGACTCCATGATCTGGTCTGCGACCCTGTGCTCAAGCTGGCAACCCTGTGCTTGAGACAGCCATCTCGGGTTTCAAACCAGCTACCTTGGTGTTCGCGGTCACTCTATCCACTGTGCCACCACCGATCAGGCCAGTTCTGCCTTCTAATGTGGTAAATATCAATAAGATACAGCTCACAAAAACAAAATAGCTTAGGGTCTTCATTGGGTTTCAGGAGTATAAAGGAGACCTGACACCCAAGAGTTTGAACCTTGAGGCTAGCACTGGTAGTGTGTATCTCCCAGTTGACAAGTAGACACACTTATAATAGCTCTTCAGTCACCTTACTGAACTTTCCTGTATCCATTGTATTATCAATTACAGTTTCATCTAAACAGGATACCCAACAACCGCCTTGTCACTTTGTTCTATGCAACAGCCACTGACTTCTGCACATTGGCTAGAGGGCAGGCACAGACTTCAGCCTGCCTTGTTCTTGGAGAAGCCCGAGTTACATCTGTTGATTGAAAAAGGACCATGAGGCCCTGGCCAGTTGGCTCAGCGGTAGAGCGTCGGCCTGGCGTGCGGGGGACCCGGGTTCGATTCCCGGCCAGGGCACATAGGAGAAGCGCCCATTTGCTTCTCCAACCCCCCCTTCCTCTCTGTTTCTCTCTTCCCCTCCCGCAGCCAAGGCTCCATTGGAGCAAAGATGGCCCGGGCGCTGGGGATGGCTCCTTGGCCTCTGCCCCAGGCGCTAGAATGGCTCTGGTCGTGGCAGAGCGACCCCCCCCCCCCCGAGGGGCAGAGCATCGCCCCCTGGTGGGCAGAGCGTCGCCCCTGGTGGGCGTGCCGGGTGGATCCGGGTTGGGCGCATGCGGGAGTCTGTCTGACTGTCTCTCCCCGTTTCCAGCTTCAGAAAAATACAAAAAAAAAAAAAAAAAAAAAAATAAGAGAAAGGACCATGAAAGCAGAAAGATGTAGTAGAGTGAAAATATTATACACTCTGCATGCTCTAACTGTAGTAATTGACCAAGATGTTGTATAAAAGGAAATAATCAACGCAAGAGAGTCAGGACAAGTATTTGAAATTGATTGGAATGTTTAACTCTTAAATATGTTGACAGTGGGTCTCCAATCTCACTGTGCAGAAGACCCAGCTGAGAAGCTTCTCTAAAAGGTGGGTTATTGGTGCCATCCCCCAAGATTCCAATTCATTAGGTTTTAAGTAGCTCCAGGAATCTTCATTTAAAACAACCTTAGCCTGATCAGGTGGTGGCGCAATGGATAGAGCGTCAGACTGGGATGTGGAGGACTAAGGTTCGAGACCCCGAGGTCGCCAGCTTGAGCACAGGCTCATCTGGTTTGGGCAAAAGCTCACCAGCTTGGACCCAAGACCACTGGCCTGAGTAAGGGGTTACTCGGTCTGCTGAAGGCCCACAGGCAAGGCACATATGAGAAAGCAATCAATGAACAACTAAGGTGTCGCAACGAAAAACTGATGATTGATGCTTCTCATCTCTCTCCGTTCCTGTCTGTCTGTCCCTATCTATCCCTCTCTCTAAGTCTCTCTCTGTCTCTGTAAAAATAAAAAACCTTAGATACAAGTTTTAAATAGAAAGGGCATTATGTTCATAAGAATAAAAGACCTACCCCCACTTCTCAAACTTTTCTCTCCAGAGTGACCACTGTTAATACTTTGTGTTTCCTTCCAGAAATGTTCTGTACTTATACAAACCATATGAATAACTTTCTTTTGTCGTTAGCAAAACACAATTGGGAGCACATTAACTGTATTTTGTCTTGATTTTTTTTCTTTTAGCAATATATCTTGGATATTGTTTTTTGAATTTAACATATGGATCTATCTGCCTTTTAAAAAATAGTTGCATAAATGCTATATTTTATTTAACAGTTTTCTATAGGTGGACAGTAAAATTTTTTAAAATTGTTGTTCATTTGTCTTTGTTCATGTGCAGGAAAATATTTTAGAAATGCCATCATTAGATGAAAAGGTGTGTGCATGGTCAATTTAATAGCTAGACTTGGCCCTTCTGACACCCGGGTGACTCTCTCCAGGTGGTTCTATGACCACACCTAAGAAAAACTTCCAGGGCAAAGAACCAAACAGATCATCATCAGTTATACTTCAGGAGTTTTCCTTTCAAGGCCAAGAAAATGGAGATGGTATACAAAAACTCACAGGCCATCTTGAAACAGGACAAAATTTATTTAGTTGTACGTCAATAAAAAATTACTTGGATACATGAAGGGAAACCTACCAAGCACATAACCTTTCATAACACCTTCAAAGAACTGTAAATAATAACATTTTAAACAGGAAACAGCAATACATGTGCTGTAATTCTTTATAGAGTTCTCCTTTATTTTGTTGTCAACATGAATATTGCAGACAGATTTTACTGTGGTTTTTGTAAAATGGCAACTTCAAAGGTGGTAGAAACCACCACATCCATACATACAGTCAGTCAACAAACAGCTGTACACTGAACCTGAACAGGTTTATGAAATCATAGCAGGGTCATTGGGGATAAAAAGTGGTTGGTATTTATGATGGCATCGCCAGCGCAGGGCGAGCATCGAAACGCATTGGCAATAGCACCATTCAAAATCTTGAACACTGCCTCTTGTTAATTTGGTGTTATCAGAAAATAAAAGTTAATGAAGTCCTATAGTCAGTTTTAAAACACACATGCCTTTCCACCTAACCATCCTAATTACATGATAAATAGAGAGAGAGATTGCCTCGGGATGGAAGATTACCTTTATCAAAGTCAAGAGCTAGGTTCTTTATCAGCAGCCAAAGCTGTAATGGAACCAATAGGTCATTGTGTTGAGAGCCAAATGGAGTATGCCATGCAATTTATCATCCGGAATCATTTGCAGGCAAGTCTCAAGTCATCGGAGCTAATATTGAGTGTGTATATCAGCCACGCTCTGTTTCTCCTCTCCGTTAGCTGCCTTTTATTGTTATTGTTATTGTCAAGGTCCCTCTCATGACACAACCCCTCCTACTAGGCATCAGGGCAGGAAATAATAAGATGAAACAAAAAGGAAATTTGTCCATGTAATCACTTGTTAAACAAGCTCTGAAGGGTTTCGTAGCTAAGAAACTGAAACTGCTGGCTAAAATTAGGCTTGGGGTAACATTCTATGATTCTAATTACTAGGACCATTCCTGCCTCTAGTGACCAGGGGTAACTGAGAATGGTCTGTATTCACTTCAGATAAATTGGACCCCAGACACTGGCAATGGTATCAAAGGGTTTTCTGTGTGCGATGAGCAAATGGTGAGTAGAAATTTAAACAGTTCTAAAATATGTGTAAACAAGTAAGGCAGTCAGTCAGAAGTTTCAAAATGATTCCGGGAAGAACATTCTGCAGTCTGAAAAATGTCTGGCTTAGAAAAATAGAGATCTCAGATAAAGGAAGAGCGTTATTGGATGTCATGGATCACAGCTGTCTTCCAAATGAAATAGAGCAAGAGACTCCTTTTAAAAACTGTGCGGAGCTCAGGCACCAGAGAGGGGCCATTTGCTACCACGACTCCAATGTCAGGTGCACAGATGCCTAGACCAAGAGCATTCTGTTTATTACCCTCACGATTTCACAGTCTTACATTCTGGATGTGCAACACACTTTACAAATGATTCAACTACCAATTAGTTCTCTCGTGTCAACCGCAATTAGGTCTCTTTTTTATTATTGGGCACAAGAAACTCAGGGAAAAAAAATTTTTATAGGCTCCAGATTGTGCTCAGAAACAAAGAGGTCAATGATATGAATAAAGTGCTTGACTCATAGCCCTTGATTCAGAAATTGTGAGCACAAAAAAAACAAGTTTCGCTAAGGAAATTGTTAGGTTGTGTCTTAAGATTCTGTGGATCACTGGATCCTATTGAATCCAGATGGATGGAAATGCTTTCTGTAGACAATTATTGAGAAATTATACTCCCTAGCTGTGGAATGCTTTCATAAATATAAATATATATATTTTTTTTTCTTTAATTGTATTAGATGTACTACCTTTAAAATTAGAGCCTGTATTTCGTTTACAGTGAGAGATCAATAGCTCCCTGTAACAATTTCTGAAATCTCGTCATATTCTTGTGCTTCAAACCCATTTTACTGGTGAGCTTTCCAGAGCATTTCGATACTCTAGTTTCACTCTAAGTTCAGGCAGACCTCAGAGGTATTGTGGGTTTGGTTCCAGACCACGGCCACAGAGGGAGTCTCTCAATCGAGCAAGTTGTAATCTTTTTGCTGGTGGGGGTCTTGCCTTCAATTTGTAGAAACACACACACACACACACACACACACACACACACACACACACACACGTGCGCGATCTCTGTGAAGCACAATAAAACAAGGTCTGCCTGTAGCTGGACTGAAATGCTTTTACCCCTTGTCTTTGTTTTAAAAAACTGTATCTGCAACCCTAGTTCCAGTGGATGGTGAGGGGAGGATGTCTACAGGGGCACGTCTGCCAATTACTAGTAAGCTGTCTCTGAAGGGAGTCGTCATTCTAGAACACGGTGGAGTCCTTAATACCGAGCCGCATCACTTCTCCCCGCGCGGAAGATGGCGGTGCTGCTCTCAAATGAAGCCGTGACAATGGCATTTACAAGTGACAGTGCCGGTTACCGCACAAAGCGCTTTCCCATGATACATCATTGGCTCCTCACAGCGACCAGGCGAGGTAGGCGTGAGAACCACACAGAAATCTCACATGACACAGAACGAGACGCTACACATGTGCACCACCCATGGATTTTTTTCTGGACTGTTCTATAATTTGAATACATGGTTGAATGAGTAAAAAGAGTATTCCTACCAGGTAAAGTAAACCACATATATAGAAGGAAAAATCGTATTTTTGTGTGATGTCGTAGATCCACCCTACAAAACAAAACAATATATATATATATTTAGTGTAACGTAGTTGATAAGTCAAGAACACAAAACAAACACTTATTACAACTATAAATATTTCTATAATTTACTTATATATCACTTAATGCCCCAAACATCTTCTTTCGCCACTTTCCAGTCTGGGCTGTATGAAGCAGGTCTCAGTGCCAGACTGGGGCTAATAAGGCTTTTATCTTTTAAGCCACTAGGGCATTGTTTTAAGGCCCTGGGACAGTGGCCTGCGGAGGACCCACAGGGAGAGCTTCTGGCTTGGAGCCCTGGGGCTAAGTCTCAGGCCGGCACAAAGCCAGCAATGAAAAGGGAATTTAATGATTTCCTGGTTTCACACATACAAATACAAATCCTTTCCAAAACCTTCAAAACTCCCTTGAAGAAGTTTCTAGTGCAAATTAAAAAGGCTGCGCAGGAGACACTCGAACTTTCTGTCAATCTGAAGTATATAAGGGTAAACAGAAAGAATTAAATGTCCCAGATTTTATAAAATTGATATGTACAGCTATAAAAAGTTAATGTTTATATTTATAAAATTTTAAACTGCCAAAGCAATAGCCCTGAATGCTGACTAAATTAACAGTTCTTTTCAAATAATACTCTAATATTGTCATCTAATACCATCTCTTTAAAAAAAATTATTTAATTTATTAATTATACAGAGCAGGGGGAACAAAAAGTATGGTTGCTTTACTTTAGTTGTTCAATGATTGTTTTTTTTATGTCCTTTGACTGAGCAAGCCCAAGATTTCTTTTCTTTTTCTTAAAATTTTATTTATTCTTTTAAGAGAGCAGAAAGGGGAAAGAGAGAGAGAGAGAGAGAGAAAGAGAGAGAGGAGTGGAAGTATAAAGTCATAGTAGTTGCTTCTTGTATGTGACCAGGCAAGCCCAGGGTTTTGAACCAGCGACCTCAGTGTTCCAGGTCGACGTTCCAGGCCAGATAAGACATTTCCATATAATATTCTTACTGGGCACTCTGTAGAATACTGCTATATTTCATGAACTCTAAGGCACCATGAATTAATTACATGATTCATCACTACCTATGTATCAATAGGAAAGAAATAATCCTTGTCAATTAAAATATGACTCAAGGTTTTTCAGGATTTTGTAAAATGCATTCCAGTTTCAAAGATGTCAAAATGTGTGTGTGTGGGGGGGGGGGGAAAGCACCTCAGAAACTATGAAATAAGATGTTTCTCTCCCTTCAGTGATTAATTCTCAGACTCAGTCACATGCCACGTTCCCCACGTAGCCAACTATGCAAACCGAGAAGATGAAGCCGCACACAAGAATTTTATTTATGGTGAAAATGTACATGGGAGCATTCCCTTGTTCCATTTCAAGTGCATTACTTAGCAAAGGCACAGGAAAAATAGAAATGATTTAATGACCAAACACAGGATTCCATGGCCACTTTTCAAAAATATCTTACGGGCGAATGAATGCATAAATTCAACTTAACCTTCTCCCCCCAGCAAACAGTTACACAAAAGTAACTGGTCAAGGGGGAACCAGTAGCTCTGACTGCCTGGTCGTTCTCTATATGGCTTTGTTTACTGTACCTTGTATGCAATTAATGTGTCTGGCCCAGTCATGGAAGTCATAAAGAAAAACAAACACTAAATAGCATTTAAAAATTATAACTTTTAAAAATACCCCAAAGCTATGAATTCTGGGTATTCTTCACAAGTTAAGTTTTGAGCTTGTTATTTGATATACACAAGAAATATCAGACTCTTTCGCTGTGACTTAGCAAAATACTCAATCGTCTTAATCTCCAATTTGAGACAAGAGGAACTACAACAAAAAAAGATTAGACGTATAATCCGAAAATAATGATTCTGCCTCAGAACTGAATTAGAAAGGCACACTGATTAGGAATAAAAACATTCCCAACTTCGGCTCAGTGTCACCATCTGGTGACCGTGGTCCACTGTGAATCATGACAAATGAATGAGTCACTTTGCAGAAAACGCAGAGAGAGGTCTGAACACGTAAACAGCGTCTACACAAGACAGGACTATGCGTAAGGGACCATTGGAAAACAGCGAGTAACTGTAAACAAGGTGCTCATATTCCACTCATCCCACAAAAAAGCTGACTCTGTCCTTTCAATAGTTAATTCCTCACTTTTCCTATGATCAAGTGACAGCGTGGAAATGATGGCTCTTAAATGACAAACGCCGATGGTGGAAGCGAGCTGAACTGCCATTGCCGCTTAACACGGACCTCAAAATGGGACAAGATCCTAACCAGCTGGGCAATTAATCTGCATTTATTTCAGACTATTTACTTTTTGTTTGAGTGGCTGGTCTAAGTTCCAGGCTCTGTGATGTGGCCCATACACACCACTCTCCCCTACTGCCCTGAGCTGACCACAAGCACAAGCAGTACTGAATACTTTGGAGTTTCAAACACATTTCTCTTGGCACCTATTCTGTACACATACTAGTGTCCCTTCTGGGGCACCATGATTAAGACCATCACCCTTAGGACACCCTGGCACCTCCCTTCTGCCTCCCCATGCTCCCTTTCCTCTCTGCAGGAAAAGGTCTGAGAAGGATATTATACATTGTTACAGCCTTAAATTGAATTCATTCTGTTTTAAAAATCTGTCATCTCTCCCTTTTACATTCGTAAAAAAAAAAAAAAAAAGTATAACGGTTTGTAAAAGCATCTCAACACACTCGTTATTAAAAGTAACTAATATGTTACTTTTTTAAAAAGTACACCTAATGCCACTAAACAACTTAACAATACAAATTGGAGGACTAGTCCTCAATTAAATGTTAGATTAATCCCACAGGTCTTTCCAATCTACCTTTAGGATTTTTTTTTTTTTAGGATTTATTTTTAAATGACTCCGGATCCTTTCATCTTTCATTGGTGCTTCTAGTTTGAGCTCAACTCAGTTACAAGTCAGATACAAAGCCGTCATGAGACACCATACGTGACCCCGTGCTTTGACCCAGCACAAGTGGATGAAACTCTTCTGAGCCAAGACATTTCAGACAAGCTGCCCGCCTCTTCCTTAACCATCTCTCCCTACAGGTCTAATCTCCGTTCCTCCATGGGCAGCCTGGGATCCTTGGCAACCTTGATCCAACCGTCAATTCAAATCAACGGCTTCCGAGCCAAATCTGGTTCCCTGTTAAACTGCATTTCCTTTTCATTTGAGTCTGTCGAATGCTGAGTGACAGCTGTTTTTCTTATTTATTAAATGCGTTCCCAGCTCTTGGTGAAAAACATCGCAAATTGTTGGTAGGGTGTCACATTTCATGGGAATGGAGTAAATCTGTGTAGATTCTAGATCAGGGGTCGGGAAACTTTTTGGCTGAGAGAGCCATGAACACCACATATTTTAAAATGTAATTCTGTGAAAGCCATACAACGACCCGTGTACGTTACGCATTATCCAATAAACATTTGGTGTTGTCCTGGAAGATAACTGTGATTGGCTCCAGCCACTTGCAACCATGAACATGAGCGGTAGGAAATGAATGGATTGTAATACATGAGAATGTTTTATATTTTTAACATTATTTTATTATTATTATTAAAGATTTGTCTGTGAGCCAGATGCAGCCATCAAAAGAGCCACATCTGGCTCGTGAGCCATAGGTTCCCGACCCCTGTTCTAGATCAATTAAACCTGGTAGCTGAGTTTTGCTATATTTTACACTGGGAACATGCCTGACCAGGCAGTGGTGCAGTGGATAGAGCATCGGACTGGGATGTGGAGGGCCCAGGTTCGAGGCCCCAAGATTGCCAGCTTGAGCGTGGGCTCATCTGGTTTGAGCAAAAGCTCACCAGCTTGGACCCAAGGTCCCTGGCTTAAGCAAGGGGTTACTCGGTCTGCTAAAAGCCCACGGTCAAGGCACATATGATTAAAAAAAAAAAAAAAAAAAAGGAACATCTGAAAAAGTATCTGTTATTATTACATCTTTGAAAGAGAAGAACTGAATGCCCAGCAATATTTATTATAAATGAATTAGATCAAGAAGTTCATGCTGCTAAGTGACATGGTTGAAATATCTGTTCAATATCTTTGATTGTACATTCTTCTCCTTAATGGAAATGTGTGATTTTCTGAGGTGCTACTCAATTGTACCAGAATTTTTGATGCCAGTAGAAAGTGCTTTGAAAAATGAAACACATTCATTTCTAAACCCATTTAAAAAAAGAAAAAGGTGATGTGAACAGTAATTTACTTTGTAGCAACCCCAGCTAAGGAATCATTTCTAGCCTATGGGGAATTTCTCGCAAGAATTTAGTGTGGTTATTTGGTTGCTCACATTGCTAGTTACTTGCGAACTACAATGTGTGAAGGCCGGGCTTGCACCTCACTGCAATGCTGGCTCTGCAGCCTGGAAAGGCAATGAATTAGACACAATACGGTCAGCCAGTGACAAGTTCAGCCATTCCTCAGAGCAGGGGTTCAGCAGAAGGAGAACAAGCAAACAAGCAAAAAGAAGCAAAGTCCTCTGTAGGCTGCTGCCCTCGAGATGCACATCAGAACACTGATTCTGGAGTCCTCAAAGCAGGATTTAATATACATTCATAAAAGGTTCTTAACCATTAATAGAACAGTTGCTACCATCACGGAGAATCACGTTCAGGTAGAGTCCATCTCCAAGCAGGTAGAGATCACGCCTGATGTCTGAGGACTGGGTATATCTAACTCTCTGTCTTCTAGTTGCAATTCCTCTCTCTTCCACTCAAGAAAGTGCATAAGCATGCATCTCTGAGCAGCCTCATCCGGGAGATCCCATATATAGCCACTGGGTTTCCCGATGTGATTCTTGGGACTTAACCATAGCCAGTTGCAAATACTGTTAGCTATACAGGCAAAATCTATGATTTCTTGAACTTTAAATTCTGAGGGGGACTTAAAAATGGATGTGTTGGCATGAGCCTTCCTCCAGTGAGGTCCTAGGAAAGGTGATAACTGTAGGATAAGTAGAGATACCGAGAAGGAAGGGGCGAGGAGGGCTTTGTCCTGTGCCCAAGGGTGCCCCCATCCACTGGGAAGAGATATTTCTGCAGAGGATGTGAAAATAAAGGGCAAGATAGGTCAGGCAAACAGAGGGTGGGACATCTGAACAGCTGAGGCTCTACCAGGTTAGCTTAAAATACTGCTCAACACCTCTGGCCACTCTGACAGTCGTCACCAGTCCTGGTCTGGTCACCTTGACAGCCATCTGCAGACAACACCTTATGTTGACAGTTGGCCCCGGTCCCTGCCTTCAGTCTTTAGACAGAGGATAGACCTAGTCACCTTTACCCAGTACCTGGCCTCTTGGAGATTAAGTCTACCTACCCAACCCTGACGTGCCTTTCTACAAAGTTTAAACAAACACTCCTCATCGGAGGGTTCAGAGAGGCTTGACATGGGACCCCTCAGTGTTTATGATCACTTCTGGTATGCCCACTGCAGAGAGCAAATTCTCTGTTGCACTGGGGGAAACACATGTAAGAGATTATGTCCTAGATGTCTGCCCATGAGGCCTGTGGGAGGCAGAATGTTGCCAGCTTTCCCTAAATGCCCAAGTCCTCACCCCTGGAACCTGTGAATGTTCCCTTACGTGACAAGAGGGACTTTGCTGATGGGATCATGTCAAAGGCTTTGAGCTGGGGGATTATCCTGGATTATCTGGCAGACCAGTGTAATCAGGGGTGTCTTTAGAAGTAAGAGAGTCAGAGAGAAATGAGAAGGTGCTACGCCCCTGGCTCAGACAAAAGGCAGGGAAGCGGATTCCTCCCCGGTTCTGCCGAAACCTTGATTTTAGCCCGTTTGGATCCAGTCTAGGCCTCTGCCCTCCAGAACAGGAAGATCATCAATACGTATTGTTTGAAGCCACTAAATTGGAGGCAATGTGTTACAGCAGCAACAGGAAACAGCTAGAGGGCTAGATCCAGCCCATGGGTGTGATCCGCTGGGCTTACAGTCTTTTCAAAATCAGGAAATGTTATCTAAAAGTTCATAGTCTTGGTTTCTCTTGGGGAACACCCCCGACACCAACAATAGAGGATCTGGAAGCAACAGCTGTCCCCAAGAGGCTGCTGCCTCAGTCCTGGCGGGGCTCTTGGGGGTCCTGTACTATCCCACGGTCCCTCCCTGACCCCTTCAGGGCTGGCAGCTTGCCTCACGGATGAGGATCAAAAGTTCCCGTGCGTTCTACATGGAAGAACGCCCTTTAACGCGATAGCGTTTATAAATGAGAAATCGGAGTGGCAGGGGAAGGAATGGGGAGAAAAAAGAAACATGTACACAAATGGAGACCTCCTTCTTAATTTACCTCGGACGTCAGAACATCGGTGAGAACACAAGCAAATGACCTACGGGCACTCGACCCTTGAGAACCTGGCCCGGGTTACCTGCAAACGGTGGTCCCAGCAGCGCCGAGATGCCATTCGCACAGATGATGATGCCGTAAGCGTTGGCCAGGTGCTCGATCCCCACCAAGTCTTCAGTCACCACGGGCATGAGCGAGAAGTAGCCGCTGGAGAAGCCGATGAGGGCGCAGATGACGGCCAGGCCGGCGTAGGTGTGCGCCAGCGGCAGGACGAAGATGCTGAGCACGAGGGTGAGGTTGGCCAGCAGGAAGACGTTCCAGACGCTGGTGCACGGCAGGTCGGCCACCACGCCCAGGACCACCTTCCCGACGATGTGCACGATGGCGATGATGGACGTCAGCGGGAAGACGTTGTTCTGCTCCGACAGATTATACAGATGGACTATTTCCGGGAGGTGGATGAAAGGGATGACAAAGCTGCTGTAGGCAAACAGAGCCCAGAAAATAAAGGCTACAAACACTCGATTCGTAAAGAGCGAGGCTGCCCCGAAGTAGCCCGCGTACCAGTCCCGGACGCCCTTCCGGACCCGGACGGTCAGCTGGCTCACCGTCTTCAGGACCCTAAAGGCACACACGTTCCGCCTGCGCCCGGCCTCCTCTTGGCCCGCCTGGGCTGCAGGGTCCCCCGGCGCCTCCTCGGGCCCGGGGCTGCCCTCCTGTTCGTCTGCCCTGCCCAGCTGTCCACTTGACTTAACCGATTCGGTGGAGTGAGCCGGGGGGACGCGCGCCTCTGTCCCCGCCGGGTCCCTTCCGTCCTTCCCGGGAGACAGGGGTCGCATGAGCGCCCCGCAGACGCACAGGTTTAAGGACACAGCGCCCTGGATGAACATCGCGTTGCGCCAGCCGTACTCGGCGCACAGGTACTTCAGCAGCAGCGTCATGAGGAAAGTGCCGAACCCCGTGCCCGTGGTGCTGAGGCCCTGGGCCAGGGCGCGCCTCTTCTGGAAGTACCTGCCCACCATGACCACGGCCGGCAGGTAGGCCATCCCGCTGCCGAAGCCTGCACAGCGGAAAGGGAGAGAAGAAGCGCACAGCAGGACATCAGTGGCCGTGCCCAGGAACGGCAGCATTACCTTGAAGGTCATCTGCATTACCTTTGATCTCTATACTGTTTGTGTTTTTTTTTTCTTTTTTTTGTGACAGAGACAGAGAGTGACAGAGAGAAGGACAGAGAGACAGGAAGGGACAGACAAATAGAGAGATGAGAAGCATCAATTCTTCGTTGCAGCACCTTAGTTGTTCATTGATTGCTTTCTTATATGTGCCTTAACCGGGAGGCTACAGCAGACTGAGTGACCCTTTACTCGAGGCACTGACCTTGGGGCTCAATCCAGCAACCTTGGGCTCATGCTGGTGAGTCCTGCTCAAACCAAAAGAGCCCATGCTCAAGCTGGCGACCTCAGGGTTTCGAACCTGGGTCCTCCGCATCCCAGTCCGATGCTCTATCCATTGTGCCACTGCCTGGTCAGGTTGTTTGTTTGTTTGTTTTTAAACAAATGATAATGACTGTAAAAAAAAAGCAGCTTGGCGGGTCAGCACCAAGAGGGTCAGTCCCAAAGTTTCTAGCCCATCAGTTACTCCAGCAGGCTTTGCAATACAGGTGACTTTAATAATAGAACAATTCCCATTCGCACATCAGAATGTAAGCTCCAGAGCAGGGCTGCCTCTTGACTGTCACCCCTGGTACGCGCCCCTTACTGCCCAGAACAATGCAGTGTGTGCTTAGTGATCTGCTGAGAGAACGGATGGGTTCCAAGGACTCTGGTGTCAGGTTTAAGTGCAAGAAGTACCTGGGAGAGTATTTATGGACAAGGGAGGAAGATCACCCCCAGGCAATTTGCAGAGGTCTCAGGAAGGGGCCAGTCTGTTCACAAATTAATTGGAAGAATAAAAGGAATTATAATGTGGCCATAAATATATGTACTCCATGTCAAAACCACCTAACACTTATTTGTAGCCCTGCTTTTGGATTGTATCTTTCCTAGAAAATAGCACAGTCTGTGATTGATGTGCACAGACACAATTAAAATGCTGGTGGGGGGTGTTTGCATTGGGGCCAGTGGTTGGGAAACTGTCTGTGCTTTCTCCTCGGTTTTGCTGTGGACCTAAACCTGCTCTTCTGAATGAAGTCTATGAAAAACAAATAAATAAAATGAAATGAAAATAAAATAAAATAAATAAAATACTGGCCAAGAGGTTGTGGGTTGTTCTCAAGTTTCAGGAACAGACAGAGAAACCATGAGACCCATTCTCTTGTTTTTTTGTTTTTTTGTGGGTTTTTTTTTCTTTTTTTTGTGACAGAGACAGAGTCAAAGAGAGGGACAGATGGGGACAGACAGGAAGGGAGAGAGATAAGAAGCATCAATTCTTTACTGCGGCTCCTTGTGTTCATTGATTGCTTTCTCATATAGTGCCTTGACCGGGGGGTGGGGGGTGGCTACAGCAGACAGAGTGACCCCTATCTCAAGCCAGCAACCTTGGGCTCAAGCTGGTGAGCTTTGCTCAAACCAGATGAGCCCATGCTCAAGCCAGCGACCTCAGGGTCTCGAACCTGCGTCCTTCGCATCCCAGTCCAATGCTCTATCCACTGCGCCACCGCCTGGTCAGACCCATGAGCCCCATGTCAATGATCACAGGGCCCCACCTGGAGCTCCCCACATTAGGATGGCAGCGTACAGTATAAAAGAGACTCTGATCAATGTCACTCCCTGAAGCTGATGCCTCCCTAGTTCAGCATCATTTAATAGTTGCAGAATTACTTGACTTTGGGAGGAGACCAGACTGACCACACAGGCTGATACAGTAATAATTAGCACTGAGTGCCGAGGATGTGCTGGTTGCTTCCCAGGCTTAATCTGATTGAGTTTTCTTTAGAAAACTAGCTGTGGTTATAAAAGGGGGTGTTGAACAGCCCTGGCCAAGTAGCTCAGTTGGTTAGAGCGTTGCCCTGACACATCAAAGTCTCAGGTCCTATCTCCCTGAAACTCAGGACACATACAAGCATCAACCAATGATGGCGTAAATAAGTGAAACAATGAACGGATGTTTCTCTCTCTGAGAATAACAAACAAACAAACAAACAAATAGGGGGGTGCTGAATTTTATGGAGATTAAGTTACTTTCCCAAGATCCCGTGGCTGATAATTGGAGAGATCAGGATGGAATTCAGACCTGACTTCAGAGCCTCGTCCCGTTCTCCTGGGTCCCTCTCTCCTGCCCACACTGCCTCTCACCCTACACTGCTCACCCCCCAGCTGCCAGCCGGCTGCTGCAGAAGAATTAGGCTTATTTACTGTATGTATTGTTTATGACCTGACACCCCCCACCCCCTGCACCCCTGTTTGTTAGATAAGGCGCTCCATGAGGTCAGGGCTGTGTTTTGTTCACTGATGGGCCTTAGAACACTCTCCCAGGTGCCTACAACAATGCCTGGCTCACAACAAAGGAATGAGATCAAGTTCTACGGGAAGACAAGTGGTCACATTTAAAAAATAATAGCTATCTCTTTCAATACAAGATTAATTTTCTACTTCCACCATTAAGGAACAAAAAAAGTCTCAGTTGCAAAGTAAATGTAATAGTGCTTATTTTGGGGGGGAAAAGTACTTGTTAAACAACCAAGAAATTCTTTGATATTAAATATTGTGGCACAGAATTATTGCCCTCCATAATATTTTGAAGCAAATTCCGATGATATCATTTTATGTGCAAACATTTTTAGAATGAATCTCTTAAATATTGATTATGATTAAACAACATAATCCTATCATTGTCTTATCTGAAAAAATGAACAGGTCTCCTGGCCAGTTGTTTGGTGGATAGAGCCCTGGCCTGCAGTATGGATGTCCCGGGTTTGATTCCTGATCAGGACACTCAAGAGAAGCAACCATCTGCATCTCTTCCCCTCACTCTTCCTCTTCCTTCCCGCTTCCCCTCCTGCAGCGAGTGGCTCAACTGGTTCAAGTGTTGGCCCTGGGCACTGAGGATAGCTCTGTTGTCTGAGCATGTCAGCCTCAGGCTCTAAAAATGCTGGATCTACCCAGCAGAAGCACATGCTGGAGTCTGTCTCACTATCTCCCCTCCTCTCACTTAAAAAAAATTAAAAATAAAAATTAATAAATAAAGCATATACTTGAGCTTATAATACAATAAAAATTTCATATTATACCATTGACCTTTGAACAACATGGGGGTTAGGGATGCTGACACCTTGCACAGTTGAAAATCTGTGTATAACTTTTGATACGCCCAAAGTTAATTAATAGCCTACTGTTTACTGGAAGCCTTACAAATAACATAAAGAGTTGATTAACACATGTTTTGTATGTTATATTAATTATTTACTGTATTCTTAAGTAAGCTAGGAAAGAGAAAATGTTACTAATACAATCATAAGGAAGAGAAATATATACTTACACTATTTGTTGAAAAAAATCCACATATAAGTGAACCCACACAGTTCAAACTTGTGTTGTTCAAAGGTCAATTGTATATCTAATAACCATTACATATTAGTTTTATTATGTGCCCAGTGCTTCATACCGATTATCTCATATAATCATTTCAACAACGCTGTAAAACAAGTACTCTTAATTATCCCATTTTCCAGATAAGGAAACTGAGGCTTAAGTAGGTGAGGTAATTTGCCCAAGTTACACAGATAAAATAAGTGAGACAAAAGCACGAATTCCGAACTATAACTTTTATCTCTTATTCTAATGCTACCATCAATGTGTTATTTATTAGGATGGCAGGTCTGTACTTATAAAGAAAATCAGGCTTAAAGACAAAGAGAGAATCTTAAAAGCAGGAAAAGGAAAGCAGTTAATTACTTAAAAGGGAGCTCCCATATGACTGTCAGCTGACTTCTCAACAGAAACTTTGCAGGCCAGACAGAAGCGGCAAGAAATATTCAACGTGATAAAAATAAGGACCTACAACTTTTTCAGCAAAGTTATCATTTAGAATTGAAGGACATATAAAGAGTTTTCCAGACAAGAAAAAGCTAAAGGAGTTCATCACCACCGAACCAGTATTACATGAAATGTTAAAGGGAAGAAGAGGAAGAAGAAGAAGAAGAAAAAGCAGCAGAGGAGGAGGAGGAGGAGGGGAGGAGGAGGAAGAAGAGGAGGAGGAGGAGGAGAAAGAGGAAGAAAAGGAAGAGGAGGAGGAGGAGGAGGAAGAGGAAGAAGAAGAAGAAGAGGAGGAGGAGGAGGAGGAAGAAGAAGAAAAGGAAGAGGAGGAGGAGGAGGAGGAGGAGGAGGAAGAAGAAAAGGAAGAGGAGGAGGGGGAGGAGGAGGAGGAGGAAGAAAAGGAAGAGGAGGAGGAGGAGGAAGAAAAGGAAGAGGAGGAGGAGGAGGAAGAAAAGGAAGAGGAGGAGGAGGAGGAAAAAGAAGAAGAAGGGGAGGAGGAGGAGGAGGAAGAAAAGGAGGAGGAGGGGGAGGAGGAGGAGGAAGAAAAGGAAGAGGAGGAGGGGGAGGAGGAGGAGGAAGAAGAAGAAGAAGGAGGAGGAGGAGGAGGAGAAGGAGGAGGAAGAGCAGGAGGAAGAAGAAGAAGAAGAGGAGGAGGAGGAGGAAGAGAAAGAGGAGAGGAGGAGGAGGAAGAAGAAAAGGAGGAAGATGGGGAAGGGGAGGAGGAGGAGGAGGAGGAGGAGGAGGAAAAAAAAAGGATAAAAAATATGGACAATAATGTTTAGAGCAGCTATATTCATAATCACCCAAAACTGGAAAAACCCTAAACTTCCTTTAACTGGTGAATGGAAAATTGTGATAGGTACATCCATATGAAGGAATACTACTCAGCAACAAAAATGAAAGAACTACGTCTTCATGCAACGACATGGTTCAATCTCAGATGCATTATGCTCAGAGAAAGAAGCCAGACTCCAAAGGCTCCATATTGTATGATTCCATTTATATGACAGTCTGAATAAGACAGAACTGTAGGGACAGAAAACAGGTCAGTGGTTTTCAGGGACTTGGAGAAGTACCAGAGAAATTTGGGGGGGTGATGAAATTATTCTATACCTTGACTGGGGTGGTGGTTGTGTGCATAGAGCCATTTCCTAAGAAGGTTGAATTGTACTACATGCAAATTATATCTTAATAAGCCTGGTATATGTGGGGAAAAAATATGAATAAAATGGCAATAAATCGGCCTAGCGTGCAGGAATCCCGGGTTTGATTCCTGGCCAGGGCACACAGGAGAAGCGCCCATCTGCTTCTCCACCCCTCCCCCTCTCCTTCCTCCTTCCTCTCTGTCTCTCTCTTCCCCTCCCGCAGCCAAAGCTCCACTGGAGCAAAGTTTGCCCGGGCGCTGAGGATGGCTCTGTGGCCTCTGCCCAGGCGCTAGAATGGCTCTGATTGCAGCAAGATGGGCAGAGCATCGCCCCCTGGTGGGCATGCCGGGTGGATCCCGGTCGGGCGCATGTGGGAGTCTGTCTGACTGCCTCCCAGTTTCCAGCTTCGGGGGAAGAAAAAAAAAAGGCAATAAATACATACCTATCAACAACTGAATCTAAAAAACAAACAAACAAGCAGAAAAAAAAACAACAAAACCCAGCAGAACAGAAATAGACTCATAGATACAGAGAACATTTTGATGGTTGCCCAATGGGAAGGGGTTAGGAAAGTTGTTGAAAAAGATAAAGGGATTAGGAAGTTGTTGTTACAGAACAGTCGCGGGGACGCAAACTACAGCACAGGATACCCAGTCAATAATGTGGGCACCAGACTCATCAGGATGGTCACGTAGTAAGTTACAGAATGTCTAGTCACTGGGGTGTACACCTGAAACTAAGATAATACTGTATGTCAACTGTAACTGAAAAGTAAAAAAAAAAGAAAAGAAACAAAGGCTGGATCTGGTTCATTGAAGTACTACCGTACAAGTAAGAAACTACTTACCTGTGTGAATTCTGCCACCTGTTGATAAAGGAAATTACAGCCGGGAGGGTATTT
This sequence comes from Saccopteryx leptura, assembly GCF_036850995.1. Taxonomy (NCBI): domain Eukaryota; kingdom Metazoa; phylum Chordata; class Mammalia; order Chiroptera; family Emballonuridae; genus Saccopteryx; species Saccopteryx leptura. Next base: position 112,673,646 of record NC_089509.1, read on the forward strand.
ATCAGAACGGAGACGCAAACTGCGCTGCCTTGGCAGCCGTCTTTGCCTCTTCGCTGGGGGCTGCCACTCTAACTGCGCTCTAGAGCTGCTGCTGAGAGCCTCACGCGTAGGTGGGTTTTGCTTCTATGCCATTAATTTGAACAGGGCTGAAGGAGAAAATGATTTTTTTTCCCCCCGTGACTCATGCTTGGTTCTGCAGTTATTAAATGAGAGAATGGTATTAATTTCCTTAATATTGCACCTACATCTGTGGTTTTACCCTCCTTTTCCTGTTCCTTACAAGAGAAAGGACAGTGCTTAGAACCAGGGATGGAAAATTTAATTAAATTCTATTAGTGAGGCCAAGGACAGTTGTCAGGTTGTCCTGCCCACGCTGAAGGCATATTTAATAGAGCAAAAAGTAAGTATCTATTTCCTGGAGGATAAAGTAGGGGTGGGGTGGAGGAGACAGAAGGACAAACTATTTTAATTGGTCTCTTTCCTGCACAATAAAATTCATTGCCAAAATGCCCAATCGAAACATTTAAAGGCAAGTTAAAAGAAAATCAATCTACTTACCAGCCGTCACTCCGAAGGTGATAAAGAGATAGTGAACGTTGGCGGCGTAGGCGCTCAATACCCAGCCCAGCGAGTTCACGAGCCCTCCAATGATCGCCGTCCGGCGGCAGCCGCAAGTGTTAATGAACAAGCCGATGAAAGGTCCTGCCACCGAACATGGAAAAGGGAATGGACAAAGAAGAAAGCATTTTATTTTCCTGCTTGCTGAGTAAATCATCATATGAAGTTAAAGATAAAACATTACTAGCACTGTTAAATAAAGCACACCAAAGCCCTGGCCGGTTGGCTCAGTGGTAGAGCGTTGGCCTGGCGTGCAGAAGTCCCGGGTTCGATTCCTGGCCAGGGCACACAGGAGAAGCGCCCATCTGCTTCTCCACCCCTCCCCTTCTCCTTCCTCTCTGTCTCTCTCTTCCCCTCCCGCAGCCAAGGCTCCATTGGAGCAAAGTTGGCCCGGGCGCTGAGGATGGCTCTGTGGCCTCTGCCTCAGGTGCTAGAATGGCTCTAGTTGCAACAGAGCGACGCCCCAGATGGACAGAGCATCGCCCCTGGTGGGCGTGCCGGGTGGATCCCAGTCAGGAGCATGCGGGAGTCTGTCTGCCTCCCCGTTTCCAACTTCAGAAAAATACAAAAATAAATAAATAAATAAAACACACCAAACCAACATTGCTTTATGTGTGTATCTATCCTTTTCTTTTTGCAAGAGAAAATCACCCCAAATTTAATACATGCATATGTATGGGAATCTTGCCTACATGAGAGAGTCAGAGGCTCTACCTGCACATGAGGTCAGAGACAGAAAGGGGGATCAAGGTATGCAAGACATTCTGAGCTCAGGACAAAGTAATAAAACTTGGGGGCTTCCATGGATCAAAATCTCATTGCATTCTATGCAAATAGCTTTTAGGATGTAGAGATGGATTTTAATAATTTCACTGGAGGCCCTGACCTGTTGGCTCAGTGGTAGAGCGTCGGCCTGGTGTGCAGGAGTTCCGGGTTCGATTCCCGGCCAGGGCACACAGGAGGGGCGCCCATCTGCTTCTCCACCCCTCCCCCTCTCCTTCCTCTTGTCTCTTTCTTCCCCTCCCACAGCCGAGGCTCCATTGGAGCAAAGTTGGCCCAGGTGCTGAGGATGGCTCCATGGCCTCTGCCTCAGGCGCTAGAATGGCCCTGGTTGCAACAGAGCAACGCCCCAGATGGGCAGAGCATCGCCCCCTGGTGGGCATGGCGGGTGGATCCCGGTCGGGCACATGCAGGAGTCTGTCTGCCTCCCCGTTTCCAACTTCAGAAAATACAAAAAAAATAATAATAATTATTGTTATTTCACTGGAGAGCCTAAGGCTGTAGGTTTTCAAGAAAGGCAGACCTAAAATAAATATAGTAGACAAATTGGTTCATTCTCTTGGCTACACCAGAAGTCCTAAACTAGTGGTCTAGGGGCTCTGTTCAGCCTATCAATGTGTTTTATTTATCCCAAACAGTGCTTTAAAAATGTTTTGAATCATTTGTCACATTTAAAAACTAAGAATTCAAAAAAAGTTTACTGGCAACACAGAATATCTTCCCACACAGCTCAAATCAGCTGGTGTCATGCAGTAGCTGATCCCTTTAGCTGCATCTCACCCACTCTAGTTTGCCACAGTCGCCACCCTTCCCTTTAGTCTTATATCTGGCCTCTTGCCCTCATTTACGTTACTTGTTTGGTCTCTGTACACATTTCAGTTTCTGACCCCAAACCTAAAGGGAATATAGGAAGGGGGTTCTCAGGACTCACACACTTCAGGAAAGGAACCTGTAGCCTATTTTTATGAGGACACCCAGATATAAACTAAGCTGAAAAGAACTCTTCAGACTGGACCCATCAGGTTACACATTTACGACACCATATGGAGATTCAGGAATACAATGGGTTATGTTACGTAAGATGTCCCAATATTCACAGCAGTACAGTATTGTATGATACACATTCTGATTACTTATTTTACTATGACACTCTAATTTTTGTCAATCCTCTTTTTTTCCTTTCTGATTTTGTGCTAATTTCTGATATCATGAAAGCCTAATGCTTGCCTTGTGATCTATGATTCCATGCCCAAATAGCAATCCAGATTATAGTAAAACAGTATGAGGCTGCACTCAGTGTTCAGTAAGATGGTACATTTCAAACATCATCTTGGTTTTCTTTTTAATCTTTTAGGCCCTGGCCGGTTGGCTCAGCGGTAGAGCGTCGGCCCGGAGTGCAGGAGTCCAGAGTTCAATTCCTGGCCAGGGCACACAGGAGAGGTGCCCATTTGCTTCTCCACCCCTCCCCCTCTCCTTCCTCTCTGTCTCTCTCTTCCCTTCCCGCAGCAAGGCTCCATTGGAGCAAAGATGGCCGGGGCGCTGGGGATGGCTCTGTGGCCTCTGCCTCAGGCGCTAGAATGGCTCTGGATGCAACAGAGCAACACCCCAGAGGGGCAGAACATCGCCCCCTGGTGGGCATGCCGGGTGGATCCCAGTCGGGCGCATGCGGGAGTCTGACTGCCTCCCCATTTCCAGCTTCAGAAAAATGAAAAAAAAAAAAAAGACCAAAAAAACTTGTTGAACTCTAAGGAGCTTCCCCTTTTAGCCCAAATTGAAAAATACCCTATAAAGTTCTAACTATATTCACATGCATATTTGGGTACAAGGTTAGCTAAAATATATATATATATATATATATTTGGTCAAATGGTTTTGAGAGAACTGAATCCTAAAAATTATGAAAGTAAAGACTTATTCATTTAATTAGCCCCGTTGCACTATAGAAAATAATTCAGTAGGTAAACCTCTTATATTTAATATAGTAAGTATATGCTAAATGAATATACTCTTATATGTAGTAGAAAATAAACACATTATACAAATATATAAACTAAGCACATTGATAAACATCTGTGGGAATTATAGGGGACAAGTAAAATTCAGAAATCATAAGTTAAAGATATTTCTTTGATTTTTTTACAAATATTTTTATTTTTTGAAACCCGTGGTCACTTCAGTCCTGAAATCTGGAAAAAAACGGATAGAAAAGAAAAAAATGCATGACTCATGGCTTTGCTGTTAATAGGCCTTTTAGGATATGAAAGGTCAACAGATCACAGTGCAGAAGCATGAACATATTTTCCACATGACAGGAAGGCCCAGAAGCAAGCATTTCTGCGCGCGCATGAAACTTGTATTAAGAAAGCATGTAAGCTGAAACCTATGTACTCTTATTGATCAATGTCACCCTGTTCAAAGTTAATTTTCTAAATAAAATTGAGGGGGGAAAATGCATGTGAGGAAAGAAGGGGGAAATTCCAAGTACAGATATCCGTGTCTGCAGGACTATTACATATCAGAAGGAAAATATGAATTGCTTTACTGATAAGAACATTGGTTGATAATGGTGTCTGGCTTTTTGGCTCCTCGACTTTCACCTCTTTGGCGTGGGAGCTTCTTTTTTTTTTTTTTTTTTTTTTCATTTTTCTGAAGCTGGAAACAGGGAGAGACAGTCAGACAGACTCCCGCATGCGCCCGACCGGGATCCACCCGGCACGCCCACCATGGGGCGGCGCTCTGCCCACCAGGGGGCGATGCTCTGCCCATCCTGGGCGTCGCCATATTGCGACCAGAGCCACTCTAGCGCCTGGGGCAGAGGCCGAGGAGCCATCCCCAGCGCCCGGGCCATCTTTGCTCCAATGGAGCCTTGGCTGCGGGAGGGGAAGAGAGAGACAGAGAGGAAAGCGAGGCGGAGGGGTGGAGAAGCAAATGGGCGCTTCTCCTGTGTGCCCTGGCCGGGAATCGAACCCCGGGTCCTCCGCACGCTAGGCCGACGCTCTACCGCTGAGCCAACCGGCCAGGGCCTGGCGTGGGAGCTTCTTGTCACTTAAGATTTGCCGACGGGCACAGTCTGACCCAGAAGTGCAGAGACTGCCACAGTTACAAACTACAGACACATCAGAAAAAGGAAATCACACCCGAGCTTTCTGACAGTTTCTTGTTTTTGTTTTTTTTAACCACTGTTTACTGATGTTCAGTGGCATCTCCAAGCTTGAAATCTTATTTCAACAAAACGAATAAAAAAAACCCCATGCAGTCTACAGCGAGGGGAGAGAGAAGATGGAGATACCATCCGTTGGCTCTGAGTCCCACTCTTGTAGAGGAATTCGGTGTCTTGGAACGAGATCATACTCCATATCAGACTCTCTCTTCAGAAGACGGAATCTGACTCCCAGCCCATTTGCCACATAGTAAGAGTTCCGTTGTTGCGGGGAGCACCCTGAGGAAGTCGTCATTTCTTGCCCAGCCAGCATCTGGCAGGTTGAAAACAGCTGAGATGAGGGAACAGTCTGAGGTGAGCCTCGACACACAATCCTGGAGGAGATCAGAGTGCTCACTGAACTCCTGGTCTCTTGGAGTAACAACCCCACACAGCGACAAGGCACGAGGACCCTCTAAATCAATGGCTCTCTGTCTTGGCTGAACATTGCTGTCACCTAGGAGCTTTAAGAAAAACACCTCCCTCCCCCTAAAACCTGATGCCTGGTCCTCATCCCATGAGATTCTGCTGTGATGGTCCAAGTGCAGCTTCACCATCACGGTTATTAAAAGTGCCCAGGGTGGTGAACACACAATGCAATATGCAGATGATGTATTATAGAACTGTACACCTGAAACCTATATAATTTTATTAACCAATGTCACCTCAATACATTTTAAAAAGTACCCAGGGGGCTCTGATATGCAGCCAAGATTGACACCCACTACGCTAAATCTACTTAGCAAGTCAGTGACCTTCTGCAGCCCAGAGATTCCCCTCACAACACAGCTGCCACCGAGAACGATTCCGAGAGCCATCACAAAGGCTGCTGTAGATCCAATTAAGGTGTTTTTAAAAATTGGAAACTTCTGTAGGAAACTGGAAAAATCCATGCTAGCAAAGAATAAAAGACAAGAATGAAATTATTGGATTTCCCATATGCAGCTTACTGCCCAAGAGAGAGATGGCTTTCAAGCCGGAGGTAACCCAATTGTGCTTACAATGCTTAGAAAATACAAGTGATTTCTGTTGATTCAGTGCAAACATATTTTCAGTTCTTATTTGACATAGTGGCAGGCAGTGTGGTAGAGTGGACACCACTTTGAAGTCCAATGGACCAGGTTTAAAGCCTGTCCCACACTTACTGGCTATTTAACCTTAGGTAAGTTACTTAATGCCTCTGAGTGTTGCATGTTCTTCTTGTCAGGCGGAGACGACGGCCTAGCCTCCGGTATTGCCGTATGATCAAATGAGATCATGCACATAATATGCACTTGGCATGTAGTCAGTGCTAAATACAGGGGGATGTTCTTGATGGCTTTGGGCTTGGAAAAGCACTCAACACAACTGTAGCCACCCTTGTACCGGGCAACTCAAGATAATGGGCAGCATTTAGGGTCATGATAGATAGAAGAAACGAATTTGAGTTGATATAACTATGAGCCTGGCTGCGTTAGGATTTCTGAGCCCCAGAGCAAAAGAGGTTTTTCAGGTACTCTTCCTGTGGAAAAGGTGGTCTGCAATCTAAAATTCCACTGTCTGGAGTTCAGGGAGTCTGGGCTCTCAAACAGAATTCTGAATACGCTGCCCTGGCCTGGGTAGCCCAGCTGGTTAGCACATTGTCTGGGAACGCCAAGATTGTGGGGCTGATCCCCCAGTCAGGGCACATACAAGAATCAACCAATGATGGCATGAATACGTGGAACAACAAATCAATGTTTCTCTCTTTCCTCTCAAAGATCAATAAAAAAATTAAAAATGGCATCCACAAGTACTTTGTTCTACCCCTTAAAATTTAATTCCTTTTAATTAAAAAAAATTATTTATTGATTTTAGTTAGAGAGGAAGGAACAGAGAGACAAAGAACATTGATCTGTTTCCATTCTTGCCCCGACTGGGGATCAAATGGCAACCTCTGTGTTTCAGGATGATGTTCTAACCAACCGAGCTATCTGGTCAGGGCATAAAGATTTATTTTTTAAAAAGTAAAATAGGCCCTGGCCGGCTGGCTCAGCGGTAGAGCGTCGGCCTGGCGTGTGGCGGACCTGGGTTCGATTCCCGGCCAGGGCACATAGGAGAAGCGTCCATTTGCTTCTCCATCCCCCCTTCCCCTCTGTCTCTCTCTTCCCCTCCAGCAGCCAAGGCTCCATTGGAGCAAAGATGGCCCGGGCGCTGGGGATGGCTCCTTGGTCTCTGCCCCAGGCGCTAGAGTAGCTCTGGTCACAATAGAGCGACGCCCTGGAGGGGCAGAGCATCGCCCCCTGGTGGGCAGAGCTTCGCCCCTGGTGGGCATGCCGGGTGGATCCCGGTCGGGCCTGACTGTCTCTCCCCGTTTCCAGCTTCAGAAAAATACAAAAAGTAAAATAACAACAAAACACATCGGATTTTAAGCATTCTAGAAGAGTTTTCTTTTACTGACCTATTGAAAAGGTAGAATTACATCAAAAACAAAACCAGCACATTCACTGCAACACAACAAACCTACCTGCATTTTTCACAAGACAAATAGTCCTAGTTTTAACAGGGCCAACTCAGGGGTGAAGGAGTCGGTTCATCAATGTTATAGGCAAAAAGAATTTCTCAGCATTTCTCTCACACACATATGGTGCTCTTATTTAAAAACTAAATTAGTATTAATTCCCTTTGATAAAAGTATCCATATCTTGGGGAAATAACACTCTGTCCTGTTTTCTGCCATTAGCACTATCACTGTACTAATGTCATGTGTATTCACCTAAATAGCGCTGACTGAATGCCAGCCACAATCAACAAATCTCTGAGTTGGACTCACGCAATACTCGCTAATGTAGAAATCACTGAAAAGTCACAGACCCCCAGCAAACACACACGGGCTTGTCACACATACATTCCCACAAAACCAGAAAAAGATTTGAGGCCATTTATCTTTCCCTCCAGTATAAAATATATCACAAATACTTTAAATTAAAAAAACACAACTGACAAAAGTATCACTGTTCCTTTCAAGTGGAGCCAGTGAACATTAGGGCACAGTGGTAGATTGTTAAGAGAATTAAATAAAATTAAATGAGATAAAGTCAAGGAAAGCGCCTGGTGTATCATAACTAGTTGTTGACAGTGAAAGTTGTTTAGTTCCCCAAATGAGACACATGAACTAGTATAATAACATAGTACATTTATAACTTCCTGGTTCAGTACCTGCAAATGGAAAAGAATTGGTTTCATAGATTGCTGTGTGGGTAGGGTTAGCCAGAAAATACAAGAATATATTATTATTCCTTTCTGTTAGCTATATCAGTAACCTTTCTAAAAACAGTCTAACAGATTTTCCATTAACACAGGGTCAATATTTTAAATTAATTAGAATACTGAAATAAGATTGTTAGTTGAATTTTATAGTGTTTTCTCTGGAACTTTTATCTTTTAGAAATATTTGTAAGTGTTAGATGAACAGATATTAGTAATGATATAAAACAGTGTTATAACAGTTAAGAAAACAGAGCTTGGGGCAAAAGAGAGTTTTAAGAATGACCAATTTTAAAAATCTCCCAATGTTGCCCTGGCTGGTTGGCTCAGTGGTAGAGTGTCGGCCTGGCATGCAGAAGTCCCGGGTTCGATTCCCGGCCAGGGCACACAGGAGAGGCGCCCATCTGCTTCTCCACCCCTCCCCCTCTCCTTCCTCTCTGTCTCTCTCTTCCCCTCCCGCAGCCAAGGCTCCATTGGAGCAAAGCTGGCCCGGGCGCTGAGGATGGCTCTGTGGCCTCTGCCTCAGGCGCTAGAGTGGCTCTGGTCGCAACAGAGCGATGCCCCAGATGGGCAGAGCATCGCCCCCTGGTGGGCATGCCAGGTGGATCCCAGTCGGGCGCATGTGGGAGGGGACTGTCTGACTGCCTACCTGTTTCCAACTTCAGAAAAAAAAATGCTGAAAAATCCCCCAATGTTTACAATATTCAAATAGTAAAATCCCACGAAAGGACAAATATGATATGATCCCACTTCTCCGAGGTACTTAGAGCAATCAGATTCACAGAGACAGAAAGCAGGGTGCTGGTGGGCAGGGGCCGGGGAAGAAGGCATAGGGACTTAGCTTCTGTTTAATGGGTACAGAGTTTCAATTTGAGAAGATGAAAAAAGTTCTGGAGGGGGACGGTGGCAAAGAATGTGTTCAGTGGCATGGAACCATATACCCCAAAATTGTTAAAATGGTAAACTTTATGTGCTGTATAGTTTATCACAATAAAAAAATAGCAACATCTCCCTGGCCAGTGGCATAGTAGATAGAGCACTGCCCCAGAGCACTGAGGTTGCCGGTTTGAGCCTCGGGTCACCAGCTTGAGCCCAGGACCTCAGGCTCGATTGCAGGGCCACCAATCCCTACATTGCTGGCTCCATCCGAGGCGCCATCTTGACATCCTGAGTTCGCTGGGCACATATGAAAAGCAATCAATGGCACAACTAGGTGGAACAATGAGTTGATGTTTCTCTCTCTCTCTCTCTCTCTCTCTCTCTCACACACACACACACACACACAGAAAAGCAACAACATTAACATTATTGCTTTAACAATATAAAACCAGGGGTCAGGAACCTTTTTGGCTGAGAGAGCCACGAACGCCACATATTTTAAAATGTAATTCCCTGAGAGCCATACAATGACCCATGTACGTTACGCATTATCCAATAAAAACTTGGCGTTGTCCCAGAGGACAGCTGTGATTGGCTGCAGCCACCCGCAACCATGAACATGAGTGGTAAGAAATGAATGGATTGTAATACATAAGAATGTTTTATATTTTTAACGTTATTTTTTTTATTAAAGATTTGTCTGTGAGCCAGATGCAGCCATCAAAAGAGCCACATCTGGCTCGTGAGCCATAGGTTCCCAACCCCTGATATAAAACGTTATTTACAGTGGGGAACTGTCATTTTATCATTACTCAGTCTTACAGCAGGTCACGGGTGAACATACCCACGATCAAGGTGATGCCCATGCTGAGGGAGCTGACCCACGCGGTCAGGCCACGGCTCTGATGGAATTCTTCCAGCCATTCCACGTTGAGGACCCCCAGGGCCATCTGGGAGCCCATGACGAGGATGTGCACAAAGAAAGAAGAAAGGACCATCATCCAAGCCCATCCGCCATCGATGTTTGGGTGGGGTTTGAGTGTCTTCTTATCCTTGGGGTCATCTTCAAAGTCATACCCAATATCTTCATGACTCGTATACATTTTCCAAGATTTTCTGGGGGGGGGGGAAAAAACACACAACAAATCCTTTCATTGAATATCAAAACAAAACAAAATCTTCATCCTCTCTGGATCACTCTGCCTCGTCATAACAAAAGCGGCCTCCTCCTCATCAGAACTTCAGATGGACTTTTGTCATTATGCAGATTTGGGAACATAGGAAATTTGCTAAACTTTAAAATTATCCTGTATGGCCTGACCAGGCGGTGGCACAGTGGATAGAGCGTCGGACTGGGATGCAGAAGGACCCGGGTTCGAGACCCCGAGGTCGCCAGCTTGAGCGTGGGCTCATCTGGTTTGAGCAAGGCTCACCAGCTTGGACCCAAGGTCGCTGGCTTGAGCAAGGGGTTACTCAGTCTGCTGAAGGCCCGCAGTCAAGGCACATATGAGAGGGCAATCAATGAACAACTAAGGTGTCGCAACAAAAAACTGATGATTGATGCTTCTCATCTCTCTCTGTTCCTGTCTGTCAAAACTGATGATTGATGCTTCTCATCTCTCTCCGTTCCTGTCTGTCTGTCCCTATCTATCCCTCTCTCTGACTCTGTAAAAAATAAATAAATAAAATCTTTAAAAAAAAATAAAATAAAATTATCCTGTATGTACAGTATGATGATCCTTATTTTAAACATATGGGAATAGAGAAGGGAGGTGACTTTTCCAAAGTCTCACAGCCAGTAAATAGTGGTCAGACAGGAAACCAACATTTGAAGCCTGACTCCAAAGCTCATACCTGTGTCCCTTACTGAGATGGATATTGACAGGTGATGTGAAAATATCAGGGAAGGAATACACTCTAGGTGGGCAGCCTCCTGGGTACCTTCACCTTGCCCCCCCCCCCATGGAATCTGGTCCACCTTTTGCATATCCAAGAATAGATTAGCCTCAGACGGACTAAGCACCCAGCTCAGAGGAGACTGACGAAGTAGAAGGTCAGTGTATTATCTGACAATGAGAGATACACCTTTCTAATGATAGCCATTTGTGTTTTGCAAAGACACGTCTCTGAAGAGGTTAGGGCAAGAGGAAGGAGGCTGGAGAGAGCAGGGAGGGGGTGGTGTGAAGTCAAGGAGGACTCTGGTTTTTATTTTATTTTTTAGGATAAGAAGTAAGGCTGTGCATAAGAACTGAGGGTATGGAGCAAAAAAAAAAAAAAGAGAGAGACAGAGGGAGAAGGAAAAAGGATGACTAACCCTGGAGGTGGTGGGGCTGGAGAGTTGGTCTTGACCAGGGGGAGCAACCCATCCTCTGAGACTAGAGGAAGCAGAGGGTGGACGGAGATGAGACGGTGAATAGTGGGTAGAAAGTTATACCTGTTGGTCTAATTTCTTTGGTGCAATAGGAAGTTGGGTCATTGGCTGAGAACAAGAAGGATGGTGGTTATGAAGGGGCCTTAACATGGAGGATAATGAAAGAGAATGTTGCTTACTCCACATGAAAATGAGTGTTGGGAAGTTCCAAAGGTGGGCCTGATCCCTGTAGAGCAGCATTGCAGGGACAGGGAGTGGAGCAGCAAGCCCAGAGCATGGAAGCAGTCTGCTCCAGAGGCAGGGAATTCAGTGGGACATCATCAATAGAGAACTTTAAAACAACAACACTCAACTCCAACTTGCTCTGCTATTTTTCTTTTTTTTATTAAGTGAGAGGCGGGGAGGCAGAAAGAAAGATTCCCACATGTGCCCTGACCAGAATCCACTTGGCAAGCCCAAGCTCCCTGTGAGGCGATGCTCTGCCCATCTGGAGCCGCTGCTCCCTTGCTCAGCGACCGAGCTATTTTAGCACCTGAGGCAATGCCATGGTGTCATCCTCAGCGCCATGGGCCAACTTGCTCAAACTGTTGGAGCCATGGCTGCGGGAGAGCAGGAGAGAGAAAGAGAGAGAGAGAGAGAGAGAGAGAGAGAGAGGAGAGGGAGGGGTGGAGAAGCAGGGTCACTTCTCCTGTGTGCCCTGACCAGGAATCACACCTGGGACTTCTACACACCGGGCTGACCACTGAGCCAATTGGCCAGGGCCTGCTCTGCTATTTTATGAGTTCCAAACAGTTGTTTCAATGTTATGGCTATAAGCTTCAAATTAGCATGCTTTTATTACTCATCCTTTCTTTTCTTTAAATTAATATATATATATTGTATATATTTAGATTTTATTGATTTTTAGAGAGAAGAGAGAGAATAAAAGAGAGGGAGAGAGAGAGAGAAAGAGGGGGTGAAAGCAGAAAGCATTAACTCATAACAGCTGCTTCCTATATGTGCCTTGACCAGGCAAGCACAGGGTTTCCAACCTGCGACCTCAGCATTCCAAGTAGATGTTTTATCCACTGCGCCACCACAGGTCAGGCTACTCATTCTTTCTTAAACATTGTATTCTACATAAAAGTTATTTCAGGGAACTGCTGGTTATGCATTTGACCCCTGGCCCAGGTGTGGTCCAGCTATACACACTTGTTTTGAGAGTAAGTTCCCAGGATTTCAGAATAGCGGGAGCTCACCTCGGCCCAGTCCGCGTCTGCAGTCCCTGCATTGCCACCTGCCACTGCCTGTAGCAGGACATCTGAGTGAACAGTAACAAGCAGTTACTATGGAGACAAAGACCAGCACTCGCATCACCTCACACTTCTGCCGCTCTATGTGCCCACCTGGAGATTGTATTTTTGTTTAAAATTTAAAATAGCAAAACAGAGCGCAAGAGTGCGGAGTGACAAACTTTAACTTGGAACGTGAAATTTGGATCACTGCATGAAATGTTTCACTCAAATTGAATGCTGTCTTTAAAGTTTAAATCTATTCCTTTCCCCCCAATTAATTAACTTAAAACAGAAGAACAAAGACAATCATGAATATCACTGACCACGTTATATGATCATTACTGAAAAATCATTTTGCGGCAATGGAGGAAGGTGGTGTAAAGAAATGATCTCAAATACACCGGGAACACCTCCACCAGGGGGATGGGTCCCAGCCGTGTTCTGGTGTGGGCGGGGAGGACAGAGCAGCCTTTGGGGAACTGCGCCCTGCCCACAGCCTCTCTCTCTCTGCATGCCCCAGAGCTAGGAATCGTTTTTACTTTTTGAAGGTTACGTGGCCTGCAAAACCTGAAATTCTTCATCTCTGACCCTTTACGGGGAACGTCTGCTGAGTCTGTGGGGAAGACATGAGTGCCAGGGAACCAGCGATGCCTGTAGAACACCTAACTTAATGGATCTGGCTTGGGGCTCATCGTGATTTTTCCCGTCTCTCAGACCTCGCTCTTGTTATTATTTTTATCTTTCCCGTGATTCTGTTTCCTAAAGGGTGGTCCAGTTCTCCAGGGCGGTACTTTCGGTCCACAGTGCTGCTCTCTGCCCAGCTCCTTTTCCCCTTTCCAGTCACCCAGGCTGCTGGACAGGGGCACCCGCTGCCCTCCCGTGTAATTTCCCCGCCCTGGTCAAGTTAGCTTGAGGATCAAATCCGCCCCCTTCCTCCGGGTCTGGTCGCCCAGGGCTGGTCCTGTGCTCTGGCTGCGGCCTGGTTCTTTCTCCCTCTGTGCACCTGCGCCACCCCCCAACCCCAGCCCCCTGCCACCACCAGTCCCTCTTCCTGACCCTCAACCGCGGCACTTTGCTGCCCAGCCCTGTGAAGCGCAGCATGCAGCGCCCTACTCTTGGAACGGCTTCTTCTAAGCTTTTGTGTGTGACCTTCTCTTCTTCCCTGTTTCGGGAACACGCTGCTCTCCTTCTAACCTGGTCCTCTTCTGCTCATCCTTCAAAATCCAACTAAATTATAATAGTGAGCCTTGAAATAGTAGGAAAAAATCCCCTGCAAACATATCAGATGGCCAACATTAGATAGAGTGGGTTGAATAAATCAGTCACGGTATAGCTATGCAATGCAAATCCACCATCAAAACATCAAATCGCACCTAACTCCGAAGTCATGGAAAGTGCGAATCACATGTGGGAGTTACAAAATGAGACACACACATATCATGATCCCCTTGTTGTTGTTAAAAAGATAAGTATCCATAGGAATAAAGACTAGAGTGAAACAAAGAGGAATGTTGATGGACGACCTTATCTTATGGATGATGGTTTTACAAGTAATCTTTGCTCCTTTTTATCTACCGCATTGGTAAAAAAAAAAAAAAAAAAAAAAAAAAATCTAAATAAACATGTTAACTTTATTAGAAATTAAAGATTCTTTTATCTTTTAAACACCGGCTAGATCAGCCTCTTGCCTCCAAAGGATTAGTGGCTAAATTGTAAAAGATGGGAAACACAAGGAAGACAATTCATCCAAGAGCCACTTTTCTCGGGAAATCCAGTGTTGGGCTCCAGGCCTGTGCCTTTGTCTGCACCACCCGCCTCTCCCCCAAGGACAGAATAGCTGGCTTAGGGGTAGAAAGGGAGGCGGCAGCCCTTTCTCTCCAAAGCTCACAGCTCGAAAAACACGGCACCATCTAAAGGGCCGGGGAGGATGAACCCAGAAAGGGTTCCCAGGGTGTCTGGCGGTTGTCCTCCCTCAGTCTCTGCTAGCTGTTTGCAGAATCCTAGGCAACTAGAAACAGCAGCTTGTGGGAGGGTGTGACTGGCCTCTAGAAGTCATAACATCATTTACAATCAGTGGGGACAGTGCTCAGCTCTGTTTCATAAGCTAAAACAACACAACTTGACCTTTTCCTACAGCCCATCTACACCTAAGAAAGACTTTGAAATAAAAATACAGAAGTTGCCTGACCTTTGGTGGTGCAGTGGATAAAGCATTGGCCTAGAATGCTGAGGTCGCCAGTTCAAAACCCCCAGGCTTGCCTGGTCAAGGCACATATGAAAGTTGATGCTTCCTACTCCTCCTCCTGTTCTATCTCTTTCATCTCTCTCTCTCCTCTCTGTTTCTCTAATAAAGATGAATAAATAAAAAATATCTTTAAAAAAATACAGAAGTCATTTTTTGCAACCCATGGGTTGAAATAGTAAGCATTTTTCTAAGCAATGTTAAGAACTTCCTAGTCTTACTGAATTATTTATTTTATAAGTGAAGAGATGCAGTTGCTATTGAACTGCTCTTGACATTTCCCATTTATTTGGTCATAAATAAAGCACGTTGAATAGCATTTCATGGACCAGTTTCTCCAGAGGCACAGCCGTGCCTGTAGACTATTGTGTCAGACAGAAAACACTGCTGGGAGTGGGGGTAAGGACGGGTAAACGAAATTCTGTCAGGTCCTCAGGAGGTCCCTGAAGGTCTACCAGGGTCATCTGCGATTTGCACCTAAATCTCTCTAAAAGTAATTCCTGTCTTGACGAATCACAGTTAACTTATTGTCCAATCCGGTTCACTAAAAAACAAAAGTCAGCAGAAGAATAAATATCTATCTGCTCCACCCCAAGTCTGCTTACATAGCATGTTAGCATGTCTATACTTATGACGTAGAAAAGGACGGTTTGTGTATTATGAGCCTCCCATGCACCTGGACAGAGAACCGGACCTAGGAGAGGGTTCTGGAACGCCAGACCCCAGGCTCCAAGGCTTCTCCGTAGGGATTTCAAGCCCTCCCCCTTCCATGTCTGACGCACATCTAACCTGACAACATGCATGTGGCACACCGGGGCAAATGGAGGCAGTGGGTGTGGGGCTTCCGCTAAGAGACAGCACGGACGTTACCTATTCTAGGCTCGCTGATTGGAAGCTCCGCGTACAACATTTGGCCTCATGCTGAGGAAGCTGAAGGAAGGAATGGAAAGATGGAGGAACCAATAGTCAACTTTCCATTCTCCCCAGATGTGAGTTCACCGAACAGGGAAAAGAAATCCTAAAAGGGGAAATTAAGTAACACACACTGGCTACAAATGGAGGTCAGAGTCTCCTGGAGTGTCTCGGAGATGAAAACGGAATTAAATTTCCACAGCTCTGTTGCTGGGGTAGTTTCCTAAGCAGGTTGTTCACTTTTAAGTTGGCTACTGTGATTATGTGAGCATGCGGTGAGCTCATTATAAACAAGAAGGAAAGAGAAAAGCGCCAAGTTGAAACTAAATGACAACTCTGCTCCAAAGGTGGACAGACCATGTTGGTAGCGGGTTCTTCATTTAGATTCAAACGTATGTATGTGGTGGGTCTACCTTGAACTTGGCTCTGTAGAAACTTGGCCTCTAGACCTGGTCACCTAGGAGCTGTTGGGCCTTTAGAGGGCGCACTTGAGGCCAAGGGGCTGAAGAGCCTGGTGCTGAGCTCGCCTTCAATGAGTCAGGCAGGGACTGCTGCGCTAGGTGGCTTCTCCACAACAATCCTGTCCAGTTGGTATTCAAGTCCCATTTCCCAGATAGGGAAACTGAGGCTATATGTCAAAATGGGGGCAATGAAGTTTAGAGAGGTCGAACTAAACTAGCAGGTAGTGGAGCCCAAATAGGAACCCAGGCCTGCCGGATTCCAAAGCTTATTTCACACTCCCTTCCCTCTCTTCCCTCTCTCTCTACCCACTCCCTGCCCCAATCTCTCTCACACACTGAACCACAAAGAACCTAGAGACGGCGCGCGGGGGTGGGGTGGGGGGATCTTTCTAATCCCCAATAATAATCCTCACTCATCCTTGCTAATGAGCCTGAATCAACTTTTCCGCGGAAAGAAAAAGGCTTAGATGGTAAGCAGCAGAGTTGAGCTCCTAAAACAGCTCCGATGTCTTGGGCGGCGTTTGGCCCCGAAATGGCCGTCCCTGGCACCTCGCCCCATTTAGTCCCCCCTTTCTTCCCTAGGAGCCCTGATCAGAACCGTTATGAGGTTGACGGACCAGCATCTGCACGCTCTGAGCGCCCTCCCGCGGCCCCCGCCGCCCCTCCCGGGTCCTCCGTTCTTCCCCCTCCGGGGTGTCCCGAGGTCCCCCTACCCCCATCCCCGGGCACCGGGCGTCCCCAGGCGCTCTCAGAACCCGCCAGCTTCGCGGGGAAGCGGGGCGGATCGCAGTCACCGCAGCCTGGGCGGGAGGCGTCCCGCGCCCCTGAATGTCCCCGAGCCTCAGCCCCGGGTCTCCACTCTTCGCCACATGACTGGTGGTTCGAGTCCCAAAGTGAAGCTTTGTGAGAAGACGGGAAGCGCGGCCAGGTGCTGGGCAGAGCGCGCTTCCAGGGCCGGGCGGGGGTCCGGGGGTCCGGGAGTCCGGGCGGGAGTCCGGACGGCCCCAGAGCACTCGCGCGGGGCCCTGGCCGCGGGGGAGCGAGGCGCGCATCCTCACGCTCCGCCCTGGACTGTGGTTCCCCCGCCCGCCCCGAGGTGGCCTCGCCCGCAGCTCGGGAGCCCCCCGACGGGCGGCCTGGGCGCTATCACCGCGCCCCGGAGCAGCCCTGCCCTCGACCGCCGGGCAGCCTTTCCCAACCCTGCCCTGGGCCTGCGCCGCCCCTTCCCGAGGGTCCCTGGGGCGCAGCGGCCACTCACAGTCCCCAACTCCAAGATGCCCCAAATCCGCTCCATTTCGCGGGCCCGCGGCGCCGCGCGGCCTCGGTATACTCACCGCCCAGGGCGCGCGGGGCTGCGGCCTCACTGGGCGCCCAGCCAGGATCCCCGAACTTGCTGTTTTCCTCGGAGCCCCCTAAGCGGCTGGGCGTAGAGATTTCTTGCAATGTCGCCGATCATCCTGGATTTGCGGGTGCCTCCGGCTCGGCGCTCCGCCCGGCTCCGCGCGCTCGGTGCGGGGCTCCCGGTTCCTCTGTCGCTTGATACCGGGCCAGGTGAGCGTCGGATGGAGCTTTGAGCTCGAGACCTCAGTCCGTGTGTCTTTAAAAAGGGTCCATCTGGAGGTGGCCGGAACCTAACCTGAGCTCCCTTCCAATCAGTGCAATTTCAAATCTCCTGTCTCGTTCATTCCTGTACCGGCTAATTCTGGTTTGGCAGAAAAAAATTGCAGTCACCTCACGTGCACACTCTTGTGGCCGGTCGTAGTTTATAGCTCGGCTGCGGTTCGCTAATGCTCTGCACATTTTTATAACTGGAGGCGACGGCCTGAAACCGAACCCAAGATGCAGGTGAGAACAGGAGTATCTTCCATTTCTCTGAAATAGGAGGCACGTGATGAAAAAGACCCTCACCCAACTCTGGACCACAAAATATGGCAGTTTGTAGATGGAAGCAGAGAGCCTGATGGGCAGCATTCTTGGTGAAAGAGGCCTGAAAATCCCCTATCCTTTGTCCCGTGCTGGGCCCCACACTCCCTTCTTTCCTCCAGCATCTGTTTGTCCTTCCTTACCTACCTTCTTGGACACCAGGCATAAATTTCATTTCCGTGTGTGACTCCCCTGTTTCCAACACAATGTATTGTCCATGGAAAGGTTTCAATATTGAAGTGACTGTGTGAATAAAGGAAACCAGGGCTATTTTACTTCCCCGCAAGGATTTTTGTACTGTAGTAGTTTCCTCTTGCTGCTGTAATAAATGCTCATAATTAGCAGTTTAAAACAACACACACTTCTTATCTTACAGTTAAGGAGGTCAGATGTGTGAAATGGGTTCTACCTGGCTAACCTTGAGGGGTTGGCAGGGTTGTATCCCTTCCGGCAGCTCAAGGCGAGAGCCACCAGCTTCCAGAGTGTACCCATATTCCTTGGCCCACGGCCACTTCCTCTGTCTTCAAAGCCAGAAACATGTCATCACTGTGTGCCTTTCTCCTATAGTCATTCTACCTTCTGTCTTTCCTATTTTCCTCTTGCCTTTTAAAGGCTCTTGGGATTACACTGGGCCTACTCAATGGTAATTGGGTTATTGGATAATCCAAATAATCTCCCTGGTTTAAGGTCAGCTGATTAGCAATCTTAATTCTACCTGTGACCTTAATTCCCTCTTTGCCACATAAGGTAACATACTACAGCGTACAAGGATTAGGATGTGGACATCTTTGAGGGACTGTTACTCTGTCCACCACATATTTTCTTCTTTCTTCCTTTCTTGTTTTATTTTATTTTATTGCAAAGAAGAATATTCACATATATTTCACATTACCATTCCTTATTTCAAATCTTGATTAAAAAATAATTGAGGCCCTGGCCAGTGGCTCGATTTGCACCCACAAATTCAGGATGATAGGCAACATTGCAACAAATCTCTATGCCCTGGCCAGTGGATAGAGTGTTGGCTCTGTGTACAAATGTCTCATGTTTGATCTCCAGTCAGGGCACACAAGAGAAGCAACCATCTCCTTCTCCCCATCTCCGTCTCCCTCTTCTCTCCCTCTTCCCCTCCCATACCCAGTGGCTTGATTGGTTTGAGTGTGGCTCTGAGTGCTGAGGATAGCTCCTTTGGAGCAAATCAGCCTCAGGCACTAAAAATAGGTTGATACTTGAGCATTGGCCCAAGATGGGGTTACGTGGTGGGTCTTGGTCAGGGCACGTGTGGGAGCCTGCCTCACTATCTCCCCTCCTCTTACCCAAAGGGAAAAAAAAAAAATTGAGAACATTGTGAAAAAGTGTTGCTAAGTAAGGACATTTTGGTGAGGCACTGGGCTTATGGGGCCAAATGTTTTAGTTTTGTTCATCAGAACATGAGCAGTTGCCTGACCTGTGGTGGCGCAGTGGATAAAGCATCGACCTGGAAATGCTGAGGTCGACGGTTCGAAACCCTGGGCTTGCCTGGTCAAGGCACATATGGGAGTTGATGCTTCCAGCTCTTCCCCCTTCTCTCTCTCTGTCTCTCTCTCTCTCCTCTCTAAAAAATGAATAAAGAAAAAAAGAAAAAAAAAAAAAGAACATGAGCAGTTGAGTGGTTAGTATTCCCTTGGGCATCCTTAGAGTTTAACTCATTTCAGCCAGGCTTTTTTTTTTTTTTTAATTAATTTATTTATTTATTCATTTTTAGAGAGGACAGAGAGAGGGAGAGAGAGAGACAGAGAGAGAGAGAAGGGGGGAGGAGCTGGAAGCATCAACTCCTGTATGTGCCATGACCAGGCAAGCCCAGGGTTTCGGGCCGGCGACCTCAGCATTTCCAGGTCGACGTTTTATCCACTGCGCCACCACAGGTCAGGCCTCAGTCAGGTTTTTGACAGCAAGTCAAGATTGGGGTTCTTGGCAAATACCTCAAGTTCAGATGATTCATTTTGTTTAAAAAGAGGTCTGTAAATCTTTAAAGTCTGGTGTTTTTTTTTTCCTTCTTGGATACCTAATAGATACCTTGAGGCATAATTGCTATAGTATGAACTGTACATATTTAAATGTACAATTTGTTGAGTGTTAGTGGAAGTCTGTGGAACCGTCACCTCAAATAACTTCAGAATTCTCTTGTGCCCTTTGTAACCCAGTCCTGGCCACACCGCTGTGCCCACAGGCAACCTTTCCTCTGCTGTCTGCAAAGCTTCTACTCCAGGTGGTTTGTACTTCACATCTAAAACGCCCATACAAGGCCTTTCTACCTCGCCCCCACAGCTGCACCGAGGTACAACTGACAAATGAAATTATATATATTTGATGTCTACAACGTGATGATTTGATACACATAGACACTGTGAAATGGCGACCATAATCAAGTTAATTAACACATTCATCACTTAATATGGTTACCTTTTATTTGTGGTAAAAATGCTTATGATCTACTCTCTTAACAGATTTCAATACAGTAGTGGTTTTTAACACTTATACTTTTGGGGACTGGTGAACTAGAATTATTTCTGTTACTGCTAAGGTGGAATTCATCATGAACGTAAGTGAATTTGACTAAGATCGCTCGGTCTGTAATCTTCATACAACATCAGGGTGGTTAACTCTTTTGCAGACCAGCATGAAATTTCTGGCAGACCGGTCCATGGGCAGGTGGTTGAAAAGCACTGTAATACAGGTTTGTTAACTAAAGTCACCACACTGTACATTAGATCCCCAGAACTTGTAACTGAAAGTTCATACCCTTTGACCCACGTCTCCCTTCCCCATCTCCCAGCTCCTGGCAACCACCATTTTACTCTGTTTCTATGAGCTTGACTTTTATTTTTAGATTCTACAAAGTGAGATCATTCCGTATTTGTCTTCCCCTATCCAACTCATTTCACTTAATGTTTTACAATTTCATCCATGTTGTCATAAAGGCAAAATCTTCTTTTTTTTTGGCTGAATAATATTTCATTGTATACATATACCACATTTTCTGTAGCGACTGATTTATTGACATTTAGTTGTTTCCATATCTTGACTTTCTAAATAATGCTGCAATGAATATGGGGGTATAGATATATATATGTTCGAGACCCTGATTTTTGTTTTCTGTTGAAGGCTGTTCTGATAAACCATTTGTTCCATCTGTGCTACAACACAGATGAGTCTTGAAAAGATGATAAGTAGAAGAGGTCAGTCACAGAAGACCACATAGTGCATGACTCCGTTTATAGAAATGTCCAGAACAGGCACATCTATAGAGACAGAGTAGATTGGTAGTTGCCTAGGGCTGCGGATGTTGGGCAGAAATGAAAGAGGGGCAATGTTAATAGGTACAGGGCTTGTATGGATGATGGAAATTCTGTAACAGTGATTTTGGTGGTGGGCTGTGCAAGTCTGTGAATATCCCCAAAACTATTGAATTGCAAAAAAACCCAAAAACTAAATTAAAAAATCTCCCCCAAACTGACTGGAGTGTACCGTATATGAACCAGCCCTGAGAATGGGTTATGATCTAAGTAAGCATAATGCTGAATCCACCTCTATGTACCTGAAGTCCAAGATATAGTTAATATCTTCCTTAGCCCCATCTTAAGCAATAACATCCATACAATTGTGGTGTTCCAGCTATACATTTGTCTAATGCATATAAATAGAAAAGCCTACTTATTTTTTAAAAAATATTTATTTTATTGATTTTAGAGAGAGGAAGGGAGAGAATGAGAGAGAGAGACAGAATCATCCATCTGTTCCCATATGTGCCCTGACCAGGGATCGAACCGGCAACCTCTGGGCTTCAGGATGATAAGAGCCTACCTATTTTAAAATGTGTCAGCTCATCTCCTGCTTTGTGGCACCTGCAACCTTCCCATTTGTCTTGTTGCCCACACATACCTGTCTGACGGGCAGGCTGCAACAGAGCTCTCGTGTTTTCCTCATATCTGGGGCATGAGATCTCATGAGAAAGCATTTTGCTTTTCCAGAGGGCATGAGAGAAATCTCAAGAGCTTCAGATTTGAATTTTCCTCCTGGTCTAGGACCTCCTCAGACTTTACCTCCAAGTATGAACAAAACTTCTCCTGCCTCTTCGTAGTTTCTAGCCTACATTGACCATAAACTTAAAATCAAAGAACAGCTCCAGGTGCACAGATACATAGCAAACTCAGAGTCATGTCTCTGTCTTTCCATTAGTCTCCCAAGTTTTTTACATTTTTCTTTCTGATAAAAATTACCAACGTCCTCATGTAGTAGTAGCATATGATTTCATTTTTTTTATTTATTCTTTTTCTTTTAAGCGAGAGAGAGAGAGAGAGAGAGAGAGAGAGACAGACAGACAGAAAGGAAGAGAGATGAGAAGCATCAGGTCTTCATTGCAGCACCTTAGGTCAAGCCAGTGACCCTTTGCTCTAGCCAGCGACCTTGGGCTCAAGCCAGTGACCTGTAGGCTCAAGCCAGCAACCATAGGGTCACAGCTATGATCCCCTGCTCAAGCCAGTAAGCCTGCACTCAAGCTGGATGAGCCTGTGCTCAAGCTGGCAACCTTGGGGTTTTGAACCTGGGTCCTCTGAGTCCCAGGCCAACACTCTATCCACTGTGCCACTGCTTTGTCAGGCGACCTTTCCACTGTTATGATTTCATAACAGTGAAAATGTCAGTTCTGACACTAACTTGGAAATTAAACACTTCTCAAACACATGTCAAGGAAGCAAGGCTTGGTTCATGGAGGTCATGTTATAGTTTTCTTGGTTAATTTATACATTATCTGTTTAACTTTTATGAAGTCAGTGTATTAGCAAATCATTAAGATTTTTCCCTGCAACTAAAAATTTTTCCTCTTTTCCTCAATATCCACTTTCCTGAAGAGCTGCATATCGATGATCATTTTAAATGCTCTCAGATTACTTACTAATGGAAATGCCTGGTGGATCCTTCTGAGGTGAGAAGAATCCTCATATACTGATATATGTATATACCAATGATATGTTTTATAGGTTTGGATTTCAATTTTATTATTTCCTTTAGAGCAGAGCACACTTGTTACTTATACTATTTTTAACATATTGTGAGCGTCCAAAAATGGATCATTGGTATTAAACACCCATGCTCAATACTCAAAAGTCAAATGCATGTCATGTGCTTTGAGAATGCTGTCAATAAATAGGACTTAAGTGTGGGACACCGTGAGTGTGGATGAGAAAGATCGAGCACTTCCTCTTGTCAGGAGTGACCACAGCATGGCTTTCTTTGCAGGGACAAGTGTTTCTGACGCAACGAGTTGAAGATATGAGATGTGGATGCTGTAAACCTAAGAAGAAAAGAGTTTGGATGGGATTATTTGAACCATTCTCTTCTTGTGGGACAGGTTTCATCTGGTAAAATTAATGCAAGCTATTGCAGGAAGAATCGGTAGACAGGTTTTTTTACTTTACAGAGGAGGCAGATGGTAACTCTTGTCTAGGACTCTCTTTTCAATGATCCTTTTCTCGAGTATTTCTTATACTTCTACCCAGTACCTTTAATCTGAAAAGACAGACCTAGGAAACCTATGAGCCAGAGATCAGTCAGAATGGGCTGCAACTCCTCAGCCCTGCTGTAGCAACGTTCTTGAACTTCTGCTCTGCCCTGCTCTTGACCTTGAGATTCCTCCATTCTGTTTCTACCTGACTCACGTTGACTTGACCTTGTGTCTCCGGTCCCTAGTTTTTCTCTTTGCTTTGATGATAGTGGATCTTCCAGCCCCAGGCTGTTTCTGGAACCTTGCTCAGCAGGCCGGTTCCACAGCCGGGCCTACAACCCTGGTTCCTCTGCAAGAGAAGGTCACATGATTTCAGTGTATTGCAAAGGCCAAGCGCCAGCATTAAGAAACTCTTAGGACTGTGTAACCAGTGATTATGAAAATCAAGGAGCTGGCCTCTTTCTGGTTGCGAAGCGGCAGAGCCTGTGTGACAGAGGCCGAGGGCACACAGGGCTTAGGTGCTTGGGTGGTGAGGTCCGTCAGACCCGAGCTGGAAGCCCCGCTCCCCTCCTCTGCGTCTGTGTGGCCTGGGCATGAGCCCTAGTATGAGTATGATGACAGTGCTCCATCAAACATGTATTGTGAAGATTAACTGAGATCGTGTATGGGAAACACCGGCTTTGGCATATAATGGGGAGACTGGTTTCTAAAATAGCGGTGATGGTGGTGTCCAAGCCCATTCCACCTGGGAGAAGAAACTGCCTTCCAGCAGAGCATACATGAGCAGTGGAGAGCATAGACCTTGGGGCTTCGTGGCCTGGATTCAAATCAGAATGTTCACCACTTATTTTGCCTCTTAATGAGGCCGCTTAGCACCTCAACACCTCCCTGTCATCTTTTGTGAAATGGAAAGAAAGAGGAGAAGGAGGAGGAGGAGGAGGAAGAGGAAGAAGAAGAAGAAGAAGAAGAAGAAGAAGAAGAAGAAGAAGAAGAAGAAGAAGGAGGAGGAGGAGGAGGAGGAGGAGGAGGAGGAGGAGGAGGAGAAGAAGAAGAAGAAGAAGAAGAAGAAGAAGAAGGCAGAGGAGGAGAACGAGAAGAAAAAGAAGAGGAGGAGGAAGATCATATAACCAGATACCTCTTCGGTTGTTGTGAGGTGCAGAGTACATAGTCAGTTGATATGTGCGTCCTAGTGTGATGTAGTGAGAAGAACACAGCACCCCTTCTGTGAGATTCTTGAGAAAAAATATACAATTTAAGTCTAACCATAGGCTCTGGCTGGTGGCTCAGTGAATAGAGCACCAGGCTGGCCTACGGATGTCCTAGGTTTGATTCTCAGTCAGAGCAAACAGGAGAAGCAACCATCTTCTTCTCTCCCACTTCTGTCCCTCTTCTCCTCCCACAGTAGTGGCTCAATTGGTTCGAAGGTGGCCCTGGGTGCTGAGGATAGTGCCGTTGGAGTGCATCAGCTTCAGGCACTAAAAATAGTTCTGTACTCCAGCATCAGTGCCAGATGGGGTTGCCGGATGGATCCCAGTCAGGGTGCATGTGGAAGTCTGCCTTACTATCTCCCCTTCTTTCACCTAAAAATAAACAAACAAACAAATAAATAATAAAATAACTGTGAAGAAACATCTGCCAAACCTGAACTATGGGGATAGTCTAAAAAATAATGCCTGTACTCTTCAAGAAAGTTAGCATCATGAAAGATAAAAGAAGATTCAGAAGACACAGGAAGACTCAGGAACGGGGCAAATTAAACGCAGTGAGTGATTCTGGGTTGATCTATCAATTGTACTTAGTGGACTAACTTTGATTCAGGTCTAGAGAGTAGGGAACTTTGAAAATTGTTACTGTGTTTATGTAAGAGAATGTCCTTGTTTTTAGGACCTTCTCCCTGAAGTGTTTAGAAGTAAAGAAGAATTTGAAAGCCAAGTTCTCAGTACAATGACTAGCACCTGGCCTGACGTAAGTATTCACTGTGATTTTACAACTGATTTTTTTTTTTTTGGTGCTGAACTCCAGTTAGTATCAAACGTTGTTGTGGCCTTCATCAACAATGTTGCAGGGAACTGTGGTTAATCACACTGCTTTTTCTTTCCCTGCTTCCCAGCCTTGGGTTTGGGACCTAATGCATTCCTCCCAAATACAGGAAATCCACAAGGACTTTCCTGCGCTCAGACTTCACAGCTCTCTCCATTCCCTTTGGTTCCTCCTGCCCTCACTACCTCTCTCCACGCCTCCTTTACAGACCTCAGTTTAGTGCATTCTGACTGTGGAAGGTGAGCTCACCTGCAGTGCCTGGGGCAGCGGAGGAGGTGGGGTAGACTCCTCCTCCCCAGCAAAGCAACCTGGCTCCTGGGGCCTGAGAGGGCGACTCAGCAGAAAGGAATGCAACGTGGTCCAAAACAGTGACCCCCCGGGGTGTCCTTTAAATACTTCACCACGGGGCCCCCTCCCCCTGGTGGGATGAGACAATCAGATGGAATTTGGGAGAAGGGTGTTAAAATAAAAATGCTGACCCAAGCCATATGCTGGTTCCCGATTTATTGTGTGAATAGCTCTGTGGGGAATAAGATGGCCAGCCAGGGGCAGAAGAGCTGTCTTTCAAAACTCTTTCCATGCATGGATGGCTAAATCCTGAACCCTGACCTCAGTGACTTTTACCTTGGGATGAGTGGACAGAATGATCGGGGTTACCTTGGTTACTTGGCAGCTCCTACATAAAACACAGTTAACCAGGCTTCATTGCACCTGAGGCCAGCATTTTATGTGGATGGACAACTAGCCAGGGGCCCTACACAGTTGAATCCCAGTGGGGTCTTAGGGTACACGTATAAGAAACACACACACACACACACACACACACACACACACAACCCAACGTGCTTCCTATGGCTTTAAACCTCCATGGAGAGAGGTTTGCCAATGGGAAGGATGTAAAATAAAAAAATGACTTGGCCCTCCTTGGTTAGTATTACCAGCGAGGAGTGAGAGAGAGAGAGGCATTGTTCCGACAGGTTGTGTTGGCTGCAAAAACAGCAGGGTGTGCTTCTTTCAGGAGTGTTTGTCAGAATGATCTGAGGCAATATCTCTAAATCTAAATCGGTAATAGACACGTGCGTGTCCAATTCCATTTTAGCCCTTTGAACAGTCAGGGAGAAAAAGTCTCAGGAATTGAAAGGTCTCTCGTTCAGTGGTTTTCAACCTTTTTACACTTGGGGACCAGTGAAAACAGGAGAATTATTTCGGGGACTGCTAGGGCAGAAATCACCCTGAGCATAAGCGAATTCAGCTAAGACCTTTGGGTGGTTAACTCTTCCGCAGATGGGCACAGCATTTCCAGCGGACCGGTTCGCAGACCTGCGGTTGAGAACCCTGCTCTAATCATGTATAATGAGAGAGAGCCAGCTTAGAGGCACCAGCGTGGGGTCCTATCAAGCTGGAAATTGATAACCTTGTTTGGTTTTGTTTGCTTCTTTGTTTATCTATTTAACAACAGTTACTGTGAGCTTACCTGGGCCAGGTTAATTTCAGGTGGCGTAGACTAGTCCGCTGGACAGAGTTGACCGCAGCTGCGGCCTCCTGGAACCTGCGTCCTAGGGGAGCATAAAATATGCAACATTTCGGATGGTGACAGGCGTCATAAAGTAAAACCCAGGAGGCAGAGGGGAGCCAGGGGAGAGCTGTTCTGTTCTTTAGTTTGATCTTGACAAGCGGTAGAGATGCTTTTCATTTCCACTAATGATAGGACAGTTCCTTTTCAGATAAAAGTTAAAAGCTGAGTTCGCATGAGGAAATTATCAGTAAATCATTGTTCAGCAGGATGGTATGCAAACAACTGACATTTGGCATATGTTACTTTTAAGCCGTGGTTGCAGGCCTTGGCTGAACATTAGAATCACCTGGGGAGTTTGTAAAAATTCCAGATGGTCAAACCACACTCAGTCCAGACCCACGGCGTTGGAACAAAATGCCAAGCCACTGCCACCCGGCAACCCCACAGGCGTTTCTTTTCTGGAGAGATTGAGCTCCAGGGCGTGCAGACTCAGACCCGGCAGGACGGGGGTGGGGTGGGGTTGTGGACCAGGCGGCGAGCTGGAAGGCTGGGTGGGGTCTGCTTACTGGATGCTGAGACCCCCCCCTCCCAGCCCCTTGCCCCTGTCCTGCTGTCCAGACGCCATCCGTCTGGCTTATATTTCCCCAACAGCAGACCGGAAGATCCTTCCCTGGAGAAATCAACTGGGTCTGAGAAGAATGATTGGCAAATAGTAGAGTTTTGAGGGTGCCCAGTGGAAAAGTTGCCTTTCTCCCCAGTCATAACCAACAAAACTCACCCTTTGGTACACTCTTCCCTGCCCGTGAACACAGAGCTTCTAATGAGCTTTGTGGAAGAACTACAGGAAGGAAGTCCAAATCTATGCACGCTAAGTTAATAGAGTTCTAAGGAGTGGAACTGAGGGATGGTGCCATCACGAAGTAAGTAGGTCACACAGAGGGAGTAGCTGGTAGGAGGTACCACTCACCTGGCCCGCCATTGGTACCTGCCTGCTAAGAGTCACCACTGTGCTGACGGTGAGCCTCAGACAACAGGCGTGCTGTCTCACTCAATGCTCGCAACACCTCCGTGAGGGACGTACTGTTATATCCCTGCTCACAGGCGAGCAGACAGAGGCATAGGTAGGTTGGGGGACTTGTCCAGGTTGACTCCACTGGGATTTGGCTCAAGGCAGTCTGGCTCTAGAGTCCCTGTACTCTCTGGCTGCTTCGTGCTGCTTCCGGGTGGGTATGCATTTCTAGAGAAGACAATATGTAGATTTTAGGGGACATCCCACCTAGATCCTGCAGGCTACAGGTGGCTTGAAGAACAGGCGTTCCAGTCTCCCTAACCGGCTGGTGAAAGGACTCCTTGACCTGCTCTCAGAGGGCTTTTCCAGTGTAATTTCCAACATCCGTGCCATCAGCATTCTGGCCCAGGTGGGTTTGCCTCTGGTCACATCTCTGTGTTTGCAGGGGCTTTTTTCTTGGCCTGGAATTCCTTCTACTTCTTTACTTATCATAATCCTTTATTTTTTTTTCTGTCATGACTCAACTCAACCTAGCATCTTCACATCAAAGTGACCCGTTCTGGGCCCTGGCTGGTTGGCTCAGTGGTAGAGCGTCGGCCTGGCGTGCGGGAGTCCCAGGTTCAATTTCTGGCCAGGACACACAGGAGAAGCGCCCATCTGCTTCTCCACCCTTCCCCCTCTCCTTCCTCTCTGTCTCTCTCTTCCTCTCCCACAGCCAAGGCTCCATTGGAGCAAAGTTGGCCCGGGCGCTGAGGATGGCTCTGTGGCCTCTGCCTCAGGCGCTAGAATGGCTCTGGATGCAACAGAGCAATGCCCCAGATGGGCAGAGTATCGCCCCCTGGTGGGCATGCCGGATGGATCCCAGTCAGGTGCATGTGGGAGTCTGTCTGACTGCCCCCTCGTTTCCAACCTCAGAAAAATACAAAAAAACAACAACACCAAAGTGACCCGTTCTGTGTGCCCACGGGGTCTGTGCACCTCTGGCCCTTTGGAGAGCCCCCTGCAGCCCTCCCCTGCTTAGTGTCCTGCTTCCTGGCTGCCAGCAGCAGTTCGGTTTCCTCTTAGGGAGGTATTTCTGGTGAGAACTGAGCGGCTCTTCCAGGACCCATGGCCCTGCTGTGGGGGCGTTCTTGCTCTCTGACCATAGAAATTGGCTTAGAAATGGACTCATGATCCAAACCATGCCAATCACCCCTGTCCAGCCCTTTGGCTGTAACTGTTGGGAAAGAGGCATTCTCTGCTGGACTTGCAAAGCTGGCAGGCCCCAAGCCTGAAACTGCCAGGGGGAGCTCTTGCTATCTCCTGGAGCACGGGGTGTGTGCACGTGCGCATGTGCACTAAGGTGAAAGTCAGCACAAAGAGAAGGGAGCCAAGAGTTGGAAAAGCAAAGAAATGATGCCCTCATTGGAGCAGCTGGGCCCAGGCACGCTTTCTGGACTCTTCCGTGCTTTCCTCTTACGCGAACCAATGTGTGCTCTTGAGCCAGTTAGAGTTGTGAGGACCCTGAGTCCCACGTGGCCCGTGTGCCTGGTATTACAATGATGTCCATGGCTGTCATAAGGGACTGATTGTGGATAGCCCCAGGCCCAGAGTGGCCTTTAGCAATGCGCGAGGCACCTGTGGATGAGTCATGCTCCTTGCTGTTGGGTGTGTCCAAAGGTCCGCCACTCTGTTTCCAGGGACCTTAGGGGGGAGCATCTTCTGGTTTGCTGCTCTTGTCCTCTCTCCTTCCGTCTCAGGAAATCAGACTCTCTCTGACAGTGGCCGTGGAAAATCCTCTTCTCACTGTTCTGTCCGGCACCACAGCTGCTCTGCCCCCTTTTCTCAGAACAGCTTCACCTCGGGGCTAGAAGGGTAAGCTCCTGTCCTGAAGTTTGTCTCGGGGCACGTTCATCGGCAGTAGTGGGAATCACAGGAAGGGAACCGGTTGTTTTTGAACAGGGGAAGCACAGGAGGAAGTCTCAGCATGACTGCCTGAGGCTCAGAATGTAAATGACATCTGTGAACAGGAACAGTCCAGAGCAAGCTGTCTGCAAATGAAACATCTTTGGAGCACAACTCATTCCCAATCCTGCAGCCCCCCTTTCCCTCCCTGCTGTTCCTCTCCACGTGGCTTCTTGCTCATTAAGTCCCTGAGGTCAACTTGCCCTCTAGTCCTGTCCGGCTGCCTCTCGCACACCATTAACCCCAACTGGAAATTATATTTCTCATTCTCGGGCCAAACTGCCATCTCCTGAGTAGCCAGTCTTCATGAGCATAATTCATTTCAGTAGTAAGTCTTAGATCACGTCACACCTCTGTGGAATCAAGCCTTCCACTCGAAGCACCCACAACCCACCTCCTCCTCCTCCTCTCCCAACCTCAGCCTCCACTGTTTAGTCCTTGGGCCTCTGCATGTTCTGGGCTCCAGCCAGACTGACTCCTCCTTCCCTTGCTCACCCCAGTCTCTGCACATGGCCTTACAATTTTCTACCTTATGCCTTTTGTCATATAATTTCCTTTTCCTGGGGTGCCCTTCTCCCCCATCTTTTCCTTTTGGCCCATTCTATATCTCAAGGACACCTTGACCCTCTCTGTCACTCAGCAGAGACAGCCACCATCACAGCCGCCTGGCTTGTGCAGGTTCAGGTTTGATAAGGACAGACAGTAATGAAACAACAAAGCCAAGAACTGGTGGGCCAGTAGCTTTAATCCTAGCTTGCACCCAGAGGGCAAGAAATACACACTGTGGGAAAACACTTCCCTTTCCATTCAGGGCTCCCAAAGCCACTGACTCATCTGAATATTCCTGGAATCAAAGGTTTCTACCTCACCAGCCTTATTCACCTCTGTTCCCCATCTCCTTCTCTCTACACAAACTGGCTTCTCCTTCAGCACTCTGCCATCTTTTTAAAAATTTTTTTATTTATTCATTTTAGAGAGGAGAGGGAGAGACAGAGAGAGAGAGAGAGAGAGAGAGAGAGAGAAAGAGAGGAGAGACAGAGAGAGAGAAGGGGGGAGGAGCTGGAAGCATCAACTCCCATATGTGCCTTGACCAGGCAAGCCCAGGGTTTCGAACCGGCAACCTCAGCATTTCCAGGTCGATGCTTTATCCACTGAGCCACCACAGGTCAGGCAGCACTCTGCCATTTTTTTTTTTTTTTTTTGAAGCTGGAAACGGGGAGAGACAGTCAGACAGACTCCCGCATGCGCCCGACCGGGATCCATCCGGCACGCCCACCAGGGGCGACGCTCTGCCCACCAGGAGGCGATGCTCTACCCCTCCGGGTCGTCGCTCTGCTGCGACCAGAGCCACTCTAGCGCCTGGGGCAGAGGCCAAGGAGCCATCCCCAACGCCCGGGCCATCCTTGCTCCAATGGAGCCTTGGCTGCAGGAGGGGAAGAGAGAGACAGAGAGGAAGGAGGGGTTGGGGGTGGAGAAGCAAATGGGCGTTTCTCCTATGTGCCCTGGCTGGGAATCGAACCCGGGTCCCCCGCACACCAGGCCGACACTCTACCGCTGAGCCAACCGGCCAGGGCACTCTGCCATCTTGACTGCCTCTCCTATGCAGTGCTAATTTCAGGAACCCAGAGAGAGAGAGAGCCCCCGGTCTGCCCCATTTTATAGTGTAGAAATCAAAACCTTTAATCCAATATACAAATAAGGAAGTCTCTGATACAAAGTCACTTATATGAGGCATAAATGGGATTCCTCACAATAGTGCACTACCCCACATCATGCAACAGTCAAGGGTGTGGGGAAAAGCTTAGTCTGGAGAAGACCTGAGTATTAGAAGGGAGGGAAAGATTTAGTCTTAAAACTAAGCCTTAGGTTCTGGGTGTGGGAGACAGGCTGTAAACTGGCAAAGTCATATCATTGTCATGACCATAGTCATCATAATCTCATCTATTCAACAAATATTCATGGAATGCTGTGTTGTGACAGGCACTGTTGTAGACAGTGGGATTTGATAGATATGTAAATTCCAAACTGCCCTCTTGATGTTCCGCTTATCTGTCAGACCTCACCCTTATTGGACTATCGCCCCTGAGACAGAGGAATTCCAAAAAGCTGACAAGCCGCCCCAAGGAGGGGCTCTGGACACACCAGGACTTTTGATTCAACACTCTCATGCTCGAAGCCCCCCAAGGAGGAGCATTCCGGACATACCAGGACTTTTGCCTCAGTATCCCCTCAGGCTCTCCCAAACACTATATAACTCGCCCCTAGTCTGTAACCAGCGCTCTTCTCCTCCAGGAGAAGTGCCCGGCAGGGTTCCTTTCTTCCTTTCAATAAAGCCTGTTACTCTGGTCTTTCGGATTCCCATGGATTCTTACAGGATTACAGTGAGGGGTCAGATAAATCTTTGCCCTTGTAAGGTTCATGCTGGGGGGGGAGGGGGGAGGAGCCAAGAAGACCAGTAAGCAAACAGATGACCTAAGTTCAGGGAGTGATGAAGGCAGAGAAATGATAAGTGAAATCACACGGTGACAGGATAGAGAGGGACTCGGAGGCTTTGAGATGTATTTCGATCAATCTTACAAGGTACGACTTCCCAACGTCTTGCCAATTTCCAATGCGCAAAAACATTTGGCAAAGACGAACAGATGAATGAACAATGAGTTCTGAAATTTTTCCAAGGGCGTTTGTTTTCACTGATTCTATAATCTTAAGAAGATCTGACAATTTGGTGGCTTTCAGGTCTCTGGCAGAAAGTAGGTGGGAGAAGGATATTTTGAGACAGCACCTCTCTCTGCCCTCCCCCCTCCCCCCTCCCCCACATACCCTGCTCATTTTCTTTTTTCTTTTTTTTAAATTTTAATTTATTTTATTTTTGTGGCAGAGACAGAGAGAGAGAGTTAGAGAGAGGGACAGACAGATAGGAAGGGAGAGAAATGAGAAACATCAATTCTTCGTTGCTGCTCCTTAGTTGTTCATTGATTGATTTCTCGTATGTGCCTTGACCATGGAGCTACAGCAGACCGAGTGACCCCTTGCTCCAGCTAGTGACCTTGGGCTCAAGCTGGTGAGCCTTGCTCAAAGCAGATGAGCCTGCGCTCAAGCTGGCGACCTCGGGGTCTCGAACCGGGATCCTCCACGTCCCAGTCCGACGTTCTATCCACTGCGCCACCGCCTGGTCAGGCACCCTGCTCATTTTCTGTGCTGTGGGTGCCTTTGATCTCTGGTCAAGTCTGAGTTCTGATGAGATGAGCCTCAAGTTCAGAGTGTGCTGGCTGTAAAGCCAGTAGCCACGGCCACTATCACAGCTGCCTGGCCCATGCAGGTTCGCACTGGATTTGGACAGGGTTGGACAGATAAAATATATTATGCTCACTGTAAAGCCAGTAATCAGGGCCAGGGCCGCTATCACAGCAGCCCGGCCCTTGCAGGTTCGCATTGGATTCGGACAGTCGGTAAAGAAACAGCGGAGCCAAAAACTGATGGGCCATAGCCTTTAATCCTACCTTGCACCCGGCGGGCAAGTAAAAATACACACTGGGCTCCAAAACCCAGTCACACTCAGTGCTCACAAAGCCACTGACTTATCCGAGTTTCCTAGAATCAAAGGTTTCTAGCTCACCAGCCTTCTTCTCCTCAGTTCCCCATCTCCTCCCTTATCCCAGATACAAACTCTACACAAACTGGCATCTCACTCAGCACTCCGCCATCTTGGCTGCTTTTCCTGGCCTTCTCCACGTGGCCTCCTCCCACTGCTGGCTCTATTCTCTCTGCTCTCTCATGCTAACCTCAGGAACCAAGAGCCAAACTCCCGCTCCGTTCCCATTCTATAGTGTAGAAATCCAAACCCTTAATCCAACATACATAACAGGGAAGTCTCTTAACACAAAGTCACTTCTCCGAGGCATGATAGGATTGCACCACCTTACACCAAAAAGGGTAGGAAAGGCTTAATCCCAAAACCAAGCCCCAGGCTACAAGGATTCTGCCTGCCTTCAGCCCACCCCAACACACATTAATATCACCTGGGCAACGGCCTCTTTAACAAAGTGAGCATAATACATTTTATCTGCCCAACACTCACTTTGTTAAAGACGGCGCTGCCCATGAGGAAGCCGTTGCCCAGGTGATATTAATGTGTCTCTCTGTGGGCAGGTAGAATCCTTGTAGCCTGGGGCTTGGTTTTGGGATTAAGCCTTTCCCACCCGTTTTGATGTGGGGCGGTACAATCCAATCATGCCTCAGAGAAGTGACTGTATTAGAGACTTCCCTATTTTGTATATTGGATTAAAGGTTGTGAAGCTACACTATAAAATGGGGGCAGAACGAGAGCTTGCTCTCTCGGTTCCTGGGATTATTAGCATTAGAAGAGGGAGCAGAGCAGAGAGCAGAAAGAGGCCATGTGGCCAGGAGAAGCAGCCAAGATGGCGGAGTATTGAGTGAAAGGCCAGTTTGTGCAGTTTGACGCTGGAGAAGGAAGGAGATGGGGAACCGAGGTGAATAAGTCTGGTGAGCTAGAAACCTTTGATTCTAGGAAACTCAGATAAGTCAGTAGCTTTGTGAGCACTGAATGTGAGTGGGTTTTGGAGCCCAGTGTGTGTTTTTACTTGCCCGCCGGGTGCAAGCTAGGATTAAAGATGACAGCCCATCAGTTCTTGGCTCCGTTGTTTCTTTACCGACTGTCCGAATCCAATCCAAACCTGCATGGGCCAGGAGGCTGCTGTGATAGTGGCCCTGGCCGCTGGCTTTACAGACAGTCGGTAAAGAAACAATGGAGCCAAAAACTGGTGGGCCATCATCTTTAATCCTAGCTTGCACCTGGCGGGCAAGTAAAAACACACACTGGGCTCCAAAACCCACTCACATTCAGTGCTCACAAAGCTACTGACTTATCCAAGTTTCCTAGAATCAAAGGTTTCTAGCTCACCAGATATATTCTCCTCTGTTCCCCATCTCCTTCCTTCTCCCTGCACAAACTGGCTTCTCCCTCAGCACTCCACCATCTTGGCTGCTTCTCCTGGCCTCCTCCACGTGGCCTTTCTCTGCTCTCCTATCTAATGCTAATTTCAGGAACTGCAAGAGCAAGCTCCTGTTCTGCCCTCATTTTATAGTGTAGAAATCCAAACCTTTAATCCAATATACAAAATAGGGAAGTCTCTAATACAAAGTCACTTATCTGGGGCATGATGGGATTGTACCACCCCCCATCAAAAAGGGTGGGAAAGGCTTAATCTCAAAACCAAGCCCCAGGCTACAAGGATCTTGCCTGCCCACAGCCCGCCCCCAACACACATTAATATCACCTGGGTGACGGGCTCCACGTGGGCAGCGCCATCTTTAACAAAGTGAGCATAACATATTTTATCTGCCCAACACTGTCCTAGTGTCACAGTCCCAGCTGACAGACTTGGTGGCCAGGTGGGGCGAGGTGGCTGCTTTGTGGGCCATGGGAGGTGGCATGGCCAGAGAAACCCTCTGACCTATCCGACTCAACCCCACGGAGTCCGGGGAGGGTGTGTTTTGGAGAATCAGAGTCAGCTTTATACACAAGAGACAGAAAGAACCCCCTTCCCCAGCTATATAGCACAGTTTAAAGCCTTTCTCTTTTCAACATCACCCTCCATGGATTCTGTTAGAGGGTGGGCAGTTTGGTATTGGCTGATAGTATCAAGATGCCTCTTTTTTTTTTTTTACAGAGGCAGAGATAGACAGGGACAGACAGACAGGAACGGAGAGAGATGAGAAGCATCAATCATCAGTTTCTCGTTGCGCGTTGCGACTTCTTAGTCGTTCATTGATTGCTTTCTCACATGTGCCTTGACCGTGGGCCTTCAGCAGACTGAGTAACCCCCTGCTGGAGCCAGCAACCTTGGGTCCAAGCTGGTGAGCTCTTTGCTCAAGCCAGATGAACCCGCGCTCAAGCTGGCGACCTCGGGGTCTCGAACCTGGGTCCTTCCGCATCCCAGTTCGACGCTCCATCCACTGCGCCACCACCTGGTCAGGCTCAAGATGCCTCTTGGTGCAACAAAGACATCTCAGGGGATGATCCCCGAACAGGGCACCCAGGGGTGGAGAAGTCCTCGGGCAGGAAACGGTGAGTGTGCAGGGAGGGGCTGAGATAAAAGGAGCCGTGGGGACAACTCCGTCCATGTGATATCCGGCCTGCGCTTCCTGTGCTCAGAGGTTCTGTTGTGAGCCCAGTACTGAGACTGAAAGCAACTCGGTACCCTTTGGCCTTCAGAAGCAGTTCTTCATGACTTGGGGAAATACGGCTTCATTACTAGCCTCATCTGTCCCCAAGTCGCCCAGCCCATTCTGAGGACAGCAAGGCTGGTGTCCAGCTGGTATTCCCAGCATGACCATACAGGGTGTTCGTAAACATGTTGATACGTTTCTATCATGATTGGTAAATAGGAAAACAGCTGCTTCCTGGTCCTTCATTATAAGCTCCCAGCCCCTGCCAAGGCTGGGGCCATTCTGACTGGTGGGCAACGGCCTTACCAGATATGACATGTTTTGAATTTCACTCCTGGGATATCTAAGCATGCTGCACGAATTAGCTCTTGTTCTATACCATGCATTTAGACATTTAAAAGTACCGAGCTAAACCATTTGCTAGCAGTTCACCCTTTTGGAGTGTCTGCCGTCTATAAACAGTCTGATGAGGTCTACGTGCCAGGCTAGACAGACGCGGGGGAGGCCCATGTGCCCCCACGCCGACACACTTCGTCCCACGGAAGCTCAGATGTTTGCGTGCGTCTGTCTCTCACTTCCCCACAGTGAGGAGAAACAGGAAGGGGGAAGACAAAAGGTGGACACGATGAGAACCAAGCCCAGACAAGCTCTCTTCTGCCCTCTCTTCTCAGGGGACCTCGCAGGGCTCTGGCCCTGCAGACCCCCATAGCAGGCGGCTGGAAGCAGGTGTCATGAGCCTCTCCCCTCTGGATGTCTGGAGGTCCCGACCCTCTGGGTGGGGCAGTACGGCCACCGCAGTGGAAAAATAAACCCACCAAAGGGGTTAGTCCATGGCAGAGGTAACCGGGACCAATTTCTTAGGGTCTGAGTGTGTGTGTGTGTGAAAGGCTTTGTGTGTGTGTGTCGGGAAGGGGTAGATGGCTGTGCAGCAGGGTCTACAGGGTGGTGGCACCCAAAGTGGCAGCAGAGACAGGCCAGCATAAGTCAGGAAGAGCCAAGGGCACAACAATATTCTTGCGGTTATGGCTCCCTCCTGTCCTGAACTCTCTGTTTTTCCTAAAGAGTTCACTGTCCTTGGATGAGTTCTACAAAATGTGCTCAGTTCAGAATGGCGTAAAATGAAGGTACTAGATGGAAAGAATTAAAAGGCAGGCAGTCCTCGTGGAATGGGGGCCCTTTCTCTAGGGACAGGCAGGCATCAGCTTTCAACTTGCCTCACTGCGGGGATGAGGACACTGGCCTTTCCTCTGCTCTTGCTATGATGGCATTCATTTCGACACAGGGAGGTTGAAGCAAGCAGCACCCTCCTGCTTCCTGCACCCATCTGCTGGGGTTCGGGGGGTCAGGAGATGGACTCCACCAGCAGCTGGCCTCGTCGGGCTCCCTCTGATCTTAGGTCTTCTCCACTCTCAAGGTCAAGCAGGACCAGTTTTCAGCAGCCCTTGCCCTTCCTCTGCACACTGACCTCTCCCCAACCGTCCCTGGGCCTCCCCTGCGCCCATTCTCATGGACCTGGATGTAAAACTGATTCTAGGCTCAAGTTCAAACTGGTAAAGAACCACGATTGCCTGACCTGTGGTGGCGCAGTGGATAAAGCGTTGACCTGGAAATGCTGAGGTCGCCGGTTCGAAACCCTGGGCTAGCCTAGTCAAGGCACATATGGGAGTTGATGCTTCCAGCTCCTCCCCTCTGTCTCTCTCTCCTCTCTCTCTGTCTCTCTGTCTCTCTCTCTCTTCCCCTCTCTCTCCTCTCTAAAATGAATAAATAAAATAAAAATAAATAAATAAAAATTTTAAAAAAATTATTAAAAAAAAAAAAGAACCACGATTGGGGGTGTTGGCATTTTGAAAGTTAATTCATCAGAGAACCTGAGGGTTGAAAAAGATGTTGAAGATTTTCTAAGCCAGCAGTCAGCTTGAATCTCTCCCCACATTTTTTGGGGGAAATCAAGTTTTATTGAAATACAACGTCCATTTATTTATAAATATTTTGGTGCAATAGAGTAGCAACGATGGCCGAGTTGAGCAACTGGGACAGAGACCATACGGCCTACCAAACCAACAGCAGTTACTATGGGCTCCTTTCCATAGAAGGTTTGGCAATCCCTATTCCAACCAAACCCTTTTCCCTCCCCGCCAGGCGACCAACTTTTGAATGCCTTCTGTGATAGAGAGCCACTTCCTAATGCTCACTGACTAACATTCACCAGTTCTTTAATTCCAGAAGGTTCCTTTTTATGTTAAGCTACATTAGCTTTGTTGGTTTTCGTTTTTCCACTACTTTCTTGGCAAATGAAAACAGATAATTCCAAAGAGCTCCCTTCTAAGAGCAGGATCACCAACACTTGTACAGAAGAGCTAGTTGGTGAAAAAGAAAAGGAACTTTAGAAGTAATTACTTTTCAAACCACATGACATAGGTATTTGCCTTTTTTCTGCCCCCTGGAAAAGTCCACCCTTGAACATGTGGGGCTTCGGTTTTGTTGCAGACTGAGTCAGATCAGCCTCTGGAGGTGGAAGCAACCACAGGCCCACATTCCCCCCTTCAGCCGTTTGAGGGTGGTCGCACCATGGCTGTGACCCACACATAGGGAGAATGTAAAATAAGAAAAGAGAAATAATTATGCAAGGGTAGAAAAGCGTCTGAGATTTTGTAATTTCAGGGTTTCGCTCCTATACTCTATTGCTGTGTAACAAATCCACCCCCAAACTTAGGGGCTTAAAATACTCAGTTAATTTTGCTCATGATTTAGTGCGTCCGGAGCTCGGGAAGGGCTCGGCTGGGCAGTTCTGGTTCGAGGCTTCTCGTAGGGACACGGTCAGCTGTCAGCCAGGCTGCATGGGCTAGATCAAGGGTCCCCAAACTACGGCCTGCGGGCCGCATGCGGCCCCCTGAGGCCATTTATCCGGCCCCCACCGCACTTCCGGAAGGGGCACCTCTTTCATTGGTGGTCAGTGAGAGGAGCACATTGACCATCCCATTAGCCAAAAGCAGGCCCATAGTTCCCACTGAAATACTGGTCAGTTTGTTGATTTAAATTTACTTGTTCTTTATTTTAAATATTGTATTTGTTCCCGTTTTGTTTTTTTACTTTAAAATAAGGTATGTGCAGTGTGCATAGGGATTTGTTCATAGTTTTTTTTTTATAGTCCGGCCCTCCAACGGTCTGAGGGACAGTGAACTGGCCCCCTGTGTAAAAAGTTTGGGGACCCCTGGGCTAGATGGCCCGGTCACAGGGCCGACCACTGATGCTGCCTGAGGGCGGGGCACTTGGCCAGCACCTCCACGTGGCCCTGCAGCATGGCAGCCTCAGCTCAGTGGTCCGATATACATGCACGGCAGCTCGGGGCTCCAAACACAAGGGCTCCGGATCCCACTGGAGGTGTTCTCTACCACTGAGGCCGTCACAAGCCCACCAGGACTGGCAGAGGGGGGCACGCAGTCCACCTTCAATGGCAGGAGTGGCATTCTACGGAAGAGCAGGGGGGGTGGGAGGTGTTGTAGCCATCTCTGAAAACTGCCACCCGCCGCAGGTGCTGTCCTGGAACTCTGCTGCCTGCTTCTTCACGAGCCGTGCCACATCCAGGACAGGACCCACGAGGGAGGAGGTTCAGAGGAGGTTTTCTCCACGTTCTATTCCTTGGTCCTTTCTTCTCAATTGCTCCCCAGCCCTCCTTGCATAGATAGCAACGGTACAAAGGAAGTGCCTGGCCCACCTTGGACTCGTCTGGTTCTGGACACTGACGGCGGTGCCGTTTGGTCCCACCGTGCTTCAGTGCTAAGTTCCTGGCTTCGCACGGTCGTTTTCTGTATTGCAGGGTGCGGACCAGCTTTGCTCTTCTGAGGTTATATCTGGGCTGGATGACAACAGATGCTATCTGGAAGATCTTCTGAGAAGTTGCCAGCAGGGTGAGAGGATCTATTCTCCCTCTCCTCCCTCACCAGCCTCCTGCAGGAATTGCGGCGACCCGCTCCAGGCTCCAGGAAGGCCTCCTGTGGGAACTCCGGACAGCACAGCTCCCGTCCTCTCTGCCTAGCTCCCGACACCGCCGGGAGCTGCGCCCCTACCTTTCCTTCCCCTCTCCCTTTTCCTTGGCCTACCAACCACCCTATATGGTCCTTAGAGTTTCCGAGTAGTTGTTTTTGGGGGGGGGGAAACAACCATCATGTGAACTGTATAATGTATAAACACAGGAACCGCATTTAAATATTCCTAACCAGTACCAGTAATTTCAGTGCTTGGCAAGCTGTTTAGGAAAGACAGGTAAGAGCCTGTGGGATAAAAAATGGATTATTTACTGAGAAGGATCTCGTTCATCATTTGCATATGACTAAGCTGTTTTGTAACTTTTTTTTTTTTTTTTTTTTTTCCTGAAGCTGGAAACAGGGAGAGACAGACAGACTCCCGCATGCGCCTGACCAGGATCCACCCGGCATGCCCACCAGGGGTGAGGCTCTGCCCACCAGGGGGCAATGCTCTGCCCATCCTGGGCATCGCCATGTTGCAACCAGAGCTACTCTAGCGCCTGGGGCAGCGGCCACAGAGCCATCCCCAGCGCCCGGGCCATCTTTGCTCCAATGGAGCCTTGGCTGCGGGAGGGGAAGAGAGAGACAGAGAGGAAAGCGCGGCGGAGGGGTGGAGAAGCAGATGGGCGCTTCTCCTGTGTGCCCTGGCCGGGAATCGAACCCGGGTCCTCCGCACGCTAGGCCGATGCTCTACCGCTGAGCCAACCGGCCAGGGCTTAGCCGTTTTGTAACTTAACATAAATCAAGTCTGAATCAAAATTAAAGGGAGAACTTACCGAAGAGAAATGAAATTTGCAGTACTTTAGGAAGGCATTAGGCCAATGTGTGTGTATGTGCACATATAATATAGGTGCACTCACCTCATGGACTGTCACAGGGCCTATGCTGAGTTCCCATCCCCGCACTGACTGGAAATATCAGTGTCCCTGCTGCCTGTCACCACTTAGTCAAATAGGTAGAAATAAGGATTGAATCTTTCTTTTCGGTTTTCTTTTTTTTTTTTGAGAGAGAGAAAAAGACAGAAAGGGAGAGAGACGAGAAGCATCAATTTGTAGTTGTGGCACTTTAGTTGTTCATTGATTGCTTCTCATACGCGCCTTGACCAGGGGGGCTCAAGCTGAGCCAGTGACCTGACCCCTTGCTCAAGCCAGAAACCTTGGGCTCAAGCCAGCGGCCTTGGGGTATTGAACCTGGGTCCTCAGCATCCCAGGTCAACGTTCTATCCACTGTGCCACTCCTGGTCAGGCAGGATTGAATCTTTTTTTTTTTTAATTTTATTTTTATTTATTCATTTTAAACGTTTTTTTTTTAATATTTTTTATTTATTGATTTTTTAGAGAGAGAGGAGTGAGAGAGAGAGACAGAGAGAGAGAGAAGGGGGAGGAGCAGGAAGCATCAACTCCCATATGTGCCTTGACCAGGCAAGCCCAAGATTTCGAACCGGCGACCTCACTGTTCCAGGTCGACACTTTATCCTACTGCGCCACCACAGGTCAGGTTATTTATTCATTTTAGAGAGGAGAGAGAGAGAGAGACAGAGAAAGAGAGGAGAGAGAGACAGGGGGGAGGAGCTGGAAGCATCAACTCCCATATGTGCCTTGACCAGGCAGGCCCAGGGTTTCAAATCGGCGACCTCAGCATTTCCAGGTCGACGCTTTATCCACTGTGCCACCACAGGTCAGGCAGGATTGAATCTTTATGGGCACTTTATTCAGATGGTTGGTGCTTTGAGAAGATGGGAATTTGTACACTAAAAAGTCATCTTGTCTTTTCATCTCAAGCCAATCTTTCTATAAGGGCAGGGAAGGGTAGGCAAGGGGCTTTGGAATTCAAGGGAGAGTTAATTAGGTGGATTTGTTAGTAATTCTTTATATGCGTCACAGTCCGCAGAGGTTTTGTCCCTGGAGGACAAAGGGACTGCTCGCAGACCGCTGGGGCGCAGAGGTGGACTGCTTGCAGATCTTGTGAAGTCATGCAGGCCTATCCAGGTCTCCCATTTCCTGGAACAAAGCTTTTACTCGCATCAACCATTAAGCCTATTGATTATAACTCAAGCTACTATTACTCAAGCTACGATTTTAACTCTTGAGTTTCTCTTACCACCAGTACTGGGGCAGCAGCTGCAAAGGAACGGGGGACAGACAGGGAGGGACTGGGTTGTCTGGCATCAGGGCGAGAGCTGGGGACAGCTCTCTGCCTGTCAGCACTGTCGGGACTCGCTGGGCGTTAGCATGTGAGCGTGACCAGGCTGTGTCCGCTAGGGCACTATTTGGTTTTCCTCCAGGGGAACACCTTCCCTTGCAGCCAGGAATTAGTCATCTCAGTGTTCAGGCAATCCAGGCAGCAAGTAGAAGATGTCGCCAGGGGCCTGTTGGGCCCCGATATCTATTTTTTTATCCTACGGTTGAAAAGACATTTTCTTTTTTTTTTTTTTTTTTTTTTTTTTTTCATTTTTCTGAAGCTGGAAACAGGGAGAGACAGTCAGACAGACTCCCGCATGCGCCCGACCGGGATCCACCCGGCACGCCCACCAGGGGCGATGCTCTGCCCACCAGGGGGCGATGCTCTGCCCATCCTGGGCATCGCCATGTTGCGACCAGAGCCACTCTAGCGCCTGGGGCAGAGGCCACAGAGCCATCCCCAGCGCCCGGGCCATCTTTGCTCCAATGGAGCCTCGGCTGCGGGAGGGGAAGAGAGAGACAGAGAGGAAAGCGTGGCGGAGGGGTGGAGAAGCAAATGGGTGCTTCTCCTGTGTGCTCTGGCCGGGAATCGAACCCGGGTCCTCCGGAAAAGACATTTTCTTATGCTACAAATGCATCTAAACATTATTTGCACTAAAAGAACTGCATGTATTTGTTTAAAAAAAAAAAAAAGCTTCCTTAGCCCCATCCTGGAAGATTTTCGTTTCAAAGGCCTGGGTGGGGCCCAAGAATTGTTTAACATCAACGGCAGAGCCCGCTTTGCCAAGCACGCTGCTCGTGCTAGCAGACCCTCATGAGAGAACTTTGTGCTCAGTTATGTCCTGATGAAAGAGAGAGAGAGAAAATCTCCAGTGCACTGGACAAGGTCAGGTGGTAGACTACAATGTCTGTTACTTTTCCCTCTGCTCCCCACCCCCTCGCCCCAGGGAGGAAGTCACCCTGAAGTCCAGTGGCAAGATCAATGTCTCTAACCTGAGCCCCGAATCCTGGGGTGCAGGAGGGAATGCCTGAATTGGGTCCCCGAAGCATCTCAAATATCAAGCTGGGGAGACGCCCCAAATGGATCTTTTTTTATTTTATTTTATTTTTATTTTTTTATTTTTTACAGAGACAGAATGAGTCAGAGAGAGGGATAGACAGGGACAGACAGGAACAGAGAGAGATGAGAAGCATTAATCATCAGTCTTTCATTGCGCCTTGCAACACCTTAGTTGTTCATTGATTGCTCTCTCATATGTGCCTTGACCGTGGGCCTTCAGCAGACTGAGTAACTCCTTGCTAGAGCCAGTGACCTTGGCTTCAAGCTGGTGGGCTCTTGCTCAAACCAGATGAGCCCACGCTCAAGCTGGCGACCTCAGGATCTCGAACCTGGGTCCTCCGCATCCCAGTCCGATGCTCTATCCACTGCACCACCACCTGGTCAGGCCCAAATGGATCTTTAGACCCAGGAGGGGCCAGGGCAGTAGCAGGGGCTGAGATGAAGACAGAAGGGTGGGGAGAATAGGGAGCCGTGTGTTCAGTGGCTCTGCCTGAAGTCCCAGAGGGCGCAGCCCAGCCACGGTGGTGATTCTATTCCCTCCACCCTGAACTTTCATGATTGGGTGTAGCTATTTTAAGGGACTGGCACGTGACAGGCATGCCAAACATTGCCTGGGACTGGGACAAGCAGGAACATCACTCTGAGGCTCTCTGGCCCACCAGGCTTTGTGGAGCCCCTGGAAGACGTGTACTTGAATGGAGGAAAGGGCTGGAAATGCAGATCAGATTTCCCAGCTAGGGAGAACTCGGGAGAGAGTGGTTCATTTTGAAAGTGGCAAATATTTTTAGTATCCATTCTTTCTGAGAGAGAGAGAGAGAGAGACAGACAGAGACAGAGAGGCAGACAACAGACAGGAAGGGAGTGAGATGAGAAGCATCAACTTGTAGTTTTGTCACTTTAGTTGTTCACTGATTGCTTCTCATCTGTGCTTTGACTGGGGCAGGCTCCAGCCGAGCCAGTGACTCCTTGCTCAAGCCAAAGACCATGGCATCATGTCGATGATCCCCTGCTCAAGCCGGCCGCCCAGCACTCAAGCTGGTGAGCCCGCTCTTAAGCCGGTGACCTCGGAGTTTTGAATCTGAGACCTCACAGTCCCGGGTCAACCCTCTAACCACTGCACCACCACTGGGCAGGTGGTATCCATATTTGAAATGAG
This sequence comes from Saccopteryx leptura, assembly GCF_036850995.1. Lineage (NCBI taxonomy): Eukaryota > Metazoa > Chordata > Mammalia > Chiroptera > Emballonuridae > Saccopteryx > Saccopteryx leptura. The sequence goes on from NC_089509.1 coordinate 112,718,131, forward strand.
CAAATAAGTGTAAATAAACACTCATTTTTTTTTTCTTTAGTGTTATTTTAATAAGAGCCAAGGAAAGCAAACAATACTCTTTGGCCCAAGATAAACTTACAGTTGGCAGTTTTGGAAAAGTTGATTCATTACTGTTAAGATAAAGTGAGAAAGCTTTTTTGGTGTTTGTACTTGCACAGAATATGGCTGTGGCTCAGCACTGTTCTACTGGCTTCAAGGAAGATTGTCTCTCTCTCTTTTTTGTTTGTCTTAGATTTGTTAAAGTACATTTATACTAAAGATACAGTCATCAGGAAATGATGTGCTATAAATGCTCTTCACAGCCTGTGAGCTGTTGGTCTTAAAATAATTAAGGTGAGTCTAAACCTGACAACCGAAGACCATTTGAAAAAAAGAAAGATAACCCACATTTCTTTTGCTTGTTAGTAAAATATGTTGCCAGAAATTTCTCTGGATTCCTTCTTGCATTCACCCCGGTCAGGCAGAGAAAAGGCCAGTCGGAACCCTAATTTGAGGACAGGTTTCTGTAGAGAGGTTCAGACTGAGTTGCTGGTGCTCAACAGGACAACCCGAAACACAACACTGTGACAAAGAGGACAAATGGTGCTCTGAGCCCCCATCTCCTTTCCATTCAGATGAACAGTTGCGTAGTTCCAGTAGAAGAAGAGCTCTCAGCCGGGCGTCATAGGAAACAAGAGGGCGAGAAGCTTCCGGATCTCAGGAAGGTGACATCCAGCTTGTGGAGATTAGCTGGGTATCAGACAGACCCCAGGGAGTCTTGATTTCTTTCACCCCCTCCTCCCTGTTCCCCTTCCCCCATCAAATCTCTTACCAAATGGAGCTCAAAAATTTACCTTGCATCTATCCATCACTCTCTTTCCTCACAACCACCATCCTGGTCCAAGACATAGAATCTTTCACCTGAACATAGGCCACGGCTACCAAGGGTCTCCCCAATTCCACTCTGGATCCATGTAGTAAGCTGAATAATGTCCCTCAAAGATATCAGGTCCTTTTCTTTAGAATATGTAAATATCACCTTATTTGGAAAAAAAGGTCTTTGTTGATGTGCAGGGGTAGCTTAGACACCCAAAGAGGAGGAAGCAATCTGATGACAGAGGCAGAGGTTCTAGGGATGCAGCCACAAGCCAAGGAATGCTTGCAGCCACCAGGAACGGTAAGAGGCAGCACCTGAATATTGGCCCAGTGATACTGATTTCCTTCTTCTGTCCTCCAGAACCACGAGAGAATCAGTTCCTGCTGTTCTAAGCCACTAAAGTTGTGATAATTTGGTATAGCATTCCCAGGAAACTAAGATAGCCTTTAATCCATTCTTCATATGGAAGTCAGAGTGAAATTTTAAAGGCGAAAATCAAACCATGCCAATTTTTTGCTTGGACCGCTGGGAAATCTGAATATGGACTGGCTTTTAGATGGTATTACAGAATTACTGTTAATTTTTAAAGATGTAGTAATGCTATTGTGGTTATGTGGTCTTGGGAGATGTGTGCTTGTCGGGAGCCGATCCACAAATGCTGGCTAACAAGGTCACAGCAGAAGAAGATCAAAAACTGCTGGTTGACAAAGTCACAGCAGAGAAGACCAATGGCTGCTGGTTGACAAAGTCACCGCAGAGGAAAGGCACAACGATACTTCCCCTTTTGACCTTTTTGAATTAATCTGGCCTTATATCCCCCCTTTCTGGGTGTGTGCTATCATTTATTGCACAGGGATAATAGTGCCGTGCTTTCCCTGTAGATTCGTAATAATTTCTTTGGAAATGAGACAGAGGGTGTGAGTTCCACAGAAAAGCCTATAAGTCCCTTGGCCTGGGCTCAGAGAAATAAGAGGCTGGCTATGATATCCCTCGTAAAGAGTTAAGTTTGTAGGAGAATTTCTTCTATTAATCATGTTAGAAAAAATAGATTGTGACTTATTAATAGGTAGGAAACAGTAACTATTCACAGAAGCACCTTTCAGCCTTCACTTAATTCATTACTTTACCTCTCTAGCCTTTTCATGTGGTAAAGAAACTTTCCTTTCTTCTTGCATACCTGACCTGCAGGTGGTGGAACACTCTGAGAAGAATAAAGTTAGAACTTAACTAGTGTATGAATATAGTAGATAAATAAAATTTGACTAGACAAGCCCTGGCTGGTTGGCTCAGTGGTAGAGCGTCGGCCTGGCGTGCAAGGGGTCCCGGGTTCGATTCCCGGCCAGGGCACACAGGAGAAATGCCCATCTGCTTCTCCACCCCTCTCCCTCTCCTTCCTCTCTGTCTCTCTCTTCCCCTCCCGCAGTGAGGCTCCATTGGAGCAAAGATGGCCCGGGCGCTGGGGATGGCTCCTTGGCCTCTGCCCCAGGCGCTAGAGTGGCTCTGGTCGCGACAGAGCGACGCCCTGGAGGGGCAGAGCATCGCCCCCTGGTGGGCAGAGCTTCGCCCCCTGGTGGGCGTGCCAGGTGGATCCCGGTCGGGCACATGCGGGAGTCTGTCTGACTGTCTCTCCCCGTTTCCAGCTTCGAAAAAATACAAAAAAAAAAAAAAAAAAAAATTGACTAGACAATAGAATCTTAGGTAAGGTAGAGTTATTAATCAGTACTGACCTTTTAGAAGTTTGTACCAATATTGTTATTGCTATTCAAGTTATTGTATAATTGTACTTTGAATGACTTACCACCTGATTTATAGCTTATAGAAATGAATTAACTGTTACCTAGAAATATGTAACCATAGTGAAACAAAAACAATGATTAATCAATGTATTCTGAATACCATGTGATTGTAACTTAGTGTGTGTGTATAAAAATAAAGCTAGACCAGCCGGACCAGGCAGTGGCACAGTGGATAGAGCGTCGGACTGGGATGCAGAGGACCCAGGTTCGAGACCCCAAGGTCACCAGCTTGAGCGTGGGCTCATCTGGTTTGAGCAAAAGCTCACCAGCTTGGACCCAAGGTCACTGGCTTGAGCAAGGGGTTACTCGGTCTGCTGAAGGACCGCGGTCAAGGCACATATGAGAAAGCAATCAATGAACAACTAAGATGTTGCAACTTGCAACGAAAAACTAATGATTGATGCTTCTCATCTGTTCGTTCCTGTCTGTCTGTCCCTGTCTATCCCTCTCTCTGACTCTCTCTGTCTCTGAAAATAAATAAATAAATAAATAAATAAATAAATAAATAAATAAAGCTAGACCAGCCATTGGGAGAGATGCCTGGCAGTAAATGCTAACGAGAGAATAAAGAGAAAAAAAAGAATTCGGCTCTCTCACTCGATTCGTGCTGATGCCGTCTCTTCCTGTGGGACCCCTGGATTCCCCCCGGGGCTGGACCCCGGCATGTGCTGAAGTATTTAGAAGTGAAGTGTCCTACAACTTACTTTTAAGCAGCTCATGAAAAAGATATATTTTTTGGAGGAGCCTGGTTGGGTGGTTCAAGCTCAGTCTGTCAGTCAGATGTTGCCTGGGGCTTCAGTCTTCCTGAAGGCTTTCCTATGGCTGGCAAACCACTTATGTGGCTGGCAAGTTGCTGCTAGCAAATTTTTTCCTCTGCACGTGAGCCTCATCATAAGACTGCTTGAGTGCCTTTACAACATGGCGGCTAGCTTCCCTAAAGCAGTTGCAAAGACGTTGCCATGTCTTTATGACCTACGCTTAGAAGTAATGCACCAGTCACCACTTCTGCATGCTTGTGCAAACCAGACCCAGTTCAGTGTGAGAGGGCTTATCCATGGTTATACATGGGTGTGAACATCAGGAGGTCAGGATTATTAGGATCCACTTTTTTTTTTTTTTTTTTACAGAGCCAGAGAGTCAGAGAGAGGGACAGACAGGGACAGACAGACAGGAACGGAAAGATGAGAAGCATCAATCATTAGTTTTTCATTGCGCATTGTGACACCTTAGTTGTTCATTGATTGCCCTCTCCTATGTGCCTTGACCGTGGGGCTACAGCAGACCGAGTAACCCCTTGCTCAAGCAGGTTGTTAGGTTATGAGGGCAGAGCCCTCATTAATGGATTTTGAGCTCCCTTGTGCTCTCCTGCCGTGTAAAGTTACAAAGAGGAACCAACCATTTATGAACCAGTCCTTACTAGATTCCAAATCTGCCAGAGACTTGATTTTGAACTTCTCAGCCTCCAGACTGTGAGAAATCAATTTTTGTTGTTTATAAGCCACCCAGCATTTTGTTACAGCAGGATTGAGGCATCCTCTCCCACCATCCATTCTAATGTAGCTGCCTAGTCCCTTGGTATGACTCCATCCCCGATTAATTCTCTACATAACAGTTATTTTACATATTTCTCACGTATTTTTTTTTTTTTTTCATTTTTCTGAAGCTGGAAACAGGGAGAGACAGTCAGACAGACTCCCGCATGCGCCCGACCGGGATCCACCCGGCACGCCCACCATGGGGCGACGCTCTGCCCACCAGGGGGCGATGCTCTGCCCATCCTGGGCGTCGCCATGTTGCGACCAGAGCCACTCTAGTGCCTGAGGCAGAGGCCACAGAGCCATCCCCAGCGCCCGGGCCATCTTTGCTCCAATGGAGCCCTGGCTGCGGGAGGGGAAGAGAGAGACAGAGAGGAAAGTGCAGCGGAGAGGTGGAGAAGCAAATGGGTGCTTCTCCTGTGTGCCCTGGCCGGGAATCGAACCCGGGTCCTCCGCATGCTAGGCCGACGCTCTACCGCTGAGCCAACCGGCCAGGGCTTTCTCACGTATTTGTTGGTGTATTTATTATTTATCTTTCCCACTTATTATATAAATTCTCTGGAAACTTTTTTATGTGGATTTTCTTTGGATCTCCAGTGTCTAAAATATTGCCTGGTCCACATACGGGAACTCAGTGACTATTTGGGGAATGACAATAAAGGAAAGGCACGAGTGTTCTAGCAGCAGATTTAAAGAGTGCCAGGGAAGCACAGAGCTGAGGGCACTTTCCAGTTTCGTAATCTTGACACTTTATCAGGTAATTGCTTCCTGGAGCTGTCATAGGGAATAGATTGATGAATGGCTCTTATGTGCTCTAACAAAACAATCTCCTGAGGGAGCCTAAAGACACACCAGTCTTCCTGCCAGCAATCAGCCATTGCTAGTTGCCACCCGTAAAGCCAGTAGCCCCGGCCACCATCATAGCCGCCTGGCCCATGCACGTTCACATTTGATTCAGACAGAGGGTAATGAAACAAAGGAGCCAAGAACTGGTGGGCCATTAGCTTTAATCCTAACTTGCATCCGGTGGGCAAGAAATACACACAGTGGGAAAACACTTCTCTTTCTATTCAGGGCTCCCAAAGCCACTGACTTATCCAAGTTTCCTAGAATCAAAGGTTTCTACCTCACCAGCCTTATTCACCTCTGTTCCCCATCTCCCTCTCTCTGCACAAACTCTGCACAAACTGGCTTCTCCCTCAGCACTCCGCCATCCTGGCTGCTTCTCCTCTCCTCCACATGGCCTTTCTCTGCTCTCCTCTAGCATGGGCTCCTCTGCCCCATATAGAAATCAAAACTTTTAATCCAATATACAAACAAGGGAGTCTCTGATACAAAGTCACTTATCTGAGGCATAATGGGATTCCTCATGAGAGTGCACCACCCCCCATCATGCAACAGTCAAAGGTGTGGGGAAAGGCTTAGTTTTGAAACCAAGCCTTAGGCTATAAGAATCCTGCCTGCTTACAGCCTGTCCCCCAAACCCAATGCAAACCCTAAGTGAGCAAACATATACACCATATTTGCAAAGTTATTTGACCCACACCACCAGAATTCTTTCTCTCTTTTTGAGATGGTCTAAAGTCCACCTCGGCTCTCCTGCTGTAAGGCACAGACCAGTATTCCCAACCACACTCTGTATTCATAACCCCCAACCTCCCTCCCCCACTGCCCTTCCCCCATAGCTCAAGGGCAGGATTAAGACCATTGCCTCTCAGAAGTTGCAAAGCAGGAATTTCTTACTCTTCAGCCCACAAATATGTCTGTATCATGGGAATGCCACCTGAGTTCCTAAACCTGGGGTGCTTCTGGAACGTCTACAGCAGGGGTCCCCAAACTTTTTACACAGGGGGCCAGTTCACTGTCCCTCAGACCATTGGAGGGCCGGACTATAAAAAAAAAACTATGAACAAATCCCTATGCACACTGCACGTATCTTATTTTAAAGTAAAAAAACGGGAACAAATATAACATTTAAAATAAAGAACAAGTAAATTTAAATCAACAAACTGACCAGTATTTCAATGGGAACTATGCTCCTCTCACTGACCACCAATGAAAGAGGTGCCCCTTCCGGAAGTGCGGTGGGGGCCGGATAAATGGCCTCAGGGGGCCGCATGTGGCCCGCGGGCCGTAGTTTGAGGACCCCTGGTCTACAGTCTGCCTATGGAACCCCATCTTCTCCGTGTCATCTTAGCCATATTTTGTCCCTGGGGTATTTACTGTTGCTCCAGCAGTCCACAAAGTGGAGACGTCCTCCTGTTGTCTTTGGCTAGATCCTGCCTCTGTTGCTCATGGTGGATGGCAGCGTTGGTTCTGGGGGACTGAAGAAGGAAATCAGTATCACTGGGAGCTTCTTATAACTGGAGACTCTGAGATCTCCTGCAGCAAAATCTGCATTTGAATTCAATCACCAGCCAATTCACATGAGCACGAAAGTGTGAGAAGCACCTGGTGTAAAACACACAGTGTCATTGTCTTCTACAGGCAGGTGCAAAGGAGCTATTTAGACTCTTGTATCTGCCAGTTGAGGGGCTGTTCCCAGGGGGAGTGAACTCTTCCCAGGATTGCCTGGTACAGGGAGTACAGCGGGCAGGTGTGCTTGGCAGCCCACGGGCAGTCCTCCAACAAAGAGAGGCAGGTGCTGGTTGCTGGGAGGGAAGGCATGCGACTAGGAGAAATGGCAGGAGATCAGAGGGAGTGTGGGCAGAGCCTGGATTCCACCTGCCATGCTTCTCACAGGAGCAGACTGGATCTAATTTTATGTCTCCTGATTGAACCCCCTACCGCTCAGGGTAGCCTCCTCCGAGAAGAAGGGGAACACTTCAGACATGCTCTCCACTAGCTGCCAGGTTGCCAGCCTTAAATCAAATGTCACCAGGCCGCAGGGACAGGGGTGACCATCTCAGCAAAGCGAATTTCTTTCTCAAAACGTAAGTAATCTGTTACTAGAAATTTTTACTAAGCTGGTGCTGTGTGAATATTCATAGGTACTTAATTGTGTTTTAGAAAATGGCAAGTGTAAGTTTTGAGGTAAATGTTCCTAGCTTTTCTTCCTTTTTTTTTTTTTTTTGAGGGAATCTCCCCAAATGACAAAACTAGGTATCAATAATAACGTGGTTAATTTTTTAAAAAAAATTGGATTTATTGAGTATAATTTACAGACTATAAAAAAATTACTCTTTGAACCATTTAGCTCTCTGAGTTTTTAACAGATATGTATAGTTGTAAAATCACCACCACAACCAAGACACAGAACAATTCCATCAAAACAAGAAAGTTCTCCTTCACCCACTCAGGCCTCTCCTTCCCTCATGCCAAACTCTTGGCAACCACTGAGCTGATTTCTGTCTGAACAGTTTTGGCTTTTCCAGAACATCGTATAAGTGGAATTACTCACGTGGTATTCTTTTGTGTCTGGCTTCTTTCACTTGGCATAATGCTTTTGTGATTTACCCATATTGTGCATGCCCATGGGTATTACTGTAGTGTAACTACTATTCCTTTATATGGCTGAATAGTAGTATTCTTGTTATGCATGTACCAAGATTTGTTTATTCATTCACCAAACACTGGGATGGGTCCACGTATTGGCTATCATGCTCAGTGCTGCTATGAACGTTGGCATGCAGGTTTTTGTGTGAATATATATTTTGGGTAAACACCTAGATGAGGAATGATAGGGTCATGTGGTAACTGAATAAACCTTGTAAGAAACTGCCAAACTGATATTCCAAACTGATAAAGCCATCCCACTGCCACCAGCAGTGCATGACAGTTCCAGTTGGTCTATATTCAGTGTGTCTGTAAAGTCATGGTGCACTTTTGACCAGTCACAGGAAAGCAACAAAAGATGATAGAAATGTGAAATCTACACCAAATAAAAGGAAAACCCTCCCAGTTTCTGTAGGATGATGTGGCCCCATGTGCGCATGCACAGATGATGACGTAACACTGTGTATACAGCAGAGCAGCCCACGGCCATGCCAGTCGAGATGTGGACGGTACAGAGGAAAGTTCAGTGTGTTCTGTGGCTCGCTAAATTCGAATCCATGACCAAAGTGCAACGTGAATATCGACGTGTTTATAATGAAGCGCCACCACATAGGAATAACATTACTCGGTGGGATAAGCAATTGAAGGAAACCGGCAGTTTGGTGGAGAAACCCCGTTCTGGTAGGCCATCAGTCAGTGACGAGTCTGTAGAGGCTATACGGGATAGCTACCTAAGGAGCCCTAAAAAATCTGTGCGTGAGCCCACATCGAACTGCACTGAATAGGTATGAAACTGGGAGAGTTTTCCTTTTACTTGGTGATTTCACATTTCTATCATCTTTTGTTGCTTTCCTGTGACCGGTCAAAAAGAGCACCATGACTTTACGGACACACTGTATTTGCTAGCACCTGGTGTCACTGTCTTTCTGCCATTTCAGACATTCTAATAGGTCTGTAGTAGTTGCTCATTGCAGTTTAATTCTTGTTTTCCTAATGGCTTGTGGTGTTGAGCATCTTCTCATGTGCTCATTGGCTTTTCCTCTATCTTTTTTGGTGGAGTGTTCAAGTCTTCTGTGATTTTTCTATGAGGATTCAATTGTTTTCTTATTATTGTGTTTTGAGAGTTCTTTTGTAGTCTGGTTACTTTTCTTTTTATCAGATCTATGTTTTGAAAAGATTTTCTCACAGTCTCTGGCTTGTCTTTTCATTTTCTTAATGTCTTTAAAGACCAGAAATTTTTCTTTTCTTTTCCTAATCTGCTTCTTTAAAATAAAATGAAGATGTCATCCATACATCACAAGTGCACCCTTTTAAGGTATACGATTCAACTGGTCTTAGTACACGCCCACATTGTGAAACTACCACCACTGTTGAGTTCCAGAATATGTATTCATCACCCCAAAGAGAAACCCCAGGCCCATTAGCACTCACTCCCCATTCTCCTCTCCCCGTAGGTCCTGGCAACCACTATAGCTTTGCCTACCTGGACATTTCATGTAAATGGAATTATATAATATGTGGCCTTTTGTCTCTGGCTTGTTCACTTAGCATGATGGTTCCAAGGCTCACACATGTTGTAGGCAGGTATCATTTCTGTCTATGGCTGAGTACTATTCCGTTGCATGGGTAGACCCCACTTTGTTTATCTCTTCATCAGTTGATAAACACTTGGCTTGTTTTTACTTTTTGGCTATTATGTATAATGCTGCTGTAATTTTTGTGTACAAATTTTTGTGTAGACATATATTCTAATTTCTCTTGGGCATATATCTTAGAATCAAAGTGCTAGGTCAGATAGTAACTCTTTAAAAAAAAAAGATTTCTCTTTAATTAAAAAACTAATTTAGTCTATATTTTAAATAGGAAAAGAGCGTCAGTGGAAATTCAGAAAAGGAAAAATACAATAAGCAAAGCCATGGTCAGTTGGCTTAGCAGGAGAGCATCGGCCCGGCATGTGGATGTCCCAGGTTCAATTCCCAGTCCGGGCATACAGGAGAAACACCCATCTGCTTCTCCACCCCTCCCCCTCTCGCTTCTCTCTCTCTCTCTCTCTCTTTTCCTCCTCCTAGCCATGGCTCGATTGGAGTGAGTTGGCCCTGGGCACTGAGGATGGCTCCATGGCCTCTGTTTCAGGTGCTTAAAAGTGGGTCTGTGGCCCTGGCCGGTTGGCTCAGTGGTAGAGCATCGGCCTGGCGTGCAGGAGTCCCGGGTTCGATTCCTGGCCAGGGCACACAGGAGAAGCGCCCATCTGCTTCTCCACCCCTCCCCCTCTCCTTCCTCTCTGTCTCTTTCCCTCCCGCAGCCAAGGCTCCATTGGAGCAAAGTTGGCCTGGGCGCTGAAGATGGCTCTGTGGCCTCTGCCTCAGGCACTAGAATGGCTCTGGTTGCAACAGAGCAATGCCCCAGATGGGCAGAGCATCGCCCCCTGGTGGGCATGCCAGGTGGATCCCGGTCGGGTGCATGTGGGAGTCTGTCTGACTGCCTCCCTATTTCCAACTTCAGAAAAATACAATAAATAAATAAATAAATAAATAAATAAATAAATAAATAAATAAATAAAATTTAAAAAAAGTGGGTCTGGTTGCAATGGAGCAATGGCCCCAGATAAACAGAGCACCACCCCCTAGTGGACTTGCTGGGTGGATCCTGGTGGGGCACATGGGGGAATCTGTCTCTGCCTCCCCTCCTCTCACTAAAATAAAAAAAAAATTTTTTTAAATACAATAAGCAAATAAATATATAAAAATAACATACTGCAAGCACTCTCTATGGCTTTTTAAAATGCAAATTAAACAACAATGGGACCTATTTATCACATAGACAGAGACTTTGTGTTGAACCTTTACAGGTGTTGAGGGTTCTGGGCTGGGATGAGGGAGGGAGTTTTTGGACACTCATTCTTTGTTGGTCGGAATATAATTGAAACAATCTTTTTAGAGGGCCTTTGGCAAAATAAATGAAAAACCAGTTTTTGAGGTTTTTTTATTTATTAATATTAGAGAAAGAGAAACATCGATGTGCTGTTTCCCCATGTATGCATTCACTGGTTGATTCTTGTATGTGCCCTGACTGGGGATCGAACCCACAACCTTGGCATATCAAGATGACACTAACCAACTAAGCTACCTGATGCAGGCTTGAATCAAAAACCTTTCAATTAGAACATAATCTGACACAGAAATTTTACATTAGAACTATATCCTAAGGAAATAAGTATGTTCTCTGATATTTAGGAGACTTGACACAGAATTGTTTATATAATATGAAAAATCCCAGAGACAATGTAAATGCCTCACATAGGGGGTTGGATAAGTACCGTAATTTAATGTTTGTCCATATAATGAACTACTCTGAAGCCATTGATAATTTCATAAGTGTATTTATCTTGAAAAGGAAGGATGGTTATGATGTATTTTTAAATAGAAAAATATAAACAATATATACATTTGTAAATAAAAGTAGCTACATGAGTCACCGAGGATGCATTTAGTGACAAATAATAAAAACCTCAACTTACCTAGTGTGCGGAGGACCTGGGTTCGATTCCCGGCCAGGGCACACAGGAGAAGCGCCCATTTGCTTCTCCACCCCTCCGCCGCACTTTCCTCTCTGTCTCTCTCTTCCCCTCCCACAGCTAAGGCTCCATTGGAGCAAAGATGGCCCGGGCGCTGGGGATGGCTCTGTGGCCTCTGCCTCAGGTGCTAGAGTGGCTCTGGTCGCAACATGGTGACGCCCAGGATGGGCAGAGCATCACCCCCTGGTGGGCAGAGCGTCGCCCCTGGTGGGCGTGCTGGGTGGATCCCGGTCGGGTGCATGCGGGAGTCTGTCTGACTGTCTCTCCCTGTTTCTGGCTTCAGAAAAATGAAAAAAAAAACAACAAAAAAAACCCCTCAACTTATACTGACTTCAGCAAGCAAATTTTTTGGTTCATATAGCTAGAAACTCCAAAAGTAAGACAGATTTTGGTGTTAATTTAATTTAGCAGTTCAGAAAGTTCTTTAGCAACTGAACTTCTTCTCATACTCTTTTTTTCTTTTGCCTTCTGAACCATCTGCTTTCACCTGAAAGGGGTTTGTCTTGTTGTGGCAAGATGGCCGCCAACAGCTCCCAGAGAAGCTATTGGTGTCCAAACCTAGAGAAGAAGGTCTCTCCCCAGCTTTTAGCGGGAATCCTTGGCTTCCCTCTGATTGGACCATCTTGATCATGTGCCTTTCCTGGCAGAGAAAGGAATGCTTTATATCAGTGGTCCCCAACCCCCGGGCCGTGGACCGGTACCGTTCCATGGGCCATTTGGTATCGGTCCGCAGAGAAAGAATAAATAACTTACATTATTTCAGTTTTATTTATATTTAAGTCTGAATGATGTTTTATTTTGAAAAAATGACCAGGTTCCCTCTGTTACATCCATCTAAGACTCACTCTTGATTGCTTGTCTCATAAATTTGACAATTATATTTAAAAATACCACAGTTTTTATGAGGTCGCATAATTTTATTTTGTGCATTTATCCATTCCACCCTAAAGGCCGGTCCGTGAAAATATTTTCTGACATTAAACCGGTCCGTGGCCCCAAAAAGGTTGGGGACCACTGCTTTATATTGCTTGAGTTAGGTCTGGCTTAGGTACTGATCCCTAGAATAAACATTGTGTCAAGGTTGTAAGATTATTGAAATTTTATTTAGCCAAATCAGGACATACTCAGAGCTGGGGATAAGATTCATCTCATTAATGTTCCCCAATGGTGTGGGGTGGGATGGATGTTGAGAGCTCATCCTGAGATCTACCTCCCCACATAAAAAAAGGCTGGAAGAATGTTCACCAGAGTGCCAACAATGGTTATGTTCAGGTGGTGGAATTACAGGGAGTTTTTCATTTTCTTTTTTCTGCTTATCGGCATTTTACATTTTTGACAACAAATACGTATTACTTGAATAACTTAAAAAAAGAAATGAAGGTTATAAATAAGAGGAAAGGTTGGCGTATAACACTTACACTTAGTAGCGCGAGGGATTAAAGCAGACAGGTTGGCCAACAGGAACTATGGGTTTTCAGAATGAAACCCACGGTGCCTCTGCAGAAGCTTCTAACTTCCTTTCTCTGTTATGAAACTGTGGTCATTTCTATAGGAGTAGTCTGAGATCTCTGAAGGCTAGTCTCACTTCAAACCACTGGTTGAGATTTTCCCCTTATTGCGGGGGGAGGGGAGGAGACTTTTTTGCTTTCTCTAGAGACACTTTTTCTTGTCACCTAAATGCCACAAAGTGGGTTGCCAACCCAGAAGGGTGCAGGGAGCAGGCATCTCTTTGTAGAAGGACCCCTGTGTGCAGAAAGCAGGCGCTGGCACTGAGGTTCCCCACTTCCTTCTTGGAGAGAAGGCGTTGGGTGTTCAGGAAGTGGACATTGCAAGGTCCCCGGCTCTCTCTGAAGTCTGGCAGTTTTATGCTGTGAACCACACAGAGTGACACCGGCTGCAGGCACCACTGAAGGGGCCCCGGGTCTGAAGGCTCAGGGTCCTGGGAGAATGTGGAATGGGGCACATCCGTTGACTCACTTCTGTTAGATGCTGGATGTTGGGGGCTCTCCCTAGGATTCACGAAGAAACTCCTGCAGGCCCTTCCACAACTTTTTTCCCCAGGAAACAGAATTCATATTTCTCCGTTGACAGGAAAGACCTCCATGGGGAAAGCAAGGTAAGAATTTTCCATGTCAGTCTAGACATCTCATTGCTCACTTTTATTTCTGCATGAAATTGATTCTCAGCACTGCAATTTCAGAAAATTTGATTTTATCTGATCGTGCCCTCTGGCACTATTCCGTAGTGGTGGTGAGCAATAAGCTGGCATTGCTGTTTCATAATGAAAGCTATATTTACCAAAAAAGACCGAAATGCCCCAGTCTGAGCGGTCAGGGCACCCTGTCTCAGTAAGAAAATACACAACGTGGGAGAGGAAATGAGGCCGGCAGGTGGATGTTGGATGGTCTTAAGGAGCCAGCCCGTGTGTCTACTGGGAATGTTACCCACACTCCGCCTGAATGTAAACCTCACTCAAGTGTGGACTCGCTTTCTTTGTTTGCTGTCATGTCCACAGCATCCAGAGCAGTAGGAGGTACTCAACACACATTTTATAAATGAATGGCTGGGAGGCCAGCTAGCAAGGTGGATGCATTTGTATTTTCTCGAGTCATCGTCCCCTGAGAAACTTTCCTTGACCGTTCTAGGAATATTAGACTCCCTTCTCTGAGTTTCCATAGAACTTAACAATTAACTCATAGTATTGAAACTAGACTGCTCACAAAAATTAGGGGATATTTTATCTCTTCATACTCATTTGGTAATATCCCCTAAGTTTCGTGAGCAGTGTATTTGCCTGTCTATCTTCCCTAAAAGACGGTGAGCTCCACAAACATAGGGATTCTGCCTTATTTTTCCACTTAATTAACTAGAGACATTTCACAGTGCTCTGGCACATAGTAGATACTCATTGTGTAAAATAATAATCCTGTGGCAACCGCATCCATATCTCTCAGCTAACGGGATCTACTTGTCCAGTGGATCAGGATATTACATTTCGTCTTCAATGTTGGTGATGTACCATTAACTTCTTACTCTTTGCTTTTCACTGCTTCCAAGGGAACAAGCATCCTTCTATTTTCATCTGTTATTTTAATATCTCTCCGTTGAACCTGCAACTGTGAATAGTTTCCATGGATTACATTTCCAGGATCAAATTAGTTATTATACAAGGAGGCACCTTACTTAGTCTCATCAGTCAACCATCTCCAAGTCTTGGTTGGGGATGTATTATTTCTGGGAGGGCCACCTAGACACAGCACATCCCTCTGAGGTTATGTGGTTTCTTACAGCCCTGGTCATGAAAACGGAAGTCTCCAGCCTGGTCCCCACTCGCTCTGGCTTGTCTCTTTTACCGACCGTGCTCTGCTGTCCAGGGACGGCACTTCCTTCAGCAGGTGCCCTGGCCTTCTGAGCAGGCTGTATGTATGTATATTTCCTTGGGGGTCCAGGTTTGGCCTGGTACCCTTCTGCCAAATCTGAAAGAGAAAATGGCCTCACCAGGCCCCCAGTCCTGGGTCATCCAGAAATAATATTCAATGTTGTAAGACCGGGAATTCAGGCAGCCAAGATACAGACTCAGTGGCAAACACACATTTTAGAGCAGGGCATGCTAGGACTCGGAAAGAAGGTAGATACTCAAGTTATATAAAACTGGCAATAACCAGGAAATAGTGAGGCAAGCCTCTTTCTTTGGCAGGGTGTGCTACAGCCAAGAATTTTATATTCTCTTTCATTTTGTGTGGGTTGACCCAACGGATGTGGACGATTTGAATGCCATAGGAGGTGGTGACAAGGAAGTTCTACTGGAAGGTTCTTTGAGTGCTGGAGCAAGGCTCAGCAGACCAGAGTGACACCGCCATGCATTTGTTGGGGACTCGTCACTGGGATTCGTAGGTCTCAGCCTCATTGAAGGCCTACCCGCACCTCCCAGGAGCTGTGATGCTGCACTTGTGCCGCCATCCGGCTCCGTCCAGTGGTGTTGGACACTGAGAATCCCTGTGCTGACTGCTCATTTGATCTTTGATGGTGGAGTCCAGGGATCGGGAACCTATGGCTCGTAGACAAATCTTTAATAATAATAAAAAAATAATGTTTTTTTAAATTTTTATTTATTTATTCATTTTTAGAGAGGAGAGAGAGAGGGAGAGAGAGAGACAGAGAGAGAGAGAGAGAAGGGGGGGAGGAGCTGGAAGCATCAACTCCCATATGTGCCTTGACCAGGCAAGCCCAGGGTTTCCAACCGGCAACCTTAGCATTTCCAGGTCAACGCTTTATCCACTGCGCCACCAACACCAAATTTGGGACAACACCAAATTTTTATTGGATAATGCGTAAGATACATGGGTCGTTGTATGGCTCTCATGGAATTACATTTTAAAATATGTGGCGTTCATGGCTCTCTCAGCCAAAAAGGTTCCCGACCCCTGGCATAGTCTGTCTGCATCCTGATGGCATTGAGAACATTTTAGTCTTTTGAATCAAACCCCAACATTGGCCAGTGTCTTAATCTAGCTAGTTGTCCCCTTCAAATACGTGTTTCCTTTAAATTAAATAAATAAAATTTTTTGGTCTGTTTTCCTTCTTCAGGCATTATCTATAATTTTCCTTTATCAGATTGGCTTCAATTTCCTAACCACAGCACCAGTTTCCTTTTTCTTTCTTGCACAGCTGTGGTTTTCTGGAGGGCTTCTTTACCCTCCTGGGTGCTTCTCAAACAACTGTGCTGAACTATCTGGTGTCCTTGCTTTTCCCAGGAAGCTTCTGCTAGCCCCATGTCAGCACTGTCTGGGACCCAGCCCGGCGCTGCCCGCTCTGGTTTTCCGTGCAAGAGAAAGAATAAGACTTTCCCCAGAGCCTCTTCTTGGAAAGAAAAGGAAGGAATTCACCTTTCTCTAAGAAAAGGTTTGTGGTCTTTTCTTTTTTTTTTTTGTATTTTTCTGAAGCTGGAAACGGGGAGAGCCAGACAGACTCCCACATGCGCCCGACCGGGATCCACCCGGCACGCCCACCAGGGGCGACGCTCTGCCCACCAGGGGGCGATGCTCTGCCCCTCCTGGACGTCGCTCTGCCGCGACCAGAGCCACTCTAGCACCTGGGGCAGAGGCCAAGGAGCCATCCCCAGCGCCCGGGCCATCTTTGCTCCAATGGAGCCTTGGCTGCGTGAGGGGAAGAGAGAGACAGAAAGGAAGGAGGGGTGGGGGGTGTGGAGAAGCAAATGGGCGCTTCTCCTGTGTGCCCTGGCCGGGAATCGAACCTGGGTCTCCCGCATGCCAGGCCAATGCTCTACCGCTGAGCCAACCGGCCAGGGCCGGTTTGTGGTCTTAATACATTTTCTCCAATTCAAAATATGTGAGCTCGAGCTCTGTTGTTGCCGTCCCTCTCACGAAGGGTACCCGCGTGGGTTCCTCGCCCACTTCCGAATCAATAAGGCACATTTCCTGAGGACAGAGGCGGTATCTCCCCCATCTCTGCAGGCCTTCCATTTAGCACAGTGCCCGACACGCATGGGCAGTCACACCATCTATGTTTATTGAGTGAATGAATGAATGAGTATAAATGAAGAAATTGGGATGGATATTAGCATGAATTTTAAAATTCTGATAAAAAAATTTTGGAACATTCAATAGTGTTTTAATGGTAATGTAGCTGGGGTTTTCAAAGTTAATTTTCTTTGTCACCATTAGTTAGGATGTCAAGTCTTTTTGAAAAATATGAAATACAGTTACAAATAATCTTTGCCAAAATAGCATTTAGTGACAATAATATATTTTCTATTTGTGAATAAGTCCATTAAATAAAAAAGGTAAATATAATGGCCATATTTACTGATAATCACAAGAAAAAATATTGAAACGTTTTTTTTTATAAATGTGATTTAAAATTCTATGCCCATTCTAAAAAACAAAAATAAATAATACTGAAATTTACCAAGAACTATAATAGTAGACTTTTCTATGAAAAGATGCAAATCTATCCAAATAAGAATAGAGAATTTGCTGTGATAGATGGGCTTATGTCGCTGCCAAAGGAACTTTATAAATAAATATATAGGCTCTGACAATTGAGAGAAATCAATTTTGTAGTTAAGTAAAAGTTCAAGTTAATAATTATGTGTTAAGTAAAAATCCTCAGAGCAGGCAAAAGGTTAAGGCATTCCATGAATTTTCACTTTCAATGATAAGATTTACTTAAAATCATATAGTTTTCCAGTCCAGAAAGTTTGCTTTGCAGGACATGTATAAGGTGAACGGTGCAAAGATGCCAAATAAAGACGGGCATTTAACCAAGTGATATAGATTGTACATAGGTTTTGAATTAAAAGGAGTTCTTTTTCTTTTCTTTTTTTCTGGCAGAGACAGTGTAAGGCCAGGAGCTGCCATCGTGGCCATTCACATGCAGGTTCGCATTGGATTCGGACAGTTGGTAAAGAAACAGCGGAGCCAAAAACTGATGGGCCATAGTCTTTAATTCTAGCTTGCACCCGGCGGGCAAGTAAAAATACACACTGGGCTCCAAAACCCAGTCACATTCAGTGCTCACAAAGCCACTGACTTATCCGAGTTTCCTAGAATCAAAGGTTTCTAGCTCACCAGACTTAATCACCTCTGTTTCCCATCTCCTTCCTTATCCCAGATACAAACTCTGTACAAACTGGCATCTCACTCAGCACTCCGCCATCTTGGCTGCTTCTCCTGGCCTACTCCACGTGGCCTTTCTCCCACTGCTGGCTCTACTCTCTCTGCTCTCTCATGCTAATCTCAGGAACCAAGCCCCTATTTTATAGTGTAGCTTCACAACCTCTAATCCAATATACAAAATAGGAAAGTCTCTACTACAAAGTCACTTCTCTGAGGCATGATTGGATTGTACCGCCCCACAGCAAACCAGGTGGGAAAGGCTTAATCCCAAAACCAAGCCTCAGGCTACAACGATTCTCAACACACATTAATATCACCTGGTCAACGGCCTCTTTAACAAAGTGAGCATAATACATTTTATCTGCCCAACAGACAGAGAGACAGACAGATAGGGACAGACAAACAGAAAGGGAGAGAGAAGAGAAACATCAATTCTTCATTGCGCTCATTAGTTGTTCACTGATTGATTTCTCATATGTGCCTTGACTGGGGGGCTACAGCAGAGCGAGTGACCCCTTGCTCGAGCCAGCAACCTTGCACTCAAGCTGGTGAGCTTTGCTCAAACCAGATGAGCCTGTGCTCAAGCTGGCGACCTCGGGGTTTTGAATCTGGGTCTTCCGCATCCCAGTCCGACGCTCTATACACTGCGCCACTGCCCAGTCAGGCAGGAGTTCTTTTTCTTTAGTGAAACAAATCACAGCATATAAAAAGGTGAATAAGAATAGCTAAAATTGAATTGCACCTTAATTGGGGGAAATAGAATGAAATCTCACAGAAGTTAATAATAAGCCTCAATGCTGAATCAGAAAGAAAAAGCTCCAAAGCACTTCTTGGAATCTGCTGATTTCTCCTTTGCCAAGATTGTGCTGATGATTAAGCTCTTGGTTTACAGCAAGAGCTGGACATGGTCTGCTGAGACACAAAAGGGTGTGACTCATTTCGGATGAGGCGGTGTGAAGCTAGTTGCCAGGGCCACCATCACAGCCACCTGGCCCATGCAGGTTCGCACTGGATTCAGACAGAGCCAAAAACTGGTGGGCCATCATCTTTAATCCTAGCTTGCACCCGCAGGCAAGTAAAAACACACACTGGGCTCCATGCATTCAGTGCTCACAAAGCTACTGACTTATCCGAGTTTCCTAGAATCAAAGGTTTCTAGCTCACCAGACTTATTCACCTCTGTTCTCCATCTCCTTCCTTCGCTCTGCACAAACTCTGCAAAAACTGGCTTTTCCTTCAGCACTCTACCATCTTGGCTGCTTCTCCTGGTCTCCTCCACATGGCCTTTCTCTGCTCTCCTCTCTAATGCTAATCTCAGGAACCAAGAGAGCAAGCTTCCATTCTGCCCCCATTTTATAATGTAGAAATCAAAACCTTTAATCCAATATATAAAATAGGGAAGTCTCTAACACAAAGTCACTTACCTGAGGCATGATAGGATTGCACCACCCCACATCAAAAAGGGTGGGAAAGGCTTAGTCCTAAAACCAAGCCCCAGGCTACAAGGATCCTGCCTGCCCACAGCCCACCCCCAACACACATTAATATCACCTGGGTGATGGGCTTCCATGTGGGCAGCGACATCTTTAACAAAGTGAGCATAATATATTTTATCTGCCCAACAGGTGGCTGTCTGAATTGTCCAATGGAAGTAAACCATTGACTATGGGGTAGAGAACTGCTTACTAACAAAACACAGAACTCATCATTGGGCTGCAAGGTAGTCTTTGGTAAGCTTTAATAGCATTCAAGTCATACGCAAGGAAAATACAGTTTCACTAGCTTAATGATGCAGTCATGCGTCATTAAAATAGCGTCAGCATATTTCAGAAGTACATGCTACAAGATGAACTCTTGTTGGAGAAAAACCAACAGACTAAAGAAAAAAAAAAAAAAAACAGAAACAAAAAAACAACCTCTCAGATTGTGGGGAATAGGACTGGCAATGAATCATTTTCTCAGAAGCAGAATGATGGCTGTTTGTTCTTTGTGGTTTATAGACATCATATTGACCCCTGGCATCTAGAGAGAGAGAAAGGGAGAAAGACCATCTGTTTACTGCCTGCTAGGTAATTGTGAGAAGTTTCAGGAATGTGTAAGCTCCATGAAGTCAGAGACTTGCTGTGTGTTGGTTATGTGATAAGGTGCCAAAGAACTGTAAAAGTTAGTATTGGCAACGCCATTTTAAAGAGGAAAAGTCAGGCTTCTAACCCCCTCTTTCCTGTGGAGAATGGAGGAAGAAGAATGTGGGAGCTTCCTGGCTTACAAGGACAACTGGGACATCTAGTCATAGTTTAACTATGTTCTCTGGAAGGATAAAGGTTATCTAAAAACTTCCTCTTGCCTTTCTTTAAGATCCTTAGAAGACAATGTTTACATATCCTACACCGATTCTGGCTCTTCCTCCCCTCCTGGAGCCCTGAGAGTGACGTATACCTCTAGACAAAGGGATCACGAGCCCACTCCCCCTTGCTTGAAAAACCTGCATTCTGTAACATTTTATATGCTTTCTAATAATCATCCCTCTTGAAATCCTTATATGTATAAAAATTTGCAAACTAAACAAGCGGGGACTAGCTTATTAGGTTTTCAAGGTGTTGGTCAAATAAGTTTGTAAATATGATATATATGTTTGCTCGCTTATAGTTTGTATTGGGTGTGGGGGACAGGCCGTAATGTAAACAGGCCAGGTCGTTATAGCCTAAGGCTTAGTTTTAAGACTAAGCTTTTCCAACACCTTTGACTGATTGCATGATGTGGATGCTGCACTCTCATGAGGAATCCTCAGATAAGTGACTTTGTATCAGACTTCCTTGTTTGTATATTGGATTAAAGGTTTTGGTTTCTACACTATAAAGTGGAGCAGACCGGGAGCTTGCTCTCTCTCAGTTCCTGCTATCACCATTGCAGGGGCCTCCCTGATCCCTTGCCCTTCTTGGGAAAAGCAGGTTTTCTGCTTTTCCCTGGTCTTCTTTTGTGTCTTGCTTGTCTTGGTGAGACACCAATAAACAGAATGGCCCACCATCCTCCAACTCCGCCATTTCTTTACCATCTGCCCGAATCCAATGGGAACCTGCATGTGAATGGCCACGATGGCGGCTCCTGGCCTTACACAAGGGTATTTTCATTTGGCGTCTCTCCTTATCCTAAGCTAACCATTTTGCTGTGGCAACAGGGATGGGGGGTAGACACTAGAAGATTTAGGAATGTCTTTGATATGTAAAAAAACATTTATTACTACTGTGTTGATAATGTAAAATGATATTTGTCACTATTGTGTTATCTCATAGTTAATACGTAGGTATGTTTTTTGCTTTTAATAAATCCTATAGATGAATGTTGTAAGTTTGTTAGTAATTAACCGTTGTGTCATGCTCCCTCTCCTTTACCCCCCAACCTGTATGTGATCAAGTCTATATAACTAGCCTCAGAGCTATATTTGAGGCTGCACGATTTGGGTTAGCTATACCCCGTGTAAGTCATATATAGCCAGCTTATTAATAAATCTCCTTGTTGGGCAGATAAAATATATTATGCTCACTTTGTTAAAGATGGCACTGCCCATGGGGAAGCCCATCGCCCAGGTGATGGTATTGGTTGCCCTTCTTTTTGGGATGGGCGTGATTATATTAATATGTGTTGGGGACAGGCTGTGGGCAGGCAGGATCCTTGTATCCTGGGGCTTGGTTTTAGGACTAAGTCTTTCCCACCCTTTTTTAAAAAAAATATTTTATTTATTGATTTTTAGAGAGAGGGGAGAGAGAGAGAGAGAGAAGGGAGAGGAGCAGGAAGCATCAACTCCCATATGTGCCTTGACCAGGCAAGCCCAAGGTTTCAAACCAGCAACCTTAGTGTTCCAGGTCGACGCTTTATCCCACTGCGCCACCACAGGTCAGGCCCCACCCTTTTTGATGTAGGGTGGTACACTCTCATGAGGAATCCCATTATGCCTCAGATAAGTGACTTTGTATCAGAGACTTTCTTGTTTATATATTGGATTAAAGGTTTTGGTTTCTACACTATAAAGTGGGGCAGACTGAAAGCTTGCTCTCTCTCTGCTCCTGGGATTAGCTTTAGAGGGGAGAGCAGAGAAAGGCCACGTGGAGGAGGCCAGGAGAAGCAGCCAAGATGGTGGAGTGCTGAGGGAGAGGCCAGTCTGTGCAGTTTATGCAGGGAGAAGGAAGGAGATAGGGAACAGAGGTGATTAAGTCTGGTGAGCTAGAAACCTTTGATTCTAGGAAACTCGGATAAGTAAGTAGCTTTGTGAGCACTGAATGTATGGGTTTTGGAGCCCAGTGTGTGTTTTTACTTGCCTGCCGGGTGCAAGCTAGGATTAAAGGTAATGGCCCACCAGTTTTTGGCTCCGTTGTTTCTTTACCATCTGTCCAAATCCAATGCGAACCTGCATGGGCCAGGCAGTTGTGATGGTGGCCATGGATACTGGCCATACACTCCTCCTAAAATTTCTTCTGTATCCTGCCTCGGTGTCTCTACGTAACCCGCGGAATTAAGGTAATGTACTTTATAACAGTTACTGTGTACCCCCAGCACTTAGATCCATGCTGGGACACACAGGTAGCTAGAATTTACTAAATGTCCATCTTTGCCACTTTCGTTTCTTGGTTAGTCCCATGTCAATGCAGAGAGCTCCATCCAGGTAGAACTGAATGACTGTCTTGTTTTAATCAAGGTAACATAATTTCATATAAATTTATTATTTAAGTTTCTAAGATTCATGAATAATGTCATGTTACATATGACACCATTATAATTAGTCTGGCACAGCCTTTTTCTAAAATTCTGGGAGGACTCCTATGCCTCACGTCTGTCTGCAGACAGGACAGTGAAATGTGTCATGAACTTGTGTCCTCTTTGTTTACAGATATCATTGTTACTGCATTAAGTTGGATCATACACTACACACCATTATCTAACTGTTAAAATGAGAAGAGCTTCATCATTATTCTTTTTTATTTATTTTAAGATTTTATTTATTGATTTTAGAGAGGAGAGAGAAAAGGAAGAGGGGAGGAACAGGAAGCATCAACTCATAGTAGCTGCTTCCTATATGTACCTTGACCGGGCAAGCCCAGGGTTTCAAACCGGCAACCTCAGTGTCCCAGGTTGATGCTCTACCCACTGCGCCATCACAGGTCAGGCACTTCATCCCTATTCTTATGAGCTACCTTCTTTCCAATGCTTTCTTCTTATATATATATTCCTGTTCTAGGTTTGTGAATTTGTTTTACCTTGTCCATGCCCGTGGGCAGCCTGGTGTTTGACAGGCTTTCAGTAAAGATGTGTGTATGTTGCTTTTTAGGGAGTGTTTTTAAGAATTAAGTAGTTTAGAAAAGCACTATTTTATTAAAGCAAAACAGTGGGTCTTTAATGAATCTTGTGAGTATTTATAAGAATGACTGTAGATCAAAATTTTGTTCAGAAAAAGATGGAAGACAAAGCTGGAGAATTTCCCTTTTTTATTTATTTTTATTTTTTATTTTTATTAATTTTAACAGAGTGAAATACATAAATTAGAAAAAACTAAGAACTATATGAATCCATACATAGATGGGACATAAAAATGAGACTCAGAGACCTGGACAAGAATGTGAGAATTTCCCTTCTTATTAAAAAGGCAGGTTGACGCTCAGAGTTACTAACTGCCCGGCAAAGCGCTCATTAAACGTGTGTGTATTTTTCTGTCTTCACACGTCAACAGGATATACCTACAGGGGCTTTGTAATTTCACCCCGCTCTGTGCGTCATCTCTGAGAGCTGTTTCCAGATGGTTCACACTCATGGCTAATATTTAGTAAGTGCTTATTCTCTAGGTCAAGTGCCTGGTGCTCAGTAAACACCAGTTCCCTCCCTTCCTTCCTTCCCCTTCGAAGAGAATAACAGGGGAGATCTCTTAAGCTTCACGGAAGTACAACCACATTAGAGCAAAGAGAAAGACACGTTTAAAGAGAAGGGAGCATATTTATTGTGGGAGAGAAGGTCTTATCATTCAGAGAGGGTTTTAAGAGCCATTCTAGAAATGTCTGCTTCTGCTCATTGGCCTCTGCAAGCAGCTACTGAGCACTGGAAATCATTTCTGAAGTTTGTTCTCAGCCATGAATACTTCCCGACAGGGCAAGTCAGACACCGGCCCTAATGGCAGCAGTCATTGCCTGAGTATGAGCACCCAGGGAGGAAAGGTCTCCCCTCCTCAGAGACCAGGGAGCTTTCCTTTTGCAGAAATTCCTAGGAATAGGTCCTGGGTGGGAAAGGGGGGAGTTGAGCTAAACCCATTTCTAGGTAGTCATTCTCCGCTACCTAGAAATGAGGGGGTCACTAGCCACTGCTTTTCCCTGCTGTGTCAGTGTGCTGGGGCTGCCATAACAAAACAGCACAGACTGGGTGGTTTACACCAGAGGGATTGGAGTCTGGAAGTCCAAGGTCAAGGTGCTGGCAGGGTGGGCTTCCTCTGAGGCCTTTCTCCTTGGCTTTCTCGTAGGTAATCTTCCTTTTGCTACTTCTCTGTATGGTCTTGTGTCTGTGCACATGTCTCTTGGGTCTCTCTTGCTCTCTCTGTATGTCTTATAAGGGCACCAGTCAGACTGGACTAAGGTCCCCTTCTGATGGTCTCATTGTACTTTAACCGCCTCTTTAAAGGCCTTATCTCCAAACCTGGTCACATTCGAAGGTTCCGGGGGTGAGGGCCTCAATACTGTATATGAATTTAGTGGGAACACAACCCAGACCATAACACCCACTCAGTCTTCTCTTTCTTTCTCCCTCTCTACAGGAATTGAACCCACACACTTCCATATGGTAGTTAGGAAAAAAACCTCAACAGACAACAAAACAAAATGTCAGCTCAGAAATCTGAAGAGCTGGGTTTGCAGCCAGACTTCACTGTTACCCAGCAACCCCTGAGAGGAAGCGTGGGGAGCCCTTCACAGTCTTTACATAGTGACCTTCACTGATCTGGGCGCCTGGCCCAAGGGTGTAGAGAGCGGGCCCTGGGCTCAGACTGCCTGGTCCAAATTCCAGCATCCCTGTCATGAGCTAATTGACTCTGACCGAGTTACTTCCTTCTTTGTGTCCCTCGGTTTTCTCTTCTGAAAAGTGGGAATAATGACAGTGCCTACGTTATAGGCTCGGTGTGTGGGCTAAAAAGGTCAGCACCCCCACCCGGAGCCATCTCAGTGAGCAGTGAACACGTGCCATCTACTATTATACGTCGTGTGTGTCATATTTCATCTCTATGTATGCTCTCTCCTGGGTCCTCCACTTTCATTAGTATGCATCTCGCACTCCTTTGGTTTCCTTCTGAAGTGGGGTGCCTGTTCAGGAATGGCTACTGTGTGAACAGTCAGAGGTGAGAGGAGTGGGAAACCCCACAGCTCAGCACCCCGGTCTCATGGTGAGGCCAAGGCAGCCGCCGCCCCTGCACAAGCGGGATCTGCCTCTGTCCCCAAATGGCCTGGCCAAGAGGGCACAGGGTGGAGAAAGATTGGGCTTCTACACGTTCATCAGCAAAGCGCCGTCCTGCGGCCAAGCCGCTGCCACCACCTTTGGATATGGACGTGGGGATAAACCCAGACCAAGCACAGAGAAAGAGCAAAGGCTAGTTATTCAGAGCTCGCTATAGCAGGGAGGCAGCTGCCGCTGCTTAGATCTCGGTGGAGACTCCCAGGCACGCAGAGGAGCCGGAAGGCTTTCTGGTGGGAAAGGGAAGGGCCCAGATTTTGCTGTCTGATGGCTGTGGTCCCAGGGAAGCTCCGGGTGGCTGCCTAGAAGTGGGTGTCCTATTGACTGGGTAGGAGTACATATTTGGCTTTCTCTGGTTGGTCCTTAGTTGGAAGCAGGGACAAAAATTAGGGACAAGACCCAGATGCTCTACTGATCTTGTATGTCCCCAGGCCAGGCCTTCCCACACATCTGCTTCCTTGTCGGGGTTTTTGCAGGGAGGAGTTAGTGGCTGATCTGTCAGGGCGGCTGTGGAGATGATGTAATTCTTTCCTGAAGTCTCTTGGCACCAGGGTTTGATTTCAAAGCTGAAGCCGAAGTAACATTCTGGGCTAGAAGGAAACAGGTATTCCCCCAGTTTAGAATTTCAGAAGAAGAAAAAGGGAAGAACTGTCTTTAAGTGGAGAGACTATGAATAGATGAGGGCTGGGTAGCCATGAGCTCCCGATGTGCAAACATACCTCTGAGAACGGATTGAAGTTGGGAGGTCGGGAGATCCTCTCTGGCTGCTTCTCCTGAATACAGTACTGATCTTCCTGAGGGCTTGGAATTAGATGAAAGGCGGAGACACTGGCCCACGCTGAGGTTGCAGATCCGCAGGCTCCTGGAGATTGCGTGTGTACAGAAAGTATTCTGAGCAACCGCTCTGGTAGCCACGTCTTCACTGCGCCGTTCCTCCTGGTCCAGCTGCCTGCCCCGCAGACCTCCTGGCAGGTGCCACTCAGCAAGCGAGAGCGGGCATTTCATGCTGGCTCTTCACCTGGGACACGTGCTGCTCCTCAGTTTAATCAGACAGAGCCTATACAGTAAATTTTAAGCCTTGGAGTGATATCAAAGTCCTCCAAATCTGGTCCTGGTCTCCATCTGTCCTTAGTCCCTTAAACAAGCCATCACTCCACCCAAACCGATCTGTTCACTGTCCCCCGAACATACTGGGGGTGGTCACACCTCGGCTCCTGTGGAGTTCTGTGGCTTGGAGTCTGGATTTCCCCTCTCCCCTCCTCTCCTCTCCCTTTCTCCTGCTTTGCTCTAGTTTTCATCTGAGAGTCACGTCTTACCTCCTCCAAGGGTCTTTCTCTCTCACTACCCCAGGGACCTCTCCGTTTCAAAACCCCCACTCCCATCGCATGCCCAGCTTTCTTAGGCATTTGGTGAATGAGTAAAACCGGATGTGATGTTTTTGGTTATTATTATGTAAGTACATTGTATGCTGCATCTTCCACTGGACAGGAAGCTTCTGTGTGACAATAACTGTGTGGGGTTTTTTTTTGTGTGTGACAGAGACAGAGAGAGACAGACAGGAAGGGAGAGAGATGAGAAGCATCAATTTTCCATTATGGCACCTTAGTTGTTCATTGATTGCTTTCTCTTATGTGCCTTGACAGGGGGGGTGATGGGGGCTACAGCAGACCGAGTGACCCCTTGCTCAAGGCAGCAACCTTGGGTCCAAGATGGTGAGCCTTGCTCAAATCAGATGAGTCCATGCTCAAGCTGGTGACCTTGGGGTTTCGAACCTGGGCCCCCGGCGTCCCAGTCCGACACCCTATCCACTGTGCCACCACCTGGTCAGGCTGACAATGACTGTGTTTTACCACCTTGAACCTTCCTGTTGAGGATGACCTGTTGTATGTTTCAGTGCTTGATGAAGATTGGTTGAGTAAAATGATGAACAAGGTGTCACATTGATTAGTGTGTTAAACATACCGGAGAACTAAACTGTTGCTTGAAAACAACTTCAGGTCTGGAGGAAGGGCAGTGGGTGGTGCCGCCTGTGTTACAGCTGCAGCTGCAGTGGTTCCGGGGAAAAGAACAGCTTTTAGAATTTTATTCTAAAGGAAGCATAATGCCGTTCGCTCATGTTCAGGGTAGGGTTTCAAGTCTTAGTACTCAGATAGGCCAAGCCCAGCTCATTGCTATCTGGGAGGACTAGACAGGTGTGTGTGTGTGTGTGTGTGTGTTGGAGGGGCAGGTGGCCCCTCCAGGTGCAGGAAAGTCATGCCAAGCAGGAATCCAGCTGGAATGCTACAGCCGATCACTGAAATTCTAGGCAGAATGGTGGGTGGGGAGCAAGAATAATGGGGAATACAGCCCAAGAGCTGGGCCGGACTGGAGGACAGGCGCGGGTGTCACTGGGAGACCCACGTAATACAGCAGGGAGGCCTCCACCACTGTGGAGCCTGCCAGCGGCAACCACCCTGAGTCTGGGGCTCAGAGGCTGAGTCTCGGGTCCTGACAGGGGGCCTGGCAGGGTAAGGCAGGCCCCATCCTAGAGAGCCTGGGCCTCTATTCATGGTCCAACATGGGGCTAAGATAAAGATGTTCTGCGGCAGACCATTTAGGGTGGGGCCAATCTTGTTCTCAGAATAAGGTGAAAACCCGGAACTCCAGGCCCAAGTTAAGAGTTAGGCTCTGAGGAGGTGCGTGAGGATGTGAGGGCGACTCTGTAGATACAGAGAGAAAGGACGTGGAGGGTGGTGACGTCGCCTGACTGTGATGTAAGGGCCAGAGAAGTGTGGCGATTTCAGTATCCTGTCACCTTTCTTGTTAGTAGCAGAGCTAGGCTCAGAGCCCGGTTCATGTGATGCCCCCAGTCCAGGGGTAGAGTGGTTATTCTAACTTCCCAGGGTTTCTGTAGTCTCCACCGGGGGCCCTGCTTTTCCGTGGTGGGGTCCCGAGGACAGTGCCAGGGCTGTGCTCCAGGGGTGCGGGAGGAGGCACTCAATGTGGACAGGCGTGCCGTTTTCTGTTTATGATTGAGGGAGTTTGTGTAAGAGTTTGAGTGAAAAACCCTCAGCTAAAAGAAGCTTGATGATGAACTTGGCAATGACGGTGACAGTTCCCATTTCTTTTTTTTTTTTTTTTTTTTTTTTTTTTTTTTTTTTTTTGCATTTTTCTGAAGCTGGAAACAGGGAGAGACAGTTAGACAGACTCCCGCATGCGCCCGACCGGGATCCACCCGGCACGCCCACCAGGGGCGACGCTCTGCCCACCAGGGGGCGATGCTCTGCCCATCCTGGGTGTCGCCATGTTGCGACCAGAGCCACTCTAGCGCCTGGGGCAGAGGCCACAGAGCCATCCCCAGCACCCGGGCCATCTTTGCTCCAATGGAGCCTTGGCTTGCGGGAGGGGAAGAGAGAGACAGAGAGGAAGGCGCGGCGGAGGGGTGGAGAAGCAAATGGACGCTTCTCCTATGTGCCCTGGCCGGGAATCGAACCCGGGTCCTCCGCACGCTAGGCCGACGCTCTACCGCTGAGCCAACCGGCCAGGGCTGACAGTTCCCATTTCTACGCCTCTCTGGAGAGCTGGGGGGCGGATACAACAGAAGCCTGGAGTTCAACTGCACGACAATGGCCAAAAAGAAAAAGAAAAAACTTCATCAGAACAGGGAAAATTCTCCACAAAAGTTGACAACACAGTATGCAATATATATATTATATATATACCTTCAGCAAGGGATTTTGTAAAGAGCTATGACATTTTCGATCCTCAGGAAGTTGCCATAGTTGTGTCTCCATTGTGATATGACCTTTAGGAAGTCAATAAAATTGATTGTACCTCTTCAGGGTCTATTTTATAAACTGGAACTCTAGGAGCCAGAATAAAGGGATAGAAACCCATTTAAGCTGGCTCAAATAATAGATGTGTGTTAGGTTTTCAGAACCCAAGAACAGAAAATGCAGAGCGTCTCGGGAGATCGAGAGCAGGAGCCGAGGTTGTTCTTTCTGTCCTGCAAGGGCTTCTGTGGCCTCTCAGGAGCATCGTGGTGTCCTTTGTCTCTGCTTCTTTCTTATCTCTCTCTGTCTTTTTCTTCTGCTCATCTACACTCCAAAATGACGGTCAGGTCACTTATACGACATCACATTCAGACTACATTCTCTATGTAAAAATCCTTGGGTTGAATTTTTAAGGGACAGACATTAACTCAACATTCTACAGGGTGATTTTCCATTCATCAGATTACCGCCCCCCCCCCCCAGGTCCAATCAACTTTGAGGGGGGCGGAACTGAAGTGGTAGGCCATGAGGACGCATACAGCAAGGCTATGGTGAACTCCCAAGCTTGGATGGCTTGCAAGGGGGGAGGCAATAGTTGGTTTCTCTACAAGAGACTTCCATGGAAACAACAAAGATAGTGTGTTAGGAGTTTCTCAGGCTGCCCTCCCCCCCCCCCCCATTTACTGATGTGCATGTTTGAGAAAACTTCAGGGGCTTTCACATACATCTTACCATTTTAGTGATCATAGTCCAACAGCAGCAATACTGAGATAGCAGCACCTTCTTAGACATCAGTCTTCCAGCTTCTGAACAATGGAAACAATACTCCTATAAATATGGTCAAGTTGGCCATGCAAATGACTTTGGCCAAAGAAGACCCCAGAGAATGCATTCATCTGGCCTTGCATTTGACATAAACTTCCTTGGAGTGGTTGAGAAAGGAGGCTCTGAAGCTGTTCTCACAAATTCAGATCCTGGCCCCACTAGGCAAGATCACATAGGCTGGAGCAGGTTACTTAGCCTCTCCAAGTCCCTGTTTCTATGGTTTTGAAAAGTTTGTAATAAAACCATGTGGTAGAAAAGAAAACATCCTCCAGCGTTAGTGAGGAATATGCTCTGAGCACAGTTCTGATCCCTAGAAAGTACGGAGTAAATATCACCCATGATTATTGTTACTCTCCCTTTCATGTCTTACGGACCCAAACAAATTCAAGTCTCCACATCAGTTACTGCTCCGCCTTCCTCATAGCTCTTGCCCTAACTTCTTCGCCAGACTTTTGTAAACGTTAAGTGTTGACAAAGGCTTGGTGGTTCATCAGTTGACTTTTACAGTGTTATGCTTTGGGCTCCAAATTTTAAAAGCCAACCCTGAGTACAGGGCATAATCTTTTTTTTTTTTTTTTAATTTTTCTGAATTTAGAAGCGGGGAGGCAGTAAGATAGACCCTTGTATGCGCCCAACTGGGATCCACCCAGTATGCCCACCAGGGGGCGATGCTCTGCCCATCTGGTGTGTTGCTTCATTGTGGCCGGAGCTATTCTAGTGCCTGAGGCAGAGGCCATAGAGCCATCCTCAGCACCCGAGCCAACTTTGCTCCAATGGAGCCTTGGCTGTGGGAGGGGAAGAGAGAGACAGAGAGGAAGGATGGAGAAGCAGATGGGTGCTTCTCCTGTGTGCCCTGGCTGGGAATCGAACCTGGGACTTCCACATGCCTGGCTGATGCTCTACCGCTGAGCCAACCGGCCAGGGCCTGGGCTTCAAATTTTAAAAGTTGTCACAATTAAAGATGGAAGAGTATGCTCAAGTAGTAGAACCTTGACCTGATTTTGTGAAGTTTGTGGAGTATGGAGAGTACACCCTTCAGATCCTCCTTTTACGTGGTTCGAGTGAATGTTTCTCTCCTGAAATGAAGAGAAGACGCTATATGATTGCTCCGGCTTCCTTCGTCCGTGTCTATACTATCTAAAATTGTTATCCTCTAAACTGAGACATATGCAGTCTATTCCTTGAAACCGTGCGTAAGGTTAGAGAGCCAGAAAGCCACACGAGGAGCTTGAAGCCAGATTCACTCTTGTTCTTCTCTCCTGCAGGAGCCAAGTTGCCCTGAAGATCATGAACTTGTCTTCTGAGCACTGCAACATCTCAGACTGGCTGAGGCTCGAAGCGACGGTGAAGGCCTCTGTGTACATGGTCTCCTTCGCCTTTGCCACATTCATCACAGTCATCATCATCGCAATAGTGTGGCAGAATTCAAAACTGAGGAAGGAGGTCCGATACATCCTCCTCTGCCACCACCTGCTGTGCATCTCCTCCTACTCCGGCCTGGGGGTGGTTTTCCAAGGGATGCGGGCCCTGCTGGCCAACAGCCCCGTGCTCCTGTGCTGGCTGGTGTTTGGGGCCCAGCTAATCTTTGGAGAAGGGATCCTTTTCACTTTGGCCTTGATGGCTGTCAACACTTACTTGGCCATCTGCTGGCCATTGAAATCTCTGTCCTTCGTGAATTCAGTGAAGTATAGGATTCTGGCTGGGATTTGGATTATCATTGTACTCAAGAATGTTTGCTTATTTATCATAGAGGGCACCAACTCTACCCCAGTTTCTGTTTTAAAATCTGCACCTCTGTGCCCTGTGACTTTGAATGGCACTCCGGCCAGAGCCATTGGCATGGTTTTCCTTCTCCTTCTTCTAGCTGTCATTCTTATAAGTTACTTTCTAATATATCAAGAAGGCAAACGTGCTGGCCATTTTAATAGGTCAAATATCAAAGCGAGGAAGACAGTCCTTATTCATTTACTGCAGATGGGTTTACATGTAATCCCAACCTTGATATTCATAGGTTTGGGAAAGAGGTGTGGAGTGTTTTTCTTTACTTTAAATCTGGTGCTTTTTGGAGTGTTTGCCTTTGCCCAATGTTTTAACCCTCTGATTTATGGGCTCTGGAGCAGAGACCTGCAAAGCGGATTATATTATTGGATGTGCTGTCAACTGTGGTGTGGTCACACAATGAATAGCAGAGGGCCGGTCTAAAAAAAAACAAAACTCAGCCATTTTGAGTCAATAACTCTAGTCCTAATGGACCATCGGTGAGGGTTAACGACTTGCCTTCTACTCAATCTAAAATTGGTCACGTTGCCTGACCAGGCAGTGGCACAGTGAATAGAGTGTCGGACTGGGATGCGGAGGACCCAGGTTCGAGACGCCGAGGTTGCCAGCTTGAGCACGGCCTCATCTGGGTTGAGCATAAAGCTCACCAGCTTGGACCCAAGGTCACTGGCTCGAGCAAGGGGTTACTCGGTCTGCTGGAAGGCCCGCGGTCAAGGCAAATATGAGAAAGCAATCAATGAACAACTAAGGTGCCGCAACGAAAAACTGATGATTGATGCTTCTCATCTCTCTCCGTTCCTGTCTGTCTGTTCCTATCTGTCCATCTCTCTGACTCTCTCTCTCTTTAAATAAATAAATAAATAAATAAATAAATAAATAAAATTGGTCACGTTGATTTGATTTTGAACGTAATATAAGTAAGTCAAAGGTATCCATCTGGCTTACAGACTTCACTGCTGTATACACTGATTTGTCTTCAGCTAAACCATTTCTTTTACCTTTAATTCTAAACTCAGACCCACATTTTGGCAGCGTACCTTATTGTGTGTTTCAGTAGTTGGGCAGCTTTTGAGAACGCTCTTGTTTTTAGAAACTGAGAAAGAATCCATGGTTGTTGATATGAAGAAAAGAAGTTTGGCTCTTATCCTTATGTTAATTAGGGGTAGGTTTGGGCATATATGATAACAAAGCAGCAACAAAGTAACAGTGGCTTAAAAAGCTAGAGATTGATTTTTTTTTTGTCATGTAAAAGAAATCTGGAGATACCCAATCCAGACCTATGTCACAGCTGTGCGAGCAAGAGACTCACTCATTCCCTTTAATTTTGCCCTAATTTGTGTACTACCTCATGACCCAATGTGGCTGCTGGTGCTCCTATCATCACATTCACACTCTGGCCAACAGGAAAGAACAAAAGGCAAGGGTTTCCTTCTGAACACACTTTCTAGAAGTGATACAAGGCATTTTTCTTACTTCTAACTGGCCACATTTTAGTCACAAGGCTATGCCTGGCAAGGGACAGTGGGAATCAATTTTAGCTCAGAAGTAGTTTCCCCAGCCAACCATGAGGGCTCTTAATTCTAGGGAAGGAAGGAATAATGGATGTCAGGAGGCAAAACTATCTCAGGGGACATTTTTTCAGTAAAATACAGTACAAAGAAATATAATAGATCCATTACGATTGTTACAAAAATATATTCTGCCTTTCAATATGCTATCCAAATGCAGCGTTAACTGTTCAGGATCCCAGAAATCTTTAATGCTGTCATGTCAACAGCTCTCCAAGAGAATGGCATCAATAAGGAGAACACTAAGTTGGTTTAAACATGAGAGAATTAACTCTAAAATTATTTAAATCCAAGGACATTTGAGGTGGTAGTGTGAAATCAATTCTTTTACTGAAGTTCACATATGAAATTTCTTTACGTGAAACATCCAGTTGTGAATCAGTCAGGATTTATTTTTAGAAACAGGAACAGCCACTCTAGGTATGTAAACAGGAAGGAGTTAATACAGGAATTCGATGCTTACTGAGTCCCTGGAAGGGCTGGAGGAGCGGATATCAGGGCCGCACTGATTGATGTCAAGGGGAAAGCTGTCATCTGGAGGTCAGGCAGCTCCTTCCAGCGGGGCCCCGCCACCTCGTGCCACACTCATGACTTTGTGGTTTTGCTTGCCAAGAGGACCAGCCACAGGAAGATGTTCCATCTTCCAATTCTTCCATAATTGCTTGTGATTGGGCATCCTAACCCTAAGAGCAAAGTGGTCTGGGAAATGTAGTTCCTAGTTTCAAAGTCTTGACAGTACAGGAAGTTACCCCAAAAGGAGTTGTGGCATAAGGATTGAATGAGACAATCCATGAGATCCACCATTCTATTATTTAGTTTTATTTATAGGTAACAACAAAAACAACAACATCCACTTTGATGACAACGAAGAAAACGGATACCACGCATTGGGCAACTGTGATGTTCTCAACACAAGGCGAGCCGATGCCAAATCCTCACAACCATTTTAGAATGCAGGTATTTCTGTTCCTGATATACGGATGAGAAAAGCTGAGGCTCAGAAAGATCTTGCAGGAGCTGAGGAGGCCAACAGCTTCCCTTTAAGATTTGCCATAAACCCAACGTGGCGCAAGGTGATCATTTCATCATTATTGAGAGCTGAACCAGTTACTTGGGAAATTTGGACGTTGGTTCTTCACTCTGCTTTGGGTGAGGACACCTGGCTTGTGCAAAAGAGCCTTTTATTCACCTCTTACTTTGACTACAAAACATTTATTTTTAAATTAAAATTATTTTCCTTTTTACTGAATTTATTGGGGTGACGCTGGTTAATAAGACTATCTCGGTTTCAGGTGTACAGTTCTATAATGCATCCTCTGTATACTGCACGTGTGTTCACCACCCACAGCCAAGTCTCCTTCCCTCACCCTTTATCCCCCTTCCCCCTCTTCTATCTCCCCCACCCCCTTTCTTCTGGTAAGCCCCAGACTGTTGTCTGTCCACGAGTTTTTCTTTTTCTTTAATCCTTTCACCTTTTCACCCAGCCTCCCTACCCCACTCCCTCCTGACACCAGCCAGTCTTTTTTTCTGCATCTATGAGTCTGTTTCTATTTTGTTTGATAGTTTATTTTGTTCACTAGATACCACATGTAAGTGGAATCATATGGCATTGGTCTTTTTTCTGACCGGCTTATTTCACTTAGCATAACATCCTCCAGGTCCACCCATGCTGTCACAAAAGGTGAGATCTCCTTCTTTTTTTATGGCCAAGTGATATTCCACTGTGTAAAAGTACCACCGCCTTTTACCCACTCATCTCCTGATGGGCAGCAAGGCTGCTTCCAAATCTTGGCTATTGTAAATAATGCTGCAATGAGCATAGGGGTGCAAAGTGCCACTGTTTTTAGATGCTAGCGACTTCTGTGTCGTGTCTAGATTCCATCTTGGCTTCAAGTCCTCTTTGTCCCCCTCTCCAGGTGTTTAGTCTAAGGCTTCCCTCTTCCTCCGACACTAACTCCGAGACTCCAAAGCACCACCCTCTCTTTCCCAATGTCTCTGTCCCGGGTGGGCACCAGAGATTACCTACGTCTCCTGCTACTTCACACAGTCTGTGGTAGACGGCGGGTACCAGACAAAAGATGAAAAGGACTCACTGGTCAGTGAGACATTCTGACAAACTCCCTCTCCATAAAACTCAAGCTGTCTCTTTGTTTTTGTTGAAATTTTAAGCAATCTGAGAGTAGAAAAAGGAAGAAGATCTCAAAAAATTACCAAGCTCAACTCAGTTATGTCTTAAATCTAATATACATGATATAATTTATCCTTAAAATCTTTAAAGCTCTATTTTCTGATATCAGAAGATAACATTTACCTGTAACATTTTTTTATTGTGTTAGAATGGTAGTTTTAATTTTCACTTTTTATTTATTTTATTTATTTATTTTTTTAGAGATGAGAGACAGAGAAAGACAAAGAGAGAGAGAGAAAGAGAGAGAGAGAGAGAGAGAGAGAGAGAGAAAGGGGAGGAGCAGGAAGCATCAACTCCCATATGTGCCTTGACCGGGCAAACCCTGGGTTTTGAACCGGCGACCTCAGCATTCCAAGTCAACACTCCATCCACTGCGCCACCACAAGTCAGTCTGGTTTTAATTTTCAAACACAAATTATTAATTTTAAAACATTTATTTTTAAAAATTGAAAACATATAGTATAAAATTCAAAAGGTTTGGAATGGCATTTAGTGAAAAGACTTTCTCCTACCCATTTCTCCAGGTTTCCATTTCTCTTTTAACAGTCAAAGCCTGTTTCTGGTTTCTTAGGTTTTCTTTAAGAGATGATCTACAAAGTACTGAGGATGATCTACAAAGCACTGAGAATTTCTCATTTGTGAGGTAATTTTTGTTTTGGTATCCCGAACTTGGGTTGGGAAGTTATCTAAATCGGTATTTAAAATAAAGGTTTATGTCCTGAATGACAACAGCAATAACTTAACTCATGATGTGAAAGTTCTTTGCACCCCTGGAGAACCTTGAACTTGGGTAAGATGCAGAAGGGAAGGGGAGAGAGGAAGAGGTGGCTAAAGTTACAGGCAACTAGTTGCAAGTTCTTGTAAAATGTTCTTTTCCCCGACAGAAATGGTGCAACGATATGGAACTTAAAGTCAGAAAGGGTTTGGGAGAAACGTTCAGAGAAGACATACTTTGCAAATAGTTCTAAAAAATTAAATCACCTAAGAAAAAAATATGAACTAGCTCCAAATTTCCAAGTTTTTTTTTTTTTTTTTTTGAACATTTGATACCCTGTAATTACAGCCATATTATCACTGCATGAAACTATTGTATTTCTGGCTTACACAGAGATAAGCCATACAAACACACATCGACTAACTAAGAATGAGCTTGTGCAAAAATCCCTAAAAGCAAGAACAGAAAAGTCGTTCATGGTACCCATCATAAGAAAACGTTGAATGAATCCAGGCTATTGTTTAGAAGTTCAAGGCTGTAAAATCAGCCACATTCATGAATTTTAAGCTTTTTTTTCTTCTTCTCTCTCTGAGATGGTCAAAGGCTATGGCTGAAACTTCCTGCCGGGTGACCGTACAAAGAGCCACATGCAATGGAGAGAAAACTGCACGTGCACCCTGGTGGGTGAGGGGAAGAGGAGGCCAGGCTGTTTCTGTGAGCCAATAGGACCTCCGGGAAGGATCGGCCTTGGGCTTGTTGGAGAAGGCTTCATACCAGAGGGGCGGGGCTCTCAGCAGGAGGAGGCTGTAGGTTGCCACTGGCTGCAGAGGCTGGAGATGGGGGGAGGAGTAGCTAGCCAGAGGGGATCACTCTGACTGAGAATCCCACCACATTCTTTTTTTTTTTTTTTCCCTGAAGCTGGAAACGGGGAGAGACAGTCAGACAGACTCCCGCATGCGCCCGACCGGGATCCACCCGGCACGCCCACCAGGGGCGATGCTCTGCCCACCAGGGGGCGATGCTCTGCCCCTCCGGGGCGTCGCTCTGCCGCGACCAGAGCCACTCTAGCGCCTGGGGCAGAGGCCAAGGAGCCATCCCCAGCGCCCGGGCCATCTTTGCTCCAATGGAGCCTTGGCTGCGGGAGGGGAAGAGAGAGACAGAGAGGAAGGAGGGGGGGGTGGGGGGTGGAGAAGCAAATGGGCGCTTCTCCTATGTGCCCTGGCCGGGAATCGAACCCGGGTCCCCCGCACGCCAGGCCGACCCTCTACCGCTGAGCCAACCGGCCAGGGCCCCCACCACATTCTTTCCGTAGAAAGGACCCAGACGCTGCAAACACTGTATTACATCTGCCTTCAGGAAGAATGATGGTCTTTTCTGCCCCTTATATCTCTTCCCAGCCTCCACCTCTTCTAACCCTGGGGGAGTCACAGGTAGCCTGGGGGTGGGGTGGGGTGATTGGAGACTTTAATTCCATCTGAAAGCTTAATTCCCCTTTGCAATGTAGCATAACATATCTACAAGGTGCCAGGGATTATGGCATTTTTTTTTTGTGGGAAAAAGGGGGGTTATTCAGCTTATCACATGTGCTAGAATGAGATTGTCCTTTGGAGCTGAAAATAAAGGGCTTGTTGGTATTTAAGACCTGACAAAATACCAATTAAAACCACAAGGAGATAACACCTCACCCCCATTTGGAGATATACATATCAGAAAATAGCAAGTTGGTGAACATGTGGAAAAATCGGAACCCTTGTGCATTCTTGGTGAGATTGTAAAATGGTGCAACTGCTAAAGGAAACAGCATGAGGTTTTCTCAAAAATAAATAAATAAAAATAGAACAACCATATGACCCAGCAACCCCATTTCTGGATATATATCCAGAAGAGTTGCAAGCAGAGTCTAGAAGAGATATTTGCACCCACATGCCCTCAGCAGCACTAGTCACAACAGCCAAGAGGTAAAGGCAGCCCAGATCCATCGATGGATGAGGAGACAAACGAAATGGGGCGTGTTTCTACAACAGACTATTACTCAGCCTTCAAAAGGAAGGAGATCCTGTTACAACCCACAACACGAATGAAACTTGACAGCATTACACTAAGTGAAATAAGCGAGTCTCACAAAAACAACTGCTGTCTGAGTCCTCTCACGTGAGCCATCTAAAGTAGCCAAATCCATAGAAACAACAAGAATGGTTCGGTAGTCACCAGGGGCCGAGGGGCAGGGAGGTGCTCATGGTTTAATGGCTATAGTTTCAGATGAACGTCTTTTCAGACGAAGGAGTTCTGGAGGTGTGTTTCACACAACGTAGATGTACTTAACACTATCACCTTGTACAGTTAAAAACCGTTGAGATGGCATATTTTATGTTGTGTGTGTGTGTTTACCACAATTAAAAAAGAAAAGAGCAACAGACAAAAATAAGGGGTTTAAGACCTCTCACCCTAGCTTTCTTTTCACCTAAGGGCAGAGAAGATCTGAATCCACAAAGAAGCTTTCAACGGACCGGGACAAAGGACCCTGTTGTTCGCTGCTCACATCCTATCATGTTTTGCTATTTCAGTATAATGGCCACCAAGGCCAGGATTCATCACTAAGGATTTGTTAAAGGCTACGGTTAGAGGAAATATCCTTTGTTGCTATGACATATAAATGTGCACTTTACCTAAGGCTAAGTATACTACCTACCTATGTGTGCAGGTATGTCTAAAGAAACAGAAATCTCATGTAAATACAATTCTACCTACAGTTTATGTTGCATTAATTTTTTTTTTAATTTCAGAAAAATCACTCAGTCATGTGTGCCATAGACTGAATGTTTGTGTCCCTCTCAAAATTTATACATTGAAAACTATTCCCCAATGTAATAGTATTATATTTGGCGGTGGTTAGGGCATGAGGGTGGAGCCCTCGTGAATGCCATGAGTGCCGTTCTAAGAAGGCCTCCGAGAGCTCCCTGGGAGGACGCTGCGGGAAGACGGCTGTCTCTGCACCAGGAAGCAGGTCTTCAGCAGACCCTGAATCTGCCAGTGCCTTGATCTCAGACCCCCCAGCATCCACGGTGAGAGATAAACGCTCATTGGTTAAACCACCCTGGCTACAGTGTTTTTAAACAGCGTCCTGAATGGACTCAGACAATGTGCTTTGCTTTGGGTCTAAGGACTTTCTACCCACAGTCGCCTTTCATCTCCAGACCAGCCAGCGTGGCTCTCCTGGTTAAAGGCAGGTAACCACAAGGCAGAAAGAAATAAGAGAGTATGTGACCGAAAAAGCAGTGATGCTCCCTTTCCTTTAATTCCAAGATGCTTGTTCTTTTTTTTTGCATTTATTATTTCTGATATCTAAATGTGTTTTCAGCAATGCCCCTTAAAAATTTCTCTCCAGGCCTGACCTGTGATGGCGCAGTGGATAAAGCGTCGACCTGGAAATGCTGAGGTCGCTGGTTCAAAATCCTGGGCTTGCCTGGTCAAGGCACATATGGGAGTTGATGCTTCCAGCTCCTCCCCCTTCTCTCTCTCTGTCACTCTCTCCTCTCTCTCCCTCTCTGTCTCTCTCTCTCTCTCTCCCTCTCTCTGCTCTCTAAAAATGAATAAATAAAATTAAAAATTAAAAAAAAAATAAAACCTGTGATTACTATTAAACCCCTTCTTTAAATAAAAAAAAAAAAATTCTCTGCAGCTTCGGTGTCACTGCCTAACAGGTCTGTGAACTTGGATATCACTCCTGGTGGTATTTTAGAACACAAACAACAGGGTTTCAGACAACAGCCATTTATGAACCATCAGAAAAATAAATGTTGAGTCCTGGTTTCTGTCTGAAAACTCATGGGTACCCTCTAGTAAGATGCGGACACTTGTCAATGGCTGGTTTCTCTCTCTCTCTTTTTTTTTTTTTTTACAGAGACAGAGAGAGAGAGAGTCAGAGAGAGGGACAGACAGCCGGGAACGGAGAGAGATGAGAAGCATCAATCATTAGTTTTTTATTGCGATATCTTAGTTGTTCATTGATTGCTTTCTCATATGTGCCTTGACCGTGGGCCTTCAGCAGACCGAGTAATCCCCTGCTCAAGCCAGAGACCTTGGGCTCAAGCTGGTGACCTCGGGGTCTCGAACCTAGGTCCTCTGCATCCCAGTCCGACGCTCTATCCACTGCACCACCGCCTGGTCAGGCTGGTTTCTCTCTTCTTTAGGCCAGTGGGGCACATAATTTTGAGATTAGGTGAGACCATGTGTAGTAGTTGTCCATTGCTGGCTATCAGATCACCCCCCCCCCCCACCTTAAAGTCTTAAAACAACAGTCATTTATGATCTCAGTTTCTGTGAGTCAGTAATACAGACAGGACTCTGCGGTGAGGGGGATTCAGACCACACACGGCCCTACAGGGCTGGGGCCTCAGCTGGAAGGAAGGCCAGGGGCTAGAATCGCCTTAAAGCCTGATTGAGGCTGGAGGACCCCTCACCTGGCTGGAAAGTTGAACGTTGGCGCTGGGGAATTTGTTTCCCCCATGTGGACTTTTGGGCACATGGGCCTCAGAAGGGAGTGCTGAGTGTCCTGACGATGTGGTGGAATGAGTTATGAGAGAAAGAGAGAGGAGAGTGAGAGACAGAACAGCCACGTGAAGGTATCCTTTTTATGACCTAGTGCTTTGGCCTGAATGTGTGTGCCTCCCCCATTCATATGTTGAAATTCTAATGCCCAATGTGATGATATTAGAAAGTAGGGCCCTAGAGAGTTGCTTAAGCTATGAGGGTGGAGTCCTCATGAATGGATTTAGTGCCTTATAAAAGAGACTCCAGAGAGATCTCTAGCCCCTTCCACCATGTGAGGATACAACAACAACAAATCTGTGACCCAGAACGGGACCCCTTGTCTTGACAATGTTGGCAACCTGCTCGTGGACTCCCAGCGCTCAAGTGCGAGCGATAGGTTCCTGTCGTGTACAAGCCTCTGGCCTTCGGTCACAGCAGCCGGGGCAGGCGAGACTCCTGCTGGCCAGTCACAGAGCCCCAGCTCTGCCCCAGCCCACCTGTCAGCAGCAAGGCACGCAGTCGGGCTCACGGTCACGGGAGGGGAATTCAGCCCCTCCTTTTGCAGGTGGTTCTGTCAGTGAATTTGTAGATATATTTATTTTAAACATCATGCCATGTAAATTTGTTTTTCCAATGAAAAGCAACACCTGTCATGTCTGGAGGAAATCCTTTAAGAGCTGGTGCGGGACTTTCCCACGCTCTTGTCCTTTGCCAGTACTGAGGGGGCACGTGCCCACGTGGAAAAGTAAAGGTGAGTCACTGCATGGGGGCAGCTGCCCTGGAACGTGTAGCCCCGACCTTTAGGGGACTTTGTATGAGCGCGAAGTAAACCTCTGTTGTTTTCGGCCATTGTGACTCTGGAGTTCTTCGTTATCGTGGTATAACCCAGTCTACTCTGACGAATATTCCCCAGCATCCAAATCTGTGAAATGCATTATTCAAAGGCAATGGCATGGACCAGCATTTGGCAAGCGGTGGCTCACAAGTCAGCTCTGGCCTGCTGCCTGTCTTTGTATAGCCCGTGACCAAATAAGGTTTCTTATATTTTGAAATAGTCAGAACAGAAACAAAAAGCAGACTATTTCATAACGCACGAAAATTCAAATTTCTGGGTCCATAAAGATTTCTTGGAAGGTACTCAGACCCATTCATTTACGTATTATCTATGGCTGCTTCTGTACGACGGCGGCAGAGGTGGGTGGGCGCGTGGCCTACAAAGCCTAAATTATGTACCCTCTGCCCCTTGCAGAAAAGGTTTGCCTTAGCGCGGCACAGGTGATGGATGACGGAACCGTACACTTGAAATTTATCCAATTTTATTAACCAGTGTCACCCCCATAAATTTAATTTTTATAAGGTTCTAATGTATTAACAACAACAACAACAACAAGAAAATAGTTTGCCAACCCTGGCCTAGAAGAGTGTCATCTCACAAAACATGAAACTTGATGACTTAGATGTGAAATGTAATTCAGAAAAATAAGACTTCGAATAAATTTAAGAAATATCCTAACCAATTAATTTTCTTTACTTTTGTATTTTTATGGGCCCATTGATGATCTAGGATTAAAAAAAAAAAATCTGTCCAAAGAAGTTTAAAAGCTCTTGGAACAAGTACCCTGTGCAGCTCCTAAGACACAAGAAAGCATTGTGGCGTAGTTCCGTTTGAAATTTTCTTTTCCTTCTTCACAATCTGTGGTCTCTTA
Source organism: Saccopteryx leptura (assembly GCF_036850995.1). Classification (NCBI taxonomy): domain Eukaryota; kingdom Metazoa; phylum Chordata; class Mammalia; order Chiroptera; family Emballonuridae; genus Saccopteryx; species Saccopteryx leptura. The sequence goes on from NC_089509.1 coordinate 112,760,585, forward strand.
GACTCAATAAAATTCAGTAACGTAAAAGGCAGAAAGCAGAAGAGACAAATCTCTGGGGGAGCCGCGAAGGGCTGGGCATGATGAGCAGGCTTTCTGAGTCACTGCGCTCCCTTGCACGAGCTGTCCTAGGGCCTTGGCAGGACCAGCAATCCGGTGGGCTGCGGCTTCTCCCAGGGGAGAAGGAGTCAGGATGAGGGAGTCTTCCATGTCGGGTGTTCCCTGGATTTCCTGCAGACACACAGGAGACCTGGAATGGCCAATGGCAGCGGGAATGCCCTGGGGCAGGTGCGGTTCCTAATCTTGCTGAGAAATGATCATCTTTGCACCAAAGAGAACACCGGGTGCCAAAGAAGTCTGGGCTGAGTGTTCGTTTGTTTTCTGTAGTCTCTGTTGTCAGCACTTCTGAGGAGGGCGGCCGGCCGCGTGTCCTCACTTAGGGAGTCCAACCCTCCATCTCTTTCCAGTAAAAGAAAGGGAAGCAAATGTTCTAAGATGAGATCAGCTGTACCCTTTAAAAAAAGAAATCCTTACCTACTCTGACAGTGAAATATTAGTCTGGATGGGAGGCAAGAAAGTAGGCAGTTTATTATTCTAAACCATTATACTGGGCTGAAGGGGGAAGGGCTTATAATGCCCACGGCCTTCTCCTGGAAAGTACGCCTTTGCATGGGCCCTCCACTACACAGGCACTCACAGAAAAACAGCTAGAAGACACACTGGGAAGTGCAAATAACAAGAAGTATAAATGTAGGGGACCATGTGGGCCAGGTGCTGCCAAAATATGGGGTCTCACTTTGGGTGGTGGTGAGGGTCAGACTGTTTAACCCTGTAGTCTTTTTTTTCCATTTTAATTTTTATTTCTCAATTCTTTTAATAGATCACATAGCCTTTTTGAAATCAGGTTTATGGACTTTCATTTTATTTTTATTTTATTGTACAGAAATGTCACCCCTTTTAAAGGTAGGTTCATGAGTTTTGACAAATGTGTAGAGCCACGTGACACCAACAATGAAGGCAGAACAGTTCCATCAACCCAGAAAGTTTCATCGGGGCCCTCGTCAGTTCATGTCCCCAGCTATTGACAACCACCTCTCTGTGCTTTATCTCTACGGTTGTTCCTTCTCCAGAATGTCATGTAGCTGCTGTCATACCACTGCAGCTGTTTTGTACTGAATTGTGTGTGCCCCCCCCCCCCCCAATTCATATATTGAAGTCCTAACCCCAGTGCCTTAGAACGTGACACTATTTGGAGACAGAGCCTTAACAAAATAATTAAGGTTAAATAAGGTCATATGGGTGGGGCCCCAGTCCAATATGACAGGTGTCCTTCTGGGCAGAAGAAGAAGAGACACGGATGCACAGAAGAAAGACCACGTGAGGACACAGCCAGAAGGCAGCTTCAGCAAGCCAGGAAGAAAGAGTTCTTACCAGAACCCAACTCTGCCAAATTCTTGATCTTGGCCTTCTAGCCTCCAGAACTGTGGGGAGTACATTTCTGTGGTTTAAGCCACCCAGTGTGTGGTATTTTGTTTGAATAATCCTGGCAGACCAATGCACCAGGTTTCTGGGTCTTACTTTTTTCAATTAGTACAATTAGTGCATTTATCAGTAGGTTGTTATTCTTTATTGCTAAGTAGTATTCCATTGCATGAATATACTATAGTTTGTTTACTGATTTACCTGTTGATGGACATTGGAGTTATTTCCTATTTGTGGCCATTACAAAATCCCATGCAGGTCTTTGTGTGGACTTATGTTTTTCATGTCAACACCTTGGAGGGGGCTGCTAGATCAAATGATAAACATATGCCTAATTTTGTAAACACCATCTAACTATTTTTCAATATGGCTATACCATTTTGCATTTTCATTAGACATTCATGCCTTTTCTAGCAGCTCAGCATTCTTTTTTTTTTTTTTTTTTTATTTTTCTGAAGCTAGAAACGGGGAGATAGACTCCCACATGCGCCCGAACAGGATCCACCCGGCACGCCCACCAGGGGGCGACACTCTGTCCACCAGGGGGCAATACTCTGCCCATCCGGGGCGTTGCTCTGTTGCGACCAGAGCCACTCTAGCGCCTGAGGCAGAGGCCATAGAGCCACCCCCAGCGCCCGGGCCATCTTTGCTCCAATGGAGCCTCGGCTGCGGGAGGGGAAGAGAGAGACGGAGAGGAAGGAGAGGGGGAGGGGTGGAGAAGCAGATGGGCGCTTCTCCTGTGTGCCCTGGCCAGGAATCGAACCCGGGACTTCTACACGCCAGGCCGACGCTCTACCACTGAGCCAACCAGCCAGGGAGCAGCTCAGCATTCTTGTCTGCTCGTGGTATTACTGGTCTTGCACATCTTAGCTGTGGCAGTAGGTATGTAATGCGATCTCATGGGCTTTACTTGGTATTTCCCTGATGACTAGTGATGTTGAGCAACACTTTATGTGCTTAATTTGCCATTTGCATATTTTCTTTGATGAAGTGTCTGTTCAAATTTTCTGTCCTCCCCACTTTAAAAAAAATTGGGTGTTTTGTTTTCTTAATTATTGAGTTGTAAGATTTCTTTTTAATATGTATTCTGGATTCAGATCCTTCATCAGATATATGTTTTGTCGATATTTTCTTCTGCTCTTGGCTTGGTTTTTCAATTTTTAAGTTTTCTTAAAAGTATCTTCAAAGAACAGATGGTTTTACTTTTAATGAAGTTCAAATCATCCAAATTTTTCCCTTGTGGTTCATGGTTTCTTTTTCTTTTCTTTTCTTTCTTTTTTATGTCCTATCTTAGAAATCTTTATCTAACTCGAGGTCTCTATTAGTTTTATTTTATTCCCGTAACAAATTACCACCAGTTTAGTGGCATGAGACAGCACAGATTTACTATTTGACAGTTCTATAGGTCAGAAGTGTGGATTCCTTGGCTGGTTTTTCTGCTCTGGTTTCTCTCAAGGCCCAAACCAACATGTTGATTGGCTGGTTTCTTACTGGGGATTCTGAGAAGACTCTACTTCCAAGTTCACTCAGGTTGTTGTCCGAATCCTGTTCCTTGAGGCTGTAGAACTGACGTTCCCATTTCCTCGCTGGTGTTCGCTGGGGTGTCCTGTGGCTCCTGGAGGCTTCTCTCCGATTCTTGAACATGGGTCCCTAACTCGCAGAGCCAGTAAAAGTTCATAGAATCCTTATGATTGAAAAGTCTAATTTTCCCTCTGCCACAGATGGAGAAAGTTTTCTGTTTTTTTTTTTTTTTTAATTATTTTTATTTATTCATTTTAGAGGAGAGAGAGAGAGAGAGACAGAGAAGGGGGGAGGAGCAGGAAGCTTCAACTCCCATATGTGCCTTGACTGGGCAAGCCCAGGGTTTTGAACCGGCAACCTCAGCATTCCAGGTCGAGGCTTTATCCACTGCGCCACCACAGGTCAGGCCAAGTTTTCTGTTTTTAAGGGGTCATAGGATTAGATTAGGCCCAGCTTTTATAATCTAGGATACTATCTGTATTTTTAAAATCAGTAACCTTTAATTACATCTGCAAGTTCCCTTTTGCAGTATCGCATAACATATTCACAGCTAGGGGTTAGGGAGTGGACATCTCTGGGAGTTTTTTTTCATATAGATATCCGATGATTCTAGAACGACTTATCGAACAAGTTAGGTTTTTGATTTTCAGCATGATGAGCAATTGTGACTTTTATAGTTTCAGAACAAACAGCACAATGACTCATGTTTCATAATTGTTATTGCTGATTTCATGGAAAGTCCTATTATATTTTTGGCATTTACAAAACATATTTCTCTGTGGGAATTTTTAGGAGCAGGGCATATGAAATGCTGTTTCCCTCCTCACCTTCCGCACACACACCAGCTTTCCAGATGGTCATGAAATAAATCTATAGCTTAGTGGCCAAGTCTACATTTATGCTACTTGAAGGCAGAGCCAGCAAACCGTGGGCCAGCTCTTTGGCTATTTACAGCTCCCTGCCTCTCGTCTGGAGAGTCACTAAGGCTGGAGCCTGGGACAGATCAGGGATTTCCACCCCGGCAGCTAGGGGAGCGGTAGGGTGGGATTGAGGCAGGGATGATGTCTTGCTGTGAATAACTCTGAGAACAGCATCCTCCCTCTCTTCACAGGTTTCCCACAGTAGAAGTTATACCCAGGAAAATAAAGAACAGAAGGTGGCCGGTCTCAGAAATTCCACCCTTAGGGCTTCCTTCAGTCCCCAAGTCATTTCACTGCCTAGGGGGGACAGTCTCCCCTGGGCTGGGACTGGGTCACTGTTCTTTTTGGCTGACCTTAGCCAGGGTGATTGATTCTGGCCAGCCTGTCAGAAGCTGGTCACCTCTTCTGTACCTGTGTTCACGCACGAAGCATGATGGGACCTCAGGTCCCCGGACACAGATGGGCAGGTTGTAAAGGAGCGCCCAGGACCACCCAGGTCAGGGGCACGGGGGCAGCGATGAGCTTCACTGAGCGGCCAGTGTGTGCCAGGCACGTTGTGTCTGGGATTGGAAGAAATGACAGTTCTCCCCTTTGGAGAAATTAGGGTGATTAATTTCGGGCCGAGCTCCTCCTTTATTTGTCAGGGAAAGAAAACTGCATATACTCCAGGACCAAGGGCAAGTGTTCTTTTAGCAGAAGAAAGCCCAAGCCAGGCTTAGTAGTTCTCCAGAAATGACTGTTGTGAAACAGACCATGTTAAATATGTAGTGAAGGAGAAGAAAGGCAGAAGGGCCTTGTCAGCTCAATAGAACAATGAATCTTCCCTGGGAACCAGGAGCAGGAGTCGGAGGAAATGAACTCTTCAGGGTAAGGTGCGCTCCGATTTTAGGTGTTTTAGGGCAGAAGCTGGAGCACACCCTTATACATCCTCCCCCCCTCCCTAGGGTACCATGTTCCTTCTCCCCGGGAAAGCCACCCAGTGGGAACTGATCCTCCGGAGCACTCAGTGGGAAGGGGGCAGTGGCGGGACTGTTCTCTGCCCTAATGACCGTTTTAAGTATAAGAAAATGATACACCAAAAGGTAGTTTATTATTTCAGACACTTAATGCTTAAATCAAAACAATAAAAGAGGTACACAGAACTAGATTATGTTATAAGAAAGAGTTTTAAACTATTAATGAAAAAATATTAAATAATGCATGACAAAAAAAAACAATAAAACTGTTATGTAAACTACTGTATTTCCAATGACAGCTTGTCACCCCCTGGTTGTTTGGCACTTTTCCTCTTTACTTTATATGTTTGTTTACTGAAGTGACAAACGCGAGGAAATTAAAATGTAGTATTTCATCAAAGGTATAATGGGTTTTATGAAATGAATAAATAAATATTACAAGCATAGTGCCGTCAAGTTGTTTTCCCCATGGACGGAATAAACATGACTACGGGCGCTTAGAACACGCTGTTGCGCAGATGAACCTTAAAAAAAAGAATAAGGAATGTCAATGTGTGATTTCCACATTGGGCGGCTGCCCAGGCACCCACCTCAGAGAGAACCCTGCTGACGAGTGCCATTTTAACCACCGGTTTGCCGACCTGAACAAAAAAATGAGGTATTGGTCCTGCCAAAGCCGTGCGAACCGGCTGAATCCCACCACTGGAGGGGGGTGGTTGTGCTTGGGGCGCCCTTTCCCCCACTCCAGTCTCCCCTCCTCATGGGGTCCCTAGAAGGTGGGTGTCCCCAAAGCTCCTCTCCAGGTGTCACTGCTGCACTGCCACCATGGGGCCTCTGGTCCTCAGTTCCGGGCCCCTCCTGTCTTCACTTTTTGTTTCTCCAGGGGCCACTACAGGGAAGCATTTCAATCTGAACCCGGCAAGAGTCCCGACTTCGACTTCCGTGCTGTTTACAGCTGCTTGTAGTCCAAATGTAACGTGCTATTTACAGTCTCCCTGCAACCAGCTCAGGGAGACCTCACATTCAAGTGAGTGCCCAGCCCACCATCCGAAAAGCAAGCCTCAGAGTGTATCTCCAGGAAACATCTCAAGTCTCTCAAGACGGATCCAGAGCAAAGCCTCTCGGAGATCCTCTCCACTCGCCATCTCTGAAGTCCTGTTGCCAGCTACCCACCAAGTCTGTTTCTCTCTCTCACATGCTGGCTCCGTCCCCCCACCTGGCCCACCCTGCTGCTATTTCCCTCAGTCCTTCCCCGCCCCTGACTCTCAACTCTCAACCCCTTTCTCTTCCTAGTCTGGTGTTTTTTGTTCTTTAGTTTTTTTTAATTTGCAAATGGCTTCATTATTTTCTTGTTATCGTTTCTCAAAACCGGTTATATTTTTAAAAATGTTAAAAAAACACTACAAAACATTAAGCAGCCAAACAACACAACTGCAAAAATCAACCAGACCACACACACACACACACACACACACACACACACACACACACACACACACAGGGGACTGTCTCACCCTACAGGGCTGGGCCAGCTCTGTAGCTACCAGCACCCCAAACACTTTAATTAAATTTGTTCCTTTGTCAAAACTGTGTCAGACGAAAGACTGATCTGAGCATAACGGATGTCTAACTTAACTGTGCCAAAAAAGGATTATCTAGCAAACTTGTTAAACTGGTTAAAAACAGTATTTCCCAGGTCCTGGCCAGGTAGCTCAGTTAGTTAAAGCATTGTCCCCATACGCCAAGCTGGCAGGTTCAATACCTGGGTAGGCCATGTACAAGAATCAACCAATGAATGCATAAAAAAGCGGAACAACAAAACCAATGATTTTCCCTTTCTCTCTCTAAAAACCAATAAATAATAAAAACAAACAAACAAACAAAACACCACTTCCCGGATATCAAACCTAGAGCTTCTCATCTTGGATCCGGAACCCCAGAAGCTGCACTTGAATAAAGCTCCCTGCTGATTCTGAAATGGTTTACCATTTTGCAGGGAAGCAGGATTTTTCCACCACAAACTCTATCTCTCAGGCATGAGGATTATTTTAGACTGATTATTTTTAAGAACCAAAAGGCTCAGGAAGAACTTTTCACCTCCTCCTTAACTGCTGAAAATGAATGTGGATGGAGGGCTTGTTCCAGGAAGAGAGTTGTCACCAGAAATAACTACAAAGAATACAGGCCAGGTGTGGTGGGCTGGGGTCGGCTGGCCGGGCCTGGAGATCCAATTCCTCCTGGTCTTTCCAGGGCACAGCGAACATCGTCTACCAACATTTGCTCTTCCTGTCTTCCTGCTAACTGCCCCCCTCCTCTTTGGGGTCCCAGACCCCTGCTCCTTTCTCCTTAGCTCAGAATGTCACCTAAGCCCTTCTTACCTCACCATCGTGGGCCCCCGTGTTCTTATGGGGTCCCTGTGTGGACAAAATTAAGTCTGTTGTTACTCTCGCTCATGTCAATTTAATTCTTAGACCAGCCAGAACAACCTAGAAGGTTAGAGGAGAGATTTTTTCCTTTGCAACAAGTTCAGTGGGATGCAGACATACCTACAGCCATCTCAGAGTGTTGTAAGGTATCAAAGGTTACAGAATTAATATTAATATTTTAGGAAGCTTAAAGAACATTTTATTAATTTGAGCAAGGCATGCAGAAAGATTTTGTAAATGACCTTAGTACTTGTGTGATTAGCATGAAACCAAGATGGCTGATGGCATTGTGTTGTACATGCAGAGGGGAAGGAGACTTGGATGCTCTGACCTTCCACCACACCTGTGGGGAAATGGGTGAATAGCTAGCCAGGTGCAGGCAGAGAAAGATTAAATTAAACCTTTTCTTATATTAATGGGCCATTAGTCCCCATGGAAACTACCTCTCCCCTCCTGAGAGCATGTAGTTAATGTGTGTATCTCTGGACAAAGGAATAGCAAATGAACACTAGAACATATAGGAATGTCTTATGGTATGGAAAGTGACATTTTTACCATTGTGTTGCCTTGTAAGTTTTAATGTGAAGAAACGTCTTTTTATGATCCCTATAGACAAATGTTATAAACTCACTAATGAATTGTGTCCCATCCCCCCTTCATCCTTTTTCCAAACCTGTATAGGTGAAAACAAAGGTTATAAGCTTATGCCATGATGTCAGGCTCCCCCCCCCCCCCGTCCATGTATAATTAAAGGTATATAACCAAGAATATTATAGGGACACGCACGATTTGGGACTGCTGCCCCGTGTAAGATATATGTGGCTGGCATATTTAATAAATTTCCTCCTTTAATAAAACCTTCAAAAACTTATTTGGACTTGGTGCCTCTATGAAAACCCATGGAATTGTGGATTGGAAACTTTATAACGAGAGGACCCCTGACTAAACACCATCTGGTTTTTACTTCATAAGGACCAAAGACCCCTCTAGTAGTAAGGATCCGATCCTTGGCCTGCAACGTCCAGGAGAGCGGGTCACATTCTGGCTAACAGGAGGGTCTGTAATCCAGGTTTGAGTAAACGGAACATTCTAGAACCCAGGTCCGAGTGTTCTGTTGGCCATCTCCCGGCGGGACCTTCCACGAGACCACAATTTGTTTGATGAAGAGCCAGACCACACAGCACTCTTTCCAGTTCACATGGTTTAGGGCACCTAAGTCGTTGCTGGCTGTGAGGTTTCTAGCTTGTGATAAAGAACAGGCGGGACCTAAACTCCCCAACACAGCAAGAGAATCCTCACTGAAGTTTTCTCCAGCCATAAGCACGGGCCTAACCATGACTGTCCAACTGGCTTTTCTCAGCCAGCCTCATCTGGGGAAGATCTGGCTCACATTCTTGGAGCTCCTGTCACTGGATGCTCACTCCCAGAGTCACTGAGATAAGGTGACCAATCGTCCTCCTTTAGGGAGGACAGTCTTTCTTTTGTAAGTTCCATCCTTTCTTGAAAAGTGTTCTCCTTTTTTTAAAAAAAAATTTTTTTTTTAATTTATTCATTTTAGAGAGGAGAGGAAGAGACAGAGAGAGAGAGAGGAGAGACAGAGAGAGAGAAGGGGGGGAGGAGCTGGAAGCATCAACTCCCATATGTGCCTTGACCAGGCAAGCCCAGGGTTTTGAACCTGCAACTTCAGCGTTTCCAGGTCGACGCTTTACCCACTGCGCCACCACAGGTCAGGCAAAAGTGTCCTCCTTTTTGATATTGGAAGACTAATCTGTAAATGTCCGGACTCGATCGATGCAGAGTTGATCCATTGCATGTCATGTGACGTATTTGTATCTAACTGAGTACTGTTTTCTTACAATTATTATCAACAATTAATAGGCGTGTAAGCATAATTACAATATGATATATTACCAATGTTTTTATTATGCATTTATCATATTACAGTGTATTATTGTTGCAATGAATGTTTCTTTTATTTACGATATTGTTTTTCTTCAATTTATTTTTGTCCTCCTTTTCATTGTAAAAACGTCGGTCACCTTCACTGAGAGCATCTTTGTCCTCTTAAAAGCCCCCACTACTTTCTGCTAGTTCCTAGTTCCCACGGGAGTTTTACTTCCTCGGTTCCTCCCGGCCCCTGGAGAGGGTCCACACTGCCCTCTGGTGGTGGAACAGCATGGCACAGTCTCCCGGGGACCCTGAGCCTGGCTCCGCGGGAGCTTGGAAAGCACCCGAGACCGGTGCTATTCAGTCCAGATACTGACGGTCCGTCAAGTCTACCTCTCCCGAGGGAAGATGTCCTTGACCAGGAGACCACGGTGTTTCCCTGTTCCTAGAAAATAAGTTTCCCAAGGCCGAATTCTGGTATCAGTGGAGGAGGTGGGGGGCGGGGGGCGCTATATTTTTACATAGAATTCCTCCAGTCACTTTTCGGCAACGCTTTTCTTTGTCCCACTTGTGCAGCTTTAGCATGGCCAAGCTTCGGGGAACCGTTTTAGAGTCGTTGGTAACCTCCCGTGTCACACAGCTTGGGTGGCGGCGGTCCTGAGCCGGCCCGGGCTCTCCGCCGCCCTGGCCCGCGGGGCCGGGAAGGGACGGAAACCCCTCTGAGGCTGGCGGCCTGCGGGGGGCTGTCACCAAGGCCGCGTTCCCTAAGAGCCGCTGACGTCGAAGGAGGCGCGCGCCCGAAGTGGGTGGGCCCCGCAGCGGGGACGAAAGGAGGGTGGGTGGCCTGAGCCTTCGGCGCGCCGGGATTGGGGGACCGCCGGCCGCGCTCAGCAGAATCAACCAAGTCCTGCTCTCGGGGGTGGAAATAGTCTGAAAACCAGGAGAGCAGTAGGGTAACAAAAGGGAGCCAAAGGGAGAGGCGGCCCCCGAGAGGGCTCTTGGTTGTCACGGCAACCAGACCGCTAGTGGTGGAAACCTCCCACTTGAAAGAAATGACTAGTGTTAAAAAAAAAATTTTTTTTTAAAGTAACAGAGCCATGATAGGGGGGTGGAGGGAGGGAGAGAGGGAGAGAGAGAGAGAGAGAGAGTTCAGTTTACCAGTGTCAGAATAAAAGAAAGGGTCACAAACGGATGAAGCAATTCTGCCCCCTGGGAACCAGTGGGGAGGAGAACTTTTATCATAATACGTTAAGATTACGCTATAGGAAAAGAAACCTAACGCACCCCTTGGAAAGAATCAAAAACCGGAAGACGATAACACCAATGGAGTAATCTTCTCTAGGGCCCACCCTTCTTTCCCAGAATGACACCAGGATGGCAGTCTTTGTGCTGTACCTGTCATCTTCCCATACAATAAAACAAATTCTGTTTCATTGTATGCTTTTCCTAAGTGCTCAGACTGCCTCCTCTCTCTTCTGGATCCTAGGTGAAGTTCAATCCATTTCGCAGTTCGCATTACTGTGGAAACACTTGGAAATAGAAACTAAGGAGATTTCTTTGCATTTTCTGTTTCTCGTCGATCTGTGACACTGGACAGCTACGCGGAAACTCCAACACACTCTCTTCCTGACTCCTCCCTGGGAGACTGGGAGATCCTGTCGCGCAGTTTCTGCCTTGCTGTGGGGGAGGGGACAGCGCTCTGAGGGTGTCACTCATTCTGTGTCATTAGTCGGCTTGGGATGTTTTAACAAAGTCCCCACAGACTGAATGGCTTCAATAGACCCAGGTACCACCTGACTCAGTTCCTGGTGAGAGCTCTCCTGGCTGGCGGGTGGCCACCTGCTGGCTGTGTCCTCACATGGCCTTGCCTCTGTGCCTGCGTGGACAGCGGGCTCTGCTGTCTCTCCTCTTATAACGGCACTAATTTCACCCAATTACGGTCTTACCTCTTTAACCTTATTTAACCTTTAAATGTCTCCTTATATAGGCCCTATCCCCAAAGATGGTCACATTATTGGGGGTTAGGGCTTCCACTTATGAATTTAGGGAGGGAGCAGACACAGTTTAGTCCCTAACAATCCCTCGTGGATGCTAAATAAGAGTGAAAAATCAGGAACACAGGTCAGGACAACTTTATAAGTTGCATTGATTTTTTTTCTATTTTTATGTTGAGGAAAAAGTATTGTGATAAAAAGTTTATATCCTTTGAGGATTGGTTAAGAGATAGCAATTTACATTGTTAAAATGCTAAAAAAAAAATCATTCGGTTTAAAATATTGACTGTAGCATTACAATTATTTTAAGTTAATATATTTAAGTCTCACACTAATGACCTAAAAGGAGGAGTGCTTTCTGGAACTTTCTTCCTCTTTTTTTAGTGACGCATAGGAAGGACAGAGAACAGCCAGCCAGCACCTGGATAATGGGTGTTCCTGAGAGTGAGCCCGGAACAGACGGTCAGAAAGATCTGACGGTGCTGACCAGAGAACCAGGGATGCGGATCAAAAGGGCTCAGTGTGCCAGGCAAGAGCGATGATAAGAACATGACACTGACCTCTCTCCTGTCAAAAAATAACAAAACACATCGCCGCGGAGATAGAGAAGGAAATCCCACAGGGGCCCACACACTTCACAGAGAAGCAGGATTGTTGCCAACCTCAGACTTCAGAGCTGCCGGGCAGAGTGCCTCCGGGCAGTGGAACAAAGCGTAAGTCAGTTCCGAAGGTAAGAAGCTGTGATAAGATATGTACTGTGGCACAATACGTGGTAATTTGTGAAGAAATCAGGACATTCTGAGATAGGCAAGCACGCACCGCCCATGCTCTCTTTTTGTAAAATGACTTAAAGATGTACTTCAGCCGACTGAGGGGGCATAAAGGAAGCATGGAGCAGGCATGCAAGGAAGGGCCGGCGGGGAACTCACACAGGAGAAACAGAAATACATCAATGTTATTTTCATGACTACGGATGATCATGTTACACAAAATTTTATTTTATTTATTTATTTATTTATTTATTTTTAATATAGGATAGCATTTTATTTTATTTATTTTATTTTTTTTATTTATTCATTTTAGAGAGGAGAGGGAGAGAGAGAGAGAGAGAGAGAGAGAGAGAGAGAGAAGGGGGGAGGAGCAGGAAGCATCAACTCCCATATGTGCCTTGACCAGGCAAGGCCAGGGTTTCGAACTGGCGACCTCAGCATTTCCAGGTCGACGCTTTATCCACTGCGCCACCACAGGTCAGGCATAACACAAAATTTTAATTTCTGTTTTTCAATTACGTTATATGATATTTGACCAAACAAATAATGGATGCAATGTAAAAATAACAAAATAATGACTTATCTAATATAATTAAATAAAGTGAAAGTAATTAAGCAGATAATTAAGAGATAAAAATTTTGATAATGAACATAGATATCCATATCATAAAATGGTAGGTAGACAAGACTTAGGGAGCTGAGGGGTATGAAAGTGACAAACACGTTGGCTTAAACGTGGGGCATGAGAGATATTTTATTTTTGGCTCTGATATTGTAAAAAAAAATAAATTAAAATATACTTGGAAAACTTTCAGGTATTAGGAGAATTAAAAACTGTTACAATTTCTCCAGAATAGAAGGTAAAAACAAAGAAATACAGACAAAAACAATATTAAGGTATTCAAAAGGGTGAGAGTAAACTAAGACAGAAATATGCCCAACTATTAAAAACAAGGGCAATGGAGGCCCTGGCTGGTTGGTTCAGTGGTAGAGTGTTGGCCCAGTGCGTGGATGTCCTGGGTTTGATTCCCAGTCAGGGCACACAGGAGAAGTGCTCATCTGCTTCTCCACCCCCCCACCCCCCGCCTCTCTCTCTCTCTCTCTCTCTCTCTCTCTCTCTCTCCTCCTTCTCCCCTTCTGCAACCATGGCCCGATTGGAGCGAGCTGGCCCCAGGTACTGAGGATGGCTCCATGGCTTCCACCTCACGTGCTAAAAAAATGTTTCCAGTTGCAGCAGAGCAAGGGCCTCAGATGTGCAGAGCATCGCCCCCTAGTGCGCTTGCTGGGTGGAGCCCTGTCGGGGTGCCTGTGCAGGTCTGTCTCTGCCTCCCCTCCTCTCACTAAATAAAAAATGACAACCCCCCCAAAAAAAAACAAAAAAAACAAAGGCAATGGATTTCTTATTAGAAAAATATAAAAGTGGAACTGATTCAAAAAGCAATAGAATATCTGAATAGTCTAATCACCATGAAAAAGCAGAGAAAACAGTCCATATTACCTCCCTAAAGAACTCTAGGTCATATAATTTTATGAATTCAAAACACAATAAACTATTCTAGAACATATAAAATGGTAGAAAGTTTTAGGGAGTTATTTTAGCAAGCAAGTGACTACGGCATTATACAAAAACAGACCAGTCTCATTTATAAATACAGATGCAAAAATGTTAAAAAAAATACTCTGCAATGGTATATATTAAATATGTAACACAAACAAAACTAAATTCCACACAAATTTAGAATTCAACTTAATGAATGTTTTCATAGTGGTTTAAGTGTAGAAAAGTGCAGAATAAGAAAAGTTTTATAGGAAGGACAAGGGCCCCAGGTTCTCCAATGAATAGATGGCAGGAAAAAATGTTGGCAAACTCACAGAATAAAAAGGACTTAACAGACAGATTGGCCAAATGCCACGTGTGGAACTTGAGTGAATCTTGATTCGAACAAATCAACTATAAAAAGAGATTTATAAGAAATAGGGAGAAATGTGAACTATGATGGGTAGGTATTTAATGGTATTAAAAAAAGTATTCAAATTTTCAGTGTGAGTTATAATTTTTTAGCTACAAAATGAAACAGTAAAGGAAGGTAGAGGGTGTGGTAAGGAGACGAAGGGCCTGGGTTTAGGACAAGAGGACAACCGATCACCTTCCTGACTCACTGGCAATCTAAGGATGACCAGGGTCACTTCATCTGGATCTTGAAGTTGGGGTCCTCAGTCCTTCTGGAACGGGGTCAAAGAGGAACCCGGAAACTGTTCTCACTGGCTTCATGAAAAAATAAACACCTCTTTGAGATGCTTTTCAAATTCTGCCTCTAAATCCAGTCCTATCTGACTTAAATCGGAAGCCTGAAAGAGAACAAACAGACAAACAAACAGACGCAGAGATGTCTAAGGACCTAGGATTATGAGCATTAAACCACGCCCCTGTCTTAGGAGCCCCGCCCTCCTCACCTGGCACCCAGGCAGAATGGGTGGGGAGATGATGCCCTTACACTGACATTGATGGGATGGCCTGGCTGTTAACTGGGACTTGACAGGTGGTCTGCGCTGAAGAGCTGATTCTGACTAAAGACATGAAGTAAAAGCATTTCTTGAAAGCCTACTCTTTGAAGGCAGGCTGACCTGCCTCCTGCTCTCCAAGGCTAAGACTGTGTCAGGCCCGGAGGGGTCCCCTGTGTAGACTCTGCTACTCCAGCTCCGGGGGTGGACACCGTGTGTGTGGCTGGGAACATGCTGACTTATGGCAGGGAGGAGGGAGGGGGGCTGGGTGAAGATGACAATCGTCCTCAGCCACTTCCCAAAACTGTCTGTATGCGTAAGAGTCAAGGTCAGGAGCAACTCCAGAAACTAAAGTTAAGGAAGTCTTGGATTGCAGAACATCTCCACTCGTTGTCTCTCCCTATCAAGGAGGGTGGAGGACAAGATCTGAGGACAATTTCGGATGATGTTTGAATCTATTGGGAAATTTCGGTGTCACAAAGCACAAGCACGAGCGTCCTGGAAGTTTAATTTAGTTTGCCATATTCATTTATTTCTACATTTCTGGGGCATGAAGAACAATGGAAGCATAAACTGGCCTTCTTCTTAGTTTATACAAGGAGGCTGGATGGATCTGACCATCCTGGGGGGAGCAGCCAGCCAATCGACAAACTGAGGAACTGAGGGCGGATCCCCCGCCCCCTCCGGCACCGTCTAAAGGCTCCTTCCCTTCCCTGCTTGTGGCTCTTTTTGGCATCTACCTCTGGAACACAGAAGGGGTTTTCTGTAGTCCTCATCTTTTGAGCCCTCTCCCAAAAGAGACTGGAATGATTCTTGCAAAGTTCTGCCATCCCAGCAAACAGGGGAAAAGTAGAAACCACGTGAGAGAAAAGCAGGACATGTCCTTTACCTGGTGAAACGTTCTATGGTTGTGAAAGATCAGGCGCATGTCCCGTACGAACCACGCCATCGTGTACACTTTCTCAGCCAGCCTTTCCTTCACCAGGTCTAACCACATGGCTTCTTTGAAGGGCTCAGCGTAATCTTGAAGCTAGGGACGAAGCCACCCAAGGGGTGCTGTTAGCACAGCCATCATGACTGGATGGACTCACTTTAACTACAGCACAAGCCTTGATTTCCAGGGTAATAACGGTAACACCACCTGACACCGATAGGCCAGGCTTTGTTCTTAGCATTGTCACTGCAATCACACGTGATCTCCACAATAACCCTCTGAAACAGGTACTATAACTACTTCCATTTTACAGATGAGGAAACCGAGGAACGGGTTCAGAAACCTATCCAAGATGTCCCCGCAAGAAATGTGGTAGAGCGGGGACTTGAATCCCCAGCTCAGCTCTTGAGTTTGAGCTCTTAATTTGTAAGCCGTCCTTAGGGAAGACGTTGCCCCCTAAGAGAAGGTGAAACTAGGACCCTAGGAAGGTGAAGCGAGCATGGTGGGGCAGAGTTGGTCCCATTCCTGGGACTGCAGCTAAACTTTCCCGAGCACCCACAGGACTCGTACCCCAAGCTTCTAGAATGAGTGTCACATCAGGGAGAGGGCTGGAGGGCGAGGATCATCGAACGTGACTTACATTATGTGGGATCTTCGCAAAAAAGGCACTTTGCGGGTGGCAGTAGGCCTTCAAGAGGATGAACTCGCATTTCTGTAAAACGTCAAGACGGCTTTAAAGTGAAACGCAGCTTGTAGATGACAGCGCAGCCAGGCCTGCCTCGGACACTCCAGCGAACGGCCCCCAGCCCTGCCTCCGCTGTGCCATTTGTCAAGGGGCCCTGAGGTCGGTTGCATTCTGCTCGGACTCTATTTTTGGGCACTGATTTACCGTCCTCTGGAGCGAGACACCCTGAGGTCCCCTTCCCCGAGCCTGTGACTGACTTCTCACATGTGAGCGGAATGGAGAAGGCTTGGGGATTGAAGGTGACTCACCAGCTGCTCCGCAGGCCCCATCGGCCTCGCCAGGACCTCCGCCTCCCTGTGGCACTGCTGACTTCCTGCCGACTCCTTCATCCTGCAGAAGGTGCAACTCCACGGGCTCCTGGGAGGGGGCACAAGTGAGCAAGGCAGGTCCCGGAAACAGCCACCGTTCCCAGGGCTGCCACTGTCCTTTCAGGAACGGCCATGGGCACGGCCAGGGGATGACTCTGAGCCAGTGACCCTCCTTCCATGGAGGGTAGCAGCTGGGGGTCGGGAGGTGGAGGGCGGAGTCAGGGTGAGTGAATGCTCTCCTTCCCGTCTGAGCTGCAGGGAGTCCAAGGAGCCCTGCCCCTCAGGGTGAGTGAATGCTCTCCTTCCCGTCTGAGCTGCTGGGAGTCCAAGGAGCCCTGCCCCTCAGGGTGAGTGAATGCTCTCCTTCCCCGTCTGAGCTGCTGGGAGTCCAAGGAGCCCTGCCCCTCAGGGTGAGTGAATGCTCTCCTTCCCTGACTGAGCTGCAGGGAGTCCAAGGAGCCCTGCCCCTCAGGGTGAGTGAATGCTCTCCTTCCCCGTCTGAGCTGCTGGGAGTCGAAGGAGCCCTGCCCCTCAGGGTGAGTGAATGCTCTCCTTCCCGTCTGAGCTGCTGGGAGTCCAAGGAGCCCTGCTCCCCAGGCCTGAGGGTCAGAGACAACCCCTGGGGGCCTCGACACCCCATCCGCCCACTGAGAATGTAGCCAAAGGAGGGCACCAGGCCGTGCTTCCTGCCTTTCCCGAATAAGCTCGGAACACAGACAACTAACTGGCTCTGCCCACCCCATGCCCCCTGGACAGGCGTCTGTGCTGCGCACCTGGGCACCTGGGCAGAGGCAGCCTGGGGCGGAGGTGGCCCAGCCGCTGACTCGGACACAAGGCTGTCACTCATCGCAGGAGGGACCCAGGCCACGCCCAGTCAGGCTGTCCTGGGCGCAGCCGGGCCAGCACACCACAGGCCCTGCTGGTCCCTCCGCAGCTGAGCGACCAGAGGCAGCGCCGGGCGAGGGTGCGCACAGGTGTGCACGGCGGCCTCTCACTCACCTCTCAGCCTCCGCAGGCGGGATGTGACAGTCCTCGTGGAAGGCTCGTAGACAGCTGTCACAGCGGAGCAGCTGTCCCCCTCTGCAGCACACCTCACACTCGTCTGAGGCTTCCCGCTGGAAGAGGACATAATGCGGGCACCGCTGGGTCAGCAAGACCTACTGCCACTGCCACGCGGGGCTCTGGGACACACTGTCCTCGCCTGTCCCCGAGCGGAGGCTTCCAACCCCCCCGGCGGTGGCACTCGGGCCGAGTGCTGACGGAGGACCGCCTGGCCTTTCGGTCCTGGAAGAGCAGGTGTCAAGGCCGGGCACAATGCCCTGGAACCCAGGTCGTCAGGGCCGGAAGGGCCTGGAAGCCAGGGAAGCACTTTGTCCACGGTACGCTCTGCGGCCCGGTGGCCACAGCATGTGACTCGGACTGCGTCGTGACCGGAGCTCCCGGGACTTGTGTGTGAAATCTCAGACCATGTGCCGCAGGCAGCCCCCTCGTCTCACCGCCCGGGAAGACCAAGTGCTTTTTCCTGCAGTCAGAGCACCTTGGGGTCCGCGCCAGGCGGGCACTCGGGCCGCACCTGGCGTCACAGCTGTTCCCAGGTGCTGGGTCCCATCCCAAGCAAGCGTGCATGTGGGCGACTCAGAGAACCGTCCCTAACGTTATGGCTGACAGACAGCAGGACACATACACCGAGGCAGAGCTGCTGTGAAATGGGCATTTCGTGGGCTTGAGAAATCATGCGGGTCTTTCTTGTGGATAATAAAATGCGATGCAGAAAATTCTGCCAGTGATGCACGTGAGGACCACCATCTTCGCTGCTGGACTGGACGCTGGCTGTGGCCCCAGCCCCACAGGACGGGCGGTGTGGGGGTCTGCACCGGTTCCTCTGTGCTCCACGTGGGAGCCAGGAAGGGGCGCTCCCCTCCTAGGGCTGTCTGCGGCATCTTCCCCCAGACAGACAGTGGGGGCTGAGGGGGCGAGGAGGCGGGAACAGACCATCAGGAGCTGGAAGGTTCTCGGGGGGCTGGGACAGGCCACTTCTAAGGAGAGGAATCCGCCACTGCCCTTAGCTGCCCCTAACGCAAGCACGAACCTGCAGGAAGGCGTAGACGGGAATGTTTTTCCATCCTCAACGCCAGCCACTCAGCCAGAGCAAAGAGTTTGATTTGGGGGGGATGTTCATCTCTCATGCCTGGGGAGGCTTCTCAGCAGCTCCCCCCACGTGCTGGGGTGCCGGACTTCATAAAGAGGGATGGCTCCACCCCGCAGCCCAGTGGCTCTTCCCGTCCTGAGCTGGGCAGCCCGCCTATCGTTGTCCTTGGGGTTGATATTCCACGGCCATTCTTGCCCTCTGACTGGACGCCTGGCCGGCCCTGGTCCAGGGTGCGGATGACAGCAGCTCTGACCTACCCATTCTTCCTAGTCAAGACTCTGGTTGCGTCCAGAGTCCCGACCCCGACCCCAGCCGCCAGCACCGCCCACCCATCTGCTCTGGAGTGAAACTGTTTCCAACACACATGATATGACAGAGACATGATAGAGAAAGGACAACCACATTCTGTTCCTAAAGAGTCTGACTCTGGTTTTAGGATTGCTGACAGCTTCAAGCCCCACCCCCCTCTTCTTACCCTCTGGCCACATCTGGGCAAGGTGATTAGAAAGCTATGGGTTCCTTCCTTCAGCTCTACTAGAAAGTTCAGACCAGACAGGCCCTGCCCCAGCAAGAGGACCCGCCCCCTCCCCGACTGTCTTCCTCAGCCCCACACTGTGCTCCCACAGACAGCAATGACCGCCTGCATGCTTGGCCTCTGCAGATGGAGGCTCTCTCAGGCCCTGGGCCCAGGACTCGGCAACAGTCACCCATTTTTCCCTGGGTCTTGGGAGCAGCACTCCACAGAACACAAGCCTGCAGCATCAGCATCAGGTGTGTTGCGGGTACCCACGTTGAGTTACGCATCAGCGGGGACTGGGTGTATGCAGGGCAACAGTGATGGGGAGGGGCTGAGGGAAAGGTCTGTGTGAGCCCATTAGTAGTCAGAACAAGACTTCATTCTCATTAACCCAACGTGGCTCCTGATAGGTGGGACTGGCAGGTCAGGTCGGGTGTGCCCCTGGCTATCACTGCTGACATGGGCACTACGAGGAAGAAGAAACTATAATGCTGGGGCCACTCATTCATGTTCTGGATTGTAAAATCTCTTTATTGGTTTTCTTTTTCTGGTTACAAAAGTCATAGATGAATATTATAAAAATTCCACAGGCACATAAATGTATAATATGGAAGGCAAATTTCCCCCATAATCCCATCCCAGAATGGCCAATTCTTTCAGGTTTTTTAAGTCACAGACCTACATAGTCACATAAAACTGGGCTCCTTCCACATATATTACTACCAGTGTGAGCTTCCAAAAGCTTTCCTGACCTCAAAACACATGGGTGGCTTTTCCCCTGACTGAGGATGAAGCTTGACCTATGAATCCGTTCCATTCTGTGGATGTCTTAGGTTATTTTATAGTGCTGATGAACATTTATAGTCTTCCTTAATATTTTGCCATTATAAAGAGCATGCCTGTACATATCAAGATATTTCAAAGCAGCATGATGAAGATAATTTATATAAGAAATGGCATTGGGAGGCCATTGTCTTACAGACTTTGAATGGATCCAGACAAGGGTCAGCTAGCCTCCAGGGCAAGATGGGAGAGGCCTGTGCTGGAGGGGCACATCGAATGGGAAGCCCAGAAATGGGACTTGTGTCTGGAAAATGTATCTAAGCAAGCCAAGAAGGCTGACGAAAACCAGCTGGTACAGACAGTGGACTGCCATTTTCACCCAGAGGGAGGCTCTGCAGAGACAAAGCTCAAACACATTCTCCCACCCTGGCGCTCTTGAAAAAGAGCGTGTGGAATTGGGATGACCTGGTGTTCAATCAAGGACGACCATCTTGCCCTTTCTGTTCTTGTCTATTTCAACACCGTATTTACTTTCAAACCAGAGCAGTCAATTTCTGACGCCTGGGGCTTGCAACCATCCAAACATCCAGATCTTTGTCTACAACACATGTACATCATCAGCTTGTGTCCTGAGATTTATTGTAAAGAGTTATTTGCTTCCCTATCTCAAATCAGCTATGAAAATAATGGCGGCACATACGTGTAGCAGAGTGCTAAAGCCGTCGGCATGGAGACGCAGTGTCTAAATGTGAAGGTCATCTGGGGTTGGGAAACTCAAGGACCCGAAGCTGAGCCTTTGGACAGGAAAAGTCCGCAAACTGGCGACTGAGAATATGGCAGAAATTCACTTTCTATTTACCTCTCTCTTGAGATTTACTCTTGGAGGACAGAGCAAAAATCCTTTCTGGAAGAGAGAAGAGGTCAATGAATTAGGATGTTCAGAAGGCTTTTCTTTTGTAATTATTGAAGTTCCCACTTCCTAGTGACTAGCCGCACCTGGACATCCTACTGGGTCTCAAACCCAAGGTGTCTAAAAGGAAAATAAGCAGCCTCCTTCAATTGGCTCTTCTTCCGAACTTGACAAATTAATTTCCCCCCGTTATTCAATCCCAAGACCCATGAGTTCTTTTTCCTCAGTCCCTTCCCCACCTACTCCTTTGACTTTGCATTTCTTTCTATCTAGGGAAGGTCCCATGGTCTCATCCTAGTGACAATCTTTGAGTGTAATTAGGGGCTTTGTGTTGGGGTCACTCGTACCCTAGTTCATTGCTCATGGGATGGAATAGCATGCTGGGACGTGCAGAAGAGAGGAGAGACTGACCATTGGCAGGGTGGCCTGGGAGCTCTTCACCGAGGGGTCCAGATGGCACATGGTCTGGAAGAGCCCCTTAGGGGGTAGAGGACACTGGGAAGCTATGGCCCAAGTCTGTGTCTTCATTCAGTTTCCATCCAGCCCACTCTGCCCAGTACCACCGGGCGAAGCATCTTAACTCTCTCCTGACCTCAAAATACTTTGTCCGCACTTAACCATCAGCACCCATCTGCGTTTTTAACTCGATCACCCGCATCTTTTTGTCTATGGAGGTTTAGCTCTTTCTCAATCACGCTGCGGAACCCGAGCGGGAATTTCTTCACACTTCTGTTACTGACATTTCCCTCATCCTCGAAGGAATCAAGCCCGCCACCTGGCTGCCCCCTCGCCACTGTGGTTATTATACCTCCAGCAGCTGCTGCAGGCTCTTTCCTCCGCAACGCACGTTCCGCTTCCAGTTCCTTGATTCGACCCCTCTTCCTTTGACTTCAAATTCTTTTGGTGTGAGCCAAAGCCCCTCCTCATTCTGAATGCACTTCTCGGAGGACCCTATCAGACGAAGACAGCCCATTCCAGGACCCGCTTCCACCCTGTGAATTCACCCCAAACCTCCAACCCTGAGGGTGGTGTTCTACCTTCTGGGTTCGGAGAGGCTCCCTGAGAGGCAGGCCCAGCAGCAGGGAGTCCGGGCTCCTCCTCTCTCAGATTGTGAGCCCTAAATAAAACCTGCCTGCGTGCTGAGGGAGTGAGAGGGAATTTGCATTTTAAGTGGACACCTATGTGTCACAAGGTCATGGCAATCAGTGTCACAGGGTGCACGGATGGATGACTGCCATGTGGGAGTGCAGTGCCCTGGCCATCAGGTGTGCCATGACATGGAAAGGTTGCAAATTCCTCCTTGGGCCCTAGCTGTTTGGCTCAGTGGACAGATTGTCGGCCTGGGGTACAGACATTGCAAGTTCGATTCCCAGTCAGGGCACACATGAGAAGTGACCATCTGCTTCTATTCCCCTCCCTCTCTTCCGTTTTTCCCTCACCCCCTTCTCTTCCTCTTCCCCTCTCAGCCACTGGCTGAGTTGGTCTGAGCATCAGCCTCAGGCACTGAGGATAGCTTGGCTGATTCGAGCATCGGCCACAGACAGGGGTCGTTGGGTGGATCCCGGTTGGGGTGCATGTGGGATTCTGCCTATCTCCGGCCCCTCACTTAAAAATAAATAAATAAAGGCCCTGGCTGGTTGGCTCAGTGGTAGAGCGTTGGCCTGGCATGCGGAAGTCCCAGGTTCGATTCCCGGCCAGGGCACACAGGAGAAGCGCCCATCTGCTTCTCCACCCCTCCCCCTCTCCTTCCTCTCTGTCTCTCTCTTCCCCTCCCACAGCCGAGGCTACATTGGAGCAAAGATGGCCCGGGCGCTGGGGATGGCTCTGTGGCCTCTGCCTCAGGTGCTAGAATGGCTTTGGTCACAACAGAGCGACGCCCTGGATAGGCAAAGCATCGCCCCCTGGTGGGCGTGCTGGGTGGATCCTGGTCGGGTGCATGCGGGAGTCTGACTGCCTCCCCATTTCCAGCTTCAGAAAAATACAAAAAATATATAAATAAATAAATAAAAAGAAATAATAAAAATTCTCCTTAACAAACACTTTTTTTTTTTTCTATCTGTAGCCTAGCATTCAGGGTTCATCTCCTGAACAATCACACACATGGGTCCCTCCCTCCCTTCGAGTGACTCCTTCGTCCGGGGGTCCAGAGAGCAGGATATGAAGGAACTCACCCTTCTTCATTTTCTCCCTGTATAAAATCCCTCTCTCCACACCACACGTCACGGGAAGGGTAGGAGACTGGAAATCCACAGTGTCCTCGTCAGACCTCTCTGAAAGGGGAAGGGCACAGTGCGTTACTCCGTCTTCATTCCTTCCCTGAATCCGAAGGATGATAACGAGACGACCAGGTGAACGGCCTTGGGGGGAGCGGTCTCTGGTTAATATGCAGGAAGGACTCTTTTGTTTTGAGTGGGAGATTCCGTGTACAGAGGAGTCCCTGATAAACAAAACCACCACCGCCAACACCACCTCAAACCAAGGGTCTTAGTAAAACATATCGGGCGGAACTGTGTTAACTCACTAGCTAACCGGCTGTCACCTAACATTCTTGGAGGCCACAAGCACCCTGCTTCTCCCACGGTGCTGAGAAGTGGCCTGCTCCACATATTTCTTGGCCTTCAGGGAGCTAGAGAAAAGGGCTATGTCTGTACACTTACTGGTGGATTCAAGCCATGGCCGTGGGGGGTGGGGGATGGGGGTGGGGAGCAGTCAGCAGTGAGGGGATTGTGAAAGGCCTTAGTGTCGGTTTCGCTTTTTTTCCCATTTCATTGCTTCCTTGTTTCCTCCTCTACGAATACAAGAAAACCTTGGAGAGCTCTGGGCTAATCTGCCAAGGGCACACGGCACATGGAGCTGATCAGGCCGCTCAATCCCCCAGCAGAGCAGGCGCTGGGGTTTGGATTCAGAAGAGGCGGCTTCAGCAGTTCCCGCTGCCCCGCCGCCCAGCCCTCCTGTGGTCTTTCATTAAAGACCAACGGCAGGCAGGCAGGCAGGAGCCCCGTCTTGGGGGCCAGGAGAAAGGGCTTTCTGTGGTTGAGCTATACACACTTACGTCTGGAACGAGGCTAGGGAGGACCACTAGCCCACTCTCTCCCTTGTCTCAAGCACTTACTGAAAGAGCCAAAGGAAAATACAGGGAAAAGCCAGAGCATCGATGAAAAAGAACAGGACAGCATCAATAGCAAAGGAACCATTAGTTTCTTTGGAGAGACATAAACCAGCCAGACTCAGGTGAGAAAGGAGAGATCCCTGAGAATTTGAAGGCATGGTCCCCTCCTCCCCAGAGCCCCAGAGGATGCCCAGCCTTGGAGGAGCGGGGCTGTCACAAGGCTGGGCAGGAACGACGGGGTGGGGCGAACTTTGTTCCAGCAGCCGGCTAGCGCTCTTGCGTGAAGCGTCTGGCTCCGTCGCTTGTCTGCAGACCCTGCTCCCTAAATACGGCCCAGTGGATGAGGGCACAGCCTCGGGAGCCAGACGGGGTGGGCTTGCCATTCTGGCTTTGCGATTTACTAACAAGGTCCTATAAGTCTGCATTACTGTCATCAAGGCCGAGTGGGGGACTTGCCTAAGTGACAAGTAACTTTGGACCACTCCTGCAAACCCCAAGGGAGCTTAGCACGGCGATGGGACCTTGGATCACTCTCGGTCTCACGGAATCATCTTCCCTAAATCCTAAGGACGAGTCCAGTGACCACAGGTGTCCCCGATCTGTCTATAAGCGGATGCGGAAGCAGCGGGGGGCTTTGGGAGCTCTGGTCAGCGAGCCAGAGGACAGGGGAGGACAGGGTCACAGGCACAAGCAGCACGCTCTCCTTTACCTGGTACAGACTGCTTACTGCGCCGTGTGGGACCTCGTGTGTCCCCAGGACTTCTGAAGTGACCACCCTGCCCCCAAGGGAGGGAGACAACCATCTGATGTGTTCCCCCAAATCTTGGGTTTGGCTCGGGCTCCCCCACTCGTCTCAGCAAACAGGCCTCTAAGGACGGTGCCCTGCCCGGAGCTCCGCAGCCCCCGCACTGGAACACCTGCAGGAGGTGTGAGCCAACCGGAGCCTGCTCTGAAGAGGGCGCAGCTCAAGAGCACAGAGAGTGGGCGGACACGGGAAGTGCCGAGGAGGAGATGGGAGAAAGGCCCGCCGGAGATGAGGAAGAGCAGAACGGAAAAGCCCGCCGGAGACGAGGAAGAGCAGAACGGAAAAGCCCGCCGGAGACGAGGAAGAGCAGAACGGAAAACCCTCCTTAGAGATGGGGAAGAGGAACTCCAGGAATTCTTGAGGAACACGGAGGAGGGCACCGGGTGAGAATGATACGGAAAGACACAACCACGGGGAAGGCTCTGGGAGCTTCAGGACCAGCACACACCGTGTACCGTGTCCTTTCAGGACCATCTGTCAGAGAGGGAAGGCAAGGACGGTCCCCATTCTGTAGACCAGCGGTTCTCAACCTGGGGGTCGTTCGCCCCCCGCCGGGGTCGCGACCCCCAGGTTGAGAACCGCTGCTGTAGACAGAGGACACAGGCTTAGGTGCGGAGGGAATTCCTGGGGGTCAGCACATTTCCGGGGGCACAGCTGGCAGGGGACCCAGACACGCCAGCCCCTCGTCTGGTGCTGCCCCCATCCCATCAGGAGGGCTCCAACAAGTCTCCCTGTCCCAGCACTGATGACAGCCCAGAGACACTGCGTGGAATCAGACGTCCCGGCCGGGGTGGGGATGCAGGAGGTTAGGGGAGGTTGCTGTAGGTGGGTAACCGTCAGCGTTCGCCTGGATTCTTGCCTCCACTGGTGTTTTCTAGAAAGACCAGGGGTGGGTTCTTTCTTTCTTTTTTTCCAGTGTACTGAACAAAGGACCTGAAATGTGACCACTGGGGTTGATTTCAGCTCACGCGAGTCTTTTCTGTTCCAACTGACTCCGTAAAATGAGCTGAATCATACTGATTTGAGGGTTCAATGGTACAATGTTGAGCGAAGTGCTTTGCCAGTCGTAAGGAGATGTACCCACTAATATTGTTATCAGGGCCTCTGCCTACGTTGTGCGGGTTGTGCGCTGAGCAAGCAGCCCACCTTGGAGGGGGCTCTGATTTCCATCCGTCGCATAACCCATCCGAGTCCTTCCTACCACAGTCTGCCAGCAGAGGGCAGCAGAGGCCGTGGTTTCAGGAAGCCTGACCGGAGGGGGAAAGAGACAGGAAGGCGCACCTTGTGCTGGTTCACACAGGTGCAGCATATGAGCAAGTGGAGGCCCTGACACCGCTGTTCATCCCCGATGCAGAAGAATGAGCACGGTACCGACCACTGACAGTCATTTAAGCCGAACATGTGCAGGGCACAGAGGGGACGGAGCACCACTGACCCACTTACTGCCTTTCACACTGAACAGGACAAACGCAGCTCATCACAGCTGCGACAAATGTCACAGGGAAAAAAATACAGGGCTCCAGGAAGTCACGTCAGGAAGACCTGACCCCTGCCTGCGGGGCAGAGGAGGCTTTGCTGAAGGTGAGGCCCGAGGATGGGAAGCAAAGGGAGGGATGAGGATGAGGGAGCACGCATGTGTGCCTACCTGCATGTGTGCGTGCCTACATGCGTGTGTGTGTGCCTGCATGCGTGTGTGCACGAGAGAATGTGTTGGGGGGGGGGACAGGACACACTGAGCAGGCCCTGAGCAGAAAGGAGGATGAAGTATCCAGTGTCAAAGCGACCTATGTGTTGACAAATCAGGCTGATGACGCGCAGGGGGTGTGCGTGGGGACTGGCTTATGGGAGTGGATTATGTCCTGTTTCTTGACCTTGGGTGCTGGGTACACGTGGGCTCTTGGCTTGTGTGAATTCCTCAAGCTGTACACTTATGGTACATGCATTTGTCCATGAGCAGGTAGGACCAGTGCTACTCAACATGTGGCCTGTGATGGGACAGGGGCTTGACCAGGACAGAAATCAACACACTGCCGCCGCCACTGAGGAGGTCTGGCCCCGGGAAGACTGTGTGCAGTGTCACAGTTGGTTCACAAGCTCTGTGTTTTTGCAGACCTGCAACCAACAAGCCTGTAGGTGGCGCCAGTAGACAGACCCCAGCTTGAGTAGCACCTGCTACCCTTTAATAAAAATTAGTGGGGCAAAGAAGGCCAATATGGCTTGTGCCAGAGAGGGAAGAGGGCTGAGGAGTAAGTTATAAGAGTGGAAGAAAAGTGAATGCAGGAAGAAGAGAAGGAGGAGGAGGAGGAAGAAGAGGAGAAGAGGAAGAAGAGGAGAAACAGGAAGAAGAGGAGGAGAATGATCCCAACCAAGAGGCACAAGAGTTCAGAGGGGCAGAAGCAAGCCCAGAACCGACCACAGAGACCAGACCTGCACCCCTGACTAACACGGAAGAGAAAGTTTGTCTCACCGGAAACAGGAACACGCTTGGCTTTGCCTGGATTAGGGTTTTCACCAATGCCTAGAATGCAGAAAGGCATTTACATGAGAACTTGACTTACGGGTTCTGTCCCTTAACCATTTTGAGGTCTTTATATGTTCTGTGTCGAAGAACACTTCCCAGGGCAGATGGGGTGGGCAGCACTCCTTATGTGCTGCCCTTCACGGCAGTGTGTCCCACGTGGCACCTTGCTGGAACGGAGCAGAGACCCAGGAGGAGGGCACAGGGTGGTGGGAGGGAAAGCGGAGGAGGGAGGAGTTGGCGTTTCCAGCGGCAGGCCGGGGCCCTGGGGTGCCTGGGGGCGAGTCTCGGCCTCTCGCCTACTTACCCTTTTGGGGAATATTTTTCTGAAGAGTTCTTGTTGAATTTGAACAGACATCATTTTTCCTCTCCTTTGCTAAAAGAATTTAAAAATAGTCATTTATAATCTATATATTTATTATATATATATTCATTATATATATATCAGAAACATACATGTGTGTATTTTCCATGTCAACTACTTTGAAGTAATTTTTCCCATCTTCCTTCCAGTTTGGGGAAAGACAGGTATGAATTCTTACAAAAGGAAAATCATAGCATTGACCAAGTAAAAATAGCAAACTCATGTTAATAGATAGAAGGGCTGAAATAGTACAGAAGTCAAAATTTCAAATTATTATAGAAAATAACGTGTACAATTATATATATATATATATATTTAACACAAATCCTAAAGTTAATAAAATGTTAGCCTTATAAGTATTATATAGAAAACACTTTTAAAGGCTGACGTATAGGGCATAGAGCAATGAATTTCTATCCTGGGTGATTCTGTCATCCAGGGGCATTTGGCAATGTTGGGAAAATTTTTTGTCATCACTGGGAGGCATGTGCTATGGCCTCTGATTGGTAGAGGGCAGGGGTGTTGCTAAGCACCCGTGATGCACAACGCAGCCCCCACAACAAGGAAACATCTGACCCAATATACCAAGAATGGCAATTTGGTAAAACTTGGGCATACACCACTCTGGAAAAGATAAAATAATTTGTCTAACTCAAATTTAAAAAAAAATTTCCACAACTAAAAATTTCTTAATAAGTTGGAAGACAAAAAAACAAAACTAGAAAAATTGCAATATGATAATAAAGGGTTAATTTGGATTAAACCAAAAAATAATAATAAAAGAATAGACTTATACAAAAATGGGTATACATGATCAGGTAATCCCAAAAGAAAAAAAATTCCAATAAAAATTTATTAAAAAACAGGTTCTGGTAATTTATGAGCCTCTCAAACCTCAATGGTTTATTTACAGGTATCAGCACACTATAGCCTGAGGGCAAAACAGGCCCAATGCTTGTTTTTATAAATAAAGTTTTATTGAAACACAGCCAGGTCCATTTGTTTATATATCTGTTTCTGGTGGCTTCTGTGCGACAATGGCAGTATTAAGTAGCTACAATAGAGACTGTAAGGCCAGCAAAACCCAAACTCTTTATTATCTGTCCCTTTTTAAATAATGTTTGCCCAATGCTGGTTTAGAACAACCCAGGTTGACTTCTCCCTCATGCTGTTTGTGGATGACAAGTTAGATGAGGAGCCATGTGACTGACACTATGGATCCCGGGACAGAGGAGCCTCTGTAAAGATCACCACTGGCTCCACGGCAGAGAGAATGACAGCACAAGGGCTCTTAACGCTGTGGTTTGGAAGTGACCTTCTCACTGCTGCCCACATTTCTTTGTCCCTGTTGAGTCACATGGACATTCCTGGGAGCACAGGGCAGGGGTACATAGCTTTCTGAAATACTGGTGAGAGGTAATACAGTCTGTCTCAGCAGGTTTAACCACATGCACAGCGCGAAGGAATTCAAAGGGAAACACTGGTGACATATTCTTTGTTTTTAATTTGTCAAACACAAAAATCTCATTCTTTTCAGCGTTGATGAAAGTGTAGGGAAGAGGGCATCTGCATGATGTTACTGGGAGCCTGAAGTGGTAACAATTTGGTCATCACTGTGTGCTAGTTTTAAATATACAGATTCATTGACCGATTGGTCTCATTTCTAGAAATTAACCTTTAAGAAATACTACTGAGGCCCTGACCAGGTGTCTCAGCTGGTTAGAGCATTGTCCTGATTCACCAAGTTTGTAGGTTTGATCTCTGGTCAGGGCACTTACAAGAATCAACCAATGAATGCATAAATAAGTGGAACAACAGATTGATGTCTCTCTCCCCACTCCTTTCTAAAATCAGTAAATAAATTAAAAAACAAACAAACGAACAGGAAATACTACTGAGAATGTGTCCGCTTTGGGGATTGGTGACACTCTCCTGACTGGGTTAGCTCGTATCAGTGAGAAGCTCCCAGACTCAGTGGGCCAGTGTTGACTCGACTAACGGAACTGTAAATCGCAGACACTGGCAAGTGGTCCTGTGAATCAGTTACTTCTTTTAACCAGCACTCTCCAACCGACAGATCCTTTCTCTGTCTTCACGTCCTTCTTGTCTAGCCTGCCCCTCTCCTTCTAGTATTAACTTTCCATGTCCAGCTAACCCTGCGCCCGCTGCACAGGGACCCTCCCACACCGCACCTTCAAATGGCAGATTCTGTCACCAGCCTTACCCGCAGGTCCAGACGTTCCAGCACATGCAAGCTTTGCCTTTTGAGCCCTTGTCATTATCTTTGAATTCCTGGTTGAGTCGTCTTCCTTTTGAGTCGCCTGATCCACCACTTGAAGCTTCTCTTGAATTCTGTGCCCAGGTGAGGCGGTTCCTAAGCCAAACGGTGACTTGTGAGTAGTGTTCATTAGGGTCCCCACTAAAGCCCTTTCTTCCTGTTAGTGACTCCCCTTCACATGCTCCCTGTCTTCACACTGTCAAGAAATCCGGTATCCCTGTACCTCACTATTTTTTTTTAAATTTTTTTTTTGTATTTTTCTAAAGTGAGAAATGGAGAGGCAGAGAGACAGACTCTTACATGCAGCCAACGGGGATCCGCCCGGCATGCTCACCAGGGGGCGGTGTTCTGCCCATCTGGGGCGTTGTTCCATTGTAACTGGAGCCATTCTAGCGCCTGAGGCAGAGGCCATGGAGCCATCCTCAGTACCAGGGCCAACTTTGCTCCAGTGGAGCCTTGGATGCAGGAGGGGAAGAGAGACAGAAAGAAAGGCGAGGGGGAAGGGTGGAGAAGCAGATGGGCCCTTCTCCTGTGTGCCCTGACCAGGAATCAAACCCAGGACTTCCACACGCTGGGCCAATGCTCTACTGCTTATACCTCACTTTTATCTTCCTGTTTCTCTACAGATATTCCTCTCCTTTCTCACAATACACCTTCCTGTTTTCTGTTCCCCTTAGGCTCCTCTTTTTGTCTACTGATTACATGTGTATCAGTAAGAATGTAGGCTCTACATCTGTCCTGCTCCCTGCTGAGTTCCCCGGATCTAGGATCATGTGCCTAGTACCCACCTCAACTAAATTCATCTTTGTTGAATGAATATACAAAGGTAGTATATTTTGAAAATATTAGAATCATGTATTTTTCACCCTTATAAATTGCGCAGGGGCCATACTAATCTTCTCTGTATCGTTCCAATTTTAGTATATGTGCTGCCGAAGCGAGCACATAAATTGCAATGTCCCAAGGTTCCCTAATCATTAAATCAATAAGTCTCAGGGGGAGGGTAGAAGCTGGCTAGAACTGAGATGTCACTGCTCAGTGAAGACTGTTTTGGAGACATTACAACACCCTGAGACACAGAATTTGTTGAAAGCAAAGGGGATTGCCAAGTTCCAGAAAGGATCTTCATGCACCAGGGAGAAAAGTTGGGAGGTCTGAATGTGAAGTTTTCCTAGAAGTCACTGAAATAACAGAAACCTCAGCATTTGACAAAGAGTAAGCTCCCTCCAGTCTAGGGAGGTGCTGGGTTGGGAATCTGAAGAGACAAGGGTCAAAGAAGGGCAGATAAGGATGTCTGAGTCCCCTCCCTCCCCAAGACTGAGGGGTGTTGAAAATAAGCAGAAAAATGGGGGTATGCCCAAGGCAGTGAAACTCATGAGATCTGCATGTTTGGAGCTAAGATGAGATCCTGTCACAGGGCGCTTTAGGCCCCCGTAAAAGCAGGGAATCCAAGAAACTCCTCACCCACTAGCACACTTGGAGCCACAGAGAAAGGAAAGGAGAAAGAAGAGGGGAGAGGGGAGAGAGAGGGGAAGCTCAGGGGAGGAGGAGAACAGGGTGAGGAAGACCACAGATAGAGCAGAGGAGCCAGAAGAATGCAGTTTCATGAATTTTTATTTCCTATACGAAAACAACACAAGTTTTGTGGTAGATGCATGATAAGCAGGTATGAATCGTTTTGGGTGGCATGGGGCACTCAGTAATTACAAATCTCTAACTGCAGCTAGACAGATGTCAGGAGTCCGAATCCTGCCTAGACATTCGGCCGGGCTTTATCTAGTCTTCCTGGTTCTGAACTTGCACTAGACACAAGGCTAATCTCAAAACCGTCCGATATCCCTTGTATACCTCTACCCCATTCCTTCATAACAGTAAGAAAGGAAGCTTTTGGAAACAATGGGTGTCTGGGGCCTAGGGGACAGGGATGGGGCTGGCCCTGTCCCAGTGACACCCAGGTGCCCATGTGGCTGGAGAAGAGGCCATGAGTGTCATCCAAGCGAGGACCCTGATGAACAGTGGGGGAGTGAGGATTTCCCTCTTCCTGCTTACCTTCCAGGAGCCTTTTTTCCTGTCTTGGTTTTGACCTTGACCGGCTACATATTTTTCTTTTTTCTGAAACAGAAAAAAAAAAAGCGCCTCTTATGGCTATAAATATTGATCTATAAGCTTGAGATGTCACTACATCATGAATCAATTTATTTCTGTCTTCCCATCACTTCTGGGAAGCAGAAAACCATGAGGTCTATGTGAAAAAAAGCACTCCATTTTACTTGGAAATGAAAAAGGTTGAATGAAAAAAAGTAACAAAGATACACTAAAATATTAATATTTAAATTAGACTTTTTTTTTTTCAAATTCATAACCCGGATTTTCAAGACTTGAAGAAAATATATAAATTATTGTAAGCTATCAATATAAAAAAAACTTCTTAGCCAAAACTCAAGGCTAGATGTCATAAAAGTAAAAGATAATTTAAAAAAATTTAAAAATGCCTATGCTTCAAAAACATCCCCACAATATTAAAACAAAAAATAGAAAAAAAAATGCAATATATATAATAAAACATAGAAGGTTAACATCCTTAATAAATAACACACAATATGAATAGCACACAAGAAAAATGGGCCAAGGACATATATTAAAAATTCCTAAAGTGAAAATACAAATAATAAATTTACTATAAAATCATCTTTAGATTATAAAATAATAAAAAATGCATATGATAATAAAAAATGCATTGCTTGGTTTAAAAACTTTTCTCCCATCTCGGTTGATGAGGAAATAGCTAATGAGCACTCCTGTATTGCTCAAGAGAATGTAAGCAATTATATTTTCTGCAGAACAATTTGGTGACATGTATGAAATTTAAAATATGAACATGTAGACCAAGTATTCTCACATTTAGAAATTAATTCCAAGGAGATCATTAGACAAGTGTGTGATGATAAAAACACACGTGAACACGATTTCTATTTTCATATAAAAATTGGAAATAGCTTAACTGTCCATCAACAAGGTGATTGCTTCAATTATTGCACGTGCAATCATGTGCTATGCAGCTAACAGAAAGGAAATAGGTGGCATCGACATGGCAATACGTGTATTAAAACCACAATGAAAAGACGTGTTTGTAGAAGAGACTGTATAGTGTGAGTTTATATACGATATGACAAGAGTATGCTCATTTGTAAGGTGCATAAATAAGGAAGGTGAGCAGAGTAAATCGACTTAACTTCCTGAGCAATCAATTTCTGTACTGTTTGCAAAACTTGTCAGAAATATTTGGCAGACAGGACAGGATAGAGACTGTGTTGCAGTACAAACAAACGAAGTTTTCGTGGCTTCACGGAACAGTGTGTTTCTTGGTCACCTGGAGTCCTCTGCAGGACCCGGACTCTCCAGAGCAGCTGTCCCCAGTGCGGTGGTGTCGAGGCCCATGCTGCCCGGCCTTTGGCACCGCCCCTTCTCCCCTTCCCGCCGTCAGGGACAGCATTCCCAGAGCACAGTGGATCTTCTATGTTTTGATTCAGGAGTGAAACCCACCCCTGACCTCATTGGCCAGAGCCAGTATCATGGCCTTGTCCTCTGCAGGGGGCTGGGGAATGCAGCTTTCTGGGCCAGGGAAGAGAACCAGCACGAGTGAAGGGCACGAGTAATGCCCACCACACAGTGGGCAGGCCGGGCACTGACAGCTGTTCCTCTTCCTCTTGTCTCCCTTTTTCCCTTAGTAGTCAAGTCCCCGATGTTGTTGTTGATCTGGACACTTGTCCTTCTAGAGTAAAACGACATCTCCCAGCCTTTTTGGCAGCCACGTACCTAGTCCTGGCCATGAACCGGTAGCAGAATGACTCACGGCAAACTGCAGAGAGAGTCCTTCAGCGGAGGTGGTGTGCCTGTCCTTGACCTCGCCTCTGCCACTTTGGCTGGAATGCAGACATACTGGCTGGACCCCCATGAAGGGGATGGCTAGGCTGATGATGGTGACGCAACGGGCATGTGTGGGTGTTGGGAACCGAAAAATCAACCCTAAAATCAATCAACTTTCTAATATAAATATAATTGTACTCTGAAATCCCAGGTTTCTCTCTAATTTGTCTACTTTGTCTGATTCTTGTTTGTGTCTAGTCTTTGTTTAATGTTGTCTAAATGCGATTTTTTTAAGGCCTGACTTAAGTTCTTGTATGCAAAAATTGGAAATGCAGGCTCTAATATTGAAAAAATAAAATGGTTTTATCCCTAAAATTTTTTTTTTCATTTGGAACTTGTACAGAGTGCTCATTTAAATTTAAATAGAATGAAATGTGGATCCTAAAGACTTGCTAATTTGGCCAGGCTGCTCCAAGCTGCAAGCTAAGAAGCTTGGAGCAGGGTAGATTTGTCTAACAAAAGTGTAAATATTTTTACTATAGGAAGATAACGAAAGTCATACTAGATTTCTCCAGCCTTGATGTACTCTTTAAATTGCCTGTTAATTAATAGGATAAAATGTTTTGGTAAGTATGGGAATGTCACTTCAAAAAGTATTTACTATATTTTGTTAGACTTTTAAAAATAACATATAGACAGGTATTTCTTACAATCCTCAGGGTCAAGGTATTATAAAGTGTGCCCAACAAATGCTTAAAGGTCAATTATAAATAATAAAAAAAAGGGGGGGGGGAGTCATATCCTGGAACTCCTGCAAATCTTCTTTACTATGCTTTTTACTTTAAAAAATTTCTTTCGAATGCTGATGTACAGGGTCATACAGGAGCTGAGAGACTCTGGAATCCTACAAGAGAAGCCAAACCTCTTTCTCCTGCAAACTTCTACCCTCCTTCATTTGATCCAGCTAATAACGCTGTTCTGTTTTTTTTCCAATCAGCTCCAGATAGATGGAAAAAGTTTATATAGGTGGAGAAGAACACTCAAACCCCTCAGCGAGATCTTCTGAGCATGGCTTTTAAGGTCTATAATGACCGAGAGAAAACAGGAAAAAGCAGACAAAGCCCAAAGAGAGATCAGGCAAAATACCAGCTCTTGGCAGACACCCTTAAAGGCTCCAACACCCCGAAGGGGCCTCATAAGCCTCCACCAGGGCCCTGCTTCAAGAGTGGAAAGAAAAGTCATTTGGGATAAAGCCTGCCTGGCTTCTCAGCCCCCACCAGGGCCATACCTTTGCTGTGGGAAAAAGGGACACTGCCCCCTCGCTCCTCCAAGGGAGGGTTTAGTCTCTTCCAGCCCTGTTCCAGCCACCTGTGACCTGACCTTGCTCAGGCTGCTGGGACTTGCCGCTGAAGGCTAAAGGTGCCCGGGGCCATTGGCCCCATCTCACATCACTGTGGACAAGCCTAGGGTATTCTTCCACGTAGCAGGTAAACTGATCTCATTTCTTAGAGATACGAATGCCACTTACTATACCTTGCCTGAATATTCGGGTTCTACTCATCCCTCGAAAATCTCTGTTGTGAGTGCTGATGGTCTTATTTTAACATAGTGTCTCCTTTATTTCTCTTGCCTCAAAGCCCCATGCCTATTTTAGGCTGGGACCTACTTCTAATTTAGAGCCTCTCTCTCTCTCTCTCTCTCTCTCTCTCTCTCCTTTTTGCCCACTTCTGTTACAAATTTACCTATGCCACACAGCACAGTGTATCCCAAGGTTCTCCTCACCACCCCACGGCTGCAAAGCTCCAGGGAAAGGCTCCCTGGGTTAATCTCTTCAGGTTAAAAGACAACAGAAGCTCCGTCTCCATACACGCTGCAGATGGCTCTTCCAGTCTACCTAAATCATTGCCAGCAGAAGCAGTGGTCACTGGGACTTGGACTCTAGCTGCAAAGTGTGGAAATGTAACAACAACTCCAGTGCCTTGCAGACTTTTCCTGAATGTGTGTGACTCCTGCTCCAGGGGCAGTTTTCAGACTGAAGTGGGGTTGGATTGAAGGACATTCAAAACTGCAAAGATTTTATTTTAGATCCCGCTGTATTAGTTAAGACTTTGCTTGTTTAATCTAAAAGGTTTTATCACTTCATTGTATTAAGACACTTGTTTTGGTGTTTGTTAGGATTGGCTATTTTAATTTTGTTGTTTATTTTATATTTTCCCAGTCTGCCTCTAAATTGGAACATGGGAAATCAGATGAGTATAAATCACAGAACAAGAATCGAAGTTTAAAAAATATAAAAGGGGGATCTGTTGGGGACCGAAAAATCAACAGGATTCCTAGAGTTTGGATATCTGGGGAACAGAGGTGCTGGGAGCTGACTGTAAGCTGGCAGTCTGCCCAACCCCCCACCTCACCTACCTGATTAATTTGCAAAAGGCTGTGATGCTCATCCTGCCTCCCATGTCCCCCCCGAACAACTGGAAGGAAGTTACTTCTTTGTGTGAGGTTGTGTATGTTAAGTATTGGTGGGGGGGTTTTCTGCACCTGGTGGAGTTCTTGGGTTGCCTTGGAAACATAATTGATTTGCTAATTTCCACCTTGCCCAGAATAATAAAGAAGGCTGCAGCTAGGGCAGCGGCCATGTTTTCTGCGGCTCTGCTAGGGCGGTAATTTTACTGTTAGCAGGAGCTGGGGCTTCCTCCCCAAACCCATCTTTTCTATGCCTTTAGTTCTTTGTCTATATTCATTCATTTCATACCGTTCCCGCTCAACACCCTGGAATATATTTATACTTGTCGCGGGGGTCACGACATGTGAGCCTGGGACTTGATGGTGTATGAAACCAGCCCCTGAGCACCGACCTCCACCCAGAAGAAAGTAATAAGTTCGTATTTTAACACTATTTTTTGTGGGGAGGGGCTGAAGGAGGGTCTGTTGTCCCACATAGCAAGCAAATCCTATTGGCTGCTGCAAAGTATTGCAGATTTTTTTTTTTTTTTTTTTTTTTTACAGAGACAGAGAGAGAGTCAGAGAGAGGGATAGATAGGGACAGACAGACAGGAATGGAGAGAGATGAGAAGCATCAGTCATCAGTTTTTCATTGTGACACCTTAGTTGTTCATTGATTGCTTTCTCATATGTGCCTTGACCGTGGGGCTACAGCAGACTGAGTAACCCCTTGCTCAAGCCAGCGACCTTGGGTCCAAGCTGGTGAGCTTTTGCTCAAACCAGATGAGCCTGCACTCAAGCTGGCGACTTCAGGGTCTTGAACCTGGGTCCTTCCGCATTCCAGTCCGACACTCTATCCACTGCGCCACTGCCTGGTCAGGCGAAGATTTTTTTTATGTTAAAAAAATAAATCACCATTTAAAAAAAAGTGCATGTCTTTCTGGCTTGGATGTCTCTGCAGCCTGAGGCTACCCTGGCCACCAGGAGTAACATCGGGTCCCCTTAGCGGAGAACACACAGGCTGTTTCCACTTACGCTTTTCTCCAGGAGACATCCGCGAAGACAGCTTGCTTCTGTTATCCTGGGGATCTAGGAAGTATGACAACATCATTTTTAAATAAGCCATAATAAATTTATATTTATCGACCACACTCATTTCAGACAATCTTGAGGTGACTAAGCTTCTGTCCCTTCCTCTGTGATGGAGAACCATGGCTCCAAGATGCGCCAGCCCACCTTTACCCACAGACTCTCCTAACACCCGTGTATCTCTGACACGGATCCGCATTCTCCTCTGCAAAACTGAACGGATTTCTCGGACCTCCCCAAGCGTGTTTCTGAAACCACGAGCACGTCTGAAATGTTACCACAGAAGTCAGTGCAACGGAGGAGAAACTCTTACAATAAAATTTACTTGAAAGGTGGTGAAATTTGACATATTCTTTCTGAGATATTTGTTGTTGGAGAGTCATTGTGGGGGTTCTGTAAATTTGCGACATAATGACCCCATCACCAACAAACAGAAGAATGTTCAGTGCTTTTCCCCTTCAGGGACAATGGTAACAATGACTACGTGTGAACTCACACGCACCCTTTCGTCAGCACAAGTCAACAACATCAGTTGCTCATGCCCAGTTATACTATTATATTTGACTTTATAACAAAATGCGTTTCACTCCAATTTTCCCAGAAAAGGCATGTAAGAAACATGGAGATTGGGGCCCTAGGAAAAAACTTGATCCATGGCTTGGGTACTTCCAATAAAGTACCAAGAACCGAATTTCCCCGTGTATAAGACACACATTAATTTGGGGGCCTAAAATTTCAAAAAAAAAAATGTGTTACATAAAGTTATTGAACTCAAGTTTTATTCATCTACAAAAATGAGTACAAAAACAAGCGCAAAAAAGCAGGAAATGCAAGTAAAAAATCTACAACCACTGTATAAGATGCAACCAGTAGTATAGGCCCCACATTTTTTTTTTTTTTTGTATTTTTCTGAAGCTGGAAACGGGGAGAAACAGTCAGACAGACTCCCGCATGCGCCCGACCGGGATCCACCCGGCACGCCCACCAGGGGGCGACGCTCTGCCCACCAGGGGGCGATGCTCTGCCCCTCCAGGGCGTCGCTCTGCCGCGACCAGAGCCACTCTAGCGCCTGGGGCAGAGGCCAAGGAGCCATCCCCAGTGCCCGGGCCATCTTTGCTCCAATGGAGCCTTGGCTGCGGGAGGGGAAGAGAGAAACAGAGAGGAAGGAGGGGGGGGGTGGAGAAGCAAATGGGCGCTTCTCCTATGTGCCCTGGCCGGGAATCAAACCCGGGTCCCCCGCACACCAGGCTGACGCTCTACTGCTGAGCCAACCGGTCAGGGCCTAGGCCCCACATTTTTTTGAAAAAAAAAAAAAAAGTGCATCTTATACATAGGGAAATATGGTATATGTTTAGGGTGTGAATTCTCAACAGTGGTGATGTTGCTCAGAAAATTGATTCCTGGGAGTAAAATCTTACTCTTTTTTATGCATAAGGCACAAATATATACATCCCATAAATCAATATATAAATCAAGAACACAGGGGGCATTCTTGCTTAGGAAGAAAATATCGAAGTGGGCTGCCTAGGGCCAGGACAATGAAAAAAGGGTTGAGAAGCTCTGGCTTAGAGTGAACCAGTTCCGAATCTGAGCTTCTGGCAACGGCACCGAGACCCACAGTCCCTCATCCTTACCGTGCGCGATCCTTGGTGGTGTGCTAGCTGGGTCCTGGGGTCCCTCTGCTTCACTCATTTCTGAATCGTCATCACTGACCTCTGGAATAAAAAGTGACATTCTGTTCCAAGCCCAGTAAATCCACCCTAGAGAGTTTCGTGGGGCATTGCGCAGAGATTAGGGAAGGACCGTGGACATTCTGGAGCTGAAGGCTGGAGGCTGCAGGTCCTGCTAGAGCGGCGGTTCTCAACCTGTGGGTCGCGACCTCAGCGGGGTCGCGACCCACAGGTTGAGAACCACTGTGCTAGAGCCTCCATGGCGCCCTCCTGCGCGTCTACCACTGGGTCTCTCCCCCACTGGGGGTGGGGGCAGAGGGCAAGGCTGGTCGGCAGAGGCCCCTCTGCTAATAGACGTCCAGGGGGAGAGCAGTCATGTAAACCCCGGGCCGGAGGCTCAGAGTGATCTTTCAGATCTTTGAGGTCAAAACTGTTTTCATAATCCGGTATACTTTGTCTTTATTAGTAAGTAGGTCTTTTTACAGACGGAGAAGGAGCCACAGCAGGTGAAACTGCTGGTGCCTTAGTACAAATCAGTGTCCCCAAAACTTAGCAGTAGTCACTGTGTTTGTCCAACACTCACCTTAAAATAAAGGGGGAGGGGCCCTGGCCGGTAGGCTCAGTGGTAGAGTGTTGACCTGGTGTGCAGGAGTCCCGGGTTCGAGTCCCAGGTTCGATTCCCGGCCAGGGCACACAGGAGAGGCGCCCATCTGCTTCTCCACCCCTCCCACTCTCCTTCCTCTCTGTCTCTCTCTTCCCCTCCCGCAGCCAAGGCTCCACTGGAGCAAAGTTGGCCCGGGCGCTGAGGATGGCTCCATGGCCTCTGCCTCAGGTGCTAGAATGGCTCTGGTTGCAACATAGCATCGCCTCCTGGTGCACATGCCAGGTGGATCCCGGTTGGGCGCATGTGGGAGTCTGTCTGACTGCCTCCCCGTTTCCAACTTCAGAAAATACAAAAAAAAAAAAAAAAAAAAAAGCCAGTTTCATTTAAGAATGTTCTTGATGAACCAGTAAAATTAATTAATTTGGAATAGGATTAATTCCAAAGTGGCAGAGGCGAGTCAAGGACAGGCACACCTCCTCCACTGAAGGACTCTCTCTGCAGTTTGCCTGAGTCATTCTGCTACTGGTTCATTGTCAACTGTCAGGACTAGGTATGTGGCTGCAAAAATGACAACCAGGTATCCAGATCAACAGCAGGGGTTTGACTACTTAAAAAAAAAAAAGGAGACTTGCGTACACATCCTCTTAATAGTCTCTGTGGAAAACTGGAGTGCATATAAAGCCATTCACTGCACCTTGAATTGCCAAGATTGTCTCAAGAAAAAAACTTGTGTGATGGTTTGAGATGCAACTCACTGTAAAATCCAGTGATTTACATTTCTCAAATATCCATGATATTATTAATCATGCATGAAAAGATTTATTCAAAATGCAAGATAGCATTATGTATTTTATTGTAACAGACTATGAAAAGTTCATTGACATGGTTTCAGAGTCTATATTACAACTAACCTTTAAGAAATTAACTCTTGCCTGACCAGGCGGTGGCACAGTGGGTAGAGCGTCGGCCTGGGATGCAGAGTACCCAGGTTCGAAACCCTAAGGTTGCCGACTTGAGTGCGGGTCACCAACTTGAGCGCATGGTTGCAGGCTTGAGCATGGAGTCACTGGCTTGAGCCCAAAGATCGCTGGCTTGAAGTCAAGGTCATTGGCTTAAGCAAGGGGTCACTGCTCAGCTGTAGCCCCCCTGCCCCAGTCAAGGCACGTATGAGAAAGTAATCAATAAACAACTAAGGTGCCGCAACAAAGAATTGATGCTTCTCATCTCTCTCCCTCTTCCTGTCTTTCTCTCGCTAAAAAAAAAAAAAAAAGAAAGAAAAACGAGACTGTCTCTCGTTGAGTTTCGGTGTAGTGCCAAAAATGAGTATCCATAGGTATTGCCAAAGACTGTTAACTTTTAAACTACAAATCTGTGGGAGGCTGCATCTTCTTCCTACATGTCAATCAAAGCAACATGTTACAACTGACTGAACATAGAAGGCGATAAAAGAATCCAGCTGTTTTTGATTAAGCTAGACTTTAAAAAGATTTGCAGACATGTAAAATGATGCCACTGTTCACACTAATTTCACTTGGAAAATATATTTATTTTTCATAAAAATATATTATTTATGTTAACAAGTAATTAGTTTAATATTGCTACTTTAAAAAGAACTAGCATGTGTGTGTGTGTGTGTGTGTGTGTGTGTATATATATATATATAGTGAGAGAAAGAGACAGAGACAGAGAGAGGGATAGACAGACAGACAGGAAGGGAGAGAGATGAGAAGCATCAATTCTTTGTTGCGGCACCTTAGTTGTTCATTGATTGTTTTCTCATATGTGCCTTGACTGGGGGATTCCAGCCAAGCCAGTGACCTTTGGGCTCAAGCCAGCAACCACGGGGTCATATGTATGATCCCATGCTCAAGCCAGCAACCTTGGGGCTTTGAACCTGGGTCTTCAGCATCCCAGGCTGACACTCTATCCACTGTGTCACTGCCTGGTCAGGCAATATATAAATATTTTAAAACGATCAGTTTTAATTTCTGGTAAGGCATACATAGATACAAAAAAGCTCTTTGGGGAACCTCTATAATTTTTAAGAGTATAATGAAGTCTTGATACCAAAATGGCCCTGGCTGCTTGGCTCAGTGGTAGAGTGTCGGTCTGATGTGTGGATGTACCAGGTTCAATTCCCGGCCAGGGAACACAAGAGAAGTAACTATCTTCTTCTCCACCCCTCCCCCTCCCCCTCCCCC
Source organism: Saccopteryx leptura (assembly GCF_036850995.1). Lineage (NCBI taxonomy): Eukaryota > Metazoa > Chordata > Mammalia > Chiroptera > Emballonuridae > Saccopteryx > Saccopteryx leptura. Next base: position 112,802,336 of record NC_089509.1, read on the forward strand.
TCCCCTACCTCTTTCTCCCCTGCCCGCAGCCATGGCTCGATTGGTTCAATCACCTTGGCCCTGAGAGCTGAGGGTGGCTCTGTGAAGCCTCTGCCTCAGGTGCTAAAAATAGTTTGGTTGCGAGCATAGCCCCAATGGGCAGAGCACTGGCCCCAGATGGGGGCTGCCAGGTGGATCCTGGTCAGGGAGCATTCGGGAGTCTGTCTGTCTATCTCCCTTCCTTTCACTTGGAAAAGAAGATCCCAAAATGTTTGAGAGCTGCTGCCCTAGGTCTCAGCTGAGGTCACCTGCATCCTGTGACCACAGCCGTTTCTTTAACAGAAACTGTCAGACGTAACAGGCACTGCTTCTTCTCTGCTGCTCTTGTCACACTTCATCATCTTCCCTGCACTCCCCCTTCTCTCTGCTGTGAACTTCCCATGTGCACCTACCCCTGCGCCTGCTGCACGGGAGACCCTCCGACGCTGCGCCTTCAGACGGCAGATTGTCACCAGCCTTACCCTCAGATTCAGACGTTTGGGCACGTTCAGTCTTTTGAGCTCCTGACACCAACTCTGAGTTCCTGGTTGAGTCGTCTTCCCTTCGAGTCACCCGACCCACCTCCTGGAGCTTCTCTTGGATTCCGCGCCCAGGTGAGGTGATTCCTGGGTCAAACAGGGACTGGTGAGCGGTCCCACCAAGGTGCCCAGGGCGCCTCGTCCTCCCCCCCTCAGTGCCTGCCCTTCCTCCTCATGCTCCTGGTCTCCCAACTCTGAGACCTCTGTGCCCCTGGGCCACACTCTTCTCCTATTTCTCCGTAATTATATATTTTTTCTTGTGTTCATGTTACTCCTCCCCCCCCCCCCCTCCAAATTCACCATCTGGCCTTATTCCTTGTACAACCTTTTGAAATGAATCGGAGATATTTGTGTGTGTGTGTGGGGGGGGACCCGAGAGGGAGGGGAGCTTATTGGTTCCTGTGTCTGAGTTATACCTGCCACTAGGTGGCGCATCTGAGTAAAAATAGCCCTGGTGGCTCCTTTCAGCAGAGGAGGGGCCTTCTCAGGTTACCTCTGCAGGTTTCCCAGGGCCCGTGTGTGGTTCCGGAGAGGGAGTGCCAGGGGGGAAGGGCGTGTGTGCAGGGCGACTCTGCTTCATTGCTGAGAGATCACAACTTCCACTGGCTGTGGACTTCCGCGGCTGATCCCACACAGGATGGCCGCGGTCTGGCGGAGCAAGACCACCTCTATGGAGGCCAGGGGGACGCAGGCAAGCACAGCCACGTTCCTTCCTGACAGGTGGACACATGCTTTTTGTTTTTATAGCACCCCCATGGGGACGCAGGCAGGCACAGCCACAGTCCCTCCTGGCAGATGGACACGTGCTTTTTGTTTTTTTAGCATCCCCAGGCCGCTTAATGGAGGAAGCAGGAGAGGCTAAAAGTAGGGGGGTGGGGGGTGGGGGCTGGATGGAGAGACCCGCAGGGAGTTGAATCACGGCAGGTACTGAGCAGTTATCCGAAAGGAACAGGCAGCCTAAAGGAGCCTGAAGGGCTGCTGTTATGGGACAAGTTTCATGATTCTCCCTAGCGCAGAAGGAGCGTTTCAGAGAAAGAGAATGTTACAGAAAACAAAGACCACCACCTTCTTTTTGCACACAAGAGTGTGGTATGATGCAGAAAGTCAGTACATTTTCTGTGTTTTGGTTTTTTTTTGGTGTGTGTGACAGATACAGAGAGAGACAGAGAGAGGGACAGATAGGGACTGACAGACAGGAAGGGAGAGAGATGAGAAGCATCAGTTCTTTATTGTGGCACCTTAGTTGTTCATTGACTGCTTTCTCATATGTGCCTTGACCAGGGGAAGGGCTACAGCAGAGCGAATGACCCCTGGCTCAAGCCAGTGACCCCGAGCTCTCAAGCTAGTGAGCCCTTGCTCAAGCAGGCGACCTCGGGGTTTCAAACCTGAGTCCTCTGCGTCCCAGTCTATCCACTGTGCCACCACCTGGTCAGGCTGCGTTATTTCTCTACAGTTGGTATCTCTTTTCAGATGTTTTTAGTATTTTTAATAAAGGTGATTAATTATGTGTAAAATAATGTGACCTTTAGAAAAACATCCCTGCAAAAATTTTCATTTAAACAGGGAAAAAGCCTGACCAGGCGGTGGCGCAGTGGATAGAGCGTCGGACTGGGATGTAGAAGGACCCAGGTTTGAGACCCCGAGGTCTCCAGCTTGAGTGCGGGCTCATCTGGCTTGAGCAAAAAGCTCGCCAGCTTGTGTTCAGGGTCGCTGGCTCGAGCAAGGGGTTACTCGGTCTGCTGAAGTCCCCCAGTCAAGGCACCTATGAGAAAGCAATCAATGAACAACTAAGGTGTCGCAACGAGAAACTGATGATTGATGCTTCTCATCTCTCTCCGTTCCTGTCTGTCTGTCCCTATCTATCCCTCTCTCTGACTCTCTCTGTTCCTGTAAAAATAAATAAATTAATTAAAAAAATTTAAACAGGGAGAAAGACAAATCTGGCAAGGCCTGGCATCTCCTGCTCCCTTTGGCAGAGGGAGGTCTCAGCAGGTCAGAGTCATCCAAACACAACAGGCTGGCGCCAGACCTAAGGGATCCCCCTGTCTAACAAGACCACTTCCCTGACCAGGGAGCGTGTGCTGTTGGGTAGTCACACAGATGTTCCTGCCCCCCCGTTCTGTAAACGTGGGTGCCTCGTACTGAGACGCTGGCCAGAGGGCACGCAGACCTGCAGGCTCTAAGTTCGGGGTAAGAACGATTTGGAGGACAGCGCGGGTCCCACTTCTCTGCTGTGAGATTTCTCCCCAAGAACTTGTAGTTTCCTGTCTATGTGACTCCGCAGAGCACAATAATAAATTCATAAATGGTCTTTTGTCAGATCACTCTCCAAATTAAGGGTTACAGAAGATACGGTTTCTTTCATTCAGCAAATAATTATTAACACCTCCGTGGTGCTGTTTCTGGTCTATGGAATGTAAACCGCCACCCACACAGACGGATTCCACCAGCTCTGTTCTCCTGTCGCCTGCGGGTCTGCACAGTGGGGGAGAGATGCTACAGTGTTACCCAGGCTTTTGAGCTGGTTAAGAACATCAATCAAGAATTCTTTTCCCTGACCCAGGTGACCTGTATTTCTGTAGTTGTCCTATACATAAAGAACGTGGCTATGCGAGCGGGGTATCGTCTCACCCCTTCCTAGTTCTTAGCCAAGCATATACCGAGCGTACAACTGCACTGATGGCTACGACAAATCTTGAAATAATAGACACGTCAAAACTGGAATTATAGAAGTTCCCCTCCAATATATTGCATTCCTTCTCAGCAACAGGAACCCAGCCATTCAAGCCAGAAATAGAAGGCCTTGAGGTCACCATCTTATTCTATCCTCACTTTCCAGTTTATCAAGTCCTGTCGGCTCCAGCTCCCAGCTGACCTGGACCGGGCCCTCTCCTCTCTGTCTCTGCTGCTCTGCCCGAGTTCGGGTTCCTATCCACCCCTCTCCCCGCATGGCAGCCCTGCTCCTGTTCTTTTGTCTTTCCAAGTCGTTCCATACACAGCACCAAAGTTGGTTCTGTCAGGTTTAAAACTGGCTGTGTCACTCCGCCCCCCACGGCCTTCAGACCAAAATTCACCTTCCCACACTTCGACCTCAGGCACGAGCTGCCCCAGACCCTCCCACTCCCCTTACCTCGCCGGAGGCTTCTTTTCGGTTTCCTCTTTTTCGGAGTCAACCAGCTGCTTCTTTTTCTTTTCTTTCCTGGAAGGAAAGACCACAGATCAGCTTTTATGGCTGCACACATGGAGCTGCCCAGCTTCTCTGTCAATGGTTGGCAGCTCTTATGTTTGGTCTTCAAACCACAGTGGCCAGGAGGTGGCTGGTGACCTTGGGCCCTGCTGCTTCCTGCAGGGGTGGCAGGGGGCGGGGAGGGGGAGAGTTCTAAAGCGGCCAAGCAGGCAGAGCCATGAAGAAAAGGAGACAGTGATCCCGGGCAGTGCACTTCTGGAAGCTTCGCTGTGGAATACAGAGGAGGGCTCTGGAGGCCGGGGAAGTGAGCTGGGGCTCCAGAGAAAGTTCGGAGCTGGGCTGGACTTGGGCGCTGGGCTGGACTTGGGCGCTGGCTGGACGCAGACCCTCGTCAGAGGTTGCTGCTGAGTTCTCAGCAGAGAGAAGGGGCCCGGACACTGTGATCAGGCAAGGCGGCAGGACTGGTGGCCTTGGAGAGAAGGAGGGAGCTGGGGAGGAGGGGACATCGGTTGCCCGACGTGGGGGGATTCTTATCTGACGCCGTTCTACAAAGTAGGAGGAAGAGTGATCTCTTGAGGGTAAAAAGGAGGCGCTGAGTGGGTCAGAGGTTTGGGGAAAAACAAAGGCTCATCGCAGCAAGCGGGGTGGCCACGCGGGCGGAGGGCTCACCAGCTGAGATGGCGAGGACCCAGCAGGTGCGGGCTGCCCTGCTGTGTGTCTCTGCCCAGAAGGGCCTGCTTGTACATGCAATGTGCAGAGAGCAATGACAGGCTGCTCCAAGACCTTCCAGAGAGTTCTAGGAAAAGACCGAGCGTCAAGGCTGGCTAGGTATCGGCAACAGGTTACTGGAATAAGAGCTCTTGGACTCTGAGCGGGTCCGACGGGGCTGGGAAGGGAAAGGCCGTTCCCGAGGGGACACGCTGTCGGGAAAACCAGCGAAGGCTAGTTTGTGCTGAGCAGGGGAGATCAGAAGTTGAACGATTGTTGTAGGAGTTAAACTTTGAGGACTTGGTGCCCAAAATGGAATTCTTTAATTATGGGGAAGTTGAGGCAGGTTTGAGCAATGGAAGGGTCTGTGGATCGCCTTTGGGTGTGTAGGGGGGGCAAGACCTGGCGGAGGACAAAGTCACTGGACACGAGCAGAGGGGGAGATCGGGGAAGTGGGCGAGCCTGCTCTTCCCATGCACCCTGAAGGTGTCCCGGATGATGACAGGACTTGGAACGGAAAGCTCTCAGGCAGCCTTGAGATCCGCCGGGGAGCAGAGCGGAAGGTGAGGGGTGATACTGATAAGGTGACCAATTGTCCTCCTTTAGGGAGGACAGTCTTTCGTTTGTAAGTTCCGTCCTCCCTCGAAAAGTGTCCTCCTACATGTCCTCCTCCTTTTTGATATTGGAAGACTCATCTGTAAATGTCCGTATTTGATTGGTGCCGAGTCGATCCATTGCGTGTGATGTGACATATCTGTATCTAGTTGAGTACCTTTTTCTTACAATTATTATTAAAAATTAATATGCATGTAAGCATAATTGTAATATAAAATATTACTAATGTTTTTATTATGCATTTATCATATTATAGTGTATTATTATTGCAATGAATAAAATGTTTCTTTGATTTATGATATTGTTTTCTCTTCAATTTATTTTTGTCCTCCTTTTCATTGTAGAAAAGTTGGTCACCTTAGATACTGAGGAAGTAGTGAGTGTTTCACTCGAATGATTAAAGCCTCGGAATAAAAAAGGGGGGGGGTGAGGGAGCAAGAGGCCGTGAGTGCCCGTGACCAGACACGATCAGAAAAGCAGAACGCAGCCCCGGATTCCCCGTCCCCACACCTACAGGAGAAAGACGACCCTTACCTTTCTTGGCGGCAGGTGTGCTGGGAGCCTCCCCAGGCTCTTCTGGGTCATTTGGTTCCGGGGAATCATCTCTGATCACTGACAAAGGAAACAGAACTCATTTCAGAGGTCACCTGGGCTCGAGAGCAAGCGCTGAGGGGGCTCAATGTGAGAACAAGAGGGCGGAGGACACGTGTGGTCCAGGGCTGGGGACCTGCCGGTCAACAGGGTTCCCCGGCTCCGCCTGGATCCGGTCAAACTTGTAGTCATCGTGACCCGTGTGACTGTCGCGGAACCCGGGAGCAGCTGCCTGCGGGGGAGGGCTCAGTTTGGCCCCGTGCGGATGGGCTCAAGGGCACTCAGCAGCCCTCCCTCCCAGCAGGAAGCCAAGAGCAGTGCCAGGGGTGACCTTGAACTCTGACGGCCCCCGTGACGGTGAAGGTCTGTCAGATGGAAAATGCACATTACTGCTTAGGCCTCTGTGAATGGGTGTTTTTAACCGGCTCTGCCCGTGATGGTTTCACCTTGAGAAACAGCGAAGGGGGGGCCAAGCAGCTCGTCCATGTCAGTGGGAGGGACCTGCCGGCTCCGGTTAACAGCAAACAGATGCAGAGTAGGAGTGGCAGCCGGGCCGAAGCCCTGACAGGTCACGCCTGGCTCAGGGAAGGCGGCCCCCTCTTTGTTCTCACAAGGCTACGCCGTCCACCCATCTCACCCTGGCCAATGTAGACAAGGGAACTGAGGCAGGTGGGCAAGCTGACACCAGGCCCCGTAAATAACCTGTTGCGTTTCAGAAACTTCTAATATCTGTTTTCTAAAAATCCAACCCTCAATTATAGACAATTTGAGGGCTGAACGTGAAAGTTCCCTGCAGTCAGGGTGGGGACGGGAAGGAGGGAGGACCGACCGTCTGCGTCTGGGGCCCCAGGTCAGCGTTCGGGCCACACGGAGATTTTGTTGGCTTTGCCCTTGGATGGAGCAGTGCTGAGCCTGAGCTGACCGAAGTGGCTTCAGAGAGGGGCTGAGGCCCAGCGGCCCTGGCTCAGGCCTTCTGCGCTCTCCTCCCGTGTCCCCACCACAACCCCTCCTGGAAGATGAATGTTCCCCCTTCGCAGACCCGAGTGGTGTTTGAGGTCGGGTCCAGTGGGTATCGTGGGGCTCCTATCCCTCGTCACGGGCGCCCCTGCGCAGGCCACCTCGCCCTCCCCGGGGACTCTGTCTGCACCCAGGGGCTCGGGTCTGCTGCCCGTCCACGCCCCTGAGGGCGGGGTGAGCAGCCGGACGTGGGCCACAGTGGCGGTGGCAGCAGTAAGGAGAGCCCTGTCCCGAGAAGATGCAGATGGCTTCTCCTCTTCACAGACCTGACAACCCAGGTGGACTTAGGTCGTTGAATCAGTTACCTGACGCGTGGACCGAGGGAGCACGGCGCGTCTCCTGAGCGTCTTCTTTACCTTTTGTGCGTGGGGTCAGCTCATCACAGGACACTGAGCAGGAGAAGAAAAGGAATTTCAGGTGACAGGACCGGCAAGCAGGGGACAGAGCGGGAGGAACGAGAACAATCTATTCTCGCCGGTGAAGGTGGTGGGGCCGAACACCGCGGCCTGGTGGGGTGAGACAGAGTGCGAGCGTGAGCCGTCCTTTCCCTTGACTGGCTCCTGACTCATTTAGTGACGCTGCCTAATGTTTTCTTCGGAAAATCTGGGAGATGGAACCTTACATTGTTTATTTGCTTTGTGATTATGTCCACCTTATTCGGATGGCATGTGTTAGAGGCGAGGAGGAAACATTATTCGGACCTCTGATTCTCAGAACTCATGACACCATTTTTGGCAGCACCCAATAATACACAACGGTATATTTAATATACTCCAACTTCTTTTATAATGATGGTTTGTGGTCGATAAGTGACCCAGTGTTAGGCACTTCACCAGGTCCAGCAGACCTTTAAACGTGTTATCATCCTTTCTAACGATTTCAATAACATCACTCTTAGAATTCAAACCATATGAAGACGAACACCATTGAGACGGAAAGGCCTGTAATCTGTCAGAGGGCGGGCAATCAGGTGAGGGAGGCAGACGCGTCTGTTGCCCAAGTTACCAGTCGATCATAACAGTCTGTTTTGAGTGTTGGTTGGACGAGGCTGTCTGGACATCACCGCATCAGACTGGCTGGGGCAGCGTCCCTAACAAGAGGTCTTATGCCAAGTTGGTGCATCGGTTCCTGTCTGTGTCTTTTTCTTTGTCATACTCAGTTGTTTTTTTTTCCCTCAGGGTTCCCGCCACAAGCTGGCAGGTGTGTGTTCCACCCTCAGGCCCCTTGAGCTATGCTAAGTCAGCCCCAAGGATGTTACCTTGCTCAGCAGCAGGGGAAGTGCTGGGTATCTGTTGTGAGCCTTCTTCATCAGTGATGTGGGATGGTAGGTTGACTATTGCAGACAGAATGAAAAATCATGACAGGTGACAGAGACAGGGTGCGGAGCAGGAGAGGAAGGGTAACAACGCCCAGGGTAGGCGGAGTCCCCAAGTCCAAGGGCAGAGGGTTGGGCTGTTCGAGGGGTGGAGGAAGCAGGTGCTCTGGGCCCTCCCCTTACCCAGGCCCCTCGCAGAGCCCGTCATCCTTGGAAGGGCGTGCATGGAGGTGGGTATATGGAAGGGGCAGGTCAACACAGAGACGGGGCCCCGGGGTTCTAGGCGTGGCCCCAGCGCCACAGGCTGGTGCCGCACAGGTGCTGGACAGGGTCTGTTTCTCACCTGGAGTGACCCTTCCCTTCTGGGTGACTCTGGAAGGAGACCTGGCCGGGCCAGCCAGGCCAGATGGCTCGCTCAGGGCCTGCGCGTGGCGCTGAGGGACTGCTCTGAGCTCACTGACGCTGGGCACAGGGGTCAGGCGCCTGAGTGGGGGCTGCTGGGGCGCAGGCAGCAGCGACAGGATGTGGCGAGGCCTCCTCTCTGCCGCGCCGGGCAGGGCTCCGAAGGGGATGGGCACGGCTCTGTCCAATCCTCCGCAGATATCTGCAACTGGGATTGGTCAAGGAGAACACATCAGCACAGGGGAGACTCGGGATCATCCGGGGGAGGGATTTCTTGGCAGGTGATATCCAAAAGGCCAGGCACGTCGACTCGGTTCATCAGCATCGCCCTCCATTGCGGCCTCTTTCTAACTTATATTATGTGTTCAATGCAGGAGGAGTTCGGTGCTATAACTGTATCTCGCCTCCGACCTAATATCCAAGTGGTTTCACACATAAAGGTGAGTTTCGCTTTGTCCCCAGGGGTTTAATTTCTTTTTCTCCAGCTTTTTCCCTTACTTTTGGTTTCAGAATTTAGGCAATCACGAACAACCCTTTAATTGAAACAGATGTTCCTGTTTTAATAAATAAACATATCACACTTACTTCCCTGCAGCAAATCAGATAAAATATGAATTTCTTTTCACAGTGTTTCTGGTTTCCGCAGACTCAGCCTCCGTGCCCCGCACCTTACGATCTGGCCACACCGAGCCTCCTCCTCGCCCCTCACACCCCGGGCCCCATGGCTTCCCCACGCTGTCCCCTGCGTAGCCAACGGTGGGTTCCTCTTAGGATTCTTCTCCATCACTTATTTCAGCAGTCAAGTTGTCTCAACCAGGGCCCAGAAAAAAGAAAGTAAGCTGGGATTTTGGAGAAGGGACCAGAAAAAGAACAAATGACAGCTGTAGGTGGAGAAGGATGATTGAGCTGGCCCACGTCAGGGGGCACATGTGGTCCCCCTGCTGTCAGACTTGTCCGGCACGGCCTTTGAGAATGCATTTGCTCTAGCACTGCCCCCACGCAGCCAGAAGCGTGTGCCCCCAGGCTGCTGTGCCCGCCCGGAGGGGGACTTTTCTCTTTAGATGCCCTGTTAGCTCCAGGAGCATTTCTCCCATTGGGGAGGTGACTCTTGACAGTAACGGGTCAGAGAGCAGATGAGAGCTGTCAGCGGCGGGGACCTGCTGGTCCTTCCCCTGCCATTCTCAGATGCGTGGACCACGCGTCCTGGACAACGTGTTTGCCCTCAGATCTAACGTGGTTTCACCCCCTGCTCCCTTCTTTCTTTCCCAGCTCGACCACTGCTCTTTCATCCACTCGGCGCACGTTCTGCCTCTAGGTGTGCCTCACGCTCCGCTCCTTTCCGCACCCCCTCTCCCGCCTCTGTGCCCACAGTCCCCTCTCGCCCTCGCCCGCGGCCTTGCTCCCTCCTCCAGCGCCCCACTCCGCCTTCTAGGCAGCCTCCAGACCACGGTGATCAAAATCTCAGGCCCCGGTCCCAGGAGAGCCAAGGAGGACTTCCGGCTCCGCTCCGAACAGACAAGGAGCCTGGGGAAGTTATTCCGAGATTTAATCTGATGTGTTCCACGAGGATAACTATGACTTCACAGGACTCGCTACATATGACATGAGATCATCTTAGAAAGTGCCTGGGATAATGTCTGCCATTTACCGAGCACTCCACAACAACAACAGCAACAACAACAACAACAGCAACGACAGCAACGACAGATGCTTACTATTACCACCCTACCCATTACTCCTCCTCTCTGTCTCTCCTTGTCCTTCTGTCTGAAAGGGTCCCCTGTCACATTGCATTTCCATCCCGTTATGCATTCCCAGAGATGCCCAGGATGCTAAACACTACAATTTCTCCCAAACTCAGAGAGCAGGTCAGACAGAAACACTCGTGCCCTCTGGAGAGTCCTCTTAGAGAACCGGGGCTGGGGGCTGCTCCTGCTGCCACACCCGTGAGGGAACGTGGCCCGTCCCTGCCCAGAGAGAGAGAGTGGGCCATCAGAGCCCACTTCCACGGGGCCGGAGAACAACCCCGGCTTGCAGCAGAGCAACTCCCCTCACGCTTCCACAGCCCCGGGGGCGCCCGGGAAGCCTCGTACCCTTTCTGAAGCTCTTGAAAATCTTCACCAGGTTGGGATATTCACGCAGGTTGATCTGACTGAACAGCACCGACAGAAGGGACAGGCTTAACTGGTCCTCCAGCGTGCTGAGGATGTTGTAGACCACTTTCGAGATCGGGACCATGTTTCTGTAGGCTTCCAGAGACTCCTACAAGAAGAAACGGAACGAGGGACTCTCACACATGGCTATACAATTAAACGGAAGTTTATTCTACGTGTGTGGTTTTTTAAGTTGTAAGAATGCCATTTTGCTGTCTTTCTTTTTTAACTGATTTTAGCGAAAGAGGATGAGGGAGAGAGAGACAGACAGGGACATTGAACCGTTCCTGTATGTGCCCTGGCTGGGGATCGAACTGGCAGCCACGGCTGCTTTAGGAACGATGTTCTAACCAACTGAGCTATCAGGCCAGGGCCCATTTTACTGTCTCTAAGAAGAAATTTAACACAAAAGGTAGAGTCAAATTCCCTGATGTAGAGAATTCACAGTTCCACATGTTTACTTTGGGAATGCCACATATATTTTGACAGTTAGCCATAGGAATGCATAATTTAGCCTTCTTTAAAATAAGTCTGTCTTGGGAAGCTTATTTTAGGCATATTTGAGGGAAAAGAGAAATTTTAAGAAAGGAGAATGCAGTGAAAGGCTGTTATGGTGGATTAATTCCCCATGGCCCTGGGCAGGACACTTCAGCCATTGACCTAATAGCTGGTCATCAGGGGCAACTCTGCTGATTTTCATTAACCTGTGTTCTCTCTTTCTCTCTTGGACTTGAGCTGGCCTGAATGGGGTCCAGCCACGAGGAAATCACTCAAAGAATTCTTCTTGCTGAGAGGGCAGCTAAAACGAGAAACATGGCAGGAGAGGATTGATTGTAACATGCTTATGGAGCATCTCCTTGGCTAGTCCTTGGGTACAAAGCAATGGAGAAGATTAACATGGCATTGCCCTTATCGGGGAAAGATCCCTGCCAGGCAAAGAAGGTGGGCATTCAGTAATAAACACAAATTAAATAAAGACCCAATTATTATTGAGAGAAGTTTTATTAAGGGAAATCATAGATTTCTATGAGTAAGAATAATGCGGGAAGTCTTAATCAGATGAGTAGGTCAAGGAGGCCACTCTGAGCAGTGACATCTGGGCTGAGTTCTAGAGAGGGTTTGGAGCCAGCCAGGCCAAGGCTAGGGAGCAGATGGTTCTACCACGGCCAACAGTTCCCTGGGCTCAGGAAATGCTTTAAAAACCCTGAATTATATAAAAAGAGTGACATTTTTATACACATAGTCATACCTCTCACTGGCTGCCTTTCTTCACATTGGAATGGACTATGGATGATATGGTCTTAGGAATTAGAATGGTGCCCTTAGTGGTTTAAATGGTGCCCCCTCCCTCCAAAAACATGTCCACTTGAAACCTATAAATGTGATAGATAGATAGATATATATTTTTTTGAAAAAAGGTCTTTGCTGATCTAATCAAGTTAAAGATCTTAAGATGAGATCATTTTGGATTAGCGTGGGCCCTAAACCACAATGACAAGTGCCCTTAGAAGAGAGAGAGGGAGGAGACACACATACACAAACAAGGTGATGTAGAGACGGAAGCAGTTATTAGATAGTTCTGTATGTCAAGAACACAACAATGATGGCTGCTACCACCAGAAAAACCCCAGAGGACAGGTTTGCCCTCAGAGTCTCTAGAAGAAATCAATACTGCCAATGCCTTAATTTTGGACTTCTGGCTTCCATAACTGTGAGAGAATGCATTTTTTTCTTTTAAGTTACCTGGTTTGAGGTCATCCTAGGACAGGGGTTGGGAACCTTTTTGGCTGAGAGAGCCATGAATGTCACATATTTTAAAATGTAATTCTGTGAGAGCCATACAACGACCCGTGTACGTTACGCATTATCCAATAAAAACTTGGTGTTGTCCTGGAGGACAGCTGTGATTGGCTCCAGCCACCCACAACCATGAACATGAGCGGTAGGAAATGAATGGATTGTAATACATGAGAATGTTTATATATATATATATATATATATATATATATATATATATATATTTTTTTTTTTTTTTTTTTTTTTGTATTTTTCTGAAGTTGGAAACGGGGAGGCAGTCAGACAGACTCCCACATGCGCCAGACCAGGATCCACCCAGCATGCCCACCAGGGGGTGATGCTCTGCCCATCTGGGGCGTTGCTCTGTCACAACCAGAGCCAACCCAGTGCCTGAGGCAGAGGCCATAGAGCCATCCTCAGCACCTGGGCTAACTTTACTCCCATGGAGCCTTGGCTGTGGGAGGGGAAGAGAGAGAGAGAGAGAGAGAGAGAGAGGAAAGAGAGGGGGAAGGGTGAAGTAGATGGGCGCTTCTCCTGTGTGCCCTGGCCGGGAATTGAACCTGGGACTCCTGCACGCCAGGCTGACGCTCTACCACTGAGCCAACCGGCCAGGGCTGAATGTTTTACATTTTTAACATTATTACTTTTTTTAATTAAAGATTTGTCTGCGAGCCTGATGTAGCCATCAAAAGAGCCACATCTCAGCCTGACCTGTGGTGGCGCAGTGGATAAAGCATCGACCTGGAAACGCTGAGGTCGCTGGTTCGAAACACTGAGCTTGCCTGGTCAAGGCACATATGGGAGTTGATGCTTCCTGCTCCTCCTCTCTCTCTCTCTCTCTCTCTCTCTCTCTCCCTCCGTCTCTCTCTCCTCTCTAAAATGAATAAAATAATAATGCTAGAACATTAAAAAAAAAAAAAAAAAAGGAGCCACATCGAGCCATAGGTTCCCGACCCCTGTCCTAGGACATCCCCTTTTCCCTGATAATGAACATTTGGTTCTGGGCCTTCTAATCTCTAGAAGCCCTGAGGGGCTTGTGATTCGTGACCTGAATAACGGGGTATTCTTAGTGAGGGCGGGGCTGCCCCCGGGAAAGCACTCGGCCTCACTCACCGCGTACATCCTCTCGGTGATGAAGGTTTTGTCTCGGAGGCCCTCAAAGAAGGGAAATGGTTTGGATATGGCATAGGAGAACTCCAGCTTCTGGGACTTGAAGTGATTGTAAAGGGTCGTTTTCAAATTCGGGGCCATGGTGAACATCCTATGGAAGGGGCACATGAGGAAAAAAGAGAAGCAAAGACATTGTGGAGGTTGGCAAGTGGCCCTTGGTGTTCAGCGGGCACTCTGGTACTGCGGGCCTCCCGGTGTGGTAGACTGCCTGCAAGTGGCAAAAAGCCTTTGTAGATTCGAGGCTTAGCAAAAGGCTAAGTTCTCCCCTCCTCCCACCTTCCTATTGGCTATGAAGCTGAGTATTTGCACTCATCCCATAGCCCCACTTCACTTGCTTGCTTAAGTTGCTGGAAGCAATTTACATGCCCTTCCTCTCACCCTTTGTTCAGATGTTGGTTGATTTCATTTATGCACAGTGGAGGGATTCCTGTTTTTGCCTCAGATGTGTGACTTTGTATCAAAGACTTCCTTATTTGCATATGGCTAGATAATAAAGCAAACTGGGGGCTACGGGGCTCCCGGATATTGCCATCAGCATTGAAGAGGCCTCCCAATCCCATCCTCTTTTCTCAGTGAGTCTATTTTCTTAATTCCCTACAGTTCTCCTTCAGGACCCAGAATTACTAGCCGCACTGGTCCGCGGCATCCCGGGGCCATCTGTGCAGCCATGTCTGCCTCAAAGGCTCATGGGTACAAGAAGCAGTGACAACGCTCAGCAACAGTGGAAGCTAAAAGTGACCAACAACATGACCCTGAAATCCCAAAGGGGCTGCTGGGGCAACATCAGGCAGGTATCAAAAATAGCTCATGTTTACTGAATGCTTCTGGTACCAGACTCTGGTTCTAAGGGTTTCTCATGCGGTGACTTATTTGATCTTCACAAAGCCCTCGTGAAATGGTTACTATGATCACACCCATCTTTATTGTCAAGGACACTGTGACACAGAGAGGTTTAATAACTTGTCCTAAGTTGTCCAACCTGGAAGTGGTACAGGTGAAGACGTCCCGACCTCCTGGCTCGCAGCCAGCAGTCCTACAGTCTGTGGCGACACTGAGCTGGGCTAAGACTTCCTGGATCGTGGCTTACGGCACACCCTAGCAATGCTTGTGTTCAAGGGGCTGCCCCCGAAACGGGCCGGAAGACGGAAGCCTGAGACTGCTTAGAAACCTGAATTAACCACCTACCATCCTCAACACACAGACAGGCAGAAATAAAGACACAAAGACTATAAAGACATGCTTACTTGAGGCGACTTCACTGATTTATGCATCAATTTCGTATCTCAGAACAGACGGGTGCTTTTCCCCCCATGCCCATGCCACATTTATAAAATTCACCATGTATATAGGTCAGGAGAAAATATTAGTAAGTTTCCTAGGCAGAAAATTTACGTTCTTGATTCATTGTCAAGAAACGGGAGGCATTAACAAAACAGTCCATCACCTGGAGCTACTTCAAAAACAAAACAAACACATATCCCATTTCTCCAGCTTCATTTTACGTCACAGAGAAAATGGAACTGTAATGAATGACCATTTGTAGGGATTCAACCCCGGCAGCTGGTTGGGCACCCCGTCTTCCTCTTTCCTCATTCTCAAATCCTTTAAGTTTGACAGTAAAAAAAATATATATATATATTAAATAGCAAAATCCAGAACAGTACTGGAAAATAAGAAAGGATGCCATAGGAGGTCTGTAATCGTGAAGAAGTCCTGGAAGAGGGAGAACAGGTGTGAGAGACATTTACCATCCACGACACGCAGACGGAAGGGCAATGCCCGGAGCCCAGAGCCCAGAGCCCAGAGCCCGAGAGAATCAGAATGAGTACACACCAGAAGAGGAAGGGTCCCTGGGGTTAGGGTGAGGATGACTAATTATGCGACCGCCTTCAGAACAGATCATACATCTGTTTCCTCATTCTTGAAAAAAAAATTTTTTTTTTGCTTATTTTTTAATCACAATTGATATTTAATACTGTATTAGTTTCAGGTGTGCAGCACAGTGGTTAGACATTTATATAACTTACAGAGTGATCCCTCAGATAGATAGATGGTTCCTCATTCCTTGTCTTTTGTGAATAACCGGGATGGAGCACAGAGAGGTTAAGTAACCTGCCCGAGGTTATTCAGCGGCAAAAGAGAGCTCACTTCACCAAAGACCATTTTTCACTAGTGCCTGATACCAAGTCTCATATACAAGTGTTCAGATTTCTATTATGTAAAGGAGTCTTAAACATGAACAAGACAAAGGAGGAGGGAAAAAAAAAAACTTTGAAAGAAGAAGCAAAAGCAAACATTCTTGTAAAAAAAACCCCACAAAAGCAAAAAGTCAAATGTGCAATAAAACATGGTAACTTACTAGTGGTTCCGAACAGTGCAAACGAAGACAATTTAACAACACATTTGCCCCTCAAGTCAGCCAGGGCAGAAAACAAGGGCAATAGTCACAGACTGTCCTGGAGAAAAGGCAAGCAGCCAGACGTTCTGGAGCCCAACTTAATAATCACTGTCAAATACCCCAAAATATGTGTTCCCTTGCATCCCAAATTCCCCTTCTAGGAATTTATTTCGGGGAAATAATTATGAATATGCTTAATGAGAAAATATAAAAAGTTTACAGTACACTACGGAGGAAGTGAAACGTACTCCCCAATTTTCTCTTTTTTGCCAGCTTCCCAACTACTTCTGGCCACTTGCAGGGTGGACAATGAGCAAGTGGCTAGTTCGGGGCAGAGGGCAGAATCACAGAGTGTGGATGAGTGGGGTGGAGGGCAAACCTTGTTCCACCCACATCAGCCTAGAATTTAGGGGAGGGAAAAAAGGCTGAGCTGTGTGTGTGCTTCCCATCCCCCCACCTACCTCTGTCCCCCTGTTCGGTGGTCTCCTCTCCAATCCCCCACAGCCCCCCTCCCCCGGGTCTTTCTGTTAAACACAATTTTACCAAGAGAGAGCCTCACAGCGTAAACAGATGGGTTCCACCCTGCAGCCGCTGCCAGGAAATTAATCACAAAAGTCCCGATCGCCCGAAACGAATCAAACAGCCAAGTCAAGAAGAGCTCACGCTAAACGCGGGGTTTTCTACCTGCTCCTTCGCGGTCCCGGGCGCAGGGGCCGGCCAGAGGTGGCTCCGGGAGGATTGGGAGCAACGCGGGGAGGAACCGGAGGCAGGAAGAAGGCTGGCTTCCGCCCACGCAGGGAGGGCCTGGCCTCCCAGGAAAGAAAAGTGAAAGTATTTTGAGCAGATCATACGGGAAGCCGAAGGCTGTGCCTGCAACCTGGCCCCACCTCTGGAAACTTGTGAGATTGCTGTGGCATCTGGGGGTTGGTGCTGGTGCTCCCCCATCCGGACCAGGCCTGGAGGGGGTACAGAGGGGAGAGACCTGGGGGCCCAGCCCCGGAGTCCACGGGGCTCTGAGAAGCCATGTCTCTGCCTTCCCCACCACCTCTCTTTCCTCTGACCTGCCCTGCTAGACTTTCTGGAGCGATGAGAATGTTCTACAAACTGGATTGTGGTGAGGGTGATGGTGACATATCTGAATACATTTACTAGACACCATCCAAGTTTTAAAAAAACAAACAAGAAATTAAAGGGGCAGTGAGGCAGCTCAGAAATGCCTACAGTTTGTCGGGATGCAAACTGAAGTTCCGCAGAGGCAGGCAGACCACCAGGCGGGAGAGAGGCTGGGAGCCTGGGAGAGGGTGGGACCCCGGCGGGGATACAGACCCTTCCGCCACCGCCAGGTGTCCTTTGCAGCCCTCTCCCCTGCAGCCCCAGCCGATCCGCGGCTTCCTATCACTACAGATTCGCTTTGTCTGTATTAAAGTTTTACCCCAGTGAAAATATCCAGTATGTGCTTTCATGATGTATCGCTTCCTTTGCTCATTGTAATGCTTTTGAGATTCATTCCAGTTGCTGCAAAGACAGTCATTTATTCCTCTTCAGCAGGTGTACCAGCCACCTCTTTTGTGTTCTGTCTGATCCTCGTGACGTCAGAGATACAGCCAATCAGCGTGATGGTCTATGGGATGTCCAGGTGATCCAGACATCTTTGAACTATATTATGACAAAAGGCAGGTGAGTTCATGTTACCCAAGACAAATCTGTAAATGAATACTCTTATCTGTCACGTGAGAATGAAAACTGTTTCTGATTCTCTTTTCTAATCAGAATATATAGAAAGAACACATTTGCCAAATCAATGGCCGCACATGCTGTATACATGAGGCCAGCAGGATGACCTGGGCTGGCGACCTTACTGCCTCGACTGCCCGCTTTCTTATCCCCAGCCTCCCCAGACACCCATGAGCTCCCAAATACACTCCCAAGAAATAGATTTTCTGTTGAATTAGCCAGTCTATTTGGTTACTTGTACCCTAAAACCCCAACTGATTAAAAACTTGGTACCAGAGAGTGAATTGTAGGCAACAGATCGTCACAGAAATGTGCTCAGTCTTGGATTGATTATCTGACCTAATTGGACATAAAAGGAGTGAATATCCTATGAGTGTTCCCAGGTGGGAGCTGCTTAGTCTTTGGCAAGCAGGGGGCACGACAGCAAATAAACTTATAGCACCGCGCTGGGGTCAGGACTCTGGAATCCACTCTCTGACTCCAAGCCTCAGATATCGGCACACTTAGCACAATGCGGAGAAATCTTTCAGGTGGAAAGAAAGCATCGACATGCCTTCAGAGATTATCCTGTCGTTGGCCTAGTTCTGGGTGGGAGAGCAGAGGACGAGGGCAGGCTGGAATTTTCTCACCCCGTGGGTCCCGTGGCAGGAAAAGAAGATAGCTCTACACTTGTGTTAGAAACTCTTGGTCCAGAAATCCTTTATCCCAGAGAGATAGATTCACTAGTGAATGTAGAGTAAAACAAGACCATGAAAAATGGAACCTAAAATTCCAGCTCATTATTATCTAGGCCAGTGGTCGGCAAACTCATCAGTCAACAGAGCCAAATATCAACGGTACAGTGATTGAAATTTCTTTTGAGAGCCAATTTTTTTTAAACTTAAACTATATAGGTAGGTACATTATCATTAACTTAATTAGGGTACTCCTAAGCTGGCCTTTGAGCCACACTCAAAGGGCCAAAGAACCGCGTGTGACTCGCAAGCCACGGTTCGCCGTCCGCTGATAAGCGAATGCACTATGTTGCCGAGGATGGCTTTCTCATAAACTTGGGAGGGATATCCCTTCAATCTCAGTCTCACTGCCAGCCAGCGGAGGCACACCGAAGACCTTGTGCTTACAAGCAAAAGAAACTGGCACATACATGTCACTGCTCAGCTCAGTGGTGGCCTGGGTCCGCCTGCTGCCTAGAGCAAAGGGAGAGGAGATAAAAGGCCATCGAAGTGGCTGGTATAGTCTCTGCCAAGCTTTGTCTGGGCCCCTGTGGCTCATAAAGGCTAAGAACGGAGGACAGTGGTGCCTAACAGAGGCTCAACTTACCCGTTCTTCTGCCCTACAAAGTGGGGAGATAGAGAGGGAGGGAGGGAGGGAAGTAGGGAGAGAAGAAAAGAGAGAGGGACTGAAAGAGAGAGAGAGAGAGGCCCTGGCCGGTTGGCTCAGCGGTAGAGCATCGGCCTAGTGTGCAGGGGACCCGGGTTCGATTCCCGGCCAGGGCACATAGGAGAAGCGCCCATTTGCTTCCTCACCCCCCCCCCCCCTTTTTCCTCTCTGTCTCTCTCTTCCCCTCCCGCAGCCAAGGCTCCACTGGAGCAAAGATGGCCCGGGTGCTGGGGATGGCTCCTTGGCCTCTGTCCCAGGCACTAGAGTGGCTCTGGTCGCGACAGAGCGACGCCCCGGAGGGGCAGAGCATCGCCCCCTGGTGGGCAGAGCATCGCCCCTGGTGGGCATGCCGGGTGGATCCCGGTCGGGCGCATGCGGGAGTCTGTCTGACTGTCTCTCCCTGTTTCCAGCTTCAGAAAAAGAAATAAGAGAGAGAGAGAGAGAGAGAGAGAGCTGTGTGTGCAGCATCTGCTAGGCACACAACCCTCCACTGCCCTGGAATCTTTGCCAGGGGAGAGAAAAAGCAAAAGCTGGCTGAGGGGCAAAAATCCCTGCCTTCTATGTTTTGCAAACATACTTATGCAGAATTCTGAGCACATCCATAATGAACCGGAAGAAGTGGGATTGAGTGGAACATACTTTGGAGAAATGTTGCTTTGTCGGTCCTTTGGCTCATTGTTGTGACTGAGGCCCTGGGTTCTGCAGGTGGCCTGCTTCCCGGTCACCTCTGCCTGTCACCTGTTGTCCTGCCTAGATTTTTATCTTCTGGTTTGGTGTATTTATTTTCTTTGCACATCACTCCTATTTTCTTCCCCAACTTGATGCTGATACAGTGTGTTTTTATAAATGGCTTCACATCCTTTACAGACTGAGGGCTGGCTAAAAGTGAAAAAATCATGTACCGACATAAATATAATGCACTGGTTAGCGAGGGATCGCCTTGTCGGTTAAGGCCCACGTCATCGGAGTTCTAAGCCTCCCATCCAATAAGAAGGTTGCCGCTGTCCTCAAGATGTAGGTGACTAGTTGGAGCTCAGTTTTCCCTTCGTAACCGTGGCTGTGTTTGGAAAGTGCCCACGTATTCAGGAAAGCTCAGAATCCCACATCGAGCTTCTCTGCCCAAACTTCCCTCTGATGTCAGGAGTTGGGAAGGGTTCTCTCTTCACTCTGGCTGCTTCCCAGAAATTTGAAGAACATCTTTTCCACGTTACAATGCTGAGCATTCAGGCTGTCCCCAGCCCTGTGTCTGAACACGACACCTACCTTGTTCAGTCCCAGACGTGCCACCGTGCCCGGCCAGCCCATGGGCCTGAGAGAGGATCTGAAAAGTTTTTCGTTCCCCTTTCTTTCTCCCCCCACCTCGGCGAGGGGAAGGGGCCCATGTGATGTTCGCTTTACTCCCATACAATGGTACCCCCTCACCTCCAAACAGCGTGGATTCCTCTGAGTTCGTTAGCCTTCCCCGCCATCTTTCCTGTGTGTGAAAGTGTGGCCCCTGGCTTCCACCCAGATCTGGTCATGCTCCTCCCTCTGCTCCCCACCCCCAGGGGGGCTGAGAAATGCCTTGGACGTTGGGGGGGGGGGAGGGACAGACACAGCACAGTGATCAGCCATTTCAGTTTTCTTTCCCCTTCCGGGGGCCACCCTGAAGGACCTTTCGGCAGGCAGCCACTCCGGTGCTCCCTGGGAAGGCGGAGAGGCAGGGGAAGGCTGACCGAGGGTGACCCAGGCCGGCTCCATGGCCCAGCATGTCCAGCAGGAGAAGATGGCCCGAAGAGGCAGTGATCTCAATTACAGGTTAGTCCTGTCCTTCATCTGCAGTAAAGTCGGCATCTCCCCTGGTTATTTCTGTCTACCCAGCCTTATCCGCCGGTGCACAAGAAAATGAGGTTACAAAGAAATACGTGGTGAGCACTTCAGGTGTTTAAAATCAAAGTGGGAAAGTTTAAGGCGACATGACTCACACGACTGGATTTCCTTGCAACAGCCATGCAGCTGGGCCTGGCGGGCAGAGCTCCGTGCTTCCCCCACGCCTGAGCCCCTCTCGCTTCCCCCACGCCTCCTCTCTCCCCATTCAAAGACAACTCGATCCAGAAAAGGGCTTCTTCAGAAATAGTAACATCCACATCAAGTGCCTGGCGATTGTCAAGCTTTTCCCAGTTTCCAGGTAGTTGGGCACCAGTGTTATTCAGAGCCCGAGAGTCGACTCAATGCCTCTGTACACTTGATAGGAGGAAGTAAGAACAGATGGGCCCGACAGGGACTAACGCAGTCAGGAGTGTTGCTCTCAGGGGAGGGGGGCTGCGTGGGCTGGGATGTAATACTCTTCTGGTTAGAGAAGGATGCAAATTGTCTTTTATGTATTTATTTATTCATTTTAGAGAGGAGATAGAGAGTGAGAGAGAGAGAGAGAGAGAAAGGGGGGAGGAGCTGGAAACATCAACTCCCAAATGTGCCTTGACCAGGCAAGTGCAGGGTTTTGAACCGGCGACCTCAGCGTTCCAGGTCGATGCTTTATCCACTGCGCCACCACAGGTCAGGCTCAAACGGTCTTTTAAAATGCAAGATAACTCCATCAATATATTCTTGTTGGTAAAAATGAAAACGATGTATAATTGTATGGAAACTCCTCTAACCCTAGAATCTGAGCTGGGACTATTTCCGCACTGGCTGGACCCCAAGGAGGGTTATCAGCAGCGGCACAATGTGGTGGGTCCTCAGCACCCAGCGCCGTCTCTCCGGGGGGGGGGGGGCAGAAGGCACGCCCTGACCACCACTCCTCTTTGTACTTCTTTTTTTTTTTTTTCCTGAATCTGGAAACGGGGAGAGACAGTCAGACAGACTCCTGCATGCGCCCGACCGGGATCCACCCGGCACGCCCACCAGGGGCGACGCTCTGCCCACCAGGGGGCGATGCTCTGCCCCTCCGGGTCATCGCTCTGCCGCGACCAGAGCCACTCTAGCGCCTGGGGCAGAGGCCAAGGAGCCATCCCCAGCGCCCGGGCCATCTTTGCTGCAATGGAGCCTTGGCTGCGGGAGGGGAAGAGAGAGACAGAGAGGAAGGAGGGGAGGGGGGTGGAGAAGCAAATGGGCGCTTCTCCTATGTGCCCTGGCAGGGAATCAAACCCGGGTCCCCCGCACGCCAGGCCGACGCTCTACCGCTGAGCCAACCCGCCAAGGCCTCTTTGTACTTCTTAATCCCATCACCTTGTTTCACCTCCCTCCACCCCCTTCCATCTGGCAACTGTCAGAATGTCCTCTGGATCTATGAGTCTGTTTCTGTTCTGCTTGTTCATTTATTATGTTTTTTAGATTCAGTTGTTGATAGCTATGTTTTATTTTTCATATTTTTGATCGTTTGTCTTCTTCTTAAAGAAGACCCTTTAACATTCCATATAATACTGGTTTAGTGGTGGTGAACCCCTCAGCTTTTTCTTATCTGGGAAGCTCTTTCTATGTCCTTCGATTATGAATGGTAGTTTTGCTGGGTAATCTTGGTTGGAGGTCCTTGCCTTTCATCACTTTGAATATTTCTTGCCACTCCCTTCCGGTCTGCAAAGTTTCTGTTGAGAAATCAGCTGAGAGTCTTATAGGAGCTCCCTTGTAGGTAACCAACTGCTTTTCTTATGCTGCTTTTAAGATTCTCTCTTTGTCTTGAATCTTTTGCATTTTAGTTATAAAGTGACTTGGTGTGGGCCTCTTTGGGTTCATCTTGTTTGGGACTCTCTGTGCTTTCTGGAATTGTATGTTCATTTCCTTCACCAAGTTAGGGAAGTTTTCTATCATTATTTTTTCAAATAGGTTTTCAGTTTCTTGCTCACTTTCTTCTTCTTCAGGCACCCCCCGTGATGCAGATGTTGGTACGCTTGATATTGTCCTAGAGGCTCTGTACACTATCCTCATTTTTTTGGATTCTTTTTCTTTTTGCTGTTCTGATTGGGTGTTTTTTGCTTTCTTATATTCCAAATTGCTGTTTTGTTTTTTTAATTTTATTTATTTTTATTTATTTTTTACAGAGACAGAGAGTGAATCAGAGAGAGGGATAGACAGGAACAGACAGGAGCGGAGAGAGATGAGAAGCATCAATCATTAGTTTTTCATTGCACGTTGCAACACTTAGTTGTTCATTGATTGCTTTCTCATACGTTCCTTGACTGCGGGCCTTCAGCAGACTGAGTAACACCTTGCTGGAGCCAGCAACCTTGGGTTCAAGCTGGTGAGCTTTGCTCAAACCAGATGAGCCCACGCTCAAGCTGGCGACCTCAGGGTCTCGAACCTGGGTCCTCTGCATCCCAGTCCAACGCTCTATCCACTGCGCCACCGCCTGGTCAGGCCAAATTGCTGTTTTGACTCTCAGCTTTATCTATTCTACTGTTGATGGCCCATAAATTTTCATTTCAGCCTGACCAGGGGGTGGCACAGTGGATAGAGCGTTGGACTGGGATGCGGAGGACCCAGGTTTGAGACCCCAAGGTCGCCAGCTTGAGCGCGGGCTCATGTGACTTGAGCAAAAGCTCACCAGCTTGGACCCAAGGTCACTGGCTCGAGCAAGGGGTTACTCGATCTGCTGAAAGCCCACGGTCAAGGCACATGTGAAAAAGCAATCAGTGAACAACTAAGGTGTTGCAACGAAAAACTGATAATTGATGCTTCTCATCTCTCTCTGTCTCTGTCTGTTCCTCTCTCTCTTTCTGTAAAAAAAAAAAAAAAAAAAAATTCATTTCAGTTAGTATGTCCTTTGTTTCTGATTGGGTTTTATTTTTTATGGTTTCCATATTCTTTTTTACACTGTTGAAGTTCTAAGTTCATTTACTCTTCCCTAAATTCATTGAGTATCCTTATAACCATTGTTTTGAACTCTGCATCTAGTAGATAGCTTGTGTCCCTTTTGTTTAGTTCTTTTTACTGGAGTTTTGTTCTGTTCCTTCATTTAGGATGTGTTTCTTTGTCTCCTCCTTGGTAGAGTGGCCTAATTTAGGTGTCCTGTAGGGTCCAATGACACAGCCTTCTGGTTCACCCAAGCTGGGCACTCCAGGTATGCCCCACCCCCCACCTCCCACTACTGCAGGGGTCCCCAAACTTTTTACACAGGGGGCCAGTTCACTGTCCCTCAGACCGGACTATTGTTGGAGGGCCGGACTATAAAAAAAACTATGAACAAATCCCCATGCACACTGCACATATCTTATTTTAAAGTAAAAAACAAAACGGGAACAAATATAATATTTAAAATAAAGAACAAGTAAATTTAAATCAACAAACTGACCAGTATTTCAATGGGAACTATGCTCCTCTCACTGACCACCAATGAAAGAGATGCCCCTTCCAGAAGTGCTGCGAGGGCCAGATAAATGGCCTCAGGGGGCCGCATGTGGCCCGCGGGCCGTAGTTTGGGGACCCCTGCACTACTGTGTAGTCTGTGTACAAATGCCTGTTGTAGTTGAGACTTAATTGCTGTTGGCAGATAAATGGAAGAGATTTAGCCTCCAGGTCAATTTGTTGCCAGGACTTGCTGCAAGCATTGTGGAGTGTCAGCTGTGAAGGGGTCACCCCACGGAGCAGGACTTACTTCAGCAGGGCTCTGGTGCCTGCTAAGTCTTCCCCTTGAGTGTGTCACTTGTGAAGGTGGTTGGGAGGTGCTTTGACATGGTCTGAAGCTATCCACTGGTGCACTGGCTCTAGGACTTCACAGGAGTTGCAGCGCAAGATCAGTCAGTGCCTGTGTTCTGCCCAGGGCTACCTGGCATAGCTATAAAGCAGTCTGCAAATGGCTGCTCCTTGTGCTGTGCTTGGAGGTGCCCAGGAGAGGCCAAGCTGTGAACCAAAGCTGGCTGCCACTAGTGCCAGGCCTGGAGCCAAGACTTCCTGAGAGGTAGAGGCACTCTGAGGCCAAGTGCTGCTTGTTTAGAGAGATTTTAGCAAAGTCTGAAACATGAGCCAAGATAGGCCATTCATATGGAAAAACCACTGGCAACAGTTTGGGTGGGGCCATGAGTTAGGTGGGGTGGAGTCTTGGAGTCCCCAGGGTCAGGCTAAGAGTATTAGCCAGGCTGGTGGAGATTGTGGTATGGAGCCCGCTTGCTGGCTCTGTGGGGTGGGTCACAGACAAGGTACCATGGCCTCTGCCAGCACTTTGGTCTGGTAGGAAGCTGCTCCACCAGCTCTCACCTGATTAATTCAAGGACAAATACTGGATATGTTCTTGTGTGTTTAAGACCAAGAATTATTCATAAATATGATATATTTTGCTAACATCCTGTATATAAATTTTACAATAATACTTTAGGAGTTAAGGATAGGATGCAAAGTGGTTTTTAATCACTACAAAATATTTGTCTATTCGTCGTCTTAAACTTTACTTTGAAATACAAATATTGTGAATTTTGCTTTCTGTCTTTTTGCCTTTGTCTAAGGTAACTTGCTTATCTTTTTAAGTTTAACATTTTTAATGTCACTTGATAATTTAATCTATTTTAAATGACATATCTTTTTGCTTATGACTTTTTTGCACTTTTTATATCATATGCCTCTTTGTTTTCTCTGGTTAAAAATAACAGAGTACATCCTGGCCAGATAGCTCAGTTGGTTAGAACACCGTCCCGATATGCAAGGTTGCCGGTTTGATCCCTGGTCAGGGCACATATAGAAACAGCTTGATGTTTCTGTCTCTTTCACTTCTCTTTTTGAAATTAACAAAAAAAAAATTTTTTTTTTAAATAAGTGTATATTTTTCTTACTTTATTTTTCTGGTAAGATTTATAGTCTGATTCTTAAGTAACTTTGTTACTCTTATGTTTTCTAATTAATTTCTCTAATTGATAGCATCAAATGTCATTTGAGTTTACTGTCTTTGAAATAACTCATTTAGCTGAGTTCTTTAATTGCCCTACTCAGTTTAAAACTTTTACTATAACCCAGATGTTTTACATTTAAATGGTTATTAATAACTTTACTGTTATATTCTCTTTTTATAGCAGTGCTTCTCAAATTTTTTGGATTCAGGATTCCTGTATATACTCCATATCCCTGAAAGTTCCAAAGAGCCAGCTTTTGTTCATGTGGGTTATATCTATTGATATTTACCACATAGGAATTAAAAATTTGAACTTTTTTTTTCTTTTTTAGTGAGAGAGAGAAAGAGAGAGAGAGACAGACAGACAGGAAGGGAGAGAGATGAGAAGCATCAATTCTTCATTGTGGCACCTTAGTTGTTCATTGATTGCTTTCTCATATGATCCCACACTCAAGCCGGAGGAGAAAGCAATCAATACATGCCTCGACCGGACGGCTCCAGCCAAGCCAGTAACCCCTTGCTCAAACCAGCAACCCTTGGGCTCAAGCCAGCGACCATGGGGTCATGTCTATGATCCCATGCTGAAGCCGGATGAGCCCATGCTCAAGCTGATGAGCCTGTGCTCAAGCTGGCAATCTTGGGGTTTTGACCTGGGTCCTCAGCATCCCAGACTGACAGTTTATTCACTGCACCACTGCCTGGCCAGGCAAGAACTTGGAACATGTAAACATATTTCTTTATTCATCTATAAAAGAATGATGACCTCCTTACCTGCTAACATAAATGACATAGTTTATGAAAAATAACTATGTTTTTCAAAATAAAATAAGTTTTTATTAAGGAGTTAGTAATGCTTCACACTTTTGCAAATCTCTTTAATAGCTGGGTCAATAGAAGACAGGTAGATTTTGCTGTCTGTTTCTGCATTCAGTCTGTTGTGATACCGCATAGACCCTGTATTCTCTGGAAAATCCGACCATACGTTTGTCAGAGGATGAGAGACAAGAAGAGCAAATACACTGCTCACAAAAATCGGGATATTTTATTACTTCATATTCATTTTGAAATACCCTTAATTTTTGGGAGCAGTAATAGATCTTTTTTTTTTTTTTTTAAATAGTTTTATTTTTTTAATGGGGTGACATCAATAAATCAGGATACATATATTCAAAGATAACAAGTCCAGGTTATCTTGTCATTCAATTATGTTGCATACCCATCACCCAAAGTCAGATTGTCCTCTGTCACCTTCTTTCTAGTTTTCTTTGTGCCCCTCCCCCTCCCCCTTTCCCTCTCCCTCTCCCCCCTCCCCCCGTAACCACCACACTCTTATCAATGTCTCTTAGTTTCACTTTTATGTCCCACCTACGTATGGAATAATGCAGTTCCTGTTTTTTTCTGATTTACTTATTTCACTTTGTATCATGTTATCAAGATCCCACCATTTTGCTGTAAATGATCCGATGTCATCATTTCTTATGGCTGAGTAGTATCCCATAGTGTATATCTGCCACATCTTCTTTATCCAGTCATCTATTGACGGGCTTTTTGGTTGTTTCCATGTCCTGGCCAGTGTGAACAATGCTGCAGTGAACATGGGGCTGCATGTGTCTTTACGTATCAATGTTTCTGAGTTTTTGGAGTATATATCCAGTAGAGGGATTGCTGGGTCATAAGGTAGTTCTATTTTCAGTTTTTTGAGGAACCACCATTCTTTCTTCCATAATGGTTGTACTACTTTACATTCCCACCAACAGTGGATGAGGGTTCCTTTTTCTCCACAGCCTCTCCAACATTTGCTATTACCTGTCTTGTTAATAATAGCTAATCTAACAGGTGTGAGGTGGTATCTCATTGCAGTTTTGATTTGCATTTCTCTAATAACTAAAGAAGATGAGCATCTTTTCATGTATCTGTTGGCCATTTGTATTTCTTCCTGGGAGAAGTGTCTGTTCATGTCCTCTTCACATTTTTTTATTGGATTGTTTGTTTGTTTGTTGTTGAGTTTTATGAGTTCTTTGTATATTTGAGATATTAGGCCCTTATCTGAGCTGTTGTTTGAAAATATCATTTACCAATTTGTTGGCTTTCTCTTTATTTTGTTATCAGTTTCTCTTGCTGAGCAAAAACTTCTTAGTCTGATGTAGTCCCATTCATTAATTTTTGCCTTCACTTCTCTTGCCTGTGGAGTCCAATTCATAAAATGCTCTTTAAAACCAAGGTCCATGAGTTGAGTACCTATGTCTTCTTCTATGTACTTAATTGTTTCAGGTCTTATATTTAGATCTTTGATCCATTTTGAGTTAATTTTAGTACAGGGGGACAAACTGTAGTCCAGTTTCATTCCTTTGCATGTGGCTTTCCAGTTTTCCCAGCACCATTTATTGAAGAGGCTTTCTTTTTTCCATTGTGTGTTGTTGGCCCCTTTATCAAAAATTATTTGACTATATATATGTGGTTTTATTTCTGGGTTTTCTAATCTGTTCCATTGGTCTGAGTGTCTATTTTTCGAGCAGTAATAGATCTTAGCACTGCTATGAAACAGATTTTACTTTGCTGACACCTGAAAGGGTCTTGCACAATCCCAGAGGACTGTCAGCGTTAGAACATCCAAGCCTATACAAAAATTTTATAAGCACCTGTTTGAGTTTATTTGAGCCAAAGTGAGAACATGCCCAGAAATAAGCTCTCGATGAATTGAGAAACTGCTCCAAAGAATGGCAGTTTTGCAGTTTTATTTTTGTACATTTGTAATCAAAGGGGAGATGACATGACGTCCATTGGTGATAGATTCAGGAGGCAGGAAAAGCCAGGTGAGAAAATCCCTATGATTGGATAAAAAGTAAAACTGGGGACATATACTTCTTTCACATTGGTGGATACAAGTTAGTTAACATTTAACGTTTACAGTGAATAAGGATGGCATTCAGGTGGTAGGATCGTTGGGTCTCTTGAGGGTAGTAATGCCTCTGAAGGGTCTGGAGGAAGGAGTATTCCGGCTCGTCAAAGGTGTGTTACTCTAGATCAGGCGTGGCCAACAGTTTTTGCCCCTAGGGCCAGATTAGAAAGAAAACTTTTTTCACGGGCTGGAGGAAATATTAAAATTAAAAAATGTTAAATACAAAAACGATTCGTAGCCCTGGCCGGTTGGCTCAGCGGTAGAGCATCAGCATAGCGTGCGGAGGACCCGGGTTCGATTCCTGGCCAGGGCACACAGGAGAAGCGCCCATTTGCTTCTCCACCCCTCCGCCACGCTTTCCTCTCTGTCTCTCTCTTCCCCTCCCGCAGCCAAGGCTCCATTGGAGCAAAGATGGCCCGGGCGCTGGGGATGGCTCTGTGGCCTCTGCCTCAGGCGCTAGAGTGGCTCTGGTTGCAACATGGCAACGCCCAGGATGGGCAGAGCATCGCCCCCTGGAGGGCAGAGCTTCGCCCCTGGTGGGCGTGCCGGTCGGGCGCATGCGGGAGTCTGTCTGACTGTCTCTCCCTGTTTCCAGCTTCAGAAAAATGAAAACAAACAAACAAACAAAAAAAACGATTTGTTTAAGTAAACAAAATTTTATTATGTAATTTGTTTATGAATAAATGTAAGTAATTTAGTACAACAAATTAACCAAAAAACTAAGGTGATGTGTTGAGGCGCTTTGCATCGCCTATTATTTTTTTAAATATCTGGCTCTATACTTGTAGTAGCTATTCTTAACACAGCCTCCAAATGTAAATCATTCATTCTTGATCTTGTTGTATTTTTATTTAGATTCATTAAAGAAAAAGTTTGTTCACAAATATAAGTTGAGCTGAAGATTACTAAATATTCCTTAGCAAGTTTTTTTAAATTTCCATATTTTCCATTATTCAGTTGCTCATAAAAATTGCACAGATGAGTACAAACGTTGTAAATCTTTATAATGAAATTTTTTTTAAAAATAAGTATCATGAATCCATTCGGCCAATTATTGGAAGTTAACCCTAGATTAATCACAGGTGGAATTCTTTTCTACGTATCACTATCTTCTTAAATATCTCGCTTTCCAATCATCAAAGATGCTTCCGCTTCTGAGTAGCTGAGATTTTAACTTTCATTGTGTACAATGGTTAGATATCGTAGTTTATGTATAACGATTTAAAAGTACCACTTATTTCATTTCCACAGTGCGTCGTGCGGAGAATATTAAAAATTTAATTGCGGGCTGCATTAACTCATTAAGAGCCAGCTTTTGTTCATGTGGGTTATATCTATTGATATTTACCATATAGGAATTAAAAATTTGAACTTTTTTAAAAATTTATTTCATTTTATTTTTTTTTATTTAGTGAGAGAGAGAGAGAGAGAGGGGACAGACAGATAGGAAGAGAGAGAGATGAGAAGCATCAATTCTTCATTGTGGCACCTTAGTTGTTAATTGGTTGCTTTCTCCTGTGATCCCACATTCAAACCGGACGAGAAAGCAATCAGTATGTGCCAGATGTTGGCCATGCCTGCCCTGGATACACAGAAACAAGGGACTGGGCTTGCTTAAGGCAGAGATAAACAATTTTAGTGAAGAAGTTGTATGTCTCGAGCGTGACCCCCACCATGACCTGCCCAGCTAGGAGTCTGCGCTCAGATCCCTCTGTGAGGTTTTCCACAGAACCCCCCTTCTATTTTATATTTGCCCATGGCTTTTTATTTTTTAGTTCTTGCAACCTTTCTTGTTTTATATCTGTATTAGTCACAATTTCACAAAGAAACAGAACATGAAAGAGAGGGAGAAAGAAATATTTTTGAAATAAGTATTTCAAAGAGGTGGACTCACATGAAATGGAGGTTGGCAAATCCAAAACCTGCAGCGTGTCTCAGTGGGCTGGAGACCACGTAGCCGATGGTGCATTTCCCGTCCGAAAGTCGTTCGCTGGAGAATTTCTTCTGATTCGGGGAAGCTGGTCTTTTGGTTCTATTCATGCTTTTAAGTGATTGGATGAGCCCACCCACATGATGGAGGACAAACTTCTTCCTCAGTGTTTACCAGTTTGAATGTTAATCTTATCCCAAAGCACCATCCTAGTTGACACATAAAATTAACCATCACAATGTATCAATTCCAGGGAAACTTTTAACATTTAAAAATTCAGTGTTTTTCCTAGAGGGTTCTGGTGACAGTCTTTTTACAATAGATTTGATTAGAACAGGGTGAACTCTTTGTGTACAAGTCTTTCTTAAGTTCTGTGTTTTCTTCTATGACACATTATTCTTTTTTTTCCCTGAAATCAGAAGCAGGGAGGCAGAGAGACAGACTCCTGCATGCGCTCTGACCAGGATCCACCCAGCAAACCCCTTACTGGGTGATGCTCTGACCATCTGGGGCTGTTGCTCCATTGTTTGGCAACTGAGCTATTGTAACACCTGAGGCGAAGCCATGGAGCCATCCTCAGCACCCAGGGCCAACTTGCTCCAACTGAGCTATGGCTGTGGGAGGCAAAAAGAGAGATAGAGAAAGAAGGGAGAATTGAGAGGCAGAGGGGTAGAGAAGCAGATGGTGCTTTTCCAGTGTGCCCTGACCAGGAATTGAACCCTGGTCTTCCAGACTCCAGGCTGATGCTCTACCACTGAGCCAACTGGCCAGGGACAATTATTCTTTAAATAAGTAAGTTTCACTTATTCTGGTTCTCCCCACAAGCACCTATTTTACCTGTGTTGGCTCTCCATTGACTATCTTTTATGTCTAAAATCTTCCAGCCACCACAAGCTTCTTAGAAACTCAATGTCTATTTTTACATTTGTGCCTTTTTTTCTCAGGATATTCATTAGGGACCAGAACCCAGAGAACCAGAGTCCAGAGGAGCAGTTTTTCTATGACTTCATTTTCAGACTCTTCAAGGAAAACAAGGTGGAGATTGCCAGTGCAATAACGAAGCCATTTCCTTTTCTGATGGGTCTCCGAGACCGTGACTTCATCCCTGAGGAGATGTATGAAGTAAGTGTTTATCAGTCCTCCTGATGAACAGCCCCTCACTGTATTATTGTGAACTTCAGGATGCAGTGGACGGGCTGAGGGCCATCTGGAACTGTGGACCGTCACCGTCCTATACTTCAGGAGGTGACGGGAGAAGCAGCGTCACAGAAAGCATCCTTTTTCTGCAGTAAATATTGGTGGAGGGGCGTGGAGGCGCGATGTGGCAGGATTGGAAACGGGGTGCTCCGTCGGTGCAGAGCATCTTAGGCAGTGGTGGGATTCAGCTGGTTTGCACCATTTCAGCAAAACCGACACCTCACTTTTTGTTGAGTTCGGTGAAGCGGTGGTTAAAATGGCACTTGTCATCAGGGTTCTCTCTAAGGCGGGCGCCTGGGCAGCCGCCCAGTGTGGAAATCACAAATTGCCATTCCTTACCTCAGGGGTCCCCAAACTTTTTACACAGGGGGCCAGTTCACTGTCCCTCAGACCGTTGGAGGGCCGGACTATAAAAAAAACTATGAACAAATCCCTATGCACACTGCACATACCTTATTTTAAAGTAAAAAAACAAAATGGGAACAAATATAATATTTTAAATAACAAGTAAATTTAAATCAATAAACTGACCAATATTTCAATGGGAACTATGGGCCTGCTTTTGGCTAATGAGATGGTCAATGTGCTCCTCTCACTGACCACCAATGAAAGAGGTGCCCCTTCTGGAAGTGCGGTGGGGGCTGGATAAATGGCCTCAGGGGGCCGCATGCAGCCCCCGGGCCGGGCCGTAGTTTGAGGACCCCTGCTTTACCCTTTTGTAATGTTTATCTGTGCAACAGCATATTCTCAGCACCCGTAGTAATGTTCATTCTGTCCATGGGTGAAAAAAAATTTGACAGAACTATGCTTGTAATATTTATTTATTCATTTCATAGAACTCATTATACCTGTGATGAAATACTACATTTTAATCTCCTCACGTTTGTTACTTCAGTAAATAAACATATAAAGTAAAGAGAAAAAGTGCCAAACAACTAGGGGGTGACAAGCTGTCACTGGAAATATCTTAAATAACCGTTTTTATTGTTTTTTTCTCAGGTGTTATTTAATATTTTTTCATTACTATTTTAAAACTTATAACATAATCTAGTTTTTTTTAATTTTTTTTAATTTTTTACAGAGACAGAGAGAGAGTCAGAGAGAGGGATAGACAGGGACAGACAGACAGGAACGGAGAGATGAGAAGCATCATCATTAGTTTTTCGTTGCGCATTGCGACACCTCAGTTTTTCATTGATTGCTTTCTCATATGTGCCTTGACTATGGGCATTCAGCAGACCAAGTAACCCCTTGCTCGAGCCAGCGACCTTGGGTCCAAGCTGGTGAGCTTTGCTCAAACTAGATGAGTCCGCGCTTAAGCTGGTGACCTCGGGGTTTCAAACCTGGGTTCTCGGCATCCCAGTACAACGCTCTATCCACTGCGCCACCACCTGGTCAGGCACATAATCTATTTTTGTGTACCTCTTTTATTGTTCTTATTTAAATATTAAATGCATGAAATAATAAACTACCTTTCAGTATATCTTTTTTTATACTTAAAACAGTCATTACGGCAGAGAAGCTGGTTGTTAAATTATCTGAATCCCACCACTGGTTGTGATTGTCTGGTTTCCTGCAGATCCCTGGCCAGGCCAGGCCTGGGTGGAGGGCAGTGGACTATTGTCTAGTCACCAAAATGGTCTCTCATGACCAGTCAGGCCACTCCTGAAGCATCCTGGCCAAACTCTTCAAGTCCCCACACAGTATTCAACTTGAACCCACTTTATTCATTAAAAAGATTTTTTGAACCCAGTTTTATTCTTTAGAGCAGCTCTTTCAAGTGTACACCAATGTCAGAGAGTCCGATTCACAAAATCAGTCTACTCTTCTGGTAGAGAATATTTCAGGAGTCATCTGAATACATGTAACGTTCTAAGATTTTATAGAAGAACACATGGTTTATTTACCATCTGAATATTCTGTAACTCGTAAATGCACATCTACTAAATTGTCCATTTAATATTTTTAAGCATTTTCAAGAAGCTTGTAGAAATCTGGTCCCCATGGAGACAGTGGCCTATAATGTTCTCAGTGAACTGGAGAAGACATTTGACACGACCGTCCTGAATACGTTGTTCAGCAAGGTCAACCTGAGGGCCTATCCGGATCTACTTGAGGTTTGCAGAAGCTTCCAAAATGGTAACTATAGCTTTCAAGGGCATTTGGTGATTGAATTAAAGAAATAATTCCTTTCACTGAGTTATTCATTTATTCACTATTATTTGACAGTTATTTTGAGTGACTTCTACGAAGCAGGCATGAGATAAATACAGTGTGAAAGAAACACACACACCACCCGTGTCCTTATGGAGCTGACACAAGAGGGGGTGTCAGAGGTTCACCAAGCAACCTCACAAGTGATTGCTCGGCCAGGACCTGAATTTGGTGCTACGAACCATAGTAGTTGAGTCTTGACTCTTTTGGGAGGAAGACATAAGTTATGCTCTTTTGTATGACAGACGAAAACCCTGTCTGATATTTGCAGAAATCTTCAAAAATGAAAAGATTTCCTTTGTATTAGAAAATTGGTTACTAAGTGTGGTCTGTGCTTCTCCAAACAAAGAGTGGAGAAGTCACAAGAGACGGTCAGCACACACCCACACCGTAGGGCGGGGCAGCATGTGAGAGCTGCGGATGCAGAAGAAACTCAGGAGGAGTGTGTGGC
This sequence comes from Saccopteryx leptura, assembly GCF_036850995.1. Taxonomy (NCBI): domain Eukaryota; kingdom Metazoa; phylum Chordata; class Mammalia; order Chiroptera; family Emballonuridae; genus Saccopteryx; species Saccopteryx leptura. The sequence goes on from NC_089509.1 coordinate 112,836,844, forward strand.
TGAAGAAGTCGAGTGTCAGAGAGTGCTAGGAAGCTGCTGGAAAGAGAGACATTGGAAGGAACTCTTTTCTTTTTTTTTTTTTTTTCATTTTATTTATTGATTTGAGAGGGAGAGAGGGAGGCAGAGCAGGAAGCATCAACTTGTAATTGCTTCCTTCTTGTGTGTGCCCTTAACCAGGCAAACCCAGGGTTTCGAACCGGCGACCTCTGCATTCCAAGTCCATTCTTTATCTACTGCGCCGCCACAGGGTCAGGCTGGAAGGAACTTTTGAGGTCCAACACTCTGTGCCAAGGAATTTAGAGTTTATTATTTGGGACATAAAGAAGTAATAAAGATTTTTTTTTAAACAGAGGAAAAGCAAAAGAAGTCAGTATAAAGAATGGGACATGTTGATTTGTGAAAACCATGATCGTGATTATAATAAGAGCCATCTCATTTCCATACTGTGATATATTTAAGTCAGAGAAAGGAACAAAGAAATCAAATACTTTTGTCACAAATGTCAAGGATGTCCCTAGGGGATAGGTACAAATGAGTGGCCGTTGACTGTCTACACAGCTTAGGGCTCTAATTCTCTCCATGGACAGTGGAGCACCCCTCCCCCAGCCCCGGCCCCCACAGCACACGTCTAAGTTTCTGGGGCCTCCTGGCAGGATGTTCTACCCCTTAGGATCACTGCTGCTCTCTGCCCGATGCAGCTGTCCCCCTGCCCCCAGGGGAAGGTTGCTGCTGGTACCTCCCAGACCCTGTTGTCCATGGGAGCTGCGGGTCACTGGCCCAAAAACCAAGCTTTTCGAAGGGTGACATGCAGGTGTGGAGAAGAACCTCTCAGCTCCTTTTTTTATAGGCTTGTGCTTGGGTTCCCCTCCTGTTTTCTAGACCACTGACTCACACAGCGTGCACACAGCGTGCCCTCCTTCAGACTCTGCCAGGACGTGAGGTCAGCATGTGCTCGATACGGCAGATGCATCCCAGTGGGTCCTTTCCACCGTCCCCGCCTCACTAGCGCCCTGACCCCTCTGTGGGATTTGTACCCAGAATGTCTGCTCCAGCCCTCTATCCTTCTAGGCCAGCACCTTTCTGTATTTCTTGGCTGTTTTTCTCATGTCTTGGGAGTCTTGTGTTTTTATGTTTTCTGAGTCACCCGGACATGCAGCTCTGAAGTGGTGAACTCTGGTTTCCTGAACCTGTTACCACTTGCGGGGTCACTGGTACAGCTGTGATATATTCGTTTCCTGTTTGCCCCTCTCAGAAAGTATTCATTTTTGTTTGTGCGGTAGAAAAAGTGTCTTTCCTTTGTTTCCACCCATTCCGCCCTGGGGAAGTGCTAGTTTCTTTTTAGTTTTGTATCTCTTTGTAAACAGATCATCTTCCCTGACCCAAGGTCTCCTCCCTCCCTGCCTCCCTCCCTCCTCCCCTCCTTCCCTCCTTTCATTCCTTTCTTCCTTTTTTCCTTCCTTCTAAATTCTTAAGGAAAGATGTTGGGGGCCCTGGCTGGTGGCTCGGCTGATAAAGTGTCGGCCCGGCATGTGGATGTCCAGGGTTTGATTCCTGGTCAGAGCACACAGGAGAAGTGCCCATCTTCTTCTCTCCCCCTCCCTCTCCCTCTCCTCTCCCTCTACCCCTCCTGCAACCAATGGCTCAGTTGGTTGAGTGTGGCCCCGAGGCCTGCCTGGTCTGAGCACATAATCCTCAGGTGCTAAAAGAGAGAGAGAGAGAGAGAGAGAGAGAGAGAGAGATACGTTGGGACTTTCTTTTTTTAATGTAATGTAGGTTTGTTTCTCTATAAACATTACCTTTCTCCTGAAGAAATCTCTGTGCTTTTTCTCTTATTTCCCTTGCATGGAGAATTTACAAAACACATTTCATATGTATTACTTATTCTAAATTAGCTTTCACTTTTCTCTGACCATTTGAAGAGGTTTACACATGAGACACAACTTGTCCACTGTCCATCATGTTGAAATTGAACGGTGCATCTCTGTGTGGAACAGCTGTAGGATTCTAGGAACAATGTCAAGTCACAGGTCATGTGAAACCCACAGAAGCCTAGGATTCCCTGAGGACTTGAAGGTTCCCTCTAGTTAGTGGAGTCCAGAATGTACCTGTGTGTGTAATTCTGTGATGCAGCCCCTGGTCACAGCCTGCGACCTCTAATTGCCTTTTCCTTCCTGTTTTCAGCGATTCACGAGAACTTCCATTGCCCAGTTACTGATGATGAGGAGACAAAGGAGATACTCAACTTCCAAAAACACCATGAGCAAGGTAATTATGACTTGACAGGAGACCACAGATCAGGGGACTGAGCACCTGAGTGCAGAATACAGCCCGGGGAAGGGAGCAGAAGGAGACGGGAAGCCGGAGCGGTGGTGTGTTGTATGGGCTCCCAATTAACCGGCCCGTTGTGGAATCCAGGAATATCTTCAGACACATGTAACAACTGAGAAGTTGGAACATACACCCAAGAGTGAAGATCTTTTTTTTTTTTTTTTTTGTATTTTTCTGAAGTTGGAAATGGGGAGGCAGTCAGACAGACTCCCGCATGCACCCGACCGGGATCCACCCGGCATGCCCACCAGGGGGCGATGCTCTGCCCATCTGGGGTGTTGCTCCGCTGCAACCAGAGTCATTCTAGCACCTGAGGCAGAGGCCATAGAGCCATCCCCAGCGCCCGGGGCCAACTTTGCTCCAATGGAGCCTCGGCTGTGGGAGGGAAAGAGAGAGACAGAGAGGAAGGAGGGAGGAGAGGGGGAGGGGTGGAGAAGCAGATGGGTGCTTCTCCTGTGTGCCCTGGCCGGGAATCGAACCCAGGACTCCTGCACGCCAGGCTGATGCTCTACCACTGAGCCAACTGGCCAGGGCCGGAAGAGCGAAGATCTTACTGCAACCATTAGGCAGAATTAAGAGAAGAACTGAGCACAATATTTGTGAGTGAGAGACTCAGTCGATCTAGGAAGGAGGAAGGGGTTGGTTCTTTGTAACAAGTCCAAACAGGAAGCCTTTGGTACATCAAAAGAATGAGCTGCTGTAAATATTACTCATAAGAAAAGGGAGGAAGAAAGTGAGTAGTAACTCTGTGTGGAAGGAGTGGAGCTGCGTAGAAAAAAAGAGAGGAAAAAGAAGGGGGGTAAAAAGGGAAGAAGAAAATAAAGGGCGGTAGTAACTCAAACGATGACAATAGTAACAACACCTAGCTTTTGTGGACCACGAGGCAGAAGGCCAGCACTTCATGTGGACCAACTCTTTCAATGCTCACGTACGAGCTATGTGCAGTTGTAACCAGTAACCACCAATTCTGACTATTCAATCCTCCTTTCATGTATATTATTACCAATTTATAACACAGAAGACATGGATACTGAAAACTGTGATCTCTCGCAAAGTTGCTATACCCTTGGTGTCCTTTTACAAGCAGCATTGTACTTAATCCTCCTCGCAATCTGTCCAAAGGGATTTGTTATTCCCATTTTTCAGGAGAAGAACTTCAGGTGGGAGGAAGGATAGCTGGTGACATGTGCAGGTCACACAACTAGGACTCGGCCTGTCTGGGACTCAGACCTCTTTCTTTCTCACTGGCTGAGGGCAAAGACTCTGAGCTCCCACTGCTAGGCTTGAAATCTTGGGTCTACCATTTGCTTACTTGGGCAAGGTACTTAACTTCTGGGTTCAAATATCCTCATCTGTAAATCTGTGTGTATATCTATTTCTAAAATAATGTGGTGAGAATTAAATGACTTAATTTATACAAAGCACTTAATAATTCAAGGTCCAAGGTAACTGCTATATGTTTACTACTGTTAATGTTACTATAATGTATATCTGACTACAAGAACTAGACATTTAGTCAGTGCTCGCCATCTTTTGAAAAAATTTTCCCCTAAGGCACCCACCGAAGAAAAACTGATTTTTCAGACTCGAGTAGCAATGAGTGAAGCAGTTTTCAGGCCTAAGAAAAGGTCATCCTTAGGCTAAATGGTCTACAATAAATTTATTTTGTTCAATGTTGGTTTTTTTCCCCCTTGGATATAGCCAGTCTAAGAAAACCCATAATAATATAATCAACCTTGTAAAATGTCGTTAATATGTATCCTTTAATTTGGATGTACATACACATCAGGTATTATAGTTAGGAGATATTTTATAGTTTCATATTCACTTTGAAAATATCCCCTAATTTTTGTGAGCAGTAAATTTTTAACCCTATCAATACATTTGCATAAAATTTAGATCTATTTTAATAGTCATACGTATTCTTTCGAATGAAGACTAATCGCAAAAGGTATAGACTGTACATTAAAAAGTACAAAGTATACAAAGAATATGTTTAGAGATATATCTAGTAGGAGGGCGGGGAAATGAGAATGGGATAGTAGAGAGATTAGTAGTAGCTATTAGTAAAGACTACAGAGGTTGGTCATGAAGGAAAGAGAAATTCATCAACATTCCCAATGCGACCCAGGTGGCAGCCTCCCTGAAGCTGGAATCCCAGGCTATCTTGGTGATGAACAGCACGTGAGCACAAGGAAAGAAGATTCATCTTGCGACCCAAACAGTTCAATGCAAACCCAGGAAACGACAGACAAATCTGCTGAAGAATCTCAACAAACAGGTAAGGTTCATTCAGTCCAGTATTCACCTGGATGACTCTGAGTGACTCTGGCACCCACGGGGAGAGGGTCAGGGCTGTGTCCTGTGGTCATAAGTCAGAAAGGAGGTCCCAAGAAGCCTAGAACAGGGCAGAGGAAGTGGACCAGAGTCTGAGGTAGGGAGGCACGTATTTATACCACAAAGGGTCCCTGGTTTATATGGCCGAGGACAGAGGAGGAAAACCACAGAGAGACAGAGAGGGTAGGGCACTCAGCATAGAGAGAGCTGGGAGGGAAAAACGAGAAACAGAGGGGAAGGAGTTGGAAGCCCCCCCCTGGGGAAAACAGAGGCAAAAATACAAAGAGACAGGAGAGGCCACGGAGAGCGAAGTCCTCAGAACCAAGGATGCCCAGAGAGTTCCTCAGGCAGAGGCAGCCACAGGGGCCTGACCAGAAGTAGAACTGTGAGGAACAGAGAGAAGAAGACTGAGCTGTAGAAAGACTGAGGAGGTTACCGAAGGCAGGCTTGGCTGGTTGCTGCAACCCGAAAAGCCAATATTTGTGACACAGGTGCTGGTGAAAGGGAAAGAGGTTCATTTAAGTGCCAGCCACCCAATGGGGGCACTCCTGTCCTTAAAAACGCAAATGAACAGTGCAGGTACCTTGACCAGATTATATAGGGGCTCATGGAATTTGCAAGGGGAGAACTCCAAGGCGGAGGGCAGATGTGGTTTCTCTCGAGAAAGGGGCTTTTTCTTATGTTCATGGCTGGCTGGACTTCCACGGTCCTCTTGGCCTTGTAAGAGGAACTGAAGTTACCAAGTAATTTATCAACTAGTGTCATGATCTTTCTGGTGTTTTTACGTTTCTATGGTCAGACTGCCTAGAGGGGAGGGAGGTCTGAGGGTTCATTCTTCTCGCTCTGATTGTTAACTCTTGACATGTGTCAGCCATATTCTGTGATTCACTGTCAGCGTTAGTGTCCCTTATTCCGGGAGGGGAACAGGCTGTTGAACTGCAGTGAGAACTCAGCCAGAGACAAAAGCATAGGGCTGATTATACATTTTTGATTTGTTACAGAGCACATAAGTTTTATTACTAGATTGGTAATATTATATCATAGTTACAGTAAGGTAGCAAGCTGGGTTTAATAGTTACTAAGATTAGCATGGGTGGCTTTACTGAAATTATTTTATAAGCTTGTTTTATTAGTATATTTTAATTTTCATTCTAGTCTGTGCCAGTGTGACTAATATCAGGAATATAGCATATTGATTCCCTGTTACAAGAAAAGGCAGAGCAAACCTGGAAAAATAAACCTTCGTTCCTACTTTATACCATTCACAAAAAAAATAAATCATCTAATAGTCAAGGCTAGTCTCTCTCTCTGTCCCTTTCTCTCTCTTAAAAATAAACAAACAAACAAATAAGTAAATAAAAGTCAAAGTCAAACTATGAAGCTTCCAGAAGAAAACACAAGGAGTATCTTTGCAACCAAGGTAGGCAAAAATTTATTATACAGGACACAAAAAACATGGGTCATAAAATAGAAACTTGGCAAATTGGAGTTACTCAAAACTGAAGGCTCAGTGCTAGAGCCTTCTTCTATCCAAAGGCACTATTAAGAAAGAGAAAGGCATGTTGAGAGACTGGGAGAAATTACGTATAATACGCATCTCTGACAAAAGGTTCTCCCCAGAATTATAAAGGACTCCTATGAGCAAATAAGAAAAAGACATGCCACTAATTCAAAAAATAGACAAAGGGGTCTGACCCGGTGGTGGCGCAGTGGATAGAGCATGGGCCTGGGATGCAGAGGACCCAGGTTCGAAACTCTGAGGTTACTGGCTTGCGTGCACGCTCGTCCGGTTTGAGCATGGGGTCGCTGGCTTGACCGTGAGATCATAGTCATGATCCCATGGTCACTGGCTTGAGCCCAAAGGCCGCTGGCTTGAAGCTCAAGGGTCACTGGTTCATCTGGAGCCCCCTCAGTCAAGGCACATATGAGAAAGCAATTAATGAACAACTTAGGTGCTGCAATGAAGAATTGATGCTTTTCGTCTCTGTCTTTTCCTGCCTGTCTGTTCCTCTCTCTCTCTCACTTAAAAAAAAAAAAAAAGAAATAGACAAAAGACTTGAACAGACACTTCATGCAGAAGATATGAAATGGCTAACAAGAACATAAGGTATGCAATGTCATTAATCATTAAGAAAATGCAAATTTAAAACCACAACAGACTACCACTCACCCACTGGAATTGCTAAAATTAATAAGACTGGAAATGCCATACGTTGGTGAGAATATGGAGCAATGAGAACTTTGTGTATATTTTGCTGGTAGGAATATAAAGTGATACAACTACTTTGGAAAACTGTTTAGCAATGTCTTATAAACTTAGTCTAATCTATGACTGAGCGAGTCCACTCCTAAGAGTGAGAAATGAAATTGTGTGTACAAGGATGTTGATAGTAGCTTTCTTCCTAATAGCTTAAATCTGGAACCAAACAAAATGTTCATCAATAGGAGAGTAAATACACAAACTATGATAGAGAGTAGAAGACCAATCACCAATAAAAAGGAATGAATTACTGGTATATGTAATAATGTGGGTGAATCCCTAAAATGTCACGTTGAACAACAGAAGCCAGTTACAAGAGTACATGCCTATAGTACGTGTGATCCTATTTGTATGAGCCCCAGTACAGACAAGTACTTGTAGCAGAAAGGAAGAGGTTATTAGTGGTGATAGAAATCAAAACAGTGGTTGCTTACAGTGGAAACTGACTGAAACACAAAACACAAGGAAAAAGCCTGATCTGTGGTGGTGCAGTGGATAAAAAGCGTTGACCTAGAATGCTGAGGTTGTCTATTCAAAACCATCCCCTTCCCCGGTTAAGGTACATATAAGAAGCAGCCGCTAGGACTTGATGCTTCCTGCTCCTCTGCCTGCCTTTATCTCTATCATCTTTCTAAAACCAATAAATGAAACCTTTAAAAAAAATACAAACACATGGCCCTGGCCGGTTGGCTCAGTGCTAGAGCATCAACCCAAAGTATGGATGTCCTGGGTTTGATTCCTGGTCAGGGCACACAGGAGAAGTGACCATCTGCTTCTGCCTCCTCCCTCTCCCGCTTCTCTCTTTCTCTCTCTTGCCCCTCCTGGCCCCGGGCACTGAGGATGGCTCTGTGGAACCTTTGCCTCAGGAGCTAAAAATAGCTTGATTGCAAGCATTAGCCCCAGATGAGCAGAGTATCGGCCCCAAATGGGGGTCGCTGGGAGGATCCTGGTTGGGGTACATGTGGGAGTCTATCTATCTCCCCTCCTCTCACTTAAATTAAAACAAAAAACAAAAACAAAACGTACACACAAGGGAACTTTCTGACATGGTGAAACTATTCCAAATCTTTGGTTTTTTACTACTCAAGGTTACATTTATTACAGAAAACAGATATATTAATATCAGCCAAAGATGCATAGGGCATAGTTGAGAGGCTTCCAAAGCGTTCCAACCTCAAAGCTTCCCTTGTTCCCAGGATGCATTGCCCTCCTGACAGTGATATGTAACCGTGCACACAAAGTATTGCCAACAATATCCCATGCATATTACCAGTTCAGGAAGCTCACCCCGAGTTTGGTGTGCAAGAGTTTTTTTAAATCAGGGCTTTATTATATAAGTATGATTAATTGAACTGTGGCTGAATTGAATCTTCAGCCCTCCCCCCTCCACCTCCATTCACATGGTTGTTAATCTTTCTAGTGTGACCAGTGGACACAGAAAACCTTTCCGGTGCGGCTGGTTCCATCCTGAGTCTCTCATTAACGTAAATTACCTGGTGAGGTCCAAGGAGCTCACTATGAGTAACAGACACTCCTATCACTTAGCAATTTCCAGTGTTTAGAAGTCACCTGCAAGAGGGCGGACAATACCAGACAGCCAAGATTTTACTACATTGTCCCTTTTTTCTCAATTATTTTATTTACTTATTATTTATTTATTTATTTATTTTTATTTATTTATTTTTTTTACAGAGACAGAGAGAGAGCCAGAGAGAGGGATAGACAGGGACAGACAGACAGGAATGAAGAGATGAGAAGCATCAATCATTAGTTTTTTGTTGCGCGTTGTGACACCTTAGTTGTTCATTGATTGCTTTCTCCTATGTGCCTTGACCGGAGACTACAGCAGACCGAGTAGCCCCTTGCTCGAGCCAGTGACCTTGGGTCCAAGCTGGTGAGCTTTTGCTCAAACCAGATGAGCCCACGCTCAAGCTGGCGACCTTGGGGTCTCGAACCTGGTTCCTCTGCATCCCAGTCTGACGCTCTATCCACTGAGCCACCGCCTGGTCAGGCTATTTTTTAATTTTTAAGAGTTAAAATTGATTGGGGTGACATTGGTTAATTAAGTGACATAGGTTTCAGGTGCACAGTTCTATCATATAATGCATCCTCTGTATACTGTATGTGTGTCCACCACCGACAGTCAAGTCCCCTTCCATCACCCTTTGTCCCTCCATCCCCTCTTCTGCCTCCCCCACCCCCTGAAATCTTCTGAATCATGACTGTGATGTTGGTTATAAAACTTTTTAATTAAGTAATGTGCCTCTCAATGAAAAAAGGGGAACAAGGCTTTTTCAGGCCACTGGTGGAATCTTTGGTGCTTGAACATTAGAGTTCAGCTTGAGCACACAGGTCTCTTCTCTGGTCACTGCATGCTGTCATTTTCTTGTCACCCTCTTCAGTGTGCTGTGAACACTCACCTGTCCAAATGAATAATGTCAGCGCGTTAGAAGACAGTCCCAGCTTACTGCCAGATGATGAACAAGGTAACTGCCATTTAACTTTATCAATTCCATATTAAATCTTTGTTCTCTTGACCTCGTGGAAGCAACTATATATAAAAGAAATTGGGAAAGGTGGACAGGAGGTAACATATGACAAATTACATCAATGGGCCCAGTTTTTGTAGAGGGAACATACAACCCTACCATTCCGGGTTGGAATGGGGATAATTTTCAGTTAATTTCTCAGAACAATTTAGAGTGCCTTTGAAATAATGTGACATGTCAGTTTCATGTGGGAAACCCTCATTATGCAACTGGCCAGTTGGAGTTCCCTGGTTTTGTTGTCAAAGTCGAAGAGGAAAGAGTTTTGGAGATGGCAAGAGAGGAGAACCCGGAGGCTTCAATTACACAGAGAGACGAAAGTTAACATAGTCTTGGCAGACAGAAGGTCAAGGTCAGGTCAGAGATACAGAGATGGAAAGGGAGGAAGTAAAAGACACATCATAGAACAGGTAAGCTAAAAGAATCTTTCAATGACCAGAGATAAAATTTAAGAGAAAAAACATCTGCAAGGGGAAAGATGGAGAGGAAAAGAAATACTAAGAAATGAGGAATGTAGGGGATAGGTCCGAAGGCAACAACGTGGAGAAAGAATGAAAGGAGAATAAATGAAAAATAGGTCGGGAGTGAAAGAAGGTAATGGGGAGAGAGGCAAGACTGGGATGCACTGGGTTGGAAGTAAGAGCTGGCGTAGGCACTTTTAGTACAAGGGCTGCCAACATTAGCAGTGATGTTTCAGAAGGAACTAACCTGAAGTATCTAAATGGCCTTGCAGAAGACTCAGAATGCAACATGCTGTCCCTGAGTATTCCAATGGTTGCCAAGACCCAAAGTCCACCCAGGTGATCAGATCCCATACACTTGAATTGCTGTATTTCAAGATCCTTCAACGAGGCGATTCCAGTCCTGAGGGCAGCATCTTCATTGTTCCCGCTGGGTCTGACCCCTGCTAGGTACTCTGCTCTCCATGAGGGACCACTAGTGGCCCATGGCTTTCAGAGTTGGAAACCTAGGAGTCGGCTATGACTGCTCTTGCTCTCAAACACACGCCCATGTCCTACTTAACACAATCATTTGTCATTCAGAATATCTCTCACCTATCCTTGGGCACACCCCCAAACCCAGGTCTCTAACCCAGATCTTAGTCATGGTTGTCAGGGCAACAGCCTCCGGCCCATGCCCTTTTCCTAATCTTGCTCCTATCTATAAACTGGGTTATTTGCATTTCAACCGGATGGGACATTTGAAAGTAAAAATTAGATTGTATTATTTTTCTACTTACTTTATTAATAGATGACGATTAAATAAATGTTTCTCAGTGAAATCCAGGGTCATCCACAATGAGCCAGCTGCCTATTCCCCAGCCTCACCCCTCTTCCATACCTGCCTCCTACACTGTTTAAGATAGAGTAAACCGTCTTTCCCGAGAATTTACTTGTTACCTTTTTCTTTCATTTTTGAGCCGCCTTATAGGCGTTTTAAGAACAGTCTTCATGGTCCACTACCCTCCAGTTACCTTCTCCACTCTGGTTAAATCCTGTTTAAAACAGACTATCTCAGAGGTGCCTTTTAAAAGAGAAAGCTAGAAAGAACAGTGGAGAGGCAATGGGTACGAGAGAGAGAGCAGTATCAAAAGAAAGCAGGAGCCTGACCAGGTGGTGGCGCAGTGAACAGAGCATCAAACTGGGATGCAAAGGACTCAGGTTCAAAACCCTGAGGTTGCCGACTTGAGTGCAGACTCATCCAGCTTGAGCGCGGGTTTGCTGGCTTGAGGGTGGGATCATACACATGACTCCAAGGTTGCTGGCTTGAGCCCAGGATCTCTGGCTTGAGCCCAGGTTCACTGGCTTGAGCAAGGGGTCACTCACTCTGCTGGAACCCCCCGGTAAGGCACATATGGGAAAGCAATCAATGAACAACTATGGAGACAAAGGGAGCCACAGTGAAGAGTTGATGCTTCTCATCTCTCTCCCTTTCTGTCTGTCTGTCCCTATCTGTCCCTCTCTCTGTCACACAAAAATAAAAGAAAAAAAGAAAAGAAGACAAAGTTGTAGGAACAGAGAAGAAAGGAGAAACACACCAAGAGAAAGAGGAGCTCCCAGACACAGCAGCAAGAAAGGGAGGCAGAGATTGATAAAACGTAGAGAATGAAATGGGAGGGGAAGCTGTAGGAAGAGAATCGGGTGTGAGAGGAGGAGACTTTCCCCAGGATGAGCAAATCGTTCAGTCCACAGGGGACCCTTCTGAAGTAAACAAGTTCACCTTCTGGTCAGGTCGGTGTGCAGAATGGGCCATTCCAGGTTCTCAGACTTCCTTGGTTTTCTCCTTATATTCTTGTGGTCATTCCTTCTGGGTTATAAAGCGAGATGTCAGTGAGATTTCATTCCTTTCCGAAGAGGACAGCAGGGCCTGTTCTGTAGTCTGTGATGGAGAAAGTCCCAGGAAGCCGAGCCCCTCGCTGATAAACGAGCCAGGAGATCGGCAGCCCGGGGCTGCGGGAAGTCAGGTGGCCGAATTCAGAACTGTTGCTTCCTGATGGATTCAGTTGTGAACATACTCCACGGCCCAAAGATTCAGTGTGTCCTAAAAGCTCATAAGTCACATAAATGTTTCTAGATGCATATAATCTAGTACAAACATGTAAAGAAAGGGGATGCCTTTCACGTCTATTGATACTCAAGACTTGAATTTATACCTACTCACCCTTCCTCTTCCTTACAGAATAAAAGTAAGTATTACTCTGTTTGCTTAGAATGTTTATTATTTTGTGCCTAGCTTTGGAAAACACTCAAAAGCAACTTGGCCATTCAGATCAACTGCTCTCAAATTTAAATGATAATTTTTGTCAAATGTTTTGCATTAGGTTAGGTGATTTTTTTTTTCAATGAATTTTGGCAAACAAAGAGTCATTTTGCCTGAAGGATAGAAGGGTCTTTTACCAGCTCAAATTAGTTAAGCAAGTGGGTGGGCCAGAATCCTCGAGGGCTCAGTGTGGTTATGGTCATGGGGGACTGACCAAGGGTTGGGGCGACGAGGGTCCCCCTGGCTGAGCTCAGTCAGGACAGCCCATGTGGTCTGCAGGGACCAGGGCAGAGGAACAGGGCCCGGAGCTTGGAAACTCTCATTCGACAAACAGATTTCACTGGCTCAGAGCAGGGAAAAGCAGAAAGAGATGGTAGGCTGGGCCTTGCCCTGTGGGACGCAGGAGATCTAGAGAGAGCAAGAAAGAAAAGGAGCCACAAGTGAGAAGTGACACAGAGCCGTGCAGAAGAGAAGGACCGAGAGGGAAGCCGGAAAGTCAAGGAGACGAATGTCCTTCAGGGCGCAGCAGCAGTGTGGACGGTGACCAGTGAGGTGACTGAGGGAAAACACAAAGGGACAGAGATTGAGCGGGGCTGTGGTGAGGTCCTTGGAACAGCTGTATACCTGTTCCCCCAGGGGAAGCTCACTTGACCATCACAACTCAGTGTGCGCTCCCTGAGGTCTGCTCGCTGCCACAGTGTCTGGTCGGGCATCTCCCTGTTCCAGCGTGCACTCCCTGAGGTCTGCTCCCTGCGCTCCCTGAGGTCTGCTCCCTGTCACAGTGTCTGGTCTGGTATTTCCCTGTTCCAGCGTGCGCTCCCTGAGGTCTGCTCCCTGAGGTCTGCTCCCGGCCACAGTGTCTGGTCAGGCTTCCTCTGTTCCAGCGTGCGCTCCCTGAGGTCTGCTCCCTGGTCAGTGTCTGGTCGGGCATTTCCCTGTTCCAGCGTGCGCTCCCTGAGGTCTGCTCCCCTGCGCTCCCTGAGGTCTGCTCCCTGGTCAGTGTCTGGTCGGGCATCTCCCTGTCCCAGCGTGCGCTCCCTGAGGTCTGCTCCCTGGTCAGTGTCTGGTCGGGCATCTCCCTGTCCCAGCGTGCGCTCCCTGAGGTCTGCTCCCTGGTCAGTGTCTGGTCGGGCATCTCCCTGTCCCAGCGTGCGCTCCCTGAGGTCTGCTCCCTGTCACAGTGTCTGGTCGGGCATCTCCCTGTGCCAGCGTGCGCTCCCTGAGGTCTGCTCCCGGCCACAGTGTCCGGTCAGGCATTTCCCTGTTCCAGCGTGCGCTCCCTGAGGTCTGCTCCCTGAGGTCTGCTCCCAGGCCTCAATGTCTGGTCGGGCATCTCCCTGTTCCAGCGTGCACTCCCCGAGGTCTGCTCCCTGGCCTCAATGTCTGGTCTGGCATTTCTCTGTTTCTCTTCAGTTTTCCATGAGCACGAAGATCTCCAAGGGACTCGTGACGTGGATTCTGATGAGATTCCCAAACTGCTACCAATCACTGAGGAAGGTAATTATGCTTTACAGGACTGAAGCTCACCAGATTTGTTGGCCTGTTTGTATGTGAGGGAAGCTTCCCTTTTTCCCTCCCAACATGATTCGGCACTTTCTCTCTTCCCCCCTGGCTGCTGTCCCCAGATGTGTGGACAGAGAAGGAAAGGAAGGCTAAGCACCACAGGGAAAGTTCTCCTGGGAGGAGAGTTTAAGGTCACAAACTAATAAAAATGTAGACAGGAGGCACCAAATGGAGTTGCCTAATTGGGCCCAATTTTATCTAAATGTATATGGAACCTAAAAACTACCAGTTTTAAACTTACTCTCTGAGGATAGGCTGGGAATAATGAAATGCTATATAAAGACAAAGACAAAGAGGAAATGAGTTAAAAGAATAAATAGAAAGACAATGGAGCCTGACTAGGTGGTGGCGCAGTGGATAGAGTGTAGGATTGGGATGTAGAGGACCCAGGTTCGAAACCCCGAGGTCGCCAGCTTGGCGTGGGCTCATCTGGCTTGAGCAAGGGGTCACTCACTCTGCTGTAGCCCCCTGATCAAGGCACATATGAGAGAGCAATCAATGAACAACTAAGGTGCCGCAACAAAGAATTGATGCTTCTCATCTCTCTCCCTTCCTGTCTGTCCCTCTCTCTGTTTCTCTCTGTCTCTGTCACAAAAGGAAAAAAAAAAAAAAGACAATGGAACAAAAAAGTAAAGAACTCCATGGAGGACAAAAAGGAGATGCGGAGATGGTAGAGGTCAGGGACAGAAAGTCATTGTCAGAGAGACATACAGATGGCTTCCTGGTACAGCTGCAGTGTTGTGTAGAAAAATAGGGTCAAAGGGCTGAAAAAGAGAAGGGGAGAGGAGCAGAAAGGGAGAAGGGCCTGACAAGGGCCTCAATGGAACAGAGCAAAGCTGGTTTGGATTCCCAAGGAGCAGTTCTCCTACACTCTGAACATCAGAGCTCTGGGGCACTCTGAACACGAACACCTCCAGGTAGAGTTTAAATTGCTCTCAGTTGTTCAGCGTGGTTCTGTTTTTCTCTTCAGTGTCCTTGGAACTCACAGACCTACAAATGGATGAAAGGAGAGATTCAGAAGAAATTCCCCAGTTACTGCCTTATGATGGAGAAGGTAATTAGGATTGAAACGACCTATTATTTAGTTAACGCTTTACTTTCCTGTCAACATAAAGACCAATTTTTCATCTCCTTTCCTATTCCTCCATCCACTCACCCATCTACCGATCCACTCATGTATTCATCCATCTGTCCATCCTTCCATTCATCCATCCATTCATCCACCCACACTCGTGTAGACCCATAGACTATGCCCAGCTTCTGGTCGCTTCCCCAGAAAGCTGCAAGCAGCATAGGCAAGATGAGATCAGGAAGGCTGGGGTATCACAGGTACAGGACACAGACAAAGACAGGGAGAACGATGGAGTCGCTACCTGAAGAGAGACTGGAATGTTGCCAGTTTTACTTAAATAAAATCAGAATGCGAATATTGCCAGGGTGGATGTGTTATCAGGAGTGGAGGTAGTTTTAAGCTACTTCCTCCAGGCTGTGCCAGGAACATGGTCATGATGAGTGTAATTGCAAAATAGAAACCACTTGTGAAGAACTTTCAAAATGGACATGGCCAGGGGAAGGATCCCTGTTTATTTGTCAATGGCCAAAAAAGAAAACTTTGATGACATGGAAGAAGAAATATGTAAGATGAACAAAATATAAATATACAGGAAGACTGAAATTTAGATTTTTTGATTTAAATTTTAGGTTCAGAAGTCGGTGACAGAATGTTAAGAACAAGAGAGAACAGATAGAAATAGGAAAATGATCATAGAAGAAAGGAGGCTAGCTTAATAGTCAGACAAGGTGCAGAACAGAAAGCAGGGAATAAGCTAGTAAGGGGTAAACACGGAGAGAAAAGTGCCCAGCAATGGAAAGAGTTGGGGGAGGCACACGATTATACAAAGAGGACAAGATGAAGGTGAATGAGTGAAAAGTCAGTAGAGAGGAGCACTGCTTACAGGCCTCAGAGAGGATGGTTTGCAACATTGTAGAGCCTGAGAAATGAGTCACAGCACAGGAACCACTTCTGGCTCCAGAAGTGAAGCATGTTAGTGAGTGTTCAGATTACGGTGTGCCCAGTTATCCAAGTGGCCCGTTATTCTCAGGGACATGGGCCTCCCCCAGCCATTCTTGTCTACTCCCATCACAACCTGGTAATCCCCAAATTCTTATCTCTGGCCTCGATTTGTCTCCTAAACTCATTCATCTAAGTGCCAGAATACGTTTCTGCAGGGATGTGAAAGACACCTTTGTCCAGAATTCCACCCCCCCAACCGTCAGTACAAAATACTTTCACAGTGGCACACACCATCTTGATACCAGATCTGCCCCCTTTCCTGGTGTTCCCTATCTCAGGATGGGACACAGTTGTTCCCTTCTTCACGCAGAAACGCAGGAGTTGTCCATGTCTAGCCCCTCTCCCTCAACTTACACACTCCACCAGTCCCCAAGTTCAGTCAGCTATACCTTTGACTTGTCTGCTCGTCCATTCCTTCCACACCCAACTCAGAAACTCTGGTCGAACCTCTCCTCTCTCCGGAACTACATCCGCAGTCTCTATTCTCGTATCTTCCTCCAGGCATGCTCGCAGCACCTTCATTTTTTCCTAACTCACCTAGAGGACTGTGAGTTAGCTTAGGTTACTTCCCTGATCAATAACTGCTTGTTGTCATAAGACTTTTCCTTCCCACGACTCCAGTCTCCTACCTTTCTCTCCTGCAATCACTTCAAAACTTTGCATAAAAGCACAGCCATCTTGATTTTTTTTTTTTTTTTTGTATTTTTCTGAAGCTAGAAACGAGGAGAGACAGTCAGACAGACTCCCGCATGCACCCGACCAGGATCCACCCAGCACGCCCACCAGGGGGCGACGCTCTGCCCACCAGGGGGCGATGCTCTGCCCCTCCGGGGTGTCGCTCTGCCGTGACCAGAGCCACTCTAGCGCCTGGGGCAGAGGCCAAGGAGCCATCCCCAGCGCCCGGGCCAGCTTGCTCCAGTAGAGCCTGGGCTGCTGGAGGGGAAGAGAGAGACAGAGAGGAAGGAGAGGGGGAGGGGTGAAGCAGATGGGCGCTTCTCCTGTGTGCCCTGGCCAGGAATCGAACCCAGGACTTCTGCACGCCAGGCCGACGCTCTACCACTGAGCCAACCGGCCAGGGCCCATCTTGATTTTTTGACGACTGTTTCTCATCTGAACACTGAGCTCCATGCCAGGGACAGTTTTCTCAGTCCACTGGGCTCTCCATCCTGCTCACTAATTTGGTGGACTTACGTGGCAATGACATTCTCTCTCAGGGATGCCTTTTCTGAATGCTAGTTCTGGAAAGCCACAGGATGAGAGACGAGGAGAGACATAAGGCAGCAGGGAAGCAAGAGGGAAGAGAAGGAGGTGGGAACAGACATGGGTAAAAAAACAAGTCGGTACCAAGAGAAGAACCGAGAGATTCCACCAGCAGGATACAGAGGCGGAGGCAGAAGCAGCAGAGACTCTGGAAGGGTGAAACTGAGAAAGAACATTTTTATACGCCAGGATGAAAACAGAAGACATAAAGGTGTTACATGAAATCTATTGGTGATAGATTAGGGAGGCGGGAGAAAGCCAAGAGGGGGAATCTCTGGGATTGGTTTAAAAGGAAAATGTATAGACACAGACCTCTTCCATATAAGCAGGTGTAAGGTATTTCACAGTTAACAATTCACATGGTAACACCGGTGAGAGGGTTTGTGGGGTGGTTGTTCCTTGAGGGGGCAGGCAAAGGAGATTCCTCTTCCATTTCAAAGCTCTGTTATCAGGTACAATATTATAGATGCAAAAGACAACAGACAAGGTTTGATTAAGGTAAGCACTGACCTTCGTTAAAGAAAAATACCTCCTGGCCCTGGCCGGTTGGCTCAGCGGTAGAGCGTTGGCCTGGCGTGCGGGGGACCCGGGTTTGATTCCCGGCCAGGACACATAGGAGAAGCGCCCATTTGCTTCTCCACCCCCCCACCCCCCCCCCCCCCCCCCCCCCCCCCCCGCCTCCTTCCTCTCTGTCTCTCTCTTCCCCTCCCGCAGCCAAGGCTCCATTGGAGCAAAGATGGCCCGGGCGCTGGGGATGGCTCCTTGGCCTCTGCCCCAGGCGCTAGAGTGGCTCTGGTCGCAGCAGAGCGACGCCCCGGAGGGGCAGAGCATCGCCCCCTGGTGGGCAGAGCGTCGCCCCTGGTGGGCAGAGCGTCGCCCCTGGTGGGCGTGCCGGGTGGGTCCCGGTGGGGCGTATGCGGGAGTCTGTCTGACTGTCTCTTCCGGTTTCCAGCTTCAGAAAAATACAAAAAAAAAAAGATACCTCCTGAGGACATGATTGCCCGCCATGAACTGCTTTTAGTTGGAAGGTTTTCATTTCAGACCGTCCTGTGTGGTCACTTTAGGTCTGAGTGAGCAAGGCCACCCTGCAGACCTCCCCTCCCCCCAAGCTTGTCAGGTTCAGCATGGAGCCCAGTTTTTCATCTACAGAGGCAAGATTTCTATAGTCTCCATCAGAGCTTGTGCCTGACCTGGGACCTGCACAAAAACCTGAGACACAGACACGCAGACTGTTTGACACTTTTATAAAGGAGGAAGTAAAGCCCAGAAAGGCATGCAGGTCAGTTTTCAAGGGCAAAGTGGAAAAGGAAGAGTGACACTCTTTTAGAGTCCTGGGTGTGTCACTGAAGGTGACAGTGTAGAGAAACCCGCCAGTGGTCAGGGTAGGGTCACGCGGTCAGAAGAGAAGCCAGAAGTCGAGACATTCTACAGATTCCCATGAAGTGCGCCAGACTCCACTGGCAGACCTTAAAATTAAGTAAGGGGATGGGGATAGCGTTGATGGGGAGGGGAGGGAAACCAGGCAAGAGTGCAGGAGCGCCCCGATCACCAGGGCTAGGAGCCATCTAGAATCGGAGTGATGGGAAGCACAACTGGAGAAATGGTACATTATCCCTGAAAAGAACAAAAGCCAAAAACTAGATTAAGAAAAAAAGGGTGGGGGGGATGAGGAGAAGAACTTGACCATCCAAGCGAAGCACAGCGAGGACTCAGAAATGCCTGGACACAGGACGGTAGGAAGGACGCGGAGAAGCCGAGAGGAGGAGAAGGAGCGGCCACAAGATGGCAGAGAAGCAGGACACGTGGCACGGGCCTCAGGAGCAGTGTGTGGGGCAGGAACACCCCTCCCACGTGGCTGGCGCAGGCTCACCCCTCCCACGTGGCTGGCGCAGGCTCACCCCTCCCACGTGGCTGGCGCAGGCTCACCCCTCCCCACGTGGCTGGCGCAGGCTCACCCCTCCCCACGTGGCTGGTGCAGGCTCACCCCTCCCACGTGGCTGGCGCAGGCTCACCCCTCCCCACGTGGCTGGTGCAGGCTCACCCCTCCCACGTGGCTGGCGCAGGCTCACCCCTCCCCACGTGGCTGGCGCAGACGCGCAGAGGTCCGTTTCTGAGCACCACCGCGGTCCATCGTTTTCTTGTTTCTCTGCAGTGACCTGTGACTTCAAGGCTCCAGAAATGACTAACGAAAGAGTTATAGAGAAAGTGCTCAGCCTACTACCTGCTGAGGAAGAAGGTAATTATGATTTGAATCCCATCTTCCTCAACCCATGTTTGTTTTCTGGTCAGCAGGGGAACAATCTCTCTGGTTTCCCATCTTCCCATTCTCTTCCTCACATTCGCGCACACGGGTGGGATTGCTTTGTTTTTCCCAGACTATGAGAGGGACAAAGAATAACGGTGAGCTCGGCTCCTGGGAGGACAGGGGGTCCCTCCCTGTACGGAGAGTGGCGGGAGACAGAATATGCCAAAGGCAGCGGGGGCACCTAGGCAGATGTGCCTGGGTGATTTTATTAAATGCACAAAAATCCAGCCAGCTTTCCACAAGTTCTGGCAGATCAGGCGAGGAGATCGTTTTCAGCCTTCTGGAAGTACCAGGAACAGGGAACTAAGTTTTGTGAATAATTGCTAGGCTTGGAATTCAGAAAGGTCCTGTGCAGGGCTGTTAGGATACAGCTGTTTAAGGAAGGCTCTCTGGCACTGTGGCCCATGTGAAATGGAAGAATATCTGTCAGTTTGGGAGGAGGGATCTGTGAGGATGAGATAAAAGTACGTAAAATAGTGGAAAATTTTACAGGTGTCAAGAAGGTGAAAACTCAGAGAAGCAGACAGAAAAGAAGAAAGTGAGAGGCAGAGTAGAAAGGGGATAGCCTCGATAAGAAATGAGATGCAGAGATAAAAATCAGAGAAACTACAGTGGTGCCTTGACACATGAGCACTTCAAATCACGAGCAATTTGAGAGACGAGCAGTCACTCGCGGGATTTTTTGCTTTAAGTCACGAGCGGATATTTGAATCAGGAGCTTCCGCCACCCTCCACTGGATGGCCTGCCGAACGTTCTGAGAGGGAGGAAGAAACAAACTTCCGTGGAAAGGGTTTTGTCCAAATGGCCTCCAAGTGAAAGCGAGGAATATGTGGCGAAAAAGCCAAAAGTCAGTGAAGAAAATGATGATTAAGCAAAGTAAAAATATAGCAATTAAGTTTAGCAATAAAGTTACATATCATACGTAGCGTGTAAGTTAAATTTTGTAGTTAAATGTTGTGTTAAGTGCGTAGAGAGTAAGTTATTCTAAGCGATAGCACAGGAAATGAAAACCTATGCCTATATGTATATACAAATACATATGTATATGTATTTGTTATTTATACAGTACATCTTTCTTATTTAAAGGCATTTAAAACAAAATTTGTGTGTTTTTTTGGGGCTGGAATGAATTAATTGCATTCTCATTAATTTAAACGGGGAAATTTGATTTGACACACCAGCAAATTGAGTCAGAGCTTGGCCGTGAAACGAATTAAACTTGTGTGTCAAGGTACCACTTATATGGAAAGGAGAATGGATACCAAAAAACAAAACAAAACAAAGCATGGAAGGAGGCACAAAGGAAACTACGGAGAGAAAGAGTTCTGTCAGAGTAGTTGTACAATCAGTAAAGACTGACCACTGCTATAGAAGGAGGAGAGGAGAGAAGTTGGGCTCAAGAACAAGTCACTAAGCAGAAGCATCTCCCAGGAAAAGGGAGCATCTCAGAGGTGAGTTCTCAGGTTAAAGTCCCCCAGGTAGAGAGTGATACGCATACGGTGCCCAGAGTAACGCTCTGCTCCCCGATACCTGCAGCGACTCTGAGTACCAGGATGAGTCTGAAGTGCATGTCCGATAGGCAGACCTGTCTCCCAGGGTCATCCATCTGTGAACTGATGGCATTTATCCCGAGACCTTGTCCACCTGTATGTCTTTCAGGAAGTGATACTTGTCAGGTTGAAACCAACATTTCCTGTTGTGAAACAGGAAGTCCTCTGTCTCCAGGCTTGGCATCTTCAGTTAGGGGAACATGGACGCCCCCTTTCCTCTTGTTTTCATCCCACCCATTTTCTTCATTTCGGCAAGATTGTTATTCGCAACATGTAGCTCAGCTCATACTATTTTCCCACGCAAACCTAGTGTCCTTTGTTGCTCTTGGGTTAGATCGGGTGTTTCCTTGCCTTCTGTTCACCATGAGACTCCAACCCAGGGGTCCCCAAATTACAGCCCGTGGGCCACATGCGGCCCCCTGAGGCCATTTATCCGGCCCCCGCTGCACTTCCGGAAGGGGCACCTCTTTCATTGGTGGTCAGTGAGATGCATCCTGTGCTCCTGGAGTATTGTATGTGGCGGCGCCGCAAAGCACGGCGTCACTCACATACAGTACTACTTCCAGTGACACGGGATGCACGCGTCACGGCTTCAGAAGCACGTCATGTCACTTGTTACGGCTAGCAGTGACAAATATGGAACCGGACATTGACCATCTCATGAGCCAAAAGCAGGCCCATAGTTCCCATTGAAATACTGGTCAGTTTGTTGATTTAAATTTACTTGTTCTTTATTTTAAATATTGTATTTGTTCCCGTTTTGCTTTTTTACTTTAAAATAAGATATGTGCAGTGTGCATAGGGATTTGTTCATAGATTTTTTTTTATAGTCCGGCCCTCCAACGGTCTGAGGGACAGTGAACTGGCCCCCTGTGTAAAAAGTTTGGGGACCCCTGATCCAACCTATTCCGACCGTCCCGTCTCCAAAGAGTGGGCAGATCTTCTCAGTGACTGCTATGCTCTGACCTTTCTTGTATTTGTGCGCTACTGAGCAACTTTGCCTTGTGTCCGGTGTGTTGTGTTGGCCTGCTCTGCTCCTTGTCCCACGCCCAATTCTGGTTATAGTGTACTATGTCAAGGATGCCATTCCTTAAAGGGAGTGACAGATCAGCGAGATGGGGGAAGTCAGTAAAGACCAGTGTCGGGAGCTCAAGAAAAAAAAAGAAAAGAGACAGCAGCAGAGGAAAGAGAAACACATCAACAGGAGACGCATCTGGGGCCACTGGCAGCGGGCAACAGGACACAGGCAGAAAGCACGTGCAAGGGCCCTGGGGAGGGGAGGGGAGTAGAGAGAGGATTAGGCGTACGGGAGGGAAGAAGATGGCGCCTGGGGCTCAGCCTCTGGTGACAGGGACGGAAGTGAGTCAACCTGCAGGCCAGGTGAATGCAGAGGGTGGTCCAGGATGGTCTGGGACAGGGACAGTCCCACCTCGGGGATGCTTGAGTTTCTCACGTTTTCACTATGAGTTGTCTCTCCACGATCCCCCCCCTGGTTGTATCCTGAGACCTCTAAGGGATTTCAATCCTTCCTGCAGAGGACAGCAGTGCCTATTGGGAGCCCTATGACAGAGAAGAGCTCCAGGAAGCCCTGAGCTCCCCCTCAAGAAGTGAGCCAGGTAAGGAAAGGGGCTGGTGCCGGCCCTGGGCGGCAGGGTGTCAGGAGCCTGAATCCAGAGCCGAACAGCAGGGTTAGAATAGGTATGTCCCCTCTTCATTCTGTAGTAGATAAATACCAAGGAAGGGTAGCGTCTTTTATGTTCTTGAAACTTATTTACACTAAAGACTCAATGTTGTGATTTTAACCTTGCCCACATTTATTCTCTATATAATTCTCATTTAGCAAATTGAATCTTTGTTTAAATGTCTACAGGGAGAAAAATCTCCCCCTTTCTCCTCTCTCCTACCCTGCTCCTCTTCACATACCCAAGCAGAAGCACCGTGTAGTGCTGAGTAGAAAGGATCAAGAATATTGAGAGCATTACATACAAGGGAAGGGAGTGAGACAGGCGACTGTTCTCAGCCTCTGGGGATAGTGACAGCAGCCATGTTAACCTCCGGGTCAGGTGAACGCAGAAGCAGGAGGGTTTGAGGGCAGGGACAGTCCCTCTAGGACAGGGGTCCCCAAACTACAGCCCGCGGGCTGCATGCGGCCCCCTGAGGCCATTTATCCGGTCCCCACCGCACTTCCAGAAGAGGCACCTCTTTCATTGGTGGTCAGTGAGAGGAGCATAGTTCCCATTGAAATACTGGTCAGTTTGTTGATTTAAATTTACTTGTTCTTTATTTTAAATATTGTATTTGTTCCCGTTTTGTTTTTTTACTTTAAAATAAGATATGTGTAGTGTGCATAGGGATTTGTTCATAGTTTTTTTTATAATCCGGCCCTCCAACGGTCTGAGGGACAGTGAACTGGCCCCCTGTGTAAAAAGTTTGGGGACCCCTGCTCTAGGAGATACTAGCACTGCCTTAGTCTTCCTGGTTATCACAGCGTGGGCTTTCCTGCCTAGTTTTTTTGTTTGTTTGTTTTTGTTTTGTTTTTATTGCCTGTAGATCTTGAATTCTACATAGGACAGTGTACTGATGTGCACATTTACTGTAAATTGATCACATGTGAAAGTGCTTCCCAGGAATTTTAAAGTTAGTCCTTTTTGGGGATATTTAATCTGTTAGGTTCATTTGTAGAATAGAACCCTGCTGGTTAAATATATAGGGTTTTTTAAAACAGAAAGAAACAACATGTTTGTTAGACGATTGTCTGAAAGTAACTGTTACTGGTCTGGACATAGGAACTTTCAGCCATTTCATTTTCTCTCTTTCTTTTTTTTAATGGAAATACTATCAAAAGCATTGTTTCAAGTTCCCCATTGAAACTCGAAGTCGTCACCTGTGAAGTTTTGTCATTTATTAAGATAGGTGCAGGTTAGAGTCACAGTGAGAGTACAGAGAGGAAGTGGAGTTGTGTCGGTGGGAGACTGTTGCTTTGGCACAGACAAGCTCATGATAAACAGCAAGGAGGCCACAATATTCACTCAGACATGTGAATGGTGTCCTGCTTGTGAATGTAGTCTTTTCACAATAGACCAATGTTTGGTCTATCCCCCAAACAAAGATGATAAAGGAGAATATGATCAACATGGTAATAGTTGACTTCAGATTATGTGCTAAACAGAATAATTTTCTTAACAATTTGAAAGGATATTAAGTGTATTCACAAAGTTTTTGGTGAGGGATTTAAGACAAAGTATGACCAAATATCTTTGCACAAATTGGCTACTGTCTAATGGACCCACAGTCATTAATTAGTCTTTGGGGCTGGCTTGGACAGGGGACTTATGAGGTCTATGCTTTTAACCATTTGTTTTGGGTCACTTTCTTCTTTTTGTTTTTTTAATTTTAATGGGGCGACATTGATCAATCAAGGTACATAGGTTTAGAGAAAACATCTCCAGGTTATTTTGACATTTGATTATGTTGCATACCCATCACCCAAAGTCAAATTGTCTTCCGTCACCTTCTATCTGGTTTTCTTTGTGCCTCTCCCCTCCCCCCACCACCACCCTCTCTCCCCCCACCCCTATAACCACCACACTCTTGTCCATGTCCCTGAGTCTCATTCTTATGTCCCACCTATGTATGGAATCATATAGTTCTTAGTTTTTTCTGTTTTACTTATTTCACTCAGTATAATGTTATCAAGGTCCATCCATGTTGTTGTAAATGATCCGATGTCATCATTTCTTGTGGCTGAGTAGTATTCTATAGTATATATGTACCACATCTTCTTTATCCAGTCATCTATTGAAGGGCTTTTTGGCTGTTTCCATGTCTTGGCCACTGTGAACAGTGCTGCAGTGAACATGGGGCTGCATGTGTCTTTACTGTTGGTGGGAATGTAAAGTAGTACAACCATTATGGAAGAAAGTATGGTGGTTCCTCAAAAAATTAAAAATAGAACTACCATATGACCCAGCAATTCCTATACTGGGTATAGACTCCCCAAACTCAAACACACTGGTACGTAAGGATCACTTTCTCCTAACAGTCACGATGTACAGGAAAATCAGAACAAGCATACGTGAGATAAGACTTTTTATAATAGACGAGAGAGGGAAGGAAGGAGGGAAGGAGGGAGGGAGGGAGGGAAATAAAGTAGTGGGAAAAGAAGCACATTGACAGAATATTTGCTAAATGCTACACCTCCAAACCCGATGTCTAATTATTTTGTACCTAATTGCACACACACACGCATTTATTTTAAATTCTTTTAAAGAACTGATTGTTTATTCCATTTATGTGTTCAACAAATAAGCCACTGGGTTAAAAACAGAAATCAAATCATTCTATCACAGCATCTGGAAAGGATGCAGATTTTTGGAGTCAGACTGAATCCAAGCTTTGATGTGATCTCAAATTATTCGATCTCTGTGAGCCTCAGTTTCTTTATCTGTAAAATGGGCACACTATTGCCTGCCTTAAGAAGATGTGAGAATTTAAGAACATAATGATATAAAAGCTTAGCCCCATGTCTGGCTTCTTCTTTTCTTTTTCTTTTTTTTAGAAATTAAATTTAATGTGGTGACGTTGGTCTATAAGGACATATAGGTTTCAGGTAAACATCTCTATAGCACTGGAACTGTTGATTGTGTTGTGTGCCATCACCCAAAGTCAGATCACTTACCATCACCCTGTATTTACCCTTTTTTAACTCCCCTCCCGCCCACGCCCTTCCTCTGGGAACCACTTCACTTTTGTCTACGTCCATGGATCTCAGTTTTATATCTCCCCTATGTGTGAAATCATATAGTTCTAAGCTTTTGCTGATTTACTTATTTCATTTAGCATAACGTTCTCAAGTTCCATCCATGTTGTTGTAAATGCCAATATATCATCATTTTTTATGGCTGAGTAGTATTCCATTGTATATATGTACCACATCTTCTTTATCCAATCCTCTACTGAGGGACATTTTGGTTGTTTCCATGTCTTGGCCACCGTGCATGTGTCTTTGCATACCAGTGTTTTTTATTTTTTCTGTTGGATACCCAGTAGGGGGATTGCTGGGTCATATGGTAGCTCTATTCTTAATTTTTTGAGGAACTGCCATATTGTCTTCCATAATAGTTGTACCAGTTTACATTCCTACCAGCAAAGAAAGGCAATGACAAGTTTTGGAAAGGTTGTAGAGGAAAAGGGGCCACACCTATAAATAATAAGATAGATTCAGGATTAAGAGCTCATGAAACATGTCAGAACTCAAGTAGTTGTTGAGACTGAGGATTTATAGCAGTTGGTCCAAGGGCCCCAAAGGACCTTTCTAAGCAGAATTCTTCCAGATGATCTTGGTGGGAACCCCATTTTGAAGCACTTGTCTATCACACAATATTTGAAGCTAAAAGAAATATTTATTGGTCATGACACTTAGCTATGTGGATCAAGTGTCATCCCAGTGCCCTGAGGTCATGGGTTTCATCCCTGGTCAGGGCACATATTAGAAGCAATCAATGACTACACAGCTAAGTGGAATGTGAGATGCTTCTCTGTCTCTCTCCTTCACCTCTTCCTCTGTCTCTTTCAATCAATGGAAAAAAATAAAAAGAATTTATATCTTGCTTAACAAGGCACACAGTAGGAGGAGGCAGTATACTTATTGAACACTGTATCTTTAAAAATGGAAACTATTGTTTTAATATCGAGTTTTAGCAAGCATGTAGTTCAGGGATTGCAGACTCTCAGAAACAGGAATGATTATAAATAGACTAGCATTTAGCCCTAGACTTGGGCTTTCTGGAGTGTGGTTGTTGCCAAAAGGCTGATTTTTATTTTTATTTTATTTTATTTTTTTATAAATTTTTATTAATGTTAATGGGGTGACATCAATAAATCAGGGTACATATATTCAAAGAAAACATGTCCAGATTATCTTGTCATTCACTTATGTTGCATACCCATCACCCAAAGTCAGATTGTCCTCCGTCACCTTTTATCTAGTTTTCTTTGTGCCCCCTCCCCCTCCCCCTCTCCTCCTTCCCTCTTGTGCCCCCCTCCCCCTGACCCCCCCATCCCCGGTAACCACCACACTCTTGTCCATGTCTCTTAGTCTCGTTTTTATGTCCCACCAATGTATGGAATCATGTAGTTCTTGGTTTTTTCTGATTTACTAATTTTACTCCGTATAATGTTATCAAGATCCCACCATTTTGTTGTACATGATCCGATGTCATCATTTCTTAAGGCTGAGTAGTATTCCATAGTGTGTATGTGCCACATCTTCTTTATCCAGTCTTCTATTGAAGGGCTTTTTGGTTGTTTCCATGTCTTGGCCACTGTGAACAATGCTGCAATGAACATGGGGCTACATGTGTCTTTACGTATCAATGTTTCTGAGTTTTGAGGGTATGTACCCAGTAGAGGGATTGCTGGGTCATAAGGTAGTTCTATTTTCAGTTTTTTGAGGAACCACCATACTTTCTTCCATAATGGTTGTACTACTTTACATTCCCACCAACAGTGAATGAGGGTTCCTTTTTCTCCACAGCCTCTCTAGCATTTGTTATTACCTGTCTTGTTGATAATAGCTAATCTAACAGATGTGAGGTGGTATCGCATTGTAGTTTTGATTTGCATTTCTCTAATAACTAATGAAGATGAGCATCTCTTCATATATCTGTTGGCCATCTGTATTTCTTCCTGGGAGAAGTTTCTGTTCATGTCCTCTTCCCATTTTTTTATTGCATTGTTTGTTTGTTGTTGAGTTTTATAAGTTTTTTGTAAATTTTGGATATTAGGCCCTTATCTGAGCTGTTGTTTGAAAATATCATTTCCAATTTAGTTGGCTGTCTGTTTATTTTGTTGTCAGTTTCTCTTGCTGAGCAAAAACTTTTTAGTCTGATGTAGTCCCGTTCATTTATCTTTGCCTTCACTTCTCTTGCCTTTGGAGTCAAATTCATAAAATGCTCTTTAAAACCAAGGTCCATGAGTTTAGTACCTATGTCTTCTTCTATGTACTTTATTGTTTCAGGTCTTATATTTAGGTCTTTGATCCATTTTGAATTAATTTTAGTACACGGGGACAGGCTGTAGTCGAGTTTCATTCTTTTGCATGTGGCTTTCCAGTTTTC
The DNA here is from genome assembly GCF_036850995.1 of Saccopteryx leptura. Classification (NCBI taxonomy): domain Eukaryota; kingdom Metazoa; phylum Chordata; class Mammalia; order Chiroptera; family Emballonuridae; genus Saccopteryx; species Saccopteryx leptura. The sequence goes on from NC_089509.1 coordinate 112,864,946, forward strand.
CCAGCACCATTTGTTGAAGAGGCTTTCTTTTCTCCATTGTGTGTTGTTGGCCCCTTTATCAAAAATTATTTGACTATATATATGTGGTTTTATTTCTGGACTTTCTATTCTGTTCCATTGGTCTGAGTGTCTATTTTTCTGCCAATACCATGCTGTTTTGATTGTCGTGGCCCTATAATATAGTTTGAAGTCAGGTATTGTAATGCCCCCAGCTTCATTCTTTTTCCTTAGGATTGCTTTGGCTAATCGGGGTTTTTTATAGTTCCATATAAATCTGATGATTTTTTGTTCCATTTCTTTAAAGAATGTCATAGGAATTTTGATGGGAATTGCATTAAATTTGTATATTGCTTTGGGTAATATGGCCATTTTGATTATATTTATTCTTCCTATCTGAGAACAAGGAATATTTTTCCATCTCATTGTATCTTTTCGATTTCCCTTAACAATGCTTTGTAGTTTTCATTATATAAGTCCTTTACATTCTTTGATATGTTTATTCCTAGGTATTTTATTTTATTTTTTGTTGCAATCGTGAAGGGGATTATTTTTTTGAGTTCGTTTTCTAATATTTCATTGTTGGCATAGAGAAAGGCTATGGACTTTTGTATGTTAATTTTGTATCCTGCGACCTTACTGTATTGGTTTATTGTTTCTAGTAATCTTTTTGTGGAGTCTTTCGGGTTTTCAATGTATAGGATCATATCATCTGCAAAAAGTGATACCTTTACTTCTTCTTTTCTGATATGGATGCCTTTTATTTCTTTCTCTTGTCTGATTGCTCTGGCCAGAACTTTTAGCACCACATTAAATAAGAGTGGAGAGAGTGGACAACCCTATCTTGTTCCTGATTTAAGGTGGAAAGTCCTCAGTTTTATGCCATTTAATATGATGTTGGCTGATGGTTTATCATATATGGACAGGGCTGATTTTTAAAACTATAAGGCTGCAACTAATCAGTTGGCTTTAAATGTGGTTGATGATGTAAGTAGTCACTGGCCAATTAGGATGATTTAAAAAGTGGTTCTCGTACTTACTTTTACAGTTTTCTAAGAACAACAGTTAATTTTTTTTTTCCTGGAAGAATGCAATCTTTTAATTTTATTTTAGGGCTAAAGTAGAAAAATAAAAGCAGAGGAAGCAGAACGAGGTACAGAAGTTGGAAACGCACTTCTCTGTAGGATCTCAGGTGTGATTACTGAGCAGGCATATTTTTTCTGAGGAAGCAGTTCATCCTGACTCAGGAGAGCAGCGTGCTGCTTGAGAGCACCAGGAACTCTTCCCAATCTCGGTCTCAGCATCCCTGGCGGCAACTTTCTTGTTTCTCTTCAGTATCTGGTGAGCTAGAAGCTCCCCAAACGAGCAGAGAGGGAGAATCTGGAGAGTTTGCCCCTAGCCCACTCTCCGGTGATGAACAAGGTAAGCATGAACTTAAAGACATACTAAGAATGGAAACAGTGTTCTGATAAAGAGAAAATAACAAGAGAGAAAACGGTAGATTTAAAGGCGGAGTCAGACAAAGGGTAGATCGATGAAAGATTTCAGAGGAAAACGTAGAAAATGGGGGTAAAAAAACTGATATACAAGAGGATCTTAGGGTAAAGGAAAGTTCTTTATAAATCACAATTTTGTTCCAGGAGCAGAACTATCAGTACCAACAGGTGGAAATAAGGCGTATTCCGACGTTATGTGCTCCTCAGAAGACGAGCCGGGAAGTCTAGAAGCAGTGACTGAAAGCAGTCGAGCACGTGACACAACAGGTGAGGCTGTCCAAAGGTCACGGCGTGAGGGTGGTCCACAGGTACCACAGACCCCAAGTAGAGTGTGACAGGTGGTCCAGTTCATCCCACTATCTCCTGTTCTTTGCATTTTTCTCAACACGACCCTTTTGGGAACAGCAGGGAGGCACAAGAACATTATCCTGTCATGTTAACAGGATGGGTCCTGTTGGTTATATGTGGTTGATGTAGTAGAAGGACTCTCTTAATATGACAGTATCTAGTTTACTACATTAGTATATTAGAAGTAACTTTGTATTCATACAGTGATTTCCACCCTTGTCCTACCCAAATATCTATGGAATATGAAAAAAAAAGGAGGATGTACTTCTAGTAGATAATAGTGTCCCTTTTTTTTTTATACTCTTAGTGATTTTTTTTTAAATTTTATTTATTCATTTTTAGAGAGGAGAGAGAGAGAGAGAGAGAGAGAGAGAGAGAGAGGAGAGAGAGAGACAGGGGGGAGGAGCAGGAAGCATCAACTCCCATATGTGCCTTGACCAGGCAAGCCCAGGGTTTCGAACTGGCGACCTCAGCATTTCCAGGTCAATGCTTTATCCACTGCGCCACCACAGGTCAGGCAATAGTGTCACTTTTTTTACAACCTTAGAAAGACCTCAAAGACAGCTGATCCTGCCACTTGTCAGCAGGGGAGACTTCAGATCAACTGCTTTTAACCCAGCACATCTTTCTGATGGATGTCTTTGGCATGTCACTAATTTATATAGTGTTTCCGTACAAACTTTATCACATAGGATATTATTTAATCCTCACAGAAATTCATCAGACTGAGACAGGATAGGACACCTGTTCTTATCTGTCAGTGAATTGAACTATGGAGGTATTTAAGAGTGTTTTTCAAAACCCCACTGAGAAATAAAGGAAGACCCTGGACTCATCCTGGACTCCCACTTCTCATTCAGAAGATATTTAGTTTTTTTAAAAGGAAGAGAAAAATGATAAACCAAATGGCTTAAAAAAAAAAACTTAAGCCTTCTATATTGTATGCATCATCCTAGTATTGGTAACTTTTAGTTCTCAATTTCTACTTTATATCAACTTCTTGTTTTATAGATAATGTGGCTCTTGGAAACAGCTCTACTTTGGGAAGGATCAAGAGGAAAAGAAGTAAGAGTGAATAAAATTTTATGTGATTTTCATGTTTAAGTGAATTTTTAAATGGAAGTTTTATATTCTTCTTTATAAGAATGTGATGATAATATGACAGTCCCTCAAATATGTTCCTATCCTGATCTCTGGAATTTGTAATGTTTTTTTTCTTCCATGGCAAAAGGGAGATTACCTTGCAAATTTGGGCGCCACCAGTATAATTAATGAGTTTTAGAGTGAAGAGCTATTCCTAGATGTGGAAGATAGTCACAGAAACATGCATGTTGCTGCCTGTGAAGATGGAGGGGAGGAACAAGGAATATGGGTTACAAGTAGAATTTGGACAATGGAAAACTACTCAGCCATGAAAAAGGAGGAAACCTTATCTTTTATGACAGCATGGATAGACCTGGGAAGTATTATGCTAAGAGATAATCCAGTCAGAGAAAGACAAGCACCATATGATGTTACTTATATGTGGCACCTAAGGAACAAAATAAACCAACAAACAAAATAGAAACAGACTCATAGATGTGAAGAACAGGCTGACAGCTGTCAGAGGGAATGGGGGTTGAAGGACTGCATGAAAAAGGTGAAGGGATTAGGCAAAGAAAAACTCATAGAGGTGAGACAACAGTGCGTGGAGATTAGGAGAGGGGAGGGGCGGGGGTAAGTAGAGGAGGGTGAAGGGGAGAAAAATGGTGACAGAAAGAAGCGACTTGGGGTGGTGAACGCACAATACAACTTACAATCATCTGCTGAGATGACATTATTTAATAAAATGAGTAGATTCACTGTCAAGAAATTGTGTTCTGTAGAAGGGACCAAGAATGTGGCTTAATAACTTTTTGCTGATGCCTCAGAAGTAGCAAAATATCAGAATAATTCAGTCGCATAAAAAGTTTTTTGAAGAGATTAAATGCATATCTTACAGATCCCCTTAGCCATGTCAGCGTAGATAAAACAATAGATATATAATTATGTAGGAAAATTTGTGGAGGGGCTCTTGTCTATGGAGTACATCTCCGTGACATACATGGGAGATCTGTCAAGTTCTTGAGAATTTTATACCAACAGAAACAGAGACATCCATGCTTAATCCCTGGAACCTGTCATTTCTTCCTTCACATGGTGAGAGGGACTTGGAGGGTGTGATAAGGATATTGAAATGGGGAGGCTGTCTTGGGTTATCTGGATGGTCCCAGTTGGATTAGCACATGGGTCCTGAAAATCAGAAAACCTCTCCTGCTGTGAAAGAGGGAATAATGATCTGAGTGATGCGGTGAGGCTGGCTTTGCACATGCAGGCAGGGGACCCTGAGCCAAGAATACGGAAGCCGGAGAAGATTTTCAAAAACGGATTATTTCCTACAGCCTCCGAAAAGAACAGTCCTGTGGGTACCTAAATTTTAGCCCAGTGAGACTTGGGTTAGATGACTGACCTTCAGATATGTAAAATAATAAATTTGTGTTGTTTTAAGCTACAAAGTTTATGATAACTTATTACAGTAGCTATGACAACAAATATTTTTTATACCCCCCCCCAAATGAATATTCACCTTTGTATGGTTAGATTACATCTTTTAAAATAGCAACTTATATTTTTTAATGCTTATATCTTCACGTTTAAATTTTTTTTTAAATATATGAACTTTATAAATTTGATATATATGTTTAGTTTTTTTCTATGCATTTATTAACACATTTAGAATGATATTATCTATCTAAAAAGTCTATTTATACTGTTCCATTTTCCTTTAAATTAGTAGATCACGTATAAGACAATATAAACATTTAATATTTTGCTAACTTACCTTTTAAAAAGTTCTCTTTTGAGATAAAATTTACAGCAAAATGTAATTGTAAAGAGGTTGAGAATAGCATTTGATGCATCCTGACATGCATTGTCCTATATAACTCAAATCCTATTAAGATGCAGAAAGTGACCATCACCCCAGAAAGGGCCCTCATGTTCTTCTAGTCCAGTGGTTCTCAACCTTTCTAATGCCGTGACCCCGCAATACAGTTCCTCATGTTGCGGTGACCCCAAACCAAAAAATAATTTTGGTGGCTACTTCATAACTGTAATTTTGCTACAGTTATGATTCGGAATGTAAATACCTGATATGCATTATGTATTTTCCGATGGCTTTAGGCAACCCCACCGGGGTCGCGACCCACAGGTTGAGAACCGCTGTTCTAGTATATCCTTAACCCTCACTCATCAAACACAATTACTACTCTTATTTTTTCATGATACCTTAATTTGGCTTGTTTGCCAATTACAAATAAATAAGGTTTTTAGAACATATTCTGTTGTGGTGCAGTGTTTCATTCAGCACAATTTCTTTTTATTTTATTTTAACCTATGTTGTTGAATGTACCAATATAGCTTCTTTCTTCTGATTGCAGTGGATGCACATTGTATGAACCTAGCCACTACCGCATGTCCTCCTATTGATGGACACCATCAGTGTGCCAGTTTGGGGCTAATGTGAAGACATTGCGATGAACATTCTTGTAAAACGCTTTCCGTGGCTTCACGCCTTCATAGACCTTGAATACATCCCTAGAAGTGGCTTTTCTGAGATATGATACGGGTGCATCACTTCTTTGTCCCCCAGCACCAATGTAGGGTCAATGCGGCACAAAAAGACTTAGCCAGGCTGAGGAATATGAGCTTTCAGGAACTGTTCCCCGCTGTCAGAAACCCCCGCTTAGAAGGGGGATGCTAGTACGCCTGCTCAAACCTTCAGGCAGTCTCCTCTGAGCAGAGGAGGGAGACCTTGTTATCCGGGATATTTCTGAGGAGGGAGACGTTCTCTATTCTATACCAGTCAGGAAACGTCTGCCCTCGGGGCCTGGATGGCTACATTAGATACTCGGAGGCACGTGGAAGTCCACCAAGAAGTGCCCCAAGCAAATCCACTTCACCCGGCGCACTCCGGTGAATTTCCCCATGAAGACACCACTCCCGCCAGCCCCTTCATTACTTGGACCAGTGCGGGTGGGACTGAGTCCATCTGGTTTGTTTCTCGCAGCATTTAACCCTAAGTGCTCTGGGCCTCCTGGGCCCAACTCCCAATCTGCCGTTCACCACGTTTCCGTGAGCGAGGCCAGTGAGTACCTGGCTTTCACTTAAGAAGCATCCTCTCAAGGGCATATACACAGGGATCCTGGGAGAGAAGCATTTACAGTGAGGCCCCTTCATGTGCTGGGCACCAGCCAGGGCCAGATGAAGAGTGCCCCCGTGTGAGCCCTGGCTGTGGCCTGATCGTTCCCACTTCCATTCACTGCGTCTAGTCCTTGCTGCTCAGAGGGGCTCTGCCTGGGGGTGCAGAGGCCGGGAACGGTTCCTGTTTCCTCTGCACCAGACAGAACGGCAGAACCCCGCATCTCCTCGGTGGGAGAGCTGGACCACGCGCATGGGCCTGGAAGAAGGGTTCACGGCGGTTCTGAGAGACAGATATTATTAATGCTTCTTCCTCCCTCGGACGTCCTAAAGTGTATGGTGTTCCTTCCTCAGATGCCTGGATCTTTGCTCTTCCTCGACTGTCCCCCAAAATCTGTGTGTACCCTCCCAGTGGCTATAACTGCATCTCTCTTTCTCAATCATCTTTCATTGTCACTCAGACATTTTATTCAGAAGGATCAGATACAAGCAGGAAAAGGCATTTCATAAAATGTAGCCAGAACTAAATCTGACTCCCCCAGGCACTCAGGGTGGTTGGAAAAGGAGGCGTCGTCCAGGGCAGGTCAGGACAGAATCCTGACTTCTTAGAATTGGCCGATATGACACCGTTCACCCTCAGTGCTTTGGTCCTGATCATCATGCAGGAGGAGCTGGTCCTTTTCTGGGAACAGCTGTCTTCAGTGACCAAAGAGCCGTACAGAGGTGTGTAGACAGGAGAGGAGGGATGTTGAGTCACATGATCAGTGCATTGGGAGACGCACTATTGTCAGACTCAGATGGCCCAGCCAGCCAGGCTCATGACACGCACAAGCTTCTAGGGTCACGATGGTGTGGCCTGTCAGCTGCTCTGTAAGTTCAAGTGTGGACTGCGTTGACACCCCACACACAGCCCCAGGAGGGCGTGGCAGCCTGATCAGTGTGTCAGGAGCAGACAGAGAAAGCGCCGAGTGATGGCCCCCTGACCGTGGGATGAGCAGGCGGGCTTTGGTGGAAGTCATGAGCCTGGCGTGCAGCAGTAGCCCCGACGTCAGAATCGTGGTGTCAGCCTCTGTCTGCAGAGACCAGGTGCTGGGCATTTCCATGAGAGTTCCCCACAAGTTCATGTCCACAGTCACGGTCTGAGAGAGAGGTACCTGCCCTTTGCCAGCCCGTGGTTTTCCGCTTGACTAGCACAGCACCTAGGCCCTGTGCGAAAGCCCAGTTGTCTGAGTTCTGCCAGCCAGAGGAGGGACCAAATTTGCTTTGGCTTCTGCCAAGTTGGCTGTGAAACCAAGCAGCCACAGCAGCCCTGTGGACACCGGCTGTCAGCTTAGCCAGGCATGTGAACACCAGGCCCAGGCCACTAGGGGAATCTTGAATTCAGGACACCGTGAGATCATTGTTTGCTGTGAAGGAGACAGAAAGCCCAGCTGTCCTTGGGTCACCGTCCCCACATTCTTGAATATACCAGTTCCACGTAAAGGGCATGACTTTCAGGCCCTTCCTGCCTTGTAAGTCCTAGAACTGAGTTGACCCACCTCGAAGTGGGCCTCCCTCCATGGACTGAGGCTTTGCTTTCAGCAGTAGAAATCTAGTAGCTGACCGGCATGATATTCCTAATAATAACAAGATACCATCTCTATTGACCAGTGCCAGTGGTCTTCTCACATTCACATGTTTTCATGTCGTTCACGAAAGCGAAAACACAGTCACACAAAGACCCACTGTGGGTCCTTACGTTCTCCAGGGGCCTCAGGTACTCGATTAAACACAAGTGAGACGATCTGTCTCATACCTGCGGGAGTCCAGAGATTATTTTATGGAAATGCCTCCATATCAAGGTCAAGACTGTTTCCTCGACTTGTATATGGTCCATGACATCCTTTAGGAATGGAATAATAAAGAGTGCTTCCCATCGCATGTTTGAATGGACACTTTCGAAGTGAACATGCTGTACATAACCACAATTTTCATCCAGTCTAGGGCACCGGCTGCGGTTTGTTGTCTGCCTTTAAAAAACAAAACTTCCAGTGAAGGCTGTCTCTTCTTGTCTCCCAAGTCTTTGCAGTGCAGGATATATCTTTGTAATCAACCTCACGCTGCTCCCATGATAATTAGGAATCCCCCCCCCCCTTTTTTTTTTTATTTTTTTGTGGATCAAAGTCTGAAAAAAGTCCTCGAATGCTACCAAACCTACAAGGCTTTGAGAATTACATTCATGGTTCTGAATAATTAACTTTATCCTCTTCCTTTTTGAAGAAAAAAAGAAAGGACATTCCTGGACAAGAATGAAAAGGAAGCAGTGGAGAAACCCCTGCGGCAAAGGTAAGCAGGCCAGGTGCGGCAGTCCCACCTCTGACTTTCCTGGGGACGCCTGTGGCCCCGCAGACCCCGGAGGGCCCTCGGATTCCCTGCTGCTCCGTCAGGCGGGAGGGAGGCCAAGACACTGGAACAGAGAGGCCTGGAAAGGCAGAGGCCTTAACAAAACGGTTTATTCTCCTCCACGTAGTCATCCAGAATTAAATGATCAGGCTGACAGGGAGACACTGCTTCCCCAGTATACGGCTCCTTTACTGGGTCAAGAAATTTTTGTTAATTTGGAAAGATGTTCCAAAGAAGGCTCAATGAAGAAAGCGGACTGGGTGTGTCTGTGTACACACACATGTGATAAAAAACATATACATATAATTCTATGTACACACAAACATATACATTGGTGCAGATGTGTATATGCGTATTTATTTGTGTTTATCCATCTCTATATATAAACACAGAGATATAGAAAAAAATCCATGGCAGTTCATCCACAAAAACATGTAGTGATTACATTCAGCCATTGAACTGTAGATGATGTTTATACTTTTCATCTGTGTTTTTAAACTCTATGTTGTGTATATTCAAAATAGTAAACATGTTCAACTGTTGAAATGAAAAAATATTATTTAAATAGTAGCATATGCCTATTTTTATGTACATATAAAAGAGAAGGGTTATGATAATTGGGGGACCAGTGTAAATGGGTGTTGAGGGGGTATTCTGAGATCACGGAGGTCTTTCGGTTTGTGCACTCTGTGAGGGGGGCTCTAAGATATTTGATGTAATCAAATGTAGAACGGCTATTACAAGAAGTTAGACACCCATTGTCTTCCACATCCAGTTAATTCTCTTTATATAGCCTCTTATTTGTCTTTTAGTAATTCGTTTTTGGGTAATTTTGGGTTACTCTGTGGCATTTCTTTACACAGTATTCTTCAGCCAATAGATTATGGCTTACTTAGACAATAGCCTGTTGTTTTACAAACCAGGAGTTTTTTATTAAAAAGTGTTGTATGAGTAGCCTTTTTTTTGTTTTGCCAGTTCAATGAGTAGATTAAGGATGATTTAGATCTATAGAGTATTAGAGGAGGTGATTTATATATTGGATGAGAGAGGATGCACAAATGAACTTTAAACCCCTCAGGTCTTATTCAAGAGTTGGCAAGGGATGTTAGTTTTCCATTCCTGCATGAAAAATTACCAAGAGCTTAGTGACTGAACACAAGACCTATTAGTTGTCTTACAGTTCTGTGGGTTGCAAGTCTGGATGGGTGCAATACAGTCCTATGCTTAACGTGTCACGGGCTAAAATCAAGATGTCCACTATTTACTCTTATTTGGAGACTCTGGGGAGATTTATTCAAACTGTCGACAGAATCTAGTTCCTTGTGATTGTAGGACTGAGATTCCAGTTTTGTTGCTGATGGTGGCCAGAGATCATTCTTAGTTCCTAGAGGCCACTCACTTTCCTTGATGTATGACCCATATATATTCAATCCAGTGATAGCTTGTAGAGTTTTTCTCAATCCTTCTGATACTACCTAGAGAAAACTCTACTTTTAAAGGGCTTCTGTAGTTAAATTGGACCCACCAGGAGGAAAATCAATCTTTCTTCCCTCCCTCCCTCCCTCCCTCCCTTCCTCCCTCCCTCCCTCCCTTCCTTCCTTTCTTCCTTCCTTCCTTCCTTCCTTCCTTCTTTTTCTTTCTGTCGTTCACTAAATTCTTTCTATTTTCCTTTCAGTTTTATTGGGCTATAATTGACATACAACACTGTATAAATTTAAGGTGCATAGCATAATGATTTGACTTACATATATTGTGAACTAATATTTACAGTAATTTCAATTAAGATCCACCATCTCATATAGACACACTAAAAGAAGTATTTTTCCTTGTGATGAGAACTTTTAAAATTTACTCTCTTGGTAACTTACAAATATACAACAGTGTTAACTATAGTCATCATGGTGTATATTACATTTACAGTACTTGTTTATCTTACAACTGGAAGTTTATACGTTTTGATAACCTTCTTTCAATTCCTCTAGTTTCCATTGCCCACTGTGGCAAAAACAAATTGGTTCTCTTTTTCTATTTTTTTAAAGATTTCCCATTTAAATGAAGTCATACAGTATTTGTCTTTCTCTGACGTATTTCACTTACGTACTGCCTTCAAGGTCCATCATGCTGTTAAAATGAGCAAAATGCATGATGTTCCTTTCTTTTTTTTTCTCTTTTCTTTATGAATTCCATTGTGTGTATGTATCACATTTTTAAAATTTATTTATTTATTTATTTATTTATTTATTTATTTATTTATTACGGAGACAGAGAGTGAGTCAGAGAGAGGGATAGACAGATAGACAGGAACGGAGAGAGATGAGAAGCATCAATCGTTAGTTTTTCATTGTGCATTGCAACACCTTAGTTGTTCATTGATTGCTTCTTATATGTGCCTTGACCGCGGGCCTTCAGCAGACTGAGTAACCCCTTGCTGGAGCCAGCGACCTTGGGTTCAAGCTGGTGGGCTTTTTTTGCTCAAACCAGATGAGCCCGCGCTCAAGCTGGCGACCTCGGGGTCTCGAACCTGGGTCCTCTGCATCCCAGTCCAACGCTTTATTCACTGCGCCACTACCTGGTCAGGCTGTATCACATTTTCTTTATTTATTTATCTGTTGTTGGATACATAGGTTGTTTCTATTTCTTGGCATTGTGAAAAATGTTTCAGTGAACAAGGGGGCACTATCTCCTTGACATAGCTATTTTGTGTTTTTTGGATAGTTACCCAGAAATGAAATTGCTGCATCATATGGTAGTTCTATGTTTATTTTTTTTGTGTAATCTCCATACGGTTTTCTCTACTGGTTGCACAAATTTACAATCTTATCTGCAGTGCTCACGAGTTCCCTTTTCTCACCAGCATTGGTTATCTCTTGTCTTGATAACATTTGTTTCTTAATATCACTTCTGCATTATAACATAACTTAAAAATTGGGAAATATGACATTCACAGAGTTTAGAAAGGAAATCGTGGAGGGTCATTTTAGAGTTCTGCTTACCACAGTAAGGTTTTAGTAAACCTCTAGAAAATCATTTCAGATGAGCCCTTGCTTCTTCCTAAGTGAATAATATAGGCTATTCTTATAGCTGGGACATCAAACAAAGTTGAGCAGAAATACACTAAAGATTTGTTTATAGAAGAGGGTATAGTAATTGGGTTAGGCGCTATAGAGAAGTGAGGTATTCCTGTTTTGTTTATTGCCTACAGATCTTGAATCATGCATACTAATATTCAAAATATAAAAGAATTTTGCAGGAATTTTAAACTTATTCCTTCTTTAGAACACTTAATCTGGTAGCTTCATTTGCATATTAGATCTGTACTGATTAAATATGTAAGGGAGTTTAAAAGAAAAGAAAAGAAAAAAGAAGTAAGAAAGATGTTCATTAGGTAATGTTCTGAAAGTAGCAGTTACTGGTTGGGACATAGGAACTTTTGGTCACTTGACTATCCTTTTTTATAGAAATACTATCAAATGCATTGTTTACTTTTGATGTGTCAGAAGTTCTCCATTGAAACTCAAAGTCGTCGCCTGTGCAGTTTTGTCATTTATTAAGATATATGCAAGTTAGAGTCACAGTGAGAGTACAAAGAGGAAGTGGAGTTGTGTCAGTGGGAGACTGTAGCTTTGGCAAAGACAAGCTCATGATGAACAGCAGAGAGGTCACAACATTCAATTATAAGGGTATACTGCATGTGAATGGAGCACTGGGTTCATCTACTGAGGAGAATAAAACGGAGTCTATGTGATCAATCATATCATAATAGTTGACCTTACAGTATGTGCTAAAAAGAATGATTTTCTTTCACAAAAATTGAAAAGGTATCAAGCACCTTCATGAAAGTTTTGATGAGGGATTCAGGACAGAGTGTGACCAAATATCTTTTTAAAAAAAATAAATTTGTATTAATTTTAATGGGGTGACATCAATAAACCAGGGTACATATATTCAAAGAAAACATCTCCAGGTTATCTTGTCATTCAATTATGTTGCATACCCACCACCCAAAGTCAGATTGTCCTCCGACACCTTCTATCTGGTTTTCTTTGTGTCCCTCCCCCTCCCCTTTCCCCTCTCCTTCCCTCTCCTATCCCCCCTCCCCAACCACCACACTCTTGTCCATGTCTCTTAGTCTCGTTTTTATGTCCCACCTATGTATGGAATCATGCAGTTCTTAGTTTTTTCTGATTTACTTATTCACTCTGTATAATGTTATCAAGATCCAACCATTTTGTTGTAAATGATCTGATGTCATCATTTCTTATGGCTGAGTAGTATTCCATAGTATATATGTGCTACATCTTCTTTATCCAGTCTTCTATTGAAGGGCTTTTTGGTTGTTTCCATGTCTTGGCCACTGTGAACAATGCTGCAATGAACATGGGGCTGCATGTGTCGTTATGTATCAATGTCTCTGAGTTTTGGGGGTATATACCCAGTAGAGGGATTGCTGGGTCATAAGGTAGGTCTATTTTCAATTTTTGAGGAACCACCATACTTTCTTCCATAATGGTTATACTACTTTACATTCCCACCAACAGTGAATGAGGGTTACTTTTTCTCCACAGCCTCTCCAACACTTGCTATTACCTGTCTTGTTGGTAATAGCTAATCTAACAGGTGTGAAGTGGTATCTCATTGTAGTTTTGATTTGCATTTCTTTAATAACTAATGAAGATGAGCATCTTTTCATATATCTGTTGGCCATCTGTATTTCTTCCTGGGAGAAGTTTCTGTTCATGTCCTCTTCCCATTTTTTTATTGGATTGTTTGTTTGTTGTTGAGTTTTATGAGTTCTTTGTATATTTTGGATATTAGGCCCTTATCTGAGCTGTTGTTTGAAAATATCATTTCCCATTTAGTTGGCTGTCTGTTTATTTTGTTGTCAGTTTCTCTTGCTGAGCAAAAACTTCTTAGTCTGATAAAGTCCCATTCATTTATTTTTGTCTTCACTTCTCTTGCCTTTGGAGTCAAATTCATAAAATGCTCTTTAAAACCAAGGTCCATGAGTTTAGTACCTATGTCTTCTTCTATGTACTTTATTGTTTCAGGTCTTATATTTAGGTCTTTGATCCATTTTGAATTAATTTTAGTACAAGGGGACAAACTATAGTCGAGTTTCATTCTTTTGCATGTGGCTTTCCAGTTTTCCCAGCACCATTTGTTGAAGAGGCTCTCTTTTCTCCATTGTGTGTTGTTGGCCCCTTTATCAAAAATTATTTGACCATATATATGTGGTTTTATTTCTGGACTTTCTATTCTGTTCCATTGGTCTGAGTGTCTATTTTTCTGCCAATACCATGCTGTTTTGATTGTCGTGGCTCTATAATATAGTTTGAAGTCAGGTATTGTAATGCCCCTAGCTTCATTCTTTTTCCTTAGGATTGCTTTGGCAATTCGGGGTTTTTTATAGTTCCATATAAATCTGATGATTTTTTGTTCCATTTCTTTAAAAAATATCTTTGGAATTTTGATGGGAATTGCATTAAATTTGTATATTGCTTTGGGTAATAGTGCCATTTTGATTATATTTATTCTTCCTATCTGAGAACAAGGAATATTTTTCCATTTCATTGTATCTTTTTCGATTTCCCTTAACAATGCTTTGTAGTTTTCATTATATAGGTCCTTTACATTCTTTGTTATGTTTATTCCTAGGTATTTTATTATTTTTGTTGCAATCATGAAGGGGATTTTTTTTAGTTCGTTTTCTTTTTTTCTTTTTTCTTTTTTTTTACACAGAGACAGAGAGTCAGAGAGAGGGATAGACAGACAGGAACGGAGAGAGATGAGAAGCATCAATCATTAGTTTTTTGTTGCGACACCTTAGTTGACCATTGATTGCTTTCTCATATGTGCCTTGACTGTGGGGCTACAGAAGACTGAGTAACCCCTTGCTCAAGCCAGTGACCTTGGGTCCAAGCTGGTGAGCTTTTTGCTCAAACCAGATGAGCCCTCACTCAAGCTGGTGACCTTGGGGTCTCGAACCTGGGTCTTCCGCATCCCAGTCTAACACTCTATCCACTGCACCACCACCTGGTCAGGCTAGTTCGTTTTCTAATGTTTCATTGTTGGTATATAGAAAGGCTATGGACTTTTGTATATTAATTTTGTATTCTGCGCCCTTACTGTATTGGTTTATTGTTTCTAGTAATCTTTTAGTGGAGTCTTTGGGGTTTTCGATGTATAGGATCATATCATCTGCAAAAAGTGATACCTTTACTTCTTCTTTTCTGATATGTATGCCTTTTATTTCTTTATCTTGTCTGATTGCTCTGGCTAGAACAGCGGTTCTCAACCTGTGGGTCGCAACCCTGGCGGGGTTGCCTAAAGCCATCGGAAAATACATAATGCATATCAGGTATTTACATTCCGAATCATAACTGTAGCAAAATTACAGTTATGAAGTAGCCACCAAAATTATTTTTTGGTTTGGGGTCACCACAACATGAGGAACTGTATTGCGGGGTCACGGCATTAGAAAGGTTGAGAACCACTGGGCTAAAACTTCTAGCGCCACGTTAAATAAGATTGGGGAGAGTGGAAACCCTGTCTTGTTCCTGATTTAAGAGGGAAAGTACTCAATTTTATGCCATTTAATATGATGTTAGCTGATGGTTTATAATATATGGCCTTTATCATGTTGAGATATTTTCCTTCTTTTTTTTTTTTTTTTTTTTTTTTTGTATTTTTCTGAAGTTGGAAACGGGGAGGCAGTCAGACAGACTCCCGCATGCGCCCGACCGGGATCCACCCAGCACACCCACCAGGGGGCGATGCTCTACCCATCTGGGGCGTCGCTCCATTGCGACCAGAGCCATTCTAGCGCCTGAGGCAGAGGCCATGGAGCCATCCTCAGTGCCCGGGCCAACTTTGCTCCAATGGAGCCTTGGCTGCGGGAGGGGAAGAGAGAGACAGAGAGGAAGGAGAGGGGGAGGGGTGGAGAAGCAGATGGGCACTTCTCCTGTGTGCCCTGGCTGGGAATTGAACCCAGGATCCCTGCATGCCAGGCCGATGCTCTACCACTGAGCCAACCGGCCAGGGCCGAGATATTTTCCTTCTATACCCATTTTGTTGAGTGTCTTAAGCTTAAAGTTGTGTTGTATTTTATCAAATACATTTTCTGCATCTATTGATAAGATTATGTGGTTTTTGTTCTTTGTTTTGTTGATATGGTGTATTACATTAACCGTTTTACATATGTTGAACCATCCTTGAGATTCTGGGATGAATCCCACTTGATCATGATGTATTTTTTTTAATATGTTGTTGTATTTGATTTGCTAGTATTTTGTTTAGTATTTTAGCATCTGTATTCATTAGAGTTATTGGTCTGTAGTTTTCTTTTTTTGTGCCATCCTTGCCAGGTTTCGGTATGAGGGTTATATTGGCCTCATAAAATGTGTTTAGAACTATTGTCTCTTCTTCGATTTTTTGGAAGACTTCGAGTAGAATAGGAACCAAGTCTTCTTTGAATGTTTGATAGAATTTACTAGTATAACCCTCTGGGCCTGGACTTTTATTTTGGGGGAGGTTATTAATAGTTTTTTCTATTTCCTCCCTGCTAATTGGTCTGTTTAGGGTTTCTGCTTCTTCATGACTCAGTCTAGGAAGGTTGTATTGTTCTAGGAATTTATCCATTTCGTCTAGATTGTTGAATTTGGTGGCATATAGTTTTTCGTAGTATTCTACAATAATTCTTTGTATATCTATGATGTCTGCGCTTCTCCTGTGTGCCCTGGCCGGGAATCGAACCTGGGACTTCTGCACTCCAGGCCGACGCTCTACCACTGAGCCAACCGGCCAGGGCCTTGCCCATTTTTTGATTGGATTGTCTTCCTGGTATTGAGTTTTACAAGTTCTTTATAAATTTTGGTTATAAACCCCTTATCAGACATATTGTCAAATATATTCTCCCATTGTATGGTTTGTCTTTTTATTCTGTTCTTATTGTCTTTAGCTGTGCAGAAGCTTTTTAGTTTGATATAGTCCCATTTGTTTATCCTGTCGTTTATTTCTCTTGCCCGTGGAGATAAAGCGGCAAATATATTGCTGCGAGAGATGTCGGAGAGCTTACTGACTATGTTTTCTTCTAAGATGCTTATGGTTTTTTTACAGCTTACATTTAAGTCTTTTATCCATTTTGAGTTTATTTTTGTGAATGGTGTAAGTTGGTGGTCCAGTTTCATTTTTTTTTTTTGTCTAATTTTCCCAACACCATTTGTTGAAGAGGCTGTCTTTACTCCAATGTATGTTCTTACCTCCTTTGTCAAATATCAGTTGTCCATAAAAGTGTGGGTTTATTTGGGGTTCTCAGTTCTGTTCCATTGATCTATATGCCTGTTCTTATGCCAGTACCAGGCTGCTTTGAGTACAATGGCCTTATAATATAACTTGATATCCGGAAGTGATACCTCCTGCTTTATTCTTCCTTTCCAAGATTGCTGAGGCTATTCGTGTTCTCTTTTGGTTCCATATAAATTTTTGGAATATGTGTTCTATATCTTTGAAGTAAGTCATTGGTATTTTAATCGGTATTGTATTGAATTTATAAATTGCTTTGGGTAATATAGACATTTTAATGATGTTTATTCTTCCTAACCATAAGCATGGAATATGCCTCTACTTGTTTGTATCTTCCCTGATTTCTTTTATCAATATTTTATAATTTTCTGAGTACAAGTCTTTAATCTCCCTGGTTAAATTTATTCCTAGGTACTTTATTTTTTTGGTTGTAATGGTAAAGGGGATTGCTTCCTTAATTTCTCTTCTGACAGTTCATTGTTGGTGTATGAAAATGCCTCTGATTTCTGAGTATTAATTTTATATCCTGCCACCTTGCTGAATTCATTTATCAGGTCCAGTAGTTTTTTGACTGAGACTTTAGGGTTTTCTATATACAATATCATATGATCTGCAAATAATGATAGTTTTACTTCTTTTTTTCCAATTTGGATGCCTTTTATTTCTTCTTCTTATCTGATTGCTATGGCTAGGACTTCCAGAACTCTGTTGAATAAGAGTGGTGAAAGGGGGCACCCCTGCCTTGTTCCTGATCTTAAGGGGATTGCTTTTAATTTTTTTCCATTGAGTATGATGTTGGCTGTGGGTTTGTCATAGATGGCCTTTATCATATTGAGGTATGTTCCCTGTATTCCCACTTTGCTGAGAGTTGTGATCATGAATGGGTGCTGGATTTTATCAAATGCTTTTTCTGCATCTATTGAAATTATCATGTGGTTTTCTCCTTCCTTTTGTTTATGTGATGAATCACATTGATTGATTTGCAAATATTGTACCAGCCTTGTCTCCCAAGAATAAATTCCACTTGATCATGTTGTATGATTTTTTTCATATATTGCTAGATCCGGTTTGCTAATATTTTGTTGAAGATTTTAGCATCTAAATTCATCAGGGATATTGGCCTATAGTTTTCTTTCTTTGTGTTGTCTTTGCCTGGTTTTCGAATTGGAATTATACTTGCCTCATAAAAGGAGCTTGGAAGTCTTCCTTCCTCTTGAATTTTTTGAAATAGCTTGAGAAGGATAAGAGTTAGTTCTTCTTTGAATATTTGGTAGAATTCACTTGTGAAGCCATCAGGCCCAGGACTTTTCTTTTTTTGGAGGTTTTGATAACTGTTTCAATCTCATTTGTGTAATTGGTTTGTTTAGGTTTTCTGATTCTTTGAGATTAATTTTTGGAAGATTATGTTTCAAGGGATTGTCCATTTCATCTAGGTTGTCTAGTTTTTTGGCGTACAGTTCTTTATAGTATTTTCTTACACTATTTTGTATTTCTGTTGTGTCAGTTGTTATTTCTCCACTCTCGTTTCTAATTTTATTTATTTGAGTCTTCTTTTTTTCTTGGTGAGTCTTTTTAAAGGTTCATTGATCTTGTTTACCTTTTCAAGGAACCAGCTCCTGGTTTCATTAATCCTCTGTATTGTTTCTTTAGCATCTATGTCATTTATTTCTGCTCTGGCCTTTATTATTTCCTTCCTTCTACTACCTCTGGGCTTTCCTTGCTGTTCTTTTTCTAGTTCTTTCAGATGCAGGGTCAAGTTGTTTATTTGAGCTTTTTCTAGCTTCTTGAGGTATGCCTGTAATGCTATGAACTTCCCTCTCAGGACTGCTTTTGCTGTGTCCCATAAATTTTGAGTTGATGTATGCTCATTATCATTCATTTCTAGGAATTTTTAAATTTCTTCTTTGATCTCATTGTTAACCCATTTATTATTTAATGACATCCTAGTTTCCAAGTTTTTGAGTATTTTTCAGTTTTTCTGTTGTGGTTGATTTCTAATTTCATGCCATTGTGATCAGAAAAAGTGCTTGATATGATTTCAATCTTCTCAAATTTGTTGAGAGGGTCTATCCTAGGGAATATACCATGAGCACTTGAAAAGAATGTATATTCTGCTGTTTTAGGGTGAAAGGTTCTGAAGATATTAAATCGAGTTAATCTAATATGTCCTTTAAGTCTGCTGTTTTTTTGTTAATTTTCTTTCTTGAGGATCTATCTAGTGATGTTAGTGGGGTATTGAAATCCCCTACTGTTATAGTATTGCTGTTGATCTCGCCCTTTAAATCCATCAAAGTCTGCTTTATATATTTAGGTGCTCCTATATTAGATGCGTAGATTTTTTTTTAATTATTTTTTATTTATTTATTTATTTTAGAGGGACAGAGAGAGAGTCAGATAGAGGGATAGAGAGGGACAGACAGACAGGAACGAAGAGAGATGAGAAGCATCAATCATCAGTTTTTTGTTGAGAAACCATAGTTGTTCATTGATTGCTTTCTCATATGTGCCTTGACCGCAGCCCTTCAGCAGACTGAGTAATCCCCCGCTTGAGCCCGTGACCTTGGGTCCAAGCTGGTGAGCTTTTTTGCTCAAGCCAGATGAGCCCATGCTCAAGCTGGTTATCCTGGGGTCTCGAACCTGGGTCCTTCCGTAGATGCGTAGATATTTATAATAGTTATATCTTCCTGTTGGATTGCTCTCTTTATCATTATGTAGTGACCTTCTTTATCTCTTACCATAGCCTTTGTTTTAAAGTCCATTTTGTCTGATATAAGTATTGCTACCCCAGCTTTTTTTTTCATTTCCATTTGCGTGAAATAGTTTTTTCCATCCTTTTATCTTCAGTCCGTGTGCATCTTTTGTTTTAAGGTGTGTCTCTTGTAGACAGCATATGTATGAGTCCTGTTTTCTTATCCACGCAGCTACCCTATGTCTTTTGATCAGATCATTTAATCCATTTACATTTAAGGTTATTATTGATATGTAGTTGTTTATTGCCATTTTATTCTTTAAAACTGTTTTCCTCTTTTGCTGTATTCTTTTTCTCCTTTGATCTGTTTACAACAGGCCTCTTAGCATTTTTTGCAGCCTAGGTTTGGCTGTAGTGAATTCCTTGAGTTTTTTTTGTCTGGAAAGCTTTTTATTTCTCCTTCAATTTTAAACGATAGCCTTGCTGGATAAAGTAGTCTTGGTTGTAGGTTCTTGTTCTGCATTACTTTGAATATTTCTTGCCATTCCCTTCTGGCCTCAAGTGTTTCTGTTGAGAAGTCGGAAGTCATCCTTATGCGGGCTCCTTTGTAGGTGATAGTTTTTTTTCTCTGGCAGCTTTTAATATTTTCTCTTTATCACTTAGCTTTGGTATTTTAATTATGGTGTGTCTTGCTGTAGATTTCTTTGGATTTCTCTTTAATGGAGTTCTCTGTGCTTCTTGAACTTGTGAGATGTTTTCCTGCCTTAATTGAGGAAAGTTTTCAGCTATGATATGTTTGAACAAAGTCTCTATCCCTTGTTTTTTCTCTTCTTCTTCAGGAACCCCTATGATGCATATGTTATTTCTCTTCATGTTGTCACAGAGCTCTCTTAGGGTTCCCTCAGACTTTTTGAGTCTCTTTTCTTTTTTCTGCTCTGCTTCCGTGCCTTTATTTATCTTGTCCTCTAACTCGCTGATTCGATTCTCAGCTTCATCCATCCTGCTTTTAATTCCTTCCATTGTGTTCTTCATTTCTGATATTGTATTTGTCATTTCTGACTGATTCTTTTTTATTATTTCAATGTCCTTTTTTTTATATTTGCTATCTCTTTATTTAGGTGTTTGTAATGACCATCTATTGTTCTAATATTTTTGAGCATCCTAACAATCGTTATTTTAAACTCTGCATCTGGTAATTTGATTATATCTGACTCATTCGGGTCCTTTTCTGGGGATTTCTCTTGATTCATTTGTGTTGCATTTCTCTGCCTTCTCATTTTGTCTGTGTAAAAGAAGGTTTTGGCCACTGGAGTCCACTGGGTGTGGCCTCTGTGTTCCCTAGCTGTGGTCTCTCTGCAGGCCTGCCACCCCCTCTGCTGTTGCTGCCTAGGTCGTTCAGGTATGGGCATTGCCAGTGCCTGCCCACTGGGGCTGTTGCTATGGTTTCCGCCTCTCGTTCACAGGAGTGGCTGTGACCACATGCTCGGGTATACAAGGCTTGGTGGCCTTGGCCTATGTCCTGCCCTCGTGGGTGTCGTTATGCTCAGCCCTGAGGGCCGAGTTGAGCACCTCTGCTCAGCTGTGGGTCTCCGCCTGATTCCAGGCTTTCGCCCCGCCCTTGCAGGAAGAGCCCACTTGTGGGATGGCTGCAAGCCTTGGCTCCACAGGCTGGGTGGGACTGTGTGCCTACGTTCAGTAGTGGGACTCCACCTGTTCTGGGCTTTTGACTCCACCCTTGCGGGAGGAGCTGGTTCCCACTTCAGGCCACAGCCTCGGTTCCGCAGGCGGGGAAAGGCTGTGCTCCTGCACCCTTGCTCAAGGGTGGGTCTCCATCCCTTCTGGGGCTCCTGCCTTTCCCCCGCAGGCTGGATTGCAGGTGGCCCGCAGCTGGGCTTGACCACTTTTGCACGTCCCCTCCTCTCCAGCCAGGCAAGACTGAGCTCACACCTGGGCCTCACTGGTGGCTAGGCAGCTTCCACCCTTGTCAACAGAACCACGCTTCTGCATCCGCTGCCACCCACCCTCAGCCGAGCCCTCAGCTGTGTGGGTGGGGACGCTGCAGCTCAGACCCTAACAATCACTACTGTAGCCCTGAAAGCTCCCTTCTTCTATGCGACTCTGCTCTGAGTGCCGTGGGAGAGCTTGTTTGGCTGGTGTCCTGCTTCCCTTTGCTGGTATTGCTATTTCCAGGGGAATTATTCACTTCAGATTTGGGGAGTGATTCGTCCCAGAGGTTAGGGTGGCTCTCTCTCAAAATGTTTCTTTCTGTGCTTCCTAGATTACACTCTCTTCCTGCTACTCCAGTCCTCTCCTCTATCCTCTCTCCCCATCCCCTGGAGCCCTGGGTGAGTGGTTGTGAGAGAGGTTTTCTGCGGAGTCCCTTTAAGAAGAATCCTGGGTCTGCAAAATCAGTCTCTTTCTCACAACAGTATCCTGTCTTGTTTCTAGCTAAATACTGTCCATACACCTCTTCTAGGCTCTGGGGCTGCAGGCTGGGGCTTTGTTCCTGGGACTCAGGACCCTCCCCTCTCTGCTAAACTCAATTCCCACCACACGAGACTCTCCTGACTGCCGTTCACTCCGGGAGTTGGGCAGCCCTCTTTGTGTTTCCGCTTTTCCTACCAGTCTCAGTGTGCCTTCTTCAGTGTTCCTTGGTTGAAGAGTCCTCTTAGTTTAGTCCAAAGTTGGTTTTTCCAGATGATGGTTCTTAAAATTAGTTTGTAATCCACTTTGGTTCTGGGAGGTGGAAGTTGGTACGTCCCCCTACTCCATTGCCATCTTGTCTTCCCCCAGATTTTCTTTTTTAATCCATTCTGCTACTCTGTGTCTTTTTATTGGTGACTTTAATCCATTTACATTTAGTGTAATTATTAACACTTGTGGGCTCCCTATTGCCAGTTTATATATTGCTTTCTGTTAGTTTTGAATCTTGTTTGATTCTTCTCTTTTGTTTTTCTATTATTTGTTTTTGTTTGGTTTTATTCCACACTTCTTTCCTCTGTTGCTACCTTTTTTTTTTTTTTTTTGTATTTTTCTGAAGCTAGAAACAGGGAGAGACAGTAAGACAGACTCCCACATGCGCCTGACCGGAATCCACCCGGCACGCCCACCAGGGGCGACGCTCTGCCCACCAGGGGGCGATGCTCTGCCCCTCTGGGGCGTCGCTCTGCCGTGACCAGAGCCACTCTAGTGCCTGGGGCAGAGGTCAAGGAGCCATCCCCAGTGCCCAGGCCATTTTTGCTCCAATGGAGCTTTGGCTGCAGGAGGGGAAGAGAGAGACTGAGAGGAAGGAGGCGGGGGTGGAGAAGCAAATGGGCGCCTCTCCTATGTGCCCTGGCCGGGAATCGAACCCGGGCCCCCCACAGGCCAGGCCGACGCTCTACCGCTGAGCCAACCGGCCAGGGCCTGTTGCTACCTTTTTTTAAGTCATGTGCTTCTGTGGTGGTTTTTTCAGGGGTGGTTACCATTAAGTAATGAAAAGGGTACCTACCATGTTCATTGTAGTACACTATCTTATGAGTGCTTCTGCACTCCATCATCCTTTGCTACTGTTAATCTCCGTCCCTTCCCCCCCCCCCTTTTTTTTTGTTTTTGTTGTCACAGTTTAAATTTGGTTTTATTGTGTTCTTGGTGGAGCTTTTACTTGTGGTTTTGTTTTGTTCTCTGTATCTGGTTGGAAAACCCCCTTTAGTATTTCCTGGAGTGGGGGTTTTATGATGATAAATTCTCTCATCTTTTCTGTATCTGAATGTTTTTATTTCTCCTTTGTATTTGAAGAATAGCTTTGATGGGTATAGTATTCTTGGCTGAAAGTTCCTCTCTTTCAGAACTTTAAATATTGGGGTCCACTCTCTTCTAGCTTGTAGAGTTTCTGCTGAGAAATCCGATGATAATCTAATAGGCCTTCCTTTATATGTTGTGCTCTTCTTTTCCCTAGCTGCCTTGAGAATTTTTTCTTTGTCGTTAGTTTGTGCCAATTTTATTATAATATGCCTTGGAGTAGGTTTTTTGGGGTTAAGAAAACTCGGTGTTCTGTTTGATTCTTGAATTTGAGGCTTTAGTTTCTTCCACAGGCTTGGGAAGTTCTGGTCTATTATTTGTTTGAATATGTTCTCCATTCCATTTTCTCTCTCTTCTCCCTCTGATATATCTATTATTCTTATGTTAGTCTTTTTGATGGAATCAGATAATTCCTGTAGGGCTTTCTCATTTTTTTAAATTTTTGAGTCTCTTTCTTCTCTCTGTTGTGCTTCAAGTTGCTTGTCTTCTGTGTCACTAATCCTACCTTCTATCTGGCCTGTTCTATTAGCTAAGCTTGTTACCTTGTTTTTCAGTTAATGAATTGAGTTTTTTATCTGTTTGATTTGTTTTTATAGTTTCAATTTCCTTGGTAATATATTCTTTATGTTTGTTGAGTTGTTTTTTGAGCTCCCTAAATTGTCTTTCTGTGTTTTCTTGTATATCTCTGAGTATTTTTAGGATTTCTATTTTAAATTCTCTGTCATTTAGCTCCAAGGTTTCCAATATATTAAATTTTTTCTCCATAGGTTTTTCCTCATCTATCTGTGCTACAGCTCTGTCTTTTGTATCCATGATATTTGATTTCCTTTTCCTTAATGGCATCTGAGTGTGGTTTCGTTGATAGCACACTCTCTTTCAGAACTTTAAATATTGGGGTCCACTCTCTTCATGTACAGTGTGTGGGACTTCCAGATGCTCTAAGGATAGATTTTTCTGTCACTGGTTGGAGGACTTGTTGAAATTTTGGGGAGAGGTATCAGGAGCTCTCCTTACGGTCCCATTTCTCTGACATCACCTCCCAAATATCTTTATACAACTTAGCTACTTAGTCCAATGAACCCAAATTCATGACTTTATCTTCTGGACAGGGGGACTCCTCAGGTCTATGCCTCCATTTATTTGCTTTGGATCAATTTCTTCTAGCATTCAAGAAGCACAAGTAATCCAGGAACAAGCACACATGGGATAATGAGAATAAATAAAGTAATGGAAGAAGAAACACATTAACTGAATATTTGCTAAATTCTGTAACCTCAAACCCAATGTCTAACTACTTTGTACCTAATTGCACACACATCTTTAAATAATAAGATAAATACAGGAATAAGAGCTCATGAAACACGTCAGAACCCGAGTTGTTGTTAGGATGGATTCACTTGGCAGTGGATCAGAAAGACACCCTGATTTGGGCATAAGAGGCCAGGGAATGATACCTGTTGGTCTAAAAGTTTCACAGGACACTCCAAGCAAGAGTTTTCAATATGATCTTGGTGACAACTCCATTTTAAAGGGATGGTCTATACCTAATATCTGAAACTAAATGTGGGATTTATTGCTTGCTAAGCAAGGCACATGATAGGAGGAGGCAGTGTATTTATTGGACACCCAACTCCTTTTTTTAAGTTGAATTTACTGTGGTGGCATTGGTCAGTAAAATTATATAAGTTTCAGGGGTACAATTCTGTATTACGTCATCTGTATATTGTATTGTGTTCGTCGCCATAAGTCAAGTCTCTTTCCATCACCATTTATTCCCCCTTTACCCTCTCCTACTCCACCCCACCCCCTTTCCCTTGGGTAATCACCACGCGGTTGCCTGTATATGAGGTCTTTATTTTTTTTTTTTTTTGCTTTATCCACCCAGTCCCCATACCCTCTCCTTCTGACTGAACACAATTTCTTTAAAAATGTAAATTGCTGATTTTGTAAGGAATTCTGGGAAGCATGGGTTTCAGGGACTGCAGACTTTCAGAAAAAGGAGTAATTATAAACAGACTAGCATTTAGCCATAGACTCAGTCTTTCTGGAGTGTGGTTGATGCTGATTGGCTACTTTCAGAAATGTAAGACCGCAACTGATTAGCTGGCTTTAAATGCTGTGGGTGATGTAAGTAGTCACTGGCCCATTAGGATGAGTTTTAAAGTGGTTCTAGTAGTTCCATTTACAATGATCAAAGAACAGTGGGTTTTTTTTTTTTCCCTAGAAGAATGCAGTTTTAAATTTTAATTCTTAGGGCAAAAGTGTAAAATTAAAGCGGAAGAAGCAGAATGAGGTACAAATGAGGGGAAAAGCAGGTCTCTCTCTGTAGGGCGGCAGGTGTGATTATTGAGTGGGTCTATTTTTTTCTGAGGAAGTGGCTCACCTTAACTCAGGATATCAGCGTGTTGCTTGAGAGCACCAGGAACTCTTCCCTAATCACTGGCTCAGGATCCCTGGACGGTAACTTTCTTAATTTCTTTCTTCTCTTCAGTATCTGGTGAAGTAGAAGTTCCCCAAACGAGCAGAGAAGGAGAATCTGGAGAGCCTCCTACCTCTAGCCCACTCCCCGGTGATGGACAAGGTCATTGTGACGTAAAGAAATAGAGTTGGTTAAAGATATCTGATGAAGATAAAAAAAAAAATAAGAGAAGGGAAAAGGAAAAGTCAGAGATAGGAAAGATTAATATTATATTTCAGAGGAAGAAATAGCAATACAGAAATCCACAAGGGTGCCAAACATAGGATCACTGGGGCATATGGAAAGGGTCTTCATAAGCTGTGATTTTGTCTCTGGAGCAGAGCTGCCGACACATGGAAACGAGAGGTGTTCTTGTGTTATGTGCTCCGGAAGTTCTCGTTCTGGCCCAGCATCAGAGCAGACAGCACCAGGGAGGAAGAAGTGTACCTGTGTTATGTGCTTCCGGAAAGCTGTGCGGAGAGGTCCGGCAGCAGGGACTAAAAGAAGGAAAGGTAAGGCACTGCACAGGGGTCATGGCATGAGGGTGGATCCACAGTTACCCAGGTCCCCAAGTAGAGTGAGACGCAGCGTCCAGTCTATCCCACTACCTTGTTCTCCTCATTTTCTCAACATGACCCTTTTGGGAACAGCAGGGAGGCAGGAGATCATTATAATGTCATGTTAACAGGATGAGTCCTACTGATTATATGTGGATGATGTAGTAAAAGTATTCTCTTAATAGGACAGTTTCTAGTTTACTACATTAGTCTATTAGCAATAACTTTGTATTTATACAGCATTTTCAGCCCTGTCCCACCCCAAAATCGATGGAATCTGTTGAAAAGGAGAGTGTACTTCTGCTAGTAGAGAATAATATCATTCGTCACAACCTTAGAAAGACCTCAAAGACAGCTGGTCTTGTCACTTAATTGTCAGGAGAGGAGACTTCAGGTCAACTGCTCTTAACACAGCATATATATTTCTTTTTAACAAAAAAGAGATAGAAAAAAAAGAGAGAGAGAAGGGACAGAGATGGGAAGCATTAGCTCCTAGTTGAGTTACTTTAGTTTTTCATTGATTGCTTCTCATGTGTGCCTTGACTGTGGGGTTCAAGCTGAGCCAGTGACCCCTTGCTCAAGCCAGCGATCCTTCACTCAAGGTGGTGAGCCTCTGCTAAAGCTGGATGAGCCTGTGCTCTAGCTGGCGACCTCAGGGTTTTGAACCTGGGACCTCAGCATCCCAGGTCGGTGCTCTATCCACTGTGCCACCATCAGTCAGGCAACCCAGCACATATTTTTGATGGCTATCCTCCACATATGTCACTAATTATATAGTGTTTTCCTACACACTTTTGTACTTAAGATGTTATTTAATCCTCACACAACATTTTAAAACCTAGACGGGATAAGACACTTGTTCCTATCTGTGAGCGAATTGAAGTAGGTAGGTATTTAAGAAGCTTTTTTAAAGTCCTATTAAGTAAAATAAAAGGAAGACCAGAGCCCATCTTAGACTCCTACCTCTCAGTTCAGGAGATTTTTAGTTTCTTTAGAAGAAAGAGAGAGATGATAATCCAAACATCTTTTTAATCTCAAGCCTTCTATAGTAGGAATTGTCCTAGGATTGGTAACTTTTAGCTCCTAATTTCAACCTCTTTTTCCTAGGTACTGCGAATTTTAGAAACAAGTTTACTTTAAGAAAACTCAGGAGGAAAAGAAGTAAGAGTGCATGATATTTTACTTGATTTCATATTAAAACGAGGTTATTAATGCCAAAGTTTCATCATCATATTAATAAGTGATTATAATATGATGGTCCCTCAGAGATGTTTATATCTTAATCTCTGTAGCCTGTAATGTGTTTTCTTCCATGGAAAAAGAAATAGCACAGATCTAATAAAGCTAGGGACTTTGAAAGAAGAGTTGTTGTTTTTTTTATTTAATGATTGATTTGAGAGAGAAAGAGACAGGAAGGGAGAGAGAGAAGAAAAGGAGAGTGAGAAGCATCAACTTGTAGTTGCTTCACTTTTAGTTGTTCACTGATCGCTTCTCATATGAACCTTGACCAGGGCAGGGAGGGGGAGCTTCAGCCAAGACAATGACCCCTTGTGCTCAAGCCAGGAATTTTACTCTCAAGTTGGTGAGCCTGTGCTCAATCTGTCAAGCCCGCACTCAGGCCTGTGACCCCAGGGTTTCAAACCAGAGACCTCATCGTTCAGGGTTGATGCTCTACCCACTGTGCTACCACTGGTTAGGTAGGGGAGTTTATTTTAGATATCTGCATGCCACCAATATAATCAACTGGCCTTAAAAATTGGAAGACAGTTTCTGGTTGTGAAGAGAAGGAGAAGGGATTCTGGAAGGTACAGAGAACTACATCATTGTTGGCTTTGAAGATGGAAGAAATGAACAAAGATATAAGTGACTTGTAGAACCTAGAAAAGTCATGGACATAGCTTCTCTTCCGCAGCCTCTAGAGAAGAAGAAAGGCCTACTGAAGCCTTCGTTTTAGCCTTGCGAGACCTTGTCAGATTTCTAATCAACGTATCTGTGAGATAATGTTTGCATTGTTCTAAGCCACCAAATTCGTGTTCATTTGTTATAGCAGCTATAGAAGAGCAATACAGATGTCCAATGGACGTCTGTAAAGTGCTTAACACATAGCTGCTTGAGATATAAGTGAATGCTGATTTCGATGATTTGTTTTATTGATGTGGGCTGATGAACGGTAAATGGAAGATGAGCCCAAGATTAGCCATTTAATTCTTGGTAGCTTAAAGACTAAGGATTATCTATTTTTATTTATGCATAGACAGGCTTTGGGGAAATTAACATTTCAATGGAAATTTTATAAAGCACTAGTATCTGCAACGAAACTGCATATCTGCAACTGTGATTATATTTTTTTCATTTTTATCAAAGAAAGAGAGAGAGAGAGATCTAGAATCTACTTAACTCATAGTGACAGAGCCCTAAAAAGAGAGTCCAGTCAAGAGGCAGTGGAAAAAAGGAGAGTGTACTTTCAATCACTGAACATCTAATGCCCTATGCCCTAGTCTATGATTTTAGTAATAAACACATTTCCCTAACTGCTTCATGTAGGTTTACCAATGGTTGTGAAATGTATATGATTTGGTCTGTTTTCTAAATGTGTCAGGAACAAAAGGAAATCGCAGTTGGTGAGAGATCTAAACCAGACCCAAGGGTCCAGGGTCCACAGCAGAGCTGTAGTCCCCAGTGGACTGGTAACTTCCAGTCTGGACGTAGCCTGTTGCCGTAAAAAGGGTAGACCTAACCCATAAATAATTGAGGTGACTCTTCTGTTACACAGGCTGCATACCGCAAGGGGCCCAGAGTGGTGTCAGAAGTCTGGGACTTTCTCTCTCTTGACGTCTGGGCTTGTGCCAGTCACTTGACTGACCACTTTGACCCCCATTTCTTCATATGTGAAGAAGGAATGTAAATTAGGCCAAACTTCCTTCTCAGTCCACCCCAGTCCTAACAGTCTGCTTTTCTCAAAACTGGAACAGCGAAGGACAGCCCCCCAAACCTCCTACCCCGCACACAATTTGCCGATTGTTTTAGAGCTTTCTGAGCACCTCGTTCAGATGTTGGGAGAAATGAGGTGAAGTAGAAAACACAGTAGCAGGCAGACCCCGTCTCCATTAGGTTACCCCATCATTGTCCTCTCTGCTCCCGGAGTCAGACCTCACGGAGGGAGACAGCGGACAGTCTCTGACTTTGTCTGCAACTGCCTCCCTGCAGGGAAATAGCACAGAACCTGACAGCAGCCGTGTGTCCCCTTGTCCTGTCAGAGTCGGGGGGCTCCCTGGACTGGGAGCTAAGGCAGTTTCCTTGGTGCCTGGTGTCCCTGGTAAAGCATGCTGATTGTGTGGGCTTTGAGGGTAAAGGTGGACACTCGGTAGTTAGGAATCTGTAATGCCACTTGGAAGAATGACTTTGACTACAGGGATTTGTGGAAGGAAGTTTCCTAAGTACATCTGTATCTTTATAGGAACACACTCACCCTGGGAGGGGGTGCATGTGCAACTGCGAAATGGTAACAGAAGGAAGAAATCTTCCGTTTGGGGGTCAAGAAGGCGCAGAGATGCAAGTGTGGATTTTCGTTCTAAAGTACTTCCTGTGACCTGTGGAAACGTGAAAGGGATGTTATATAAGATGAAACTGAAACGAGGTGAGTTTTATGGTATAATTTGCAACTTATGTGAAGGAGTGACAAGAGGTCATCGAATTTTCTGTGTGAATTGCACATTATCCGGGAACTAAGGTCTCAATGTGGCTGGAGAGAAGGAGGCAGGGGTCCCCAAGATGACAGTCTCACACTCTGAGGAACTGTACATGTTAGATGCTCACTAGCACATGGAAGTGACCATGGAAATACCCCCATACTAAAGAGAAGTGAATCAGAAAATAACGGGGCAGAGGCCCTGCGCCTCCACCTTCATGTCCTCTCTGTGTTCTGGGTCATCGTCACCAGGACCCGGTGTTTGACGTAGTGAGAAGATCACAGAGTTTGGAAGCAGAAAGCCCGAGTCCCCGCCTCAGCTATGCTAAGAGTGACTGATTCATCTGAGTAGAGAATGGGACCTTTCTTGACCCTGAAATTCCTCAGCTAGCAAAAGAGATGATAACTAAAATTTTCCACATGGTATAGCTATAGGAAATTAATTTACATAATTAATGTATAATATCTAAACAGCTTTCCTGAGATACAATTCAAAACCAAACAGTTCACCACTCAGAGTGCATGATTCATTGCTGAGTTTTGTTTGTGTAGTCACAGGATTGTGACTTTACGATCTGATTTTAGAACATTTTTGTCCCCTCACTAAAGGAAACCCATGTCTCTCAGTCGTCAGTGCCCGTTCCCACCCCACCCCACTGCCCAGCCCTGAGCAACCGTTAATCTGTCTTCTGCTCTGTAAAGTGGCCTCGTCTAGGTATTTCATACAAATGGAATCATATAATATGAGCCCTTTTGTGACTGGGTTTTTCACTTAGCGTGATGTTTTCAAGTTTCATCTATGTGATAGTGTGTATTAGCACTTCATTCCTTTTTATTGTCAAATAATATAATATTCCATGGTGTGACCATATCATATTTTGTTTATCCTTTCTTCAGTATGGGTTGCTTTAATTCTTTAGTATTATATATAATACTGTTCTGAACATTTGTTGGCAAGTTTTTATGTGAACACGTTTTTAATTCTTTGGGTATATACCCAGGAGAGGAATTGCTGATTCATATGGTAATTTTATGTGTAACTTATTGAGATAAAACCAAAATATTTTCCACAGTGACAGTAGTATTTTATATTCCAACCGGCAATGCATGAGAGCTCCAATTTCTCTCTCTCCTGTCAATACATGTAATTGTCTGATGTTCTAACTGTGGCCATACTAGTGGATATAACATGTTATCTCAGTGTAGTTTTAATTTGCATTTCTCTAATGACTAATAATGTTCACCATATATTACCTTTTGTATATAACTTACATTTTGCACTGGATACATTTACAATTATTTTTATTGGCTGCCCATGAGTTCAGGGGTGAAATAAATCACTGCTCAATAATGCCATTAAAGTGAATGAAAGATGTTGCAGTAGAGGGCACAGATGTTCTCTGGTGCCGGTATGGGCTGCAGGGCCTCCAACTGAGATCTCAGTCTGATTTGACTTCTGCCTTCCCCCCGAGCCAAAGGCCTTCAGAGTCTGGCCTGTCTCTATCCCCTGACCTCAATAGCACGTTGAAATGTCTCCTTGTTGAGAA
Source organism: Saccopteryx leptura (assembly GCF_036850995.1). Taxonomy (NCBI): domain Eukaryota; kingdom Metazoa; phylum Chordata; class Mammalia; order Chiroptera; family Emballonuridae; genus Saccopteryx; species Saccopteryx leptura. The sequence goes on from NC_089509.1 coordinate 112,896,407, forward strand.
TGAGAGGATTCTTAGAGCATTACTTGTAGGTGATCCTAGAATATTGTTATAATATTTATATTATGATATTATACATATTATAATATATAAACATATTATATACTTATATATATAATATGATTGTAATGATCACATTTTTTTGTTGTATGTAAGACAAAGTAATGTATGCACAAAGCAGGAGATCTCTTTGGAGGGGACCTAAGGCTGGTTGGAGGTCTGAGGTCCGAGAGGGGAGGCCAGACTCTCCCGCACGTGATCTTGAGTCCAAATGGGGGACTCAAGAGCTAGTGTGGCGGAGGGCCGTGTCTGAGCTGTGTGGACAGAAGGTCCAGGACTGACTTACCTGGTCTCACAGGAGCCATCTGGAAGTGCATCCAGACTGAGGACGGGACTTGGCTCACCCCCAGGCAGTTTGAAGTGAAAGGAGGCCGTGCAGCATGGAAGAACTGGAAGATGAGTATATGCTGCTTTGGGAGGCCCCTGCGACGGCTGATGGAGGTACTTCCCCTATGGGGGCAGGAGATGTGAGTTCCTGGTTGCACATGAAGATATGGCCACTGTGAGCTCACTGAATATATGCTGTAGTATGACCAGAGCTCTGAGGTCCCTGACGTTGTCCTTCCCCCGGGAGAGGTGCCCACCCTCATAGCTCAACGCAAGGCAGCTCTCACTCTGTCCCAGGGGCTCTGTGGGCGCAGGCGCAGGAGCTGGAGGGGAAGGTCATTGCAACGCGGTGCTTGCAGAGGACTCTACGCACTGAGAGAGACGGTCCACAGTCAGCCAGTGGGCAGACGAGACTCCACGAAAAAAAGGCATGAAAACCAGAACCAGTGTTAGCGTAGTTCTGTGGGGTGAGGTGGACGGTGGTGAGTGATAAAGAATAGTCTGTCAAGTAGGGTAGTTTGTGGAGAGATTTAATGCCAGGCTGAGGAGTTTAAACTCATAACCTAGACATTCAGAACCAGGGAGTCTCCTGAGCTGTGAAATGATGTATTTAGAACAGTATCGCAGACAACATGGGCCTTTGAAATGACTTCACTGTCTTTCAGCCCAACAAGCGTAATAGTCAATATGCCATGCTTAGCTCAGATGTCACCCCTCTCTGAATGTTCCCTGACTGACCTGCCCTGGTCACCCATCCCTGAGCTCCTGACCCCACTATTAAGGCCCTTCTCACACTGTTTTATTCTTATCCTTCCGTGCATTTCCTTGTGTCTCTAGACTCCCCTGGGGTTTGTCCGTGTTTGTGGGCTCAGCATTGTCCAGAGTGTCTGACACCTGTAGGTGTGGGATACGTGTGTGTTGACTGATTGGTCCTGGTGTGAGGACTCAAGTCTGAGTGTCCCTCATGGGAATGGAAAGGAGGTGAGACATCTCAAAGAGATGATGATGGAAAACCTCTTAAAACATAAAGAAAAAAGAACATGAAAGAAAGGGAAATGGTTCTAATGACAATGTTCAGCTATCTTTGCTGATTTCTAGAAGCACTGGTGAGGAGAGGGAGTTGCAGGAGTCTCATTTAGACACCTTGGTTGAACCCAACCTTGGGACATCCAACAAGAAATATTTGGGAAGAGGTGGGAATTCCAGACTCACAGACCAGAACTCAGGCTAAACATGTACAATGATCTTTTTATCTTTCAGCACGGATATCTATGTAATCCTCCGAGAATTTGGGGACGAAGAAAATGGGTAATTATCATATATCTTTTTATCAGCTTTCATCACATAACTGACTTTACAGTATGTTATTTTATGGTTTCTCCATTGGATAATTATAATTAAGTATCCTTGTTTTGACATGTGCCTTCAGAGTTGTTCCTGTGAACATTACATGGTACACAAGGTCTTTGAATAGCACATCAGTGAAAACAGATGATAAGAGGGTTAAAAAATTGATTTCTCATAGATGAATGTTAGTCATAGATGCAGCTGTGGTAAGGGTGTCAAAGCTGTAAAAGCCAACACAAAAACATTTCATAATAAACTCCCAGGGTCATCTTCCACTCAAGATTATTTCAAAAATTCAAGGTTACTGTCCTGTGAGTGTGTTGAAATCCGATGGAGCAGAGCTGCTGTCCACCAGCCAGGTGACTCTGCTCTGGCACACAGTCCGTCTGGGGACACAAGGAAGCTCACACCACTGCGTGAGACGCACAACACAAAGCATGTTTCCTTTCCGATCCTTTCCATCCCCTTCCGCCTCCCTGCCAGTAAAATGTGCGCAGAGACACACAGAATTCTTATTCAGGGGAAATTACTTGCCCTTCATGAGAAAGGTCCCTCTGGGGAGGAAGCTTTTGGGAGATCCATGTATATGGGAGAGTGTGACCTGGGAAATTGTTTACCTTGACTCCACCCCTTACGCTCAGGCAGGAGAGCTGGGCGGACCTCTTTTCTGTCTGTGACAGTGATTGCTCCCTCTGTGCTAGAAGGCTGTGCAGGCCACAGACAGACACACAATGTGCTGTGAAGAGTGAGGACAAAGGGATGGCTTTTCCAAGATTGGAGAAGAATGAGAACTTAAGAGAGAGGAGGAGAAAAGAAATGCCATTCTTATGTACTTCTGGTGGAAATGACCATCCAAAGCATTCTTTGGATCCTAAAATCAGTCACACACAGCTGGCCAATGGGACTTCTTCTTTCTCTGGAAATGTGAGGTCCAGGCCTTTGCATTATCTGATGATCTGGATGGTTTAAACTATTAGTCCTTGAAATGTTTTTATTCATTGAATTTTCTAATTGGAAACTATTATTAGACTTATTCAGTGAGTATGTTAAAGGCCAACATTTGTACCATAAATGTCAAAAGAACATTTATACCATAAATGTCAATTAGAGAACTCAAGTGAGCTGGTAACTTCCTAACACTAGGGTTTACCTTCATTTATAAATCAAACACTTTTCTAACACCAAGTTTCAATTGCCTCTATATTTTGTGCCTCCTTGATCAAGAACACAACTCCCCAAAATAGCAGATGCCAGGATCAATTTCTGTCTCTGTGGGTCCTCTGTGTCTGTCAGTATCTCTCTTGCTGATGGAGCCTGTTGGCTTCTGGAAATTTCAGTGTCATTCTCAGCACCACATGACAGCTTCCTGGCTCCTTGAAAAGGACCACTGACATCTTTTGCTGAGAACTTTGGTTTTGTAAAATAATATACTTTTCAAGACCAGTCATTTATTTATGCTAATGTTTATTTAGGAGATAGTAAGTAAACTCTTTTCCTAAGTGAAACTGTACTTATTTATTCACCTGTTCAACATGTAATTGTTGGGTCATACTAAGTACCCATTGTCCACTAAAGAAGATTCAAGCAATATCCATGACCTGAAGAATTGCTTTGACTTTATTGTCTAATACGGAAGAATAATTGATGGGTAGGGCTGAGATAATATGGGCCACACGAGGAGGTGGGCAGTGACATGGCCATTTCTTAGGTGACGGTCTATGGATCACACTTGTCTGTGACCCCTCTGCCCTGGGCTGGAGATGAAAAGGCTGAGGCTGCCTGAATCCAGAAGTGAAGGACATCAAGTCATTCTGCTAAATATGCACAAGCAATATAAGTCTAGTGGGTGGTAATCAGTTACATCTGAAAAGTTACCCTGTTGACATCTTGGGATTCAAATGGAGAGAAGAGGGTGACCTTCTGGAGAAGACCTGTATGCTGGGGCCCTTGAGCACAGTTTATCTTTGAAGTTACATCCCAGAGGAGTTTCAGAGGGTGGTTGAATTCTTCTGTGAGGTACTTGCATGGATCAGGAGTCTGGGCTCTGAGGGAGCTGGAGGCTGTTGGTAGTGAGTCCCTAGGGTGTTACTCTCATTACAGCTACTCTGGTGGGACGACACTTCCTAGTATAGACAAGGATGCCCGAGAACCCCTCAAAGTAGGTGAACCAGAAGAGTTCCTTCAATCTGACCTGCGGAAACCAGGGCCAGACTCCCAGCATGACTTCACCGAGACCCACCTTGTGTCTGAGAGCCAGGGAATGTAACTGGACTGGGCCAAAAAAGTGGTACTTTGGCATTTTTAATTCTCCTTGTAGATAAATAAAAGTATATATGAAATAATGGATGGACTGTGAATTGAATCCTTCAAAGGATGGCTGTTTAAGTGATGGATGCGAACATCTCATTCAGTATTGTCACTCACTCCTTCTCTCTTTTCAGTGGAGAAGATCGAAGTCTCACAACAATGCCTTAGTTGACCCGTATGTAAGTAATACTAACTCACACCGGCAACTTCAGAGCAATACAGGCTTTCCCCTGGGTACATTTCCTGTGTCATTGCCGCCTTTCCCTGAAGCGTGCTCACACTCCGTGGGAACACGTCACTGTGTGTGATGAGCAGAGAGCAGCAGACGTCTCACCCGTGTCTGGTAGACAGATTGGAGCTGGGTGTCTCAGTGTGAAAGCACCGTCTCCATTGTTCAGTGGAAACCTTCCCGTTTCCCCAGCAGTGTAGGTCCAGAGCTCTAGATCACTGGGGTCTCTAGAGATGGACATGAAGTGGAATAGGCACAGCTGGCCTGTGGGTTAAGGGTGGGGAGCAAATTTGAGAGGACAGCAGCATTTTAGAGAAGGCAGAGGGAAGGGAAGGAAGATCCCAAATAGTCACTCCACGGTGCAGCCAACGATAAGACAGTTTTATGCATCAGGCGGAAGGAAGAGACCAGGCCAAGGTGTTGACTTCAACAAGTCCCTCCTTCATGAGTCCTGCAGCGAACCTGGTGCAGCGCACGTGGGGCCTTGACCGGCCCTGCATCCGACCTCGAAGAAAGCAGCACAGTGCTGAGCTGGCGGTTTGGAATAAAACCATCAGCATTTTTACTCAAACTGATACCATATGACTGCCTGCTTTCACTCCCTAAGCTAAATCATACATTGATTGCTTTCATTGTGACGAGAGAGCATTTGAAGCCGAGTCACCTTTACACAACTTCAGGGGGCAGCACCCGCCAGAATATGATGCAGCCATATTGGTACACAACATCCAACAGAAGGAGGGCGGTCAGATAGTTCTACATACACTTCACCTCCACAGCAGTCCCCCCAACCAGATTTAGATCGTATCCACACTGATTCTGACCTTCAGCCAGGCGAGGGAGACCTCAGTCATCTCAACAGCCCTGGGGGTCCAGTGTTAGTGTGGCTCGCTGGGGATGAAGGCAGACACGTAGGGCCCCGTCTCACTGCCCATGACCTAAAGCAGAGCAGGCCAGATCACCCTCCGCATTGTTAATACATTTCCTGGGGTAGACATTACAGGCCAGTTCAACGTGGCCTTGTGAGATCATCCTGCCTTCATAACCGGACTCTTCTCGGGCTAAAGCTGAACTGGGGTTGCCCACTAGAGTCACCTGACGACCTGAAATCTTTTCTGGTGATAATCTGACTTGACCAATCTGTGCTGCTATGACTTGGACTTTAGGATGATGTAAAAGTCCCCCCATGATTCTGATGCACACAATTACCCTTTTTATGACTCAAAGAAGATGACCCAGGCCTGTGCCCCAGCGCCGTCAGTCTAGTCAGAGTCTCTGGTGTTGGGACCAGGACATTTGTGTCTTATACACTCTCCTTGGGAGATTCTGTTGTGCCGCGGGTCCAAGACACAGGGAGATACATCTGTAAAGAAGATGATGTATGCAAGATTCCTAACCGTTGGTTATGCTTCTCATTTCCTTGTTCTTTTGGAGAGAGGGGTCTTCACTTTGGAAAATGATCCTGCCGGTTTGTGAATTCCCTCCCTGGTAAGAAGAACGGTCCAGGCCTCCCTGTGTGAGCACCTCGGTGCTCACTAGGGGTGTGCATCCCCTCCACCCAACGCTGAGTGGGAGCTCGTGGCAAGGGGCTCCTTGGGGAAAACACTTGCTCCTACACAGCCTTTTTTTTTTTTTTTTTTTTTTTTTACAGAGGCAGAGATAGACAGGGACAGACAGACAGGAACGGAGAGAGATGAGAAGCATCAATCATCAGTTTCTCGTTGCGCGTTGCGACTTCTTAGTTGTTCATTGATTGCTTTCTCACATGTGCCTTGACCACGGGCCTTCAGCAGACCAAGTAACCCCCTGCTGGAGCCAGCAACCTTGGGTCTAAGCTGGTGAGCTCTTTGCTCAAGCCAGATGAGCCCACGCTCAAGCTGGCAACCTCGGGGTCTCGAACCTGGGTCCTTCCGCATCCCAGTCCGACGCTCTATCCACTGCGCCACCACCTGGTCAGGCCACAGCCATTTTTAATAACAAAATAATGGCCACAATCCCAGTTCAGCCAACACAAGTATTTTCATCCAAAAGCCCAGAAAATGGTTTAAAATAATTGTGAATTAGTGTCTTTTTACCTTTTATTACTTTCCACATGAAGAATTTTTTCCCATCTTATCAAATTCTCAATATATTACCCTTTTCCAATATATTATGTCATTATGCAGCCACCAAATGTACTAAACAGTATTTCAGGAACTTGCTTTATCTGCATGGTAAAAGTATTCATTCGTTTTATCCTCTTCATTTGCAGCTGTCTGTCTGTGTTAAAATCTGTGGTTTTATAGGGAAAACTCTTCTGGACACACAGATTCTTCCTCCCGAGCTTCACTGCAGACTAAGAATTCTTTTCTGACACCTCCACTCCCTGTATTCAGGCGTCCCCAAACTACGGCCCGTGGGCCGCATGCGGCCCCCTGAGGCCATTTATCTGGCCCCCCGCCGCACTTCCGGAAGGGGCACCTCTTTCATTGGTGGTCAGTGAGAGGAGCACTGTATGTGGTGGCCCTCCAACAGTCTGAGGGACACTGAACTGGCCCCCTGTGTAAAAAGTATGGAGACCCCTGCTAGTTCGCTCACAGCTCAGGGAGAAGCACCTGTGTGTCCGTGCCGGTTCGCACAAAGGCAGGGAGTCTAGATTCCACAGCGCTGGCCTTCGGGTCTCAGTGGGGACATGAACATTGTTTTACCTTCTAGCCGGGAAATTCAGACGTCTGTGAGATCTGCCGGGATGGAGGGACGCTCTTCTGTTGTGATACATGTTCGAGATCGTTTCATGAGTACTGTCACCTCCCAGCTGTGGAAACTGAGAGGTCTGTGAGATGCAGCCCCTCTCTCCTTTCAGGGACCCTTCTTCTGGCCACACCCCTCCCCCCCGCAGAGCTGCTGGGTGTGTCCTGATGGGAAAGAGTGGGGTTGGAGGTGGGGTCCAGCAGTATGATCCAGACTGTGCCAAGATCCTAACAGCAGGAGGGGACAATTCTCCTCTCTCCTCTGGGAGGCTGAGGCTGGTGGGTCCTTTGCTTTAATATTGCTACTGTTCTTTCTAGAACTCTCCCAGCATGACTGCTGTTTCTGGAGTGGAAATGCCAATTGTATGTGTTCCGTGCTTATTTAGAAAAGGCAGGAAACACGGACAGGTTCCCTCATTTTGCCACCTTTTCAACTGGCTGAAGGCCCGAGCCCCCAGGGGATAGGGCCCGTCTCCAACACAGAGGCCTGGGGGCAGGGTCCCTTGGGCTCCCAGCAGCTCAGATGGGGAAAGGAGAGTGGTCACTCACCCCGACACCACGCTGCACCCCCTCAGACTGTGATGCTCCCTTCAGGGGAGGAGGGTCATTCTATCAGACCCCACCTGGGGTCTTAGAGACTCTGTCTGGGAGGTGTCCCCTTCATTCTCGGCTGTGCCCATGGCCATTCCTGAAAGGACAGTGGCACCTGTGGGAACAGTGCCTCTTTGAGGGCCTGCCTTGCTCACTTGTACCCCTCCCAGGAGCCCGTGGAGTTGCATCTTCTGCAGGATGAAGGAGTCTGCAGGAAGTCAGCAGTGCCACAGGGAGTCAGAGGTCCTGGCCAGGCCGATGGGGACTGAGGAACAGGTGGTGAGTCACATTCAAACCCCAAGCCTTCCGTTTCCGCTCACGAGTGAGAAGTCAACAGTGTTGGGGGAAGGGCAAGGGTGCCCAGGGGGGCCAGCCCTCTTCCTCATGGCTCTCACAAAACCTGTTTGCAGAAAAACATCTTCAGCCATCCCACGACTCCTTCCTGGAGCCACAGCTGTTTGGGGAGACTTCCAGAGGACGGGTGGGTCCTGCCCGCACATGCATACGGGTCTTTCTCTCCACGCTGCTTCTCCTGACATCCTCCTTCTTTTGCAGAAATGCGAGTTCCTCCTCTTGCAGGTCTATTGCCATTCAGAGAGCTCATTCTTTGCGAAGATTCCATATTATTATTATGTAAGTAAGAAGAGTAAACCATCCTTACGGGCCGCCATGATATTACCTGACCTGTCAAGGGCACTTGTGGGATTTGTGATCTGAAGCCCAGGGGAGGGGCACGAGATCTTCACCCGGTATTTCTGCTGGACTGGATGGGAATTCACAGAAGGCAGATACCGGACTCTGTCCGCCATTCTCTCAATGATAATTTTATTCCCACCAGATTAAAGAGATTTCTCAAAACCTAAAGGAACCCATGTGGTTGGACAAGATCAAGTCTAGGCTGAATGAGCGTCACTACCCCCGAGTGGAGGGTTTTGTGCAGGACATGCGCCTCATCTTTCAGAACCACAGGGCGTCTTACAAGGCAAGTGGCTCCCTCTTCCACTTCATCCCTTTCCACTGAGTCGCTCTGCCCTCCGTTCCTGCTGCAAAAAAGTTTCGTTTCCCTCATCTGTGACGAGCCTGTACAAGCAAGGGCGCAGGAAGTGAGTGAACCCTTTTAGAAATCAAGATTTAAGCTCACCAGGGAGAGTCACAGTGAGTCCAAAGGTGTCCCAGCAATCAGAACCCAGGCCCCTGGGAGCTCATTCCCTTTGGAAAAGGTGAAGGTGACAGGTGCCCAGTGAGAACAGCTGTATACTCCCTTTGTCAAACCTAAGGAGAAAATTGCGTCTTAAAATAATGTTGTTCTTAGCCCTGGCCAGTTGGCTCAGCGGTAGAGCGTCGGCCTGGCGTGCGGGGGACCCGGGTTCGATTCCCGGCCAGGGCACATAGGAGAAGCGTCCATTTGCTTCTCCACCCCCCCCTTCCTCTCTGTCTCTCTCTTCCCCTCCCACAGCCAAGGAGCAAAGATGGCCATTGGAGCAAAGATGGCCCGGACGCTGGGGATGGCTCCTTGGCCTCTGCCCCAGGCGCTAGAGTGGTTCTGGTCGCGGCAGAGCGACGCCGCAGAGGGGCAGAGCATCGCCCCCTGGTGGGCAGAGCGTCGCCCCTGGTGGGCGTGCCAGGTGGATCCCGGTCGGGCGCATGCGGGAGTCTGTCTGACTGTCTCTCCCCGTTTCCAGCTTCAGAAAAAAAAAAAATAATAATGTTGTTCTTATCTTTCCCCAAATACACTCAGTCAGACCTTTCAGAAGTCCCCAACTCCAGAGTCCTTTACACATGAATGGACCATATAACAGCTGTCACCAGAGGAGAATAGAAGTGACAAGATGAAGGGAACATCATTGGTTGTACTCAGACATCTGTAGTATTTGATTGTTACAAAGACCTTAGATTACTTTTCTAACCCTCACTAGACAACCCAAACTGAATGAGTAATAGTTCCTACATGTGGCAATGATTGTCCTTTTCTGTATAGTTAACAAGAATTAATTGTCACAGAGAACACAGAAATTACTCTTAGCTGCTTGAATTTTTTTAAATTTTCATCTTGTTAATATAACGTAGGTGTTTAAGGTAATCTTGAATGCAATGTTTCTTAGCAGTGATAATGAGTGTTATTACTTCTGCTGTTATTTGTCTTTTTTTTCCAGTACAATGACTTCGGCCTAATGGGACTGAGACTGGAGGCGGAATTTGAGAAGATTTTCAAAGAAGTGTTTGCAGTTCAGGAAACCAATGAGAGCAGCCCAGTGGTGTAGGGAGCCATTGGGACCCCGGACACCCCCTCTGGGAGCAGAATTCTCGTCCCTCGGTGCTGTGAAGGCTGGCTCCTGGGCCTCTCCCCGGAGCCCTGCACTGACCCGGGGGGAGCTGCTTGGCGTGGAGGCTACACCTCCGTGGGCTCGGGTCATGCTCCACACTGGGGTCGGGCTGGAGCTGGTCCCACCTGTCACCCCGTTCTTGCTTAGCTTTCCCACCAGACACCCCGACTCCCTCCCCCTCCTCCTCTTCAAGAGAGTTCTCATAATAAATCATTCCCTCACTGGACTTCATCTCAGGCTCTGCACATAGGGAACACAACCTAACTAACAGTCCTGGCAAGCAGGTCCAAAGGAGGGATTGGTGTGCTGGGTGCTGTCTAGTCAGACAGTGACAGGAAGAACACAGTCCCTGGTGCTATACTGGTGCCGCTGACAATCCCTTTGTCTGTAGGGAATGAGATGAGGTAGAAGGGAAGAGCTATACTGGCTGGTACAATTCCCTGCCATTTATGAAAAGATAACTTGGTACTCTATGAAGTGTGGATTTGGTGGCTATTGCTAAATGCCACAAACGTGTTGAAGAGACTGCATGACAGGCTGGATCTATTCATCACCCAAAGCAAAGAGACCCTCACACTTGCATCTGGAAGGAAGAGAGTGAGGAGGGCTTGATAGAAGCCCCAATTTTGAGAATGGCAGAACCTCAGAGGAGACAGAATTCTAAGCTTACTTGGGCCTCTTATTCTGTACTCAGGGCCACAATATATAATGAGAGTGAAGGCCTGAGACTTAGGATGGGGATTTCTGGGTAGATGAACGTGAGAACTCAAGACTCCAGGTGGTGGATGACCCCATCTGACTGGAGTCTACTCTGGGACCCAAGGCGCCATCATGGTCCCTGGAAGAGCAGAGTGTATGGAGGGCCGGCCATGTCCACCTCCCAGTGGGTTCACTCCATCCACGGACACACCCACAGTCATTTCCCCTGTTCCTGAGGGTGTAACCAGGACACACAGCAGGGGCTCTTCTTTAACCTACGAACTACTCTGTGAACATAACGACTGCCTTAGAAAAGCCTGGTGGAAGGTCCTGAAACTGAAGTCTCCCACCATGAAACAGAAACTGAAAGCAAAATATTCTGAGGGAATCACCGAGATCAGTGTCACCTGCAAAGACCTACCGGACTCAGCTGTTGTAATGCCCATTACATCTCCATTTTTTTTTATAAATAAATTTTTATTTTAATTTGGTGACATCAATAAATCAGGGTACATATATTCAAAGAAAACATGTCCAGGTTATCTTGTCATTCAATTCTGTTGCATACCCATCACTCAAAATCAGATTGTCCTCCATCACCTTCTATCTAGTTTTCTTTGTGCCTCTCCCCCACCCCCTCCCCCTCTCCCTTCTTCCCTCCCCCTGCGCCCTGTAACCACCACACTCTTGTCCGTGTCTCTTAGTCTCATTTTTATGTCCCACCAATGTATGGAATCCTGCAGTTCTCGTTTTTTTCTGATTTACTTATTTCACTCCCTATAATGTTATCAAGATCCCATCATTTTGTTGTAAGTGATCTGATGTCATCATTTTTTTTTATGTCATTTCTTATGGCTGAATAGTATACTATGGTGTATATGTGCCACATCTTCTTTATGCAGTCTTCTATTTTTTTTTTTTTTACAATGATTAAAGCCTTTAAGCAAACTCTTGGCCAATACAGCAAGAATCCATAAAAGAGTAGTGTCCTTAACATGTTCACCAAGTTCAGGTTGGCCCCATCACCATGCCAAATCCCTGAAAAATGCAACCCAACCCCAGTTCAGTCTGTTATGAGCTGTCACAGGGAGCAGGAGTCCAGGACAAGTCCACATCCAGGAAAAGTCTGCATGGCACTGGAATTGTTGTCACAATTCTATACTTTGCAGCTCATGTCCAAGTCCCAATGACTGCTGCTTCTAGCTGGTAATGATTCAGGTAGACTGGAAAAGCCATATGCAGCATGTGTGGAGATGGAGCTTCTGTTCTCCTCTGCCTGGAGAGATGAGACCAGGTTGCTTTTCCCTGGAGCTCTGTGACTGTGGCGTGGTAAAGAGAACCTTGGGATACACTAAGCTGGGTGGCAAAGGTAGATTCATAATAGAAGTTGGCAAAAGGGGGAAAGAGAGCTCTAAATTAGGAGTAGGTCCCAGCCTGGGGCATTGAGGTAGGAGGAATAAAGGAAACACTATATATTAAAGCAGCAGCAGAAAATAGGACTATCAACACCCACAACAGAGATCTTCAAGGGAAGAGTAAAAAACTGACTATTCAGGCAAGACATAGTTAAGTGGCCCTTGTGCAAATGAGATCAGTTTACCTGCTTCTTGGAAGAAATACCCTAGGCTCGTCCACAGTGTCGTAGATGGGGCCAACGGCCCTGGGCCCCTTCAGCCTTCAGTGGCAAACCCCAGCATTCTGGGCAAGGTTAGGTCATAGGTGGCTGGAGCAGGGCTGGAAGAGACTGAACCCTCCCTTAGAGGAGCGAGGGGGAAGCCTACCTTCCAGTGTCCCTGTTTCCTCACAGCAGAGGCATGTAAGTCTGGCAGGCTTTAGCTCAATGACCTTCCTTTCCACTATTGAAGCAAGACTCAGATGGCATCCTATGAGACCCTTTTGGGGCATTGGAGCCTTTAAGGGCATATCCTAAAAGCTGGTAATTCCCCTGATCTCTATTGGGCTTTTTCTGCCTCTTGGTATCTTAAAGGCCATGCTCAGAAGATCTTGCTGAGGAGTTTTAGGATCCCCATCTGCCTATATAAATCTTTTCCATATATCTAGAGCTATTTGGAAAAAGACAAAACACCACAAAGACACACCCAGAAATAATGTTTAACCTGGGCACCCCATGGGCCAGTCAAGATGATACATAAAACCAACCATCATAATGGTGGTGTGTTCATTGGACCTGATGAACAGGAAGTGTCGAGTGTGCTGGTTGTCAAGTCTCATGCAGTCCGGATTCTGAGAGGTAAACCCTACAGAGATTCAGAGACGGGCATATGGGTTAGTTTTCAGGGGCTCCATGGTGGGCCATACGGGGTATTCTCTCTAAGCTCCAAGCTATTGGACCTGGCATACCCTACCACTAAGAAGCACAATGTAGGTAGGCTCCACCAGGTAGAAAAGAATGACCATGGTTGACAATTTGGTGATAGTTATTTTTAGGTTTTGTAATGTATTCTGCCAGAGGTTGGGGGGGGGGGTGATTTACAGTGTTTATAATAAAGTGTATCCTCAGCAATGTGTTCCGCTCACTTAATAGTGTATAATGGGCATTGTTGCGTGTCAGTAAACACGGTGCTGTATCATCTGTATCAGAGCTTCTGTGTTTCACCAAGCCTCGATTGCATTGGCAGTTACTGGTTATTGCTGCAGATGAATGTTTTCCTACTGTGCTGCTAGTGTCTTAGAGAACTTCACTCGGAGGCCCTCGTCCCAGGTGAGTCTGACTGTCCTGGCTGGCCCAAGGGCAAACACGTTGATGGAGGGTGCCTCACTCGTGCACACAAAGGGGAGAAGTCGTCCACTGGAAGAGAACTGGGTGGCGATAGGAACGAGAGGATGCTGGAGGCCAAGGAAAACATGACTGACTGACAGAGCCGCCCAGAGGACCCCCAGGAGGACCTGGTAACCACGTGGCAGCCAGGCCACCCACCATGGTTCCCCAGGGCGCCAGCACTCACGGGGCTCTGCTCTGCGGTTGGGGGGGGGGGGGAGTACCATCTGCCTAGGAGCCGCCCGTGCATTCTCCCACTTCTTGTGCGTTCCTGCCAGGACAGTATTCAGAGAACAGTTGGTTGAAGCTTCAGGACAGTGAATTGGGGTGACCAACCTAGGAGGGAAGTCACATTTCAGAGGCAGCCAACATGAGACATTTCCTGTTTATTATCACCTAACTTCACCTAGCTCAGGGAGCAGCCACAGGCTTCCGGGGTGGGGGTGGGGGTGGTTTACACTCTGTAAGAAAGTCCACTTTCTTCCTGGTCACCAGAGCTGGGGAAGAAGCCCTGGGCCCCAGGCTTTCTGGGGAAGAAGGAGAAATTCCATAAAGAAGAAAACCATAGGAAGAGCCCCAGATTCTGTGTGTTCACCCTCCCCCAGCCTCCCCCACTTGAGTTCCAAACCAGCCGACAGGCAAAAGGTGAGACAGAGATGGGGTTAAAACCCCAGCTTTCTGTCTGATAAAAGCTGGATCAAGGGACATGGTGTGGACATGTGCCAAAAAAGGACCCCACTACTAGACCCCAGAAATGCAGTTTAGCCACAAGACCTTAGACTGCTCCCATCAACCACACACACCGCCCCCCACCCACTGTCCCTGTGCCCCTGAGCTCGGAGGAGCACAGAGCCCTGGCCTCCGCAGCAGGGGGAGCCCAGGGAGACCCCCCAGAGCAGACTCCTCTTCACAGACTCCCCGCCTGAGCGTCTCCCCAGAGAGAAGGGGGGCCGGGGACCAGGAGTCCTGCTGATCGAGGGGCCACCTCCTAGAAGGGGACCTGGGTGAGGGTCTGAGTGTCCCCACTAAGGTTCTGGGCCCCTCCCCCTGCCTCTCTGCACCCACACTGGTGCCCAGGTCTCCATCCTCTGGCCCAGGGGCTGCTGGGGCTACTGCAGCCGCGCCCTCCTGATTGAGAACTGTCAGGTCCGGGACTGTCTGTCTAGTCTCAGGGACAAACCTGTCCCCACAGGGTCTCCCAGGTGGACACAGCCCGCTACTGGGGCCTGAAGGGCAGCTGCTCCTGGTGACGCTGAGGAAGCCTGTCCCCTTGGCATGTCCTGTGCTCCACGTGACACCTCAGTGCTCAGTCCAGCAGCACTGTTAGGGCTTCAGCCTGCTCCTGAGATGGTCCAGTCTGGTTCCTAAACCAGGTGGGCCTGACGTTGTTCTCTGGATGAAGGAAACTGTGCTTGTCCACAGGGGACTCCTGACCCCTCAGGGACACTGCTGTCCACAGGGAGCCCTGTCCCCAGCTTCCTCTGGCCCCACAGGGACGTGTCCTCCCCCCGGGCCAGGGCAGCCCCAGTGTGGGAGTGCCCACCAGGGAGGCTGGCCCCTGTGGATTGCACATCAGCTGACTGTTCTGGGACTCTAATTCATGTAATGATCTTGGTGACTCTCAGCAGACCCAGGAAAAGCTGGCACATTAATGCCAACACTTGGCACAGCGGTGACCCAGTCTGTCTGCTGTCCAGGGACAGAGGAGAGAGAGGGCACACTAGAAAAGACTGGTGTCGTCTGTGTCAGACCCTGTCTGGGTCCCGTGAACCGTGGAGACCAGGAGTACAGGACAGCTGTGCCCAGCACAAGCTCAGCTGCCTAGTCCCTCTACCCCCAGTGAGGGGGGCGGGGAGACCCCGTGCGCAGCACTGGGCACACTGCGGCCCTGCCCCCTGCACGGTGTCTTCCTCAGGGTGTGGAATCTGCCCAGATGGAAGTCTGCCCCTTTGGGGGAAAGAAAGAACAAAGGTGAAGAGAGGGGGGAGCCTTCCCCTGTATCTTCACTGTACCTGGGTGAGAACCCCAATTACAGCCTGAGGAAGTCGGACTCAGGGGAACAGGTGGAAGCCATGACACCGGGGAATGTCGTTCCCCCAGCCCTGTTTCTGGTCAGGAGACCTAACTGCCTTACTCTGCATGCTCTCAGGAGGGTGGGGCACCAGAGGACAGCAGGATTCAGAGATGTTTTTTGTCTTTACACAAACGAGGGCACTCCTATTGGCTGGTTCTGCTCCTCACTGGGGGTCCCCATCCTCTGGCTTTTCAGACCCTGCCTGTCCCTCCTTGTCCCCCATTCGTGCTGCCACAAGTCCTGATGGCTGAGCACCACAGAGCACCTCCATGGGCCGCAGGCGGAGGGAGACAGTGTCTGACAACACTCAGAAAGTTCCTTTCACTTTTGTTTTCCCCATTTGGGTGGAGCCCTCCCTGGCTGAGAAGATTCACAAACCTCTTTTAGAGGCTGAGCAGTTACACTGGTTTTGTCTGGGACAGCGGAGGCATCAGAGGCCCAGGCAGGGCCCAGGGTAGGACGATGGCCCATGAGTGCCAGGACCTCAGCACCAGGTCAGTCTCCGTCTCCCTCTCTTTAACTTTCTCTCTAGCTGGGCTGCTGCTTTAGTGTCTACCATTAGTCCTCTTGTAAGAAGTGGGCGGGCCGTCTCTCTTTTCTGATGCTTGGAGGCAGCAATTTATTATTTTCTCATGCCCTCTGATCTTTCTTGTTTCTCAAGCTTCCTCTGCCTTCTCCTAGGTTGTTGCAAAGAGAATAAATACTTTATAATTCAAGGGGAACACATGACATTTTCAAGCGCTGGGTGCCCTGGTGTCATGCCTGACCTGGGGACGGGTCAGCTCCGCCTGTCCCCGCTCTGGCTGGGGGTCGGGCTCCTCCTGCAGGGATCTCGACCTAAGGGAGTGAAGAAAGTGGAGGGACTAAGGCGCCAGAGACCAGTGCGGTGGTTTCCTGGTCTGGAATGGCTTCTACCTCTGACAGGGAAGAGGCTAGAAATTCTATCTTTTTTTTCTCATAATGGGTCAGAAATAACATTACTTAATATGTTTAATTGATTTTTTTAACACAAAATGTATATTATCCATCTTTCGTCATAAAATTTCAAATGACATGAATGTATGTAGAGGGGAAAAGTCCTGTAACCCCCCCACCCAGCCCCCCCAGCTTCTGATCCTGGTCCTGTTGAGAGTTGTAGGCACAGCATTTTATATTTCTTTCCATGCATCCACACATATACCATGACTTACTCCTCCAAATGTATCATTTGTGTCTTGCTTTATAATGACTGAGATTATATTATTATCTATATTAATATATATGTGTATAAGTATATATGTATTAAATACTTATATAAATATTAATTTAAAATTTTTATTATTAAAATTACTAGAGTTCTTTTCATGTTAATGACCATATGGATCTACCTCATTCCTTTTAATAGTTGCATACTACTGGATGGGATTGATCTAGCATAATTTAAAAACTATATCCCATTTAAACCATTTATGCTGTTTTCAATTATTTATTGTTACCAACAATAAGTATTTGTCTTGTGTCAAAACCAAAAGGTAACTATCTTGAGGCAAAGAATACTAATATTTAATTGTTTAGAGAGCCTACCAAACTGCCTTCCTAGTGGGGGGACCACCATAACCTCCTGAGGCTGCCAGTGCCCCACGCCCAGACCTCTCAAAGGGGCTGGATGAGGTAATGCCTGCTGTTAATTTGCACTCTCTGATTAAAGGGGAGTTTGAGCTGGTTTTTGTCTGTTGGACATTTAAATTTCCTCTTCTGTCAATTGCTGGTTTGTTTTTTGGCCAATGCAATCAGTTGAGGTGACTGTCCTTTCTTTATGGACAGAGTCTACGAAGTAAGAACTTCATAAATTATACTTCCTTGTCTTTTAACTGTTTAATGGCAGTTCCCATTCTATTAAAGTTTTCAAATGTAGAATAAAAGCTTATTACAGTATTGATTTTATAAAATAGATGTACCTTTGTTATTATAAATAAATAAAAGCGGTGCAGAAAGTTACTGGGGAATTCCATGCACACTGTCTTAACCATAGTTCTTGGGTTTTGAAGGAGGCAGACTCCATTCTACCTCTACTTCAGGGTAAGTTTCTTCTTGAATATATTAAAAAAATGTGTTCTCTTTAAGGGTAAAGCTGTCCTTTCATTGCTGCTACTTTAACCTTCACAGCTTTATTTGTCCCTAATTAATCATGTCTTTAGCTTTTTATTTCCTGTTCAGTGGTTGTCTCCATCCTGTCTTCTATGACAATTATTTACTTTTTAGTAGTCCTTATGGTTTCTTAGTACTAATTTTTTTAAAAAAAATGTTGATTCTGTTCATTTCTTCATCCCCCAGACATAGCCCTCTGCCTGTATCAAGTTCAGATAATCAGCCTCTAGCTGTGTTCAGAATTGATGTATCTTTTCATAGGTCAAAGTGACTCCGTTAACTTTCAATTCTCTACATTCTCTGGACTCGTCTCAATTCTTGTTTCAATTTCTAAATGTGGAGCCCTCAGGTAATTCTACTCTGCTTCTCTGAGACTTTTCAAACGATTTCTTTCACTTCTTGGCCTGAAAAAAATTTATATGTAAACTGGGGGGGGGGGGCTGACTGTGTTGGAGCCCCTCACCCCAGCCCTGCATGCCAATACAAGCTTATCTCTGTCCCTTGCTCCCAGCGGAACCTGTTGTTCTTGACCAAGTCCAGATTCTCGTTCTCTGCTCTCTGACTAGTCTTTCCATTTTCTTAATGGTGTCTTTTGAAGCCCAAAAGATTAAATATTTTTTATTCTAATTTATCAGATTGTTTCTCTTATGGATCAAGCCTTTGGTGTTATAACTACCTTTTTGTCTAACCCCAGTTTACAAGGACTTCCTCCTATATATTTTCAAAAAGTGTGACTGTTTCCGCTTTGACACAGCACCACCTGTAGCAATTCCTGCTCACACCAGCCATGAGCCTCTGCTTCTTCCAATCTTTTCCCGCACCGTGTTGTCCGTCACTTATGAAATTGCGTTTGCCAGTCTAATGGCTGAAATATGGTTTCCCACTGATGTGTTAGTTTGTATATGTAAATGTATTTACTGGAAAATTACTGCATTAATTCTCTTTTCTCTAAGTGACTATTCAGGACCATTTTTCTCAGGATTGCATGTTATTTTTATCAATTGGCTGGAGTCTTTGTATATCAGATATAGTATTAACCCTCAGACGTGTGTGCTGAAAATATTTTTCTAAGTTCTTTTAATATCTTAAAATGTATTTTTAACATTTAAACCTATTAAGTCTTCCTTTACTTTCTTTTTATATTTTTCTCTGCTTGCCTCAAATATTTGTTCTGTCATATATATTTTTAAATTACTTTCTGCAGTTTCAATGGGATTACAAATTGCAAGTGCCCTACACTTTTACAATAATTTCAGAAGGATTAACATTTTAAAACTGCGATGTTTTCTTAATTGGAGGCACTTTCTACATTTCCATTTATTTAGATCTGTTTAATTTTCTTCAATGAGACATTATAGTTTCTTTCATAGGTTTATAACTATTAGATGTTTATAAATATATGCATGTGCATTTACTATTGTGTTTAAAGTATTATTTTATTCTTTTCAATACAGTACATGTCGCTACAAATAATATCTGTCAGTTTAATGTCCTGTTCTTTTTTACTCCTTTTTTCAATTTCTTAGGGAATTTAGGTAGGTTTTCATTGTTTCTGCATATATAATCATAGATCATATAATGTTGCATCTTATTTTACTATTTACACCAATGCATTCATTTTCTTATCCTATTGTATTAGGTAAAACATATAGATGTAAGTTGTGGTAAATATAAACGTTGTTTATTTTTGTTTGAATGGCCTCATCATTTCAATGTTTACCTCAGTGTTTGTTAATTTTGGTGACTTCACATTGTGTCAGTTTCCACCAATTTCATATAGTTTTTCAAAAAATAGCTGCTAGGAAATCAAAACTACAATGAGATACCATCTCACCCCTGTTAGATTAGCTATTATCAACAAGACGGGTAATAGCAAATGTTGGAGAGGCTGTGGAGAAAAAGGAACCCTCATACACTGTTGGTGGGAATGTAAAGTAGTACAACCATTATGGAGGAAAGTATGGTGGTTCCTCAAAAAACTGCAAATAGAACTACCTTATGACCCAGCAATCCCTCTACTGGGTATATACCCCAAAACCTCAGAATCATTGATATGTAAAGACACATGTAGCCCCATGTTCATTGCAGCACTATTTACAGTGGCCAAGACATGGAAACAACCAAAAAGCCCTTCAATAGAAGACTAGATAAAGAAGATGTGGCACATATACACTATGGAATACTACTCAGCTATAAGAAATGATGACATCAGATCATTTACAGCAAAATGGTGGGATCTTGATAACATTATACGGAGTGAAATAAGTAAATCAGAAAAAAACAAGAACTACATGATTCCATACATTGGTGGAACATAAAAACGAGACTAAGAGACATGGACAAGAGTGTGGTGGTTACCAGGGGTGGGAGGAGGGAGGATGTAGGAGGGAGGGAGGGAGAGAGTTAGGGGGAGGGGGAGGGGCACAGAGAAAACTAGATAGAGGGTGATGGAGGACAATCTGACTCTGGGCGAGGGGTATGCAACATAATTTAATGACAAGATAACCTAGACATGTTTTCTTTGAATATATGTACCCTGAATTATTAATGTCATCCCATTAACATTAATGAAAATTTATAAAAAAATAAATAAATAAATAAAAATAGCTGCTAGGTGTTTCTAAGTTTCCTATTTAAATAATTTATGGATGTAATAAAATATTTTTCCTGCTTTTTATTGTTGCAATAAATTACATAAGATTTCCTAATATTTATTCATTCTTACTCAGTCTCATTTCACTACTTCCCTTTTTTCTTCTTCCTCTTTATCAAATAGCCTAGAACTAAAAGATTGGTTTTCTCTTTTAACCCAACAGAGTGCTTTATGTTTCATTTAATAAAATCTTTGGTTGTGTTTTTGTCTTTTTTTCCCCACATGCAGTCTGTTAAACTGTGCCCATTATAGCTTTCTGAGTCTTCTTTTGTGACCAAGATTATGATGTACTGATACACATTTCGAAAGTATTGAAAAATATTGTGTGCTTCTAATTTCTGGGACACAAGACTAAGTAATACCTCTTCTTTCCTAAATTCTCCGAGCCTGTGTGATCATTTTTGCCAGTGTAAAGAGTCAACACTAGACTCTTTAGTTTTAGAGGTGAATGTTTTTCAGTATCTGTGAAACATTTGTCTTATTATTTGTTTCTTTTATTTTCTTTATGCATGGATACTAGCATCATTTTTTCTTATTGTTCAACTTTGCATACCCTAACTTGCCTATTTTTTATTTTAACAACTTTTGTGGCACTTATTGTGTCAAAAAAACCTCATGTCTTTTATTGGATTCTATTTTTGGTCCTGTGTCTTCCAATATCATCACTGTTTCATTTACATTGTTTCATATATTTTCATATTGTTTCCTGTTTTAACTGTTATACTTCTTATTGTTTATCATGTTTTATTTTTGTCTAAAAATACAAGCTATGTTTTCTTTTTATTTTATTTTTTACTATTTAAAAAAGATAACTTTAATTTTTATTTCTGAAATTGTTTTAATCTATTTTTTGGGAATTCTTAGTTTTGAAAAGATATTGTTCAAGTTTTTAAATGATTTAAAACAAATTATTTAAATCAAATTTCCCTTTACCATGTAGCTTAACACTTTAAGTTTGTTATTATACTTTGAAGCTTTACATCAAAACAGTTATTTTGCAAAATAAATTTCTTCTCTTTCCAGAATAATTTTCTTCATACAGATTTTTTTACACATTTTGTTAAATATAAACTAGGCTTTTTATATTTTGTTATTGTTAATGGTATTGTTCTATTTAATTTTGAATTTTAATTTTTCAATGCCAGTATATTCAAAAGCAATTAACATTTGCATGTTGCCTTGAATCTGTGTCCTTGCTCTACTTACATAGTAGTTTCAGGAGATTTTTTGGTGAATTCTTTAGGTTTTTCTACATAGACAATTACATCATCTGCCAAAAAGGACAGTTTTATTTCTTCCAACCCAAACTCTATAGTTTTAATTTCCTTTTTTTTTTTGTATTTTTCTGAGGTTGGAAACAGGGAGGCAGTCAGACAGACTCCTGCATGTGCCCAAACGGGATCCACCCAGTATGCCCACCAGGGGGCGATGCTCTGCCCATTGGGGCTTCGCTCTGCCACAACCAGAGCCATTCTAGCACCTGAGGCAGAGGCCACAGAGCCATCCTCAGTGCCCAGGCCAACTTTGCTCCAATGGAGCCTTGGCTGCGGGAGGGGAAGAGAGAGACAGAGAGGAAGGAGAGGGGGAGGGGTGGAGAAGCAGATGGGCACTTCTCCTGTGTGCCCTGTCTGGGAATTGAACCCAAGACTCCTGCACGCCAGGCTGATGCTCTACCACTGAGCCAGCTGGCCTGGGCTCCTTTTCTTTTTTTAGTATATGTTCTCGTACAATGTTGAATAAGACTTGTAAAAGAGGACATTTTTGCCTTGCTCCTGATCTTAGGGAGAAAGTGTGCAGGTTCTCAGCAGTGGGTTTATCAGCTATAGTTTTCTTATGGGTGTTCTTTCTCCCGCTGAGGAAATTCCTTTCTATGTCCAGGTTGCTAGGAGTCTTTACATGAATGGGTGTTGGATTTTGTCAAGTGAGTTTTTTGCATCAGTTGATATGATCACTCCATTGTTCTTCATCAGCCTCTTGATATGGTGGGTCACACTGATTGGTTTGGAATGTGAACCATCCTTACACATCAGAGATAAATTACACTTGGTCATGAGTATAATTTTTTTAATACATTGTTGTATGCAATTTGCCAATGTTTTGGTGAAGATTTTGCATCAATATTCATGAGAGCTATTGGTCTATAGTTTGTTATCATGTGCTTTTAGTGATATCAAATTGTTGAACTCATGGAATGAGTTAAGAAGTGTTCCCTCTGGTTCTATTTTCTGTTCAAGGTTTTGGAGAACTGGTATCATTTCTTAGTTCAATGTTTAGTGGAACTCACCATGGAAACTATTTGAGCCTGACAATTTTTTCAAATATGTTAATTATTCATTCAGTTTTTAAAAAATGGATATAAACTTATTCAAAGGATCTATTTTTCCTTGAGTGAGTTTTGGTAGTTTGTATCTTTCAAGGATTTGGCCCATTTTATTAAAATTACCAAAAATTGTACACATAGATTTGTTTACAATATTCTTTCAAAATGCTTTTGACGTTCATGAGGTTAGTTGTGATGTTCCAAATTAAACTTCTAACGTTGATATTTTGTGTCTTTTCTAATTTTGTTTTAATTAGCCTGTGGGAAAGTTTATGATTTTATTAATATTTTCCAAGAACCAGCTTTGGGTTTTGTGAGTTTTTCATTTGCATTTAGTTCAAACAATTTAAAATTTTCTCTTGCGACTTCTTTTTTGACCCATTTGTTATTTAGAAGTATAATTTTCAATTTCCCAATATCTGAAGTTTCCATTTATGACTGTTATTAATTTCTAGTTTAACTTCTATGTTGTCTGATTTTTATTCTTTTAAATTTAACATCTGTTTTTTGACCCAAAATGAAGTCTATCTTGGAGAAGACGAGTTTTTCCTGTGATAACAAGGAATATGTATGTTCAGTGTTGTGAAATGTAGTATTCTATACATGCCAAATAGATCAATTTGATTGACAGTGATATTCACATCAAATGCATTTTTATTGAGTCTCTGCCTGCTAGATGTATAAATTACTAAAACAGGTTGTTGAACACATCAAACTTTAATAGTAGACTTGTTTATTTCTTCTTGTAGTTATTTTCAATTTTTATACTATATAACTTGGTTTTCTGTGTTTAAGTAAAAACAGGTTAAAGGATTGTTAAATCTTTTTGGAAAACAGATCCCTCTTTCATATGTAATGCCCTCCTTCTCCTTCCTAATTTTTCTTGTTCTGAATCTTCTTTGTCTGGAAATAATATAGTTACTCTATCTTTCTCTTGATTAGTGTCAGCATGATATATTTTCTCCATTCTTTACATGAGTCTTTATATTTAGAGTTTTATTTCGTTGGAAGGATACAGTTTTAAAATTTTTCTCAGTCACATTGATAATCTCCAATTTTAGTTTAACATCGCCCCCTGGTGGGCAGAGCGTCGCCCCTGGTGGGCGTGCTGGGTGGATCCCAGTAAGGTGCATGCGGGAGTCTATCTGACTGTCTCTCCCTGTTTCCAGCTTCAGAAAAATGAAAAAAAAATAACAACAATAAAAAGTTCCAAAAAAAGCCACACACAGCTGAAAATACAAGAAAAAAAAAAAAAAAACAATCTAAAACCTACAAGAGAGTTACCAACTAAAGCTGCAAGGTGAAGCTGGAAGCTGCTTTGCATTGAAGGTATTCACTTAACTAGACAGGTAGTTGACTTTTGTAATGAGAAAACCAAAAGCCAAAGCCCAAGATCAATTCAAATTGAGAAATCTCATAGAAGATCCCTTAGTTGACAAAGAATTGTGTCTTTTAGACAAAAATAAATCAGGAGAAAATAATTTCCAGCCCAGCTACACACCTTGTGGCAGGCTGCTTTTGCTTCTATGCATCATCTTAGTCCTAGAAAGATAACATTGTCAAGGTAAAGCAGCAAGTCAGGAGCAAAAGTGCATCTGAACCAAGTCTTGTTATTTTAATACTAATGCTGTTTAGACTAACCCAAATTGTGGAAACTGATATTTTATGGTTTTTATTTTTTTATTTCAAATCTCCTACAAAGGCATTCTCTCCTGCTCCAAATGGATAGAAGTATAGCTCAAAACTGAAATAACATCTTCAGAGAACACATAATTTGATGCTTCTGCAAGGATGCCCATAATGACAAGGGTGTTATTAAGCAGGGGGCACCTGGATGCTTTTTTCCTACTTACTTCTTTGTATAAATAAGTACAGTATTTTATCTCTGACAAAGAGGATTTTAAAGACTTTTACAAACCAAACAATATCCTTCCAAATTAAGAAAGAATTATATATAATAAATCCTATTAGCACTCTTTCAGCACTCTTTTAGTGGTAAGACAATTCCCATTGGCAGCGATGATTAATATGTCGAATGAATAATTATCATGTTTGTAACTGTTCCTATTTACTGCCTTTGTTCCTGGTTTCATCCCTACCCCTTTTTTTCTGCCTCCTTTGGTTTTAATTTAGCACATTACATGATTTCATCTTATCTCTTCTATTAACATATAAATTTTACTTCTCATTAAATGTTTTTAGTGTTTGCCTAGATATTGGAATATACATTTTATACCACTTCCCCTGTAGCACATGTACCGGATAACAGAGTATTCCCAATACCTCCCTCCCATCCCTTATGGCAGGGGTCCCCAAACTTTTTTACACAGGGGGCCAGTTCACTGTCCCTCAGACAGTTGGAGGGCCGCTACATAGAGTGCTCCTCTCACTGACCACCAATGAAAGAGGTGCCCCTTCCGGAAGTGCAGCAAGGGGCCAGATTAATGGCCTCAGGGGGCCGCATGAGGCCCTCGGGCCATAGTTTGGGGACGCCTGCCTATGGCATTGCCGCCATTCATTGCACTGATTATACGCTGTAATCATCACTTGTTCCACTCTGTGCTGTTTGGTCCAATGCTAGCTCCATTGTGGGCTCTTTTACTGTCTCCTAGTTTAGATACACTGGGTTTTTATTTTTATATCTTCCTCACTACTGGCTTACTTTTCTGTTTTTCTGAAAGTCATTCTAATGTATTTTCAGAAGATTATAAAGATACTGCTGTACTAGTATTATACATTCATTAAACAAACGAAACCCTCTAAAACCATATGACATGATTTAGAAAATTTTTTCAAGGTATTAATGTATAAACCAACCATGATGTAGAAAAGGCTATATAGTGTAAAAAAAAATGTATGATGCAAAAAAAGAAAATTATGTAATATAATACAGTGTGTCCGTAAAGTCACCGTGCACTTTTGACCGGTCACAGGAAAGCAACAAAAGATGATAAAAATGTGAAATCTGCACCAAATAAAAGGAAAACTCTCCCAGTTTCATACCTATTCAGTGCAGTTCGATGTGGGCTCACGCACAGATTTTTTTAGCGCTCCTTAGGTAGCTATCCCGTATAGCCTCTACAGACTCGTCACTGACTGATGGCCTACCAGAACGGGGTTTCTCCACCAAACTGCCGGTTTCCTTCAACTGCTTATCCCACCGAGTAATGTTATTCTTATGTGGTGGCGCCTCCTTATAAACGCGCCAATATTCACGTTGCACTTTGGTCACAGATTCGAATTTAGCGAGCCACAGAACACACTGAACTTTCCTCTGTACCGTCCACATCTCAACTGGCATGGCCGTGGGCTACTCTGCTGAATACACGGCGTTACGTCATCATCTGCATACGCACACATGCTGCCACATCATCCTACAGAAACTGGGAGGGTTTTCCTTTATTTGGTGCAGATTTCACATTTCTATCGTCTTTTGTTGCTTTCCTGTGACCAGTCAAAAGTGCACCATGACTTTATGGGCACACTGTATAATATGACGACAAAACGTTCTGGAATGTATGGGTAGGGTGTGAACATAGGTAGATGAAATTCCATGCTTATGGAGCATTTAGGAAAGAATCCATGCAAAGTAATTAAAATGATTATGTGGCAGAGGTGGAAACAGTGCTGTGGGTGGAAAGGGAAGAGAAATGTGCTGGGCAGGAAACAAACCAAATAAATAAATTAGTGATTGCATAAACATTTAAGACCATTTGTAAACTTCCATTTTAAAATATGTATTTGTGTACCTGTGTATAAAGGCAATAATGAAAATTTGAGGAAATCATCAAAACTGGTTTTCCATAAAATAGAATTCTCCAGCCCTACATGTGTGACGTTGACCTGGTTCTTTCTGAGTTTGAAAACCTGCCTCTACAAAATGCGTTAGAGAAGAGATGTTTCAAGCTGTTCACCATCATGCCTCCATCGGTGGAATGTTTCTTAATTCTTTCTGGAAGCTTTAAGTTTTTCTCTTTCTTTTTCAGGCATTCTTAATTCATAATGTTGTGCCTTGGCAGTTCTTTTGAAATTCATTTGTGTAAAATACCAGATTGTGCCGGGGGTTTTTTGTTTTGGTTTTTTATTATTTTTAATGTGGTGACATTAATCAATCAGGGTACATATGTTCAGAGAAAACATGTCCAGGTTATTTTGACATTTGATTATGTTGCATACCCATCACCTAAAGTCATATAGTCTTCCATCACCTTCTATCTGGTTTTCTTTCTGCCCCTCCTCTCCTCCCACCCCTCCCCTCCCTTCCCCACCCCTCAGTAACCACCACACTCTTGTCCATATCTCTGAGTCTCATTTTTATGTCCCACCTATGTATGGAATCATATAGTTCTTTTGAAATTCATTTGTGTAAAATACCCGATTGTGCCGTTTTAAAAACATTCATGTCCTCTACTCTATGGTCTCCTTAAATGATTCCCTTGATGTGTCCCTCTTCTCTGTTTTCTCTGCCCAGCTGTCTCGACTCAAATAATATGTCTAGTAGATTGTCTATATTAAGCCTTAGAATCTTATATTTTCTCTAAAATATAAGTGATAAAACTTGATACAAATTCACAATTGCCAGAAACTTTTGCATTATTATTAAAAACATATATTTAC
The DNA here is from genome assembly GCF_036850995.1 of Saccopteryx leptura. Lineage (NCBI taxonomy): Eukaryota > Metazoa > Chordata > Mammalia > Chiroptera > Emballonuridae > Saccopteryx > Saccopteryx leptura. Next base: position 112,923,587 of record NC_089509.1, read on the forward strand.
AAAAATATACAGCAAACCTTATACTTAATGGTGAATATGAATGTTTTTTATTTTAGTCTGAAAACAAGGCAAGTAGGTCAACTCTCACCACTTCTTTTCAACATTGAAGTTAAACTGCTAAGCACTGTAATAAGACAAGAAAAAGAAATAATTTTTGGAAAGCAAAAAGTCAAGCAGTTGTTTTTTATTTGTTTTGGGAGGGATTTTTTGCTAGTAATAATATTGTTTTTTATAAAATTTAAAGGAAATATCTGTGATATTTTATGAAGACTTATGAATTAGAAAGGTTGCAAATACATGGTTAATATTTTATAAAACTAATACTATTTCTATAAAATAATAACAAGCTGTTAAAATCAATTTTGTTTAAAGTAACATCATAAAAAGTTTAAAGAAAGACATGCATGACATCTATACTGAAAACTATAAACATTTTCAACTAAAATTAAAGAAAACTTCCTGAATGGAGAGTGATATAATGTTAACAATTGGAGCTCAATGTTGTCAAGATATCAATTCCCAGCAAACCTATCAATGGGCATCCAGGTTGCATCCATATCTTAGCTATAACTAACTAGTAATGTTGCAGTGAACATAGGGGTATATATATCTTTTCAAATTAGTGCTGTTTTCTTCAGATAATTGCCCAGAAGTAGAATTGCTGGGTCATATGGAAGCTCTATTGTTAAGTTTGGAGGACTCTCCATACTCCTTTTTATAGTTGTTGCACTAATTTACAGTTCCACTAACAGAGTACAAGAGTTCCTTTTTCTCTGCATCCTGGCCAGCACTTGTTATTTGTTGATTTATTAATAATAGCTATTTTGACAGGTGTGAGGAGATATCTCATTGAGGTTTAAATTTACATTTCCCTGATGATTAGTGATGATGAGCATATTTTCATATGTCTGTGGCCATGTGTGTGTCCTCTTGGGAGAAAAGTCTATTCTCCCAATAGGTTCTTTGCCTATTTTTTAATTGGATTGTTTTGTTTTTGTTTTTGGTGTTAACTTCTGTGAGATTTTTATATATTTATCAGATGTATCATTTACAAATAACTTCTTTCATTCAGTAGATTGTTTTATTTTTTGTTTTGTTTTGTTAATCGTTTCCTTCACTGTGCAAAATCTTTTTAGTTGGATGTTGTCCCATTTAATTAGTTATTTATTTATTCTTTTCTTCCCGTTACTCAAAGAGATACCCAAAAAGATATTGCTAAAATGATGTCAAAAAGGTGACTGCCTATATTTTCTTCTAGGAATTTAAAAGTTTCATGTCTAAAGCTAAGTCTTTAATCCATTTTGAGTTTATTTTTGTATATGGTGCAAGAAAGTGGTGAAATTTTAATTTTTTATACATGTATCTGTCCAGTTTTACTAACACTACTTATTGAAGAGAGTGTCTTTATTTCATTGTCTTTGCCTCCTTTGTCTTAAATTAATTGGCCATGTAAGCAAGGATCTATTTCTGGGCTCTTCATTCTATTCCATTGATCTACATATCTGGTTTTTGCCAGTTAATTATTATAACTTTATAGTATATTTTGATATTAGAGAGCATGATAGTTTCCACTTTGTTCCTTCTCAAAATTTCTTTGGCTATGTGGGGTCTTTTGTGATTCCATATACACTTAGGATTAATTCTAATACTGAGAAAAATGTATTTTACTATGTATTACTTTAAATCTGTGTATTATTTTAGGTAGTTAGGATATTTTAATAATATTAATTTTTCTAATTCATGAGCATGGTATATATATTTCTTTTTTATTTATTTTTATCTTCAATTTCTTTTATTAATGTCTTACAGTTTTCAGAGTAAAGGTATTTCACATCTTTGGTTTAATTTATTCTTAATTTATAATTTTTATTGCAGCTGTAAATGAGATCGTTTTCTTAATTTCTTCTTATGATCCTTTGTGCTTGGTGAGTGCTTAGAAACACAACAGATCTCTGTATATTAATCTTTATCCTACAACTTTACTGGTGTCATTTATTAGCTCTAATACTTTTTTAGTGGAGTTTTAAAATATAATATCATGTCATCTGTCAATAATGAGAGTTTTACTTCTTTTTTTCAATTTATATGCCCTTTATTTTTTTTGTTTTATCTGATTGTTGTCACTAGAACTTCTAATGCTGTTGAATAGAAGTTTTCTCTCTTTTATTATAAATTTTTAATTTAAAATATTCTAGATATGTTTAGAAGAATACAGTGGCTTTAACTGGGACAGTCTGTACTTTTGTAACAATATGTATGCCTTTCTGATCCTTCCTGTTTTCATTATATCTTTATTGCATCAATTTTATTTATTCTGTTCTCTACTCAGGACCACTTACTTTATACATGTTCATTCTTCATATTCTGTCCTTCGTATGTAAAATGTTACAGCCCTTACAAGCATCTCAAAGTCTTGGCCATTTTGTCATTGTGTCCTTTCTCCCTAGGATGGCTGCAGTAGACCAGAACATAATCGAGAGGCTCATCTATGAGACTACACTCACTCATTTCAAAAGCCATAAGGTCGAGATTTCAGGTGCAATAAAAACAGCATTTCCTTTCCTTGAGAAACTTCGAGACCATGGTTTCATCACCCCAGAACTGTTTGAAGTAAGTGAGGTTTATTATGTCACAATCTGGTAAACCAACCCAAATTCATTATGTTTTAATAGTTTGGAGTCAAATGTCAGAGCACAGCTAAGTAACTGAGGAGTCTTCGAGTGGGGTCCTTCTCAAGTACTGCTATAAATGTTTCTATAAGGTCAAAGGGAGAAGAGTAGCAGGCATCATTGAAAAAGGTTTTGCTTCTAACTGAAGGACCAGACCCCACAATGCCCCCCAGAAGTCAGGGTGAATAGCACTGGAGATAAAGTATCTGAAGCTGGTGGGCTCTAGGCTGTGGAATGCCTTGTAGAAGTTGCATGTACAATATAGCATATTCTAGGACGGAAAAGTAATTTTAATGAATGGAAAATAAATTTAATGAATTGATTTAATAAAATAATTTATGAAACATTTTATTTCAGTGAACATCTATTTGAGTACATAGATCAGAGAGCATTAAAAAACGGAATTAATGTCTTGTTAGGACAAACTTAGACGTAGATGCTTGCTAGTCTCCAACCATTTTTAGTTTTTGTTTGTTTGTTTGTTTTTTACTTTTGGTATTTAGGAGTCTTGGAATTTAGTTTATTTTTAGCAAAAGACATAGGTGGAGATCAGAGACACAAGCCTTTTCCTTTTTTTCTCTATGACCAAGTTCACAGGAAGGGGAATATCACTACTTGGTTTCCTTGAGCTCCTGCAGGGCCAGTAAGCCCAGGGGAAGAGACAAGGGTTTTTCTGTCAACAGAACAGCAGCTCGTCACCTGCTAAGTCTATTCCTAAATCACTGGGCCAGGCTCAGAAAGGGCTACACATTATTTAACTTTGAACCCATTTTTGTTCTTTAAAATTGCTTTTTCTTCTATCTAATATAAAAGAGGGCGAGGAGTTTCGACTCACAAGTGGGTATTTTGAAGCAGGAAAAATCCACTTATTCCACTTAGTAGAAAACCAACTACAGAGAAATCCTAAAATGTTCCATGAGAAGATACCTATGTAGGGAAATTGTAACACATTAACAATGAAATCACTCTCTGGGGCTCTTCTGGAACTTAGAAGTCTATATTTATATTTCTCTATTCATTATTTCTTAAGGAGTCTGCTAAAGCTTGGAGAAACATGTCACCTGTTCCAAAAGTAGTATATGATGTTCTCAGTGAACTGGAGAAGAACTTTGACATGTCACTTATGGAAATTTTGTTCAGCAAGGTCATCATGGATAACTACCCTGATTTGAATGAAGTTCGTAAAGACTTCAGAAATGGTAATTAGGTTTATTACCTATCTTTCAATGTTCACAGCCAATTTTTTTTAATGAATACCCATTGAGCATCTACTATGTGTCACATGCAGTGCTAGGAAATGGGGATACTGTATTCAAGAAAGCAGCTCTATCATGAGCCTTCTTGAAGCTTTGGTGTGATGACTACAGCGCAACACCCACCTGGAGGTCTGCTTAGCTCTACATCTAGACTCACAGGACAACCAGAGCCACCGTGACATCAGATTTACTTAGAAGGACAAATGACAGGAAATGCAGTATCCCACCATGGCAGCATCACTTACTCCTCTTCCGAGGGACCCCCAGCTGTGGTCCACACAGCTGTCCACCAAGTTGACTACTATCTACCTCGAGTGACAGCTTAGCTGTGAGTTCAGGATCCACCTGGCTTAGCAGCACCCTGCCTAGAAAAGTTAATGTCTCATGTAGCAACTCTGTAGTCATAACTTTCAGGGGCCCTACAAGGGACAGCTGAGTTGCAAGAGTTACTGCACTGAGGGAAGACCATTATGGCTGATAGTTTACATGTATTCCCTCTGAGTCCACATACAGTTTATGGGTCATGGGTCATTTTTCACTCTAAATCCAGTGTTGCCCTAGTCACACAGGAGAGAGATCACTTTTCAGGTGTCTAGAGTAATGAGCAAGAAAGTTAACCCAGGTCAAATTTACCTTTAAAGAAGGATAATGGTTGTATTAACTCTTTCTCCACAAGGAGTGAAGTAAACATTAATCAAATAATTTCAAAACCAATTGCTCTTCCATAGTTTGTTTTTGATAACTATATAACACTATAAGATTGATCCACCACTTTTTCTGAGACTTACAATTTATATTTTTTAATTGTAGTAGGAATTTGTGATTGGAATTCTCTCTCTAAAAATTTTTCATCTGACTTGCCTGAAAATTATTTTATCTCAACACAGTCTGGTATCAACACAAGATGTCCAAATAACAATGGGAAATACACATGGGCAATAGTTATATGAATTAAGGGGTGCAGATGCTATGGGAAAAGGTATAGCATGTGAAAGGGCCCCATGTATCTGCAAAACAAGGACACCTTGGATTTTTCTCAGTCAGAGAGAGAGAAGAAGATGATGGGAGTCAATTCAAAAGAATAAATTTGTAAAGAATTTGAAAGGTTGGATATCTGAAGCTAAAGAATTCTAAGTTTATTTGTTGGACATAAAAGAGATCCTAGAGGCTTGTAGGTTTGAAGTACAGGTTTATTGCTCCAGAGGTGCACCTGCCATCAGCCCTGGGGTGAGTGGACCCCGCGCCTCCCACGGCTCCTCCTGCCTGGACTCCTCCCAGATGCCCACCTGGCTTCTTGGTTTGTTTCCTTCCTCTTACTTTTCTGGGTCACCTCCATGCAGGGCCCTGGGGCGCTGACCGGTCTCCCCTCTTTGGCAGCCTCCCAGGTCCCTGGTCCAGGCCTTTTGGGATTTCCCCCAGAGCCACAATATTCACTCCCTGCTTGTGACTTCAGAGAGTGTCCCTCCTTTGTTTCTGGGAGCTGGAAGTCTTTCTAGTTCTTCCTGTGTCCTCTGCTGTCTCTTTGGAAAGTGCTCATCGTGCCTGACTTAATTTATTCCTTCCTTTTGACCAACGATTTACTTAACTGTCTTGTGCTTTTCTTTTATACACATAGACATCTACAGGATATTAGTTCCTTTTCAAAGAAATTCTTGTTTTTTTCCTTACACTTTGAACAGGTCAAAATACACCTTTAACTTTCGTTATTTGTTTGATGCTTTTCCAGCCATCAGAATTTTGTTTACATGAGGAACAGGCTCACGATGTCTCCGTGACTCCTCTGCCCTGAGATTTGAGTGGCTGCCGTCTGTATAGGAAACATATGGGCTCCTTGTTGGGGGTTCTCTTCTCTGTCCCAGGGATGATGGGAAACTTTACCATGAGAATTACCATCAACTTTGTCATGAGAGACCGAAGGACTGGAAACAACTAAACATATACATTTATGTTCTTAGGTTGTGATGAAGATCTCTAATTGTGTTTTTTTCTACCTCTCCTCAGCGATTCAAGAAAAAATTTGTTTCCCAGAAGGTAATGGAAAAGAGAGAGCAGAAAACCCTAACATCCAACTAAGCCTTGAACAGGGTGATTGCAAGCAGAGAAAACCCAACTCTCATCTGCTAAGGGGAAGGGAGAAAGGGAGGTGGGCCCTGAGTCCTCAGTGGGCCTGGGGATCAGGCAAGAACTGTTCAGGACCATGGACAAGGCAGGGAGGGTGTCTGTATGAACATCTGACCAGAGCCTGATCCTGGAGGGACAGCTATGAAAAGAGACCATTGGCCCAATAACCAAGGCCGAGGAGCAGGAACCCAGTGTGTCAGGAAACCGGATTTAAAGAGAATGCTGACCTGGAAGTAACTGTGATTTAGAAGGACCCCTGTAGGAGATGTGTGATGCTGGGAAGGGCTGGGAACTATTGGCCCAAAGTCATCATCACAGAGGAGACTCTCGATGATGACAGATGAAGAGACTGATTTAAACCTGGGGGATGTGGCTCAGGAGCAGGAATATTCAAGGAGATCGGCAGTCACACAGGGAGAGGAGAGGAAGTGGTGAGATGTGGAGGAGGGGATGTGGGCACCTTGAGAGAGAGGAAGAAGGCGAGCAATGAAAGCTGGGGAAAGGGGTGAAGGACACAGTGAAACAACCACATCACTAAGAGCTCATTTACTGAGAATTTACTCTGGCAGAGGTGGGCTTAGTGCTCACTGCTACCTTTGATGGGGCAGTATCACTCTCCATCCATTCACAGAAAAGGAGACTGAAATCCAGACAGACCGTGTGTGTGGTTGGCCTGAGTTCCAATGAGCAGGATGAACCAGGCACTGTGATGTTAACCCTGTACACTCAATCCTCATGGAAAGGCCAACAAGACAGTAAACTGGAGTGCAGAGGGGGGTGTGGTGTGAAGGGAATGGGAAGTCAGGGAAGGTCACCCATCAGAGCTAGCCCTGAACACAAAAACAGGTCCCCTGCAGCCGTGGGTGACAAGAAAAACCATCTCCAGTTACCGAGTGTTTCGTGGATGACACAGTGGAGGCCAGGGGTGCCGCTCTGTACTGATACCTGGGGGGAAGGGTCTTCAAGTCCTACATTATAAAAATTAAAAGGGAAGGAGGGGAGAATGGTGCAGCTCATACCTCAGTTGCTGAAATAAACTTCTAATTTCTTCCCCCAGAAACTGATGAAAACTGGAATCAAAACCTGACCTGGTTGTTCCCGGAACCCTTGAACCTCAGAGGTCTGTTGCTGTTGACTGCTCTGTGACCCTCTGCTGTCCTTGTCCCGTCCTGGCGTGTGCTGTGCTGGGAGGGCCGCAGCTTTTTAGTGCCGATGGCCCAGAGCTGTTTGTCTCGGCACCTGCAGTTTCTGCAAGGATTCGGACAGCGGCCTTCATACACTGGGCTGCCTGGGCGGGTTGCTCCTCTCATTCTCATATGCATTTGCTGCCAGCTGTTGACACTTCTGGAACCTACTGTTCATGTGCCTGGTCATGTCTTTCTGCATCTGTCTTGAATTAGGCTGTGGATGTGATAATGGGACCTACTTCACAGGGTGATGGATTTTCAGCAGCTACGCCGTGTAAAGCATTCTCAATCACGCCTGGTACTTCACCAGTGTTTGTGCATTTGTTATTATCATTAGGTTCCATTTTTAGCATTATTTACATCTGGGCCTGAGTCTACGCTTTTACCCACTACAGTGAACTGTGGGATTTCTGCTCCCACATATGTCCACGGTGGACGGAGTTATCCCCCAGGCCGTGGAGCAGTGATAAAAGCAACCCCAATCTCGGGCGGGGAAAACACACTGAGAGACATACGTTGCCCACCCGAGAGCAGACCAGTCTGTAAGAAGCTTCCCGCCTTTAGTCCATGACTGTCCTCGGGAAGTGAGTGACAGGGAGGAGACGCAGGGAACCCCCTGAACCACGGAAGGCGTTGTAGTGTAGCCTTCAGTGAAATGGGTTAATTAAGAAAAAACGTTCTAAATTAGTAATATATTTTTGTTAAAAAGAAAAACTTTCAAAATCATTTCTGAAAGCACCATTATACTTTTAGCAAGTCACATGTAATCAGAAAGGTAACAGTTAAGAATATAAAGAATACAAAATGCATCAATCTACATTTTTTGCTGTTCCTCTACCAGTGCAGCTGCTGGGAACAGGAAGGGGTGACGGGAAGGAATTGTGATAAGTAAGGAGCAATGAGAGGAGTGTGTGTGTGTGTGTGTGTGTGTGTAGGATGTAGGAGGAGTAAGCAGTGACATTATAACCCAAAGGATGCACAGAAAACTACCAATAAATGTGTCCAGGTCTCTGGCCCAGAGGGAACGGCTGTGTCTCACCCCTCCCAGCCCCAGAGAGGAGGCTCCCAGGAACTGGGGATGTGGCACCAAGCTTGCACCAGGGCCCAGGTTCTGTGTTAAATGGTGGGGATTAATTGAAAATCATCTTTACATAAATTTTTTACTTAGAAAAATAGCACTATATAAAAAATCTAAAGGGCACTGCAAATACATGCAGCCATTCATCTTGTTGTTGAGGTTTGAGGGAAAAGAAGAGGGTGAGTAGTTGGAATGGATTTTGAGCAGAGGAGGTTTGTTAGGGGGAAGAGAAGTGCATTGGTCCTGGATGGTTTAACCAGGGAGTCATTCCTCATCGGTTACTGTTTCACTCCGCCCTCTGTCTCTGGCCACAGACCCTGCAGACCTGCTTGCCCGCTCCCTTGGTTGCTGGCTTCCTGCTGGGTTCCTAACCAGGAGACACTGGCGAGGGATGGAGAGTGGGAGCAAGGGAGAACGGTGTTTCCCCATCGCTGTCTGGGCAGCAGTTCTGGCCGTAGCTACATCTCCTACGACTTTACCTGCCACCAAGCAGGCCAGCCATGATCCAGTTATTCTCACCTGGTTACCCTGGCCTCTGGGCTGACCCTTGGCTCCTTGCATAGCTGCCTTTGACCATTCTTCAAGGTGTTTGTATTCTGCCATTTGGAAGTCTCAATTCTTCCATTGGCTATATAACTAATCACCTGGATTAAATTTCCCTCTGCTCCAAAAGCTTAGAGAGCTTTGTATTTTCTGGTTGGAATTTAATTGATGAAGGGTGCAAATAAAACATTTATAAATCAAAAGGTGAGTTACGTGTAGCCCTACCTGAAAATGAACGCCGAGAGCAGCTCTGTGAAGTGGAGCAGATAGATGCGGTGGAAACAGGTACAACCAGTGACACTGATGCACCAGAAAGCCAACAAGCAAGTGAACAACGTGCCCAGGCGTCTGAGCCAGCAGGTAAGAGCAGTGCCTGGGTGCGGTGAGCGTGGAGGGGCACTGGCGGGGGGAGGGGCTGGTGTGGTGGATGAAGTCAGGAGAGTAGAACTTTGGTAATGATGGGAATGCTTAAAATACAGAGATACAAAAAAAGCTGATATAGAAGAGATATCTATGATCACAAAAATAATTAAGACACAGAAACAGGATAAAAGAAAGTAGTAAACATAACAGAGCGCGGGTACACTGGAAAATCAGACGGGGCAGCAGGGCCAGGTCTCTGCCACGCGGGGAGACCCGGGACCCCTGGGAGGAGGAGCTCACTCTCAGCACCTCGTGGGTCCTGGGCACCCACTTTGCTTCCCCTGACCCTGCTGCGCCCTGGGGGGCACCGATAGAAAATGTAGAGAAACAGTATGAATAGAGGAAGGTACAGAGGGGAATGAATGCCAATAAATAGAGAAAATGGAGAGACACAATGAGAGCCATGTCGAGAATGAGTAAAGGACAATGAGTGAAGGACTGGCCGGAGTGGACCAGGTGGAGAGAGAGGACAGAGCATCGTCTGATCAGAGCAGACGGTCACCACAAAGAAGGCACAAAGGGCGGCTGGCTCCTAACACCATTGAGAAGGTGAGGTGTCCCCAGTGAGCACCATGGCCCTGGGACCCTCTCAGATGAAACAGGTCTCTCCTCTGAGAGTGAAACCGGAAATAGAAACAAGACCCCAGAGTCAGGAGAGGCGCAGAGGAAGGCGGGAGCTGAGCAGCGGGAGAGGGGGGAGCTCTCCCTGCAGGGGGCCCCCAGGGGTGGGGGCTTGCTGAGGGCAGGGAGGGTGCGCACTCCCTCTGGGGAGACAAACGAAATTCTTCCTTTACCACAATTTTGTCCTATAGTGGAACCACCTGACCACGGAATCCCGGGGAATTCCTGCTCCATAGAGTTTATGAATATAAAAACGGAAAAGCCATTTGTTCAATCAGGAATTTAAGTAGAAGCCCAAGCCAGGACCAACTGTAACCGGGCGTTTGACAGGATAGGCAAGGCTGAGTGATGACACGATAGGAAGATTGTGTGATGTAAATTCCCATATGGGCACTGGTCTGGGACGTGTCACCAGGGCCATGGAGGTAATCCAGGTGCCCTTGGTTAGAGGTCGAAAGGGGAGGGGACCAGCGCCTCATGCAGCGAGTTCAGCAGAAAAAGGTCCTCAGTAATTGGAAAAATGTCAAAAACAGAAATGGTGAATTTAAGTAATGATGTCAGAGAGACTATTTCTATATTCAAAGATGAGAAGGTATGAGGGTACCGGTTGGAGGAAAATGAAAAAATACAGAGAGCCACGATAGTCATAAAAGGAGATTAAAGCATAACCACAGAAAGACGAGAAGAAATAGACACCTTCTCCAGACACCGGAGTACTCAGGGGCAATGGGCTGGACCCAGAGGAACGCCGACAAGGAAGATTTGAATGAAAGCAGAGAGGTGGAATGAGGGCAGAGGTCCTAGAGTCTAGACAGAAAGAGGGCGGCGGGAAGAGGGTCTTGAGACTGCAGACGGGAGCTGAGGCTGGGCGAGCAGGGGAGAGGAGGCAGCGGGGATGGCGGGCAGGTGGGGGCGGCGGGGAGGCCAGCGGGGCGCTCAGGGGTGGCGGGGAGGGGGGGGCGGCGGAGGGGGCCGCGCGGGGGTGGCGGGGAGGTGGGGGCGGCGGGGGGGGGGGGGGCGGCCGCGCGGGGGTGGCGGGGAGGTGGGGGTGGCGGGGAGGTGGGGGTGGCGGGGAGGTGGGGGCGGCCGCGCGGCGGGGGGGGGGGCGCGCGGGGGCGGCGGGGGGGGGGGGGCGGCGGGGGGGGGGGCGCGCGGGGGCGGCGGGGGGGGGGGGGGGGGGGGGGGGGGGGCGCGCGGGGGTGGCGGGGAGGTGGGGGCGGCGGGGGGGGGGGGCGCGCGGGGGCGGCGGGGAGGTGGGGGCGGCGGGGGGGGGGGCGCGCGGGGGTGGCGGGGAGGTGGGGGCCCAGAACTAGGTTCAATTGAAAGAAAGAAGGAAATGGTCATCCAACATCGATATTACTGCAAACCCTATCTGCTGCGTGAGCTGTCACAGAATCTGGAAGACCACTGCGGACACATAACTGCTTGCTTCCTTTTACTTTACAGAGTCCACGGATTCAAGAACATCACCTACGTCTGGAAAAAAACTTTGCAAAAGAAGTAAGAGCGAAGAAGAATATTTCATGGTTACAAATGAACAATGTTCTGTAGCAAAGATTCATTCTAATTCTAATTCTTTATATCCTTTCTAGTAAAGTACAAGTTTGCTTTAATAGAAGGTAGTTCATATTTTAACTTTTGTATTAGGCTAGTGGCTATGATAAATAAACCCAAAGAGGTCAGTCACTGAAACACAACAGAATTTAAATGTTTTGTCAAGTAACCATTCCCAGGGCTTGTGGAGGGGAGGGAAGGAGCAGCCAGGTGGGAGGTCTGCCTTCTTCAGGACCAGACTGCTAAGGCCGCCTTGGGAGGAAGCAGAGCTACTACTCATACAGCCTCAGACACAAACTCAAACCCGCAGAGCTACATGGCAGAGAAGAAAGAGAATGCAGTGCAGACTGCGGGGGCCAGGAGAGCAGGGGAGCCCACGGAGTGCAGTGTCTTAGCCCAGGCCCAGGGGACAGGAGGGATAAAATACTGACCCACAGGTCACCTGCATGCTGAAGGCAGATCATGGAGGCCTGGGGGCGGGACATTTTAGCCCTGGGTTTTCAGAGCTTCCAGGGTTTCCCCTCTGGGTTGTCTGTCATCCACTGAGACCTTCAAGGGACATTTGCTCCTTCTGCAGAGAGAAGTCATGAAGAGTCTCCCAAGCCCAGTGCAAACCAGGCGCCCCCGGGAGCCCGCGGCTCTGCAGTGAGGACTGGCCCTGCTGGGGAGGGTAAGGACTGCGGTCCCCGGGCGCCAGGACACCGGGAGTCCGAGTTCAGGGCGCCTGTTTCTCTGAGCACACACATGGTCCAGGTGGCCATTCCTGCCCCGATCTCAGGTGACCACTTTGACAACTGCAATGAACAAAATGAGCTAACAGACAAAATACAAATAGACCCATAGATACAGGGAACCGACTGACAGCTGTCAGAGGGGACGGGAGGTTGGGGGTCTGGGTGGAAAAGTGAAGAGATTTAAAAACCCCCAAAACCAATAAGCCTCAGTTTGATGATTGTCGTGTTGACAACCAACTACTGGGAGACCAGATGACATGCTCCGAGTGGCCAAGGGGAGGCAGCTGCCTCTGTCCATGACTGAAGGACTGAAGCCCCGCCCCAGCCTTACTCAGATATTCATTAGCAGGTACAAATAACTCAGGGAAGCAGACAGGAGAGGTTTTCAGGGGGTGAAGTAAAGGACAAGGAACATGCCGCTTTCAGTCTCTATTCCAGGGGTCCCCAAACTTTTTACACAGGGGGTCAGTTCACTGTCCCTCAGACCATTGGAGGGCTGGACTATAAAATAACTATGAACAAATCCCTATGCACACTGCACATACCTTATTTTAAAGTAAAAAAACAAAACAGGAACAAATACAATATTTAAAATAAAGACGAAGTAATTTTTTTTTTTTTTTTGCATTTTTCTGAAGCTGGAAACGAGGAAGACAGTCAGACTCCTGCATGCGCCCGACCGGGATCCACCCGGCACGCCCACCAGGGGGCGACGCTCTGCTCACCAGGGGGCGATGCTCTGCCCCTCCGGGGTGTCCCTATGTTGCGACCAGAGCCACTCTAGTGCCTGAGGCAGAGGCCACAGAGCCATCCCCAGCGCCCAGGCCATCTTTGCTCCAATGGAGCCTCGGGTGCGGGAGGGGAAGAGAGAGACAGAGAGGAAGGAGAGGGGGAGGGGTGGAGAGCAGATGGGCACTTCTCCTGTGTGCCCTGGACTTCAAACCCGGGACTTCTGCACGCCAGGGCGACGCTCTACCACTGAGCCAACCGGCCAGGGCCAAAGTAATTTTAAATCAACAAACTGACCAGTATTTCAATGGGAACTATGGGCCTGCTTTTGGCTAATGAGATGGTCAATGTGCTCCTCTCACTGACCACCAATGAAAGAGGTGCCCCTTCCGGAAGTGCAGCGGGGCCGAATAAATGGCCTCAGGGGGCCGCATGCGGCCCCCAGGCCATAGTTTAGGGACCCCTGCTCTATTCTGAGAGCCTAAACCAGGAGTCTCAAACTCGCGGCCCGCCCACCAATTTTGTGCGGCCGCAGACTGGCCCGCAGACTAATCCACGAAGTTTGATTAGTCTATGGGCCGCACAGAATTGGTGGGCAGGCCGCATGCGGCCCGCGGGCCACGAGTTTGAGACCCCTGGCCTAAACATTTCTGTTGCTGAATCCTTTCCTGCTGTTTTGCTGCTTCCAGTACGGGTCAGAGAGGCCACTGGACTCCTGTCCGCTCAGGGCCTTTGTACTAGGGTGCCTTGCCGTCTCTGTTTCCCTAACTCTGCATGTCTTCACAGCATATTCCTACAGGTGATTACAGAGAAGGGGGTGCAGAAGAGGGTGAAAGGGGATAAATGGTGACGGAAGAAGACTTGACTTGGAGTGGTGAACATAATACAATATACTGATGAGGTTGAACCCCTGAAAGCTATACAATTTTATTAACCAATTTCACCCCAATAAATTCAATAAATATTAAAAAATAAATAAAAAGAAAGAAAACTGCAAAGAAAGAAATCACTATCATTTCAGGGTTAACAGGATGGCTCCAGTTTGATGGAGTGTGTCTTCCTCCACGGTCACTGACAGATCCTCCCCCAGATGTAGATGACCCAGTGATGTCCACCTTCCCACCTGTTTTATAGAGAGCAGGGGAAGGGGACAGTCAGCTGTTGTCAGTTTCATCACAAACTTGTTCAAACCTCTGTAGCCTCTGGCCATACCCTCTAATTATTGATAGCAAGGGAAGCTTCTGTTTATTGTAATCAAATTCCATTTATAACTTTTGGCAGATGACCCCCAATGTGATCTTGGTTTATAGATAGTGACATTTGAATATGTCTTTGCAAAAAAAAGACATCTTTTTATGTTTACAACAACCTAAAAGTTAGGCCAGAGCCCCATTCCACAGTTGGGGTGCATCAGCTTGGCCTCTGTATCTGAGGTTTGAAGGATCTTTGCACATCACATGGGAAGTTAGCAGAAGAGGCAGAGCTAACAGCCTGGACTCCCAGCAAATACCCATAATCCTGTATGCAAAACCTCAGACGCCACAAGTAAAATATCAGTGTGTTATTGTTTTAGAAAGACATTGTGGTTTATGTCTAATATGTTACAAAAGGTCCCAACAGTTTCTGGGGAAGAATCCCATTTGCAAATATACTAATGCTTCTGCTAGTTGTGGAAAGCCAACCAAGTGTAATAAGTTTTACAGGGGCCCCTGACAGTTAAGTCCACATTCACTGTGAAATTAGTTAGCTGCAAACCTATGAAAACATGCTGGTTTTCAAAATGTCTTTGATTTTGCACTTGGGCTAAAGGATTGTGCATTTTTCTCTATTTGTTAGTGATCTCTTTCCTTTAGATGGGAAGAGACAGAAATGATCATCATTATGTCTTTATGTTCCACATTCTTCTACAGGGTGAGGAGTTACAAGATTTATAACTCGTTTAACTCTGAATGCTGGCTGTGTTTTCCTTTACTTCCAAATCTTGGGGACATTGAAAACAAATCTGTTTAGGGGCCAGGCAATCATAAAAGACCTAAGAGCAAATAAAACAAATAGCTTTCTTGGTTGTAAAAGCTTCATTCAACTATTTTTGAGTTTTCTTTAAAATGATTTTAGATGATACACATTTAACATTGTGCATTTGGTGGGCTGGGCCAATTGATATAAAGGTCAATGGCACAAGACCAATGCTAGTGTATGTTTTATGCAGATAAAAGGATAATGTCGTTCCACTGCTCTTTGAGGACCCAGCTAAGGGGACTCTGACATCTCACAAAAATCTTAAGACCCGGACAGGACAGGATAGGTTACCTCTTCTTATCCCTGCACCAACTGAAGTATGAAGGTATTCAAGGTGTTTTTCAAAGTCTAATTGGGAAATAAAGGGAGGCCCAGGGCCCATCCTGGACTCCAACCTCTCAATTCAGTAGGTTTTTAATTGCTTTCGAAGGAAGAGAGAAACAGGAATTCAAACTTCCTTATAAACTTAAGTTTTCTGCAGTATAAGTCACCCTGAGGTTTGCCACTTTTGTTTATTAATTTCTGTGTTCTCACCACCACCTGTTATTTTCTAGGTACTGTGAATCCTGGAAACAACTCTACTTTTTTTTTTTTTCCTGAAGCTGGAAACGGGGAGAGACAGACAGACTCCCGCATGCGCCCGACCGGGATCCACCCGGCACGCCCACCAGGGGGTGACGCTCTGCCCACCAGGGGGCGATGCTCTGCCCCTCCGGGGCGTCGCTCTGCCGCGACCAGAGCCACTCTAGCGCCTGGGGCAGAGGCCAAGGAGCCATCCCCAGCGCCCGGGCCATCTTTGCTCCAATGGAGCCTTGGCTGCGGGAGGGGAAGAGAGTGACAGAGAGGAAGGAGGGGGGGTGGAGAAGCAAATGGGCGCTTCTCCTGTGTGCCCTGGCCGGGAATCGAACCCGGGTCCCCCGCATGCCAGGCCGACGCTCTACCACTGAGCCAACCGGCCAGGGCCAACAACTCTACTTTAGAAAAAGCCAAGAAGAAAAGGAGTAAGAGTTAATTATTTACTTTTAATATTAGAAAGTGAAAGGCAGAAACTGCGGGAGGAACGGAAAACAGAGGCTAGTGTGTTCCAAAAGGAAAATTTATTTTAGAAGCACCTGGGTGCAAGCAGACTGAGACCAGCAAAGGGGGTCAGCCCTGACCGCGGGCTGGAGCATTAGATACAAAGGTTACAGCAGGCACTTGCTGGCGTGAGGTTGCCTGAGCCTGGACATGCTCAGATGAGCGTATCTGGGTTTATGGCCTTGGTCACTGACTTGAAGATGAGCAGGAGGAGGGGAATTCTGCTGCAGAAACACAAGGTCTTTTTCTTTCTGGTGTCTTTGGTAAATTTTGAAAATAGCCAAGAGGTCAGAAATCTCTAAGAAACAGCTGGGACTTGATGCCTCTGGGCCTGTGGCTAAGCTTCCACAAACAACTATTGTGATTAAACTCCCTTAATGGTCAGGTCCCTCTCCAATGCAAGCTTTCCCAGACATTCCTGTGAAGGTAAACTTTTTGCTACATTTCAAAGTGAAGGCCAGGAAGCCATGAGGAGAGAGAATAGTAAGCAAATTAACTACAACCTCACAGTGGGGGGTGGGAATGTTCTGTTTTGAGCCCAGATGAGAAGTTGGGAGAGGGGAATTTGAGTTTTAAAGGGGCTTGACTTAAAGGAACCAATTTAAAGCTAATAGAAATGAGTTTTATAATGACAGTGTTCCATTGTTGTTATTATTACTTAAAATATTATGGTAGGTAGAATGAATGCTCCTCAAAGATATCCATGTCCTACTCCCTGGAACCTGGAATGTTATTTTATATGGCAAGTGTAGATATAATTAAACTAGGGACCTTGAGATGGAGATTATCCTGGATTACCTGGGTGACCCAGTTTATTCCCATAACCCTTAAAGAGCAGGGAACCTTTCTTGACTGTGGAGAGAGGAAGCGACTGTGGAGGAATGAGCATAAGCATTGAGCTATTTCTAGTTTGAAGCTATTATAAAAAAAAAAGAAGAAAGAAAAAAACTACTAGGAACATGTTCATATAAATATTTGGATAGACATATGTTTTCATTTGTCTTGGATAAACACCTAGATGAAGTACTACCAGGTCATATTGTTGCATCCACCGGGTATGAGAAAATCGTTGGAGACTTTCAGGAGTATAGATGTTACTTTATTGGCCAGTTTAACCTGCGCAGGGGCGAATCACAAGATGTCCCGAGACACCATACTCACAAGGAGCTACAAACGGGAATCGCGCCTGGCACTTACAGCTAGGTCCTTATACATCCTAAGTAAGCAAGCATTTACAGAATCAGATGTGGCAGTTACCTATTTGCTAAGGGGGTCACACGCAGCATTGCAACAGTGGCTGGGTCTAGCTTAGTGGCGAATTTCAAACATAAACTTCTGATAAGGGTCTCTGACCAATGGAATGCAAACGTTTGTCTTTCTTTGTGCTGATCTTCTTTGTTCTCAGCCTCACAGGGTCCCTATCATCTCCTCCCTGTCTTTGCTCCTACACTCTGGCAATCACAGCACGCTTTCCTGAATCTAATAATATGAACATAGTGCATGATCAACAATCTTCCAGTCTGTCAAAGTATTTTTCAGAATGTTGGTATCTTTTCCTTTTGCACTAGAAATATATGAAATTTCGTTCTGATGGCTCTGCTTACTCACCAGTACTTGGTTAGGTTTTTTGTTTTTAATTTTGCCATTCTCAGTGGGTGTGTAATATTTTTTCTTATAGCTTTAATTTGCATTTCCCTTATGACTTACGATGCTGAGCCTCCTTTCCTGTGCTTCCTTGCCGTCCATAGATTTGAAGGGCAATCAAATCGTTTGCCCTTGTGTAGTTGCAGTCAGATCCCTTGTTGGTTGTGTCTCCCAATTGGTGTGTTTACATGTTCAATTTTTTGGCATTACCTGTAGAAAAACAACTTAAAATTTTGATGAAGTTTAACCGTTTTTTCTTTTATCATCTGTAATTTTTGGTATCTATTTAATAATTCTTTGCCTCAATATTCTGTTTTCTTCATCAAGGTTTTTTTGTTTGTTTGTTTTTTTTACAGAGACAGAGAGAGAGAGTCAGAGAGAGGGATTGACAGGGACAGACAGACAGGAACGGAGAGATGAGAAGCATCAATCATCAGTTTTTCGTTGCGACACCTTAATTGTTCATTGATTGCTTTCTCACTAATATGTGCCTTGACCGTGGAGCTACAGCAGACTGAGTAACCCCTGGCTCAAGCCAGTGACCTTGGGTCCAAGCTGGTGAGCTTTGCTCAAACCAGATGAGCCCACGCTCAAGCTGGAGACCTCGGGGTCTTGAACCTGGGTCCTTCCGCATCCCAGTCCGACGCTCTGGCCAGGCTCTTCATCAAGTTTTACAGTTTGGCTCTTATATTTAGATTCGTGATCTACTTTGAGTTCATTTTTGTGTATGACATTAAGTAAGGATTTTTTTTCCTATGGATATCCAATTAGCCCAGTGCCATTTATTGATGATTATCCTTTTACATTAAATCAATTGTTTTGACATCCTTTTGAAAGTCAGCTGAGCATATGACTTCAAATGTATTTCTGAAATTCTTTTTCTGTTCTATTTATCTGTATGTCTATCTTTAGATCAATATTATACCTTCTTAGTTACTACAGCTTTATAATAAGTCCTGAAATCAGGTAGTAAAACCTGTAAGTTTGGTTCTTTTCCTTTCCAAAATGGTTTTGGGTATGTTAGGATTTGTGCATTTTGAAGCTTCTTCTCTTTTACAGTTGAGCTATTTTTTAAGATCATGTGTCTGTCTAAGGTGCCTGCTGAGCTCCGGCCATATGTCCATGTGCTAGCCAGTGGTCGGCAAACTCATTAGTCAACAGAGCCAAATATCAACAGTACAACGATTGAAAATTCTTTTGAGAGCCAAATTTTTTAAACTTAAACTATGTAGGTACATTCTTTTTTGAGGTAGCACCCGCACGTGGTATTTTGTGGAAGAGCCACACTCAAGGGGCTAAGGAGCCCAATGTGGCTCGCGAGCCACAGTTTGCCGACCAGGGGCCATCCGAAGAGAAATGGTGAGGAGCAAAATGTGTCTTCCCTCAGAGGTCTGTCCTTTCTGTGGGAAGCTTTTCTAACGGCTCCCCCCTCCCACAGTGCTCTGCTCTCCTCTTACTCATCGAATCTTAAGGTCCTGCTGCTATGAGGGGAGTTATGAACTGTGGTATTTTGTCTGGACCATGACATCTTCCAGAATGCAGATGTTCTGTTAGTAAATTAAAAATGGGAAATGGATTATCTAGAACATGATATGAAGAATTGACTTCATTAATTCTTTAAAACTTCTTGAAAGTCCCTTGGAACCTATTATGTAATAAATATTAGTAAATGCTTTTTATTCCTTTAAAATAATATATGTTTAAACTATTTGTTGGGATTTGACTTCTCACAATATTCTCTCTCTCTCTCTCTCTCTCTCTCTCTCTCTCCTCCCCCCCCCCCCCGTTTCTCTTTTTGAGAGAGACAGGGAGAGAGAGAGAGAAACAAGAACATGGACTGACCTGTGGCGGCGCAGTGGATAAAGCGTCAACCTGGAAATGCTGAGGTCGCCGGTTCAAAATCCTGGGCTTGCCCTGGCCGGTTGGCTCAGCGGTAGAGCGTCGGCCTAGCGTGCGGAGGACCCGGGTTCGATTCCCGGCCAGGGCACACAGGAGAAGCGGCCATTTGCTTCTCCACCCCTCCGCCGCGCTTTCCTCTCTGTCTCTCTCTTCCCCTCCCGCAGCCAAGGCTCCATTGGAGCAAAGATGGCCCGGGTGCTGGGGATGGCCCTGTGGCCTCTGCCTCAGGCGCTAGAGTGGCTCTGGTCGCAACATGGCTCAGGATGGGCAGAGCATCGCCCCCTGGTGGGCAGAGCGTCGCCCCTGGTGGGCGTGCCGGGTGGATCCCGGTCGGGCGCATGCGGGAGTCTGTCTGACTGTCTCTCCCTGTTTCCAGCTTCAGAAAAATAAAAAAAGAAAAAAAAGAAGAAAAAAAAACAAAAAAAAAAAAACCCTGGGCTTGCCTGGTCAAGGCACATATGGGAGTTGATGCTTCCTGCTTCTCCCCCTTCTCTCTCTCTCTCTTTAGTAAGTTATTCTAGATCAATAGTTTCTTTAAATGTAAATGGACTAAACTGTCCAATCAAAAGACAAAAAAAAAAGAACATGGAGCGGCTCCTGTGCGTGCCCCGACTGAAGAATCCAACCGGCAACCTCTGTCTGTGGGAGAATGCTTCAACCAACCGAGCTATCTGGCCAGGGCTTAATTTCTTTTATATTTTCAGAGAGACAGAGAGAGAGGGAGAGAGAGGGGAAAAGGGAAAAGGAAGCATTGATTTGTTGCTCCACTCAGTCGTGCATTCATTGGCTGCTTCCTTGTGTGTCCTGACCATGGATCAAACTCTCAACCTTGCTATTTCAGGATGATGCTCTAATCTACGGGGCTACCTGGCCAGGGCCAACCTTATGTCTTTATAGAAATGACCTCAACATAGGAAGAAGTTGTACATGTGCAACTGTAAAATGGAATAGAACAAAGAATCTTCTCTTGCAGGGTCAACAAATCAAGAAACAGAAAGTGTGGATTTTAACTCTGAAATTCTTCCTGTTTCCTGTGGGTAGTTGAAAGGCTCGTTATATAAGAACAAGTTGGAACAAGGTGGGTTTTATGGTCTACTTTAATTTATAATTCGTAAATGAAGAACTCACAAGAAGTAATGGAATTACCCACATGAATTACCCATCGTTCAAGGAATTGAGGCCCTACAGAGGCTTGAGTGTAGGTAGGGGCTGTTAAGATGATGTTTTCATACTTTAAGAAATGGTGCATATTAAGCGCTCACTTCCACATGGAAGTCTTCATAAGGATGCCAAAGAGAAGTGCAGGAATGTCAATTGATGATGGATCATATTGTATATTTCACTTTGAATCAGATATAACAGGAAGAGGCCCTCAGCATCCACCTTTAATATCTTATATGCTTTCTGGATCATCATCACCAGGACAGGGTGTTTTAGTGAGATCACAGAATTTAGAATCAGAAAATCTGAGTCCCGGCCTCAGCCCTGCTGAGAGTGACCTAGTAAAGAATGGGAGTTTCTTAGGCCTGAAATTTCTCATCCAAAATTGGATTAATGTTAAAAACCTGCCTCATGGTATGACATTGAGAGTTCATTTACACAATGAATATAAAATATTTTGTGATTTTTAAGTTATAACATGTTGCAATAATTGTCTGTCATAATGAACTCAGTATGAGATTTCTCTTAATATGGCTATGTGAACACCAATTAATATAAATGTTTGCATGATAACTATTTTTTAAACAGCTTTACTGATATACAACTCACATATACAACTTACCTTGTAAAGTGTAGAAGTCACTGTTGAGTTTTTGTTTGTTTCTTTTGTACATTCATAAGATTATGCAACCATCACCACAATCTAGTTTTGGAATGTTTTTGCCCCCCACTGAAAGAAACCCCAGTAGTCAATACCAATTCTCACCTCACCCCACTGCCCAGCCCTGAGCAACCGCTAACCTATTTTCTGATCTATAAACTGGCCTATTTTAGGCATTTTATATCAATGACTCATATAACATGTACCTTTCTTGTGACTTGTGCTTTCCCTCAGTTTGATGTTTTTAAGTTTCATGCATGTAGTAGCATGTATTATAATTTCTTCTTTTTACAGCCAAATAACATAATATTCCTGAAAGGCAGAAACCACAGCCCGAATCAAAAACACAAGGATAGTGTGTTCCAAAAGGGAAATTTATTTTAAAAGAGCCTGGGTGCAAGCGGGCTGAGACCAGCAAAGGGAGTCAGCCCTGAGCTGCTGAAGGGAGCATTAGAGATAGAAGTTGCTGCAGGCATTTGCTGGCATGGGGTTGCCTGCACCTGGACATACTCAGATTAGCATATTGGGGTTTGTGGCCTTGGTCACTGACTTGATGCTGAGCAGGAAGAAGGGGATTCAGCTGCAGAAACACACGTTCTTTCTGCTGTAGCACAAGCTTAATCAGCATGGTCCTTTCTGGTGTCCTTGGTAAATCCTGAAGACAACCAAGAGGTCAGGAATCTCCCAGGAACAGCTGGGACCGGTCACTTTTGGGCCTGTGGCTAGACTTTTACAAAGAACTATTGTGATTCAACTCCCCTAATTTTCAGGTCCGTCCCCAATGTAAGCTTTCCCTGATATTCCTGCAAGGTAAACTTTTTGCTACATTTCAAAGTAAAGGCCAGGAAACCATTAAGAGAGAGAATAGCAAACAAATTAACTACAACCTCACAGTCTGGGATGAGAGTGTTCTGTTTTGAGCCCTAGTGGGAAGTTGGGTGAGGGGAATTTGAGTTTTAAAGGAGCTCTGAATGTAAAGGAGCCCTGAACCAAAACCTAATAACAATTCTATGGTATGGATATGCCATATTTTATTCTTCTCTTCCCAAGTTGGAGTTTTCCCTCTCTTTGGCTATTATGAATAATGCTACATTCATGTAGTTTTTATGTAAACATATTTTTTTCAGTTTTTTTGCTTATATATCCAGGGATAGAACTGCTGGGTTATATGATAATTCTATATTGAATTTATTGAGGAAAAAACCAAACTGTTTTCCACAGAATTGCATCAGTTTCATATTCCCACCAGCAAAATTTCCAGTCACCAATTTCTCTGCATTCTCACCAACACTTGTTATTGTCTTTTTCATTATGGCCACACTGGTGCATGTAGTGTATAGCAGTGGTCCCCAACCCCCAGGCCAGGGACCGGTACCGGTCCGTGGGCCATTTGGTACTGGTCCACAGAGAAAGAATAAATAATTTACATTATTTTTGTTTTATTTATAATTAAGTCTGAACGATGTTTTATTTTTAAAGAATGACCAGATTCCCTCTGTTACATCCATCTAAGACTCACTCTTGACGCTTGTCTCGTAAGTTCGACAATTATATTTAAAAATACCACAGTTTTTACGCCGGTCGCATAATTTTATTTTGTGCATTTATCCATCCCACCCTAAAGGCTAGTCCGTGAAAATATTTTCTGACATTAAACTGGTCCGTGGCCCAATAAAGGTTGGGGACCACTGGTGTATAGTATCTCACTGCGGTTTTGATTTTCTTCTCCCTAAGGACGCACATTGCTATGACTGCCTTTATGTATAAATTAAATTTTCCACTGAGTAATATTTCACAGTTATTTAAATGTCAGCTACCCGTGATTTCAGGAATGGAAAGATCCCTGCTCACTAGTGTCTGTAAAGTGGCTGAAACATGTTTGCAGCAGAAGGCACGGGTCTCTTGTGGTGCTTGCTGAGCTGCGGGGGGGGGGGGGGGGGGGGGGCGGGCCCACCTGAGATGTCAGTACAGTTTGAGGCTCTGCCCCCCCAGTGCCCCCCCCCCCCCGGGCCATCAGAGTGTCTGCCTTGTTCTCTGTCTTCAGAATTCAATAGCAAATGCAAATCCTCTCCCTGTTCAAAATCAATTGCTTTTCCTAACAGGTGATTTTGGAATACATTTCTAGTGTTGATTTTGATGCTAATGATCACTTTTGTTGTTGTTGCATAGAGGTCAAAGAAATGTGTGCACAATGCAGGGACTCTCCTTGGAGGGGACTTACAGGCTGGGTTTGGGGGTTCTTAAGTCGGAGAGGGGAGGCCAGACACTCCTGCTATTGACCGTGAACTCAAATTGGGTGGGCTCAGAGCCAATGTGCTGGGAGGCCAACAACTGAGCTCTGAGGACAAAGAGGTCTCAGGATCACCTTACCCCGGTCTTACAGGAGCCACAGTGAAGTGTATAAAAAGCGATGATGGAAACTGGTTCACCCCCAGGGAATTTGAAATTAAAGGAGGCCGTGAAAAATCAAGTAATTGGAAGCTGAGTATACACTGTGGCAAGAAAACCCTGAAATGGCTGATGGAAGTACGTGAGTGACAGGGGCGGAGATGTGACTTTCCCGGTTGTACTCAAAGATAAGGTCACTGTGAGCTCACCGAATATAGGCTGCATTATGACCAGAGCCCTAAAGCCCCTGACATTGTCCTTCCCCCGGGAGAGGTGCCCACCCTCACAGCTCAACACAAGGCAGCTCCTGCTCTGTCCCAGGGGCTCTGTGGGCGCAGGCACAGGAGCTGGAGGGGAAGGTCATTCTGACGCGGTGCTTGCAGACGACTCTACGCACTGAGAGAGACAGTCCACAGCCAACCAGTGGGCAGAAGACACTCCAGAGAAAGAATGGCTTGAAAACCAGACCACTCCGTGGGTTGAGGTGGATGGTAGTGTGGGATATGGAATAGTCCATCAAGTAGTTTGTGGAGAGATTTAATGTCAAGCTGAGGAGTTTAAACTCATAAATATAGACAGCTCAGAACCAGGGAGTCTCCTGAGCCATGAAATGATGTATTTAAAACAGTATCACAGACAACATGGGCCTTTGAAATTACTGTCTTTCAGCCTAACAAGCCTATAGTCAGCCTGCCATGCTCAGCTCAGATGTCACCCCTCTCTGAATGTTCCCTGACTGACCTGCCCTGGTCACCCATCCCTGGGCCCCTTGAACCCTCTATTAGGGCCCTTCTCACACTGTTTTATTCTTATCCTTCCTGCATTCCCCTTGTGTCTCTAGACTCCCCTGGGGTTGTCCGTGTTTGTGGGCTCAGCATTGTCCACAGTGTCTGACACCTGTAGGTGTGGGATACGTGTGTGTTGAGCGAACGGTCCTGCTGTGAGGACTCAAGTCTGAGTGGCCCTGTTGGGAATGGAAAGGAGGTGAGGGGTGTTAAAAAGAGGGTGAAGGAAAACCTCTTAAAACTTAGGGGAAAAGTATAAGAGCAAGAGAGAAGGTTCTGAAGATGATTTTTCTGGGTTCCAGTGACAAATTCAGAATAAATACAGGGGAGGAGAAGAAGCTCATGTCTCATTAAGACACCTTGGTCTGGGACATCCAAGAAGAAATATTTGGGAAGAGGTTGGAATGCCAGACTCACAAAACAGAAACACGGGCTTACCACGTATTTGGATCTTTTTATCTTTCAGCGTGAATATCTACCTAAACCTCCAAGCAAAAATAACGTGAAGAAAAAGGTGATCACTTCTGTACTTGAGTTCTTCTCACGCAAATGACTTTATATGTATGGTGCATTTTTTTTTTTTTTTTTTTTTTTTTTTTAAATTTTTTTTATTATTATTATTCATTTTAGAGAGGAGAGGGAGAGACAGAGAGGAGAGACAGAGAGAGAGAAGGGGGGAGGAGCTGGAAGCATCAACTCCCATATGTGCCTTGACAAGGCAAGCCCAGGGTTTTGAACCGGCGACCTCAGCATTTCCAGGTCGACGCTTTATCCACTGTGCCACCACAGGTCAGGCTGTATGGTGCATTTTTTATGGTTTCTCAACTGTGTGATTATTATTTAGTGTTCCCTTCTGCTCTTCCCTGCCTTCATTTTATTTATTGTGTGTGCCTTCAGGTATGGTCACTGAACATTATGTTGTATGCAGGGACATCTGTGCATGGTCAACCATTTGAGATGGAGATAAGGATCTATCCAAACAGCTTCATAGAAGGGTTTTACCTATAGAGGCAGATGTTGTAAGGGTGTTAAATGTAAAGTAAACATGACTATGAAATACATAAAAATTTTTCTTAATAAGGTCACAAGGTCATCTTCAACTCAATCCCAGATTTTGATTATATTATTTATATCCTCTTCCATTATTCAATAAAATATATACTCAGGCCTTGGCCGGTTGGCTCAGTGGTAGAGCATCAGCCTGGTGTGCAGGAGTCCTGGGTTGGATTCCCGGCCAGGGCACACAGGAGAAGTGCCCATCTGCTTCTCCACCCCTCCTCCTCTCCTTCCTCTCTGTCTCTCTCTTCCCCTCCCGCAGCCGAGCCTCCATTGGAGCAAAGTTGGCCCGGGCGCTGAGGATGGCTCCGTGGCCTCTGCCTCAGGAGCTAGAATGGCTCTGGTCACAACAGAGCAGCGCCCCAGATGGGCAGAGCATTGCCCCCTGGTGGGCATGCTGGGTGGATCCCGGTCGGGCGCATGTGGGAGTCTGTCTGATTGCCTTCCCGTTTCCAACTTCACAGGTCCAGGGACCCTCCAGGCACGGAATCCAGAGTCCAGGACTTCCTTCCAGTCCTTGAACTCATGGGGAGCCGACAGCCAAGACTAGAGGATGCAGTGTTTCTAAGAAGTTTATTCCACTGTATTAACTTCTCAATATACAACGTTTCCATGAGTCATTTGGGTCATTGTAGGGTAGGCAAATGGATTTGATGCTTTATTACAGGACCTTGTTTTATCTGCAAGGTAATAAAATGATTTACCTTTAAAATGTCTATGAAACTCATTGTCTTGTTTTGTTGCTAGTTTTTCTGTGTTAGAGTTTCTTGGTTTGTGGTCTGACACATAGGTGTCTCCTCCTAAACTTCACTGTAGACAAAGAATTCTTCTGAAGTCTGCACTCAGAAGCACATCAGAGTTTCCCAGGTTCACAAAATGCTATGCATTCCAGAGTCTCGTAGTGGAGGCCTTCTGGGTCCTTACTGGGGTCAGTTTTATCTTCTAGTTGAGAAAGTCAAACACATGTGAGATCTGCCGAAGCAGAGGGACGCTCTTCCGCTGTGATACTTGTTCAAGATCCTTTCATAAGGGCTGTCACCTCCCTTCTGTGGAAAGAAAGAGGTTTGTGAGATGCAGCCCCTCTCTCCTTTCAGGGACCCTTCTTCTGGCCACGCCCCTCCCCTCGCAGAGCTGCTGCCTGTGTCCTGATGGGAAAGAGCGGGGTTGAATGTGGGGTCCGGCAGTATGATCCAGACTGTGCCAAGATCCTAACAGCAGGAGGGGACAATTCTCCTCTCTCCTACGGGAGGCTGAGGCTGCTTTGATATTGCTACTGTTCTTTCTAGGACTCTCCCAGCATGACTGCTGTTTCTGGAGTGGAAATGCCAGTTGTATGTGTTCCGTGCTTATTTAGAAAAGGCAGGAAACACGGACAGGTTCCCTCATTTTACCACGTTTTCAACTGGCTGATGAAGGTCCGAGCTTCCAGGGGTTAGGGCCCCGACTCTGACACAGAGGCCTAGTGGGCAGGGTCCCTTGGGCTCCCAGCAGCTCAGACGGGGAAAAGAGAGCCATTACTCACCCTGACACCACCCTGCACCCCCTCAAACCCTGGCTGTCTTCAAGGGGAGGAGGGTCATTGACTCAGGTCCCACCTGTGGCCATAGAGACTCTGGGAGGTGTCCCCTTCATCCACGGCTGTGCCCATGGGCCATTCCTGATAGGATGGTGGCGCCTGTGGGAATGGTGGCTCTTTGAGGACCTGCCTTGCTCCCTTGTGCCCCCTCCAAGGAACCTGTGGAGTTGCATCCTCTGCAGGATAAAGGAGTCTGTAGGAAGTCAGCGGTGTCACGAAATTTTTTGTTTCTTCACCTTGTTAATATAACTTAGGTGTTTAATTATTCTTAAATTCAATGTTTCTTAGAAGTGATAATGAGTGTAATTACTTTTGCTTTTTATCTTTTATTCCAATACAATGACTTTGGCTTAACGGTACGTAGACTGGAGGCGGAATTTGAGAAGATTTTCAAAGAAGTGTTTGCAGTTCAGGAGACCAATGAGAGCAGCCCAGTGGTGTAGGGGAGCCGCTGGGACCCCGGACACCCCCTCTGGGAGCAGAATTCTTGTCCCTCGGTGCTGTGAGGGCTGGCTCCTGGGCCTCTCCCCGGAGTCCTGCACTGACCCGGGTGGAGCTGCTTGGCGTGGAGGCTACACCTCCGTGGGCTCGGGTCAGGCTCCACACTGGGGTCTGGCTGGAGCCGGTCCCACCTGTCACCCCGTTCTTGCTTAGCTTTCCCACCAGACACCCCGACTCCCTCCCCCTCCTCCTCTTCCAGAGAGTTCTCATAATAAATCATTCCCTCACTGGACTTCATCTCAGGCTCTGCACATAGGGAACACAACCTAACTAACAGTCCTGGCAAGCAGGTCCAAAGGATGGGATTGGTGTGCTGGGTACTGTCTAGCCAGACAGTGACAGGAAGAACACTTACAGTCCCTGGTGCTATACTGGTGCTGCCGACAATCCCTTTGTCTGTAGGGAATGAGATGAGGTAGAAGGGAAGAGCTATACTGGCTGGTACAGTTCCCTGCCATTTATGAAAAGATAACTTGGTACTCTATGAAGTGTGGATTTTGGTGGCTAAATGCCACAAATGTGTTGAAGAGACTATACGACAGGCTGGATCTATTCATCACCCAAAGCAAAGAGACCCTCACACTTGCATCTGGAAGGAAGAGAGTAAGGAGGGCTTGATATAAGCCCCAATTTTGAGAATGGCAGCTTTTCAGAGAAGACAGAATTCTAAGCTTAGTTGGGCCTCTTATTCCAAACTCAGGGCCACAATATAATGAGAGTGAAGGCCTGAGACTCAGGATGGGGATTTCTGGGTAGATGAACATGGGAACTCTGGACTCCAGGTGGTGGATGACCCCATCTGACTGGAGTCTACTCTGGGACCCAAGGCGCCATCATGGTCCCTGGGAGAGCAGAGTGTATGGAGGGCTGGCCATGTCCACCTCACAGTGGGTTCACTCCATCCACGGACACACCCACAGTCATTTCCCCTGTTCCTGAGGGTGTAACCAGAACACTCAGAGCAGGGGCTCTTCTTTAACCTATGAACTACTCTGAATAATAAGGACTGCCTTACGAAAAGCCTGGTGGAAGGTCCTGAAACTGAAGTCTCCCACCATTAAACAGGAAACTGAAAGTAATATATTCTGAGGGAATCACCGAGATTAGTGTCACCTGCTAAGACCTACCGGACTCAGCTGTTGTAATGCCCATTACATCTCTATTTTTTTTTTTATAAATAAATTTTTATTTTACTGGGGTGACATCAATAAACCAGGGTGCATATATTCAAAGAAAACATGTCCAGGTTATCTTGTCATTCAATTCTGTTGCATACCCATCAGATTGTCCTCCATCACCTTCTATCTAGTTTTCTTTGTGCCCCTCCCTCTCTCCCTCCTTCCCTCCCCCCGCCCCCCCGTAAGCACTACACTCTTGTCCATGTCTCTTAGTCTCGTTTTTATGTCCCACCAATGTATGGAATCCTGCAGTTCTTGTTTTTTTCTGATTTACTTATTTCACTCCCTATAATGTTATCAAGATCCCACCATTTTGTTGTAAGTGACCCGATGTCATAATTTCTTATGGCTGAATAGTATACCATGGTGTATATGTGCCACATCTTCTTTATCCAGTCTTCTATTTTTTTTTACAGTGATTAAAGCCTTTAAGCAAACTCTTGGCCAATACAGCAAGAATCCATAAAAGAGTAGTGTCCTTAACATGTTCACCAAGTCCAAGTTGGCCCCAACACCATGCCAAATCCCTGAAAAATGCAACCCAACTCAGTTCAGTCTGTTATGAGCTGTCACAAGGAGCAGGAGTCCAGGAAAAGTCCACATGGCACTGGAATTGTTGTCACAATTCTATACTTCGCAGCTCACACCCAAGTCCCAATGACCACTGCTTCTAGCTGGTAATGATTCAGGTAGACTGGAAAAGCCATCTGCAGCATGTGTGGAGATGGAGCTTCTGTTCTCCTCTGCCTGGAGAGATGAGACCAGGTTGCTTTTCCCTGGAGCTCTGCGACTGTGGCTTGGTAAAGAGAACCTTGGGATACACTAAGCTGGGTGGCAAAGGTAGATTCATAATAGAAGTTGGCAAAAGGGGGAAAGAGAGCTCTAAATTAGGAGTAGGTCCAGCCTGAAATATGAGTGGGGCATTGAGGTAGGAGAAATAAAGGAACACTATATATTAAACAAAGCAGCAGAAAGTAGGACTATCAACACCCACAACAGAGATCTTCGAGGAAAGAATAAAAAACCTGACTATTCAGGCAAGACATAGTTAAGTGGCCCTTGTGCAAATGAGATCAGTTTACCTGCTTCTTGGAAGAAATACCCTAGGCTCATCCACAGTGTCGTAAATGGGGCCGACGGCCCTGGGCCCCTTCAGCCTTCAGTGGCAAACCCCAGCATTCTGGGCAAGGTTAGGTCATAGGTGGCTGGGGCAGGGCTGGAAGAGACTGAACCCTCCCTTAGAGGAGCGAGGGAGAAGCCTACCTTCCAGTGTCCCTGTTTCCTCACAGCAGAGGCATGTAAGTCTGGTGGGCTTTAGCTCAATGAACTTCCTTTCCACTATTGAAGCAGGACCCAGATGGCATCCTATGAGACCCCTTTGGGGTGTTGGAGCCTTTAAAGGTGTATCCTAAAAGCTGATAGTTCCCCTGATCTCTATTGGGCTTTTTCTCCCTCTTGGTATCTTAAAGGCCATGCTCAGAAGATCTCACTGAGGGGTTTGAGGATCCCCATCCACCTATATAAATCTTTTCCATATATCTGGAGCTATTTGGAAAAAGATAAAACAGTGTTATTAGCTGGATCAAATAAAGAAGGTAGTAGTTTGCAGGAGAAAGAGATTTGGCATCTCCTGTTCATCAGCATTCAAAAGAAATTAAAAAATTTTTTAAGTAAAAAGCATGATATAGTAGACCTGTAGGAGTTCCAGGATATGACTCCCCCCTTTTAAATTTTTTTTAAATTGACCTTAAAATATTTGCTGGGTACACTTTAATAATAACTTGACTTTAAAGATTGTAAGAATGACAAAATACAGTAAATGCTTTTGCTCCATATGCAGGAGCATTGTCAGTTTAACCAGTTTAGGAAATCCAATAATAGAACAGTGCAAACAGACAATGAGCTATAACATGCTTAGCAGCCTCTCCTGTTCTGACAGAGGTTACTATAAATCCAGAATATGTATCCACTGTAACGTGGACATAGGACTGTTTGCCAAATGAAGGTATATGAGTAACATCCATTTGCCAAAGTTGTTCTGGTATGGGTCCTTGAGGGTTAACTCTAAATGAAGGAGCAGAATGTAGTATAGGATCCCTTGGACAGGATTTCCCAATCTGCCGTGCTGCTTCCCGAGAAAGTTGAAACTATTTACACAGGGCTGCAGCGTTCTGGTAATGAATAGTATGAGACTGAATTGCTCGATCTGTCATGGTTGCTCCAAATAATTTTCTTTTGGGTAGCTTGATCAACAAGGGCAATCCTAGGCCCTCGCCGGTTGGCTCAGTGGTAGAGCGTCGCCCTGGCGTGCAGGAGTCCCGGGTTCGATTCCCGGCCAGGGCACACAGGAGAAGCGCCCATCTGCTTCTCCACCCCTCTCCCTCTCCTTCTCCTCTGTCTTCCTCCTCCCCTCCCCCAGCCAAGGCTCCACTGGAGCAAAGTTGGCCCGGGCGCTGAGGATGGCCCTGCGGCCTCCACCTCAGGTGCTAGAATGGCTCTGGCTGCAACAGAGCAACACCCCAGATGGGCATCCCCCCCTGGTAGGTGTGCGGGGTGGATCCCAGTTGGGCGCATGCAGGGAGTCTGTCTGACTGCCTCCCCATTTCCAACTTCAGAAAAATACAAAAAAAAAAAAAAAAAAAAAGGGCATTCCCTTGTGCTAAAGCTCCAGGGAGCATGGAGTGAGCTCAAGTATGTCCTATAAAACATGGAGCTCTATGTTGACATACAAGTCTTTGAAGAAGGAGGAACTGCTGAAATAGTTCATCAGCATTTGTCCCTAAGACAGCTGTCTGTATAGTGGAAACAGCATAAGTAAATATTTGTTGTCTGTATATAGAATAAAGGGGGAATATGGCAAATACTGGAAAGTCATGATCATGACATATAATTCTAGACTTTGAGCTGATTTTAAGTTGACAGTTTCAGTATAAAGTCCATTGATTTGCAAGAGCAATTTACCATTTAGTGGAAGTTTCCCAGAGCCATTGTTGTTGATCCTTTGAAAAAAAGAACAACAATAATTTTGAGGCTCAAAACCTATAAGCTGTAAGGGTCACCTATGCCCCTTGATAATCCAGGAGGCAACAAGATCAAAATATAGAAGTGTATTCCATGGGCTATTAGATGGTTCAATGTGCCCAAGCTGTAGCTGCTATTGTACCAATTGAGCAGCTGTCCTAAGTTTCTCCTGAGAAAGGGGCCATTGGTCTACCCATACAGGATTATCTGATTTCCAAGTAATTGGGTCTGCACAATGCATTATTGAGGTAGCAGGAGGTACCAAGGCCCCTATGCTAAATTTTGATATCCAATCCACCCCCTCTGGTATTGGGTGCCATTTCTATGGGGGTGAGAATTCCTCACTGTTCTTTCCCTAGTCCCTTGGTGGGCAAAAATCCCCGATCAAGCATCTGGGTACTGACTAAACCATTAGGACTGACAAGCAATGCTCCCATATTTTTCAAAACATCTTTACCCCACAAATTAACTGGCCATCCAGGGAGCACATAAGGCTTAAAAAATCCAGAATGACCTTCTTAATCTTACCAATGTAGAAAACTAGAACTTTGTTGAGGGGATTTACTCTGCCCTATACCTTGTAATTCTGTGACTGCTGCATGAGTGGGCCAGGAAGGAGGACAATGTAGCTTAGAAATAACAGATACATCAGCTCCAGTATCTAAAAGTCCTTTTAACTTATGCTCATGTATGTTAGTTCCATTTCAGGGCGTTCCTGACCTATTTTTTTTAAATCCAATTGGCAAAATCAGAGGAGGCAAATCACCAATTTGCTTGGGGCCCCTTTTGCAGGATGTGGCCTGAGAAGCAGAATTAGCATCCTTATACTATTCTTCTAACTACCTGAATTAGCCTTGAGACACATTCTTTTTTTGTTGTTTTTTTTTTTTTTTTTTTTGGTTAATTTTGATGGGGTGACATTGATAAAATTGTTTTCTGTCACCTTCTAACTGGTTTTCTTTGTGCCCCTCCCCTCCACCAACCCCCTCCCTCCCCTCCCCCCCACCCTGTAACCCCAACACTGTTGTCCATGTCTCTGAGTCTCATTTTTATGTCTCACCTATGTATGGAATCATATAGTTCTTAGTTTTTTCTGATTTACTTCTTTCACTCAGTATAATGTTATCAAGGTCCATCCATGTTGTTGTAAAAGATCCGATGTCCTCATTTCTTATGGCTGAGTAGCATTTCATAGAATATATGTACCAAAGCTTTTTAATCTACTCATCCTCTGATGGACACTTGGGCTGTTTCCAGATCTTTGCTATTGTGAACAATGCTGCCATAAACATGGGGGTGCATTTCTTCTTTTCAAACAGTGCTATGGTGTTCTTGGGGTATATTCCTAAAAGTGGGATAGCTGGATCAAAAGGCAGTTCGATTTTTAATTTCTTGAGGAATCTCCATACTGTTCTCCACAGTGGCTACACCAGTCTGCATTCCCACCAGCAGTGTAAGAGGGTTCCCTTTTCTCCACATCCTCACCAGCACTTATTCTATGTTGTTTTATTGATGAGCACCATTCTGACTGGTGTGAGGTGATATCTCATTGTGGTTTTAATTTGCATTTCTCTAATAATTAGTGATGTTGAGCATTTTTTCATATGCCTATTGGCCATCTGTATGTCCTCTTTGGAGAAGTGTCTATTCATCTCTTTTGCTCATTTTTGGATTGGGTTGTTTGTCTTCCTGGTATTAAGTTTTACAAGTTCTTTATAAATTTTGATTATTAACCCCTTATCAGAAGCATTGTTAAATATATTCTCCCATTGTGTAGTTTGTCTTTTTATTCTGTTTTTATTGTCTTTAGCTGTGCAGAAGCTTTTTTGTTTGATAAAGTCCCATTTGTTTATCCTATCTTTTATTTCACTTGCCTGTGGAGACAAATCGGCAAATGTATTGCTGCGAGAGATGTCAGAGAGCTTATTGCCTATGTTTTCTTCTAATATGCTTATGGTTTTATGGCTTACATTTAAGTCTTTTATCCATTTTGAGTTTATTTTTGTGAATGGTGTAACTTTGTGGTCTAGTTTCATTTTTTTTGCAGGTAGCTGTCCAATTTTCCCAACACCATTTGTTGAAGAGGCTGTCTTTACTTCAATGTATGCTCTTACCTCCTCTGTCAAATATCAGTTGTCCATAAAAGTATGGGTTTATTTCTGGGTTCTCAGTTCTGTTCCATTGATCTATATGCCTGTTCTTATGCCAGTACCAGGCTGTTTTGAAATGGCCTTATAATATAACTTGATATCCGGAAGTGTGATACCTCCTGCTTTATTCTTCCTTTTCAAGATTGCTGAGGCTATTCGTGTTCTCTTTTGGTTCCATATAAATTTTTGGAATATGTGTTCTATATCTTTGAAGTAAGTCATTGGTATTTTAATTGGTATTGCATTGAATTTACAAATTGCTTTGGGTAATATAGACATTTTAATGATGTTTATTCTTTCTAACCATGAGCAGGGAATATGCCTCCACTTGTTTGTATCTTCCCTGATTTCTTTTATCAATGTTTTATAATTTTCTGAGTACAAGTCTTTAATCTTCCTGGTTAAATTTATTCCTAGGTACTTTATTTTTTGGTTGCAATGGTAAAGGGAATTGATTCCTTAATTTCTCTTTCTGACAGTTCATTGTTAGTGTATAAAAATGCCTCTGATTTCTGAGTATTGATATTATATCCTGCCACCTTGCTGATTCATTTATCAGGTCTAGTAGTTTTTTGACTGCGACTTTAGGGTTTTCTATATACAATATCATATCATCTGCAAATAATGATAGTTTTACTTCTTCTTTTCCAATTTGGATGCCTTTTATTTCTTTTTCTTGTCTGATTGCTGTGGCTAGGACTTCCAGAACTATGTTGAATAAGAGTGGTGAAAGGAGGCACCCCTGCCTTGTTCCTGATCTTAAGAGGATTGCTTTTAATTTTTGCCCATTTAGTATGATGTTGGCTGTGGGTTTGTCATAGATGGCCTTTATCGTGTTAAGGTATGTTCCCTATATTCCCACTTTGCTGAGAGTTTTGATCATGAATGGGTGCTGGATTTTATCAAATGCTTTTCCTGCATCTATTGAAATTATCATGTGGTTTTTCTCCTTTCTTTTGTTTATGTGATGAATCAAATTGATTGATTTGTGAATATTGTACCAGCCTTGCCTCCCAAGAATAAATTCCACTTGATCATGGTATATGTTTTTTTTCATATATTGCTGGATCCAGTTTGCTAATATTTTGTTGAGGATTTTAGCATCTAAACTCATCAGGGATATTGGCCTATACTTTCTTTCTTTGTGTTGTGTTTGCCTGGTTTTGGAATCAGAATTAAACTCGCCTCATAAAAGGAGCTTGGAAGTCTTCCTTCCTCTTGAATTTTTTGAATTAGCTTGAGAAGGATAGGAGTTAGTTCTTCTTTGAATATTTGGTAGAATTCACTTGTGAAGCCATCAGGCCCAGGACTTTTCTTTTTTGGGAGCTTTTTGATAACTATTTCAATCTCATTTGTTGTAATTGGTCTGTTTAGGTTTTCTGATTCTTCCAGATTAATTTTTGAAAGATTATATATTTCAAGGAATTTGTCCATTTTCTCTAGGTTGTCTAGTTTTTTAGTGTACAGTTCTTCATAGTATTTTCTTACAATATTTTATATTTCTTTTGTGTCAGTTGTTATTTCTCCACTCTCATTTCTAATTTTATTTATTTGAGCCCTCTCTCTTTTTTCTTGGTGAGTCTGGTTAAAGGTTCATCGATCTTGTTTACCTTTTCAAAGAACCAGCTCCTGGTTTCATTGATCCTCTGTATTGTTTCTTTAGCCTCTATGTCATTTATTTCTGCTCTGATCTCTATTATTTCCTTCCTTCTACTAGCTCTGGGCTTTACTTG
Source organism: Saccopteryx leptura (assembly GCF_036850995.1). Taxonomy (NCBI): domain Eukaryota; kingdom Metazoa; phylum Chordata; class Mammalia; order Chiroptera; family Emballonuridae; genus Saccopteryx; species Saccopteryx leptura. The sequence continues at coordinate 112,959,351 of NC_089509.1, forward strand.
CTGTTCTTTTTCTAGTTCTTTTAGATGTAGGGTCAAGTTGTTTATTTGAGCTTTTTCTAGCTTCTTGAGGTATGCCTGTAATGCTATAAACTTCCCTCTCAGGACTGCTTTTACTGTGTCCCATAAATTTTGAGTTGATGTATGCTCATTATCATTTGTTTCTAGGAATTTTTAAATTTCTTCTTTGATCTCATTGTTTACCCACTCGTTATTTAATAACATGCTATTTAGTTTCCAAGTTTTTGAGTATTTTTCAGTTTTTCTGTTGTGGTTGATTTCTAGTTTAATGCCATTGTGATCAGAAAAAGTGCTCAATATGATTTCAATCTTCTTAAATTTGTTGAGACCGCTTTTGTGCCCTAACATGTGGTCTATTTTAGAGAATGTACCATGAGCGCTTGAAAAGAATATATATTCTGCTGTTTTAGGGTGAAAGGTTCTGAAGATATCTATTAAATTGAGTTGATCTAATATGTCCTTTAAGTCTGTTGTTTCTTTGTTAATTTTCTTTCTTGAGGATCTATCTAATGATGTTAATGGGGTATTGAAATCCCCTACTATTATAGTATTGCTGTTAATCTCACTCTTTAAATCCATCAAAGTCTGCTTTATATATTTAGGTGCTCCTATGTTAGGTGCGTTGATATTTATAACAGTTATATCTTTCTTTTGGATTGCTCCCTTTATCATTATGTAGTAACCTTCTTTATCTCTAACTATAGTCTTTGTTTTGAAGTCCATTTTGTCTGATATAAGTATTGCTACCCCAGCTTTTTTTTCATTTCCATTTGCATGAAATATTTTTTTCCATCCTTTTATCTTCAGTCTATGTGCATCTTTTGATTTAAGGTGTGTCTCTTGTAGACAGTGTATGTATGGGTCCTGTTTTATTATCCATGCAGGTACCATATGTCTTTTGATTGGATCATTTAATCCATATCCATTTACATTTAAGGTTATTATTGATATGTAATTGTTTATTGCCATTTTATTCTTTAAAACTGTATTTCTCTTTTGCTATATTCTTTTTCTCCTTTGATCTGTTTACAACAGGCCCCTTAGCATTTCTTGCAGCCTTGGTTTGGTTGTAGTGAATTCCTTGAGGTTTTTTTTGCTTGTAAAGCTTAAGGAATCAATCCCCTTTACCATTGCAACCAAAAAATAAAGTACCTAGGAATAAATTTAACCAGGAAGATTAAAGACTTGTACTCAGAAAATTATAAAACATTGATAAAAGAAATCAGGGAAGATACAAACAAGTGGAGGCATATTCCCTGCTCATGGTTAGAAAGAATAAACATCATTAAAATGTCTATATTACCCAAAGCAATTTGTAAATTCAATGCAATACCAATTAAAATACCAATGACTTACTTCAAAGATATAGAACACATATTCCAAAAATTTATATGGAACCAAAAGAGAACACGAATAGCCTCAGCAATCTTGAAAAGGAAGAATAAAGCAGGAGGTATCACACTTCCGGATATCAAGTTATATTATAAGGCCATTGTTCTCAAAACAGCCTGGTACTGGCATAAGAACAGGCATATAGATCAATGGAACAGAACTGAGAACCCAGAAATAAACCCATACTTTTATGGACAACTGATATTTGACAGAGGAGGTAAGAGCATACATTGAAGTAAAGACAGCCTCTTCAACAAATGGTGTTGGGAAAATTGGACAGCTACCTGCAAAAAAATGAAACTAGACTACCAACTTACACTAGTCACAAAAATAAACCCAAAATGGATAAGAGACTTAAATGTAAGCCGTAAAACCATAAACATCTTAGAAGAAAACATAGGCAATAAGCTCTCTGACATCTCTCGCAGCAATATATTTGCCGATTTGTCTCCACAGGCAAGTGAAATAAAGACAGGATATCCACTGACCTGTGGTGGTGCAGTGGATAAAGTGTCAACCTGGGAATGCTGAGGTTGCCGGTTCAAAACCCTGGGCTTGCCTGGTCAAGGCGCATATGAGAGTTGATGCTTTCTGCTCCTCTCCCTTCTCTCTCTCTCTCTCTCTTTCTCTCTGTGTCTCTTTAAGAAAAAACCTGAATAAAGTTAAAAATAAAATATTAAAAAAAAAGACAGGAGAAACAAATGGGACTTTATCCAACTAAAAACCTTCTGCACAGCTGAAGACAATAAGAACAGAATAAAAAGACAAACTACACAATGGGAGAAGATATTTAACAATGCGTCTGATAAGGGGTTAATAACCAAAATTTATAAAGAACTTGTAAAACTTAATACCAGGAAGACAAACAATCCAATCCAAAAATGGGCAAAAGAAATGAGTACACACTTCTCCAAAGAGGACATACAGATGGCCAATAGTCATATGAAAAAATGCTCAATATCACTAATCATTAGAGAAATGCAAATTAAAACCACAATGAGATATTACCTCACAGCAGTCGTAATAGCACTCATCAACAAAAGAACCCAGAATAAGTGCTGGTGAGGATGTGGAGAAAAGGGAACCCTCCTACACTGCTGGTGGGAATGCAGACTGGTGTAGCCACTGTGGAGAACAGTATGGAGATTCCTCAAGAAATTAAAAATCGAACTGCCTTTTGACCCAGCTATCCCACTTTTAGGAATATACCCCAAGAACACCATAGCACTGTTTGAAAAGAAGAAATGCACCCCCATGTTTATGGCAGCATTGTTCACAATAGCAAAGATCTGGAAACAGCCTAAGTTCCCATCAGAGGACGAGTGGACTAAAAAGCTTTGGTATATATATACTATGGAATGCTTACTACTCAGCCATAAGAAATGAGGACATCGGATCTTTTACAACAACATGGATGGACCTTGATAACATTATACTGAGCGAAAGAAGTAAATCAGAAAAAACTAAGAACTATATGATTCCATACATAGGTGGGACATAAAAATGAGACTCAGAGACATGGACAACAGCGTTGGGGTTACAGGGTGGGGGGGAGGGGAGGGAGGAGGTTGGTGGAGGGGAGGGGCACAAAGAAAACCAGTTAGAAGGTGACGGAAGACAGTTTTATCAATGTCACCCCATTAAAATAAATAAAATTAAAAAAGGATAAATTGAAAAGAAAAAGACAAATTACACAATGGGAGAACATATTTGACAATACATCTGATAAGGGGTTAATAACCAAAATTTATAAAGAACTTATAAAACTCAATTCCAGGAAGACAAACAATCCAATCCAAAAATGGGCAAAACAAATGAATACATACTTATCCAAAGAGGACATACAGATGGCCAATAGGTATATAAAAAAATGTTCAACATCACTAATCATTAGAGAAATGCAAATTAAAACCACAATGAGATATCACCTCATACCAGTCATAATGGTGCTCATCAACAAAACAACACAGAATAAGTGCTGGTGAGGATGTAGAGAAACGGGAACCCTCCTGCACTGCTGGTGGGAATGCAGACTGGTGCAGCCACTGTGGAAAACAGTATAGAAATTCCTCAAAAAATTATAAATGGAACTGCCTTTTGACCCGGCCATTCCACTTTTAGGAACATATCCTAAGAACACCAAATCATGATTCAAAAGGAGAAATGCACCCCCATGTTTACTGCAGCATTGTTTACAATAGCCAAGATCTGGAAACAGCCCAAGTGTCCATCAGTGGACGAGTGCATTAAAAAGTGGTGGTACATATATATTATATTATACAATGGAATACTATGGGGCCATGAAAAAGAAGGAAATTTTACCTTTTGTGACAACATGGAATGACCTGGAAACTATTAAGTTAAGTGAAATAAGCCAGGTAGAAAAAGAAAAATATCATATGACCTTACTCATTTGAGGAATACAATGAATGTGAACTGAGGAATGGAATTGAGACAGAAGAGGGATCAAAGGGACCAGAGGAAAAGAGGACAGAGGGAAAGGGGATGATAGGATGGGATAAACCTGAAGGGAAGGGGGGAGGGCGCTATGGTGAGGAGGACAAGGGAGATATTGAGGGGAATATGGGGGAGAAGGGAATGCATTCGGGGTGACACTAGAATCTATATAAACAATAAATTAAAATAAATAAAAACAAACAACAACAACAAAAAACAAAACACCACAACCACTGTATAAGACACACCCAGTTTTTAGACACCATGTTTTCAAAAAATATGCTTCTTATTCATGGGGAAATATGGTAATTCTACTTCTCTTTCTCCCCTGTGAGTGATGACCTGTCTCAGTGAGTTCACACACTTCCTGTTCAGGACTGGGGAACCACAGTGTAACCAGGCTGGGGACATCTGAGGGATGAGGCCCAGGCAGAGCCCGGAGCAGGACGATGACCAGTGGGAGCAGTGACCTCAACACCAGGTCAGTCTGTCTCCCTCCCTTTAACTTACTCTCTGGGTGGGCTGTTTCTTCTGTGTCTGTCTCTAGAGACTCATTTCAACCTTGACCTCAGTCCTGCTGTATAGGAACACTCAGGTGCACTGTACTTAAATGCAGGGATAGCTAATGAGGAAGTCAGAGCTTTAACCTGCGGAGGAACAGCTGCTGGTGTGAGTGCAGCTGCCACAACCACAGGACTCCTGTCTTCCAACTGCTTGCTGCTCAGGGGGCGGGACTGTCTGCACTGGGCTGGCTGTCCTTTCTGATGCTTTGAGGCAGAGATTTGTCATTTTCTCATGGCCTTTAACCCTCTCCTTTCTCTCACATCTGCTCTAGGTCATTTCTTTTTTTATTTTTTATTTTTTTATTTTATTTTTTTTTGCATTTTTCTGAAGCTGGAAACAGGGAAAGACAGTCAGACAGACTCCCGCATGAGCCCGACCGGGATCCACCTGGCACGCCCACCATGGGGCGACGCTCTGCCCACCAGGGGGTGATGCTCTGCCCATCCTGGGAGTCGCCATGTTGCGACCAGAGCCACTCTAGCGCCTGAGGCAGAGGCCACAGAGCCATCCCCAGCGCCCGGGCCATCTTTGCTCCAATGGAGCCTTGGCTGCGGGAGGGGAAGAGAGAGACAGAGAGAGGAAGGTGTGGCGGAGGGGTGGAGAAGCAAATGGGCTCTTCTCCTATGTGCCCTGGCCGGGAATCGAACCCGGGTCCTCCGCACGCTAGGCCGACGCTCTACCGCTGAGCCAACCAGCCAGGGCCTCTAGGTCATTTCAAAGAAGGGAATTTAAGAAATCTATAATTCAGGGTAACCGACTGACTTATTCTCCATCACTGGCTAGTGTGCTGGGATCTTTTTTTTTTTTTTTTTAATTTTATTTACTTATTTTTTACAGAGACAGAGAGTGAGTCAGAGAGAGGGATAGACAGGGACAGACAGACAGGAACGGAGAGAGATGAGAAGCATCAATCATTAGTTTTTCATTGCGCATTACGACACCTTAGTTGTTCTGTTGATTGCTTTCTCATATGTGCCTTGACCGTGGGCCTTCAGCACACTGAGTAACTCCTTGCTGGAGCCAGTGACCTTGGGTTCAAGCTGATGAGCTTTGCTCAAACCAGATGAGCCCGCGCTCAAGCTGGCGACCTTGGGGTTTCGAACCTGGGTCCTCTGCATCCCAGTCTGATGCTCTATCTACTGAGCCACCGCCTGGTCAGGCTGGGATCTTGTACCTGAACTGTGCACAGGCCTCTGCAAGAAAAAGGCTAGAAATATTATTATTTTTTCTCTATTACTGGGTCAGCAACAATGCTACTTAGCACATTTAATTTTAAAATCATTAATGCAAGAGAAATGTATGTTCGTGGTATTAAATTACAAATGACATGGATGTATGTAACCTGCTTCTGAGATGGTCCAGTCTGGTTCCTAACCCGTGTAGGTCTGACGTTGTTCTCTGGATGAAGGAAACTGTGCTTGTCCACAGGGGGCTCCTGACCCCTCAGGGACACTGCTGTCCACAGGGGGCAGTGTGTCCAGCTTCCTCTGGCCCCACAGGGATGTGTCCTTCCCCCGGACCAGGTCAGCCGCTGTGTGGAAGTGCCCACCCAGAAGTCCGGCCCCGCGGACTGCCCACCAGCTGACTGCTCTGGGACTCTAATTCACGTGCTGACCTTGGTGACTCTCGGCAGACCCAGGAAAAGCCGGCACATTAATGCCAACACTTGGCACAGAGGTGACCCAGTCTGCCTGCTGTTCTGGGACAGGGGAGACAGAGGGGACACTAGAAAAGACTGGTGTCAGCCCTGGCCGGTTGGCTCAGTGGTAGAGTGTCGGCCTGGTGTGCAGAAGTCCCGGGTTCAATTCCTGGCCAGGGCACACAGGAGAAGCGCCCATCTGCTTCTCCACCCCTCCCCCTCTCCTTCCTCTCTGTCTCTCTCTTCCCCTCCCGCAGTGAGGCTCCATTGGAGCAAAGATGGCCCGGACGCTGGGGATGGCTCCTTGGCCTCTGCCCCAGGCACTAGAGTGGCTCTGGTCGCGACAGAGTGATGCCCAGGAGGGGCAGAGCATCGCCCCCTGGTGGGCAGAGCATTGCCCCCTGATGGCCGTGCCAGGTGGGTCCCAGTCGGGCGCATGCGGGAGTCTGTCTGTCTATCCCCGTTTCCAGCTTCAGAAAAATACAAAAAAAAAAAAAAAAAAAAAAAAGACTGGTGTCGTCTGTGTCAGACCCTGTCTGGGTCCCGTGAACTGTGGAGATCAGGAGTACAGGACAGCTGTGCCCAGCGCAGGTTCAGCTTACTAGTCCCTCTACCCCCAGTAAGGGGGGCGGGGAGACCCCGTGCGCAGCACTGGGCACACTGCGGCCCTGCCCCCTGCACGGTGTCCTCCTCAGGGTGTGGAATCTGCCCAGATGGAAGTCTGCCCCTTTGGGGGAAAGAAAGAGCAGAGTTGGAGAGAGTGGGGAGCCTTCCCCTGTATCTTCACTGTACCTGGGTGAGAACCCCAATTACAGCCTGAGGAAGTTGGACTCAGGGGAACAAGTGTGGAAGCCATGACACCGGGGAATGTGGCTCCCCCAGCCCTGTTTCTGGACACGGAGACCTAACTGCCTTACTCTGCACGCTCTCAGGAGGGTGGGGCACCAGAGGACAGCAGGATTCAGAGATGTTTTTTGTCTTTACACAAACAAGGGCACTCCTATTGGGTGGTTCTGCTCCTCACTGGGGGTCCCCATCCTCTGGCTTTCCAGACCCTGCCTGTCCCTCCTTGTCCCCCATTCCTGCTGCCACAGTCCTGATGGCTGAGCACCACCGTGGGCTGCAGGCGGAGGGAGACAGTGTCTGACAACACTCGGAAAGCTCCTTTCACTTTTGTTTTCCCCATTTGGGTGGAGCCCTCCCTGGCTGAGAAGATTCACGAACCTCTTGTTCTAGGGTGAGCAGTTACACTGGTTTTGTCTGGGACAGCGGAGGGATCAGAGGCCCAGGCAGGGCTGGGCACAGGATGATGACCAGTGGGAGCAGTAACCTCAGCACCAGGTCAGTCTCTGTCTCCCTCCCTTTAACTTTCTCTCTGGCTGGGCTGCAGCTTTAGTGTCTGTCACTAGACATTCACATAACCTTGACCTCAGTCCTGCTTTACAAGAACACTCCGGTGCACTGTACTGAAATGCAGGGATAGGTAATGAGGAAATCTGATCTTTAACCTGCGGAGGGACAGCTGCTGGTGTGAGTGCAGCTGCCACAACCACAGGACTCCTGTCTTCCAGCCACTGCTCAGCGGCTGGGCCTGTCCCTCTTTTCTGTTGCTTTGAGGCAGAGATTTGTCATTTTCTCATAACCTTTGAACCCTCTCCTTTCTCTCACACCTCCTCTAGGTCATTTCAAAGAAGGTAGTTTACGAAATCTATAATTCAGAGTAACTTATTCTCCGTCACTGGCTGGTGTGCTGGGATCTTGTACCTGAACTGTGCACAGGCCTCTGCAAGGAAAAGGCTAGAAATACTATTTTTTTCTCTAGCACTGGGTCAGCAACAATGCTACTTAGCACATTTAATCTTAAAATAATGCAAAAGAAATATATGTTCTTGGTCATAAAATTACAGGTGACATGGACGTATGTAGAGGAAACAGTCCTGTTCCCCACCCGCCCTGCGGCTCCCAGTCCTGGTCCTGCTCAGTGCTGCAGGCGGGGCCTTGCCTGGCTTTCCCGGGACCTGTGCACAGACAGCTTATTTCCTAAAGGCAGACTGTGTTCTTGTTATTGAATAGCACATAGTATTGTATATGCCTTTCTGTGTCTTACATTTTCACTTAATTTAATATTAAACACCTCAAAGATCTTTTTACTTTAGTAAAGACAGATCGACCTCATTCCTTTACTATCAGATACATGCTGTTGCATAGACCTGCTACATCTTAGTTTCTAAACCATTTCTCTTCTATGCACTGAGATTTAGGTTGCTGTCAATAGTTCATTTTTACCAAGAAGCTGTAGGAATAGCAATTATATATATAATGCTATATATATATATATAATTTTATATATGTTTTATATATATGCATATAAAATGTTAGAGATATATGTATAACCTGTTCATGTACAGGGTTTGACAAAAGCAGGTTTGCAGTTATCAATACATGAAAACAGAGCTTATTCTTATATTATTATTTATTAATTATTGTACTATTTTCTTTTTTTTTTTTTTTTTTTTTTTTTTTTTTTCATTTTTCAGAAGCTGGAAACAGGGAGAGATAGTCAGACAGACTCCCGCATGCGCCCGACCGGGATCCACCCCGCACGCCCACCAGGGGCGATGCTCTGCCCACCAGGGGGCGGTGCTCTGCCCACCAGGGGGCGGTGCTCTGCCCATCCTGGGCGTCGCCATGTTGCGACCAGAGCCACTCTAGCGCCTGAGGCAGAGGCCACAGAGCCATGCCCAGCGCCCGGGCCATCTTTGCTCCAATGGAGCCTTGGCAGCGGGAGGGGAAGAGAGAGACAGAGAGGAAAGTGCGGCGGAGGGGTGGAGAAGCAAATGGGCGCTTCTCCTGTGTGCCCTGGCCGGGAATCGAACCCGGGTCCTCCGCACGCTAGGCCGACGCTCTACCGCTGAGCCAACCGGCCAGGGCTATTGTACTATTTTCCATACAAACAACTTAAGCCTATTTTTGCACCATGGTGTATATAAGCACTTGGCTGTGTCAAATACCAAAAGGTGGGATGGGGGACACAAAAATTACGATATGTGCTTGTTCACTGATCCTGCCTATCACTTTTCTAGGTGGCCAAGCCCATCCCCTCACACCACAAGAGAACAGCCGTCCCTCACACCCAGACGTTGCAAAGGGAGTGGATGAAGAGTTGCATCTTGCTTTAAGTTGCATTCTTCTCATTACATGGGAGGTTAAATATTTTTCATGTTTATTGGTCATTAAAATAGCCTTTTCTGTCCCTGGCCAGTTGGCTCAGCGGTAGAGTGGAGGCCCAGTGTGTGGAAGTCTCGGGTTTGATTCCTGGTCAGGGCACACAGGAGATGGGACCGTCAGTTTTTCACCCCCCCCTTTTTCTCTTTCTCTCTCTCACCATCCCCCACTTCCACAGTCATCGCTCATTTGAGCAATCTGTCCCCAGGTGCAGAAGATGGCACCATGGCCTCGTTTTATGTGCTAAAATAGTTCAGTTGCCAAGCAACAGAGCAACTGCATAGCCTCATAGGGGGCTTGCCAGCGGATCCTGGTTGGAGCACATGTGGGAGTCTGTCTCTCTGCCTCCCCACCTCTCAATAATAATAATGATAATAGATAATAATAAAATTGCCTTTTCTATGACTTGCTGGTTCATTTTATTCAATGTCTTTCAGTTGAGGTTGGATTACTATCTATCATGTTTGGAAGAGTTTTGTGTTTTTTAAGCGAGAAATAGAGACAGAGAGAGACACATAGCGGGACAGATGGGAACAGACAGGAAGGGAGAGAGACAAGAAACATCAATTCTTTCTGTGGCTCCTTAGTTGTTCATTGATTGCTTTCTCATATATGCCTTGACTGGGGGGACTACAGTAGAGCAAGTGACCCCTTGCTTGAGCCAGCGACCTTGGGCTTCAAGCCAGTGACCATGCGGTCATGTCTATGATCCCATGCTTAAGCCGGGGACCTCGGGTTTTTGAACCTGGGTCCTCTGTGTCCCAGTCTGATGCTTTATCCACTTCCATTGGTCAGGCCAGAGACTTTATCCACTTCACCACTGGTCAGGCCAGAGACTTTTTTTTATACCGAATTCAGCACAGTTTTACATTATTATTTTCTGATGCATGTTGGGTAGTGGCAAGTGCCGATGATTCTCTTCTGGTATGAGAAAAGGAAGTTTACGAATCTTCATAAGCTTTAGAAATACCAAATGTGGATTAAAACATTATTATCAAAGCAATAAAATGACCAATGAAGAATTAGAATTACCAACTGAGGTTTAAAATTACTTTCACAGGAAATAGCAGCAATATCTGAAATTAGTTCGTAATTTCTGTAAAAATTACAGAATAATTACAGAATTAGTTCGTAATATCTGTAAAAATATTCGGTGTAAACAATCATAACATAAACAGGTTTATATTAACACAAAGTCAAAGTCCCAGGAGAAAGGATTTATATTCTTTTGAAATCCACAATTTATACCGTATTAGACCATTATTAAACCACGTCTTATCATTTCTAAATCAGTTTTATAATGCAAGATGGTATTTCCCTGAGTAAGTTTAGGTTAGAAGGGGAACATCTGGTTTTTATCTCTCTGAGATTTCTAGGGTACGTTATCATCTATTGTTTTTCATTCCTCTGTTTCTTTCTTTTCATTTTATATGAATATAAGCTTTAATTAGAAATATTGCAGATAATATAAAATGCCTTTATAATGGCTTAGACAAGGGCAGACTGAAATGAAATTTTTTATACTTGTCTTTCTGATCCCTCATGCTTCCTTCAATTACATGCTTGTCTGTTGCTTTTATTCAATTTATTCTGGTCTACTCAGGACCATTTATTTTACTTATATTAGTCCCGCACAGCCTATCCTTTCTTTTCTTTTTTTTTTCTTTTTTCTTTTTTCTTTTCTTTATTTCTGAAGCTGGAAACGGGGAGAGACAGTCAGACAGACTCCCGCATGCGCCCGGCCGGGATCCACCCGGCACGCCCACCTGGGGGCGGAGGCTCTGCCCACCAGGGGGCGATGCTCTGCCCCTCCGGGGCGTCGCTCTGCCGTGACCAGAGCCACTCTAGCTCCTGGGGCAGAGGCCAAGGAGCCATCCCCAGCGCCCGGGCCAAATTTGCTCCAATGGAGCCTTGGCTGCGGGAGGGGAAGAGAGAGACAGAGAGGAAGGGGGGGGGTGGAGAAGCAAATGGGCGCTTCTCCTATGTGCCCTGGCCAGGAATCGAACTCGGGTCCCCCGCACGCCAGGCTGATGCTCTACCACTGAGCCAACCGGCCAGGGCCGCCTATCCTTTCTTTATAAAAGTTATAGCCTCCACAGTATCTCGGAATCCTGATGATCAATTTTATCATGGTGTTCTTTTTCCCTAGGATGTCTGCAGAAGACCAGACGAGAGTTATCTCTAAGGCTTTACTTGATCACTTCATCAGTCAAAAAGTCAAGATTTCATATGCAATAAAAAAGCCATTTCCTTTCTTTGGAATCCTTCGTGACCAAAAACTCATTACCAAAAAGAAATATAAAGTAAGTGAAGTTTATTATGTCAAAGTCTGGTCAATGGTTCTCCAACAAGTTAAGCTTTGATATCCTAAAGTTAAACATCAGGGAACCTTCAACAGACCAAGGAGTCTTCTATGAGTGGGGACGTTCTCAAGTACTACTATAAGTGTTCCTATAAGGTAACAAAAGAAGAAGAGAAGCAGTGAATCCCTGAGACACTCCTGCTAACTGAAGGAACTCCATAGTGTCCTCAGGAGTTGAGGTGACTAGGGCTAGAGATAGGCTGATTCTGAAGCAGCTGGGCTTCATAGATGTATAGTGCCTTGTAAGAATTCTACACATACAATGTACCACAAACTGGAAGTTAAAATTAATTCTAATGAATGAATGGATAAACTTAATAAATTGACTTAATGAAATGATACTTGGTGTATCATTTCATTTCAGTGACCATCAAGGTTAACACTTAGATGTGAGATTCCAACCCACAGCGAATTACTCTCTTGTGGGACAAATTTGGAAGTAGATGCCTGCTAATCTATCTCCAACAGTTTTTAGTTTACTTTCTTTTTTTTTTCCTTTTGGTATTCTGGAGTCTTGGAATTTAGGTTAATTTTTGCAAAAGATACAGGTGGAGATACAGAGATGCAAGTCTACCTTTCCCTATAAATAGACTTTCTCTAGGGGCAAGTTCACCAAGGGGGAGACTTGTCATTGGCTTCCTTGAGCCTTTCCCGGCTAAGCTGGTGCTGAGGATGGGACAAGCATGGCCCAGCCAACAGATCATGAGCTCATCACCTATTAAGTCTCTCCCTAAAATATTTGGCCAGGCTCTTTAAGGACTTCATAGCATTTAACTTTGAACTCACTTTTAGTTTTTAAAATTGCTCCACAATAGACATTATTAAGGAGGAAGGACTTACTTGTTTCACTTAGTAGTCAAGTAAATATAGAAATTTAAAACTTAAGGTGAGAAAATAACTGTAGGATAATTGTAGCATGTTGATAACAAAATCATTTTCTAGGGAGCCTCTGTAACTTGAAAGGATGTGCTTACATTTTTCTCCATTGATGTTCTTTAAGGATTGTCGAAAATCTTGGAATAACTTGGTCCATCCGCCATATTTGGTGTACAGTGTTCTCAGCAACCTTGAGAAGACGTTTGACTTTTCAGTTCTGGAAGCATTGTTCAACGAGTTCAACGTTCTGGAAAACCCTGATTTAAAGCACATCAGTAAAAGCTTTGACAATGGTAATCAGGCTTATTATCTACCTTTTGATGTCCAAGGCCAAGTTTTTTTTTTTTTTAATTTTTAATTTTTATTTTATTTATTCATTTTTAGAGAGGAGAGAGAGACAGAGAGAGAGGGAGAGAGAGGAGAGAGAGACAGAGAGAGAGAAGGGGGGAGGAGCTGGAAGCATCAACTCCCATATGTGCCTTGACCAGGCAAGCCCAGGGTTTCGAACCAGCGACCTCAGCATTCCAGGTCGATGCTTTATCCACTGCGCCACCACAGGTCAGGCAAAGGGCTAAGTTTTTTGACAGGCACATATTGAGTTTCTGCCACATGCCATACATGATGCTGGGCAGTGAGGATATAGCAGTTAAGAAAATAAATGAATTATGAGCCTCTCAAGGCTTATGGTATGATAGCTGTAGTACTACACCCACCTGGAGGTCTGCCTAATGAGACTTGTAGAATTACAGGACAATCAGAGCCACAGTGGCATCAACTTACTTAGAAGGACAAATGACAGAAAACCCAGCATCACAACAGGGCAGGATATAGTTGCTTTTTTTCTTATGGGACCCCTAGCAGCGGTCTATGCAGCAGTCCACCAAGTTGATTGCTACCCATTTCATCTCGGGTGGTGACTTACCTGTGGATGCAGAATCCACCTTAGCTTAACAACACCATGCCCACGGGAGTCACTGTCTCATGTAACAACTCTGTAGTCATAGCAACCAAGATTTTCAAATAAGTAACACACACACACACACACACACACAAAAACAAAAAACAGCAACAAAAAAGCTCCTCATTACATGAACTGAAGAAAGTAGATGCTATAGGAAAAGGCATAGAGTGTGAAATGGTGCCATGTGTTAGCAATTAGGCTCATCAGATTTCTCATAGAGTCAGTAGTAGTTGTGGAGGTTGATTCAAAAGAGAAGAACTTGAAAATGATTTTGGAAGGTTTGGCATTGAAAGCTAAGAAATTGTAAGTGTATTTACTGGACACCAAAGAGATCCTAGAGGTTTATACGTTTGTAACTACAAGGTCACTGCCCCAGTAGGCACCCTGCTATCAGCACTGGGCAGTGAGGGCCCAGCACTTTCCTGCCTCCTCCTCCCGAGACACCCACCCCCAGGCTTCCTGATGTACTTTTCTCCTCCTGACACTTGCTGCGTCCCCTCTGCACAGAGCCCTCGGCAGCGCCCTGGTCCCTGTCCTGTAGTGCAGTCTGCTGTCTCTGCTTGTAGCTACAGAGAGTGTCCTTCCCTTATCCCTGAGATCCGCCCTTTGCTCCAGGAGCTCTTTCTAGTTCCACCTGTGTCTTATGATTTTCTTTGGGAAATATGTCCCCTCAACCCAATTAACTGCACCCTTCTCTTGCCCAGACAACATGTAAAAGCTCTTGAACTTTCTCATTTATACACGTGGACACTTGCAAGATCTTAGTTCTCTCCTGAAGAGATTTTTTTCTTCTTTACAATGTGAGAAAACACATTTCTCCTATTACTTATTTTTTTAAATTTATTGACTGATTTTTAGAAGTGGGGGAGGAAAATGTGTCAAATCGTAGTTGCTTCCTTTAGTTGTTCATTGATTGCTTCGTGTATGTGCCTTGCACAGACAAGCCCAGGTTCGCTACCAGAACCTCTGCATTCCAGGTCAGCACTCTATCCACTGCACCACCACAGGTCAGGCTATTACTTAGTTTGATATATGCTTTCTCAGTCATCTGTAAATGTTTTTGCATAAATAAAAGGCTCATAATGTTTCCATGACTTTTTAAATCTTACATTTCAATGGCTCTCTTTCGTACAAGAAACATCAGGACTCCCTCTTGGGCATTCTCTTTCTGTCTCAGGAATGACGGGAAACTTTACTATGAGTATGGGGACTCACTGAGTTCTGAGTGACCAGAAGGCTGGAAATTTCTAAATATGTACATTTTTGATGATGTTCCTAAACTGTAATGGAAATCTTTCATTTCTTTTCTCTTCCTCTCTTCAGTGATTCACCAGCAATTGTGTTATCAAGCAAATGATGCTGAAGAGAGAGAAGAGTACCCTTATTCCCAACTAAGCCTTGAACAAGGTGATTGCAAACAGATAAGACCCGAAACTCATCTGCTAAGAGGAAAGGAGAAAGGGTGGTGGGTTCTGAGTCCTGAGTGGACCTGGGGACCAGGGAAGAATTCTGAGGAGCTTGGAGAAGGCAGGGAGGGGTGTTCATATGAGAGTCTGACCAGAGGCCAACTCCGAAAACTGGCTGTGACAAGAAACAGAGGAACAGGGACACAGTGGATCAGGAAACAGGATTTAAAGACAATGCTTTAAATTGTAGTGGTGATCTGGAAGGACCCCTGTAGGAGGAGATCAGTGTGAGCTGGGAAGGGCTGGGAACTATGGGCACAGGGTCAAACCAGAAGGAGAGCCTTGATGATGGATGAAGAAGAGACTGATTTAAACCTGGGGGATGTGGCTTAGGAGCAGGAATATTCAAGGAGATCGGCAGTCACGCAGGGAGAGAGGAGAGGAAGTGGTGAGATGTGGAGGAGGGGATGTGGGCACCTTGAGAGAGAGGAAGAAGGGGGACAATGAAATCTGGGTGAGAGGTTAAACAACCACATCACTAAAAGTCACCTACTGAGCATTTGCTCTGGCAGATGTGGGCTTAGTGCTCACCGCTATCTTGGGGGCAGTATCACTCTCCGCCCATTCTCAGAAGCCTTAAATCTAGAGAAACCATGTGTGTGTTTGTTCTGTGGTCAAATGAACAGGATAAACCTAGAACCTGTGATCTTAACCACACACACTCAATCCTCATAGAAAGACTAACAAGACGGTAAACAGGAGTGCAGAGGGGGGTGTGTGGTGTGAAGAGGGGTGGGGACAAGGAGACATCACTTTGCAGGAAGTAAGGTGAGGCCACCAGACAAGGGCAGTTCTAAGGACAGAAACAGGCTCACTATGGCCACGGGTGACAGGAAGAGCCATCACCAGGTTCTGAGTAGCTCGTGGATGATCTCAGTGAGATGGATTGACTGAGGCCAGAGGGGCAGTTGAGGGCCAGGGCTAAGGTCGGGGCCAGGTGCGTCCTCCTGGTCCAGACGGGCTCTGCACTGATACCTACAGGGAAGGGATTTTCGGGTCCTACTTTGTAAAGAGTAAAATGGGACTAGGGAAGAACAAATGTCTGAAAGCAACTTCTAATTCCGCCCCCAGGAACGGATGAAGACGTGTCTCAAAACCAGGACTCCTCGCCAGCGGATCCCTCCTCTCCTCTTGGTCTGTTTCTGTTGACTGTTCTGTGATCCTTGTCCCTTTCTGGAATGTGCTGGGGGAGGGGCTGCTTCTTTTCAGGGCTAACCGCCCAGAGTCAGCAGTGTTTTCCTCTGTGGTTTCTCCAGGGACTTAGATGACAGTCTTGGTACTGTGGGTTTCCTGGGGAAGACGCTGTTTCTACTCTGACGTGCACTTCCTGCTGTCACGTGACAGCCTGGGCCTGAATGCTTTGTCCGTGCCCCTGACTCCAGTTTTCTGCCTCTGTCTTCCTTGAGTCTGTGGTGCTTTGAGGTCACGTTCGTGAGGCCAGCGCTGCAGTGAGAAGGCCATGTCTCTGGTGGGTCAGGGTGTCTCCCCCTTGTGTCCCTCACTTAGGACCATGTACAGACCCCATGTGCCTCCCATGCGAACACTTTCCCTTCCTCCTCGGGGCGGCAGGCCTGGAGTCGCCCCCTAACACCTGACAGGCCTCTGAGATAACACTTTGCTACTTTAGTGAGTAATAATTTCTGTTTACAACTCTTGAACTCCCTTAATCCATTACTCACGGTATCTGTTTATTGTTATTTTCAAATGTTATTATTTCCTTTTTTTGAATTTATTGTGATAACATGGGTTAACAAAATTATTCAGGTTTCAGGTGCACAATTCTACAACACACATTCTGTTCGCTGTGTTAGGTGTTCAACACCCAAATCAAGTCTCCGTCCATTTATTCCTCCTGCGCCCCCTTCACTGTCCCCTCTCCCCTCCCCTCGGCCATCCCCACACTGCTGTCCGTGTCCAGGGGTTTATTCCGTTTTGTTTTCTGTTCTTGCTCTATCCTCCCATGCCCCTGCAGCCCACCTCTATTCATGAGTCTCTACTGTGCCTGTTAGTTCATTTTGTTCATTAGATTCTATAAGGAGTGAAATAATACAATATTTGTCTTTCTCAACTGGCTTATTTTTACTTAGCATAATGTTCTTCATATCCATCCATGCTTTCCCAAAAAACAAGATTTCATTTTTATTTCTTTTTTATTTATTTATTTATTTATTTTTACAAGTGGATTTTTTTTTTAATGGAATGACAGGGAAAGAAACAAGGGAACGGAGGAGTTGGGGAGAAGAACAAGTGAGAAGCAGTTTTTAAAGTATTTTTTTTGTTTTTTTTTAATTTTATTTGTTCATTTTAGAGAGAAAGGGAGAGAGAGAGAGAAAGAGAGGGAGAGAGAGGAGAGAGAGACAGAGAGAGAAGGTGGGGAGGAGCTGGAAGCATCAACTCCCATATGTGCCTTGACCAGGAAAGCCCAGGGTTTCGAACCGGCGACCTCAGCATTTCCAGGTCGATGCTTTATCCACTGCGCCACCACAGGTCAGGCACTTTATTTCTTTTTTTATAGCCAAGCAGTATTCCATTGTGTGAATGTGCCCCATCTTTTTATTCACTCATTTAGTGTTAGGCACTTGGGCTGATTCCAAATCTGGGCTATTGTAAATAACACTGCAATGAACACAGAGGTGCATGTAGTCTGTATGTTTAAAATTATGTAAATGATATGTTTAAGACTTTGTTATAATGACTTAATTTTCTAATGTTACAATTTCCTTTTAAAAATACAGATCATATTATATTTAATCTTCTAAAACACCTAAATGATAGTGTATCATCTGAATTTTTTTCAGAGAACAGAGAATCAGCTTATAGACTTTGGCTACTTGTGCGAGTTCAGCCACTGAGACTGGTGATTGAGCTCTGCTGTAGGGAGTGTCAGAGCAGGAGGTCTGGTGCCCTGTGGCCTGGCTTCAAATGCTTCCCTGTGCCCTTGGGGAAGTGACTTCTCCTCTATGACACCCAGTTTCATCATCTATGAAATAGATGTGATAATCGTGTACCTACTTCACAGGGTGATGGATTTTAAACAATTACATTATGTAAAGTGTTTACAGTCATGCCTGGTACTCAGTGTTCTAGGCTTTGTTATTATTACTATGATGCTTATCATCATTATTTGTTTCTGGTGCCAGAGTCTATGCTTTTACATGCTACCGTAAAGTGTGGGATATTTGGAAAAGCAGTGATAAATACAGTAGCGCCCATGGGCCCAGGAAAATAAATTGTGGGACACAGGTCCCCCCAGAGCACACTAGTCTTTCATAAGTTCCATGTCTTTACTCCATGACTGTCATCTGGAAATGAGGACATGGAAGAGACTCAGGGAATTTCCTGCTCTATGGAAGGGGTTACAGTGTAGCTTCTGGCAGCACGTGTTATTTGAGAAAGGATGTTCTAAATTCATAATACATAGTTTATAAAAGAAAAAGAACTTTCACAGTGGTTTTTGATAGCCCTGTTAGACTTTTAGCAAATGATGCTTAGTCAAAAGGTTAACATTTAAGAATATAAAAAATGCAACATGCATCAATCCATACTCTTAGCTGTTCATCTACCAGTGCAGCTGGTGGGAACAGGAAGGGGAGAGAGCAAAAGAATTGTGATGAGTAATGGGCCGCTGAGAATGACTCAGTGTTTGTGTGTGCATGTGTGCGTGCGTGTGCGTGCGTGTGTGTGTGTGTGTGTGTGTGTGTGTGTGTAGAGTGTGGGGGGGAGGAACAATGACATTAATGCTCACTATCTTGTCTGGAGCCTATTCTGCCTGGACATGAAACCCCAGAGCATCCCAGTGACGGGGACCAATGTACATAAAGAGAGAAATGTCAACCTGCAGCCCAAATGATGCTCAATAAGCCACCAATAATGTGTCCAAAATTCTGACCCAGGAAAGTTGACTGACTGTGACGTGCACAGGGAAGGGAAAGGCGGCGTCTCATCCCTCCCAACACTGGGAGGAGGCTCCAAAGAACTGAGGACGTGGTGCAAAGCTTGTTCCAGGGCCCAGGTTCTATAGTATGAATTTGGGAATTAATTTTTAAGTCACACTTTACATGAATTACCTGGCTTAGGAAAATCACAAGAAATGAAAATATTCAAATTGCACTGAATAAATATTTATCTATTCATCCACTATTGAGGTTGGTGGGAACAGAGTGGGTAGGATGAGGACTTGGAATCGATGAACAGAGAGGCTCACCGTGGGGAGTGGGGTGTGCTGGACCCGGGTGGTTTGCCTGGGGATTCATTCCTTCTCATCTCCTGCCCCGTTCTGCCCTCTGTCTCTGGCCACAGAGCCCTGCAGACCGGCTTGCCCGCTCCCTTAGTTGCTGGCTTCCTGCTGGGTTCCTAACCAGGAGACACTGGCGAGGGATGGAGAGTGGGAGCAAGGGAGAACGGTGTTTCCCCATCGCCGTCTGGGCGGCAGTTCTGGTCGTAGCTGCGTCTACCGTGACTCTATCTCCCACGAAGCAGCTTCTACCGAACTGGTGACCTTGGCACATTAACTCACCTTTGTCCTGCCCTTAATTTCCTTTTGACTGTTCTTCAGGTTGCCTCATTCTTCCATTTGGATTTCTCACTATTTCCATCAACTACGTAGCCAAACTTCTCGATTTAAATTCTCTCTGCTTTAAAATATTAGAGTGTGTATATACAAACACACACACACATATACACACACATACATATATATACACACATATATACATATATACACATGTATACCTAGATATATACACACATATGTGTATGTATCTATATGTATATTTTTTAGTGAAAGAGAGTCAGACAGAGAGACAAAGACAGACAGGAAGGGAGAGATGAGAAGCATCAACAGGTAGTTACGGCACCTTAGTTGTGCATTGATTTCTTTGTCATACGTTCCTTAACTTGGGGGATCTGGTTGAGTCTGTGACCCCTTGCTCAAGCCAGTGATTTGGGCTTACCCTGAAACTTTGGGGTCAAGCCAGTACTTATCCTGCGACCTCAGGGTTTCGAACCTGGGTCCTCAGTGTCCCAGGTCAACACTCTATCCACTGTACCACTGCCTGTCAGGGTAGAGTGGTCTGTATTATCCCCTTGGGCCCTGACAGATGTTGGAGAGAGATAAAATATTTATGAATCAAAATGTGCTTTAGGTACAGACCCACCTGAAAATGAATGGCCAGAACAGCTCTGCGAAGTAGAACAGATAAATGCAGAGGAAACAGGTACAATCAGTGACAACGATGCACTAGAAAGCCAAGAAGCAAGTGAACAAGGAGCTCAAGCGTCTGAGCCAGCAGGTAAGACCAGTGCCTGGGCAGGGTGAGTGTGGGGGCGGGAATGACAGGGGGAGGGGCTGGCGTGCGGAGCAAAGGTACAGGGGAGACTGTTGGGGATAACTGCAGTGTTCGAGATGAGGAAAATATAGAGAAATGTTGATATAGAAGAGGCTAACACAGATCACATAAAGTATGGAGGAAGGGTAAAGGAACAGGAGAGAATAGGAAACGTAACAGAGCGTGGATACTCTGGAAAATCAGGCGGGGCAGCAGGGCCAGGTCTCCGCCAGGCAGGGAGACCCGGGGACCCCTGGGAGGAGGAGCTCACTCCCAGCACCTCATGGGTCCTGGGCACCCACTTTGCTTCCCCTGACCCTGCTGGGCCTGGGGGGGCTCCGATAGAAAATGTAGAGAAACAGCATGAATAGCGGAAGGTACAGAGGGCAATGAATGCCAATAAATAGAGAAAATGGGGGAGACACAGTGAGTGCCATGTCGAGAATGAGTAAAGGACAATGAGTGAAGGACTGGCCGGAGTGGACCAGGTGGAGAGAGAGGACAGAGCATCGTCTGATCAGAGCAGACGGTCACCACAAAGAAGGCACAAAGGGCGGCTCCTAACACCAGTGAGAAGGTGAGGTGTCCCCAGTGACCACCATGGCCCTGGGACCCTCTCAGATGAAACAGGTCTCTCCTCTGAGAGTGAAACCGGAAATAGAAACAAGAACCAGAGTCAGGAGAGGCGCAGAGGAAGGGTGGAGCTGAGCAGCGGGAGAGGGGGGAGCTCTCCCTGCAGGGGACCCCAGGGGGTGGGGGCTTACTGAGGGCAGGGAGGGTGTGCACTCCCTCTGGGGAGACAAACGAAATTCTTCCTTTACCACAATTTTGTCCAGGACCAGATTTAGCCAAACATTGAATTAAAGTAAATTTCTGCTCCTGTCCGTGCCCTGACTGAGGAATCAAACCCACAGCCTATGTACTCCAGGACTATGCTCCAATGAACCGAGCTCTCTGTCCAGGGCTTAATTTTTTTATTTACTGACAGAGACAGAGAGAAGAAAGGAGAGAGAGAGGAGAGGGAAGGGAAGAATTCATTTGTAGTTTCACTCCGTTGTGCATTCATTGGTTGCTTCCTGTGTATGTCCTGACGGGATAGAACTCTCAACTTTGTTGTTTTGGGAGACGCTCTTGACTGGCTGAGCTAATTGGCCAGAACCATGAAATAGAGTCAGATAATGGTATCTGATAAAGATAAAAAGACAAGTGAAGACCGTGGCCATTTGGCTCAGTGGATAGAGTGTCAGTCTGGTGTGCAGTTGTCCTGAGTTCAAGTCCCAGTCAGGGCATACATGAGAAGTGACTATTTGCCTCTCTCCCTTTCCCCTTCTCTCTCTCTTCCCCTACCACAGCCAATGGCTCGGTTGGTCCTAGCATTGGCCTCAGGCGCTAAGGATTGCTCGCTTGATTGGTTGATTGTAGCATCAGCCTCAGACGGGGGTTGCCAGGCAGATACCAGTAGGGACACATGCAGTAGTCTGTCTCTCTATCTCCCATCCTCTCAATTAAAAAGAAAAAAAATGCAAGAGAAGAAGAGACTTTAAAGAAGACTTGGAGATGGGAAGAATTAATATTATATTTCAAAGAAAGAAGTAGCAATACAGAAATCCACAAGGGCACCAAAAATAGGATCACAGCAGCATATGGAAAGGGTCTTCATAAGTTGTGATTTGCTTTCTGGAGCAGAGCTACCAACATGTGGAAACAAGAGGTGTTCTTGTGTTATGTGCTCCGGAAGTTCTTGTTCTGGCCCAGCATCAGAGCCAACAGCACAAGGAAATGAAAATTGTACCCCTGTTATGTGCTCCCAGAAAGCTGTGCGAAGAGGCCCAGCAGCAAGGACTAAAAGAAGGAAAGGTAAGGAACTGCACAGGGGTCATGGCATGAGGGTGGATCCACAGTTACCCAGGTCCCCAAGTAGAGTGAGACACAGCGCCCAGTCTATCCCACTACCTTGTTCTCCACATTTTCTCAACATGACCCTTTTGGGAACAGCAGGGAGGCAGGAGATCATTATAATGTCATGTTAACAGGATGAGTCCTATTGATTATATGTGGATGATGTAGTAAGAAGTACACTCTTAATATGACAGTATCTTAGTTTGTTACATTAGTCTAATGTATTTATACAGTGATTTCCAGCCCTGTCCCACCCAATATGTATGGAATCTGTAAACAAGGAGAGTGTACTTCTGCTAGTAAATAATAGTGTCATTTTCAGAACCTTAGAAAGACCTCAAAGACAATGGATCCTGCCTCTAATTGTCACTAGGGGAGACCTCAGATTAACTGCTTTTTTCTCAGCACAAATTTATATTTTTTTAGTGAGACAGAGAGAGAAAGAGAAAGAGAGAGAAAGAGAGAGAGAGAGAAGGAAGAGCGATGAGAAACATCAGCTCATAATGCCATTACTTTAGTTGTTTGTTGATTGTTCCTCATGTGTGCCTTGACCATGTGGCTCAAGCCAAGCCAGTGACCCCTTGCTCAAGCCAGCGACCTTTGGGCTCAAGCCAGTAACCCTTCACTCAAGCTTGTGAACCTGCTATCAAGTCAGTGATCTCAGGGATTTAAACCTGGGACCTCAGCATCCCCGGGCGGTGCTCTATACACTGTGCCACTATCAGTCAGGCTACCCAGCACATAGTTTTGATGGCTATCCTCCACACATCACTAATTATATAGTGTTTTCCTACACATTTGTGCACTTAAGATGTTATTTAATCTTCATGCAACATTTTAAGACCTAAACAAGATAAGACACTTGTTTCTATCTGTGAATGAATTGAAGTATGTAGGTATTTAAGAGGTGTTTTTTAAAAGTCCCATTAAATAAAATAAAAGGAAGACCAGAGCCCATCTTAAACTCCTACCTCTCAGTTCAGGAGATTTTTAGTTTCTTTAGAAGGAAGAGAGAGATGATAATCCAAACATCTTTATAAACTCAAGCCTTCTATAGTAGACATGGTCCTAGGATTGTAACTTTTAGCTATTAATTTCAACCTCTTTTTCCTAGGTACTACGGATCTTAGACACAGGTCTAGTTTGGGAAAACTTAAGAAGAAAAGAAGTAAGAGTTCATAAGATGCTATTTAATTTCATGTTAAAATGAGGTTATTAATGCCAAAGTTTCATTATCATAATAATAAGTGATTATAATATGATGGTTCTTCAAAGATGTTTATATCTTAATCTCTGGAGCCTCTAATGTGTTTTCTTCTATGGAAAAAGAAATACACATCTAATAAAGCTAGAGACCTTGATAGGAGAGTTTATTTTTATTTAATGATTGATTTGAGAGAGAGAAAGACAGGAAGGGAGAGAGAGAAGAAGGAGAAGAGTGAAAAGCATCAACTTGTAGTTGCTTTACTTTTAGTTGTTTATTGAATACTTTCCATGTGTGCCCTGACCGTGGGGCTCAAGCCAAGCCAATAAACCTTGGGTTCAAGTGGTAACCTTGGGCTTCAAGCCAGTTACCGAAAGATCATGTCAATGATCCCACACTCAAACTGATTATCCCTCGCTCAGGCCTGTGACCTCGGGGTTTCAAACAGGGGACTTCATCATTCAGGGTTGACGCTGTATCCACATGTCAGCACTGGTCAGGCAGGGGAGTTTTTTTTTTTAACATATCTGCATACCACCAGTATAACCAATTGACTTAAAATATTGGAAGACAATTTCTGGCTGTGGAGAGAGGGAGAAATGACTCTGGAAGATACAGAGAACTACATCATTGTTGGCTTTTCTAATGACTTTTTGTCAGACCTGTCACTGTCTGGTGCAATCAGGTCTCTAACCCCTCTCTCCGCACACAATTTGCAGATTGTTCTAGAGCTTTCTGAGCTCCTCTTTCCGATGTGGGGAGAAATGAGGCAAAGCAGAGAACACTGTAGCAGGCAGACCTCGTCTCCATTAGGTTACCCCATCATTGTCCTCTCTGCTCCCGGAGTCAGAGCTCAGAGGGGGAGACAGCAGACAGTCTCTGACTTTGACTGCAGCTGCCTCCCTGCAGGGAAATAGCACAAACCCGACAGCAGCCGTGTGTCCCATTGTCCTGTCAGAGTCGGGGGGCTCCCTGGGTTGGGAGCTAAGGCAGTTTCATTGGTGCCTGGTGTCCCTGGTAAAGCATGCTAATTGTGTCGGCTCTGAGGGTAAAGGTGGACACTCGGTAGTTAGGAATCTGTAACGCCACTTGGAAGAATGACTTTGACTACAGGGTTTTGTGGAAGGAAGTTTCCTAAGTACATCTGTATCTTTATAGGAACACACTCACCCTGGGAGGGGGTGCATGTACAACTGCGAACTGGTAACAGAAGGAAGAAATCTTCTGTTTCAGAGTCAAGAAGACACAGAGATGCAATTGTGGCTTTCAGTTCTAATATACTTCCTGTGACCTGTGGAAACGTGAAAGGGATGTTATATAAGATGAAACTGAAACGAGGTGAGTTTTATGGTATAATTTGCAGTTTATGTGAAGGAGTGACAAAAGGTCATCGAATTTTCCGTGTGAATTGTACATTGTTCGGGGAACTAAGGTCTCAATGTGGCTGGAGAGAAGGAGGCAAGGGTCCCCAAGATGATAGTCTCACACTCTGAGGAACTGTACATGTTAGATGATGCTCACTAGCACATGGAAGTGACCATGGAAATGCCCCCATAATAAGGAGAAGTGAATCAGAAAATAAAGGGGCAGAGGCCCTGCGCCTCCACCTTCATGTCCTCTCTCTGTTCTGGGCCATCGTCACCAGGACCCGGTGTTTGATGTAGTGAGAAGATCACAGAGTTTGTAAGCAGAAAGCCCGAGTCCCCGCCTCAGCTATGCTAAGAGTGACTGATTCATCTGAGTAGAGAATGGGACCTTTCTTGACCCTGAAATTCCTCAGCTAGCAAAAGAGATGATCATTAAAATCTGCCTGAGGGTATAGGTATACAAGAAATTAATTTCCATAATTAATGAATAATATCTAAACAGCTTTCCTGAGATGCAATTTACAAACCAAACAGTTGAGCACATAGAGTGCATGATTTAGTCCTGAGTTTTGTTTGTGTAGTCACAGGATTGAGACTTTACGATCTAATTTTAGAACATTTTTGTCCCCTCACTAAAGGAAACCCATGTCTCTCAGTCGTCAGTGCCCGTTCCCACCCCACCCACCGCCCAGCCCTGAGCAACCGTTAATCTGTCTTCTGCTCTGTAAAGTGGCCTCGTCTAGGTATTTCATACAAATGGAATCATATAATATGAGCCTTTTGTGACTGGGTTTTTCACTTAGCGTGATGTTTTCAAGTTTCATCTATGTGATAGTGTGTATTAGCACTTCATTCCTTTTTATTGTCAAATAATATAATATTCCATGGTGTGACTATATCATATTTTGTTTATCCTTTCTTCAGTATGGGTTGCTTTATTTCTTTAGTATTATATATAATACTGTTCTGAACATTTGTTGGCAAGTTTTTATGTGAACACGTTTTTAATTCTTTGGGGTATATACCCAGGAGAGGAATTGCTGATTCATATGGTAATTTTATGTGTAACTTATTGAGATAAAATTAATAGATTTGATTTGCATTTCTTAAATGACTAATAATGTTCACCACATAGTTACTTTTTGTATATAACTTAAATTTTGTACTGGATACACTTACAATTATTTTTATTGGCTGTCCATGAGTTCAGGGGTGAAATAAATCACTGCTCTATAATGCCATTAAACTGGATGGAAGATGTTGCAGTAGAGGGCACAGATGTTCTCTGGTGCCGGTATGGGCTGCAAGGCCTCCAGCTGAGATCTCAGTCTGATTTGACTTCTGCCTCCCCCATCCCAAAGGCCATCATGTAGGTGATCTTAGAATACCTTTATAATGTTTATTTTGATTGTAATGATCACATTTTTGTTGTATGTAAGACAAAGTTATGTGTGCACAAAGCAGGAAATCTCTTTGGAGGGGACCTAAGGCTGGTTGGAGGTCTGAGGTCCGAGAGGGGAGGCCAGATTCTCCCACAAGTGATCTTGAGTCCAAATGGGGACTCAAGAGCTAGTGTGGCAGAGGGCCGTGTCTGAGCTGTGTGGACAGAAGGTCCAGGACTGACTTACCTGGTCTCACAGGAGCCATCTGGAAGTGCATCCAGACAGAGGACGGGACTTGGCTCACCCCCAGGCAGTTTGAAGTGAAAGGAGGCCGTGCAAGATCAAAGAACTGGAAGCTGAGTATACGCTGCTTTGGGAGGCCCCTGCGACGGCTGATGGAGGTACTTCCTCTATGGGGGCAGGAGATGTGAGTTCCTGGTTGCACATGAAGATAAGGTCACTGTGAGTTCACTGAACATAGGCTGCATTATGACCAGAGCCCTAAGGCCCCTGACGTTGTCCTTCCCCAGGAAGAGGTGCCCACCCTCATAGCTCAGCGCAAGGCAGCTCCCACTCTGTCTCAGGGGCTCTGTGGGCGCAGGTGCAGGAGCTGGAGGGGAAGGTCATTGCAACACGGTGCTGGGGAGGACTCTATGCACGGAGAGAGACAGTCCACAGTAAGCCAGTGGGCAGATGAGACTCCAGGAAAAAAAGGCATGAAAACCAGAACCAGTGTTAGCATAGTTCTGTGGGGTGAGGTGGACGGTGGTAAGTGATATAGAATAATCCGTCAAGTGGGGTAGTTTGTGGAGAGATTTAATGCCAGGCTGAGGAGTTTAAACTCATTACCTGTCCTAGACAGTTCAGAACCAGGGAGTCTCCTGAGCTGTGAAATGATGTATTTAGAACAGTATCGCAGACAACATGGGCCTTTGAAATGGCTTCACTGTCTTTCAGCCCAACAAGCGTATAGTCAACATGCCATGCTCAGCTCAGATGTCACCCCTCTCTGAATGTTCCCTGACTGACCTGCCCTGGTCACCCATCCATGGGCTCCAGACCCCACTATTAAGACCCTTCTCTCACTGTTTTATTCTTATCCTTCCATGCATTCCCTTGTGTCTCTAGACTCCCCTGGGGTTGTCCGTGTTTGTGGGCTCAGCATTGTCCAGAGTGTCTGACACCTGTAGGTGTGGGATACGTGTGTGTTGACCGACTGGTCCTGGTGTGAGGACTCAAGTCTGAGTAACACTCGTGGGAATGGAAAGGGGGTGAGAGGTGTCAAAGGAATGATAAAAGAAAACCTATTAAAACATAGGAAAATAACATGAAAGAAAGGGAAATGTTTCTAATGACAATTTTCGAGCTACTGTTGATGATTTCTAGAAGAACAAGTGAGAGAAGCTGCTTGTGTCTTATTTAGAAACCTTGGTTGGACCCAACCTTGGGACATCCAACAAGAAATATTTGGGAAAAGGTAGGAATTCCAGGCTCACCGACCAGAAACTCAGGCTAAACATGTACATTGATCTTTTTATGTTTCAGCACGAATATCTATGTAATCCTCCAAGAATTTGGGGACAAAAAAAAAGGGTAATTATCATATATCTTTTTATAGGCTTTCATCACATAACTGACTTTACATATACAGTGTGTTGTGTTATGGTTTCTCCATTGAATAATTATAATTAAGTATCCTTGTTTTTGCATGTGCCTTCAGAGTTGTTACTTTGAACATTACGTTGTACACAAGGTGTTTGAATAGCAAATCAGTGAAGACAGAGATGATAAGACGGTTAAAAAAACATATCTCAAGATTGAGTGTTAGTTTTAGATGAAGATGTTGTAGGGGTGTCAAAGCTGTAAAAGCAACAATAAAAACATTGCATAATAAATTCCCAAGGTCATCTTCAACTCAAGATTATTTCAAAAATTCAAGGTTACTGTCCTGTGAGTGTGTTGAAATCCGATGGAGCAGAGATGCTCCCCACCAGCCAGGTGACTCTGCTCTGGCACACAGTCCGTCTGGGGACACACGGAAGCTCACACCACTGCATGAGATGCGCAACACAAAGCATGTTTCCTTTCCGATCCTTTCCATCCCCTTCCGCCTCCCTGCCAGTAAAATGTGCGCAGAGACACACAGAATTCTTATTCAGGGGAAATTACTCGCCCTTCATGAGGGTGGTCCCTCTGGGTAGGAAGCTTTTGGGAGATCCATGTATTTGGGAGGGTGTGACCTGGGAGACTATTTATTTTGACTCCGCCCCTTACGCTCAGGCAGGTGAGCTGGGCAGACCTCTTTTCTGTCTGTGACAGTGATTGCTCCCTCTGTGCTAGAAGACTGTGCAGGCCACAGACAGACACATAATGTGCGGTGAAGACTGAGGACAAAGGGATGGCTTTTCCAAGATTGGAGAAGAATGAGAACTTAAGAGAGAGGAGGAGAAAAGAAATACCATTCTTATGTATGTCTGGTGGAAATGGCCACCCAAAGCATTCTTAGGATCCTAAAATCAGTCACACACAGCTGGCCAATGGGACTTCATCTTCCTCTGGAAATGTGAGGTCCAGAGCTTTTACGTTTTCTGATGATCTGGATGGTTTAAACTATTAGTCCCAGAAATGTTTTATTCATTGAATTTTCTAATTGGAAACTATTATTAGACTTATTCAGTGAGTATGTTAAATGCCAGCATTTGTACTATAAATGTCAATTAGAGAAACTGAGTGAGGTGGAAGGTTTCTAACACTAGGGTTTACCTTCCTTTATAAATCAAACACCTTTTTAGCACAAAGCTGCAGTTGCCTCTATATTTTGTGCCTCCTTGAACAAGAACACAACTCCCAAAGTGGCAGATGTCATTTATTGTATGCTAATGTTTGCTTAGGACATAGCAATTATTCTCTTTTTGTAAGTGAAATAATTCTTATATATTCACAATTTTAACATATAATTGTCAGGTCATACTAAATGTCCAATGTCCATTAAAGAAAATTTAAGTAATGTCCTTGACCGCAAGGATTGTTTCAACGTTATTCACCAAATTTTGGAGTTCAGTGGAAGAATAATTGATGGGCAGGGCTGAGGGAATATGGGCCACACGAGGAGGTGGGCAGTGACATGGCCATTTCTTAGGTGACAGTCTATGGATCACACTTCTCTTCCCTGGGCTGGAGATAAAGGCTGAGGCTGCCTGAATCCAGAAATGAGGGATCAAGTCAGTCTACTAAATATGCACAAGCAATGTAAGTCTAGTCAGTTACCTCTGAAATGTTACCCTGTTGACATCTTGGGATTCAAATGGAGAGAAGAGGGTGATCTTCTGGAGAAGACCTGTATGCTGGGGCCCTTGAGCACAGTTTATCTTTGAAGCTACACCCCAGAGGAGTTTCAGAGGGTGGTTGAATTCTTCTCTGAGGTACTTGCATGGATCAGGATCTGGGCTCTGAGGGAGCTGGATGCCGTTGGTAGTGAGTCCTCAGGGTGTTACTCTCAGTACAGCTACTCTGGTGGGACGACACTTCCTAGTATAGACAAGGATGCCCGAGAGCCCCTCAAAGTAGGCGAACCAGAAGAGTTCCTTCAATCTGACCTGTGGAAACCAGGGCCAGACTCCCAGCATGACTTCACCGAGACCCACCTCGTGCCTGAGAGCCAGGGATGTAACTAGATTGGGCCAAACAGTGGTACTTCGGCATTTTTAATTCTCCTTGTACATATATTAAAGTATGTATGAAATAATGGATGGACTGTGAATTGAATCTCTCAAAAGATGGTTATTTAAGTAAATGACGGATTCAAACATTTCATTCAGTATTGTCACTCACTCTTTCTCTCTTTTCAGTGGAGAAGATCGAAGTCTCACAACAGTACCTCCAGTGACCCATGTGTAAGTACTACTCCCATCTATAATCCCAAAATAATCCAGGCTTTCCCCTGGGTGTATTTTCTGTGTCGTTGACGCCTTTCCCTGAAGCGTGCTCACACTCAGTGGGAACACGTCACTGTGTGTGATGAGCAGAGATCAGCAGACGCCTCACCCGTGTCTGGTAGACAGACTTGAGCTGGGTGTCTCAGTGTAAAAGCACCCTCTCCATTGTTCAGTGGAAACCTTCCCGTTTCCCCAGCAGAGTAGGACCAGAGCTCTAGATCACTGGGGTCTCTAGAGATGGACATGAAGTGAAATGGGCAGAGCCGACTCACAGCTCAGGGAGAAGCACCTGTGTGTCTGTGCTTCTCACAGAGGCAGGGAGTCTAGATTCCACAGCGCTGGCCTTTGGGTCTCACTGGGGACATGAACATTGTTTTATATTCTAGCTGGGAAATTCAGACATATGTGAGATCTGCCGGGATGGAGGGACACTCTTCTGTTGTGATACATGTTCGCGATCGTTTCATGAGTACTGTCACCTCCCAGCTGTGGAAACTGAGAGGTCTGTGAGGTGCAGCCCCTCTCTCCCTTCAGGGACCCTTCTTCTGGCCATGCCCCTCCCGCACAGAGCTGCTGGGTGTGTCCTGATGGGAAAGAGCGGGGTTGGAGGTGGGGTCCGGCAGTATGATCCAGACTGTGCCAAGATCCTGACAGCAGGAGGGGACAATTCTCCTCTCTCTTCTGGGATGCTGAGGCTGGTGGCTGGGTCCTTTGCTTTGATATTGCTACTGTTCTTTCTATTTTGTTGTTGTTGTTGTTATTTTTCTGAAGGTGGAAACGGGGAGGCAGTCAGACAGACTCCCGCATGCGCCCGACCGGGATCCACCTGGCACGGCCACCAGGGGGCGATGCTCTGCCCATCCGGGGTGTCGCTCTGTCGCGACCAGAGCCACTCTAGCGCCTGGGGCAGAGGCCAAGGAGCCATCCCCAGCGCCCGGGCCATCTTTTGCTCCAATGGAGGCTCGGCTGCGGGAGGGGAAGAGAGAGACAGAGAGGAAAAAGAGGGGGAGGGGTGGAGAAGCAGATGGGCGCTTTTCCTGTGTGCCCTGGCCGGGAATCGAACCCGGGACTCCTGCACGCCAGGCCGACGCTCTACCACTGAGCCAACTGGCCAGGGCCACTACTGTTCTTTCTAGAACGCTCCCAGCATGACTGCTGTTTCTGTGAGTAGAAATGCAATTGTATGTGTTCCGTGCTTATTTAGAAAAGGCAGGAAACACAGACAGGTTCCCTCATTTTGCCACCTTTTCAACTGGCTGATGAAGGCCGAGCCCCAGGGGATAGGGCCCCGACTCTGACACAGAGGCTTGGGGGGAGGGCCACTTGCTCTCGCAACAGCTCAGATGGGGAAAGGAGAGCGGTCACTCACCCCGACACCGTTCTGCACCCCCTCAGACCATGATGCTCCCTTCAAGGGGAGGAGGGTCATTCTATCAGACCCCACCTGGGGTCTTAGAGACTCTGTCTGGGAGGTGTCCCCTTCATCCCCGGCTGTGCCCATGGCCATTCCTGAAAGGACAGTGGCAGCCATGGGGACGGTGCCTCTTTGAGGGCCTGCCTTGCTCACTTGTGCCCCTCCCAGGGACCCGTGGAGTTGCACCTTCTGCAGGATAAAAAACTCTGCTGGAAGTCAGCGGTGCCACAGGGAGTCTGAGGTCCTGGCGAGGCCGATGGGGCCCGTGGAGCAGCTGGTGAGTCAGATTTGACCCCAAGCCTTTCTGTTTCGGCTCACGAGTGAGAAGTCAACGGTGTCAGGGAGGGCGAGCGTGTTCAGGTGCCTCCTCGTGCCTCTCAGGAAAACCTGTTTGCAGAAAAACATCTTCAGCCATCCCACGACTCCTTCCTGGAGCCACAGCTGTTTGGGGAGACTTCCGGAGGATGGGTGGGTCCTGCCCGCACGTGCATACGGGTCTTTCTCTCCACGCTGCTTCTCCTGACATCCTCCTTCTTTTGCAGAAATGCGAGTTCCTCCTCTTGCAGGTCTATTGCCATTCAGAGAACTCCTTCTTCACAAAGATTCCACATTATTATTATGTAAGTAAGAAGAGTAAACCATCCTTATGGGCCGCCATGATGTTACCTGACCTGACATGAGCACTTGAGGGATTTGTGATCTGAAGCCCAGGGGAGGGGCACATGATCGTCACCTGGTATTTCTGCTGGACTGGATGGGAATCCACAGAAGGGAGACACTGGACTCTGTCTGCCATTCTCTCGTGATAATTTTATTCCCACCAGATTAAAGAGATTTCTCAAAACCTAAAGGAACCCATGTGGTTGGACAAAATCAAGACTAGACTAAAAGAGCGTTACTATCCCCGAGTGGAGGGTTTTGTGCAGGACATGCGCCTCATCTTTCAGAACCACAGGGCGTCTTACAAGGCAAGTGGCTCCCTCTTCCACTTCATCCCTTTCCACTGAGTCGCTCTGCCCTCCGTTCCTGCTGAGAAAGTTTCGTTTCCCTCATCTGTGACGAGCCTGTACAAGCGAGGGTGCAGGAAGTGAGTGAACCCTTTTAGAAATCAAGATTTAAGCTCACCAGGGAGAGTCACAGTGAGTCCGAAGGTGTCCCAGCAATCAGAACCCAGGCCCCTGGGAGCTCATTCCCTTTGGAAAAAGTGAAGGTGACAGGTGCCCACTGAGAACAGCTGTATACTCCCTGTGCCAAACCTAAGGAGAAAATTGCGTCTTAAAATAATGTTGTTCTTATCTTTCCCCAAATACACTCAGTCAGACCTCTCAGAAGTCCCCAACTCCAGAGTCCTTTACACATGAATGGACCATATAACAGCTGTCACCAGAGGAGAATAGAAGTGACAAGATGAAGGGAACATCACTGGTTGTACTCAGACATCTGTAGTATTTGATTGTTACAAAGACCTTAAATTACTTTTCTAACTCTCACTAGACAACCCAAACTGAATGAGTAACAGTTCCTACATGTGGCAATGATTGTCCTTTTCTGTATAGTTAACAAGAATTAATTGTCACAGAGAACACAGAAATTACTCTTAGCTGCATGAATTTTTTTTTAATCTTCATCTTGTTAATATAACGTAGGTGTTTAAGGTAATCTTGAATGCAATGTTTCTTAGCAGTGATAATGAGTGTTATTACTTTTGCTGTTATTTCTCTTTTTTTCCCCCAGTACATTGACTTCGGCCTAATCGGACTGAGACTGGAGGCGGAATTTGAGAAGATTTTCAAAGAAGTGTTTGCAGTTCAGGAAACCAATGAGAGCAGCCCAGTGGTGTAAGGGAGCCGCTGGGACCCTGGACACCCCCTCTGGGAGCAGAATTCCTGTCCCTCGGTGCTGTGAAGGCTGGCTCCTGGGCCTCTCCCTGGAGTCCTGCACTGACCCGGGGGGAGCTGCTTGGCTTGGAGGCTACACCTCCATGGGCTCGGGTCAGGCTCCACACTGGGGTCGGGCTAGAGCCGGTCCCACCTGTCACCCCGTTCTTGCTTAGCTTTCCCACCAGACACCCCGACTCCCTCCCCCTCCTCCTCTTCCAGAGAGTTCTCATAATAAATCATTCCCTCACTGGACTTCATCTCAGGCTCCGCACATAGGGAACACAACCTAACTAACAGTCCTGGCAAGCAGGTCCAAAGGATGGGATTGGTGTGCTGGGTACTGTCTAGTCAGACAGTGACAGGAAGAACACTTACAGTCCCTGCTATACTGGTGCCGCCGAAAATCCCTTTGTCTGTAGGAAATGAGATGAGGTAGAAGGGAAGAGTTATACCGGCTGGTACAATTCCCTGCCATTTATAAAAAGATAACTTGGTACTCTATGAAGTGTGGATTTTGGTGGCTATTGCTAAATGCCACAAACGTGTCGAACAGACTACACGACAGGCTGGATCTATTCATCACCCAAAGCAAAGAGACCCTCACACTTGCATCTGGAAGGAAGAGAGTGAGAAAGGCTTGATAGAAGCCCCAATTTTGAGAATGGCAGAACCTCAGAGGAGACAGAATTCTAAGCTTACTTGGGCCTCTTATTCTGTACTCAGGGCCACAAATAATGAGAGTGAAGCCCTGAGACTCAGGATGGGGGTTTCTGGGTAGACGAACAGGAGAACTGTGGACTCCAGGTGCTCTGCGCCCACTGGCCTGCAGAGTTGGAGGCTGCCTGTTGGAGGACTGACTCCTATCAGCCCCCTGTCTTGCTTGACTAGAGAACACACCGAGTGCTCCACTTGCCCCCAGTGAGCGAGTCCTGGCTGGAGCGGCCTGGTGAGGAGAGGGTTTCTATTCCAATGAAACCCCAGGTGACCAACATGTCGCAGGAGGGGCCAGGAGACCGAGTCTGGGAGCGAATTCTGTTGAAGGAGTGGGATATACAATGAAACAAAAAATTGTCCCAATGAGTCTATGAGTGGGTGGAACAGCAGGTCCATCACTCTCTTTAAAATTGATAAACAAGAATTTTAAATGACAGAAGTTGTTGGTAAAATCATACAGCCCTGTGCCACAGAGTTGTAGCCGTAAGAGCAACACGGGGAAGGTCTGTCCACCCCAGGCTGGCTCTTAGAGGCTTGCGAGAAGGCACGGGGCACGCTGGGTGCAGAGGAAGGGGAGGTGCCAGACTCGGCAGTGCAGACTAAGGCCGTGGGGGGGATCCAAAGTCCTCGGGAAGATGGCGTGCCTTCACAGCTGTCTGCAGCTGGAACACCCATCCTTCCGGCGGCTCCGCTCCTTGAAGGCTCAGAAACACCTGCTGAACACGGTGAGAAGGAACATGCGGCAGACGGGGCGCCAGCATCCTTGAGATTCGCAGACGTAGCTGTCCGCCGTCGGCTGGAATGACGCCGGAATGTTTTACACAACGGGGTTCCCCGTAAGAATCGATGATGAAATTCCAGAATGACAAGGGCAAGTGGCAGCGTGACCTGTGAGAGCAAGACGAGGTTATTTCTGTCGTGGCAGCAAGGTAGAATGACGGCCACAGATGTCTGTGGGGAGAAGGAACAGGACGTGGTGTTCTAGGTCGGACAGATGGGCAGCGAACAGGGTAGTGCTTCCTGTTCACCATTACAAGGGGTTAAACACAGGTGAGCCGATGTCTGATTTCAGCTACCCAAATGAAAAGTAGTGCTCGCCCAGTTTCCGGTCTTGAGTGGCTTATTCTTTTTTTAATTTATTTTATTTTATTTCTTCACCTAGAACCAGCTATGGAAATGAGGGCAGGTGTCCTAGGAAAGGACTCTACATGTGCCCGTGCAGAGATTCCCTCAGTTCTTCACCAAAGAGGCCAGTGGCCATTTAGCCAAGTAACCTTATTTCAGAGCGTGGGAAATGCACAGATCTCTCCAGGTGGTGGATGACCCCATCTGACTGGAGTCTACTCTGGGACCCAAGGCGCCATCATGGTCCCTGGGAGAGCAGAGTGTATGGAGGGCTGGCCATGTCCACCTCCCAGTGGGTTCACTCCATCCACGGACACACCCACAGTCATTTCCCCTGTTCCTGAGGGTGTAACCAGGACACTCACAGCAGGGGCTCTTCTTTAACCTACGAACTACTCTGTGAACATAACGACTGCCTTAGAAAAGCCTGGTGGAAGGTCCTGAAACTGAAGTCTCCCACGATGAATCAGGAAACTGGAAGCAGAATATTCTGAAGGAATCACTGAGATTAGTGTCACCTACTAAGACCTAGCGAATTCTGCAGTTGTCATGCCCATTACCTCTCCATTTGACTCTGCAGTCTGGGTTCTGCAAAAGCTCAGTAGTTCACTACTACTAGAGACTTCACAAGTATTAGCCCCAGTTGTGGTTGTTATGCTGGACATGGTGCCCTCATTAGAGCAGATTAGCATGGCCGAGCATATGTGCCATACAACTGTTAATATGGAGAATGCACTTTAATAATATCCAGGAGGAGGTAGAATAAGAAGCAGTTCACACTAATATATAAACACACATACACATATATGTATATAAACATACATGTAAGAGAATTTATTATGTGGATTCGGCTTATGTGACTATGGAGGCGAATCATGGGCCAACCCATGATTTCTCTGCTCTCTATGGCCTGGCTGAAGATTTGCAGTTTCTGTCTTCTCCTCCTTCCCCCACATCATCTCCACAAGGGCCCGCGGCCAAGTGGAGTTCACCCCTCACCCCATGTCCGCGCCCCCTTAGAAGGTTGGGCAGCTAAAGACAGTGGGTTCCCAAGATGATTTTGGAGTCTTTGCACAAATGAGTGGACTCCTGGCAGCTGGCCCCGCTCCCCCCTGGAGGTGCTCCTTGCCTGGTTCCAGGTCCTGACTGTCCCTCCTTGTCCTCCATTCCTGCTGCCACATGCCATCAGGGGAGACGCAGAAGTGGGGAGACAGCCTATGACAGCACAAAGAAACTGAATTTTACTCCTCTTTCCTCCGTGTGGGTGGGGTTGTGTCTCGGTGAGTTCACACACTTCCTGCTCAGGGCTGGGGAGCCACAGTAGAGCCAGGCTGGGGACATCTGAGAGCTGAGGCCCCGGCAGAGCGCGGAGCAGGACGATGACAAGTGGGAACAGTGACCGCAACACCAGGTCAGTCTCTGTCTCCCTCCCTTTAACTTTCTCTCTGGCTGGGCAGCTGTTTTCATGTCTGTCTTTAGACACTGGTCTCAACCTTGACCTCAGTGCTGCTGTCCAAGAACACTCAGGGGCACTGTACTGAAATGCAGGGATAGCTAATGAGGAAGTCAGAGCTTTAACCTGCGGAGGGACAGCTGCTGGAGTGAGTGCAGCTGCCACAACCACAGGACTCCTGTCTTCCAGCCACTGCTCCGCGGGCGGGCCTGTCCCTCTTTTCTGTTGCTTTGAGGCAGAGATTTGTTATTTTCTCATAACTCTTGAACCCTCTCCTTTCTCTCACACCTCCTCTAGGTCATTTCAAAGAAGGTAGTTTACGAAATCTATAATTCAGAGTAACCCACTGACTTATTCTCCGTCACTGGCTGGTGCGCTGGGATCTTGTACCTGAACTGTGCACAGGCCTCTGCAAGGAAAGGGCTAGAAATACTATTCTTTTCTCTAGTTGTGGGATTAGTAATAATGTTACTTAAGATATTTAATTTTAAAATTATTAGTACAAAAGTAGTATATGTTCTTGGTCATAAAATTACAGGTGACACGGATGCATGTAGAATAAACAGTCCTGTTCCCCACCCGCCCTGCGGCTCCCAGTCCTGGTGCTGCTCAGTGCTGCAGGCGGGGCCTTGCCTGGCTTTCCTGGGACCTGTGCACAGACAACTTATTTCCTGAAGGCAGAACTGTGTTCTTGTTATTTAACAGCACATAGTATTGTATATGCCTTTCTGTATCTTACATTTTCACTCAGTTTAATATTAAATACCTCAAAGATCTTTTCACTTTAATAAAGACAGATCGACCTCATTCCTTTACTATCAGACACATGCTGTTGCATAGACCTGCTACATCTTAGTTTCTAAATCATTTCTCTTCTATGCACTGAGATTTATGTTGTTTTTAATAGTTCCCTTTTACCAAGATGTGACAAAAGCAGGCTTACAGTTTTGAGTACGTGAAGCACAAGGCTTATTTTTGTATTATTATTTATTAATCATTGTACTATTTTCTATACATGAACTTAAACCCATTTTTGCCCCATGAGGTATATAAGCCCTTGGCTGTGTTAAGAAAAGAAAGGTGGGATGGGGGACACAAAGGTTACGGTATGTGCTGTTCACCGATCCTGCCTATCGCCTTTCTAGGTGGCCAAGCCCACCCCCTCACACCTCCACAGGAGAACAGCCGTCCCCCACACCCAGGCTTTACAAAGGGAGTGGATGAAGAGTTGCATCTTGCTTTAAGTTGCATTCTTCTCATTACATGGGAGGTTGAATATATTTTATGTTTATTGGCTATTAAAATTGCCTTTCTTGTTCCTGGCCAGTTGGCTCAGTGGTAGAGCATTGGCCCAGTGTGTGGAAGTCCCAGTTTCGACTCCTGATCAGGGCACACAAGAGAAGCAACCATCTGCTTTTCCACCTCTCCCCTTCCCCCTTTCCTCTCTCTCTATCTGTCTCTTTTGCCCTCTTCCTCAGCCATAATTTATTGAAGGAAATGGCCCCTAGCACTGAGGATGGCATCATGGCCTCACCTCAGGCATTGAAATAGCTCCGTTGCTGAGCAATGGAGCAACCCCTCCAGATGAGCAGAGCATTGCCCCATAGGGGGCTTGCTGGGTGGATCCCAGTTAGGGCACACGTGGGAGTCTGTATCTCTGCCTCCCCACCTCTCACTTAATGATAATGATAATAATAATAATAATAATAATAATAATAGATTTGCCTTTTATATGACTTACTGGTTCATTTTTTGCCAACATTTTTCAGTTGAAGTTTGATTAATTTAATATTTACCATGTTTGTAAGAGTTCTTTTTTTTTTTTTTTAAGCAAGAAAGACAGAGAGAGTGACAGAGAAAGGCACAGATAAGGACAGACAGGTAGGAAGGGAGAGAGACAAGAGGCATTAATTTGTCATTGCAGCTTCTTAGTTGTTCATTGATTGCTTTCTCATATGTGACAGGGGGGCTACAGCAGAGCAAGTGACCCCTTCCTTGAGACAGCAATCTTGGGCTTCAAGCCAGTGACTTTTGGACTCAAGACAACGCCTATGGGTCATGTCTATGATCCCACGCTCAAGCCAGTGACTCTGCGTTTAAGCTGGTGAGCCTGCGTTCAAGCCAAATGAGCCCACACTCAAGTTGGCAACCTCGAAGTTTTGAACTTGGGTCTTCTACATCCCAGTCTGACACTCTTTCCACTGCACCACTGCCTGGTCAGACCACAAACTTTTTATTTTCAATACAGAGTTCAGCACACTTTTACATTATTATTTTCTGATGCATGGTGGGTAGTGGCAAGTTTGATGATTCTTTTCTGGTATGAGAAAAGGAAGTTTATGAATCTTTTTTTTTAAATTTATGAATCTTCATAAGCTTTAGAAATACAAAATGTGGATTAAAACATAATTTTCAAAGCAATAAAATAACCAATGAAGAACTAGAATTACAGACTTAGGTTTAAAATTACTTTCGCAGGAAACAGCAGCAGTATCTGAAATTCAGTTCCCTAAAAATATTCACCGTATACAATGATAGCATTAATAGGTTTATATTAACACAAAGTCCCAGAAGAAAGGATTGATATTCTTATGAAATCCACACTTTATACCACATCAGACCATTATTAAACCCTATCTTATCATTTCTGAATCAGTTTTATATGCAAGATGATATTTCCATGAGTAGCTTTAGGTCAGAAGGGGGACATCTGGTTTTTATCTCTCTGAGATTTACAGAGTACTTATCATTCAATGTTTTTCATTCCTCTGTTTTCTTTATTTTGATTTTATATGAATTTAAACTTTTAATTAGAAATATTACAGATATAGTAAAATACCTTTATAATGGCTTTGACAAGGACAGACTGAAATGAACTTTTTCAGTCTTGTGCTTGTCTTCCTGATCCCTCATGCTTCCTTCAATTACATGCTTATCTGTTGCTTTCATTCTATTCATTCTGGTTGCTACTTAGGCACTTATTTTACCTATGTTGGCCCTTCACAGCCTGTCCTTCCTTTATAAAAGTTATAGCCTTTACGAGCATCTCAGAATCTCGATGACCATTTTATCATGGTGTCCTTTCTCCCTAGGATGTCCGCAGAAGACCAGAAGAGGCTTATTACTGAGACTGCACTCAATTACTTCATCAGTCAAAAGCTCAAAATTTCGTATGCAATAAAAAAACCATTTCCTTTCTTTGAAAGCCTTCGTGACCAAAAATTCATCACTGAAGAAAAATATAAAGTAAGTGAAGTTTATTATGTCATAATCTGGTCAATGGTCTCCCAACAAGTTAAGCTTTGATATCCTGGAATTAAACGGCAGGGAACCATCAACATTCTGAGTAGTCTCCTATGAGTGGGGACGTTCTCAAGTACTGCTGTCAGTGTTCCTATAAGGTAACAAAAGAAGAAGAGAAGCAGTGAATCCCTGAGACACTCCTGCTAACTGAAGGAACTGTGCTCCATGGTGTCCCCAGGAGATGAGGTGACTAGGGCTAGAGATAGGCTGATTCTGAAGCAGGTGGGCTTCATAGATGTATAGTGCCTTGTAAGAATTCTACACATACAATGTACCACAAACTGGAAATTAAAATTAATTCTAATGAATGAATGGATAAACTTAATGAATTGACTTAATGAAATGATAATTCACATAACATTTCATTTCAATGACCATCAATGTTAACAATTAGATGTGAGGTTCCAACCCACAGAGAATTACTCTCTTATTGGACACATTTGGAAGTAGATGCTTGCTAATCTATCTTCAACAGTTTTCAGTCTACTTTCCTTTTTTTTCCTTTTGGTATTCTGGAGTCTTGGAATTTAGGTTAATTTTACAGACATAGGTGGAGATACAGGTGGAGATACAGAGATGCAAGTCTACCTTTCCCTATAAATAGATTTTCTCTAGGGGCAAGTTCACCAAGGGGGAGACTTGTCATTGGCTTCCTTGAGCCTTTCCCGGCTAAGCTGGTGCTGAGGATGGGACAAGCATGGCCCAGCCAACAGATCATGAGCTCATCACCTATTAAGTCTCTTCCTAAAATATTTGGCCAGGCTCTTTAAGGACTTCATAGCATTTAACTTTGAACTCACCTTTAGTTTTTAAAATTGCTCCACAATAGGAATTACTGAGGAGGAAGGACTTACTTGTTTCACTTAGGGGCCACATAAATATAAAAATTTAAAACTTTGCATGAGAAAATAACTATGTAGGAAAATTGTAGCATGTTGACAATAAAATCATTTTCTAGGGAGCCTCTGTAATTTGGAAGGATGTGCTTCATTTTTCTCCATTGATGTTCTTTAAGGATTGTCAAGAATCTTGTAAAAACATGACCCACCTGCCGCATTTGGTGTACAGTGTCCTCAGTGAACTTGAGAAGACATTTGACATTCCAGTTCTGAAAGCATTGTTCAACGAGTTCAACATAAGGGAATACCCTGCTTTAACTCGCATTGGTAAAAGCTTTGAAAATGGTAATCAGGCTTATTTATCTGCCTTTTGATGTCCAGGGCCAAGTTTTTTGACAAGTACATATTGAGTTATTGCCACGTGCCATATACGATGCTGGACAGTGAGGATACAGCAGTTAAGAAAACAAACGAATTATGAGCTTCTCAAAGCTTATGATAGAATGGCTACAGTACCACACCCACCTGGAGGTCTGCCTAATGAAGCTTGTAGACTCACAGAAGACTGGAAATTTCTAAACATGTACATTTGCAATGATGTCCCTGAGCTGTAATGGAAATCTTTCATTTTTTTCTCTTCTTCTCTCCAGTGATTCACCAGCAGTTGTGTTACCAAGCAAATGATGCTGAAGAGAGAGAAGAGGACCCTAACTCCCAACTAAGCCTTGAACAAGGTGATTGCAAACAGATAAATAACAAAACTCATCTGCTAAGAGGAAAGGAGAAAGGGTGGTGGGTTCTGAGTCCTGAGTGGACCTGGGGATCAGGGGAGAACTCTGAGGAGCTTGGAGAAGGCAGCGAGGGGTGTTCATATGAGAGTCTGACCAGGGGCCAACTCCGAAAAGTGTCTGAGACATGATACAGAGGAACAGGGACACAGTGTGTCAGGAAACTGAATTTAAAGAGAATGCTGACCTGAAGTAATGGTGATCTGGAAGGTTCCCCATAGGAGGAGATCAGAGTGAAGCTGGGAAGGGCTGGGAACTCTGGGCACAGGGTCAAACCAGAAGGAGAGACTTGATGATGGAAGAAGAAGAGACTGATTTAAACATGGGGGATGTTGTTCAAGGGCAGAAATGTTCAAGATCAGCAGTCACACAGGGAGAGAGGAGAGGAAGTGGTGAGATGTGGAGGAGGGGATGTGGGCACCTTGAGAGAGAGGAAGGAGGAGGGCAATGAAAGCCGGGGAGAGGGGTAAAGGACACAACAAAACAAACACACCACTAAGTGCTCACCTACTGAGCATTTGCTCTGGCAGCTCTGGGCTTAGTGCTCACAACTGCCTTGG
The DNA here is from genome assembly GCF_036850995.1 of Saccopteryx leptura. Classification (NCBI taxonomy): domain Eukaryota; kingdom Metazoa; phylum Chordata; class Mammalia; order Chiroptera; family Emballonuridae; genus Saccopteryx; species Saccopteryx leptura. The sequence goes on from NC_089509.1 coordinate 113,001,501, forward strand.
GGGGCAGTATCACTCTCCGCCCATTCGCAGAAAAGGAGACTGAACTCTAGGGAGACCATGTGTGTGGTTGGCCTGAGGTCAAATGAGCAGGATGAACCAGGCACTGTGATCTAAACCCTGGACACTCAATCCTCATGGAAAGGCCAACAAGACAGTAAACAGGAGTGCAGAGGGGGGTGTGGTGTGAAGAGGGGTGGGGACAAGGAGACAGGACTTTGCAGGAAGTAAGGTGAGGCCATCATTCAGACGCAGCTCTAAAGACAGAAACAGGCTCACTATGGTCACAGGTGACAGGAAGAGCCATCACCAGGTTCTGAGAAGCTCGTGGATGATCTCAGTGAGATCGCTTGACTGAGGCCAGAGGGGCAGCTGAAGGCCAGAGTCGGGGCCAGGTGCGTGTTCCTGGTCCAGACGGGCTCTGCACTGATAGCTGCGGGGAGGGGATATTCATCCTACTTTGTAAAGATTAAAATGGAATCGGGGGGGGGGGGGGAAGAACATAGCTCATACTTCAATATCTGAAGTATACACAGTGAATATATACTTCTAATTTCCGCCCCCAGGAACGGATGAAGACGTGTCTCAAAACCAGGACTCCTCGCCAGCGGATCCCTCCTCTCCTCTTGGTCTGTTTCTGTTGACTGTTCTGTGATCCTTGTCCCTTTCTGGAATGTGCTGGGAGAGGGGCTGCTTCTTTTCAGGGCTAACTGCCCAGAGTCAGCAGTGTTTTCCTCTGCGATTTCTCCAGGGACTTAGATGACAGTCTTGGTACTATGGGTTTCCTGAGGAAGACGCTGTTTCTACTCTGACGTGCGCTTCCTGCTGTCACGTGACAGCCTAGGCCTGAATGCTTTGTCCATGCCCCTGACCTCAGTTTTCTGCTTCTGTCTTCCTTGAGTCTGTGGTGCTTTGAGGTCACGTCCGTGAGGCCAGCGCTGCAGTGAGAAGGCCATGTCTCTGGTGGGTCAGGGTGCCTCCTCCTTGTGTCCCTCACTTAGGACCATGTAAAGACCCCATGTGCCTCCCATGCAAACACTTTCCCTTCCTCCTCAGGGCGGCAGGCCTGGAGCCGCCCCCTAACACCTGACAGGCCTCTGAAATAACACTTTGCTACTTTGGCGAGTAATAATTTCTGTTTACAACTCTTGAGCTCCCTTAATCCATTACTATTTATTGTTATCTATTTATTGTTATTTTCAAATGGTATTATTTCCTTTCTATTGATTTATTCTGATTACACGGGTTAACAAAATTATTCAGGTTTCAGGTGCACAATTCTACAACACACATTCTGTTCGCTGTGTTAGGTGTTCAACACCCAAATCAAGTCTCCGTCCATCGCCATTTATTCCTCCTGCGCCCCCTCCAGTGTCCCCTCTCCCCTCCCCTCGGCCATCCCCACACTGCTGTCCGTGTCCACGAGTTTTTATTCCTTCTGTCTTCTTTTCTTGCTCAGTCTCTCCATGCCCCACAGCAAACCGTCACCCTCTCATCTGTCAGCCTGCTATTCATGAGTCTGCCTCCTTTTTTCTTGTTAGTTCATTCTATTCATTAGATTCCAAGGATGAGTGAAATCCTATGGTGTTCATCTTTCTCTGACTGGCTCACTTCATTTAGCATAATGCTCTCCAGGTCCACCCATGCTGTCCCAAAGGGTAAAATTTCATTCTTTATTTTATTTTATTTTATTTTATTTTATTTTATTTTATGGCCGAGCAGTATTCCATTGTGTGAATGTGCCACAGCCTTTTTATCCACTAGCTACTGAGGGGCTAACGCTTCAATGGACATACGGGTGCATGTAGTCCGTATGCTTAAAATTATGTAAATAACATACGTTTAAGGCTTTAGTTATCATTTATTTTTCTGATGTTACAATATCCCTTACTTTACAGTGATACAGGTCATATTATATTTAATCCTCTCAAACACCTAAAATGATGGTGTATCATCTGAATTTTTCATAGGACAGAGATCAGCGTATAGACTTTGGCTACCTGTGCGAGCTCAGCCACTGGGACGAGGGATTGAGCTCTGCTGTAGGGAGTGTCAGAGCAGGAGGTCTGGTGCCCTGTGGCCTGGCTTCAGATGCTGCCCTGTGCCCTTGGGGAAGTGACTTCCCCTCCGTGTCCCTCAGCTTCATCATCTATGAAACGGATATGATAATAATGGTTCCTAACCTGGGACACACTGGCGAGGGAAGGAGAGTGGGAGCACGGAGAAGCGGGTGTTCGCCCATCGCCGTCTGGGCAGCAGTTCTGGCTGTACCCGCATCTACCATGCGGGCCAGCCATGGTCCCGCTTCTCCCTACCTGCTCATCTTAGCACATGAACTCACCTTCGTCCTGCCCTTAGTTCCATGTTGACCTTTCCTCTGGTTGCCTCCGTCTTCCATTGGGCTATCTCAGTTGTTCCATCAACTCTATAACCAATCTCCTGGGTTAAATGACCTCTGCTTTAAAATAGTAGAGCGGTTCACCTGCCCAGGCAGTGCTGCTGCTACAGTGGATAGAGTGTTGGCCTCGGATGCTGAGGACCCTGGTTTGAAGCCCTGATGTTGCTGGCTTGAGTGCGAGCTCATCCGGCTTGAACTTGGGGTTGCCAGATTGAGAGTGGGATCATAGACATGACCCCAAGGTCGCTGGCTTGAGTAAGGGGTCACTGGCTCGGCTAGAGCCCCGTGGTCAAGGTATATATGAGAAAGGAAACAATGAACAACGAAGGTGCCGCAACGAAGAATTGATGCTTCTCATCTCTCTCCCTTCCTATCTGTCTGTTCCTGACTGTCCATCTCTCTCTGTCTCTCACTAAAATATATATATACATGTGTGTGTGTGTGTGTGTGTGTGTGTGTATTAGAGTGATTTGTATTTGTCCCTTGAACCTTGGCTGATGCAAGGGGAAAATTAAATATTTATGATTTAACATGTGATTTAGGTACAGCCCCACGTGAAAATGGACTCTCAGAGGAGCTCAGTGAAACCGGACAGATAAGTGTGGCCAGGGAAGGTGCAAGCAGTGACAACAACAATGAAAGCCAAGAAGCAAGTGAACAAGGAGCTCAAGTGTCTGAGCCTCCAGGTAAGACCCAGTGCCTGGGCGTGGGAGTGTGGGGGGGACCTGATGGGGAGGGACTGGCGTGCGGAGCAAAGGTACAGGGGAGATTGTTGGGGATAACTGCAGTGTTTGAGATGAGGAAAATATAGAGAAATGTTGATATAGAAAAGGCTAACACAGATCACATAAAGTATGGAGGAAGGGTAATGGAACAGGAGAGAGTAGGAAACGTAACAGAGTGTGGATACTCTGGAAAATCAGATGGGGCAGCAGGGCCAGGTCTCCGCCAGGCAGGGAGACCCGGGACCCCTGGGAGGAGGAGCTCACTCTCAGCACCTCGTGGGTCCCGGGCACCCACTTTGCTCCCCCTGACCCTGCTGGGCCCTGGGGGGCACCGATAGAAAATGTAGAGAAACAGTATGAATAGAGGAAGGTACAGAGGGCAATGAATGCCAATAAATAGAGAAAATGGGGGGAGACACAGTGAGAGCCATGTCCAGAATGAGTAAAAGACAATGAGTGAAGGACTGGCTGGGAGTGGACCAGGTGGAGAGAGAGGACAGCGCATCGTCTGATCAGAGCAGACGGTCACCACAAAGAAGGCACAAAGGGCAGCTCCTAACACCATTGAGAAGGTGGGGTGTCCTCAGTGACCACCATGGCCCTGGGACCCTCTCAGATGAAACAGGTCTCTCCTCTGAGAGTGAAACCGGAAATAGAAACAAGAACCCAGAGTCAGGAGAGGCGCAGAGGGATGTGGGAGCTGAGCAGCGGGAGAGGGGGGAGCTCTCCCTGCAGGGGGCCCCAGGGGGTGGGGGCTTGCTGAGGGCAGGGAGGGTGCGCACTCCCTCTGGGGAGACAAACGAAATTCTCCCTTTACCACAATTTTGTCCAGGAGCACCTGTAGCCAAAAGTGGAATCAAAATAAATTCCTGCTCTGTAAGACTTTTTAGATATAAACCTGTGGATATGGAGAGGGGAAAGGCATCGTTAAGTTCAGGAGTTAAAAGACAAGCGCACACTGCCTGTAAACACGTATCTGACCCAATAGGTAAGACTGGCTGTAGAATGTGTGATGTGAACCCGGGCACCTGGCACAGGTCTGGGACATGTCCCCAGTGTCCACGGATGGAGGCAGAGGGGAGGGAGCCAGCACTTTACACAGTGAGTTTAGCAGAAGAGGTTTCCCAGGAATTGGAAAAATACCAAAAGTTGAACATAGCAAGTGTAAGTATTGATGCCCAAGGGGTTAGTTCTAAAGCAGGAGAGTCAGGTGTGGGGTTTGGAGTCAGAGTGAAGGCATACAACCTAAGAGCCAAGATACTCATGTGAAGAGCTAAAAGCCAACAAGAGCCGACAGACATGTGCCATGGCCAGAAAGACAGGTGTGACGGGGGGTCATGGGCTGAGCCAGGAGCAAAGTGAGGGAGCAGAGAGGGAATGAGAGAAGGGGTGGCAGGAGGGAGGAACGACCGGAGGTAGATGAGGCTGGAGGGGGGCTGTGAGCGCGGGGTAAGACACGCGCTGTAGGACGGGCAGGGCGCTCTCTGGGCATGGGTTCCACTACCTTCTGTGTGGGACCTGGGGCACCCTGCGGGTCACACCTTCGGGCACAGGGCGGGGTCACCTGAGCTAACGTAGCTCCAGGTCTTCCTAGCGCTCTCCTGAGGGGATTCCTGTCCGCGGGTCCATTGCCCCTCCCACCCGACACTAAGGGGGGTTTCTCCTCTGCGCAGTGATCCTGAGTGAGGACTCCGCGGAATCTGGTGATGGAGACGAGCCCCCGGGTATTTTCACACAGAGTACGCTGCCTGGTAATGGGGGGAGGGAAGGCTGGGGCTGCGGGGACCTGAATTCAGAGCCACTGTGTCCTGAGACGTCTCCCCTGAGGTCATTCTGTGCCCTGGACCCCGTTTGTCCTGGAACCCCCTCTCTGCATTTGTTTTACTTGACATTCTTGGGAAATGCAGGAAGGTAAAATCATTGTATATATAATTATTATATAAATATATACATGTTTTTGGAAAGTGATGTCTATTAGTGGGTCCTATTAGTCAATATATATTCTCTATATTGATTGTATAGTAGAAATAAACTAGCAAAATGAATTTTTTTTTTGACAGAGAGATAGAGTCAGAGAGTGGGACAGATAGGCACAGACAGACAGGAAGGGAAAGAGATGAGAAGCATCAATTCTTGGTTACGGCTCTTTAGTTGTTCACTGATTGCTTTCTCATATGTGCCTTGACCGGGGGCTACAGCAGAGCAAGTGATCTCTTGCTCAAACCAATGACCTTAGGCTCAAGCCAGCAACCTTGGGATTCAAGCCAGTGACCTCTGGGCTTGACCTAGTGACCATGGAGTCATGTCTATGACCCCATGCTCAAGCCGGCAACCTTGGGTTTTCGAACCTGGATCCTCTGCATCCTAGTTCGATGCTCTATCCACTGTGCCACTGCCTGGTCAGGCATAAAGTGATGAATTTGTTTTAAAACTAACTACTTGCTACACCAATAAAGTGTTGGATTTCCACGTTTATTTCTAAAAGACTAAAATGCTAAATACTGTCACTGGATGGTCATATTCTCATCTGATCACAGCTTTGAATCATGACTGAAGACAATTCATCCAACTCTCCAGGGTTAGCAGAAATAGAGACTTCAGTGGGGGGTTCTGAAACAGAAAGTGTTGTTTGTGACAGAGGTCTTCAGCAAGTCATGACATATAGAGTGATTTTTCAAAGGACCTTTGAAAATAGCACCTTACTTTTCTGTTAAAACAACCCCAAAGGGTAAGCAAGGTGGACCTTGTTACCTTTGCATCTAGATGAGAAAACACAATCACATCAATACTCCAAGGTCTTCCACAAAGTCTCATGGAGATAAGGGGAAAGACAAGACTACTGTCCTGGAATCTATGTCATTTTCTCTGTAAACTGGAACTCGAAACAGGTATCAAAATGTGTGTCCTCCATCCTGCGTGCAGCCCGGGTGGTCATCAGATGGGCAGCTCCTCAGTGCACCGACTGCTGAGGGGTCCTCCCGTCCTGCTCGCTCAGCGCATATGGGAGACACGCCTATTTAGGAAGGCACATTAGAAAAAGACCTAAGAACAAATAAAAATGTTACCTGGTCTTGATGTTACAAAAGACCAACATTTTATTTTGTTTTAATTTATTTTATTTTTTAAATATTTTATTGAATTTATTGGGGTGACATTGGTTAATAAAATTATATAGGTTTCAGGTGTTCAATTCTACAATACAATTATGTATTGTATATTGTATTGTGTGTTCACCACCCTGACCAGTATTTTAAATAATGTTTATTCTAATCACTTCACGAGACCTATCAAAGTAAAATGTAAATTTGCTTCGGTTTTTAGAGAGCACACATTCTGACTTGTGTCTTAGTGTAAGTGCCTTAAAAGGTGATCCTAACACTGGTCTGGGGCTCAGGCACAAGAGAAGATTATCCTCAGCCTGGCAAACAGTTCAAGGTGCACCAGGGGGGAGAGGAAGCTCACTGTCATCAACACGAGATTTCTGAGGTCTCCCCACAAAGAAACAGCAGATGAAAAGATGTGTTGACCACAGGAGGGGTAAGAAGAGGAAGAGAGAGAAGTGTAGGAAGGTAAGAAGCAAACAGAGCAGAGGGGACTCTTGCCACAAACTGTCTCAGCCCTGGAATGGATGATCATTCCCTACAAGCCAGGTGACTTAGAAAGGCAGACCAGGGTGGCCTGGGTGCAGGTCACAAATCCATTAGTTTTCAAGACCTTTCCAAGTTTTCTTATTAGGAAATTTCCTGCTGGATTAGTTCATTGGTCTCACACTGAAAGACCTAAAGAATCCTATTCCTGTGTGTAGTTATAATAACCTTGAGTCGGCAGAATCAAGTGAGGGAGGAGAGACCCAGGAAGCCACCACGTAAGGATATGAAGACTGCTGTCCTGAACAACAGATATCCAGACTCTACATCCAGAGCTCCGTTTCCCGATGAATCTCAGTCTGACATTCTCCACATGCATTGAGCTTATTACTTCTAAGGACACCATTTTTTGCATTTAACTTCTTTGACCCTATTGGACTATGAAAGAGGGCAAAAAGGCATTATAAACTGTTGTGTAACTGGATGAGCCCAATCAATTGATATATCGAAAGTATAGCAATAATATACTAGTAAATGACAGTCTCTTTAACTACACACAGTCACATCTATTAATGTAAAGAGTTGAGATAATACACTTAGTCTCTACTATTGAGCTATATATTCCGCAGAGAGTAGTAAGCATGGTATTTCACTATTTGTTGATGATAATGTCATTGCTACCAAACTTAGAGAGTCTTCATAGGATCATTTGTGCTGCTATTTAATTACTGGTGGAAAAAAGATGGCTTTAGCCCCACTACTCTCAAACTCAAATGATAGTGAAATCATTGGCTTGCACTGTGATTTTTCCCAGGGCTTTTGTGAATAAAGCTTCATGTTGTTTTTACAGAAATCTTAAAAGGACGATAAAGTAAATCTGTTATACCAGCTTTATAGATAAAGATTTAGGAGCTAGTGAAGTTTGAGGGTTCAGTTGAAAGAAAGAGGAAAATGATGATCAAAACATTGACATCACCAGCCCATCAGCCATGTAAGTTGTCATCGAAATTGGAATAGTTTTGCAAATAAATAACGGTTTACTTCTGCTTACTTTAAGGGCCCATGGATTTCAGAAAATCACCTACATCCAGTGTTCGGAAGAAAAGTAAGAGCAAACAAGAACTCTTCGTGGTTTTCTACAAAAGATTCGTTCTAATTCTTTATTATGTCCTTTATAGTAAAATATAAATTTGCTTTAATTTGAGCCGGCTTGGATTTTAACTTTTGTGCTAGACAGGCTAGGCTATAACATGCTAGCACAAAGAAATCAAAGACTCACACACAATAGAATTTTGATTTTTTTTTTCTCAAGTAAGCGTTCCTAGGAGCATGGGAGGGTGGGGGCGGAGCTCTGCTTCAGACGTCATCCTGGGAGACAACCATGTGGGAGGTCTGCCTTCTTCAACACCAGACTTGCAAGAAGCCCTGGGAGAGGGGCAGAGCTAAAAAAAAAAATTGCAAATACAGATACAGAAACAACAAATCCATAAAGACAGAAAAAAAAAAGAAAGAAAAAAGGAGAATCCAATGTAAGAAAACAGAGGGTCGAGAGAAAGCAGAGATGCCCACCAGGTGTGGAATATCTTAGTCCCAGGCCCAGGGGACAGGAGGGATAAAATACTGACCCACAGGTCACCTGCATGCAGAAGGCAGATCATGGAGGCCTGGGGGAGGGACATTCTAGCCCTGCGTTTTCAGAGCTTCCAGGGTTTTCCCCTCTGGGTTGTCTGTCATCCACTGAAACATTCAAGGGACATTTGCTCCTTCTGCAGAGAGAATTCGTGTGATGTCTTCCGAGTCCAGTGCAGACGAGGAGCCCCGGGGAGCCTGCGGCTCTGCAGTGAGGACTGGCCCTGCTGGGGAGGGTAAGGACTGCGGTCCCCGGGCGGGCGCCAGGACTCCGGGAATCCGAGTTCAGGGTGCCTGTTTCTCTGAGCGCACATACGGCCCGGGCGGCCATCCCTGCCCCGATCTCAGGTGACCACTTTGACAACTGCAAAGAAAGGAAGCATAACAAGTTCAGGCTCAACAAGATGGCTCTGTTGGACGGCTTACTCTACCTTCTCGGACAGATTCTCCCCCAGAGTGGCGGATGACCCAGTGATGTCCACCTTCCCGCCACCTATTCGTAGGGAGCAGGGAAAGTGGGACAGGCAGCCACGGGCAGTTTTGTCACAAACCTGTTCAAACCTCTGGTCATACTCTCTAATTATTGACAGGAGGGAAAGCTTCTGGTTATTACCATCATATTTCATTTGTAACTTTTGACAGATGACCCCCACCATGACATTGGTCTATATAGGGATATTTGAAAATACTTTTACCAAAAGAATGTTATTTTATGTTTATAACAACCTAAAATTTAGGCCAGATAACTGTTGTTCTCCCCATTCTATAGAAAAGAAAATGACCGTATCAAAGGTTATTTTTGTAATTAAGAATTTGATTTTCCGATTACAGGTGACATTCAATATTATATTACTTTCAGATATAAAGCAAAATGGTTAGATATTCATATATTTATGAAGTGATTCCCCGATTACTCTAGAGCTTATCTGACACTATACAGTTATTACAATATTATTACTATATTCCCTTTGCTGAATTTTGCATCCATGATTAGTTTGTAGCTACCAATTTGTACTTCTCAATCCCTTCACCTTTTACATCCAGCCCCCTAATCCCTTTCTACTGGGAAACCCAGTTTGTTTTCTGTATCTGTAAGTTTTTAACTATCTTTTATATATCACAGATGGATAGTGACAGGAAGAGGCAGAACTAACAACCTGGACTACTAGCAAACACCCGTAATCCTTTATTCAAAACCTCTGAAGCCACATGTAACATAATACTGTTTTATCATTTTAGAAGGATGCTATGATTTAGATCGTATATGTTGCAAAGAAACTCCAACAATGTCTGGGGAAGAATCCCATTCTCAAATATATTAATGTTTCTACAGCAAATTATGTGAATTCACAAGTGTGATAAACAAAGATATTGTGTGGGCTTATGGCAACTCAAGTCCAGATTCACTGCCCGATTGGCTGAGGGGAAACCTATGAAAAAAATGTTGATTTTCACAACTTCTTTGATTTTGTATATGGGCTAAAAGATTGTGGGTCTTTCTCCATTTGGTAGCAAATACTTCCCTTTATAAGTGAAGAGACAGAAATGATTATCATCAAGTCTTTATGTTCCAAATTCTTCTACGATGTGAGGAGCGAAAAGATTTACAACTTGTTTAGTTATAGATTACTGGTTACTTTTTCCTTTAACTGAAAATCCTGTGGACACTGTAAACAAATCTACTTAGGGGACAGCTGTCAGAAAAGACTGAAGAGCAGTTAAAACTCTTGATATAACAACTAGCTTTCTTTGCCACACAAGCTTCATTCTGCCGAGACCAGTTCAGCCGTGGGTGTGCACAAAAGGAAGGCGCTGCAGGACTTAAGAAAAATCACACACAAGACACAACATAGAGAAAAGATGGGCACAGGGGACTCCCAGCCTCTAGGACTGAGAGCCCAGATCTCTGCAGCCTCATCGTTTTTATCAGTCTCTTTGCTCATCAAGCAAATTAGCAGAGCCTGGGTCACATTAGTCTACAGTGGATTCAGGTGCAGAGAAAGATGACCAACCAATGCCGCCAGGCATGTAGGAAAATGGCCACAGGGATCAGCTGCTTCCTATCTAGTGGTGCTTGCCGGGGCAGCGTTCTGCCCCCACAGGACTTGGTGTTCCGAAGTCCACACCAAAGACTTGTCTCAAGGCTGCCGTTTAATCTCTCAGCCATTTTCCTACAATGTTGGGGTAGTCAACCTTTTTATATCTACCGCCCACTCTTGTATCTCTGTTAGTAGTAAAATTTTCTAACCGCCCACCGGTTCCACAGCAATGGTGATTTATAAAGTAGGGAAGTAACTTTACTTTGTAAAATTTATAAAGCAGAATTACAGCAAGTTAAAGCATATAATAATAATTACTTACCAAGTATTGTACTTTGTTGGATTTTTGCTAAGTTTGGCAGAATAAATCTTTATAAGACAACTTACTATAGTTAAATCTATCTTTTTATTTATACTTTGGTTGCTCCGCTACCGCCCACCATGAAAGCTGGAACGCCCACTAGTGGGCGATAGGGACCAGGTTGACTACCACTGTCCTACATCATTCAAACATTTTTGTTTTTTCTTTAAAATAAGTTAATGTGTTGGGATGTTAGCTGATGCACATCGTACATTTTACAGTAGGTGATCTGGGCTAATTGGTATAAAGCACAATGTGAGTTTATACTGTTCATTCACATAAAGGACAAAGTCATCCTCGGGTGGTGGGTGCTCTGCTCCCCACAATCATTGAGGGCCAGCTGCTAGAGGCTCTGACATCTTGGTAAGGTGGCTTCCATGGTTCCCCTGGTTAAGAAGCCGAGTAGAGCAGAAGAAGTGTGCGCAGACAAGAAGGAAGGTTAAGGAGTGTAAGAAATGGTGACTAAAAGAGTGCCTTTCATGGCAAAGTTGTCCCCTGTCTTTGGAGATAGTACCTGAAGGGATCTGTTAGTACAGGTTGGAGGAGCCATAGGGGGGCCCAGCAGTGGGAATGTCCCTACCTCTCCTACATAAGCCTCCCTTTTGCAATTGTCTTTTTGAAGATTTCCTGCTGGGTTGGTTCCTAGGACGCAGACTGAGACCGTTAATGGAACTTTATTTCCTTCTGCAGGGTTTGATAGCGATGACTCTACAGACTTGAGTAATGAAGAAGAGCCTCAGGAAATTTCTAGCTCAGCCCTAAGAAGCCAGTCACGTTAACAAAATTAAGATGCCGAGCTCTGCCTGTGGATGTCAGGAATTAAAAGCAACTTTTTCCTTGGTTATATTATTGTGCTATATGCCAAGTTCATGGGTTCAATCCCCGGCCAAGGCACAAGGAAGAATCAACCAACAAATGTAGAATAGGTAGAACAAAAAAACAATTTTCTCTTTTCTCTCTCTCTCTCTCTCTCTCTAAAAATCAATCAATAAATTAAAAAAATAACATTAGAAACTACCGTTGTCATTTTTAATTTTTTTACTGAATTTCTTTAAAATATCTACTGTTTCCATATGCATTTTAATCTGAGCGCATTGAAGACCTTATGCCCAGTTACCCTGGGAACTCCTTTCAGCATTTTAGAAAATGGGAGGAGGCAGGAGATTTATAAACTCATGTTTAACAGAATAAGTCCTCTTAACTAAATATACAGTGTGTCCGTAAAGTCATGGTGCACTTTTGACAGGTCACAGGAAAGCAACAAAAGACGATAGAAATGTGAAATCTGCACCAAATAAAAGGAAAACTCTCCCAGTTTCATATCTATTCAGTGCAGTTCAATGTGGGCTCACGCACAGATTTTTTAGGGCTCCTTAGGTAGCTATCCCGTATAGCCTCTACAGACTCGTCACTGACTGATGGCCTACCAGACGGGGTTTCTCCACCAAACTGCCGGTTTCCTTCAACTGCTTATCCCACCGAGTAATGTTATTCCTATGTGGTGGTGCTTTGTTATAAACGTGCCGATATTCACGTTGCACTTTGGTCATGGATTTGAATTTAGCGAGCCACTGAACTTTCCTCTGTACCGTCCACATCTCGACTGGCATGGCTGTGGGCTGCTCCGCTGTATACAAGGTGTTATGTCATCATCTGTGCATGCGCACATGCTGCCACATCATCCTACAGAAACTGGGAGGGTTTTCCTTGTATTTGGTGCAGATTTTACATTTCTATTGTCTTTTGTTGCTTTCCTGTGACTGGTCAAAAGTGCACCATGACTTTACAGACACACTGTATATCACTACACACAGAAGTGGCCAAACCCAACTGAGACTTTCATAGCATGCCCCACCAGCCCATGAATGCTACCAGCTATTGTATTCAGTACCCCAACCTGAGCTGACAGATGAAGGTCCTTCCCTGCTAAGGTGAACCTGTAAATTCAGGAAGAGGAGACTGCTTGCTTAAATGTGCTGATACCAAGACATGCAACAAGAATCATGAAGAACCGGGTAAATGTGAAACCACCTAAGGAAATTAGTAAACCCTGGTAACTGCTCCTAAACAGCTGGCCCTCTATAAACTAAGAAAAAATTCAAGATGATCTCTTAGAGAATTTGAATAAACTATATGAATGCAGAGACAGACAACCAAATTAAATGAAGAAAACTATGCATGAACAAATTTAGAAGTTCAGTGAAGAAAAATAAACTATCAAAAAGACAAACAGACATCTAAGAGCTAAAGGAGAATTCAACAGAAGGCTCCAACAGCAGACTCAATCAAGTAGAAGAATGATGCAGCGAACTGGAAGATAGATAACTTATTTGAAGTTATCCAGAGAGAAGAGAAAAGCAAGCATGAAAATGAGTGAAGACTGCCTACAGGACTTAGGAGACATCATCAAGGACAACATATATACATTATGGGACTCCTAGAAGGGGAAATGAAACAGAGAAAGACAGTTCATTTAAATCATTAATGATTGAAAACTCCCAAATCTTTGGGGAGAAATATCTTACACCCATATCTTACAACCCAAAGGCCCCATTAGGTTGAACCTAAAAAGGGTTAGACCAACACTCTAAAAATGAAATTGTCAAAATTCAAAGACGAAGAGAGAATTTTGAAAGCAGCGAGACAAAAGTGACTTGTCACCTGTAAGGGAGCCCCCACAAGACCATCAGCAAATTGCTCCATAGACACTTTTCAGGCCAAGAAAAAGTGGGATTGAATATATTCTCAGTATTAATATGAAAGAACTGTTAACCAAGAATAGTATGCAGCAAAGCAGTGCCTCAGAAACCAAGGGAAAATAGACTTTCCCAAACACACAAAGGCCAGGGGAGGTCACCACTGGAACTGCCTTGTAAGAAATGCTCAAGGGTGTTCTTTAAGCCAAAATTAAAGGAATGTTACCAAGATTCCAAACACATGACCTCAACTCTCAAGTGTACACGCTTGCATGCTCTTTCTTCTTCTGTGACATACACAGGGAGCTGAGATCCAGAGACAGGCAGAGGGAAGGTGGTGGCCCAAACCCCTTGGAAAGAGACTGATGTGTCAGTAAGTCCTTGAAACAAAAACAAGATTCCACAACCATAACCCTTTCTCCTCCAGAAGAAGAAGAAGAAGAAGAAGAAGAGGAGGAGGAGGAGGGGAGGAGGAGGAGGAGGAGGAGGAAGAGGAGGAAGAGGAGGAAAGAAATTCTTAGGCTTTTTGGTGATAACTTGTATGTCTCATCATTATAGAGAGTATTTAAGTATTTGATCCAACTGAAATTCTATAATCATACATGTCTTTTCTCTAGACATGTGATTTGCTCTGTTATGTTGTATATAAACTAGCTCACTCTAAATTTTGTCTGTGCTCCTGAGCACAGAAGTACAAAGTGTAAATAGTCTGGTGTGTGTGCCTCTGATGCACGCACAGTAGCCTCTCTCTTCCTTGGTGGGCGGGGGGCCTCAGGGGCACTGGAACCTCTGGGGTCTTCAGAGGCAGGGCTGGGCCTGGGAGTGGGCGGAGCTGGTCTGCTGCTTACAAACAAAGACAGCGAACTCTGCATTCAATCTGCAGGCTGAGTTCCTAGCAAGCCATCTTCCTGACGAAAACAGCTAGGCAGTCTGGACACTATAGTATTCAGAGAGCAATGCCTACACTCCTGGAAAGTGAACAAAGACAGGGCAACTCTGGAGGAAAGTCAAATCTCAGAAGCAGCCAACACAAGATGTTTCCAGTTTACTGTCGCCTGACTCAGAGCATCACAGGCTCCTGATGTGGTCACAGCTGTGGTAGAAAGCCCAGTTTCTTCCTGGCCAGCAGAGACAGGCAACTCGGCTTTCCGGGAGCCAGAGGGAAATTCCAGAGAGGAGAAAGTCAGAGGGGAACTGAAAATTCTGTGTATTAACTCTCCCCAAGTCTCCAGACCTGAGTTCCAAACCCACTGACGGGGTTAAAGGTGAACAGAGGGCAATAAAAATCACAGCTTTCTGCCTGATAAAAGCGGGATCCGGTGATGTGGTGTGGACACGTGCCAAAAAGGACCCCACATATGGACCCCAGAATGCGGCGTAGCCACAAGGCTCAGGCTGCTCCCACCAACCACACACACCGCCCCCCACCCACTGTCCCTGTGCCCCTGAGCTCCGAAGAGCGCAGAGCCTTGGCCTCCGCGGCAGGGAAAGCCCAGGGAGACCCCCCAGAGCAGACTCCCCTTCACAGACTCCCCGCCTGAGCGTCTCCCCAGAGAGAAGGGGGAAAGGAGACCAGGAGTCCTGCTGATTGAGGGGCCACCTCCTAGAAGGGGCCCTGGGTGCGGGGCCTGAGTGTCCCTACTGAGGCCCCATGGCCCCTCCCCCTGCCTCTCTGCACCCACACTGGTGCCCGGGTCTCCATCCTCTGGCCCAGGGGCTGCTGGGGCTGCTGCGGCCGAGCCCTCCTGCCTAGAACTGTCAGGTCCAGGACAAATGTCTAGTCTCAGGGACTAATCTGTCCCCACAGGGTCTCCCAGGTGGACACAGCCCGCTACTGGGGCCTGAAGGGCAGCTGCTCCTGGTGACGCTGAGGAAGCCCGTCCCCTTGGCGTGTCCTGTGTTCCACGTGACACCTCAGTCCTCAGTCCAGCAGCACTGATAGGGCTTCAGCCTGCTTCTGAGATGGTCCAGTCTGGTTCCTAAACCAGGTGGGCCTGACGTTGTTCTCTGGATGAAGGAAACTGTGCTTGTCCACAGGGGACTCCTGACCCCTCAGGGACACTGCTGTCCACAGGGGGCCCTGTCCTCAGCTTCCTCTGGCCCCACAGGGACGTGTCCTCCCCCCCACCCCGGGGCCAGGGCAGCCCCAGTGTGGGAGTGCCCACCCAGGAGGCTGGCCTCTTCAGACTGTCCACCCAGCTGACTGCTCTGGGACTCTAACTCACGTGCTGAACTTGGTGACTCTCAGCAGACCCAGGAAAAGCTGGCACATTAATGCCAACACTTGGCACAGCAGTAACCCAGTCGGCCTGCTGTCCAGGGACAGAGGAGAGAGAGGGGACACTAGAAAAGACTGGTGTCGTCTGTGTCAGACCCTGTCCGGGTCCCGTGAACCGTGGAGACCAGGAGTACAGGACAGCTGTGCCCAGCACAGGCTCAGCTTACTAGTTCCTCTACCCCCAGTGAGGGGGGCGGGGAGACCCCGTGTGCAGCACTGGGCACACTGCGGCCCTGCCCCCTGCACGGTGTCCTCCTCAGGGTGTGGAATCTGCCCAGATGGAAGTCTGCCCCTTTGGGGGAAAGAAAGAGCAGAGGTGAAGAGAGGGGGGAGCCTTCCCCTGTATCTTCACTGTACCTGGGTGAGAACCCCAATTACAGCCTGAGGAAGTCGGACTCAGGGGACCAGATGTGGAAGTCATGACACTGGGGAATGTGGCTCCCCCAGCCCTGTTTCTGGACAGGAGACCTAACTGTCTTACTCTGCATGCTCTCAGGAGGGTGGGGCACCAGAGGACAGCAGGATTCAGAGATGTTTTTTGTCTTTACACAAACGAGGGCACTCCTATTGGCTGGTTCTGCTCCTCACTGGGGGTCCCCATCCTCTGGCTTTCCAGATCCTGCCTGTCCCTCCTTGTCCCCCATTCCTGCTGCCACAGTCCTGATGGCTGAGCACCACCGTGGGCTGCAGGCGCAGGGAGACAGTGTCTGACAACACTCGGAAAGCTCCTTTCACTTTTGTTTTCCCCATTTGGGTGGAGCCCTCCCTGGCTGAGAAGATTCACAAACCTCTTGTTCGAGGCTGAGCAGTTAGTTACACTGGTTTTGTCTGGGACAGCGGAGGCATCAGAGGCCCAGGCAGGGCCCAGGGTAGGACGATGGCCCATGAGTGCCAGGACCTCAGCACCAGGTCAGTCTCTGTCTCCCTCCCTTTAACTTTCTCTCTGGCTGGGCTGCTGCTTTATTTTATTTTATTTTTTTATTTATTCATTTTAGAGAGAGACGGACAGACAGACAGAAAGGAGGCTGCTGCTTTAGAGTCTGACATTAGTCCTCTTGTAAGAAGCAAGCGGCAGTCTCTCTTTTCTGATGCTTGGAGGCAGCAATTTATTATTTTCTCATGACCTTTGATCTCTCTTGTTTCTCAGGCTTTCTCTGCCTTCTTCTAGGTTGTTGCAAAGAGAATAAATACTTTATAATTCAGGGGAAACACATGACATTTTCAAACGCTGGGTGCTCTGGTGTCATGCCTGACCTGGGGACGGGTCAGCTCCGCCTGTCCCCGCTCTGGCTGGGGGTCGGGCTCCTCCTGCAGGGATCTCGACCTAAGGGAGTGAAGGAAGTGGAGGGACTAAGGCGCCAGAGACCAGTGCGGTGATTTACTGGTCTGGAATGGCTTTACCTCTGACAGGGAAGAGGCTAGAAATTCTATCTTTTTTTCTCATAATGGGTCAGAAATAACATTACTTAATATGTTTAATTGCTTGATTTTTTTTTTAACACAAAATGTATATTATCCATCTTTCGTCATAAAATTTCAAATGACATGAATGTATGTAGAGGGGAAAAGTCCTGCACCCCCCACGCGGCCCCCCAGCTTCTGATCCTGGTCCTGTTGAGAGTTGTAGGCACAGCATTTTATATTTCTTTCCATGCATCCACACATATACCGTGACTTACTCCTCCAAATGTATCATTTGTGTCTTGCTTTATAATGACTGAGATTATTTTGTATATGCTATTATTAAGTATCTATATTAATATACATCTGTATAAGTATATATATATGTATTAAATATTTATATAAATATTAATTTAAAATTTTTATTATTAAAATTACTAGAGGTCTTTACATGTTAATGATCATATGGATCTACCTCATTCCTTTTAATAGTTGCATACTACTTGGATGGGATTGATCTACCATAATTTAAAAACTATATCCCATTTAAACCATTTATGCTGTTTTCAATTATTTATTGTTACCAACAATAAGTATTTGTCTTGTGTCAAAACCAAAAGGTAACTATCTTGAGGCAAAGAATACTAATATTTAATTGTTTAGAGAGCCTACCAAACTGCCTTCCTAGTGGGGGGACCACCATAACCTCCTGAGGCTGCCAGTGCCCCAGGCCCAGATCTCTCAAAGGGGCTGGATGAGGGGATGCCTGCTGTTAATTTGCACTCTCTGATTAAAGGGGAGTTTAATCAGAGTTTGAGCTGGTTTTGTGTCTGTTGGCCATTTAAATTTCCTCTTCTGTCAATTGCTGGTTTATTTTTTGGCCAATGCAGTCAGTTGAGTGACTGTCTTTTCTTTATGGACAGAGTCTACGAAGTCAGAACTTCATAAATTATACTTCCTTGTCTTATAACTGTTTAATGGCAGTTCCCATTCTATTAAAGTTTTCAAATGTAGAATAAAAACTTATTACAGTATTGAGTTTATAAAATAGATGTACCTTTGTTATTACAAATAAATAAAAGTGGTGCAGAAAGTTACTGGGGAATTCCATGCACACTGTCTTAACCATAGTTCTTGGATTTTGAAGGAGGCAGACTCAATTCTACCTCTACTTCAGGATAAGTTTCTTCTTGAATATATTAAAAAATGTGTTCTCTTTAAGGGTAAAGCTATCCTTTCATTGCTGCTACTTTAACCTTCACAGCTTTATTTGTCCCTAATTAATCATGTCTTTAGCTTTTTATTTCCTGTTCAGTGGTTGTCTCCATCCTGTCTTCTATGACAATTACTTACATTTTAGTAGTCCTTATGGCAGGGGTCCCCAAACTATGGCCCGCGGGCCACATGGGGCCCCCTGAGGCTATTTATCCGGCCCCCGCTGCACTTCCGGAAGGGGCACCTCTTTCATTGGTGGTCAATGAAAGGAGCACATTGACCATCTCATTAGCCAAAAGCAGGCCCATAGTTCCCATTGAAATACTGGTCAGTTTCTTGATTTAAATTTACTTGTTTTTTATTTTAAATATTGTATTTGTTCCCGTTTTGTTTTTTTACTTTAAAATAAGATATGTGCAGTGTGCATAGGGAATTGTTCATAGTTTTTTTTATAGTCTGGTCCTCCAACGGTCTGAGGGACAATGAACTGGCCCCCTGTGTAAAAAGTTTGGGGACCCCTGCCTTATGGTTTCTTAATACTATTTCTTTTTTTAAAAATGTTGATTCTGTTCATTTCTTCATCCCCCAGACATAGCCCTGTGCCTGTATCAAGTTCAGATAATCAGCCTCTAGCTGTGTTCAGAACTGATGTATCTTTTCATAGGTCAAAGTGACTCCGTTAACTTTCAATTCTCTACATTCTCTGGACTCGTCTCAATTCTTGTTTCCATTTCTGAATGTGGAGCCCTCAGGTAATTCTACTCTGCTTCTCTGAGACTTTTCACACGGTTTCTTTCACTTCTTGGCCTGAAAAAAATTTATATGTAAACTGGGGGGGGGGGCTGACTGTGTTGGAGCCCCTCACCCAGCCCTGCATGCCAATACAAGCTTATCTCTGTCCCTTGCTCCCAGCGGAACCTGTTGTTCTTGACCAAGTCCAGATTCTCGTTCTCTGCTCTCTGACTAGTCTTTCCATTTTCTTAATGGTGTCTTTTGAAGCCCAAAAGATTAAATATTTTTTATTCTAATTTATCAGATTGTTTCTCTTATGGATCAAGCTTTTGGTGTTATAACTACCTTTTTGTCTAACACCATGTCCCCAAAGACTTCCTCCTACATATTTTCAAACAGTGTGACCGTTTCTGCTTTGACACAGCACCAGCTGTAGCAATTCCCGCTCACACCAGCCATGAGCCTCTGCTTCTCCCAACCTTTTCCCGCACCATGTTGTCCGTCACTCACGAAACTGCGTTTGCCAGTCTAATGACTGAGATATGGTTTCTCACTGATGTGTTAGTTTGTATATGTAAATGTATTTACTGGAAAATTACTGCATTAATTCTCTTTTCTCTAAGTGACTGTTCAGGTCCATTTTTCTCAGGATTGCATGTTATTTTTATCAATTGGCTGGAGTCTTCGTATATCAGATATAGTATTAACCCTCAGACGTGTGTGCTGAAAATATTTTTCTAAGTTCTTTTAAATATCTTAAAATGTATTTTTAACATTTAAGCCTATTAAATCTTCCTTTACTTTCTTTTTATATTTTTCTCTGGTTGCCTCAAATATTTGTTCATATACATTTTTAAATTACTTTCTGCAGTTTCAATGGGATTACAAATTGCAAGTGCTCCACACTTTTACAATAATTTCAGAAGGATCAACATTTTAAAACTGCGATGTTTTCTTTTTCTTTTTTTTTTTTTTTTTCATTTTTTTTTCTGAAGCTGGAAACAGGGAGAGACAGTCAGACAGACTCCCGCATGCGCCCGACCGGGATCCACCCGGCATGCCCACCAGGGGCGATGCTCTGCCCACCAGGGGGCGATGCTCTGCCCATCCTGGGCGTCGCCATGTTGCGACCAGAGCCACTCTAGCGCCTGAGGCAGAGGCCACAGAGCCATCCCCAGCGCCCGGGCCATCTTTGCTCCAATGGAGCCTTGGCTGCGGGAGGGGAAGAGAGAGACAGAGAGGAAAGCGCGGCGGAGGGGTGGAGAAGCAAATGAGCACTTCTCCTGTGTGCCCTGGCCGGGAATCGAACCCGGGTCCTCCGCACGCTAGGCCGACGGATGTTTTCTTAATTGGAGGCACTTTCTACATTTCCATTTATTTAGATCTGTTCAATTTTCTTCAATGAGACATTATAGTTTCTTTCATAGGTTTATAACTATTAGATGTTTATAAATATATGCATGTGCATTTACTATTGTGTTTAAAGTATTATTTTATTCTTTTCAATACAGTACATGTCGCTACAAATAATATCTGTCAGTTTAATGTACCTGTTCTTTTTTACTCCTTTTTTCAATTTCTTAGGGAATTTAGGTAGGTTTTCATTGTTTCTGCATATATAATCATAGATCATATAATGTTGCATCTTATTTTACTATTTACACCAATGCATTCATTTTCTTATCCTATTGTATTAGGTAAAACATATAGATGTAAATTGTGATAAATGTAAGCATTGTTTATTTTTGTTTGAATGGCCTCATCATTTCAATGTTTACCTCAGTGTTTGTTAATTTTGGTGACTTCACATTGTGTCAGTTTCCACCTATTTCATATAGTTTTTCTAAAAACAGTTGCTAGGTGTTTTCAAATTTTCTATTTAAGTAATTTATGGATGTAATAAAATATTTTTCCTGCTTTTTTATTGTTGCAATAAATTACATAATAAGATTTCCTAATATTTATTCATTCTTAGTCTCATTTCACTACTTCCCTTTTTTCTTCTTCCTCTTTATCAAAATAGCCTGTAACTAAAAGATTGGTTTCCTCTTTTAACCCAACAGAGTGCTTTATGTTTCATTTCATAAAATCTTTGGTTGTGTTTTTGTCTTTTTTCCCCCCCACATGCAGTCTGTTAAACTGTGCCCATTATAACTCTCTGAGTCTTCTTTTGTGACCAAGATTATGATGTACTGATGATACACATTTCAAAAGTATTGAAAAATATTGTGTGCTTCTAATTTCTGGGACACAAGATTAAGTAATACCTCTTCTTTCCTAAATTCTCCTAGCCTGTGTGATCATTTTGCCAGTGTAAAGAGCCAACACTAGACTCTTTAGTTTTAGAGGTGAATGTTTTTCAGTATCTGTGAAACATTTGTCTTATTATTTGTTTCTTTTATTTTCTTTATGCATGGATACTAGCATCATTTTTTCTTATTGTTCACGTTTGCATACCCTAACTTGCCTATTTTTTATTTTAACAACTTTTGTGGCACTTACTGTGTCAAAAAAAAACCTCATGTTTTTTATTGGATTCTATTTTTGGTCCTGTGTCTTCCAATATCACCACTGTTTCATTTACATTGTTTCATATATTTTCATATTGTTTCCTGTTTTAACTGTTATGCTTCTTATTGTTTTTCTTGTTTTATTTTTGTCTAAAAATGCAAGCTATGTTTTCTTTTTATTTTATTTTTTACTATTTAAAAAAAGACATAACTTTAATTTTTATTTCTGAAATTCAGTTTTAATCTATTTTTTGGTAATTTTTAGTTTTGAAAAGATATTGTTCAAGTTTTTAAATGATTTAAAACAAATTATTTAAATCAAATTTCCCTTTACCATGTAGCTTAACATTTAAGTTTGTTATTATACTTTGAAGCTTTATATCAAAATAGTTATTTTGCAAAATAAATTTCTTCTCTTTCCGGAATAATTTTCTTCATACAAATTTTTTTACACATTTAGTTAAATACAAACCTAGGCTTTTTATATTTTGTTGTTATTGTTAATGGTATTGTTCTATTTAATTTTGAATTTTAATTTTTCAATGCCAGTATATTCAAAAGCAATTAATATTTGCATGTTGTCTTGAATCTGTGTCCTTGCTCTACTTACATAGTAGTTTCAGGAGATTTTTTGGTGAATTCTTTAGGTTTTCCTACATAGACAATTACATCATCTGCCAAAAAGGACAGTTTTATTTCTTCCAACCCAAACTCTATAGTTTTAATTTCCTTTTCTTTTTTTAGTTTATCTTCTCGTACAATGTTGAATAAGAGTTGTAAAAGAGGACATTTTTGCCTTGCTCCTGATCTTAGGGAGAAAGTGTGCAGGTTCTCAGCAGTGGGTATATCAGCTATAGTTTTCTTATGGGTGTTCTTTCTCCTGTTGAGGAAATTCCTTTCTATGTCCAGGTTGCTAGGAGTCTTCACATGAATGGGTGTTGGATTTTGTCAAGTGAGTTTTTTGCATCAGTTGATATGATCACTCCTTGTTCTTCATCAGCCTCTTGATATGGTGGGTCACACTGATTGGTTTGGAATGTGAACCAGCCTTACACATCAGAGATAAATTATACTTGGTCATGAGTATAATTTTTTTATACATTTGTTGTATGCAATTTGCCAATGTTTTGGTGAAGATTTTGCATCAATATTCATGAGAGCTATTGGTCTATAGTTTGTTATCATGTGCTTTTAGTGATATCAAATTGTTGAACTCATGGAATGAGTTAAGAAGTGTTCCCTCTGGTTCTATTTTCTGTTCAAGGTTTTGAAGAACTGGTATCATTTCTTAGTTCAATGTTTAGTAGAACTCACCATGGACACTATTTAACCCTGACAATTTTTTCAAATATGTTAATTATTCATTCAGTTTTTAAAAAATGAATATAAGCTTATTCACAGGATCTATTTCTCCTTGAATGAGTTTTGGTAGTTTGTATCTTTCAAGGATTTGGCCCATTTTATTAAAATTACCAAAAATTGTACACATAGATTTGTTTACAATATTCTTTCAAATGCTTTTGACATTCATGAGGTTAGTTGTGATGTTCCAAATTAAACTTCTAATGTTGATATTTTGTGTCTTTTCTAATTTTGTTTTAATTAGCCTGTGGGAAAGTTTATGATTTTAATAATATTTTCCAAGAACCAGCTTTGGGTTTTGTGAGTTTTTCATTTGCATTTAGTTCAAACAATTTTAAAATTTCTCTTGAGACTTCTTTTTTGACCCATTTGTTATTTAGAAGTATATTTTTCATTCCCCAATATCTGAAGTTTCCATTTATGACTGTTATTAATTTCTAGTTTAACTTCTATGTTGTCTGATTTCTATTCTTTTAAATTTAACGTATGTTTTTTTACCCAAAATGAGATCTATCTTGGAGAAGACGAGTTTTTCCTGTGATAACAGGAATATGTGTATTCAGTGTTGTGAAATGTAGTATTCTATAGATGCCAAATAGATCAATTTGATTGACAATGATATTCACATAAATGCATTTTTATTGAGTCTCTGCCTGCTAGATGTATAAATTACTAAAACAGGGTGTTGAACACATCAAACTTTAATAGTAGACTTGTTTATTTCTTCTTGTAGTTATTTTCAATTTTTATACTATATAACTTGGTTTTCTGTGTTTAAGTAAAAGCAGGTTAAAGGATTGTTAAATCTTCTTGGAAAACAGATCCCTCCTTCATATGTACTGCCCTCCTTCTCCTTCCTAATTTTTCTTGTTCTGAATCTTCTTTGTCTGGAAATAATATAGTTACTCTATCTTTCTCTTGATTAATGTCAGCGTGATATATTTTCTCCATTCTTTATGTGAGTCTTTATATTTAGAGTTTTATTTTGTTGGCAGGATACAGTTTTAAAATTTTTCTCAGTCACGTTGATAATCTCCGATTTTAGTTTGTAGCGGTAAGACCATTCCCATTGGCAGCGATGATTAATATGTCGAATGAATAATTATAATGTTTGTAACTGTTCCTATTTACTGCCTTTGTTCTTGGTTTCATCCCCACCCCTTTTTTTCTGCCTCCTTTGGTTTTAATTTAGCACATTACATGATTTCATCTTATCTCTTCTATTAACATATAAATTTTACTTCTCTTTAAATGTTTTTAGTGTCTGCCTAGATATTGGAATATACAGTTTATACCACTTCCCCTGTAGCACAGGTACCGGATAACAGAGTATTCCCAATACCTCCCTCCCATCCCTTATGGCATTGCCGCCATTCATTGCACTGATTATACGCTGTAATCATCACTTGTTCCACTCTGTGCTGTTTGGTCCATTTATTTATTCTTATCTTCAATTTCTTTTATTAATGTCTTACAGTTTTCAGAGTAAAGGTATTTCACATCTTTGGTTTAATTTATTCTTAAGTATTTTATACTTTTTGATGCAGCTGTAAATGAGATTGTTTTCTTAATTTCTTCTTATGATCCTTTGTGCTTGGTGGGTGCTTAGAAACACAACAGATTTCTGTATATTAATCTTTATCCTGCACCTTTACTGATGCCATTTATTAGCTCTAATAGCTTTTTAGTGGAGTTTTCAAATATAATATTATGTCATCTGTCAATAATGAGAGTTTTACTTCTTTTGTTCCAATTTATATGCCCTTTATTTTTTTTTGTTTTATCTGATTGTTGTCACTAGAACTTCTAACACTGTTGAATAGAAAGAAGTTTTCTCTCTTTTATTATAAATTTTTAATTTAAAATATTCTAGATATGTTTAGAAGAATACAGTGGCTTTAACTGGGACAGTCTGTACTTTTGTAACAATATGTATGCCTTTCTGATCCATCCTGTTTTCATTATATCTTTATTGCATCAATTTTATTTATTCTGTTCTCTACTCAGGACCACTTACTTTATACATGTTCATTCTTCGCATTTTGTCCTTCATATGTAAAATGTTACAGCCTTTACAAGCATCTCAAAGTCTTGGCCATTTTGTCATGATGTCCTTTCTCCCTAGGATGGCTGCAGTAGACCAGACCATAATCGAGAGGCTTATCTATGAGACTACACTCACTCATTTCAAAAGCCATAAGGTCGAGATTTCAGATGCAATAAAAACAGCATTTCCTTTCCTTGAGATACTTCGAGACCGTGGTTTCATCACCAAAGAACTGTTTAACGTAAGTGAGGTTTATTATGTCACAATCTGGTAAACCAACCCAAATTCATTATGTTTTATTGATAGTTTGGAGTCAAATGTCAGAACACAGCTAAGTAACTGAGGAGTCTTCAAGTGGAGTCCTTCTCAAGTACTGCTATAAATGTTTCTATAAGGTCAAAAGGAGAAGAGTAGTAGGCATCATTGGAAAAGGTTTTGCTTCTAACTGAAGGACTAGGACCCCATAATGCCCCCCCAGAAGTCGGGGTGAATAGCACTGGAGATAAAGGATCTGAAGCTGGTGGGTTTAGGCTGTGGAATGCCTTGTAGAAGTTGCATGTACAATATAGCATATTCTAGGACAGAAAAGTAATTTTAATGAATGGAAAATAAATTTAATGAATTGATTTAATAAAATAATTTATAAAACATTTTATTTCAATAAACATCTATTTGAGTACTTAGATCTAAGAGCATTAAAAAACAGAGAATTAATGTCCTGTTAGGACAAATTTAGATGTAGATGCTTGCTAGTCTCCAACCATTTTTAGTTTTTTTTTGGTGTGTTTATTTGTTTTTTACTTTTGGTATTTAGGAGTCTTGGAATTTAGGTTAATTGTAGCAAGAGACATAGGTGGAGATCAGAGACAAAAGCCTTTTCCTTTTTTTCTCTATGACCAAGTTCACAGGAAGGGGAATATCACCACTTGGTTTCCTTGAGCTCATGCAGGGCCAGTAAGCCCAGGGGAAGAGACAAGGGTTTTTCTGTCAACAGAACAGCAGCTCGTCACCTGCTAAGTCTATTCCTAAATCACTGGGCCAGGCTCAGAAAGGGCTACACATTATTTAACTTTGAACCCATTTTTGTTCTTTAAAAAAATTGCTTTTTCTTCTATCTAATGTAAAAGAGGGCGAGGAGTTTTGATTCACAAGTGGGTATTTTGAAGCAGGAAAGATCCACTTATTCCACTTAGTAGCCATATAACTACAGAGATATCCTAAAACGTTCCATGAGAAAATACCTATGTAGGGAAATTGTAACACATTAACAATGAAATCACTCTCTGGGGCTCTTCTGGAACTTAGAAGTCCATATTTATATTTCTCTATTCATTATTTTTTAAGGAGTCTGAAAAAGCTTGGAAAAACCTGTCACCTGTTCCAAAAGTAGTATATGATGTTCTCAGTGAACTGGAGAAGAGCTTTGACATGTCACTTATGAAAATTTTGTTCAGCAAGGTCATCATGAAGAACTACCCTGATTTGAATGAAGTTCGTGAAGACTTCAGAAATGGTAATTAGGTTTATTACCTATCTTTCAATGTTCACAGAAAATTTTTTTTATGAAGACCTATTGAGCATCTACCATGTGTCACATGCAGTGCTAGGAAATGGGGATACTGTATTCAAGAAAGCAGCTCTATCATGAGCCTTCTTGAAGCTTTGGTGTGATGACTACAGCGCAACACCCACCTGGAGGTCTGCTTAGCTCTACATCTAGACTCACAGGACAACCAGAGCCACCGTGACATCAGATTTACTTAGAAGGACAAATGACAGGAAATGCAGTATCCCACCATGGCAGCATCACTTACTCCTCTTCCGAGGGACCCCCAGCTGTGGTCCACACAGCTGTCCACCAAGTTGACTACTATCTGCCTCGAGTGACAGCTTAGCTGTGAGTTCAGGATCCACCTGGCTTAGCAGCACCCTGCCTAGAAAAGTTAATGTCTCATGTAGCAACTCTGTAGTCATAACTTACAGGGGCCCTATAAGGGACAGCTGAGTTGCAAGAGTCACTGCACTGAGGGAAGACCATTATGGCTGATAGTTTACATGTATTCCCTCTGAGTCCACATACAGTTTATGGGTCATGGGTCATTTTCACTCTAAATCCAGTGTTGCCCTAGTCACACAGGAGAGAGATCACTTTTCAGGTGTCTAAAGTAATGAGAGAGAAAGTTAACCCAGGTCAAATTTACCCTTAAAGAAGGATAATGGTTGTATTAGCTCTTTCTCCACAAGGAGTGAAGTAAACATTAATAAAATAATTTCAAAACCTATTGCTCTTCCATAGTTTGTTTTTGATACTATATAACACTATAAGATTGATCCACCACTTTTTCTGAGACTTACAATTTATATTTTTTAATTGTAGTAGGAATTTTTGATTGGAATTCTCTCTCTAAAAATTTTTCATCTGACTTGCCTGAAATTTTTTTTTATCCCAACACAAGATGGTTGGAATCATCAACTATCAAATATCAACACAAGATGGTATCAACACAAAATGTCCAAATAACAATGGGAAATAGTTATATGAATTAAGGGGTGCAGATGCTATGGGAAAAGGTATAGCATGTGAAAGGGCCCCATGTATCTGCAAAACAAGGACACCTTGGATTTTTCTCAGTCAGAGAGAGAGAAGAAGATGATGGGAGTCAATTCAAAAGAATAAATTTGTAAAGAATTTGAAAGGTTGGATATCTGAAGCTAAAGAATTCTAAGTTTATTTGTTGGACATAAAAGAGATCCTAGAGGCTTGTAGGTTCGAAGTACAGGTTTATTGCTCCAGAGGTGCACCTGCCATCAGCCCTGGGGTGAGTGGACCCCGCGCCTCCCACGGCTCCTCCTGCCTGGACTCCTCCCAGATGCCCACCTGGCTTCTTGGTTTGTTTCCTTCCTCTTACTTTTCTGGGTCACCTCCATGCAGGGCCCTGGGGTGAGTGGACCCCGCGCCTCCCACGGCTCCTCCTGCCTGGACTCCTCCCAGATGCCCACCTGGCTTCTTGGTTTATTTCCTTCCTCTTACTTTTCTGGGTCACCTCCATGCAGGGCCCTGGGGCGCTGACCAGTCTCCCCTCTTTGGCAGCCTCCCAGGTCCCTGGTCCAGGCCTTTTGGGATTTCCCCCTGGGCTACAATATTCCCTCCCTGCTTGTGACTTCAGAGAGTGTCCCTCCTTTGTTTCTGGGAACTGGTCCCCCTGGAAGTCTTTCCAGTTCTTCCTGTGTCCTCTGCTGTCTCTTTGGGAAGTGCTCATCGTCCCTGACTTAACGATTTACTTAACTTTCTTGTGCTTTTCTTTTATACACATAGACATCTACAGGATATTAGTTCCTTTTCAAAGAAATTCCTGTTTTTTCCTTACACTTTGAACAGGTAAAAATACACCTTTAACTTTCATTATTTGTTTGATGCTTTTCTAGCCATCAGAAATTTGTTTACATGAGGAATAGGTGCACTATGTCTCTGTGACTCCTCTGCCCTGAGATTTGAGTGGCTGCCGTCTGTATAGGAAACATACGGGCTCCTTGTTGGGGGTTCTCTTTTCTGTCCCAGGGATGATGGGAAACTTTACCATGAGAATTTTCATCAACTTTGTCATGAGAGACCCAAGGGCTGGAAACAACTAAACATACACATTTATGTTCTTAGGTTGTGATGAAGATCTCTAATTGTGTTTTTTTCTACCTCTCCTCAGCGGTTCAAGAAAAAATTTGTTTCCCAGAAGGTAATGGAAAAGAGAGAGCAGAGAACCCTAACATCCAACTAAGCCTTGAACAGGGTGATGGCAAGCAGACAAAACCCAACTCTCATCTGCTAAGAGAAAGGGAGAAAGGGAGGTGGGCCCTGAGTCCTGAGTGGGCCTGGGGATCAGGCAAGAACTGTTCAGGACCATGGACAAGGCAGGGAGGGTGTTTGTATGAACATCTGACCAGGGCCTGATCCTGGAGGGACAGCTATGAAAAGAGACCATTGGCCCAATAACCAAGGCCGAGGAGCAGGAACCCAGTGTGTCAGGAAACCGGATTTAAAGAGAATGCTGACCCGGAACTAATTGTGATTTAGAAGGACCCCTGTAGGAGATGTGTGATGCTGGGAAGGGCTGGGAACTATGGGCCCAAAGTCATCATCACAGAGGAGACTCTCGATGATGACAGATGAAGAGACTGATTTAAACCTGGGGGATGTGGCTCAGGAGCAGGAATATTCAAGGAGATCGGCAGTCACACAGGGAGAGAGGAGGAAGTGGTGAGATGTGGAGGAGGAGATGTGGGCACCTTGAGAGAGAGGAAGGAGGAGGAGCAATGAAAGCCGGGGAAAGGGGTGAAGGACAGAGTGAAACAACCACATCACTAAGAGCTCACCTACTGAGCATTTGCTCTGGCAGAGGTGGGCTTAGTGCTCGCCGCTACCTTCGGGGGGCAGTATCACTCTCTGCCCACTCGTAGAAAAGGAAACTGAACTCTAGAGAGACCATGAATGTGGTTGGCCTG
The DNA here is from genome assembly GCF_036850995.1 of Saccopteryx leptura. Classification (NCBI taxonomy): domain Eukaryota; kingdom Metazoa; phylum Chordata; class Mammalia; order Chiroptera; family Emballonuridae; genus Saccopteryx; species Saccopteryx leptura. The sequence continues at coordinate 113,030,975 of NC_089509.1, forward strand.
AGGTCCAATGAGCAGGATGAACCAGGCACTGTGATGTTAACCCCGCACACTCAATCCTCATGGAAAGGCCCACAAGACAGTAAACTGGCATGCAGGGTGTGGTGTGAAGGGAATGGGAAGTCAGGGAAGGTCATCCATCAGAGCTAGCCCTGAACACAAACAGGTGCCCAATGGCCGTGGGTGACAAGAAAAACTATCTCCAGTTACCGAGTGTTTCGTGGATGACACAGCGAGTGTCCTGACAGAGGCCAGGGGTGCCGCTCTGTACTGATACCTGGGGGGAAGAGTCTTCAAGTCCCATGTTATAAAAATTAAAAGGGGAGGAGGGGAGAATGGTGCAGCTCATACCTCAGTTGCTGAAATAAACTTCTAATTTCTTCCCCCAGAAACTGGTGAAAACTGGAATCAAAACCTGACCTGGTTGTTCCCGGAACCCTTGAACTACAAAGGTCTGTTGCTGTTGACTGCTCTGTGACCCTCTGCTGTCCTTGTCCCGTCCTGGCGTGTGCTGTGCTGGGAGGGCCGCAGCTTTTTAGTGCTGATGGCCCAGAGCTGTTTGTCTCGGCACCTGCAGTTTCCGCAGGGATGCGCACAGCGGCCTCCATACACTGTGCCTGGTCATGTCTTTCTGCATCTGTCTTGAATTAGGCTGTGGATGTGATAATGGGACCTACTTCACAGGGTGATGGATTTTCAGCAGCTACGCCGTGGAAAGCATTCTCAGTCACGCCTGGTACTTCACCAGTGTTTGTGCATTTCTTATTATCATTAGGTTCAATTTTTAGCATTATTTACATCTGGGCCTGAGTCTACGCTTTTACCCACTACAGTGAACTGTGGGATTTCTCCTCCCACATATGTCCACGGTGAATGTAATTATCCCCCAGGCCGTGGAGCAGTGATAAAAGCAACCCCAATCTCGGGCGGGGAAAACACACTGAGAGACATACGTTGCCCACCCGAGAGCAGACCAGTCTGTAAGAAGCCTCCCGTCTTTAGTCCATGACTGTCCTCGGGAAGTGAGTGACAGGGAGGAGACGCAGGGAACCCCCTGAACCACGGAAGGTGTTGTAGTGTAGCCTTCAGTGAGATGGGTTAATTAAGAAAAAACGTTCTAAATTAGTAATATATTTTTGTTAAAAAGAAAAACTTTCAAAATCATTTCTGAAAGCACCATTATACTTTTAGCAAATCACATGTAATCAGAAAGGTAACAGTTAAGAATATAAAGAATACAAAATGCATCAATCTATTTTTTTTTTGCTGTTCCTCTACCAGTGCAGCTGCTGGGAACAGGAAGGGTGACGGGAAGGAATTGTGATAAGTAAGGAGCAATGAGAGGAGTGTGTGTGTGTGTGTGTGTGTGTGTGTGTGTAGGATGTGGGAGGAGTAAGCAGTGACATTATAACCCAAAGGATGCACAGAAAACTACCAACAAATGTGTCCAGGTCTGTGACCCAGAGGGAATGGCTGTGTCTCACCCCTCCCAGCCCCAGAGAGGAGGCTCCAGGAACTGGGGATGTGGCACCAGGGCCCAGGGCCCAGGTTCTGTGTTAAATGGTGGGGATTAATTGAAAATCATCTTTACATAAATTTTTTACTTAGAAAAATAGCACGAAATAAAAAATCTAAAGGGCACTGCAAATACATGCAGCCATTCATCTTGTTGTTGAGGTTTGAGGGAAAAGAAGAGGGTGAGTAGTTGGAATGGATTTTGAGCAGAGGAGGTTTGTTAGGGGGAAGAGAAGTGCATTGGTCCTGGATGGTTTAACCAGGGAGTCATTCCTCACAGTTTACTGTTTCACTCCGCCCTCTGTCTCTGGCCACAGACCCTGCAGACCTGCTTGCCCGCTCCCTTGGTTGCTGGCTTCCTGCTGGGTTCCTAACCAGGAGACACTGGCGAGGGATGGAGAGTGGGAGCAGGGAGAACGGTGTTTCCCCATCGCTGTCTGGGCAGCAGTTCTGGCCGTAGCTGCATCTCCTACGACTTTACCTGCCGCCAAGCAGGCCAGCCATGGTCCAGTTATTCTCACCTGGTTACCCTGGCCTCTGGGCTGACCCTTGGCTCCTTGCATAGCTGACTTTGATCATTCTTCAAGGTGTCTGTATTCTGCCATTTGGAAGTCTCAATTCTTCCATTGGCTATATAACTTATCACCTGGATTAAATTTCCCTCTGCTCCAAAAGCTTAGAGAGCTTTGTATTTTCTGGTTGGAATTTAATTGATGAAGGGTGCAAATAAAACAATTATATTTCAAAATGTGACTGACGTGTAGCCCTACCTGAAAATGAACTCCCAGAGCAGCTCTGTGAAGTGGAGCAGATAGATGCGGTGGAAACAGGTACAACCAGTGACACTGATGCACCAGAAAGCCAACAAGCAAGTGAACAACGTGCCCAGGCCTCTGAGCCAGCAGGTAAGAGCAGTGCCTGGGCGCGGTGAGTGTGGAGGGGCACTGGCAGGGGGAGGGGCTGGTGTGGTGGATGAGGTCAGGAGAGTAGAACTTTGGTAATGACGGGAATGCTTAAAATACAGAGATACAAAAAAAGCTGATATAGAAGAGATATCTACGATCATAAAAATAATTAAGACACAGAAACAGGATTTTAAAAAGTAGGAAACAGAGCGTGGATACTCTGGAAAATCAGGCGGGGCAGCAGGGCCAGGTCTCCGCCAGGCAGGGAGACCCGGGACCCCTGGGAGGAGGAGCTCCCTCTCAGCACCTCGTGGGTCCTGGGCACCCACTTTGCTTCCCCTGACCCTGCTGGGCCCTGGGGGGCACCGATAGAAAATGTAGAGAAACAGTATGAATAGAGGAAGGTACAGAGGGGAATGAACGCCAATAAATAGAGAAAATGGGGGAGACACAGTGAGAGCCATGTCCAGAATGAGTAAAGGACAATGAGTGAAGGACTGGCCGGAGTGGACCAGGTGGAGAGAGAGGACAGAGCATCGTCTGATCAGAGCAGACGGTCACCACAAAGAAGGCACAAAGGGCAGCTCCTAACACCAGTGAGAAGGTGAGGTGTCCCCAGTGACCACCATGGCCCTGGGACCCTCTCAGATGAAACAGGTCTCTCCTCTGAGAGTGAAACCGGAAATAGAAACAAGACCCCAGAGTCAGGAGAGGCGCAGAGGAAGGGCGGAGCTGAGCAGCGGGAGAGGTGGGGGAGCTCTCCCTGCAGGGGGACCCCAGGGGGTGGGGGCTTGCTGAGGGCAGGGAGGGTGCTCACTCCCTCAGGGGAGACAAACGAAATTCTTCCTTTATTACAATTTTGTCCTATAGTGGAACCACCCGACCACGGAATCCCGGGGAATTCCTGCTCTGCAGAGCTTATGCATATAAAAACGGAAAAGCCATTTGTTCAATCAGGAATTAACGTGGAAGCCGGAGCCAGGAGCAACTGTAACCCCGCGTCTGACACGATAGGCAAGGCTGAGGGGAAGAATGTGTGATGTGAATTTCCTTACGGGGCACGGGTCTGGGACGTGTCACCAGGGCCATGGAGGCAGTCCAGGTGCCCTTGGTTAGAGGTCGGAAGGGGAGGGGACCAGCGCCTCATGCAGCGAGTTCAGCAGAAAAAGGTCCTCAGTAATTGGAAAAATGTCAAAAACAGAAATGGTGAATTTAAGTAATGATGTCAGAGGGACTATTTCTATATTCAAAGATGAGAAGGTATGAGGGTACCGGTTGGAGGAAAATGAAAAAATACAGAGAGCCACGATAGTCATAAAAGGAGATTAAAGAATAACCACAGAAAGACACCTTCTCCAGACACCGGCGTACTCAGGGGCAATGGGCTGGACCCAGAGGAACGCCGACAAGGAAGATTTGAATGAAAGCAGAGAGGTGGAATGAGAGTGGAGGTCCTAAACAGAAAGAGGGCGGCGGGAACAGGGTCTGGAGACCGCAGAGGGGAGCTGAGGCTGGGCGAGCGGGGCGCGCGGGGACGGCGGGGAGGTGGGGGCGGAGGGGAGGCGAGAGGGGCGCGCGGGGACGGCGGGGAGGTGGGGGTGGCGGGGAGGTGGGGGCGGCGGGGAGGTGAGCGGGGCGCGCGGGGACGGCGGGGAGGTGGGGGCGGAGGGGAGGTGAGCACAGGGTAAGACGCGCTGCAGGACGGGCAGGGGCTGCTCTCTGGGCACGGGTTCTACCACCTTCTGTGTGTGACCTGGGACACCCTGCAGGTCACACCGTCGGGCACAGGCCGGGGTCGCCTGAGCTAACGTAGCTCTAGCTCTTCCTAGTGCTCTCCTGAAGGGTCTGAAACACTAAGGGGTTTCTTCTCTGCACAGTGATCCTGAGTGAGGACTCCGCAGAATCCGGTGATGGAGACGAGACCCCCGAAGCTTTCACCTCAGCAGTGAAAAGGCGGCCCGGTAAGGAGGGTGGGGCTGGGGCTGCGGGGACACGAATTCAGAGCCACTGTGTCCTGAGACGTCTCTCCTGAGGTCATTCTGTGCCCTGGAACCCCTTCTCTGCATTTGTTTTACTTGACTTTTGGGGATGTGCAAAGTAATAAGAAATCATTATAGTTGGATTTTTTGAAGATGTGGCCTATTAATTCATAGGTCCTATTAATCAACCTGTGTTTCCATCAGTTGATTATATAATAAAAATAAGCTAACAAAATAATGAATTCTATGACTATAAAGTGTTGGATTTATACAATGATTTGTACAGAGAAAGAAAGCTAAATATCTTTTTTTATTGGAAGGTCATATTGTCATGTGATCACAAACTTTAAATAGTGTCACGGGTCAATTCCTCCAGCTGTCTAGTGTTAGCAGAAGTGAATGAGGTATTTTGAAACCCAAAGGATTGTTTTTTAAGGGGAGGAGCACAAAGAAAATCTGATAGAAGGTGAGGGAAGACAATTTGACTTTGGTAATGGGTATGCAACATAATCAAATGTCAAAATAACCTGAAGATGTTCTCTCTGAACATAAGTACCCTGATTTATCAATGTTACTGCACTAAAATAAATAAAAATTTTTAAAAAGAATACTTAAGCAAGCCAAGTATATAGAGTTACTTTTCAAAGGCCTTTGCAAATAGTATCTTACCGTATTTCCTATGTATAAGATGAATCCTTTTTCAAAAAATTTGTGATCTATACGGTGGTTGTAGACTTTTTCACTTGTATTTCCCACTTTTTCACATTTGTTTTTGCGCTCATTGTTGAAGACAATGATTCATCATCAGACACAGATGAGGACAAGCTAATGGATGGGAGTTTTGACAGTGATGAGGAGTTGTATGAATTTTATGATGGATAAAACTTGAGTTCAATAATTTTAAGTCATACTTTTTTTTTCAAATTTCGAATCCCAAACTTAAGGCGCGTCTTATACATGGGAGCATCTTATACATGGGGAAATATGGTACTTTTCCTCTACAAAAACCATGGTGGGTAAACAGGAAGGACCTTGTTACCTTTGCATCTAGATGAGAAAACACAATCACATCAATACTCCAAGGTCTTCCACAAAGTTTCATGGAGATAAGGGGAAAGACAAGACTACTCTCCTGGATTCTGAGTCATTTCCTATGTAAACTGGAGCTTGAAATGTGTATCAAAACGTTTCCTCCATCCTGCGTGCAGCCCGGGTGGTCATCAGATGGGCAGCTCCTCAGTGCACCGACTGCTGAGGGGTCCTCCCGTCCTGCTTGCTCAGAGCAAACGGGAGAACGCTTATTTGGGAAATGATTTAAGACCAAATAAAAATGTGACCTGGTCTTGATGTTGCAAAAGACCAATATTTTATTTTGTTTTATTTTTTATAGAAATTATTGCGGTGACATTTTTAAATAAAATGATCTAGGTTTCTACAATACAAAAAAGCATTATAAACTCTTGTTTAGCTAGATGAGCCCAATCAATTGAATATATTGAAAGTGTAGCAATAGTACATTACTAAAATGACAGTCTTTTTTACTGCACAGTCACATCTATTAATGTAAAAAGTTGAAATAATATACTTAGTCTCTACCAATGTGCTTCATATTCTATAGAGAGTAATAAGCACAGTATTTCACTATTTATTGACAATATTGCCTTTACTACCAAAGTTAGAACATCTTCAAAGGATAATTTGCACTGCTATTTAATTATTAATGGAAAATATGGCTTAGACCAATTACTCTCAAACTCAAATGAGAGTTAACTCATTGGCTTATTGTAATTTTTTCCCAGGGTTTTTGTGAATAAAGCTTCATTTTGTTTTTATAGAAACCTTAACCAGGGAGACAGGGTAATTAGGTTATCCCAGCATTATAGATGGGGAAATGGGAGAGAGTGATGTTCAGGGTCATTCACAGATTCACATGCTGAGTGTAAGGAAGAGCTGGGCAGGAGTCCAGCATTGTGACCCTGGGCCCAGAACTGGGTTCAATTGAAAGAAAGAAGGAAATGGTCATCCAACATCGATATTACTGCAAAGCCTATCTGCTGCGTGAGCTGTCACAGAATCTGGAAGACCACTGCAGACACATAACTGCTTGCTTCCTTTTTCTTTATAGAGTCCACGGATTCAAGAATACCACCTACGTCTGGGAAAAAACTTTGCAAAAGAAGTAAGAGCGAATAAGAATATTTCATGGTGGCCCTGGCCAGTTGGCTCGGTGGTGGAGCATCGGCCTGGCGTGCGGGAGTCCTGGGTTCGATTCCCGGCCAGGGCACACAGGAGAGGCGCCCATCTGCTTCTCCACCCCTCCCCCTCTCCTTCCTCTCTGTCTCTCTCTTCCCCTCCCGCAGCCAAGGCTCCACTGGAGCAGGGTTTGCCCAGGCACTGAGGATGGCTCTGTGGCCTCTGCCTCAGGCGCTCTTAGAGTGGCTCTGATTGCGGCAGAGCTACACCCCAAGATGGGCAGAGCATCGCCGCCTGGTGGGCGTGCTGGGTGGATCCCAGTCGGGCGCATGTGGGAGTCTGTCTGGCTGCCTCCCCCTTTCCAGCTTCGGAAAAATACAAACAAACAAACAAACAAAAAACAAAGAATATTTCATGGTTATAAATGAACAATGTTCTATAGCAAAGATTTATTCTAATTCTTTATGTCCTTTCTAGTAAAGTACAACTTTGCTTTAATTGAAAGTAGTTCATATTTTAACTTTTGTATTAGGCTAGTGGCTGTGATAAATAAACCCAAAGAGGTCAGTCACTGAAACACAACAGAATTTAAATGTTTTGTCAAGTAACCATTCCCAGGGCTTGTGGAGGGGAGGGAAGGAGCAGCCAGGTGGGAGGTCTGCCTTCTTCAGGACCAGACTGCTAAGGCCGCCTTGGGAGGAAGCAGAGCTACTACTAATACAGCCTCAGACACAAACTCAAACCCGCAGAGCTACATGTCAGAGAGGAAAGAGAATGCAGTGCAGACTGCGGGGGCCAGGAGAGCAGGGGAGCCCACGGAGTGCAGTGTCTTAGCGCAGGCCCAGGGGACAGGAGGGATAAAATACTGACCCACAGGTCACCTGCATGCAGAAGGCAGATCATGGAGGCCTGGGGGAGGGGCATTCTAGCCCTGGGTTTTCAGAGCTTCCAGGGTTTTCCCCTCTGGGTTGTCTGTCATCCACTGAGACCTTCAAGGGACATTTGCTCCTTCTGCAGAGAGAAGTCATGAAGAGTCTCCCAAGCCCAGTGCAAACCAGGCGCCCCCAGGAGCCCGCGGCTCTGCAGTGAAGACTGGCCCTGCTGGGGAGGGTAAGGACTGCGGTCCCCGGGCGCCAGGACAACAGGAGTCCGAGTTCAGGGCGCCTGTTTCTCTGAGCGCACACACGGCCCCGGCGGCCATCCCTGCCTCGATCTCAGGTGACCACTTTGACAACTGCAATGAACAAAATGAACTAACAGACAAAATACAAATAGACCCATAGATACAGGGAACCGACTGACAGCTGTCAGAGGGGACGGGAGGTTGGGGGTCTGGGTGGAAAAGTGAAGAGATTTAAAAACCCCAAAACCAATAAGCCTCGGTTTGATGATTGTCGTGTTGACAACCAACTACTGGGAGACCAGATGACATGCTCCGAGTGGCCAAGGGGAGGCAGCTGCCTCTGTCCCCAGACCGAAAGACTGAGGTCCCGCCCCAACCTTACTCAGCTATTCATTAGCAGGTACAAATAACTCAGGGATGCAGACAGGAGAGGTTTTCAGGAGGTGAAGTAAAGGACAAGGAACATGCCGCTTTCAATCTCTATTCTGAGAGCCTAAACATTTCTGTTACTGAATCCTTTCCTGCTGTTTTGCTGCTTCCAGTACGGGTCAGAGAGGCCACTGGACTCCTGTCCGCTCAGGGCCTTTGTACTAGGGTGCCTTGCTGTCTCTGTTTCCCTAACTCTACATGTCTTCACAGCATATTCCTACAGGTGATTACAGAGAAGGGGGTGCAGAAGAGGGTGAAAGGGGATAAATGGTGACGGAAGAAGACTTGACTTGGGGTGGTGAACATAATACAATATACTGATGAGGTTGAACCCCTGAAAGCTATACAATGTTATTAACCAATGTTACCCCAATAAATTCAATAAATATTAAAAAATAAAATAAATAAAAAGAAATAAAACTGCAAAGAAAGAAATCACTATCATTTCAGGGTTAACAAGATGGCTCCAGTTTGATGGGAGTGTGTCTTCCTCCACGGTCGCTGACAGATTCTTCCCCAGATGTAGATGACCTAGTGATGTCCACCTTCCCCACCTGTTTCATAGAGAGCAGGGGAAGGGGGACAGTCAGCTGTTGTCAATTTCGTCACAAACTTGTTCAAACCTCTATAGCCTCTGGCCATACCCTCTAATTATTGACAGCAAGGGAAGCTTCTGTTTATTGTAATCAAATTCCATTTATAACTTTTGACAGATGACCCCCAGTGTGATCTTGGTTTATATATAGTGACATTTGAATATGTCTTTGCAAAAAAAAGACATCTGTTTATGTTTACAACAACCTAAGAGTTAGGCCAGAGCCCCATTCCACAGTTGGGGTGCATCAGCTTGGCCTCTGTACCTGAGGTTTGAAGGATCTTTGCACATCACATGGGAAGTTAGCAGAAGAGGCAGAGCTAACAGCCTGGACTCCCAGCAAACACCCATAATCCTGTATGCAAAACCTCTGACACCACAAGTAAAATATCAGTGTGTTATTGTTTTAGAAAGACACTGTGGTTTATGTCTGATATGTTACAAAAGGTCCCAACAGTTTCTGGGGAAGAATCCCATTTGCAAATATACTAATGCTTTTCCTAGTTGTGGAAAGCCAACCAAGTGTAATAAGTTTTACAGGGGCCCCTGACAGTTAAGTCCAGATTCACTGTGAAATTAGTTAGCTGCATACCTGTGAAAAAATGCTGGTTTTCAAAATGTCTTTGATTTTGCACTTGGGCTAAAGGATTGTGCATTTTTCTCTATTTGTTAGTGATCTCTTTCCTTTAGATGGGAAGAGACAGAAATGATCATCATTATGTCTTTATGTTCCACATTCTTCTACAGGGTGAGGAGTTACAAGATTTATAACTCGTTTAACTCTGAATGCTGGCTGTGTTTTCCTTTACTTCCAAATCTTGGGGACATTGAAAACAAATCTGTTTAGGGGCCAGGCAATCATAAAAGACCTAAAAGCAAATGAAACAAATAGCTTTCTTGGCTGTAAAAGCTTCATTCAACTATTTTTGAGTTTTCTTTAAAATGATTTTAGATGATACACATTTAACATGGTACATTGGGTGGGCTGGGCTAATTGGTATAAAGTCAATGGCACAAGAGCAATGCTAGTGTATATTTTATGCAAATAAAAAGATAAAGTAGTTCCACTGTTCTTTGAGAACTCAGTTAAGGAGACTCTGACATCTCACAAAAATCTTAAAACCCAGACAGGACAGGACAGGATATCTGTTCCTATCCCTGCACCAACTGAAGTACGAAGGTATTCAAGGAGTTTTTCAAAGCCTAATTGAGAAATAAAGGGAGGCCCAGGGCCCATCCTGGACTCCAGCCTCTCAATTCAGTAGGTTTTTAATTGCTTTCGAAGGAAGAGAGAAACAGGAATTCAAACTTCCTTATAAACTTAAGTTTTCTGCAGTATAAGTCACCCTAAGGTTTGCCACTTTTATTTACTAATTTCTGTGTTCTCACCACCACCTGTTATTTTCTAGGTACTGTGAATCCTGGAAACAACTCTACTTTAGAAAAAGCCAAGAAGAAAAGGAGTAAGAGTTAATTATTTACTTTCTTTTAATATCAGAAAGTGAAAGGCAGAAACTGCGGGAGGAACGGAAAACAGAGGCTAGTGTGTTCCAAAAGGAAAATTTATTTTAGAAGCACCTGGGTGCAAGCAGACTGAGACCAGCAAAGGGGGTCAGCCCTGACCCCGGGCTGGAGCCTTAGATACAAAGGTTACAGCAGGCACTTGCTGGCCTGAGGTTGCCTGAGCCTGGACATGCTCAGATGAGCGTATCTGGGTTTATGGCCTTGGTCACTGACTTGAAGATGAGCAGGAGGAGGGGAATTCTGCTGCAGAAACACAAGGTCTTTTTCTTTCTGGTGTCCTTGGTAAATTTTGAAAATAGTCAAGAGGTCAGAAATCGGGACTTGATGCCTCCGGACCTGTGGGTAGGCTTCCACAAACAACTATTGTGATTTAAACTCCCCTAATAATCAGGTCCCTTTCCAATGCAAGCTTTCCCAGCCTTTCCTGTGTAGGTAAACTTTTTGCTACATTTCAAAGTGAAGGCCAGGAAGCCATTAAGAGAGAGAATAGTAAGCAAATTAACTATAGCCTCACAGTGGGGGGTGAGAATGTTCTGTTTTGAGCCCAGATGAGAAGTTGGGAGAGGGGAATTTGAGTTTTAAAGGAGCTTGACTTAAAGGAACCAATTTAAAGCTAATAGAAATGAGTTTTATAATGCCAGTGTTCCATTGTTGTTATTATTACTTAAAATATTGTGGTAGGTAGAATGAATGCTCCTCAAAGTTCCTACTCCCTGGAACCTGGAATCTGTTATTTTATATGGCAAGTGGACTTTGTAGATATATCAATAATTAAACTAGGGACCTTGAGATGGAGATTATCCTGGATTACCTGGGTGACCCAGTATATTCCCATAACCCTTAAAGAGCAGGGAACCTTTCTTGACTGTGGAGAGAGGAAGCGACTGTGGAGGAATGAGCATAAGCATTGAGCTATTTCTAGTTTGAAGCTATTATAAAAAAAAGAAGAAAGAAAAAAACTACTAGGAACATGTTCATATAAATATTTGGATAGACATATGTTTTCATTTGTCTTGGATAAACACCTAGATGAAGTACTACCGGGTCATATGAACACAGTGCATGATCAACAATCTTCCGGTCTGTCAAAGTATTTTTCAGAATGGTGGTATCTTTTCCTTTTGCACTAGAAATATATGAAAGTTCCGATGGCTCTGCTTACTCACCAGTACTTGGTTAGGTTTTTTGTTTTTAATTTTGCCATTCTCGGTGGGAGTGTAATATTTTTTCTTATAGTTTTAATTTGCATTGCCCTTATGACTTAGGATGCTGAGCCTCTTTTCATGTGCTTCCTTGCCGTCCATAGATTTGAAGTGCAATCAAATCATTTGCCTTGGAAGACACAACCTTTGTTGGTTGTGTCTTCCAATTGGCGTGTTTACATGCTCAATTTTTTGGCATTCCTGTTGAAAAACAAAATTTAAAATTTTGATGAAGTTTAACAGTTTTTTTCTTTTATCATCTGTAATTTTTGGTATCTATTTAATAATTCTTTGCCTCAATATTCTGTGTTTTTTTCATCAAGGTTTTGGTTTTTGTTTTGTGTTTTTTTTTGTGTGTTTTTTTTTTTACAGAGACAGAGAGTCAGAGAGAGGGATAGACAGGGAGAGACAGACAGGAATGGAGAAAGATGAGAAGCATCAATCATCAATTTTTCGTTGCAACACCTTAGTTGTTCATTGATTGCTTTCTTACTAATATGTGCCTTGACCGTGGGGCTACAGCAGACTGAGTAACCCCTGGCTCAAGCTAACGACCTTGGGTCCAAGCTGGTGAGCTTTCCTCAAACCAGATGAACCCGCGCTCAAGCTGGAGACCTTAGGGTCTCGAACCTGAGTCCTTCCGCATCCCAGTCCGACACTCTGTCCACTGTGCCACCGCCTGGTCAGGGTCTTCATCAAGTTTTACAGTTTGGCTCTTATATTTAGATTCATTATCTAGTTTGAGTTCATTTTTGTGTATGACATTAGGTAAGGATTTTTTTTTCTATGGATATCCAATTAGCCCAGTGCCATTTATTGATGATTATCGTTTTACATTAAATCAATTGCTTTGACATCCTTTTGAAAGTCAGCTGAGCATATGACTTCAAATGTATTTCTGAAATTCTTTTTCTGTTCTATTTATCTGTATGTCTATCTTTAGATCAATATTATACCTTCTTAGTTACTACAGCTTTATAATAAGTCCTGAAATCAGGTAGTAAAACCTGTAAGTTTGGTTCTTTTCCTTTCCAAAATGGTTTTGGGTATGTTAGGATTTGTGCATTTTGAAGCTTCTTCTCTTTTACAGTTTAGCTATTTCTTAAGATCATGTGTCTGTCTAAGGTGCCTGCTGAGCTCCGGCCATATGTCCATGTGCTAGCCAGTGGTCGGCAAACTCATTAGTCAACAGAGCCAAATATCAACAGTACAATGATTGAAATTTCTTTTGAGAGCCAAATTTTTTAAACTTAAACTATGTAGGTACATTCCTTATTGAGGTAGCACCTGCACATGGTATTTTGTGGAAGAGCCACACTCAAGGGCTAAGGAGCCCAATGTGGCTCGCGAGCCACAGTTTGCCGACCAGGGGCCATCCGAAGAGAAATGGTGAGGAGCAAAATGTGTCTTCCCTCAGAGGTCTGTCCTTTCTGTGTGAAGCTTTTCTAACGGCTCCCCCCTCCCACAGCGCTCTGCTCTCCTCTTACTCCTCGAATCTTAAGGTCCTGCTGCTATGAGGGGAGTTATGAACTATGGTATTTTGTCTGGACCATGACATCTTCCAGAATGCAGATGTTCTGTTAGTAAATTAAAAATGGGAAATGGATTATCTAGAACAGGGGTCTCCAAACTATGGCCCGCGGGCCACATGCGGCCCCCTGAGGCCATTTATCCGGCCCCCGCTTCACTTCCTGAAGGGGCACCTCTTTCATTGGTGGTCAATGAAAGGAGCACATTGACCATCTCATTAGCCAAAAGCAGGCCCATAGTACCCATTGAAATACTGGTCAGTTTCTTGATTTAAATTTACTTGTTTTTTATTTTAAATATTGTATTTGTTCCCGTTTTGTTTTTTTACTTTAAAATAAGATATGTGCCGTGTGCATAGGGATTTGTTCATAGTTTTTTTATAGTCCGGCCCTCCAACGGTCTGAGGGACAGTGAACTGGCCCCCTGTGTAAAAAGTTTGGGGACCCCTGATCTAGAACATGAGATGAAGAATTGACTTCATTAATTCTTTAAAACTTATTGAAAGTCCCTTGGAACCTATTATGTAATTAATATTAGTAAATGCTTTTTATTCCTTTAAAATAATATATGTTTAAACTATTTGTTGGGATTTGACTTCTCACAATATTCTCTCTCTCTCTCCTCCCCCCCCCCCCGTTTCTTTTTTGAGAGAGACAGGGAGAGAGAGAGAGAAACAAGAACATGGACTGACCTGTGGCGGCGCAGTGGATAAAGCGTCAACCTGGAAATGCTGAGGTTGCCGGTTCAAAACCCTGGGCTTGCCCGGTCAAGGCACATATGGGAGTTGATGCTTCCTGCTTCTCCCCCTTCTCTCTCTCTCTCTCTCTCTCTCCCCCCTCTCTATAATGAATAATATCTTGTAATAGTAAGTTATTCTAGATCAATAGTTTCTTTAAATGTAAATGGACTAAACTGTCCAATCAAAAGACAAAAAAAAAAAAAAAAAAGAACATGGAGCGGCTCCTGTGCGTGCCCCGACTGAAGAATCCAACCGGCAACCTCTGTCTGTGGGAGAATGCTTCAACCAACCGAGCTATCTGGCCAGGGCTTAATTTCTTTTATATTTTCAGAGAGACAGAGAGACAGAGAGAGAGAGAGAGAGGAAAAGGGAAAAGGAAGCACTGATTTGTTGCTCCACTCAGTCGTGCATTCATTGGCTGCTTCCTTGTGTGTCCTGACCATGGATCAAACTCTCAACCTTGCTATTTCAGGATGATGCTCTAATCTACGGGGCTACCTGGCCAGGGCCAACCTTATGTCTTTATAGAAATGACCTCAACATAGGAAGAAGTTGTACATGTGCAACTGTAAAATGGAATAGAACAAAGAATCTTCTCTTGCAGGGTCAACAAATCAAGAAACAGAAAGTGTGGATTTTAACTCTGAAATTCTTCCTGTGAAGTGTGGGAAGACGGACGGCTCGTTATATAAGAACAAGTTGGAACAAGGTGGGTTTTATGGTCTACTTTAATTTATAATTCGTAAATGAAGAACTCACAAGAAGTAATGGAATTACCCACATGAATTACCCATCGTTCAAGGAATTGAGGCCCTACAGAGGCTTGAGTGTAGGTAGGGGCTGTTAAGATGATGTTTTCATACTTTAAGAAATGGTGCATATTAAGCGCTCACTTCCACATGGAAGTCTTCATAAGGATGCCAAAGAGAAGTGCAGGAATGTCAATTGATGATGGGTCATATTGTATATTTCACTTTGAATCAGATATAACAGGAAGAGGCCCTCAGCATCCACCTTTACATCTTATATGCTTTCTGGATCATCATCACCAGGACAGGGTGTTTTAGTGAGATCACAGAATTTAGAATCAGAAAATCTGAGTTCTGACCTCAGCCCTGCTGAGAGTGACCTAGTAAAGAATGGGAGTTTCTTAGGCCTGAAATTTCTCATCCAAAAATTGGATTAATGTTAAAAACCTACCTCATGGTATGACGTTGAGAGTTCATTTACACAATGAATATAAAATATTTTGTGATTTTTAAGTTATAACATGTTGCAATAATTGTCTGTTATAATGAACTCAGTATGATATTTCTCTTAATATGGCTATGTGAACACCAATTAATATAAATGTTTGCATAACTATTTTTTAAACAGCTTTACTGATATACAACTCACATATACAACTTTCTGTGTAAAGTGTAGAAGTCACTGTTGAGTTTTTGTTTGTTTCTTTTGTACATTCATAAGATTATGCAACCATCATCACAATCTAGTTTTGGAATGTTTTTGCCCCCCACTGAAAGAAACCCCAGTAGTCAATACCAATTCTCACCTCACCCCACTGCCCAGCCCTGAGCAACCGCTAACCTATTTTCTGATCTATAAACTGGCCTATTTTAGGCATTTTATATCAATGACTCATATAACATGTACCTTTCTTGTGACTTGTGCTTTCCCTCAGTTTGATGTTTTTAAGTTTCATGCATGTAGTAGCATGTATTATATTTTCTTCTTTTTACTGCCAAATAACATAATATTCCTGAAAGGCAGAAACCACAGCCCGAAACAAAAACACAAGGATAGTGTGTTCCAAAAGGAAAATTTATTTTAAAAGAGCCTGGGTGCAAGCGGGCTGAGACCAGCAAAGGGAGTCAGCCCTGAGCTGCTGAAGGGAGCATTAGAGATAGAAGTTGCTGCAGGCATTTGCTGGCATGGGGTTGCCTGCACCTGGACATACTCAGATTAGCATATTGGGGTTTGTGGCCTTGGTCACTGACTTGATGCTGAGCAGGAAGAAGGGGATTCAGCTGCAGAAACACACGTTCTTTCTGCTGTAGCACAAGCTTAATCAGCATGGTCCTTTCTGGTGTCCTTGGTAAATCCTGAACACAACCAAGAGGTCAGGAATCTCCCAGGAGCAGCTGGGACCGGTCACTTTTGGGCCTGTGGCTAGACTTTCACAAAGAACTATTGTGATTAAACTCCCCTAATTGTCAGGTCCCTCCCCAATGTAAGCTTTCCTTGATATTCCTGCAAGGTAAACTTTTTGCTACATTTCAAAGTAAAGGCCAGGAAACCATTAAGAGAGAGAATAGCAAACAAATTAACTACAACCTCACAGTGTGAGATGAGAATGTTCTGTTTTGAGCCCTAGTGGGAAGTTGGGTGATAGGAATTTGAGTTGTAAAGGGGCTCTGGAATTAAAGGAGCCCTGAACCAAAACCTAACAGTTCCATGGGACGGATATGCCATATTTTATTCTTCCCTCCCGAAGATGGAGTTTTCCCTCTCTTTGGCTAGTATGAATAATGCTACTACATTCATGTAGTTTTTATGTAAACTTATTTTTTTCAGGTTTTTTTTTTATATACCTAGGGGTAGAATTGCTGGGTTATATGATAATTCTATATTGAATTTATTGAGGAAAAAACCAAACTGTTTTCCACAGTATTGCATCAGTTTCATATTCCCACCAGCAAAATTTCCAGTCACCAATTTCTCTGCATTCTCACCAACACTTGTTATTGTCTTTTTCATTATGGCCACACTGGCACAGGTAGTGTGTAGGATCTCACTGCGGTTTTGATTTTCATCTCCCTAAGGACGCATATGGCTATATGACTGCATTTTATGTATAAATTAAATTTTTCCACTGAGTAATATTTCACAGTTATTTAAATGTCAGCTACCCGTGATTTCAGGAACGGAAAGATCCCTGCTCACTAGTGCCAGTAAAGTGGCTGAAACATGTTTGCAGCAGAAGGCACAGGTCTCCTGTGGTGCTTGCTGAGCTGCGGGGGGGCCCCCACCTGAGATGTCAGTCCAGTTTGAGGTTCTGCCCCCCCCCCCGAGTGCCCCCCCCCCCCCCGGGCCATCAGAGAGTCTGCCTTGTTCTCTGTCTCCAGAATTCAATAGCTAATGCAAGTCCTCTCCCTGTTCAGAATCAATTGCTTTTCCTAACAGGTGATTTTGGAATACATTTCTAGTGTTGATTTTGATGCTAATGATCACTTTTGTTGTTGTTGCATAGAGGTCAAAGAAATGTGTGCACAATGCAGGGACTCTCCTTGGAGGGGACTTGCAGGCTGGGTTTGGGGGTTCTTAAGTCGGAGAGGGGAGGCCAGACACTCCTGCTATTGACCGTGAACTCAAATTGGGTGGGCTCAGAGCCAATGTGCTGGGAGGCCAACAACTGAGCTCTGAGGACAAAGAGGTCTCAGGATCACCCCCTGTCTTACAGGAGCCACAGTGAAGTGTATAAAAAGCGATGATGGAAACTGGTTCACCCCCAGGGAATTTGAAATTAAAGGAGGCCGTGAAAAATCAAGTAATTGGAAGCTGAGTATACGCTGTGGAGGGGAAACCCTGAAAAGACTGATGGATGTACGTGAGTGACGGGAGCGGAGATGTGACTTTCCCGGTTGTACTCAAAGATAAGGTCACTGTGAGCTCACCGAATATAGGCTGCATTATGACCAGAGCCCTAAAGCCCCTGACATTGTCCTTCCCCCGGGAGAGGTGCCCACCCTCACAGCTCAGCACAAGGCAGCTCCCGCTCTGTCCCAGGGGCTCTGTGGGCGCAGGCGCAGGAGCTGGAGGGGAAGGTCATTCTGACTCGTGCTTGCAGACGACTCTACGCACTGAGAGAGACAGTCCACAGTCAACCAGTGGGCAGAAGACACTCCAGAGAAAGAATGGCTTGAAAACCAGACCACTCCGTGGGTTGAGGTGGATGGTGGTGTGGGATATGGAATAGTCCATCAAGTAGTTTGTGGAGAGATTTAATGTCAAGCTGAGGAGTTTAAACTCATAAATATAGACAGCTCAGAACCAGGGAGTCTCTTGAGCCATGAAATGATGTATTTAGAACAGTATCACAGACAACATGGGCCTTTGAAATTACTGTCTCTCAGCGTAACAAGCCTACAGTCAGCCTGCCATGCTCAGCTCAGATGTCACCCCTCTCTGAATGTTCCCTGACTGACCTGCCCCGGTCACCCATCCCTGGGCCCCTTGAACCCTCTATGAAGGCCCTTCTCTCACTGTTTTATTCTTATCCTTCCTGCATTCCCCTTGTGTCTCTAGACTCCCCAGGGGTTTGTCCGTGTTTGTGGGCTCAGCATTGTCCAGAGTGTCTGACACCTGTAGGTGTGGGATACGTGTGTGCTGAGCGAACGGTCCTGCTGTGAGGACTCAAGTGTGAGTGGCCCTGTTGGGAATGGAAAGGAGGTGAGGGGTGTTAAAAAGATGGTGAAGGAAAACCTCTTAAAACTTAGGAGAAAAGTATAAGAACAAGAGAGAAGGTTCTGAAGATGATTTTTCTGGGTTCCAACGACAAATTCTAGAATAAATACAGGGGAGGAGAGGAAGTTCATGTCTCATTAATACGCCTTGGTCTGGGACATCCAAGAAGAAATATTTGGGAAGAGGTTGGAATGCCGGACTCACAAACCGGAAACACGGGCTAACCCCGTATTTGGATCTTTTTATCTTTCAGCGTGGATATCTACCTAAACCTCCAAGCAAAAATAACGGGAAGAAAAAGGTGATCACTTCTGTACTTGAGTTCTTCTCACGCAAATGACTTTATATGTATGGTGCATTTTTTATGGTTTCTCAACTGTGTGATTATTATTTAGTGTTCCCTTCCGCTCTCCCCTGCCTTCATTTTATTTATTGCGTGTGCCTTCAGATATGGTCACTGAACATTATGTTGTATGCAGGGTCATCTGTGCATGGTCAACCATTTGAGATGGAGATAAGGATCTATCCAAACAGCTTCATAGAAGAGTTTTAGCTATAGAGGCAGATGTTGTAAGGGTGTCACATGTAAAGTAAACATGACTATGGAATACATAAAAAATTTTCTTAATAAGGTCACAAGGTCATCCTCAACTCAATCCTAGATTTTGATTATATTATTTACATCCTCTTCCATTATCCAATAAAGGATATACTTAGAAACACAGAATTCTTTCTCAATTGGAAATTATGGGCTTATTTTCATGCAGATAGTTCTGTAAGGTTGGAGCTCTTGGGAGATGGATGCATCTTAAATAATAGGCTGACCTGGAAAAATAGTTCGTTTGATGCCAGCCCTTGGCTCCACTACAGGGCTGTGCAGCTTCCTTTCCATCTATGGAAGTGATTTCTCCCTCAGTGGAAGAAGGCTGTGGATACTACAAACAAATACACAATGTGCAGTGTAGACTCAGGACCACGAGATGGCCTGTTCAAGACTGGGTATGAATGAGACCCTGAGCAGGAGGGGAAGGTGAGAAGTGCCATCCTCATACACTTCAGGTAGAAATGGCCATACAGCACTTGCACACTAGGCTACACATAGCTGGTCACCGGGACTTCACCTTCCACCGGGAACGTGCGGTCCAGGCCTTTATCTGACGTTCAAGGTCTTTTGAACTGTCAGCCCTTGAGACATTTCATCCACTGGCTTGGGTGCTCTTTAGAGAATGGTTCACACAGTTTTCCCAGCTGCAGTTCTCTGTTGTATGACTTAACATGCCCTCAGTGCCTGGTTTTCTGTTTCTATCACCATTGATGGGGGAGGGATGTCCACTGGAGAGTTTCGGATGGCAAGTAATGGCATCTCTCACTGGACAGGTGAACTGACAGGTGTTTATTAGTCACATACACTCCCAGACCGAGGAAGGAGGGCAGGGCGACCGTGTAGCTTTACAGGGTGGCCCTCAGGGACAGATGAACAACCAGGGGCTGTGGAGGGTTGGGTGGCCTCTGGTCTCTGGGGGACATGGTGGTTGGTTTCTTTGAATAATTCCATGACTGACTAGGAACTCAAATACGATATCACAGATCATCCAGATTACACATGGTCCCGTGACAAGGAGCATGATTTAGCTGAGGGACCTTATCCAGGGGAGCAGAGTGGGGAGGAGAACGTGCAGATAGGTCGTTCAAGACCCTCCTTATTTTACCAAATGTCACAGCAGCACGTAATACTGAGCTTTAACATTGGCCCTTAGACCGCACTTTCTTGACTGACAAAGGGCTCAGTCTCAGGCCAGTTCTTTTCGTTCACACGTGTGCTTGTATGGAATTCGGTGTATCTTTGTGTCTGCTCTATAAACTTTGTTGGGTTCAATATTCAGGAGTTACACCACAACATTTGGATGGAAATACCATCAAATTTTATCTTCTTCAAATGAATTAAATCTGGTTCAAGGCCTCACATTACGATTGGTAAGAAATTCACTTTCAAGTCCCTCTCCAGTCTGATTATAGAACACAGCAACGGCCACACTCCCTGGCCATTCAGAGATGGTGCCACCCCGCCCTACACGGTGAGCTGAGTCATGGGGCATCTTCCCCAGCTCCCAGAGCCACAGAGCGCCATCCTCCCTGGCACCACCTGGTCATCTGTGCCCATGGTCATTCCACCCCAAAGTCACTGTCACAGGTCCAGGGACCCTCCAGGCACAGAATCCACAGTCCAGGACTTCCTTCCAGTCCTTGAACTCATGGGGAGCCGACAGCCACGACTAGAGGATGCAGTGTTTTCTTAGAAGTTTATTCCACTGTATTAACTTCTCAATATATATACAACCTTTCCATGAGTCATTTGGGTCATTGTAGGGTAGGCAAATGGATTTGATGCTTTATTACAGGACCTTGTTTTATCTGCAAGGTAATAAAATGATTTACCTTTAAAATGTCTATAAAACTCATTGTCTTGTTTTGTTGCTAGTTTTTCTGTGTTAGAGTTTCTTGGTTTGTGGTCTGACACATAGGTGTCTCCTCCTAAACTTCACTGTAGACAAAGAATTCTTCTGAAGTCTGCACTCAGAAGCACATCAGAGTTTCCCAGGTTCACAAAATGCTATGCATTCCAGATTCTCGTAGTGGAGGCCTTCTGGGTCCTTACTGGGGACAGTTTTGTTTTCTAGTTGAGAAAGTCAAACACATGTGAGATCTGCCGAAGCAGAGGGACGCTCTTCCGCTGTGATACTTGTTCAAGATCCTTTCATAAGGGCTGTCACCTCCCTTCTGTGGAAAAAAAGAGGTTTGTGAGATGTTGCCCCTCTCTCCTTTCAAGGACCCTTCCTCCTGCCATTCCCCCTCCCCCCCCCCCCCCCGCAGAGCTGCTGCGTGTGTCCTGATGGGAAATAACTGGGATGGAGGGAGGTGGGGGTCCGGCAATATGACCCCAGTTTACAAGTTTAAAGACACTTGTAGCAAGAGGGTATTAAACAATACCCTCCTCTCTCCTCTGGGAGGCTGAGGCCAGTGGCTGGGTCCTTTGCCTACATACTGCCACTGCTCTTTATAGAGCTTTCTAGCATGGACTCCTGTTCACAGGAGTGGAAACCCAGGGATTTATGTTCTCTGCTTATTTGGGAAACGCAGGAAACCTGGATTTTTTTGTCATGTTCTCAGCTGGTTGAGGCTACAGGACCCCAGGGGTTAAAGCCCAGTCTCTGACCCTCAGGCCAGGTGGGCAGGGCCCTCTGGGGCTCCCAGAAGTTCCGACGGGGAAAGGAGAGCCCACCCCTCACCCTGAGCTGCCCTCCACTCACCCCCTGCTGCTCCCCTTGATGGGATGAGGGTCATTGGCTAGACCCAACAGGGGGCCCTTGGAGACTCCACGCAGTGTTCCCTTAGTTCTCAAGCTGTGCCCATGGGCCATTCCTGAAAGGACAGTGGCAGCTGTAGCAACGGTGGCTCTTCTGGGGATGTGCCTTGCTCACTTGTGCCCACTCTCTCAGCAGCCCGTGGAGTTGCACCTTCTGCCAGATAATGCTGTCTGCAGGAAGTCAGCAGTGCCGCAGGGAGTCTGAGGTCCTGGCGAGGCCCATGGGGCCTGAGGAGGAGCTGGTGAGTTGGATTTGAACCCCCAAGCCTTTTTCTTTCCCGTTGACATGTGAGAAGTCAAACAGTCACAGGGTGAGGGGCACGGTGCCAAAGGGTGCCTCCTCTTCCGCCCAGGTCTCAACCCTGCTGACGCCGCACTGAGGCTTGTGTGCAGAGAACAAACAACTCCGCCATTACATATCTGTTTCTTAGAGCCACACTTGTTTGAGGAAACTTCTGGAAAACCAGTGTCGCCATACTTCTGCCCAGCATGCATACGGAATCATTCTGTCTAAGCTGCTTTTCATTCAAATTCTCCTTCTCTTGCAGAAATGTAAGTTCCTCTTCTTGAAAGTCTGTTGCCATTTCGACGAAAACTTCCCTAAGAAGAATGTGAGTAACAATAACAAACCATGATTACAGGTCGCCTGACCTTGACACGGGCTCTTGTGAGATTTGTGATCTCTGAAATCCGTGGGAGGCAGAGCACGGGCTGCTGCTGTCCTTACCTTGTATTTCTGCTGGATTGTATAGGAATCCACGGAAGGCATACCTTGCACCGCATCAGGAATTTTCTCAATATCATATATTTTTCTCACCAGCAAGTAGCCACCGTTCGACGCGTGGAGGCTCTTATGATGTTGAAAGCAATCAGGAAGAAGCTGAATGAGCGGCGTTACCCCCAAGTGGAGGGGTTTGTGAGGGAGCTGCGCGGCGTCTTTCAGCACAGCGGGGCCCCTGCTAACGTAAGGGGCTCTCCCTGCTTCCATTTCGTTGTCTTTCCGTGGAGTGACTCTGCCCTCATTTTGTGGTGTAGGGAAATTTAACAGTTTATCTCATCCTATCACAAGCTTATCCAAGCAAGGGATCTAGAAGTGAGGGGCTTTCAATAGAGTGGAACAGTGAGTCACTAGGTGTCCCTGACAACCACAGCTTCAGCCCCCTGAGAGCTCACTCCCCTCCTCGAAGGCAACAGGTAGCCATGGGGGACACGCACGTCCTCCCTGCTCCAAACAACGGGAGAGGAGAATTGCATCCTCAAGTCATATTGTGCTTCTTATCTCTCCCCAAACATTCTCAATGAAACGGCTCAGAAATCCCCCACTCTGGGTTCCTTTGCGTGTAAGTAAACCATATAATTCAGTGGTTTTCAACCTCTTGACACTTGGGAACCGGTGACCTAGCCAGCTGGAAATGGAAGCATGCAGTGAATAAAGTTTTATTTTACTGTGCATAACAAACAGTGCAACAGGGGACAAGCTTTGGTGCTTGATTTTCGAACTTCACAAGTATGATGCATTGAATATGACTTAAGTTTTTCCTGATGCCTTTTGTCTATTGTGCATGATTTGTAAATGCTCTGCACCGTGCAAAAGGTTACTAGAAAGAGGCTCCAAGTTCCAAAGATATCTAAGACAACCTCAGTAGTGTTGTTATCGATGATACAGGCTGGTAAGTGGCAGTCACTCTGAGCATAAGCGAGTCCTGCTAAGATCATTGGGTCTATAATCTTCATAACATCAGAGTAGTCAACTCTTTTGTGGATCAGCAGAACATTTCTGGTGGACTAGCATTGGTCCACAGACAGATGGGTGAAAAACACTGATGTAGTTAACAGGAGCCACCAGAGAAAAATAGAGGTGACAACAAGAAAGGAAGTTCACTGATTGTACTTAGATATTTGTAATATTTGATAGTTATAAAGACCTTACATTACTTTCCTAATTATCACTGAAGTAAACCACCCAAGCCCATTGAGTAAGAGTACTTAAGCATGGTAATGATTTTCTATTTTTGTCTAATTAATAGTAAATAATCCTGCCCTTAGGACACAAAAATTACTCTTAGCCCTTTGAGTTTTCAGCTTACCCTGGTTAAGGTAATTTAGGTGTTTTAGACAAGATTTCTGGTCATTCTCAATTGCAGGGTGTCTAATACTACTAAAAAGTGTCATTATTTTGTCATTTTCTTTTTCAGAGCAATGACGTGGGCTTAATGAAAGGTAGACTGGAGGTGAAATTTGAGCAGAATTTCAAGAAAGTGTTTGCTATTCAGGAAATAAAAGAAGAACCCACAGACAACTAAATTAAACGAGGAGCTAATACGTGAACAAAATTAGAAGTTCAACATAGAAAAAGAAACTATCAAATAGACAAACAGACATTCTAGGGCTAAAGAAGACAAAGACTGCACTGAAAGATTCAATAGAGGGCTTCAACAGCAGACACATTTAAGCGGAAGAAAGAATCAGAGAGCTAAAGATAGGTTATTTGAAATTATCCAGTCAGAGGACCAAAAGGCAATTAAGGAGTGAAGAATGCCTATAGAACTTAGGAGACATTATAAAGGAAAATATATATGCATTGTGGGACTCCAAGAGGGCGGGGGAAAAAAAGAAAAGGACATAAAGTCTAATTAATGCAATAATGATTGAACAACTCCCAAATTTAGGGAAAGAAATGGATATCCATATTTGTAAAGGCCAAAGACCCCAATAGGTTGAACCTGAAAAGGACTATACTGACACTCTTTATATAAATTTTCAAAATTTAAAGACAAAAGTTTTGAAAACAGCAAGAGAAAACTGACTTGTCATATACAACTGAGCCCTCATAAGACTATTAGTAAATTGTTCAACAAACACTTTGCAGGTCGAAAAAGAGTGAATGATATACTGAAAATATTGAAAGGAATGAACTGTTCATGAAGATTAGTACTTAGCAAAGCTGTTCTTTAGAATTAAAGAAGAAACAGACTTATCCAATCAAATGGAAGCTGACAGAGATCATCACCACTAGAACTGCCTTATAAGAAATGCTAAAGAGACCCTGGCCGGTTGGCTCAGCAGTAGAGCGTCGGCCTGGCGTGCGGGGGACCTGGGTTCGATTTCCGGCCAGGGCACATAGGAGAAGCGCCCATTTGCTTCTTCACCCCCCTCTTCCTCTCTGTCTCTCTCTTCCCCTCCCGCAGCCAGGCTCCATTGGAGCAAAGATGGCCTGGGCGCTGGGGATGGCTTCTTGGCCTCTGCCCCCGGCACTAGAGTGGCTCTGGTCGCGGCAGAGCAATGCCCCGGAGGGGCAGAGCATCGCCCCCTGGTGGGCAGAGCGTTGCCCCAGGTGGGCGTGCCGGGTGGATCCCGGTCGGGCGCATGCGGGAGTCTGTCTGACTGTCTCTCCCGGTTTCCAGCTTCAGAAAAATACAAAAAAAAAAAAAAAAAAAAAAAAAAAAAGAAATGCTAAAGGCTGTTACCAACTCTCAATTGTACGCAGTTGGGTGCTCTTTCTTTCATTAGCACAATAAAGAGTTAAGCACAAGAAAGAAAAAAGAGGCAGAGGGAAGGAAGTGTCCCCAATCCCTTGGAAAGAGGCTGATGTGTCAGTAAGTCCTTGAAACAAAACCCAAATGCAACAACCATATAACTCTATCTCCTGTCTTAGCCAAAAACATCAAATAAATAAACAACAAATACATAAATAAAAAGAAACCATTTTATATTCTTAAGCTTTTCAGGAACAACTTATATGTCTCATGTAGAGATGGTTTGTAAAATTCTAGAATAAACCATATCTTTTCTTTATACATATTACTTGTTCTCTTATTTTGTTTATGAAAGAAGTCATTTTAAGTAGGTGTTTGTGGTCCCGTGAGCACAAAGTCTATATAGTCGGAGTGTATCTCCTAACAAAAGTGTGACTGAGTCAGGCACAGTAGCCTCTCTCTTCCTTGGTGGGTGGGCGCTCAGGGGCACTGGAACCACTGGGGTCTCTGAAAACCAGGCTGGGCCTGGGAGTGGGCGGGGCCGGTCTGCTGCTTACAAGTGGGGGTTGGGGATTCTGCTTCTGAGCTGCAGGATGCGCTCCTATCCAATAGGCAGCTTGCAGAAAACAGCCAGAACACTGGGCAAAGTTCAGAGAAAAACAACCGAGACTTCCAGAGAGGGAACGAAAGCCGGGGGATTCTGGAGGTAAATCAGACCTCACAAGCAGCCAGCATGAGATGTTTCCTGTTTACTGATAGGGGTTGCTGCGAGGGCCAGGACCCCCTCCTCCCTCAAGTGGATGAAGGGACACTGACAAACTGGATGTTCCAGGTCACTACCCCCTGGGCATCTGGGTGACTAACCAGGTGTGGAAGGTCCCCTAGCTTATTTACAGTTAATCTTACATAAATTACTGAAATATACATTTTTCCTCCGACCCTCAAATCCCCTATTTAACCCTACCTGTTAGGGCTGCTCTCCCTTACGAGACAGCCCGGCAGGTTTCCTTTCAATAAAGCCTGTTACACGGTCTTCCGGATTCCGATTGGTTCTATCATTCACTACCACTGGCTCAGCAGCCACGGGCAAGAGTTCATTTTATTTGCTGGTCAGCAGAGCCCGGGAAGAAGGCGGGGCATCCACGCTCTCTGGGGATAAAGGGGGAATCGCAGGAGGAAGTCACAGAGAAGAACCTCAGTTCTGTGTATAAACGCCCCAAGTAGCCTAACATGAGTCCTAAAGCAACTGACAAGCAGAAGGGGAGACAGATGGGGATGAAAATCCCAGCTTTCTTCCCGATAAAAGCGGGATCCGGGGATATTGTTTAGACACGTGCCAAAAGGATTCCCAACTCTGAACCCCTGAATCGGGCTTAGCCACAAGGCCTCAGGCTGCTCCCATTCACCCCCCCCCACACACACACACACACAGGCCACAGGGTCTCCCAGGTGGAGACAGCCCGCTACTGGGGCCTGAAGGGCAGCTGCTCCTGGTGACGCTGAGGAAGCCCCTCCCCTTGGCGCGTCATGTGCAACACGTGACACCTCAGTCCTCAGTCCAGCAGCACTGATAGGGCTTCAGCCTGCTTCTGAGATGGACCAGTCTGGTTCCTAACCTGCATGGGTCTGACGTTGTTCCCTGGTTCAAGGAAACTGTGCTTTGTCCACAGGGGACTCCTGACCCCTCAGGGACACTGCTGTTCACAGGATGCCATGTCCCCAGCTCCCGCTGACCCCATTAGGACGTGTCCTTCCTTCAGGCCAGGGCAGCCCCAATGTGAGAGTGCCTACCCGGGAAGCCGGCCCCTGCGGACTTGCTCTGGGACTCTAACTCACATGCTGATCTTAGTGACTCTCAGCAGACCCAGGAAAAGCTGGCACATTAATGCCAACACCCGGCATAATGATGGGCTAGTCTTCTTGCTGTCCAAGGACAGAGGAGAGAGAGGGGACACTAGAAAAGACTGGTGTCGTCTGTGTCAGACCCTGTCCGGGTCCCTTGAACCATGGAGACCAGGAGTACAGGACAGCTGTGCCCAGTGCAGGCTCAGCTTACTAGTTTCTCTACCCCCAGTGAGGGGGCCGGGGAGACCCCGTGCGCAGCACTGGGCACACTGTGGCCCTGCCCCCTGCACGGTGTCCTCCTCAGGGTGTGGAATCTGCCCAGATGGAAGTCTGCCCCTTTGGGGGAAAGAAAGAGCAGAGGTGAAGAGAGGGGGGAGCCTTCCCCTGTATCTTCACTGTACCTGGGTGAGAACCCCAATTACAGCCTGAGGAAGTCAGACTCAGGGGAACAGGTGGAAGCCATGGCACTGGGGAATGTTGCTCCCCCAGCCCTGTTTCTGGACACGGAGACCTAACTGTCTTACTCTGCACCCTCTTAGAAAGTCAGGGAATCTGAGTACAGCCAGAATCAACAGATGTTTTTCATATCTCTGCACAAATAAGGGGACTTCTGGTGGCTGGTCCTGCTTCTTGCTGAGGGTCCTCCTCCTCTGGCTTTCCAGACCCTTCCCGTCCCTCCTTGGCCCCATTCCTGCTGCCACAGTCCCGATGGCTGAGCACCACCGTGGGGCTGCAGGAAAAGGGAGACAGTGTCCAACAGCACTCAGTTACTTTCACTTCTTGTTTCCCCATTTGGGTGGAGACCTCCGTGAGTAAATCCTTTACACACTTCCTGCTCAGGGCTGGACAGCCACACTGGTCTCAGTCTGGAGACACCGGAGGGACAGGCAGGACGATGGCCAGTGGAGGCAGTGACCTCAGCACCAGGTCAGTCTTTGTCTTTCTCCCTTTAACTTTCTCTCTGGCTGGGCTGCTGCTTCTGTCTGTCACTAGACACTGGTCTCAACCTTGACCTCAGTCCTGCTTTACAAGAACACCCAGCTGCACTGTACTGAAATGCAGGGATATGTAATGAGGAAATCAGAGCTTTAACCTACAGAGGAACAGCTGCTGGTGTGAGTGCAGCTGCCACAACCCACAGGATTCCTGTGTTACAACCACTGCTCAGCGGGAGGTCCTGTCTGGACTCAGCTGTCCTTTCTGAGGCTTCGAGAAAGGGATTTGTTACTTTCTCGTGACCTCTGAACTCTCTCGTTTCCCGCAGGCCTCCTCTGCCTTCACCTAAGCTGTTTCGAAAATAGTTCATTAGAAAATAAAAAATTCAGGGTAAACATATCACTAATTTTCAAACACTGGGTGCCCAGTCTCACGGCTGACCTGGGGACCGTCAGCCCAGGGAGGGGGGTGGGGCATGTCTGGGCTCCTCCTCCAGGGATCTTGACCTAAGGGAGTGAAAGGAAGGGGGAGGGACCAAGACACCAAAGACTAGTGCAGGCTGTTTTCTTGTGTGCGGTGATTTTCTGTTCTGGAAAAGGAAAAGACTAGAAATCCTATCTTTTCCCCTTAATAATAGGTAAGAAGTAACATTACTAATATGTTTAATTGTTTGATTTTTTTTTTTTTTTTTTTTGTATTTTTTCTGAAGCTGGAAACGGGGAGAGAAGTCAGACAGACTCCCGCATGCGCTGGACCTGGATCCACCCGGCACGCCCACCAGGGGCAAAGCTCTGCCCACCAGGGAGCGATGCTCTGCCCCTCCGGGGCGTCGCTCTGTTGCGACCAGAGCCACTCTAGCGCTTGGGGCAGAGGCCAAGGAGCCATCCCTAGCGCCTGGGCCATCCCTAGCGCCCGGGCCATCTTTGCTCCAATGGACCCTTGGCTGCGGGAGGGGAAGAGAGAGACAGAGAGGAAGGAGGGGGTGGGGGTGGAGAAGCAAATGGGCGCTTCTCCTATGTGCCCTGGCCGGGAATCGAACCTGGGTCCCCCGCATGCCAGGCTGACGCTCTACCGCTGAGCCAACCGGCCAGGGCCTAATTGTTTGATTTTTTAATAGAAAAAATGTATTATCCAATCTTAGTCATTAAATTTCAAATGACCTGGATGTATACAGAGGGAAATTTCCTGCTCACCACCCTCCACTCCTACAGCTTCTAACCAAGGTCCTGTTGAGTATTGTCGGCATAACATTTTATATCTCTGTGTTTAAACATATAAATTGTGTTTCTAAATACACAATTTGTGTCTTGTTTTTTAATAAATTAGATTATATTGTATATGCCATTCTGGAATATACATTTTAAAAATATTAATATCATATTAAAATTATTAAAAGCTTTTTCACATGAATGAACTCATTGATGAACCTCATTCTTTTTTAGTAGTTGCATACTACTCCGTGGAATCAATAGACCATATTTTTTAAGTTATTTTTTTTATTTAAAGAGCTATTTATGTGGTTTTCAATTGTTCACTAATACCAACAAACTGCAATGAGTTATATATATTTTTTATGGTTTTGTATATGTCCCAATATCTGTCTCATGTCAAAACCCAGAAGATCAAATTGTGGAGGCGAAGGGTACTGATGCGTACTTGTCTGGAGAGCCCACTGAACTGCCTTCCTAGAGGCGGATCCATCACACCCTCCTACCACCAGCTGGTGAGCCAGCGCCCCACGCCCAGACCTCACAGAGGGGCTGGATGAAGGGATGCCCCCTGTTAATTTGCATCCTCTAATTATAGGGGAGGGAGGTTGAGCAGCTTTTGTGTCTATTGGTTACTTAAATCACCTCTTCTGTCAATTGCTGGTATATTTTTGATCAATGTAGTCAGATGCCTGACCTGTGGTGGCGCAGTGGATAAAGCATGGACCTGGAATGCTGAGGTCGCCGGTTCGAAACCCTGGGCTTGCCTGGTCAAGGCACATATGGGAGTTGATGCTTCCAGCTCCTCCCCCCTTCTTTCTCTCTGTCTCTCTCTCCTCTCTCTCCCTCTCTCTCTCTCCTCTCTAAAAATGAATAAATAAAAAAAATTTTTTAAAAATGTAGTCAGATGAGGTCATTGTCCTTTCTTTATGGAGAGAATCCACATAGTCTGAACTTTATACATAGACTTCCCTGTCTTTTAACCTTTTTATGGCGATTTCTGTTATTAAAGCTTTCAGATATAGAGTAAAAACTTATTTCAGTATTGATTTTGTAACACAGAGACACCCTTGTTATTACTAATAGAAGTGATGCAGAAAAAAGCTACCGGTGAAACTCATGTGCACTGTCTTTAAACACAGTCATTCTGTTCTGAAGGTGGCAGATTCAATTCTACCTTTTATTACATCAGGGGAAGTTTTTGGTGTTTTTGGATATCTTCACACAGGTGTTCTTAAAAATTTGGCAGCATAAATATTCTTCCACTGGTGCAACTTTTGCCCTCACTGCTTGAAGCCCTAATAAATCTCTTTAGCTCTTTAGTTTCTGTTCATAATCGTTGTCTCAGACCTTTTTTCTTATGGTAATTATTTAATTTTTCTTATTGCTTATGGCTTTTTGTTATTACTAGTTTTTTAAAATGTTGATTCTGTTAGTTTCTTCTAGCCTTGTCCAGAACGGACTTACACTTTCGTAGGACAGAGTCACCTCACAGCTTCCAACTCCTTCTCTTTTTTTATGTCTCTGGTTTCATCATAATTGTCATTGTCATTTCTGAATGGGGAGCTCTCAGCTCTGCTCTGCTTTTCAGAGACTCTTGATATGGTTTCTTTAGCCTGCTGGCCTGAAAGGCTTTCCTGTGCGTCCCGAGGGGAAGTGACTGTGTTGGAGCCCCTCACCCCGGCCCTGCATTCCTTTACAAGCTTCTCTCTGTCCCTTGCTCCCAGCAGAACCGCTTGTCCTTGATCCAGCTCAGATTCTCGTTCTCTGCTCTCTGACTAGTCTTTCCATTTTCTAAACGGTGTCTTTTGAAGCACAAAAAGATTAGATGTTTTTTATTCTCATTTATCAGATTGTTTCTCTTATGGATCAAGCTTTTGGTATTATAACTAGCTTTTTGTCTAACCCCAGTTCACAAAGACTTCCTACATATTTTCAAACAGTGTGACCGTTTCCGCTTTGATACAGCGCCAGCTGTAGCAATTCCTGCTCACAACAGCGATGAGCCTCTGCTTCTCCCAACCTTTTCCCGCACCATGTTGTCCGTCACTCACGAAATTGCGTTTGCCAGTCTAATGGCTGAGATATGGTTTCTCACTGATGTGTTAGTTTGTATATGTAAATGTATTTACTGGAAAATTACTGCATTAATTCTCTTTTCTCTAAGTGACTGTTCAGGTCCATTCTTTTCAGGGTTATATGTCATAGTTTATCAATTGGCTTAAGTCTTTGTATATCAGGTATATTAACCCTCAGACATGTGTGCTGAAAATATTTTTCTACATTCTTTTAAAATCTTACTATATTTTTTAACATTTCAACCTATTTGGTCGTCCTCTACTTACTTTCTCTTTTATACCTTTCTTTGCTTGAGTCAGATAGTTTTCCTGTTACATATAGTTTTAAATTGGTTTATCTATATTCAGTGAGATTACATATCAAGTGCATCACACTTTTACAATAATTTCAGAACGATTCACATTTAAAAATTGCGATGTGGCCCTGGCCAGTTGGCTCAGCGGTAGAGCGTCGGCCTGGCGTGCGGGGGACCCGGGTTCGATTCCCGGCCAGGGCACATAGAAGAAGCGCCCATTTGCTTCTCCACCCCCTCCCCTCCTTCCTCTCTGTCTCTCTCTTCCCCTCCCGCAGCCAAGGCTCCATTGGAGCAAAGATGGCCCGGGCGCTGGGGATGGCTCCTTGGCCTCTGCCCCAGGCGCTAGAGTGGCTCTGGTCGCGGCAGAGCGACACTCCGGAGGGGCAGAGCATCGCCCCCTGGTGGGCAGAGCGTCGCCCCTGGTGGGCGTGCCGGGTGGATCCCGGTCGGGCGCATGCGGGAGTCTGTCTGACTGTCTTTCCCCGTTTCCAGCTTCAGAAAGAAAAAAAAATTGCGATGTTTTTCTGATTGGAGGCACCCTTCTGTATATCTGCATTTATTTAGATCTTATCTAACTTTCTTGAATAAGACATTTTGGTTTCTTTCATAGGTTCATAACTTTTAGTTGTTTATAAATCAATGCATGTGTATTTACTATTGTGATTTAACTGTTATTTTATTTTTTTTTATAAATAAATTTTTATTTTAATGGGCTGACATCAATAAATCAGGGTACATATATTCAAAGAAAACATGTTATTTCTTTTCAGTATATATTGTTGCAAATAAAATTGTTAAGTTTTAAGGACTTGTGAGCTCTTGCTTTTTTTAAAATTCGTGCTTCTTGGCAAATTCTTTTTCTTGTTCTTAGGGAATTTAGTGAGGTGTCTATCATTTCTCCATATATATTCATATGTCATATAACATTGTATCTTATTTTAGTATTTATATAAATTCAGTTTCTTATCCCATTGCATTAGTTAAAACATACAGATGTAAATTGTAGTAAAGGGAAGCATTACTTGTTTTTGTTTGAATGGCTTCATCATTTCAATGTTTACCTCAGTGTTTACTAATTTAGGTGACTTCATATTGTGTCAACTTCCACGTATTTCATATAGTTTTTCTAAAAATAGCTGCTAGGTGTTTCCAAATTTTCTATTTAAATAATTTATGGATACAATGAAATACTTTTTCTGCTTTTTATTGTTGTGATAAATTACATTATAAGATTTCCTAATATTTAAGCATCTTTCCTAATACTTAACCATCTTCCTAAGATTTAACCAATCTCCTTCCACTCTTCTCTGTTTCTTTATCAAAATAGTCTGTAACTAAAAGATTCATTTTCTCTTTTACCCAACAGAGTGCTTTCTGTTTTGTTTCATAAAATCTATGGGCGTATGTTTTTTTTTCCATGTGCAGCCTGATTAATTTCTGCCAATTTTAACTTTCTGAGATTTTTTTGTGTCCAACATTATGATGTATCGATATACATTCTAAAAGTATTGAAAAATATTGTTTTCTGTTTTAGGAACAAAAAAAATTAAGTAATACATCCTTCTTGCTAATTTCTCCAGAGCCTGCATGTGAATTTTTGCTTATTTGAATAGTCAAAAACTAGAGGGAGACCTGGCAGATTGGCTCAGTGGATAGAGTGTCAGCCCAGTGTATGGACACCCTGGGTTCGATCCCTGGTCAGGGCATACATGAGAAGTGACTATCCTCTTCTTTTTCCTTCCTCTCCCTCTTTTCTCTCTCTTCCCTTCCCACAGCCAGTGGCTTGGTTATTTTGAGTATTGGCACCTGGAGCTGAGGATCACTCAGTTGGTCCAAGTGTGTCAGCCTCAGGTGCTTAAAATAGCTCAGTTGATTCAAGCATTGGTCCCAGACAGGCATTGCCAAATGGATTCTGGTCGGGGCGCATGCTGGAATCTGTCTCACTATTTCCTTTCATCATATTAAAGAAAAAAAAACTAGAAGGAATGATTTTTAATATTCATAAAATATTTGTCCCATTATTTGTTTATTGAACTTTTCTATTACATGAATACCAGCATCACTTCTTTGTTGTTGTTCACATTTGCATACCTGAACTTGCGTGTCTTTGATTAACAGCTTTCGTGGCACTTTATCTCCCTTGTGCTTCTTGTTGGATTCCATTTTTGGCGCTGTGCCTTCCAATATCAACACTGTTTTATGTACAATTTATGTCTCATATAATATATTTTTTATACTTTTTTTCCTGTTTCAACTTTTATACTCCTTATTGTTTTCCTTGTTTTACCTGTCTAAAAATGCAAGCTATGCTTTCTTTTTATTTTAATTTTTACTGTTTTAAAAGACATTAAAGGGCATAATGTTAATCAACCAGGGTTATTTTCAGTTTCTTAAATTAAGTTTCAATCTCTATTTTCATAATTGTTAGTTTTGAGTTTGAAAACATGTTGTTCAAGTTTTTAGATTATTTAAAACAAATCACTTAACTCAAATTTTTCTTTGCCACTCAGCTCCACTTTGTTTGTTAATATACTTTGAAGCCTTATATTGAAATAATTATTTTTATTTACTTATTTATTTTACTGAGGAAAGAGGGAGAGGGAGAGAGAAGGAGGGAGGAGCAGGGACCATCAAATCTCATATGTGGCCCTGGCCAGTTGGCTCAGTGGTAGAGCGTCGGCCTGGCGTGCAAAAGTCCTGGGTTTGATTCCAGGCCAGGGCACACAGGAGAAGTGCCCATCTGCTTCTCCACCCCTTCCCCTCTTTTTCCTCTCTGTCTCTCTCTTCGCCTCCTGCAGCCGAGACTCCACTGAAGCAAAGATGGCCCGGGCGCTGGGGATGGCTCCTTGGCCTCTGCCCCAGATCCTAGAGTGACTCTGGTCGCAACAGAGCGACGCCCGGGAGGGGCAGAGCATCGCCCCATGGTGGGCAGAGCATCGCCCCTGGTGGGCGTGCCGGGTGGATCCTGGTCGGGCGCATGCGGGAGTCTGTCTGTCTCTCCCCGTTTCCGGCTTCAGAAAAATACAGAAAAAAAAAAATCTCATATGTGCCTTGACCAGGCAAGCCTAGGGTTTCAAACTGGCAAACTCAGCATTGTAGGTCGATGCTTTCCCCACTGCACCACCACAGGTCAGACTAAATTTTTTTTTTAATTTACATTTTTTTTATTTAGTGAGAGAAGGGGAGGCAAAGACAGACTCCTCATGAGCCCAGACTGGGATCCACCCGGCAAACCCACTAGGGTGTGATGCTCTGCCCATCTGGGCGTTGCTCCATTGCTCAGCAACCAAACTTTCCTTAGCACCTGAGGCAGAGGCCAGGGAGCTATCCTCAATGCCTGGGGCCAACTAGCTCCAATCAAGCCATGACTGCAGGAGGGGAGGGGAAAAGAGAAAGAGAGAAGTATGAGGGGGAGGGGTGGGGAAGCAGATGGGTTCTCCTGTGTGCCCTGACTGGGAATTGAAACTGGGAGTTCCCTACTCCAGGCCAACACTCTACCACTGAGCCAACTGGCCAGGGCAAAATAAAATTCTTCTCTTTCCAGAATAATTTTCTGCACACATTCTTTACATATTTTGTTAAATATAAACTTTGGTTTTTTATATATTAGTACTATTAATAGTATTGTTCTATTTAATTTTGAATTCCAATTTTTCAATGTTGGTATGTTCAAAAGTATGTTACCTTGCATTTTGTGTCCTTGCTCTACTTACATAGTAGTTTCAGGAGATTTTTTGGTGAATTCTTTTGGTTTTCCTACATAAACAATTGTGTCATCTGCCAAGAAAGACAGTTTTATTTCTTCCAACCCAAACTCTTTTAATTTCCTTTTCTTTTTTTAGTGTATCTTCTCATACAATGTTGAATAAGAGTTGTAAAAGAGGACATCTTTGCCTTGCTCCTGATCTTAGGGAGAAAGTGTGCAGGTTCTCAGCAGTGGGTATATCAGCTATAGTTTTCTTATGGGTGTTCTTTCTTCCGTTGAGGAAATTCCTTTCTATGTCCAGGTTGCTAGGAGTCTTCACATGAATGGGTGTTGGATTTTGTCAAGTGAGTTTTTTTGCATCAGTTGATATGATCACTCTATTGTTCTTCATCAGCCTCTTGATATGGTGGGTCACACTGATTGGTTTGGAATGTGAACCAGCCTTACACATCAGAGATAAATTACACTTGGTCATGAGTAAAATTTTTTTATATATTGTTTTATGCAATTTGCTAATGTTTTGGTGAAGATTTTTACATCAATATTCATCAGAGCTATTGGTCTATAGTTTGTCATTACCTGCTTTTGGTGTTATGGGACTATTGGACTCATGGAATGTCTTAAGAAGTGTTTAAGAGAAATATATTTGCTTTCATTAGAAAAGTCTGGACTTTTTCAATAATACATGTCTTTCTATTTCTCCATGCTTTCTTCTATTATATCTTTGTTTATTGCATCAATTCTTATTCATATCAGTGTCTACTCAGGATGATTTATTTTATATGTGTTGGTCCTTTACATTCTATCCTTCACATATAAAATGTTACAGCCTCCATAAGTATCTCAAAATCTTGATGACCATATTATTATGGTATTTCTTTTCCCTAGGAGGACTGCAGAAAACTGGAACATAGTCAAAAATCTTATCTATGAGACTGCACGCCAGCACTTTATAACACATAAGGTGGAGATTTCAGGTGCAATAACAGGAATATTTCCTTTTCTTGTAAGTCTTCGTGACCGTGGATTCATCACCAATGAACTGTATGAAGTAAGTGAGGTTTATTATGTCACAGTCTGATAAACCAGCTCCAAATCAGTTATATTTTGAGATTGGAATCACATGTCAGAGCACAACTAGGCAACAGAAGAGTCTCCGAGTGGGGTCCTTCTCAAGTACTGCTGTCAGTATTCCTAACAGGTTAAAGGAAGAAGAGTATCAGGCATTATTGAAGGCAGTTCTGCTCCTAACTGAAGCAATAGGACCCCATGGTGCCCATAGAAGTTGGGGTGAATAACACTGGAGATAAAGGATCTGAAGCTGATGGGTTCCAGGCTGTGGAATGCCTTGTAGAAATTGCATGTACAGTATAGCATATTCTAGGAATTAAAAGTAATTTTAATGAATGAATGAATCAGTTTAATAAATTGATTTCATAAAGTCATTCACACAGCTTTTCATTTAAATGAGCATCAATTTAAATCCTTAGATCTGAGAACATTAAAAAAACAGAGAGAATTCATGTCTTGTTTCACACACTGGGAGGAAAACTTGCTTTTCTCTCTCTAAGAATTCATGTCTTGTTTCACACATTGGGAGGAAAACTTGCTTTTCTCTCTCTAACAGGTTTAATTTGGTGCTGCTTCTGGGGTCTCGGAATTTAAGTTAATTTTAGCAGAAGATGTATGTGGAGATACAGAGATGTCAGCCTTCAGTCTTCTCTCTCCTTATGAATAGGCTTTCTTTATGGCCCAGTTCTCAGGAAGGGGAAAATTAGCAACTGGCTTCCTTTAGCCCTTACAGGCCAGTCAGTCCTGGGGAAGGGGCACAGGTTGTCCTGTCAACAGAACAGCCGCTCATCACTGACATCGATTTCTAAAACATTAGACAAAGCTCTGAAAGGGCTGCACATCACTTAGTTTGAACCCATTTTGTTCTTCATAATTGCTCCTCCTTCCATCTAATGTAAACAAGGGTGAAGAAATCAGATTCACAAATTGCTATTTTAAGGAGAAAATATTGACTGATTTTATTCAGTAGTCATACAAATATAGAGAAATTCTAAAATTTCAAATGAAAAAAAATAGCCGTGAACTGAAATTGTAATACATTAACAATAAAATCAATTTCTAGGGCTCTTCTGTATCTTGAAAAATCTGTATTTATATATTCTTCATTTAATATTTTTAAGGAGTCTAAAAAATCTTGGAATAATCAGACACCTGTACAAAAAGTGGTATATGATGTTCTTGAAGAACTGGAGAAGAAATTTGACCTGTCACTTCTGAAGATTTTGTTCAGCAAGACCATTTTGAAGAGCTACCCAGATTTAAATGACATTTTAGAAGACTTCAGATATGGTAAATAAGTTTATTGCCTTCCTGTCCACAGCCATTTTTTTTTAACTCAGTGAGTGGAGGGGAGGCAGAAAGACAGACTCCCACATGCACCCAGACTAGGATCCACCCAGGAAGCCCACTATGAGATGATGCTCTGCCCATCTGGGGCATTGCTTCATTGCTTGGCAACTGAGCTCTTCTTAGCGCTAGGGGCAGAGGCCATGAAGCCATCCTCAGCACCTGGGAACAACTTGCTCCAGTTGAGCCATGGCTACAGGAGGGGAAGAGAGAGAGAGAGAAGAGAGAGGGGGGAGAAGTGGAGAGAAAGATGAGCACTTCTCTTGTGTGCCCTGACCAGGAATCGAACCTAAGACATCTACACACCGGACTGATGCTCTACCACTGAACCAACTGACCAAGGTCCCCAGCCAATTATTTTGACAAATATATATTGAGCATCCACCATAGTCATACACAGTGCTAGGAAATGGGGATATTGTATTCAAGAAAGAAGATCTATCATGAGCCTTCTTGAAGCTTTGGTGTGATGACTACAGCGCAACACCCACCTGGAGGTCTGCTTAGCTCTACATCTAGACTCACAGGACAATCAGAGCCTCTGTGACATCAGATTTACTTAGAAGGACAAATGACAGGAAATGCAGTATCCCACCATGGCAGCATCACTTACTCCTCTTCCGAGGGACCCCTAGCTGTGGTCCACACAGCTGTCCACCAAGTTGACTACTATCTACCTCGAGTGACAGCTTAGCTGTGAGTTCAGGATCCACCTGGCTTAGCAGCACCCTGCCTAGAAAAGTTAATGTCTCATGTAGCAACTCTGTAGTCATAACTTTCAGGGGCCCTACAAGGGACAGCTGAGTTGCAAGAGTCACTGCACTGAGGGAAGACCATTATGGCTGATAGTTTACATGTATTCCCTCTGAGTCCACATACAGGTTACGGGTCATGGGTCATTTTTCACCCTGAACAGAGTGTTGCCCTAGTCACACAGGAGAGAGATCACTTTTCAGGTGTCTAGAGTAATGAGCAAGAAAGTTAACCAAGGTCAAATTTACCCTTAAAGAAGGATAATGGTTGTATTAGCTCTTTCTCCAATGGTGAAAAAAACACTAATCAAACAATCTGAAAACCAATTGCTCTGTCAAAGACTATTTTTAATACTACACAAAACTATAGGATTGATTCATCATTTTTTTCCCTGAGATTCACAATTTATACTTTTTATTTATTTATTTATTTATTTATTTTTGTATTTTTCTGAAGCTGGAAACAGGGAGAGACAGTCAGACAGACTCCCGCATGCGCCTGACCGGGATCCACCCGGCACGCCCACCAGGGGGCGACGCTCTGCCCACCAGGGGGCGATGCTCTGCCCATCCTGGGCGTTGCTCTGTCGCGACCAGAGCCACTCTAGCGCCTGGGGCAGAGGCCAAGGAGCCATCCCCAGCGCCCGGGCCATCTTTGCTCCAATGGAGCCTCGCTGCGGGAGGGGAAGAGAGAGACAGAGAGGAAGGAGAGGGGGAGGGGTGGAGAAGCAGATGGGCGCTTCTCCTGTGTGCCCTGGCCGGGAATTGAACCCGGGACTTCTGCACGCCAGGCTGACGCTCTACCACTGAGCCAACCAGCCAGGGCTATACTTTTTAATTGTAGTCTGAATTTGGAGTTGAAACTGTCCTTTCAAAAATTTTTGGGTAGTTGTCCCTGGTTACATTTCATCCGTTCAATAATTTTTGTCTTAATTTGTCTGGAATAATTTTTATTCCAACACAGTTTGGTATCAACAGAGATCTCCTAATAATGAGGGAGAACTCATGGGAAAAGTAACGTGGACTGAGCAGTGCAGAGGCTGGGGAAGGCATAGCATGTGAGAGGGTCCCGCGTATCTGCAGAACAAGGGCGAAAGGACAAATGAGATTTCTCTCTATCCAGAGTGGGAAGCAGATTGTGGGAATTGATTTAAAAAATAAATTTGAAAAAGATTTTGGACATCTATAGCTAAGAAAGTTGAAGTTCTTTTTTCCTGGACGTGAAAGAGATCCGAGAGGCTTGTAGGTTTGTGAGTACAGGTTTATTGCTCCAGAGGTGTAGCTGCCATCAGCCCTGGGGTGAGTGGACCCTGCGCCTCCCACGGCTCCTCCTGCCTGGACTCCTCCCAGATGCCCACCTGGCTTCTTGGTTTGTTTCCTTCCTCTTACTTTTCTGGGTCACCTCCATGCAGGGCCCTGGGGTGAGTGGACCCCGCGCCTCCCACGGCTCCTCCTGCCTGGACTCCTCCCAGATGCCCGCCTGGCTTCTTGGTTTGTTTCCTTCCTCTTACTTTTCTGGGTCACCTCCATGCAGGGCCCTGGGGCGCTGACCGGTCTCCCCTCTTTGGCAGCCTCCCAGGTCCCTGGTCCAGGCCTTTTGGGATTTCCCCCTGAGCCACAATATTCCCTCCCTGCTTGTGACTTCAGAGAGTGTCCCTCCTTTGTTTCTGGGAGCTGGAAGTCTTTCCAGTTCTTCCTGTGTCCTCTGCTGTCTCTTTGGGAAGTGCTCATTGTCCCTGACTTAATTTATTCCTTCCTTTTGACCAACGATTTACTTAACTTTCTTGTGCTTTTCTTTTATACACATAGACATCTATAGGGTATTAGTTCTTTTTCAAAGAAATTCTTGTTTTTTCCTTACACTTTGAACAGGTCAAAATACACCTTTAACTTTCATTATTTGTTTGATGCTTTTCCAGCCATCAGAAATTTGTTTACATGAGGAACAGGCTCACGATGTCTCTGTGACTCCTCTGCCCTGAGATTTGAGTGGCTGCCGTCTGTATAGGAAACATACGGGCTCCTTGTTGGGGGTTCTCTTTTCTGTCCCAGGGATGATGGGAAACTTTACCATGAGAATTGCCATCAACTGAGCTCTGAGTAACCCAAGGGGTGAGAATTCCTAAACATGTAAGTTAGAGATGATGTCCCTGGGCTGTGATGGACATCTCTAATTTTTTTTGTGTGTGTGTGTGTGATGGAGACAGAGAGGGACAGATAGGAACAGACAGTTCAGAAAAGAGAGAGATGAGAAGCATAAAATCTTCATTGCAGCACCTTGGTTGTTCATTGATTGCTTTCTCATATGTGCCTTGAAGGGGTGGGGTGGGGGGGCTACAGCAAACCGAGTGACCCATTGCTCAAGCCAGCAAGCTTAAACTCAAGCTGGTGAGCCTTGCTCAAACCAGATGAGCCCGCGCTCAAGCTGGTGACCTCAGGGTCTCGAACCTGGGTCCTCCACGTCTCGGTCTGACGCTCTATCCACTGCACCACCGCCTGGTGAGGCTGGACATCTCTGATTTCTATTGTCTTTTTGTCTCTCTCTCTTCAGCGGTCCATGAGAAAATTTGTCACCAAGCAAGTGATGGAAAAGGGAGAGCTGGTAACCTTCACACCCAACTAAGCTTCAAACAAGGTGATTATTCCTAGATAAGAAGCAGTTCCTTGCGGCTGAGAAGAAAGGAGAAAGGGAGGTGGCCCTGAGTCTCGAGTGCAGTCTGGGGATCAGGGAAGAACTGTAGAGGAGCACGGTGAAGGCGGGAAAGGTGTTTGTCTGAGGGTCTGACCAGAGGCCAGTGCTGGAGAAGTAGCTATGGCCAGAGACCTCTGGCCTAATAACCAAGAAAAAGAAACAGAAACCTAGTGTGTCAGGAAGCCAGATGTAAAGACAATGCTGACCCGGAAGTAATGGTGATCTGGAAGGACCCCTGTAGGAGAAGGTCAGTGTGAAACTATGAAGGGCAGGGAACTGTGGGCCCAAATCCATCATCACAGAGGAGACCCATGATGATGACAGATGAAGAGACTGATTTAAACCTGGGGGATGTAGCTCAGGAACTGAAGTATTCAAGGAGATCGGCAGTCACACAGGGAGAGGAGAGGAAGTGGTGAGATGTGGAGGAGGGGATGTGGGCACCTTGAGAGAGAGGAAGGAGGAGGGCAATGAAAGCCGGGGAAAGGGTTTAAGGTCACAGTGAAACAACCACATCACTAAGAGTCACCTACTGAGCATTTGCTCTGGGAGTTGTGGGCTCACCGCTGCCTGGGAGGGGGGAGCAGTATCACTCTCCACTCATTCACAGAAAAGGAGACTGAAATCCAGAGACACCATGTGGGTGGCTGACCTGGGGTCAAATGAGCAGGATGAACCAGGCATTCTGAACCCAGAGCCTGTGTTCTTAACCCTGTACACACTCAGGTCATCTCATGGAAAAGACAGAAACATGGAACAAAAATGGGGGAATATCTGCAAAGAGAAATATAGAGAAAGAACATGAGGAGCTGGAGGACGTGCAGGGAATCAGACACTGACCTCAGGAGAAGGCCCACAGGGCAGAGGGACAGACAGGAGAGGGGGGTTGACCTCAGGAGAAGGCCCGCAGGGCAGAGGGACAGACAGGAGAGGGGGGTTGACCTCAGGAGAAGGCCCACAGGACAGAGGGACAGACAGGAGAGGGGGTGTGGGGTGACGAGGGTGGGAAGTCAGGGAAGGTCACCCATCAGAGCTAGCACTGAACACAAAAACAGGTCCCCTGTGGCCGTGGGTGACAAGAAAAACCATCTCCAGTTACCGAGTGTTTCGTGGATGACACAGCGAGTGTCCTGACAGAGGCCAGGGGTGCCGCTCTGTACTGATACCTGGGGGGAAGGGTCTTCAAGTCCCACATTATAAAAATTAAAAGGGGAGGAGGGGAGAATGGCGCAGCCCATACTTCCATTTCTGAAATAAACTTCTAATTTCTTCCCCCCAGAAACGGGTGAAAACTGGTATCAAAACCTGACCTGGTTGTTCCCGGAACCCTTGAACTACAAAGGTCTGTTGCTGTTGACTGCTCTGTGACCCTCTGCTGTCCTTGTCCCGTCCTGGCGTGTGCTGTGCTGGGAGGGCCGCGGCTTTTTAGTGCCGATGGCCCAGAGCTGTTTGTCTCGGCACCTGCAGTTTCCGCAAGGATTCGGACAGCGGCCTTCATACACTGGGTTGCCTGGGCAGGTTGCTCCTCTCATTCTCAAATGCTCTTGCTGCCAGCTGTTGAAAACTCTGGGACCTATTGTCCATGTGTGTGGCTTCATGGCTTTCTGTGTCCATCTTGTTTGAATTAGGCTGTGGCCTCAGCTAGTTGACGTTGCATCCAGCGGTGGCCAGCACTGCAGAGAGTGTTTCTGTGGTGATGATTGTGTTTCTTGGGTGTAGAGTCCCTCATTTGTTGGATTCTTTACACGGGACACCATGTGCCTCCCGTGCAAACCCTGTCTCATCATCCCTGGGGCAGCAGGCCAGGAGTTGCTCTAAAAACACCAGATGGCCTCTGAATAAAACAGTTGGTGCTTTAGCAGCTGGTAACCACTGTTTACAATTCTTCACCTTCCTTCAGTATATGACACTCTTACTATAGTTATTAAAATATTTAACATATTATAAATTTTAGGTCTTGGCTGGGTGGCTCAGTGGATAAAGTGTCGACCCATTGCATCAGAACTCATGGGTTTGATCCCTAGTCAGAGAACCTACAAGAAGCAATCAGTGATAATAACAAATACACAACTAAACGGGACAACTAAGTGAAACAACGAGTGGGATGCTTCTCTTTCTCTCTCTCTCTTCTTTTCTTTCTCTACCTCTCCCTCTCTCTCTTCCTTTCCAATCAAGGGGAAATTAAAATATTATAAATTTAAGATATTAATCATGAAAAATTAATTTCTCTTCCTTTTCTTTAGCAAGAAAGAGAGAGAGAGAAAAACAGAGGACAGGTGGAGACAGAGAGGAGGGAGAGAGACGAGAAGCATCAACTTATGACTCTTCAGTTGTTCATTGATTGCTTCTCATACATGCCCTGACCAGGGAC
Source organism: Saccopteryx leptura (assembly GCF_036850995.1). Taxonomy (NCBI): domain Eukaryota; kingdom Metazoa; phylum Chordata; class Mammalia; order Chiroptera; family Emballonuridae; genus Saccopteryx; species Saccopteryx leptura. The sequence goes on from NC_089509.1 coordinate 113,074,315, forward strand.
TTCAACCAAACCAGTGACCACTTGCTCAAGCCAGCGACCTTGGACTTCAAGCCAGCCACCATTGGGCTCAAGCCAACAACCATGGGGTCATGTCTATGATCCCACTCTCAAGCCAGTGACCCTCGGGGTTTCGAACCTGGGTTCTCAGCATCCCAGGCTGACACTCTATCCACTGTGTCACCACCTGGTCAAGATTGACAAGTTAATTTCTAATCAGTCACCATATCTTTTACAGTAATATTGGTAATATTTTATTTAATAGTCTCAAACACCTTAAAATGATGGTGTATTGTCTTCATTTTTCAAGGACAAAGAATCAGCATAGAGACTTTGGCTACTTGTGCGAACTCAGCCACTGAGACTAGGGATTGAGCTCTGCTGTAGGGAGTGTCAGAGCAGGAGGTCTGGTGCCCTGTGGCCTGGCTTCAGATGCTGACCTGTGCCCTTGGGGAAGTGACTTCCCCTCTATGACCCCCAGTTTCAGTATCTTTAAAAAGGAGCTGATAATGGGACCTACTTCACAGGGTGATGGATTTTTAACAGCTACGCCGTGTAAAGCGTTCTCAATCACGCCTGGTACTTCACCAGTGTTTGTGCATTTGTTATTATTACTATTCTTAATCTTCATTATCATTGGTGTCTGGGCCTGAGGCTAACCCACTACAGTAAACTCTGGGATTTCTCCTCTCACATATGTCCATGGTGGTCGTAATTATCCCCCAGGCCGTGGAGCAGTGTTAAAAGCAACCCCAGACTCAGACCCAGGGAAATAAATTGGGGAACACAGGTTCCCCACCCGAGAGCAGACTAGTCTATAAGAAGCTTCGTGTCTTTATTCCATTATTCTCCTTTGGATATGAGTGACATGGAAGGCCACTGCTGCGCCATAGCAGGCCTTATAATGGAGCTTTCAGTGAGATGTGTTATTTAAAGAAAGATGTTCTATATTAATTTTATTTATTTATTTATTTAAGCGAGAGACAGAGAGGGACAGATAGGGATAGACAGGCAAGTAGACCGAGAGATGAGAAGCATCACTTCTTTGTTCATTGATTTGCTTTCTCATACATGCCTTGACTAGGGGGGCTACAGCAGAGCGAGTGACCCATTGCTCAAGCCAGCAACCTTGGGCTCAAGCCAGTGACCATGGGCTTCAAGCCAGTGACCTTTTGCACTCAAGCTGACGACTTCAGGGTATTGAACCTGGGTCCTCTTCATCCCAGTCCAATGCTCTGTCCACTGTGCCACCGCCTGGGCAGGCAATATAATAATAATATATTTTTATAAAAGAAAAATACCTTACAGACGGATTTTTGAAAGCATCATGATACTTCTGGAAAATCACATTTAGTCAAAAAGTTAACATTTTAGAATATAAAATATTCAACACACATCAACTGATATTCTTACCAGTTCACCTACCAGTGCAGCTGGTGGGAATGGGAAGGAGTGAGGGGACAGAACTGTGACGAATAATGAGCAGAGAAGGAATTCAGTGTGTGTGTGAGTGTGTGTGTGTGTGTGTGTGTGTATACAGTGTGTAGAGAGGAGGCAATGATATTATAACCCAAAAGATGCACAGCAACCCACCAATAAATGTTTCCAAGAGTCTGACTCAGCTGGGTTGGCTAGCTATGACATGACAGGTAAAGGAAAGAAGGTCTCTCAGCCCGCCCTCCCTAAGAGGAGGCTCCAGGAGCTGGGGATGTGGCACCAAGCCTGCACCAGGGCCCAGGTTCTGTGTTAAATGCTGGGGATTAATTTTTAACTGAAATGTGTGCCTTGGTTTTTGTTTGTTTTCTTTTTTAATAGCCTTTTAAAAAAGATTTTATTTATTCATTTTAGAGATGAGAGAGAGAAGGAGGAGGAGCAGGAAGTATCAACTCCCATATGTGACTTGACCAGGCAAGCCCAGGGTTTTGACCTAGTGATGTAAGCATTCTAGGTCAACACTTTATCCACTGTGCCATCAAGGGTCAGGCTGGTAGGGATTAATTTTTAAATCGTACTTTACATAAATTGCTTTGTTAGAAAAATAGCACTGAATGAAAATATCTAAACTGCCCTGAAAAAAAATATTTATCTATGCACAACTTATTGAGGTTGGTGGGAACAAGTGGGATGGGCCAACGGCACCAATAATGAGCAGAGAGGTTCACTGTGGTGAATGGGGTGTGCTGGCCCGGGTGGTTTGCATGGGGATTTATTTTCTATCATTTCCTGCCCCGCTCTGCCCTCTGTCTCTGGCCACAGGCCCTGCAGACCTGCTTGCCTGCCCCCTTGGTTGCTGGCTTCCTGCTGGGTCCCTAACCAGGAGACACTGGCAGGAGGTTGGTTAGTGGGAGCACGAGAGAAGCGGGTATTTCCCCATCACTGTCTTGGGGAACAATTCTGACAGTAACTGCAGATACCATGACTTTGCCTCCTACCGAGCAGGCCAGCATGGTCCAGCTTCTCTATCCCTGGTGACCCTCGCCTCTGGGCTGACCCTTGCTTTCTCCCATGGTGTCCTGCTGACCGTTCTTTGAGATTGCTCATTCTTCCATTTGGACTTCTCAGCTCTTCCAACAGTTGTATAACTAATCCCCTGGATTCGATTCCCTCTGCTCTAAAAGCTTAGAGAGCTTTGTATTTTCTGGTTGGAATCTGATGAAGGGGGCAAATAAATATTTACGAATCAAAATGTGATTTACTTATAGCCTCACCTGAAAATGAACTCCGGGAGCAGCTCTGTGAACTCAGACAGATAAATGTGAAGAAAACAGGTGCTGCTAGTAACAGCAAAGAGGCACCAGAAAGCCAACAAGCGAGTGAACAACGTGCCCAGGCGTCTGAGCCAGCAGGTAAGACCAGCGCCTGGGCGGGGTGAGCGTGGAGGGGGAGAGGCAGGGGGAGGGGCTGGTGTGGTGGATGAGGTCAGGAGAGTGGAACTTTGGTAATGATGGGAATGCTTAAGATGGAGAATATACAAAGACAGACAAAACTGATAGAGGAGGAATCAATTATCACAACAATAATTAAGAAACAGAAATAAGCAAAAGAAAGTAGGAAACGTAACAGAGCGTGGATACTCTGGAAAATCAGGCGGGGCAGCAGGGCCAGGTCTCCGCCAGGCAGGGAGACCCGGGACCCTTGGGAGGAGGAGCTCACTCTCAGCACCTCGTGGGTCCTGGGCACCCACTTTGCTTCCCCTGACCCTGCTGCGCCCTGGGGGGCACCGATAGAAAATGTAGAAAAACAGTATGAATAGAGGAAGGTACAGAGGGCAATGAATGCCAATAAATAGAGAAAATGGGGGAGACACAGTGAGAGCCATGTCCAGAATGAGTAAAGGACAATGAGTGAAGGACTGGCCGGAGTGGACCAGGTGGAGAGAGAGGACAGAGCATCGTCTGATCAGAGCACATGGTCACCACAAAGAAGGCACAAAGGGCGGCTCCTAACACCAGTGAGAAGGTGAGGTGTCCCCAGTGACCACCATGGCCCTGGGACCCTCTCAGATGAAACAGGTCTCTCCTCTGAGAGTGAAACCGGAAATAGAAACAAGACCCCAGAGTCAGGAGAGGCGCAGAGGAAGGGCGGAGCTGAGCAGCAGGAGAGGGGGGAGCTCTCCCTGCAGGGGACCCCAGGGGGTGGGGGCTTGCTGAGGGCAGGGAGGGTGCGCACTCCCTCTGGGGAGACAAACGAAATTCTTCCTTTATTACAATTTTGTCCTATAGTGGAACCACCCGACCACGGAATCCCGGGGAATTCCTGCTCTGCAGAGCTTACGCATATAAAAACGAAAAGGCCATTTGTTCAATCAGGAATTAAAGTGGAAGCCGGAGCCAGGAGCAACTGCAACCCCGCGTCTGACACAATAGGCAAGGCTGAGGGGAAGAATGTGTGATGTGAATCCCGGTACCATGCACGGGTCTGGGACGTGTCACCAGGGCCCATGGAGGCAGTCCTGGTGACCTTGCTTAGGGGTCAGAAGAGGAGGGGACCAGCGCCTCATGCAGTCAGTTGAGCAGGAAATGGTCCCCAGTTATTCAAAAAATAACCAAAAGCAGAAATGGTTGGTTTAAGTATTGATGTCAGCGAGACTATTTCTGTGCAAGACAGGAAAGTGATGGGGTCAGGAGTTAAAGCGAAGGGAGAAAATGGAGGAGCCAAGATACTCATTAGAGGAGAGAGAGAAAGAAAACTAAACAATGAAGACAAGGAGCGTTATAAAATGAGACACCACTGCCCGGCATAAAGAATGGAAATTGTTCAAGCCAACAGGAAAGTGAGGAAGTGGGATGAGGAGGAAAGAAGACGTGGATGAAGCTAGAGGTGGGGGGTGGAGCAGTGAGCGCGGTAAGACGGGCGCTGCAGGACGGGCGGGGCTGCTGTCTGGGCACGGGTTCTACTGCCTTCTGTGTGGCACCTGGGGCACCCTGCGGGTCACACCGTCGGGCACAGGCCGGGGTCACCTGAGCGAACGTAGCTCCAGGTCTTCCTAGCGCTCTCCTGAAGTGTCTGAAACACTAAGGGGTTTCTTCTCTGCACAGTGATCCCGAGTGAGGACTCCACAGAATCCGGTGGTGGAGACAAGCCCCCCAAAGCTTCCACCTCAGCAGTGAAAAGGCGGCCTGGTAAGGGGGGTGGGGCTGGGGCTGCAGGGACCTGAATTCAGAGCCACTGTGTCCTGAGACATCTCTCCTGAGGTCATTCTGTGCCCTGGACCCCGTTTGTCCTGGAGCCCCCTCTCTGCATTTGTTTTACTTGACTTTTGGGGATGTGCAAGGTAATAAGAAATCATTATAGTTGGATTTTTTGAATATGTGGCTTAAAATTCATAGGTTTTTAAAATCAATCTATGCCTCCATTAATTGATTGTATAATATTGATAAAAACAGGCTAGCAAAATAACAAATTCTCTGACTATAAAGTGTTGGATTTATACAATGATTTGATGATTTGTACAGAGAAAGAAAGCTAAATATCTTTTTTATTGGAAGGTCATATTGTCATGTGATCACAGACTTTGAATAGTGTCATGGATCAATTCCTCCAGCTGTCTAGTGTTAGCAGAAGTGAATGAGGTATTTTGAAACCCAAAGTACTGTGTTTTAAAGAGTTCTTCAACAAGTCAGGTATATATATAGTGACTATTCAACAACCCTGAGGGGTAAGCAGGAAGGACCTTGTTACCTTGGCATCTAGATGAGAAAACACAATCACATCAATACTCCAAGGTCTTCCACAAAGTCCCATGGGGATAAGGGAAAAGACAAGACTACTGTCCAGGATTCTGAGTCATTTCCTCTGAAAACTGGAACTCGAAACGGGTATCAAAATGTTGTTTCCTCCATCCTGTGTGCAGCCCGGGTGGTCATCAGATGGGCAGCTCCTCAGTGCACCGACTGCAGAGGGGTCCTCCCGTCCTGCTTGCTCAGAGCTTATGGGAGACACGCCTGTTTGGGAACACCCACCAGGAAAACACATAAGAACAAATAGAAATGTTACTTGGTCTTGCTGTTACAAAAGTATAATATTTTAAATAATATATATATTCTAATTGTTCCACTAGATCCATCAAAGTAAAATGTAAATTTGCTTCAGTTTTTGGAGAGTGTATATTTCAACTTGTCTCAGTCTAGGCCAACTGCTTTAAAAGGTGATTCTAAACCTGGCCTGGGGCTCAAACACAAGAGAAAATTATTTCTCAGCCCGGCAAACAGTTCAAGGGGCCATTAGGGTGTGGAGGGAGCTCACTGTCATCAACGTAAGATTTCCGAGGTCTCCCCACGAAGAAACAGCAGATGAAGGATGTGTTAAGGACAACAGAAGGGGTAAGAGGAGGAAGCGAGAGAAGTGTAGGAAGGTAAGAGTCAGACAGAGCAGAGGGGACCCTTGCCAGTGAATTGTCTCTGTTCTGGGGATGGAGTATCACTCACATTCAAGCCGGGTGACTTTGCAGGGCAGACAGGGTGGCCTGGGTGCAGGCCATGATATTACATGGCTTTTGAAGATTTTTTCAAGTTCTATTAGGGAATTTCCTGCTGACCTGGTTTCTTGATCACACACAGAGACACCCAGAGAATCCTGTCCCTGTGCAGTGTGATCAATCCACGAAACTCCTTAGACTCGAGCAAAGGAGGAGAGACACAGGAATCTGTGACTCCAGATAGCACCAGACAAGAATATCCACATTGTGTTTGTGGAACAAATATCCAGGGTCTCACTTCAGAGCTGTGCTTTCTGGTGAATCTTAGTCAGACATTCTCCATGTGCATTGACTCGGTTACTTCTGGGGCACCATTGTCAGCACTGATGGTAACTTCTTCGACCATCAGTCGAAGTGGGAGGAAGCAAGAGACTGTATACATTGTTTAACTGGATGAGCCCAATTGTTTGATATACTGAAAGTTTACCAATAACACACTACTTAAATAGCGGTCCTTTTTTACTACATGGTCACATCTATCAATGGTAGAGAGTTGAAGTAATATTCTTAGTCTCTAATCAATGTGCTTTATATTCTATAGAGAGTAATAAGCACAGTATTTCACTATTTGTTGATAATATTGTCATTAGTACCAAACTTAGAACATCATCATAGGATAATTTGTGCTGCTATTGAATTATTAATGTAAAAAATGGCTGAGAACAACCAGTCCAAACCTGAATGATACTTAAACCATTGGCTTACATTGTGATTTTTCACAGAGCTTTTGTGAATAAAGCTTCATTTTGTTGTCACAAAAAGAATAAAAAGGAAATAGGGTAACTCGGTCTTCCCAATATTAAAGATGGGGAAACGGGAGAGAGTGATGTTCAGGGTCATTCACAGATTCAGATGCTGAGTGTAAGGAAGAACCGGGCAGGAGTCCAGTACTATGACCCCAGGCACCAGAATGGGTTCAACTGAAAGAAAGAAGGAAATGGTCATCCAACATCGATATTACCGCAAACCCTATCTGCTGCGTGAGCTGTCACAGAATCTGGAAGACCACTGCGGACACATAACTGCTTGCTTCCTTTTACTTTACAGAGTCCACGGATTCAAGAACACCACCTATGTCTGGAAAAAAACTTTGCAAAAGAAGTAAGAGCGACTAAGACTATTTCATGGTTACAAATGAACAATGTTCTGTAGCAAAGATTCATTCTAATTCTTTATGTCCTTTCTAGTAAAGTACAAGTTTGCTTTAATTGAAGGTAGTTCATATTTTAACTTTTGTATTAGGCTAGTGGCTGTGATAAATAAACCCAAAGAGGTCAGTCACTGAAACACAACAGAATTTAAATGTTTTGTCAAGTAACCATTCCCAGGGCTTATGGAGGGGAGGGAAGGAGCAGCCAGGTGGGAAGTCTGCCTTCATCAGGACCAGACTGCTAAGGCTGCCTTGGGAGGAAGCAGAGCTACTACTAATACAGCCTCAGACACAAACTCAAACCCACAGAGCTACATGGCAGAGAAGAAAGAGAATGCAGTGCAGACTGCGGGGGCCAGGAGAGCAGGGGAGCCCACGGAGTGCAGTGTCTTAGCCCAGGCCCAGGGGACAGGAGGGATAAAATACTGACCCACAGGTCACCTGCATACAGAAGGCAGATCATGGAGGCCTGGGGGAGGGACATTCTAGCCCTGGGTTTGCAGAGCTTCCAGGGTTTTCCCCTCTGGGTTGTCTGTCATCCACTGAAACCTTCAAGGGACATTTGCTCCTTCTGCAGAGAGAAGTCATGAAGAGTCTCCCAAGCCCAGTGCAAACCAGGTGCCCCCGGGAGCCCGCGGCTCTGCAATGAGGACTGGCCCTGCTGGGGAGGGTAAGGACTGCGGTCCCCGGGCGCCAGGACACCGGGAGTCCGAGTTCAGGGCGCCTGTTTCTCTGAGTGCACACATGGTCCAGGTGGCCATCCCTGCCCCGATCTCAGGTGACCACTTTGACAACTGCAATGAACAAAATGAACTAACAGACAAAATACAAATAGACCTATAGATACAGGGAACAGACTGACAGCTGTCAGAGGGGACGGGAAGTTGGGGGTCTGGGTGAAAAAGTGAAGAGATTTAATAACCCCAAAACCAATAAGCCTCGGTTTGATGATTACAGAGAGGGGGGGGGGTGTAGAAGAGAGTAAATAGGGGATAGATGGTGATGGAAAGAGACTTGACTTGGGGTGGTGACCACAACGCAATATACAGATGAAGTATTATAGAATTGAACACCTGAAACCCATACATTTTTATTAACCAATGTCACCCCGATAAATTTAATAAAAATTTTAAAAGTAGAAATAAATATAAATAAATAAAACTGCAAAGAAAGAAATCACTGTCATTTCAGGGTTAACAAGATGGCTCCAGTTTGATGGAGTGTGTCTTCCTCCACGGTCGCTGACAGATCCTCCCCCAGATGGTAGATGACCCAGTGATGTCCACCTCCCCACCTGTTTTATAGAGAGCAGGGGAAGGGGGACAGTCAGCTGGTGTCAGTTTCATCACAAACTTGTTCAAACCTCTGTAGCCTCTGGCCATACCCTCTAATTATTGACAGCAAGGAAAGCTTCTGTTTATTGTAATCAAATTCCATTTATAACTTTTGACAGATGACCCCCCAGTGTGACATTGGTTTATATATAGTGACATTTGAACATGTCTTTGCAAAAAAAAGACATCTGTTTATGTTTACAACAACCTAAGAGTTAGGCCAGAGCCCCATTCCACAGTTGGGGTGCATCAGCTTGGCCTCTGTACCTGAGGTTTGAAGGATCTTTGCACATCACATGGGAAGTTAGCAGAAGAGGCAGAGCTAACAGCCTGGACTCCCAGCAAACACCCATAATCCTTTATGCAAAACCTCAGACGCCACAAGTAAAATATCAGTGTGTTATTGTTTTAGAAAGACATTGTGGTTTATGTCCTATATGTTACGAAAGACCCCAACAGTTTCTGGGGAAGAATCCCATTCTCAAATATATCAATGTTTCTGAAAATTGTGTAAATTCACACCAAGTGTGATACATAAAAATTTTATACAGACTCATGGAAGCTAAGTTCAGAGTCACTGCCAAATTAGCTGCAAACCGATGTAGAAAATGTTGGCTTTCAAAACTTCTTTGATTTTGTATTTGGGCTAAAGGATTGTGGGTCTTCACTTTATTTGGTAGCAATCTCTTTCCTTTAGATAGGAAGAGACAAAAATGACCATCATCATGTGTTCATAGCCCAAATTTTTCAACAATGTGAGGGATTATAAGATTTACAACCCGGCCTCACCTGTGGTGGCGCAGGGGATAAAGTATCTACCTGGAACGCGGATGTTGTCTGTTTGAAACCCTGGGCTTGCCCGGTCAAGGCCTATGTGGGAGTTGATGCTTCCTGCTCCTCCCTTCCTTCCTTCCTTCTCTCTCTCTCTCTCTTTCTCTCTCTCTCTCTCCTCTCTAAAAGGAATAAATAAAATCTAAAAAAATTAGATTTACAATTCGTTTAGTTATAGATTACTGGCTGTTCTTTCTTTTATTCCCAAATACTGGGGACATTGAAAACAAATCTATTTTGGGGGCAGGCAGTCAGAAAAGACCTAAGAGCAAAGAAAAAAGAAATAGTTTTTTTTTTGCTACAAAGCTTCATTCAAATATTTATGGGAGTTTTTTTTAGTGAAAATAATTTGTTAGAATTTTAGCTAATACACATTAAACATTGTGCATTTGGTGGGCTGGGCTAATTGGTATAAAGGTCAATGGCACAAGAGCAATGCGAGGGTATATTTTATGCAAATTAAAGGATAAAGTAGTTCCACTGCTCTTTGAGAACTCAGTTAAGGGGACTTTGACATCTCGCAAAAAATCTTAAGACCCGGACAGGACAGGACAGGACAGGATACCTCTTCCTATCCCTGCACCAACTGAAGTACGAAGATATTCAAGGTGTTTTTCAAAGTTGAATTGAGAAATAAAGGGAGGCCCAGGGCCCATCCTGGACTCCAGCTTCTTAATTCAGTGGGTTAATTGCTTTAGAAGGAAGAGAGAAACAGGAAATCAAACATCCCATAAACCCATGCCTTCTGCAGTATGAATTATCCTAAAATCTGTAACTTTTATTTCTTAACTTCTGTGTTCTCACCAACACCTGTTATTTCCCAGGTACTGTGGATCCTGGAAACAGCTCTACTTTAGAAAAAGCCAAGAGTACAAAACGTAAGAGTGAATAAGATTGTACTTGCTGTTGATGTGAGAAATGAGTTTTTAAATAACAGAGTTTCATCATTAATATTATTTACTGTATTGTGGTGGGTAGAACGAATGCTCCTCAAAGGTGGCCGTGTCCTAATCCCTGGAACCTGGAATCTGGTATCTTACATGGCAGGTGGACTTCGCAGATAGAATTAAACAGGGGACCTTGGGATGGGGGCGATGATTCTGGATTACCTGGTGACCCAGGACACTCCCGTAGCCCGTAAAGAGCAGAGAAGCTTTCTCGGCTGTGGAGAGAGGAAGTGACTGCGGAGGGATGATCAGAGAAGCGATATTGCTGGCTTGGAAAAAGTGAGAAGGAACGAGAGTGTGTGGCCGACCTTAAGAGGCAGGAAAACCAGTCAAACAGACTGTCCCCTGCAGCCTCCAGAAAGGAACGAAGGTCGGCCGACAATTTGATTTAAGCCCCGTGAGGCTGTGTCAGAATTCCACTGACATTATTAGGTTGTAGAGTTGTGTTGTTTTAAGCCACAATCTGTAGTAAGTTGTTATGGCATCAATGTGGAAAAATATAGACTTTGGTTCTTAAAAATGAGTTATGGCTATAAAACATTCCAACACTGTGGCAGTAGCTTTGGGCAGTGGGCAGCCTTTGAACGGCTGGAGATTTGTGGAATGCAGCTTCCTAGGTACCTCTGGTCTTTGTAAGCAGTCCTACGTGAGCAGTTGTAAACTGAGACCGAGTGAAGAATCTTCTCTTTCAGGGTCAGAAGAGCACACAGACACAACTCCAAAGACAGGCATTGAAATATTTCTTGTGACCTGTGGCGAGATGAAGGGGATGTTAATTAAGAGAAGATTGGAACGAGGTAGGCTGCAAGATCTATTTAATTTGCAACCCCTATGTGAAGGAATCACAAGAAGTAATGAATGACCCATGCGAATTACCCATTATTCAAGGAATCGCAGCCCCCATGTGGCTTGAGTGAAGGAGGCAGGGATTCCTAAGATGATGTTTTTATCCTTTAAGAAATAATGCGTGTTAAGTGCTCATTTCCACATGCAGGGGTCCATGAGAATGCCCGAACACCAAAGAGAAGAGCAGAAACATCAGTCTAGGGGTGGAAAATATTGCATATTTCTCTTTGAATCAGATATAACAGGGAGGAAGCCGTCAGGGGCCATCCTCATATCTTATAGCCCTTCTGGGTCATCGTCACCAGGACAGGGGGTTTGATGTAGTGAGAAGATCACAGAATTTGAAAGCAGAAAGCCCGAGTCCCAGCCTCAGCCCGGCCTAGAGTGACTGAGTAAAGAATGGGACCTATTTTTTTCTTTTTTCTTTTTTAGATTTTATTTTATTGATTTAGAGAGAAGAGACAGAGAGAAAGAGAAAGGCAGGGAGAAGGAGGAATGGGAAGCACCAATTTACAGTTGCTTCTCATATGTGCCTTAACCAGGCAAGCCAGGGGTCTTGAACCAGCAACCTCAGCATTCCAAGTTGATACCTTATCCACTGCGCCACCACAGGTCAGGCAAATGGGCCCTTTCTGCGCCTGAAACTTCTAATCTAAGAAATAGACAATAATTAAAAACCTGCTACATGGTATGATTTTGAGAGTTAATTTATATATCGAAGATAAAATATTTTGTAATTTTTTTAAGTTATAAAGCTATGTAATATATGTCTATTACAGGGGTCCCCAAACTATGGCCCACAGGCTGCATGCGGCCCCCTGTGGTCATTTATCTGCCCCCGCTGCACTTCTGGCAGGGGCACCTCTTTCACTGGTGGTCAGTGAGAGTGCACCCTGTGCTCCTGGAGTACTGTATGTGGCGGCGCCGCAAAGCACGGCATCACTCACGTACAGTACTACTTCCAGTGACGTGGGACGCACGCGTCACAGCTCCAGAAGCGCGTCATATCACTTGTTACGGCTAACAGTGACAAATATGGAACCGGACATTGACCATCTCATTAGCCAAAAGCAGGCCCATAGTTCCCATTGAAATACTGGTCAGTTTGTTGATTTAAATTTACTTGTTCTTTATTTTAAATATTGTATTTGTTCCCGTTTTGTTTTTTTACTTTAAAATAAGGTATGTGCAGTGTGCATAGGGATTTGTTCATAGTTTTTTTTTTTATAGTCCAGCCCTCCAACGGTCTGAGGGATAGTGAACTGGCCCCCTGTGTAAAAAGTTTGGGGACCCCTGGTCTATTACAATAAACTTTTTATCAGAGTATTCTTAATACAGTTATATGAACACTAATTAAAAGAAATGTTTGCATAACTATTTTTTAATTTAATTAATTGTGTTTACATAGATTGCATAACTGTTTTTTAAACAACTTTACTCAGATTTGTCTTATGTAAAAAATTCAGCTTTTAAAATATAAAATTCCGTGGTGAGTTTTTTTTTTTTTCTCATGCTTATTCACAAGATTATACAACCATCATTACAGTCCAATTTTAAAACATTTTTGTTCTCCACGAAAGGAAGCTCTGTATCTCTCAGTATTTGGTCAATGCCCATTTTAACCCCTGCCCAGCCCAACACAACCACTAGTATATTTTCTCATCTAAAAATTGTTCTAGTCTTAGCTTTTCATGTCAATTGATTTAGAGGACATGTGCTTTTCTGTGACTGCTGCCGGGGTCCAGCCCCGGGGGGGATCCAGGGGTCCCACAGGAGGAGACGGCGTCGGCGAAAATGGAGTGAGAGAGCCGAATTCTTTTCTTTCTCTTTATTCTCCGGTTAGCATTTACTGCCAGGCATCTCTACCAAATGCTAGTATAGCTCCCTTTTTATACACGCACACCGAGTTACAATCACATGGTGTTAATTATTATTTTTGTTTTCACTATGTTTGCATGTTTCCGGATAACAGTTAATTTACATCTATGAGTCACAAATCAGGTAGCAAATCATTCAAAATACAAAATAACTTGAATAGCGATAACAACATCAGTAAAAGCTTTTAGAGTATTAGTTCTAAAAGGCTTGCCTCTAAAGAAATTAACATAACATTAAGAATAGCTTTCACCCAAAGATATGCAGAGTGCACTTGCAAGATAGCCCAGCATCAACACAAGACATTCCATGGATTTCCCTATATTTTTAAATCTCATGAGAACATCTCATTGAGAAAGCCTAGCAATTGCCTTTAGTCAAAAGACAATTCTCTTAGTAAAACATTCTTTTCTTGCTGACTACGCTCTCATCCTAGGCCACACAATGGGCCATCCTACTATACCTTACCTAAGATACTATTGTCTAGTCAAATATTACTTATTTATTATATTTAAACACTAGTTAAGTTCTGACTCTATTCTTCTCAGAATATACCACTATTTGCAGATCAAAGAAGAAAGGAATGTTTCTCTACTTATCACATGAAAAGGCTAGGGAGGAAAAATGTTAAGTGAAGGCCGAAGGGTGCTCTGTGCACAGCCACTGCCTCCTAACCATTCACAAGTCACAATCTATTCTTTTTAACATGATTAAGAAGGAATTCTCCTACAAACTTAACCCTTTACGAGGGATATCATAGCCAGCCTCTTATGTCTATGAGCCCAGTTCAAGGGGCTTACAGGCTTTTCTGTGGAACTCACATCCTCTGTCTCATTTCCAAAGAAATCACTACGAATCTACAGGGAAAGCACGGTACTATTATCCCTGTGCCACAAATAATAGCACACACCCAGAAAAGGGGGGATATAAGGCCAGATTAATTCAAAAAGTCAAAGGGGGAAGTATCGTTGTGCCTTTCCTTTGTGGTGACTGTCACCCCGCAGCCATTGGTCTTCACTGCAGTGACTTTGTCACCCCGCAGCCATTGGTCTTCTCTGCTGTGACTTTGTCAATCAGCAGTTTTTGGTCTTCTTCTGCTGTGACCTTGTCAGCCAGCAGTTGTGGGTCTTCTTCTGCTGTGACCTTGTCAGCCAGCAGTTGTGGATTGGCTCCCGACAGACTGACTTTCTCGCTCAACATGATAGTTGCAAGATTCATGCATATAGTACCATGTATAACACTTCATTCTCTTTTATTGTCAAATAATATAATAGTCCATGAATATACAATATAGCATTTATCCATCAGTCTGGGTTTTCTCACTCTTTCGCCATTATGAATAATGTTGCTTTGCGTGAAGTTTTTTGTGAACATATACTTTTAAATTCTTTTTGGTATAGACTTTGGAGTGGAATTTCAGAATTATGTGGTAATCCCATGCTTACCTTATTGAGGAAAAACCAAATATTTTCCGCAGTATTGTACCAGTTTATATTCCCACCAACAAAAGCTGAGGGTTCCCATTTCTGTATTCTCACCAACACCTGTTATTGTCTGTCTTTTTTATTACGGCCATCCTAGTGGGCGTGATAGAGTTTCATGTGTGGTTTTGACTTCCTTTTCTCTAATGCTTAGTGTTGTTAAGTATAAATTAAATTTTCCACTGAATGGTACCTCACATTATTTTAAAGTCAGCTATCCATGACTTCAGGAATAGAAAAATATAATAACGTCATTAAACTGGAAGAAAATTGTTGTAACATGAGGCACAGATGTGGCTTCGTTCCATTGTGACCAGCAGGGTTTTCACTTGAGATTTCAATCTAAAGCAAGGGATCTGCTGGGGGGGTCTACAAGGAGGGTTTGGGGGATTCTGAAGTCTGAGAGGGGAGGCCAGGCTCTCCTGCTATTGATTTTGAGCCCAAATTGGGTGGGCTCAGATCCAATGTGCTCAGAGGCCACCATCTGAGCTCTGAGGACAAAGGATTTCAGGATCACCTTGCCCGGTCTTACAGGAGGCACAACAAAGTGCATCAGGAGAGAGGATAGAAACTGGTTCACCCCCAGGGAGTTTGAAGTTGTAGGAGGCCGTGGGAAATCAAGTAACTGGAGGAACACCATACGCTGCTGTGGGACAAAGCTGAAACAGCTGATGGAGGTAGGCGAGTGACGACTGACGGAGGCGGAGATGTGACTTTCCTGGTTGTACTCAAAGATAAGGGTCACTGTGAGCTCACCGAACAAAGGCTGCATTATGACCAGAGCCCGGATGCCCCTGACATTGTCCTTCCCCTGGGAGAGGTGCCACCCTCATAGCTCAGCACAAGGCAGCTCCCGCTCTGTCCCAGGGGCTCTGTGGGCGCAGGCGCAGGAGCTGGAGGGGAAAGTCATTCCGACGCGGTGCTTGCAGAGGACTCTACGCACTGAGAGAGACAGTCCACAGTCAGCCAGTGGGCAGAAGACATTCTAGAGAAAGAAAGACATGAAAACCAGAACCAGTGTTAGCGTAGTTCTGTCGGATGAGGTGGACGGTGTTGTGTAATATAGGACAGTCCATCAAGTGGGGTTGTTTGTGGAGGGATTTAATGCCAGGCTGAGGAGTTTAAACTCATAACATAGACAGTGAAGAACCAGGGAGTCTCCTGAGTTGTGAAATGATGTAATTAAAACAGTATTGCAGACAACATGAGCCTTTGAAATGACTTCACTGTCTTTCAACCCAACAAATTTATAGTCAACCTGCCATGCTCAGCTCAGGATCAGATGTCACCCCTCTCTGAATGTTCCCTGACTGACCTGCCCCAGTCACCCATCCATGGACCCCTTGAGCCCACTATTAAGGCCCTTCTCTCACTGTTTTATTCTTATCCTTCCGTGCTTTCCCTTGTATCTCTAGACTCCCCTGGGGTTGTCCATTTTGTGGGCTCAGCATTGTCCAGAGCGTCTGACACCTGTAGGTGTGGGATACGTGTGTGTTGACTGATTGGTCCTGGTGTGAGGACAAAGTCTGAGTAACACTCATGGGAATGGAAAGGAGGTGAGAGGTGTCAAAGAGATGATGAGGGAAAACCTCTAGAAACATAGGGAAATTAGAACAAGAAAGAAAAGGAAGTGGTTCTAACAACAATATTTCAGCTACTATTGATGATTTCTAGAAGAACGGGTGAGGAGAGGGAGATGGTGTCTCCCTAAGACACCTTGGTCTGGGCTGAAAGTGGGACATCCAAGTAGACATATTTTGGAGGAGGTTGAAATTCCAGACTCAGACCAGAAACTCAGGCTAACCATATGCGGGGATCTTTTATCTTTCAGTATAAGATTTTACCTGACCCTCCAAGAATACATGGCAGGAAAAGAAAGGTGATTATTACTTTATACAAGTTCTTATTACATAATGGATTTTACATCTTTTCTCTGTTTTCTCTATTGTATAATTAACATTGTTTCTTCTTCTCCTCTCTCCTGACTTTATTTTGATTAGTTTATTAATTTATTTATTTTGCATGTGCCTTCAGAGTTGCTGCAGTGAATATTAGGTTGTATGCAGTGAATATTAGGTCTATGTGAATGGTACACCATTTCAGAGGGGTATAATAAGGAACCATCAAAATAGATCTCGTAGGTGAATTTTAGCTATAGATGCGAATGTGGTGAGAGTGTCAAAGCTGTAAAAACAAACATGATTATGGAATACATAAATACATTTCTTAATAAGGTCATAGGGTTATCCTCAACTCAATCCCAGATTTGTCTTATAAAGGTTACTGTTTTCTAATGTTAATGACACCCAGTGGAGACAAATTTTGCCCACCATTGTTCAGATGAACCAGGCCTAGGGGACAGTCTATCTTGGAACATCTATGAAACCAATACTATTGTATGGGTTAGGCAACAAACAGTATACTCCTTTTCTGATTTATTTACATCCTCATATCCTTTAATAAAAACAGACATACAGAATTCTTCCTCAATCAGAATTAGTGGCAGATTTTTCCTGTGGATGGTGCTGTAGGCTTGGAGCTCTTGGGAGATGAATGAGTCTTAAATAATAGGCTGATCTGGACAAGAGTTTATTTGATGCCAGCCCCTTGGCTCCAGGGCAGGGCTCTGTAGCCTTCCTTCTATCTATGGAAGTGGTTTCTCCCTCAGTGGAAGAAGGCTGCGGAGGCCACAAACAAATACACAATGAGCAGTGTTGACTGGGCCCTGGCCGGTTGGCTAAGTGGTAAAACGTTGGCCTGCCCTGTGGATGTCCCAGATTCAATTTCCGGTCAGGGCACACAGGAGAAGGGACCGCCTGCTTCTCCACCCGTCCCCCTCCCCCTTCTCTCTGGACTGACAGGTGTTTATTAGTCACATACACTCCTGGACCGAGGAGGGGGGGCAGGGCAGCCAGGCAGGCTCACAGGGTGGCCCTCAGGGACAGATGGACACTGGAAGTTGTAGAGGAAGGGGTAGCTTCTGGGTTTTTTTGGAGGTTGTGGTTGGTTTCTTTGAATAATTCTACGGCTGACAGGGAATTGAAATGTGACATTCCAGCATGGCAGGACTACACGTGGTCCCGTGACAAGGAGCACAGTTTAGCTGAGGGGCCTTATCCAGCGGAGCAGAGTGGGGAGGGGAACGTGCAGACAGGCCGTTCAAGGCCCTCCCTGCTTGACCAGCTGTCGCAGCAGCACGTAATACTGAGCTTTAACGTTGGCCCTCACACCGCTCAGTCATGGGCCAGTTTTTATTGCCATGAATACATGTGTGCTTGTATATGATTCAATGTATCTTCGTGTCTGCTCTATAAACTTTGTTGGGTTCAATATGCAGGAGTTACACCACAACATTTGGATGAAAATACTATAAAACTTCATCTCCTTCAAATGAAATTAAATCTGGTTCAAGGCCTCACATTAAGACTAAAAAAAAAAATTCAGTTTCAGTTGATTAGGAAGTCCCTCTCCAGTCTGATTATAGAACATAGTAACGGCCACACTCCCTGGCCATTCAGAGATGGTGCCACCCCGCCCTACATGGTGGTGAGCTGAGCCACGGGGCCTCTTCCCAGCCCCCAGAGCCACAGAGCGCCATCCTCCCTGGCACCACCTGGTCATCTGTGCCCATGGTCATTCCACCCCAAAGTCACTGTCACAGGTCCAGGGACCCTCCAGGCACAGAATCCACAGTCCAGGACTTCCTTCCAGTCCTTGAACTCATGGGGAGCCGACAGCCAAGACTAGAGGATGCAGTGTTTCTAAGAAGTTTATTCCACCTTATTAATTTCTCAACAATCCAACTTCTATGAGTCATATTGGTCATTGTAGGGTAGGCAAATGGATTTGATGCTTTATTACAGGACCTTCTTTTATCTGCAAGGTAACAAAATGATTCACGTTTCTATAGAAATTATTATCCTGTTCTGCTGCTGTCTGTCTGTGTTAGAATCTGTGGTTTTATAGGGAAAACTCTTCTGGGCACACAGATTCTTCCTCCAAGCTTCACTGCAGACCAAGAATTCTTTTCCTGACGCCTCCACTCGCTGCAGTGGGCTCATAGCTCAGGGAGAAGCACGTGCATGTCCGGGCCGGTTCGCACAAAGGCAGGGAGTCTAGATTCCACAGCGCTGGCCTTCGGGTCTCACTGGGGACATGGGTGTTGTTTTACCTTCTGGCAGGACAACTCAAACATATGCAAGATCTGCCTGGATGGAGGAACACTCTACCGCTGCAAATCTTGTCGGAACTATTTTCATGGGGACTGTCACATCCCAGCTGTGGAAACTAACAGGTCTGTGAGATGCAGGGACCCTTCCTTCGGTCATGCACACGCCCTCTCCACCCCCACCCCCACCCCCACAGAGCTGCTGGGTGCGTCCTGATGGGAAAGAGCGGGGTTGGAGGTGGGGTCCGGCAGTATGATCCAGACTGTGCCAAGATGCTGACAGCAGGAGGGGACAATTCTCTCTCCTCTGGGAGGCTGAGGCTGGTGGCTGGGTCCTTTGCCACATCCTGCCACTGTCCTTTCTAGCAAGTATTCCTATTCACAGGAGTGGTGATGTCAGGTCTCTGTGTTCTGAGCTTATTCCGACAAGGCAGGAAACACAGCCTGGTGCCCTCATTTTTACCATGTTCTCCACAGACCAGTGGAGGCCCGAGCCCCCAGGGCTTAGAGCCCCGCCTCGGACACTCGGGTCTGGGAAGCAGGGCCCCTTGGGCTCTCAGCAGCTCCAACAAGGAATGGAGAGCCGCCACTCACCCTGACACCACCCTCCACCCAGGCACCCACTGCTACAGCCCTCTCTGGGTCAAAGGTTACCCCATGAGAGCCATGCCAACCCTGGGGGTGTCCCCTTCATCCCTGCTGTGCCCGTCGGCCCCTCCTGAAAGGAGGACAGTGGCAGCCTTAGGAATGGAGGCTGATCCTGGGGTTTTCCTCGCTCACTTATATCTGACATCTCAGGTCCAGTTGGACTTGTACCTTCTGCACAATAAGAAATTCTGCAAGTCAGGAGCATCACAAGGAGTCGGAGGTCCTGGCGAGGCCGGTGCAGCCTGCGGAGCAGCTGGTGAGTTGGGTCTGAACACCACGCCGTCTCCTCTCGGGTCACATGCGAGAATTCACCTGTCACAGGGTGAGGTGGGTCTGAACCCCACGCCTTCTCCTCTCGGGTCACATGTGAGAATTCACCTGCCACAGGGTAAGTTGGGTCTGAACCCCACGCCGTCTCCTCTCGGGTCACATGTGAGAATTCACCTGCCACAGGGTGAGTTGGGTCTGAACCCCACGCCGTCCTCTCGGGTCACATGCGAGAATTCACCTGTCACAGGGTGAGGTGGGTCTGAACCCCACGCCGTCCTCTCGGGTCACATGCGAGAATTCACCTGTCACAGGGTGAGGTGGGCGGGTCACATGCGAGAATTCACCTGTCACAGGGTGAGGTGGGCGGTGGGGGGGGGGTCCAAAGGGTGTCGGCTCTCCTGACCACACTTCCACCCGCTGACGACTCACCAAACCTGTTTGGAGAAAGAACTCAGCCACTACATGTTAGTGTCCAAGAGCAATACCACTTTGGGGAAACTTCCGGAAGACTGGAGTGGTCCTGAACATGTCGGCGCGATTAGGGCCTCCTTCTCTCCAAGCTGCTTCTCATTCACAGCCTCCTCCTTTTGCAGAAATGTGCGTTTCTCCTCTTAGCAGCCTACTGCCGTTTAGAGAATGACGTTTATGTGAATATCCCACATGAAAACTATGTGAGTAACAATAACAAACCATGATTACGGGCCGCCATGGCGTTACCTGCCCTGACACGGGCACCTGTGGGATTTGTGATCTGAAGCCCAGGGGAGGGGCTCGTGATCTTCACCCGGTACTTCTGCTGGACTGGATGGGAATCCACAGAAGGCAGACACCGGACTCTGTCAGTAATTCCACCATTGGTATGATTCTCACCAGAATGAAATGGCTTCTAAGTGCCTAGAGAACCTTAGGACATTGGACAACATCAAGAAGAAACTAGCTGGCGGAGAATACACCGAGGTGGGGGCGTTTGTGCTGGCCATGAACCCCATCCTTCAGAACGCCAGCGCTTCTCAGAGGGTAAGCGGCTCCCTCTTCCACTTCATTCCTTTCCACCGAGTCGCTCTGCCCTCGTTCCTGCTGCGGGAAAGTTTAGTTTCCCTCATCTGTGACGAGCCTGTACAAGCAAGGGCGCAGGAAGTGAGTGAACCCTTTTAGAATTCAGGAGTCACGCTCACCAGGGAGCGTAGCAGCCAGAAGGTGTCCCTGAGCCCAGAACCCCGGGCCCCTGGGAGCTCATTCCCCTCGGAAAAGGCGACAGGTGCCACTGAGAACTGTCGTATCCTACCCGCTCCAAACCTAGGAGAAGACCGCGTCCTAAAGTAATGTTGTCCTTTTCTCTCCCCAAATGTACTCAGTCCAGCTCTCACAAGGCCCCAACTCCAGAGTCCTTTGCATGTAAATGGGCATCCAGTTAACAGGGGCCACCAGAGGGGAACAGAGGGAGGTGCCAACGTGCAGGCAGAGCGCTGGCTGTAGTCAGACACGTGTAATCCATGATTGTTACAAAGACTTCACATCGCTTTTCTGACTGGAAGAGAAACAACCCGAATCTAATGAGGAAGAGCCCTCACGCGTAGGACTGATTTCCCATTCTGTCTAGTCAAGAAGAGGTAATCATCATGCTCTTAGGGGGAAAAAACATGCTATTCTTAGCTGCATGAGTGTTTAAACCAAACCTAGTTAATATAACTGAGGTGTTTAATTCAAGAGTCCTGATCATTTTTCATTGCAAGGTGTCTAATGACACAACAGGTGTCATTAATTTTATCTTTTTTTCCAGTATGATTCAAACCTAATAGAGAAGGAATTCAAGAAGAATTTCAGAGAAGTCTTCGCTGTTGAGGAAACAAGTCACAACAGCTCACTGCAGTAGCGGATGCGGCTGCCACCCTGGAACCCTGCTTCCGGGAGTTCTACCCCACCCCCACCCCACCCCGACCCCACCCCGACCCCACCCCGACCCCACCCCGCCCCCACCCCCACCCCCACCCCGACCCCGCCCCCGCCCCCACCCTGACTCCAGCTGCTGCGAGTTCTGCTTCGGCTGCTACCCTGGAACCCCTGCTTCCGGGAGTTCTACCCCACCCCCACCCCCACCCCACCCCCACCCCACCCCCACCCCCACCCCCGACCCCCACCCCACCCCCACCCCGACCTCGACCCCGACCCCGACCCCAGCTGCTGCGAGTTCCGCTCCACCCTGCTTCCGGGAGTTCTACCCCACCCCCACCCCACCCCCACCCCCGACCCCGACCCCACCCCCACCCCACCCCCACCCGACCCCCACCCCACCCCCACCCCAACCCCCACCCCCACCCCACCCCCACCCCGACCCCACCCCAACCCCCACCCCCACCCCACCCCCCACCCCGACCCCGACCCCGACCCCACCCCGACCCCCACCCCACCCCCACCCCGACCCCGACCCCGACCCCACCCCCACCCCAACCCCACCCCCGACCCCGACCCCACCCCAACCCCAACCCCCACCCCCACCCCACCCCCACCCCGACCCCGACCCCGACCCCACCCCGACCCCCACCCCACCCCCACCCCGACCCCGACCCCGACCCCGACCCCAGCTGCTGCGAGTTCCGCTCCGAGTCTGCCTCTTTTCAGTGTGTTGCTTTAGGCCAAACGGGGCCAGAGTCACCTGGAGGTTGCAGCCCTTAGGCCTTGGGGTCCCAAGGTTGACCCAGCCATGTGGGATGATTCATGTTCCTGAGCCCCGGGGGACCGGGAGAGCGGTCTCCACTGTGACCACGTCCCTGCTTAGCTTCCCCCACAGCGCCCCCTTCCTCCTGAGACATTCTCACAGTAAAGCACGTACTCAGGAGACTTTATCTCAGACTTTGCTTTCAGGGAACCCAAGTTCACATAAGGGTCTTAGCAAGCCAGCGCGAAGCATGGAGTTCTGAGCTGGCCCACTGTCTAGCCAGCTGGTTACAGGCAGAATGCTGATAGTCCCCTGGGTGCAAAACAGTGTCGTTGCAAACACTCACCTGTTAGAAACTGGATGAGGTGTAGGGGAAGGGCTGTACCCCCCCGGTAAAATTGTCTCACATTTATGAAGGGCGAAATAATAACAATAAGAGCTGTGAAAATTTGCTGGCTGCTTCTAGCTCCACACTGTGTTAAAAAGAGTATATGACAGGGTTAAATATATAAATAACCACTTGCAGCTGGTGCAGAGAGTAGGAAATCCTAGTACACGCCTTAATTCTAAGAATGGCAGACCTGCAGAGAAGACTGACTGCTGCGCTCAGGGCGGCCTCTGCTGTCGAAGGCAAGGCTCTGATTCAGGAAGCATGAGGCCCTGGAACTCAGAATGGGTCTTTCTAGGTCGATGCACTTGAGAGCTCGAACTCTACTTCCTTCTGAACACACTGGCCTACAAAAGGGTCCCCTGTCCCTGTTGGGAGACTGATCCTTGCCCTCCCCCATCTCGCCTGATTTAAGACTATGCAGAGTTCTCTCAGAACTCAAAAAAATAATTGGCCAGACCAAGAACATACTGGATGAGTATATCCTCATCCCATAGAACTGCAGAACTGGCCAGCGTGTCCCAACAGGTGCAGGGGACACTGTGAGGAACTGGGGCAGCAGGAGAAGAATGGACAGGAAGCGAGACTAAGTTCTTACCTCTCACACTATTTTCATGGAGATGTATTAATTTCTCTAATCAAAAGACATGGAATGGCTGAATAAATTTAAAACACAAGATCCAAGTACATGCTGCCTACTGGAGGCTCATCTTAGCTTTAGGAACACACAGACTGGCAGGGAAGGTTTAGAAAAAGATATTTCAAACAATTGGTAACCATAGAGGGCAGTGGAAGCTATACTTATATCACAAAAATAATATTTACACTAAAAACAGCCGAGGAAACAAAAATTATTATAAAAAGATACAACTTATCAATTCATCAAGAAAATATGATTTTAAATATCTGTACACCCAACAACAGGGGGCCTAAATATACAAAGCAAATACTAATCGACTAAAAGAGGAAATAAATAGCTATACAATAATAGTGAATTCTAATACCCTACTGTTGACAATGACTAGATGATTCAGACAGAGAATTAACAAGAAAATGGCAGATTTGAACAACATATAGCCCAAATGAACCGAACGGACCTAACAGAAGGTTTCATCCAATAGTAATAGAATACACATTTTTCTCAAGCACACAGAAACATTTACTAGGATAAAAGGTAACAAAACAAGCCTCAACATATTCAAGAAGACAAAATTATACCGTGTTATTGGGGTGACATCAATAAATCAGGGTACATATATTCAAAGAAAACATTGTCCAGGTTATCTTGACATTCAATTATGTTGCATACCCATCACCCAAAGTAAGATTGTCCTCCGTCACCTTCTATCTAGTTTTCTTTGTGCCCCTCCCCCTCCCCTCCTCCTCCCTCCTTTCCTCCTCCCCCTGTAACCACCACACTCTTGTCCATGTCTCTTAGTCTCGTTTTTATGTCCCACCAATGTATGGAATCATGTAGTTCTTGTTTTTTTCTGATTTACTTATTTCACTCTGTATAATGTTATCAAGGTCTATCCATGTTGCTGTAAATGATCCGATGTCATCATTTCTTATGGCTGAGTAGTATTCCATAGTATATATGTATCACATCTTCTTTATCCAATCTTTTATTGAAGGGCTTTTGGGCTGTTTCCATGTCTTGGCCACTGTGAACAATACTTCAATGAACATGGGCCTATATATGTGTCTTTACATATCAATGTTCCTGAGTTTTTGGGGTATATACCCAGTAGAGGGATTGCTGGGTCATAAGGTAGTTCTGTTTTCAGTTTTTAGAAGAACCACCATACTTCCTTCCATAATGGTTGTACTACTTTACATTCCCACCAACAGTGAATGAGGGTTCCTTTTTCTCCACAGCCTCTCCAACACTTGCTATTACCTGTCTTGTTGATAATAGCTAATCTAACAGGTGTGAGGTGGTATCTCATTGTAGTTTTGATTTGCATTTCTCTAATAACTAATGAAGATGAGCATCTTTTCATATATCTGTTGGCCATTTGTATTTCTTCCTGAGAGAAGTGTCTGTTCATGTCCTCTTCCCATTTTTTTATTGGATTGTTTGTTTGTTGTTGAGTTTTATGAGTTCTTTGTATATATTGGATATTAGGCCCTTATCTGAGCTGTTGTTTGAAAATATCATTTCCCATTTAGTTGGGTGTTTGTTTATTTTGTTGTCAGTTTCTTTTGCTGAGCAAAAACTTCTTAGTCTGATGTAGTCCCATTCGTTTATCTTTGCTTTCACTTCTCTTGCCATTGGAGTCAAATTCATAAAATGCTCTTTAAAACCCAGGTCCATGAGTTTAGAACCTAGGTCTTCTTCTATGTACTTTATTGTTTCAGGTCTTATATTTAGGTCTTTGACCCATTTTGAATTAATTTCAGTACAAGGGGACAGCTGTAGTCGAGTTTCATTCTTTTGCATGTGGCTTTCCAGTTTTCCCAGCACCATTTGTTGAAGAGGCTTTCTTTTCTCCATTGTGTGCTGTTGGCCCCTTTATCAAAAATTATTTTACCATATATGTATATATGTGGTTTTATTTCTGGACTTTCTATTCTGTTCCATTGGACTGTCTATTTTTCTTCCAATACCATGCTGTTTTGATTGTCGTGGCCCTATAATATAGTTTGAAGTCAGGTATTGCAATGCCCCCAGCTTCATTCTTTTTCCTTAGGATTGCTTTGGCTATTCGAGGTTTTTTATAATTCCATGTAAATCTGATGATTTTTTGTTCCATTTCTTTAAAAAGTGTCATTGGAATTTTGATGGGAATTGCATTAAATTTATAAATTGCTTTGGGTAATATGGCCATTTTGATTATATTTATTCTTCCTATCCAAGAACAAGGAATATTTTTCCATCTCATTGTATCTTTTTTGATTTCCCTTAACAATGCTTTATAGTTTTTGTTATATAGGTCCTTTACATTCTTTGTTATGTTTATTCCTAGGTATTTTATTTTTTTGTTGCAATTGTGAAGGGGATTATTTTTTTGAGTTCATTTTCTAATATTTCATTGTTGGCATATAGAAAGGCTATGGACTTTTGTATATTAATTTTGTATCCTGCGACCTTACTGTATTGGTTTATTGTTTCTAGTAATCATTTTGTGGAGTCTTTGGGGTTTTCGATGTATAGGATCATATCATCTGCAAAAAGTGATACCTTTACTTCTTCTTTTCTGATATGGATGCCTTTTATTTCTTTGTCTTGTCTGATTGCTCTGGCCAGAACTTCTAGCACCACATTAAATAAGAGTGGAGAGAGTGGACAACCCTGTCTTGTTCCTGATTTAAGGGGAAAAGTCCTCAATTTTATGCCATTTAATATGATGTTGGCTGATGGTTTATCATATATGGCCTTTATCATGCTGAGATATTTTTTTTCTATACTCATTTTGTTGAGTGTCTTAAACACAAAGTTTTGTTGTATTTTATTAAATGTTTTTTCTGCATATATTGATAAGATTATGTGGTTTTTGTTCTTTGTTTTGTTGATATGGTGTAATACGCTAACCGTTTTACGTATGTTGAACCATATCCTTGAGATTCTGGGATGAATCTCACTTGATCATGATGTATTATTTTTTTAAATATGTAGTTGTATTCGATTTGCTAGTATTTTGTTTAGTATTGTAGCATCTGTATTCATTAGAGATATTGGTCTGTGGTTTTCTTTTTTTGTGCCGTCCTTGCCAGGTTTCGGTATGAGGGTTATGTTGGCCTCATAAAATGTGTTTGGAAGTATTGTTTCTTCTTTAATTTTTTGGAAGACTTTGAGTAGAATAGGAACCAAGTCTTCTTTGAATGTTTGATAGAATTCATTAGTATAACCGTCTGGGCCTAGACTTTTATTTTTGGGGAGGTTTTTAATAGTTTTTTCTATTTCCTCCCTGCTAATTGGTCGGTTTAGGCTTTCTGCTTCTTCATGACTCAGTCTAGGAAGGTTGTATTGTTCTAAGAACTTATCCATTTGGTCTAGATTGTTGAATTTGGTGGCATATAGTTTTTCGTAGTATTCTACAATAATTCTTTGTATGTCTATGATGTCTGTGGTGATTTCTCCTCTTTCATTTTGGATTTTGTTTATATGAGTCCTTTCTCTTTTTTCCTTGGTGAGTCTTGCCAAGGGTTTGTGAATTTTGTTGATCTTTTCAAAGAACCAGCTCCTTGTTTTATTAATTTTTTCTATAGTTTTTCTGTTCTCTATTTCATTTATTTCTGCTCTGATTTTTATTATTTCCTTTCTTCGGCTGGTTTTGGGTTGTCTTTGTTCTTCTTTTTCTAGTTCCTTAAAGTATGAACTTAAGTGGTTTACTTGGACTCTCTCTTGTTTGTTCATATAGGCCTGAATTGATATGAACTTTCCTCTTATTACTGCTTTTGCTGCATCCCAGAGATTCTGATATGTCGTATTGTCATTTTCATTTGTCTGTATATATCTTTTGATCTCTGTGCTTATTTCTTCTTTGACCCATTCATTTTTTAAAAGTATGTTGTTTAGTTTCCACATTTTTGTGGGGTTTTTCCCTCTTTTTTGCAGTTGAATTCTAGTTTCAAGGCTTTATGATCAGAAAATATGCTTGGTACAATTTCGATTTTTCTGAATTTGCTGATGTTATTTTTGTTGCCCAACATATGGTCAATTCTTGAGAATGTTCCATGTACACTAGAGAAAAATGTATACTCAGTCACTTTGGGATGAAGTGTCCTGTAGATGTCTATCATATCCAGGTGCTCTAGTGTTTCGTTTAAGGCCAATATATCTTTATTGATTTTCTGTTTGGATGAACGATCTAGAGCCATCATCAGTGTATTGAGGTCTCCAAGTATGATTGTATTTTTGTCAGTTTTTGTTTTAAGGTCAATAAGTATCTGTCTTATATATTTTGGTGCTCGTTGGTTTGGTGCATATATATTAAGGATTGTTATGTCTTCTTGATTTAGTGTCCCCTTAATCATTATGAAATGACCATTTTTGTCTCTGAGTACTTTTTCTGTCTTGTGGTCAGCATTATTAGATATGAGTATTGTTACACCTGCTTTTTTGGGGGATGTTATTTGCTTGGAGTATTGTTTTCCAGCCTTTCACTTTGAATTTGTTTTTATCCTTGTTGCTTAGATGTGTTTCTTGCAGGCAGCATACAGTTGGATTTTCTTTTTTAATCCATTCTGCTACTCTGTGTCTTTTTATTGGTGAGTTTAATCCATTTACATTTAGTGTAATTATTGACACTTGTGGGTGGTTCCCTATTGCCATTTTATAAATTGCTTTCTGTTAGATTTGTATCTTGTTTGATTTTTCTCTTTTATTTTTCTATCATTTGCTTTTGTTTGTTTGTATTCCATATTTCTTTCCTCTGTTGCTACCTTTTTTAAGTCATGTGCTTCTTTGGTGGTTTTTTCAAGGGTGGTTACTATTAAGTAATGAAAAAGGTACCTACCATATTCATTGTAGTACCCTATCTTATGAGTGTTTCTGCACTTCATCGTCCTTTGCTACTGTTAATCTCCGTCCTCTCCCCTTTTTTTTTGTTTTTGTTGTCACGGTTTAAATTTGGTTTCATTGTGTTCTTAGTGGAGCTTTTACTTGTGATTTGGTTTTATTTTGTTCTTTGTATCTGGTTGGAAAACCCCCTTTAGTTTTCCTGGAGTGGGGGTTTTATGATGATAAATTCTCTCATCTTTCCTGTATTTATGAATGTTTTTATTTCTCCTTCATATTTGAAGGATAGCTTTGATGAGTATAGTATTCTTGGCTAAAAGTTCCTCTTTTAGGGCTTTAAAATACTGGGGTCCATTCTCTTCTAGCTTGTAGAGTTTCTGCTGAGAAATCTGATGATAATCTAATAGGCCTTCCTTTATATGTTGTATTCTTCTTTTCCCTGGCTGCCTTGAGAATTTTTTCTTTGCCGTTGGTTTGTGCCAATTTCATTATGATGTGCCTTGGAGTAGGTTTGTTGTGATTAAGAAAACTTGGTGTTCCATTTGCTTCTTGAATTTGAGGCTTTAGTTCTTTGCACAGGCTTGGGAAGGTCTCGTCTATTATTTGTTTGAGTATATTCTCCATTCCATTTTCTCTCTCTCCTCTCTCTGATATACCTATTATTCTTATGTTATTCTTTTTGATGGAGTCAGACAATTCCTGTAGGACTTTCTCATTTTTTTAATTTTTGAGTCTCTCTCTTCTTCTCTCTGTTGTGCCTGAAGTTGCTTGTCTTCTATGTCACTAATCCTACCTTCTATCTGGCCTATTCTATTAGCTAAGCTTGTTACCTCATTTTTCAGTTCATGAATTGAGTTTTTCATCTCTGTTTGATTTGTTTTTATAGTTTCAATTTCCTTGATAATATATTCTTTGTGTTCATTGAGTTGTTTTCTGAGCTCCCTAAATTGTCTTTCTGTGTTTTCTTGTATATCTCTGAGTATTTTTAGGATTTCTATTTTAAATTCTCTGTCATTTAGCTCCAAGGTTTCCAATATATTAAATTTTTTCTCCATAGATTTTTTCCACATCTATCTGTGCTACTTCTCTATTTTTTGTATCCATGATATTCGATTTCCTTTTTCTTAATGGCATCTGAGGGTGGTTTTGTTGATAGCACTTCATTTTCAGTGTGTGGAACTCCCAGACGCTCCAAGGATAGATTTTTCTGTCTCTGGTTGATGAACCTGTTGAAATTTTGGGGAGATTTGTCAGTTGCGTTCCTCACGGTGCCATTTCTCTGACGTCACCCCACTGTGTCCTTTCCAACCACAGTGTTTTAAAACTAGAAATCAGTAACAAGAGAAAAGCTGGGAAATTAATAAATATATTGAAATGCAATCTCTACTATGATTCCAATGGTTATTTTTACAGAAATAAAAAATAAAGCCTAAAATTTCAATGGAACCACAAAAGATTTTAAGTAGTCAACAAAATCCTGAGAATGCAAAACCAAGCTGTAAGCATCACACTTCCTGATTAAAATTATATTAAAAAGGTATGGTATCCAAAACAGTATGGGGCTGGCCTAATACATACATAAATTGAACAGAACTGAGAGCCAAATAAATTCATATGTACGCAGTTAACTAATACAGTGGTACCTTGAGGTACGAATTTAATTCGTTCTGTAACTGAGCTCATAAGTCAGTCAACTCATATATCAAACTGCTGATACTGGACCCGTGCGCCAACACACCAACTAGTGGCAGCTTCCTGAATCAGGACTCATATCTCAGAATTTCACCCGGATCTGGAACAAAAATATGGACTGAGTTGCAGCTCGTATCTTAAAAAAAAATATATATATATATATATTGTATGTTGATCTATTCGTATCTCAAGGTTCCACTGTATTTGATATGGAGCCAGAATACTCAATGGGAAAGATAGTCTCGTCCACAAATGATGTTGGAAAAGTAGATATTCATATATAAAAGAATGAGAGTGGACCTTATATTACATTTCTAGCAAAATTTAACTCAAATAGATAAAAAGGCTTAAAGGTAAGACCTGAAACTGTAACACTCCTAGAAGAAACATGGGGGGAAAGAGCCTTGACATTGGCGTCGACAATGACTTTACATACATGGCACCGAAAGCACAAGCAACAGAAGCAAACATAAACAATTGGGACTATGTCAAACTGAAAACCTTCCGTGCAACAACACTAAAATCAACAAAATAAAAAGGTAATCTGTAAAATGTAATACTTGCAGACCAATGCCACTGAATGAATTTTTCCAGCTATTCTT
The DNA here is from genome assembly GCF_036850995.1 of Saccopteryx leptura. Taxonomy (NCBI): domain Eukaryota; kingdom Metazoa; phylum Chordata; class Mammalia; order Chiroptera; family Emballonuridae; genus Saccopteryx; species Saccopteryx leptura. The sequence continues at coordinate 113,104,641 of NC_089509.1, forward strand.
TTTTTTAACTGCTTAACAAACATCACTCAAGAATCTGACTCCCCAAAGGCACTCTGATTAACCAGGCTTGCTGAAGGGCCAGCACCTCGTAAACGACCTTCCACTCCTGCACACAAAAATAGAATTAGTCCAGCCAAAGAAATCGGGGTCTTTGGGATAGAGGGGAGGAGGCTGGGTGGCAGGGAAAACATGACTGACTGGTGACACCCACCCAGAGGAACCCCAGAGGAGGGGGATTGCTGTCTAACGGGAGGAATGGGGCGGTCCCAGGTCCGTCAGAGGGGCCCAGGACCAGGGCCTTCCTCAATGGAGCAGGTTGAGTGTGGTCCCATTGCCCGGTGCTCTGATGTGCGCACTATAGCCTCTCTCTTCCTCGGTGGGCACGGTGCCCAGGGACACTGGAACCACGGGGCTCTCCAGAAGCAGGGCTGGCCTGGGAGTGGGCGGGGCTGGTCTGCTGCTCACAGCAAGGACAGAGAGCTCTGCTTCTGATCCCCAGGAGTGAGGGCCGACCCAGCTGGCAATCCTGGAGGGGAGATGGAACTCTGTGGCAGAAGCCAGAGGGCAATGTTCCTGTTTACTGTTGCCCGGCTCTGAGGGGCTGGCATTGGGTGGCTGTAACTTTGGTGGAAACCACCTTCTCACTGGTGAGCAGAGTCAGGGAAGGAGCCCAGAGCCACCAGGCTTTCTGGGAGTGAGGGGGGAATCCCAGAAAAGAGAAAGCCACAGAAAGGGACCCCAGATTCTGTGTATAAACCCTCCCCACGTCTCTGGCATTGAGACTATAAACGCTAGGAGTTTGTGAGAACTCTTTGAGAATTTGGACAAGGCAACTCTTCACTAACCTAAAGGCCCTTGGGACATCCGCTCCTGTCCCGCACTCCTAGTGCCTATGACCTCCTGGCAGACAGTGGTGACACACAGTGCAGAGGGGTTCGTGAAAGAGATCAGCCCGCCTACCAATGCTGGCATCGTTGTTCCCTAGCAACATGCTCTATAGCAACAGGGCACTTTTCCTCTTGTGCTGGCAGCCAGAAATCAGCCATTGGGTGAGCTGCCCTCTCTCCTGAGGGCCTCCTGGTATAAAAAGGCACGCCTCCTACTAAATTTGAACTTTCCTCCTTCATCTCCTCTTGCGTGGAACAATAGTGGAGTTCATCTGTCACTTGCTTCGAATATATTGTTTTCTTATTTTGCTTATTAAGAGATAATATCCCATATGCTGTTGGCTTGTGAAATTCCACCGCAAACCTGAGTTAAATAAAGTGCTGGCAGAGGCAGACCCAGCCTGAGGGTGGTTTCTGCTCCTCCCGAGACAAGCGGAAATGCCTGGGGGCGCTGCAGAACAGTGTCGTCCATCAGAAGCTGGTCAGAGCTTCAGCCCACACGTCTGCGCAGGTCTGCTGGTCTGACATTGTTCATGGCGTGAGGCCCCTTGTTTCTAAACTCCATCAAAGCTAGAATTTTCTCTCCTGAAATGTCCATTCAAGTTTTCCCTGAGTGTCTGCTGTGTGAGGCAGAAAGAGTCTACACTGCTTCATACAACACGGCACATTCTATGTTGTTAGAGTGGTGACCTCCCCGATATCTGGCGGGGACCGGGGATGTGGAGTGTCAGGGGCAGGGGCGGCGTCTGTGCCGAGTCACTTGTCTGAAACCTGTCATTGCATTCTGCCAGAGCTGCGGGGAGGTCGGCAGGACCATGTTCTGTACCCCGCCTCCCAGCCATGAGGTCCTGGCGGCCCCAGTCTTAGCTGTATGAAGACATGGCCCAGCCTCTGGCTGCTCTGGTGTCTGTGACCACTTAGTGTCTCTGGGAATGGTGACCAAGACCACAGCAGGTGCACCTTCCATGTGCATGGACATGTCTGCCCTCAGAAGCGCTGCTGAGTCTGTGACACGTCGTACAGCCCGGAGTGTGAATGGGGGTCTGTGACACGTCGTACAGCCTGGGGTGTGAACAGGGGTCTGCGACACGTCGTGCAGCCCGAGGCATGAACGGGGGTCTGTGACATGTCGTGCAGCCTGGGGTGTGAACGGAGGTCTGTGACACGTTGTAGAGCCTGGAGTGTGAACAGGGGTCTGTGACACGTCGTGCAGCCTGGGGTGTGAAGGGAGCTGGCTGGTGTGCTTTACTTCTGTGAATTCGGAAAATACGAGCTAGCCCCTGGGCTCCTGTGTGGTACTGTTGTGTGATGGGAAGCGGTCACTCCAGGCCTAACCTGCCCGCGCCCCCTGGTGGGTACTATAGGTGACATGCATGGGGAGGGCAGGGACGTCTTCCTTCTCTGTGGCCTTCTCTGATGGTCTAAGAAGGCCCAGTGTACTCTTTCTACAGGACTTTCCCTGCCCTGGGCACAGGGCCTCTGGGAGTGCCCAGGTGCTCATCTCAGCTGTCCCCCACCCACCGCAGTAACTAGCAAGAGCTCCTGAGGGTAAAGCCGACCCCCAGTCCCCTGTACGTCACCTCCGGTCAGCGGTCAGCAGGTGTTCATGGGTCTTGCTAGTATTAACAATAAAAAGGCCTTTTCCAGTGGCAGGTGACAAACATCTATTGAAATAAATAAGAACAGCTTTTGGGGAGTCATTAATTCAAGCGGAAGTCCTAATCATGTTCAAATTAGAAGACAAAGATGGTGGGTATTGATGAGGAAGGTAGGAAAACTATTACGCCGGTAGAAGACAAGCGTTTTTATTGGTGCAGATCACACGAGATAGTGGTGCTAATTCTAAACAGCGCTTTCACATTTCAGTCTAGTGCTCAGAGTAAGTGCTTCGCTGTTCTCTTCCCACACAGCTCTTTGGGGCGCAAGTTTGCTCAGTTCCCGGCGCAGGGTGACTGTGCCCTGTGCTAACATTCCAGGGTTTGAGGTATTTGGATTGGGAGGCCCTTTCAGTAGCACGACAACTCTGGCTTTATTTTTAATGTGGTCCCGTTCACACTCTGGTTGACACTCAGTATACTTGGGATGCTGAGTCCTTCGTGCATCCCTCTGTGTGTGTCCCTCAGAGTCCCTCTGTGTAGAGACAGTTTCACTTAGCCCTTTCTCATGGTGGCACCTCCCCGTGACGTCCCACCTCCTGTCGCACGACCACGGAGTCTTCATGAAACTGCACTTGCCGTGTCCACTGACGCTGTTCAGTCCAGCCACGCTGACATCCCGGCCACCGGTGCTCCAATCTTGAGAGGATTCGTTTTGGTTTCTCTGAACAGGCAGCAAGCCCCAGTTCTGAGGAGACAGTAATACCGCGAACCACCACTAGGGGGAAGTGCATAGGCGCCTGGAGCCAAGTCTAGGAGGAAAGGGCTGCCCAGCCCACGGTAATGGGAACACTCGGGTGCCGAAATGAGAAATGTGAGGGCAGTTACAGCTCCTTCCTTGGTGTGTTTGGGGCCGAGAGGCCATGGGAGAGAGGCATAGGGTGGTTTCAGGGGTCTCAGAGAATGTGGCACTGTCTACCAGTAACCAGGGTACCAGGGAACTCAGTCCTTGTTCCATTGTAAATGCCAGTCACTTACCTCCCCTGAGGTGGGGCCCAGGGCTCCAAACAAAGGGCTGTCGGTGACGGTGGCGACTGTGGGTTGTGACTGGCCATGTGGTCCAGGGCCAGCCTCCTTCCTCCCTGGGTGTTTCTCATGGCTAGCCCCCGGACGTCCTGAGAGTGGCCCAGAGACTTCCTGCGCTCCTCAGGGGTACCCTTCCCTTCTGCACACACCCCCCCCCAGCTTCACTCCTTAACCCCTTCCCGCCCAGGCGCCTCCTCCCACGCCCTGTGCCAAGGAGGCGCTGTCTTCTCTACAGGAGTAACCACACATCACCTGTAGCTATCCCTCTGGGTTCTTACAGATTTTGCAGGAAGACGCAGGAGTCCGTAGCTGTCCCACCACTGGGCCCGTCACTAAGGTTCTACTGGGCGGGAGAAGGGGGCTCCACCTCACCCCAGTCCCTAAAAGCTGAAATACTGCCACCTAGTGCCATCAAGCCTACACAGCCATGCAGTTGCAGGGGTTTGACTGCTATTTCTGTAGAGCCTGAATGACAATTTTTTCCTATATGAAGAGTCAGAAACTAGAGGTGAATATTTTTTAATATCCATAAAACATTTATTTCACTCTTTGTTTTTGAACTTTACTATTGCATCATTTTATTGTTGTTTCCCTTTGCATACCATATCTTGCCTATCTTTGATTTTTAGCAACTTTTGTGGCACTTGTCTTCCATGTGCTTCTTGCTGGGTTCTCTTTTTGATCCTCTACTTTCCATATAATTATTGCTTCATTTATAGTTAGTGTTTTATACAGAATATTTTTGTACTTTTTTCTGTTTTAACTTTTATATATCTCTATGTTTTCTTCTTTTTTCTAAAAATACAAGCTATGCTTTTCTTTTATTTTTCAATATCTTAAAAGATATTTAAAAAACCTAATTTTAATCAAGCAGGGTTATTTTCAATTTCTTAAATTCATTTTTTTTTTTTTTTATTTTATGATTATTTTATTTTTATTTTATGAATGCATAATTTTTTTTTTTTATATAATTTTATTTTTTTAATGGGGTGACATCAATAAATCAGGATACATATATTCAAAGATAACAAGTCCAGGTTATCTTGTCGTTCAATTATGTTGCATACCCACCACCCAAAGTCAGATTGTCCTCTGTCACCTTCTATCTTGTTTTCTTTGTGCCCCTCCCCACCCCCTATCCCTCTCCCATTCCCCCCTCCCCCCCGTAACCACCACACTCTTGTAAATGTCTCTTAGTTTCACTATTATGTCCCACCTACGTATGGAATAATACAGTTCCTGTTTTTTTCTGTTAAATTCATTTTTAATCTATATTTTTGTAACTTAGTTTTGAATTTAAAAGCATATTGTTCAAGTTTTCAATATTTAAAAACAAATCATTTAATTCAAATTTCCCTTTACCTCTCAGAGAGACACTTGAAGTTTGTTAATATACTTTGAAGTCTTGTATTGAAATACTTATTATTACTTTGCAAAAGAAAATTCTCTTTCCAGAATAATTTTCTTCATACAGATGCTTTGTACAATTTGTTAAATAAAACCTAGGTTTTTCAAAGTTGGTGCTATTATTTAGTATCATTTTATTTAATTTTGAATTCCAATTTTTTAATATTAGTATGTTCAAAAGTAATTAACATTTGTATATTACCTTATATCTTGTGTCCTTGTTGTCTTTACTTATTATAATAGTTTTTTTGGTAAATTTTTTTGGTGAATTCTTTAAGATTTCTTACATGGAACTGTATGCCATCTGTAAATACAGTTTTATTTCTTTCTTCCCAAACTCTATAGTTTTGTTTTCCTTTTCCTTTTTTAGTATGCGTTCCAATGCAATATTGAATAGGAATTATATAAAGGGACATCTTTGCCTTGCTTCTGATCTTAGGGAGAAAGTGTGCAGGCTCTAAGCCCGTGATGGTGAACCTTTTTATAAAAACCACCCACTTTTGCAGTGCTGGTCAACCTGGTCCCTCCCGCCCACTAGTGGGCGGTCCAGCTTTCATGGTTGGGGGGGGTAGCAGAGCAACCAAACAGCACTGCGATTGGCCCACCATGAAAGCTGGAACACCCACTAGTGGGTGGGAGGGACCAGGTTGACCAGCACTGCAAAAGTGAGTGGTTTTTCTAAAAAGATTCGCCATCACGGCTTTAAGCAGTAAAGTATTGGTTGTAGGTTTATTTCGTGTGTGTGTGTGTGTGTGTGTGTGTGTGTGTGTGTGTGTATGTGTGTGTGTGTTTCTGAAGTTAGAAGTGGGGAGGCAGTCAGACAAACTCCCGCATGTGCCCAACTGGGATTCACCCACCATGCCCACCAGGGGGTGATGCTTTGCCCATCTGGGGCACTGCTCCGTTGCAACTGGAGCCATTCTAGCACCTGAGGCGGAGGCCATGGAGCCATCCTCAGCGCCCGGGCCACTTTATACTCCAATGGAGCCTTGGCTGTGGGAGAGGAAGAGAAAGACAGAGAGGAAGGAGAGAAGGAAGGGTAGAGAAGCAGAGGGTGCTTCTCCTGTGTGCACTGGCCAGGAATCAAACCCTAGACTTCTACACTCTGGGTCGACATTCTATGGTTGTAGGTTTTATATGGGTGTTCTTTCTCCAGTTGAGGAAGTTCTTTTCTCTGTCCAATTTGCTACGAGTTTTTTTATATGAATGGGTGTTGGATTTTGTCAAATGAATTTTTTGCATCAGTCGATAGGAGCATTCCATGTTTTTTCTTCAGCTTCTTGATAATGGATCACACTGATGGATTTGGAATATGAACCAGCCTTATAATCTGTAATAAATTCCATTTTGTCATGAGTATAATTGTTTTGTATATTGTTGTATGCAAGTTGTTAATGTTTTGGTGAAGGTTTTGCATCAATATTCATGAGAGTTGTTGGTTTATATTTTGTTGTTATCTATTTTTGGTGTTACAAGACTGCTAGACTCATGGGATGAGTTAAAATGCATTCCCTTCACTTCTAATTTTTAGCTCAATGTTTAGGAGCATTCACCAGCAAAACTGTTTGAGCTTGATGCTACTTTTTTCAAAGTTCTTAATTACTTATTCAGTTTTTAAAATGGATATAAGCTTTTTGAAATTATTCCTTCTTGTGCGAGTTTTGATAGTTTGTATCTTATGAAAATCTGGCCCATTTTATTGAAATTACCAAAATTGCACATATAGATTTGCTCACAGTATTCTTTCCAAATGCTTTTGATGTCCATGGGATCAGCTGTGATGACCTTACCTAAACTTCTAATATTGGTATTTTGTGTCTTCTCTATGTTTTTCTTAATTAGCCTGTATAAAAACTTATTAATTTTATTAGTCTTTTCCAAGAACGAGCTTTGGGTGTTGTGGGGTTTTCTCTAGCTCTGGTCTTTTTATTCCATTCCATTGATCTACATATCACCTTCTTCTTTTTTTTTTTGACAGTACTATACTGTTTTGATTACTGTAGTTTTAAAGTATAGTTTAATATCAGGGAGTATAATACTTCTCACCTTCTCAAGATTTCTTTGGCTATTAAGGTCTTTTGTGGTTCCATATAAATTTTAGGATTAGTTCTAATTCTCAGAGGAATTATTTTAATAGGGATTGATTTAACAATATTAATCCCTCTAATTAATAAGCTTGACATATACATCTATTTATTTTTTATCTTTTTCAGTTTACTTTATCAATGTCTTATACTTTTCAAAATAAAGATATTTCAGCACTTTGGTTAAATTTATTCCTAAGTATTTATACTTTTTGATGCAATTGTAAATGGGATTGTTAGCTTAAAATTTTCTTTTATGATCATTTGTTATTGGTGTATAGAAACACAACAGATTTCTGTGTATTGATTCTCTATCCTGCAACTCCACTGATGTCATTTATTAGTTTTAGTTTTAGTAGTTTTTTTGGTGGAGTTTTCAGGGTTTTCTAATATATTATCATGTCTTCTGCAAATAATGAGATTTTTATTTTTTCCTTTCCAATTCATATGGCTTTTATTTTTTGTTTTATCTGATTGCTGTGGCTAAAACCTCCAATATTATGTTGAAGGGAAGTTTCTTTTTTAATGGAATTTTTAATAAAATATACTCCATGTATGCTTAGAAGAAGATATATTTACAAAGGTTTAGATTGGAAGAGTCTGGAATTTTCAATAATATGTATATCTTTCTGATCCTCCCTGCTTTATTTATTTATTTATTTATTTATTTATTGGTATTTTTCTGAAGTGAGAAGTGGGGAGGCAGTCAGACAGACTCCCACATGTGCCCAACTGGGATCCACCTGGTATGTCCACTAGGGGGCAATGCTCTGCCCATCTGGGGCTTTGCTCCGCTGCAGCCAGAGCCATTCTAGCACCTGAGGCAGAGGCCATGGAGCCATCCTTAGCACCCACGCCAAATTCACTCCACTGGAACCTTGGCTGCTGGAGGGGAAGAGAGAGATAGAGATAGAAAAAAGAAGGGGAAGGGTGGAGAAGCAGATGGGCACTTCTCCTGTGTACCCTGACCAGGAATCAAACCTGGGACTTCCACATGCTGGGCTGACACTCTACCGCTGAGCCAACTGGCCAGGGCCCTGCTTTTCTTTTAGATCTTTGTTTCTTGCATCAACTCCATTTATTCTGGTCTGTACTCAGGACCACTTCTGTTATATATGTTGGTTCTTCACATTCTATCCTTCATCTATAAATGTTAGAACCTCCACAAGCATCTCAAAATTTTGATGGCCAACCCTAGCTGGTTGGCATAGAAGATAGAGCATTGGCCTGGCATATAGACATCCCACATTTGATTCCTGGTCAGGGCACACGGAAGAAGTGACTATCTGCTTCTCTCCCTTTTTCTCACCTCCTTCTCTCCCTCTTCTTGTCCTGCTGCCAGTGACTCAATTGGTTAAAACATTGGCCCTGTCACTGAGAATAGCTCATTGGCCCAAGCACATTAGCCACAGGTGCTAAAAATAGCTCAGTTGATTTGAGCATCATCCCCAGAGACAGGGGTAGCTTGGTGGATCCCCGTTGGGGTGCATGCAGGAGTCTGTCTCACTATCTTCCCTCCTCTTGCTTAAAAAAGAATATTGATGGCCATTTTATCATGGTGTCCTTTTTTTCCAGAATGTTTGCAGGAGACCAGAACATAGACAACAGGCTTATCTCTGAGACTGTATTCAGACATTTCAAAAGACCAGAGGTTGAAATTTCTGATGCAATAAAAACAATTTCTCCTTTCCATGAGATTCTTCGTGACCATAGAATCATCACCAATAAAATGTAACTAGTAAGTAAACTTTATTATGTCACAATCTGGTAAGCCAACCTCAAATTCATTATGTGTTGATAGTTTAGAATCATCTGTCAGGCAGCTAAACAAGTGAGAAGTCTCCTAGAAGTGGGGACCGTCTCAAGTACTGCTGTAAATGTTCCCTCAAAGGGTGAGGAGTATCAGGCATCATTGGAGGCAGGCCTGCTCCTAACTGAAGGACTAGACCCCACGGTGCACCCAGAAGTCGGGGTGAATAGCACTGGGGATAAAGGCTCTGAAGCTGGTGGGCTTCAGGCTGTGGAATGCCTTGTAGAAATTGCATGTACAATATAACAAATTCTAGAAATTAAAAGTAATTTTAATGAATGAATGAATAAATTTAATAAATTGATTTAATAAAGTAATTTATACAGCTTTTCATTTAAATGAACATCAATTTAAATCCTTAGATCTGAAAAAATAAAAATCTGCAGAGAATTAATGTCTTGTTAGAATAAATTTGGAAGTAGATGCTTGCTATTCTTTTAGTTTTTTCATTTTCTTTTTCTTGTGGTGTTTCTGGAGTCTTGGAATTTAGGTTAATTTTAGCAAGAGACATAAGTGGAGATCAGAGATGCAGTTTTCTTTTTGTATGGCTAAGTTCACAGCAAAAGGAAAATCACCACTTGGTTGCCTTGACCTCTTCCAGACCGAGTCAGTCCTGGGGAAGGGACTAGGTTGTCCTGTCAATAGAACAGCAGCTCGTCACCTGCTAAGTCCATTCTTAAATCACTAGGTCAGGCTCATCTAACTTGAACCCATTTTTGTTCTTCAAGATTGCTCTTTCTTTTATCTTATGTAAATGAGGGCGAGGAAATTTGATTCACAAATGGGTATTTTTAAGGAGGAAAGATTTGCTTATTTAACTTAATAGCCATACCAATATAGAGAAATTCTAGAACCGTACATGAGGAGATACCTATGTCAGGAAACGGTAACACATTAACAATGAAATTGCTGTCCAGGGCTCTTCCATAACTTGGAAGTCTGTATTTATATTTTCCACATTCACTATCTTTTAAGGAGTCTCAAGAATTTTTTTAGGCCTGACCTGTGGTGGCGCAGTGGATAAAGTGTTGACCTGGAAATGCTGAGGTCGCTGGCTCAAAACCCTGGGCTTGCCTGGTCAAGGCACATATGGGAGTTGATGCTTCCTGCTCCTCCCTCCCCTTTCTCTCTCTCTCTCTCTCTCTCTCTCTCTCTCTCTCCTCTCTAAAAATTAATAAAAGTAAAAAAATTTAAAATAAAAAATAAGAATCTTTTTAAAAATGGGTTCCTGTACAAAAAGTTGTATATGATATTCTCAGTGAGCTGGAGAAGACATTTGATGTGTCCCCTCTGGAAGTATTGTTCAACGAGGTCAACCTGCAAGAATACCCTGACATAACTCACATTTATAAAAGCTTTAAAAATGGTAATTAGTCTTATTTTCTACTATTTGATGTCTGGGGGCAATTTTGTTGACAAGTACATATTGAGTTCCTACCACTTGCCACAGACAGCGGTGGGCTTTGAGGATACAGCTGTTAAAAAAACAAACGTATGGCCTGACCAGGCGGTGGCGCAGTGGATAGAGCATTGGACTGGGATGCCGAGGACCCAGGTTTGAGACCCCAAGGTTGCCAGCTTGAGCGTGGGCTCATCTGGCTTGAGCAAAATAAAAAAAAAAATGCTCACCAGCTTAGACCCAAGGTTGCTGGCTCAAGCAAGGGGTTACTCGGTCTGCTGAAGGCCCGCGGTCAAGGCACATATGACAAAGCAATCAATGAACAACTAAGGTGTCGCAACGAAAAACTGATGATTGATGCTTCTCATCTCTCTCCTTTCCTGTCTGTCTGTCCCTATCTATCCCTCTCTCTGACTCTCTCTCTCTCTCCCTGTAAATAAAAAATAAAAAGAAAAATTAAAAAAAAAAGTATCATGAGCCACTCCATGCTTATGATACAATGGCTACAGTACAACACCCACCTGGAGGTCTGCCTGACTAGGCATGTAGACTCACAGGACAACCAGAGCCACAGCGGCATCAGGTTTACTTAGAAGGACAAACGACAAGAAACCCAGCATCCCAACAGGGCAGCATCAGTTGCTCTTCCTCTGTTGGGACCCCCAGCTGTGGTCTACAAAGCAGTCCACCAAGTTGACTACTACCCACCCTGAGTGGCAGCTCAGCTACGGATGCAAAATCCACCTTAGCTTAGCAACATCATGCCCATGGGAGTCAATATCTCATGTAACAGTTCTGTGGTCATAAGTTTCAAGGACAACATGAGGGAAGTCAAATGACAAAAGTCATTACACTGAAGGAAGACCAAATTTGCCTTATAGTTCCTGTAGGGTCTATCCTAGGCCACATGCAGCTTACCTACCTACAGTCACAGTTCACTTTCTCTCTAAGCACGTGTTCGACTAGGAACACAGAAGAGGGGCCACCTTCATCAGGTTTCCAGAATAATGATCAAGAAAGTTAACTCGCCCTGGCCGGTTGGCTCAGCGGTAGAGCGTCGACCTAGCGTGCGGAGAACCTGGGTTCAATTCCCGGCCAGGGCACACAGGAGAAGCGCCCATCTGCTTCTCCACCCCTCTGCCGCGCCTTCCTCTCTGTCTCTCTCTTCCCCTCCCGCAGCCAAGGCTCCATTGGAGCAAAGATGGCCCGGGAGCTGGGGATGGCTCTGTGGCCTCTGCCTCAGGCGCTAGAGTGGCTCTGGTCGCAACATGGCGACACCCAAGAGGGGCAGAGCATCGCCCCCTGGTGGGCAGAGCATCGCCCCCTGGTGGGCGTGCCGGGTGGATCCCGGTTGGGCGCATGCGGGAGTCTGACTGTCTCTCCCTGTTTCCAGCTTCAGAAAAATGCAAAAAAAAAAAAAAAAAAGAAAAGAAAATAAAGTTAACTCAAGGTCAAGCTTGCTCTTAAAAGTAGGAGAAATGGTTGTATTCATTCTTTCTCCACAGGGAAAAACCACTAATCAAATAAACCCCAAATCAATTGCTCCACCAGAGACTGTTTTTTATACTCTACAAAATAGATTAATTCACTCCTTTTTCCTGAGACTCATGGTTTATACCTCCTATTTAGTAGTCAGCAAAGACGATGTCCTCCAATAATTTTGTATTGACTTGCTTAAAAAAAAATTTCATTCTAAAAATTTGAACCAGTTTGGGATCAACCAAGGTCTCCAAATAACGATGCGGAGGTCACAGGAAGAATATGAACTGAGGAAACAGGTGCTACAGGAAGAGGAACAGAGCAAGCAGAGGCTCCCCATGTGTTCGCAACGCAAGGGCAGAGAGAGTTCTCTCAGAGTGAGCAGCAGATTGCGGGAGATGATGCAAAAGAGAGAAATTTGAAAAAGATTTTGGAAGGTCTGACATTTAAAGCTAGTAAATTTGGAGTTTATTTGCTGGATATTAGAGAGATACTACAGGTTTACAAGTAGACATTTATTGGCCCAGTAAGTACTCCTGCCATAAGAAAGACCTGGTCCATGAGGCCTCACCCCATCTTCCCCCCCAAGAAACTCACACCCAGGCTTCTTGGTTTATTTCCTTCCACCTTACCCTTGCTGGGTACTCTACATGGCGGGGCCCCTGGCTGGCGCCCTGGCCTCCTTTCTTAGGCAGCTTGCAGCCTCATAGAGGATCCTTATTTTATTCCTGAGATCTTTCTCCCCGCCCCTTTGGGAGAGAACTTCCTAGCTCCTCTTGTGTTCCTTGATATCTCTTTGAGGAAGTGCATCCCCCATGACCGAGTTCACTGCATCCTTCTCTTCTGTGGCAAAATGTTAGAGCTCTTGAACTTTCTCTTTTACGTGTGGACACTCATAAGATCTAAGTTCTCCTCCCCGGACAATTCCTCCCTTCCCCACAGTCTGAACAGGTCAGAAAACACATTTCACAACCATTGTTTGTTTTCATACATGCTTCTCCAGATATCTGTAAATTATGTTTTACATAAATAACAGGCTCATGACTTCTCCATGATTGCTGAATTCTTTATTTCAAGGTGCTTGTTTCTGTCTAGAAAACATAAGGGCTCCCTTGTTAAGGTTTCTCTTTTTGGTCCCACATCTCACAAGGAACTTTGCCATAAAGACTGGGACTCATTAAGTTCTGAGGGACCAGGAGGCTGGAAATTACTAAACATGAAAATTTGAGATAATATTCCTGAAATGTGGTGGAGAACTCTAATTTTTATTTGTTTCTCTCTCTTCAGTGACCCAAGAGAAAATTTGTCACCATGAAAGTGATGGAAAAAAGAATACAGAGAACCCTAAGACACACTAAGCCTTGAACTAGGTGATTATAAACACACAAAACCCAATTCTCTTTTGTTTAGAGAAAAGGAGAAAGGGAGGTGGGACCTGAGTCCTGAGTGGATTTGGGGACCAGGGAAGAACTGTGGAGGAGCTTGGACAAGGCAGGGAGGGTGCTGGGATGAGCATTTGACCAGGGGCTTATCTTAGAGGAACAACTCTGATGAGACCATTGGCCCAATAGCCAAGACAGAGGAAGGAGAACCCAGTGTGTCAGGAAACCAGGTTTAAAGACAATGCTGACCCGGAAGTAAAGGTGATCTGGAAGGACCCCTGTAGGAGGAGATCAGTGTGAAGCTGGGAAGGGCTGGGAACTATGGGCACAGGGTCAAACCAGAGGAGAGACTTGATGGAAGAAGAAGAGACTGATCTAAACATGGGGGATGTTGTTCAAGGGCAGAAATATTCAAGATCAGCAGTCACACAGGGAGAGAGGAAAGGAAGTGGTGAGATGTGTTTGAGGGGGTGTGGGAAGTGCCGGGGTCCAGCCCCGGGGGGGGATCCAGGGGTCCCACAGGAAGAGACGGCATCGGCGAAATCGAGTGAGAGAGCCGAATTCTTTTCTTTCTCTTTATTCTCCGGTTAGCATTTACTGCCAGGCATCTCTCCCAAATGCTAGTATAGCTCCCTTTTTATACATGCACACCGAGTTACAATCACATGGTGTTAATTATTACTTTTGTTTCACTATGTTTTCATGTTTCCGGATAACAGTTCATTTACATCTATGAGTCACAAGTCAGGTAGCAAATCATTCAAAATACAAAATAACTTGAATAACGATAACAACATCAGTAAAAGCTTTTAGAGTATTAATTCTAAAAGGCTTGCCTCTATAGAAATTAACATAACATCAAGAATAGCTTTCATCCAAAGATATGCAGAGTGCACTTGCAAGATAGCCCAGCAGCAACACAAGACATTCCATGGATTTCCCTACATTTTTAAATCTCATGAGAACATCTCATTGAGAAAGCCTAGCAATTGCCTTTAGTCAAAAGACAATTCTCTTAGTAAAACACTTTTCTTGCTGACTATGCTCTCATTCTAGGCCACAATGGGCCATCCTACTATACCTTACCTAAGATACTATTGTCTAATCAAATATTACTTATTTATTATATTTAAACACTAGTTAAGTTTTGACTCTATTCTTCTCAGAATATACCACTATTTGCAGATCAAAGAAGCAGGAAGAAAGGAATGTTTCTCTACTTTATCACATGAAAAGGCTAGGGAGGAAAAAATGTTAAGTGAAGGCCTCAGGGTGCTCTGTGCACAGCCACTGCCTCCTAACCATTCACAAGTCACAAACTATTCTTTTTAACATGATTAAGAAGGAATTCTCCTACAAACTTAACCCTTTATGAAGGATATCATAGCCAGTCTCTTATGTCTATGAGCCCAGTTCAAGGGGCTTACAGGCTTTTCTGTGGAACTCACACCCTCTGTCTCATTTCCAAAGAAATCACTATGAATCTACAGGGAAAGCACGGTACTATTATCCCTGTGCCATAATTAATAGCACACACCCAGAAAAAAGGGGGGATATAAGGCCAGATTAATTTAAAAAGTTAAAGGGGGAAGTATCGTGCCTTTCCTTGCGGTGACTTTGTCAACCCGCAGCTGTTGGTCTTTACTGCGGTGACTCTATCTTCTTTTGCTGTGACTTTGTCAACCAGCAGTTGTGGATCTTCTTCTGCTGTGACCTAGTTAGCCAGCATTAGTGGATCGGCTCCCGACATCTCCCCCTTTTTTATTATTTAAATAAAGCTTTTGTATTTTCACCGCTATTTCCCTGTGATTGTTGTTTAAAAGTCGGAACATGACTGGAAGGACAAAAAGAGTGATAATTGCCACAGCTATTATTATGCCTATATCAGTAGCCAGAGAGGTCAGGCCATGCATAGAAAACATACTTTTAATGTTTTCAACAAATTGATTAGCTACTTCTGAGGCAGAGACTAAAGAGCCTGAATGTCCTAAATTTTGTATCTGCTGATGTAATTCCCTCAAATCTAAACTAATATCACTATTATTCCATACACCTAACAAATGATTCTGTACATTATTCCATGCTATGATAGACTGATTGTATTCTAAAGGAGTCACACATATCCACCTGAATCCTGCATGGCATCTAAGAGTCATTCTAGCTTTCATAGCTAACAACTCATTACATATGTGAATAAAAGCCTCTTCTAAAGCATTCACTTTCAATTCTAACTTCCTATCTATAGTCTCCTGTACTGCTAATGCAAGAGATATATTACGAGATAAACTATCCACATGATTTGCAGTGTGAACTGATTGAGCTAAAGCAGTGGTGGAAGCAGCTACAGATCCTATAATAGCAATAAGAGCAGTAATTCCCAAAATCAATTCGGCAACAAATCGCTTTCCTCGATGGTGAGCAAGCGCTTCAGAAGCAGCCTGTAGTGCATGCAACCCTGGGTCATCATACCAAGGCTGAGACAGACTAACAGGTAACATCACATAAGGTGGCTGCCGCAAAATAAACATAACTTGAGCTTTGGTGTCATAAGATAGACAGTTTGTTAAAACACAGCGAGAGCAGGAAATGCTAAATATAGAATTATAAGTACTAACAGAAAGATTACTGTCCATTGTAGCAATCAAGAGTACATAAGGAGCCTGTACACAAGCCTGAACAAAAATATTCTGAGCAGGATAAGGGTAAGGCCTAACCAAATATGCTGGTGCAGCAGCTGCAATTAGCTGCCAAAGCTTTGTTTGATACCTGGTGGTTAATTCATCCTGATAAGTCAGCTGTGCAGGTATCCATCCAGCAGACTGCCAACGTGTGACGATTTTATTTAAAGGATTATATTTATCTGACCAACTGTAATCGTCTTTCATTTTCTGTACTAATTTTCTATAATCATATTCAGAATAAGGACTAGACCAATCTTGTACAGTGAAATTAACAGCATATGCAGTATAATTCATATAATTGTAATATGCACATTCTTGCCATGGGGGAAAACCAAATCTATTCTCCACAGACCACCAGTAAGGCTCTTGAGTTGCCTTTTTTGGAGGATAAAGTTCACATGGGTGAAATCCCTTAGGAGGCAATGTAACAGGATTATACTCATGGGTGTCAGGGCCTCCAGGCATTAAAATTGTGAGAGACCATAAGTCTCTTGTTGGGTGTCCAGGTTTATTACTTTTAGGAGAGTCAGTCAAAATAGTCTTAAGTGTAGTAGGAAAACACCCAGAAATCTTGTGAGTATTATTAAACATAAAACATATAGGTACCTTATCCGTTTTCCCATGAAATGAGAAATTTGAATTAGTTTTATGCATAATAAAAGAACTACATGATCCTCCCAAAAACTTAGTATGATTATTAAACACAGGTATATCATCTCCTCCCCAAGTAACAGGCTTAACTAATGGTGGATTTGGAATATAAGCCCAATAAGATTTGTTTTGTTCAGTAGCCTCAACATTAAGTACCTGAATTGAAAGTACAGCTAGCATAGCAATAAACATATTAACAGGGTTACGCTCTATATTTTGTTGACGACAAATTGAATCAGCTCTTTCAGACAACGCCTTCAACTGGCCCCAGGTTGGTGGGTTGACAGTTCGAGTAGAGCGAGCCATCCGTTGATAGGGAGGTCGTCTAGCTTCCTGTAGTGACAATCGCTGTATCCCTCGAGTAACAGGATCATACGGAGAGCTCCTTGATGACCTCTGCTGGGAAGTCACTGATGACGCGGGTGGCACAGAAGTCTCCTCCGGCTGGGAGGGGGCAGCAGATTTCTAGAAGTCTTAGTGGGATAAATTACTGATTGTCTTTTTAGAAATTGCAGCAGTGGGCAAGCAGGAAGATGAAATAAAACCTGCCCTGTAAAATTACTAAAAGCAATCTGAATTTAGATTCACAAATTTTTGACAAAGCGTGGGACTGTTTTTCATTCCCTGGGGCAATACCTTCCATTGATATTTCTCATAAGGTTGTTTAAAATTTTTTGATGGCAGACTAAATGCAAACTTTTGACAATCCTGTGTAGCTAATGGTATAGTAAAAAAGCAGTTCTGTAAATCTATAACAATTACACTGTAGCCATGAGGCACCGCAACTGGTGAGGGGTTTAAGGGTTCTTATTTACCTATATAAATCATTTTCGTATATCTGGAACTATTTAGAAAAAGACAAAACAGCGTTATTAGCTGGATCAAACAAAAGAGGGTAAAAGTTTGCAGAAGAAACAGGTTCAGCATCTCCTGTAGGACTCCAGCGTCTCTCAGCTGTTGAATAATTCTGTATATCAGCATTTAAAAGAAATTTTTTAAAGTAAGAAGCATGATAAAGAAGATTTGCAGTGGTTCCAGTATACGAGTTTTCTATATTCATAAAAACATTTCTACTTCATTAATTAATAGGCAATTTAAAGAATACGTTAAAGCTGGAAAATTCTAGTGTGGCTTTCATTATTTTTCTATATTAAAAAAATCTACAACTTTGTTAGGCAAACCTACTCTGCTTCATGCTTTGCAGTGGCAGCAAGCAGCCTGAAGCTTGAAGCGGTTTAGTCAAAATCAACAAGTCTTTAGGATTCATATTTCATACTATTTAAATTTAAATGAGCGCGCTTTACTTGTTTCAATTAAAATTATAAATTTGTAGGAATGATATTTTTATAATATTAGAGCCGGCATATTCAATTTTTGCATGCAAAAACTTAAAAAATTACATTTAGACAACATTAAACAAAGACCAAACACAAACAAGAATCAGACAAAGTAGACAAATCAGACAGATTAGAGAGAAACCCGGGATTTAGAGATTAGAGTATGGCCTGCTTGATTTTTACACAGGGCTATTTTGATTGGAACATATTGGATAGAAACTAAACAGAACTCTCTCTTGAAAAGTTTCAAGAACGGCCGTTTATGAGATTTTGTTTAGCCATATCCAAACAGGTGTTCCCTTTGCCCTCTTTTCAGGCATAGAACAGGAAAGAAATAAAATGAGTTGAGAGAAAGAGGAGAACAAAAAAAAACAACTGTAATTTTTCCAAACTCTTAAGTCCTTCTATTTTACTAAAGAAAATCAGATAATAACACAACTTTAAAACTCATCTCAGTCTTCTAATCATTCTTGACTTCTAATAGCTGCTGCAACCAGCAGCCGGAATCCCTCCATTTCAACCCCCACAAGAGGCTTGCTTCTCATATTTTGCATGGAGGCATGGGTGGTTCAGTGGTAGAACTCCCGCCTGCCACGCGGGAGGCCCGGGTGAGGTCTGAGATGGACCGGAGTTGACAAATGGATTCAGGCTGGCCCCAATTGTTATCGGGGCCTGAGGCTGGCCCCCTTGCCAGTTTCCCTGATTGCTACTTTGATTACTTGTCAGATTTGAATTATGTGGGGGCTGCCATTCTATTCCTAAATTTGGTCCTAATGGCTGTCCGTTTTTGTGAAATTTAGAACGGCACTGCTTTGCCCAATGATATCCTTTTTGACAGCGTGGACACAAAGTCTTAGGCAATGGGACATTATTATTAGCATTATTAATTACGGGAGCTGTCCCTTGCACTCCTGGGCCTGCTTGCCCACTCTTGTTAGGGCATTGTCGGCTAAAGTGGCCCGTTTGATTACAAGTAAAGCAAGTAAGACTTCCCTTAGAGGAAGCTTCATTGACAGAAGGCATTTTTCCTTGATACATGGTCTTAATAAATTGAGGATACGTTTCTCCTTTTAAAGCTGCAGCAATAGTTACTCCCTGAACAAAAGCAGGATTTACATCCTGACAGGCTTTGATGAAATCTCCTATCGTTCCTTCTCTCCTCACTGACCGCAACATAGCCTGGCAAGTGGAATTAGCATTTTCATAAGCCAACTGTTTAATTATAATATCTCCTGCCGCCTCATTTGAAATAACTCTTCTTACTGCTTGAATCAACCGAGCAACAAACTCCTCATAAGGTTCATCACCTTTCTGTTTTACTCCTACCACAGTAACATCTCCACCAGACAAAGCTGGCAACTTTCTCCAAGCTGATATAGCACAATTATTCACTTGTATCAAAGCTGGTTTAGAAAGTTTTAACTGTTCACTAACATCAGCAAATTCTCCTTCTCCCGTAATCATTTCTCTAATCACAGGATTATGTGTCCTCCGATTCCTAACTGCCTGTTGTTTAGCTTGCTCCTCATATTCAGCTCTCCAAAGGAGATAATTTCCTCCAGATAAACAAGCTTTAGCCACTTGTTCCCAATTATAAGGAGTCATCCAATTATGAGAAACTGTTTCCATCAAAGACATAGTATAAGGAGAGGTGGGTCCATATTGACTGCAAGCCATTTTCAACTCTTTCAATAATTTATAAGAAAGCGGCTCCCATGTAGGATCCTCCTCATCAAATTCACCAGCCACAGCCACAGGGAAACATAATGCCAAATCAGTTTCCCCTTGGTCGCAAGAAGCTTGAATTGCCTTCTGCAACCCTGTTAACCCTGATGATTTTTTCTTTTCATTAACATCTGGTGATTGTACTGGTAGAGGCAAAGACATTTTAATAGCCTTATTTTCATCCTTTTTGTCAGTCTTGGAGGGATATAATATGGGCAAGACTGTTTTTGACTTCCAATCCTCATTATCCCTATTATATTTAGCTGCCTCATCTTCTAATTCAGCCTCATCTTTTGGAGATAAATGATTTTCACTATCATCCTGATGTTTACTTAATTTTAAAGAGGCCATAGCATGATTTGTAGTATCTTGAGACTGCCTTCTATTTCTAATTAACGGAGTCTCTTCTTTTGGAGGAGCAGTTGCCTTAGAAAGTCTATGCATCTCATGTTCTGGATTTAAGGCATCTTTAATCAAGCTCCATAAAGCAAATGTATCAACTGGAACCTTTTCTGGTCCATGTATCTCATAATAAAGTTTTAAATCTTCTCCAACTTGAACCCATTTCTCGAAATCAAGCGTTCCCTCATCTGGAAACCATGGAGAACATTTTTGTACGAATTTCATAAAACGAGCTACTTGTTTAGTGGAAACATTAACTCCTTTTTTAGAAAGTGTATACTTAATGACTTTTATAAAGAGTCTTCTTTCTTTAGACTCAGTATGGCCCATGACTTCTCAAAATCTTAAGTTCTGAAATTCTCCACCTATCCTCACCCTGTCTTTCTTACAGGGGGGTCTGCAGCACCCTGAGTGGAGTCCTAGCCGTCCCGAGACAACGAGGGGGGATTACCTGTAGGTCCCTGTATCGGGCGCCAAATGCCGGGGTCCAGCCCCGGGGGGGATCCAGGGGTCCCACAGGAAGAGACGGCATCGGCGAAATCGAGTGAGAGAGCCGAATTCTTTTCTTTCTCTTTATTCTCCAGTTAGCATTTACTGCCAGGCATCTCTCCCAAATGCTAGTATAGCTCCCTTTTTATACATGCACACCGAGTTACAATCACATGGTGTTAATTATTACTTTTGTTTCACTATGTTTTCATGTTTCCGGATAACAGTTCATTTACATCTATGAGTCACAAGTCAGGTAGCAAATCATTCAAAATACAAAATAACTTGAATAACGATAACAACATCAGTAAAAGCTTTTAGAGTATTAGTTCTAAAAGGCTTGCCTCTATAGAAATTAACATAACATCAAGAATAGCTTTCATCCAAAGATATGCAGAGTGCACTTGCAAGATAGCCCAGCAGCAACACAAGACATTCCATGGATTTCCCTACATTTTTAAATCTCATGAGAACTTCTCATTGAGAAAGCCTAGCAATTGCCTTTAGTCAAAAGACAATTCTCTTAGTAAAACACTTTTCTTGCTGACTATGCTCTCATTCTAGGCCACAATGGGCCATCCTACTATACCTTACCTAAGATACTATTGTCTAATCAAATATTATTTATTTATTATATTTAAACACTAGTTAAGTTTTGACTCTATTCTTCTCAGAATATACCACTATTTGCAGATCAAAGAAGCAGGAAGAAAGGAATGTTTCTCTACTTTATCACATGAAAAGGCTAGGGAGGAAAAAATGTTAAGTGAAGGCCTAAGGGTGCTCTGTGCACAGCCACTGCCTCCTAACCATTCACAAGTCACAAACTATTCTTTTTAACATGATTAAGAAGGAATTCTCCTACAAACTTAACCCTTTATGAAGGATATCATAGCCAGTCTCTTATGTCTATGAGCCCAGTTCAAGGGGCTTACAGGCTTTTCTGTGGAACTCACACCCTCTGTCTCATTTCCAAAGAAATCACTATGAATCTACAGGGAAAGCACGGTACTATTATCCCTGTGCCATAATTAATAGCACACACCCAGAAAAAAGGGGGGATATAAGGCCAGATTAATTTAAAAAGTTAAAGGGGGAAGTATCGTGCCTTTCCTTGCGGTGACTTTGTCAACCCGCAGCTGTTGGTCTTTACTGCGGTGACTCTATCTTCTTTTGCTGTGACTTTGTCAACCAGCAGTTGTGGATCTTCTTCTGCTGTGACCTAGTTAGCCAGCATTAGTGGATCGGCTCCCGACAGGGAAGGTACTTTCAAAGAGACGAGGAAGGGGGAGCAGTAAAAGATGGCGTAAAGGTCACAGTAAAACAACCCTATCACCAAGAGCTCACCTACTGAGCATTTGCTCTGGCAGATGTGGGCTTAATGCTCATAGCTGCCTTGGGGGCAGTATCACTCTCCACCCATTCCCAGAAAAGGAGACTGAACTCTAGGGAGACCATGAATGTGGTTGGCCTGTGGTAAAAAAAAAAAACAAACAAACAAACAAACAAAAAACACCAGGATGAACACAGAACCTGTAATCTTAACAACACACACTCAATCCTCATAGAAAGACTAACAAGACAGTAAACAGGAGTGCAGAGAGGGGGGGGGAGGGGTGTGTGAAGAGGGGTGGGGACAAGGAGACATCACTTTGCAGGAAGTAAGGTGAGGCCACCAGACAAGGGCAGTTCTAAGGACAGAAACAGGCTGACTATGGCCACGGGTGACAGGAAGAGTCATCACCAGGTTCTGAGTGGCTGGGGGACGATCTCAGTGAGAAGGCTTGACTGAGGCTCAGGTGCAGCTGATGGCCAGGGTCAGGGTCGTGTCCAGGATTGGGGCCAGGTGCGTCCTCCTGTCCAGATGAGCTCTACACTCATACCCGCAGGGCAGGTTTTCTGGTCCCACTTTGTAAAGGAGAAAATGGGATTATGGGAGATCAACACAGCACATACTTCAATATCTGAAATAAACTTGTTTTGTTTCCCCAGGAACTGGTGAAAACCTGAAGCAAACTCTGAACCCTTGACCTTGTATGGTTTGACAAACCCACGTCACCACTATAACTTCAGTTAAAAACAGAAACTAGCCCTGGCCGGTTGGCTCAGTGGTAGAGCGTCGGCCTGGCATGCAAGGGGTCTTGGGTTTGATTCCCGGCCAGGGCACACAGGAGAAGCGCCCATCTGCTTCTCCACCCCTCCCCCTCTCCTTTTTCTCTGTCTCTCTCTTCCCCTCCCGCAGCGAGGCTCCATTGGAGCAAAGATGGCCCCGGGCACTGGGGATGGCTCCTTGGCCTCTGCCCCAGGGGCTAGAGTGGCTCTGGTCGCAACAGAGCGACACCCTGGGGGGGCAAAGCATCGCCCCCTGGTGGGCAGAGCGTTGCCCCCTGGTGGGCGTGCCGGGTGGATCCCCGTCGGGCGCATGCGGGAGTCTCTCTGACTGTCTCTCCCAGTTTCCAGCTTCGGAAAAATACAAAAAAAAAAAAAAAAAAACAAACCAGAAACTAGCCGGACCTGTGGTGGCGCAGTGGATAAAGCGTCGGTCGACCTGGAATTCTGAGGTCGCCGGTTCAAAACCCTGGTTTCCCTGGTTAAGGCACATATGGGAGTTGATGCTTCCTGCTCCTCCCCCCTTTCTCTCTCTCTCTCTGTCTCTCTCTCCTCTCTAAAATGAATAAATAAAATCTAAAAATAAAAAAACAGAAACTAAGAAACACCGACTTCCTTGCAAAAGATCCGTCTCGTCTTATCTTTGTCTGTTCCCGTTGCCTGTTCTGTGATTCTTGTCCCTTTCTGCAATGTGCTGGGGGAGGGCTGCTTCCTATCTGTACTGATTGTCCAGAAAGGACAATGTCTTCATCTGTGATTTCTCCAGGGACTTGGATGACAGAGTCTTGGTACTGTGGGTCCCTGATGGGACCGCTCCGTGGTGCCCTTACGTGCAAAGCCTGCTCTCTCATGACAGCCTGACCTGCATGTTTTGGCTGAACACCAGACGGCACAGTTTTCTACTCTGTCTTTTTATTGATTGATTGATTGATTGATTTTTAGAGACGCAGAGAAAGAGTCAGAGACAGACAGACAGGAACAGAGAGAGATGAGAAACATAAATCATTAGTTTTTGTTGCGACACCTTAGTTGTTCATTGATTGTTTTCTCATATGTGCTTTGACCGTGGGGATACAGCAAACCAAGTAACCCATTGCTTGAGCCAGCGACCTTGGGTCCAAGCTAGTGAGCTTTGCTCAAACCAGATGAGCCCACGCTCAAGTGGATGACCTCGGGGTCTCGAACCTGTCTTGAGTGAATCTGCGGTGCTTTGAGGTCATGTCCAGTGGTGGCCAGCACTGCAGCGAGAAGAGCATGTCTCTGCTGGGTCAGGGTACCCTGTGTCACTCACACAGGACCATCGACACCGTGTGACTCCCATGCAGACTCTTCTCCATCCTCCTCGGGGCAGCGGGTCTGGAGCTGCACCCCAAATGCCTGAAGGGCACATACAGGAACAGCTTGATGTTTCTGTCTCTTTCTTCCCTGTTTCCTTTCTGCTCTCTCTAAAATCGATAAATAAAAATTTAAAACAAAACGAACTACTATTTCCTTGGTTAGGTCATTGTCCTGAAATTAAAGAGCTTGCAGGTGTGATCCCTAATCAGGGCACATACGAGAACCTCAGAGCACAGAAGTGGCCATGCCCAGCTGAGTCCTTCATAGCATGTCCCCAGCCCAGTGCTCGGACCTACCAAGCTCTGCTCAGCACTCGAAGCTGACGCTGGAACCAGTGGAGCCACTGATTGCAAGAGGGGAAGAGAGAAAGAAGGGGGAGAGGGAGGGGAAGAGAAGCAGATGGTGGCTTCTCTTCTGTGCCATGACCAGGGATCGAACCCGGGACAGTTGCAGGCTGGTCCAACGCTCTATCCACTGAGCCAACCGGCCAGGGCCCCCACCTAAGTTTCACACTAACTGACAGACAAAGACTGAGACAGAGATGGGGTTAAAAATACAAACTCTCTTCCTAATAGAAGCTGAATCAGTGGACATACTGTAGTTTAGACACGTGCCAAAAGAGGACACTCAAATCCGGACGCCAGAATGCGGCTTAGACACAAGGCTCAGGCTGCCCCCACCAACCACACACACCGCTAGCCGCCCGCTGTCCCTGTGCCCCTGAGCTCAGAGGAACGCAGAGCCCTGGCCTCCACAGCAGGGGGAGCCCAGGGAGACCCCCCAGAGCAGACTCCCCATCACAGACTCCCCGCCTGAGCGTCTCCCCAGAGAGAAGGGGGGCCGGGGACCAGGAGTCCTGCTGATTGAGGGGCCACCTCCTAGAAGGGGACCTGGGTGAGGGCCTGAGTGTCCCCAGTGAGGCCCCATGGCCCCTCCCCCTGCCTCTCTGCACCCACAGCGGTGCCCGGGTCTCCATCCTCTAGCCCAGGGGCTGCTGGGGCTGCTGCAGCCGCTTTCTCCTGCTGAGAACTGTCAGGTCCTGGACTGTCTGTCTAGTCTCAGGGACAAACCTGGCCCCACAGGGTCTCCCAGGTGGAGACACAGCCCGCTACTGGGGCCTGAAGGGCAGCTGCTCCTGGTGACGCTGAGGTAGCCCGTCCCCTTGGCGTGTCCTGTGCTCCACGTGACACCTCAGTCCTCAGTCCAGCAGCACTGTTAGGGCTTCAGCCTGCTTCTGAGATGGTCCAGTCTGGTTCCTAATCCACGAGGGTCCGAAATTGTTCTCTGTATTAAGGAAACCGTGTTTGTCCACAGGGGACTCCTGACTCCTCAGGGACACTGCTGTCCACAGGGTGCAGTGTCCCCAGCTTCCTCTGTACCCACAGGGACGTGTCCTTCCCTCAGGTCAGGCAGCCCCAGGGTGAGAGTGCCCTGCGGGAGGCCGGCCCCTGCGGACTGCCCACCCAGCGACTGCTGTCAGCCTCTCATTCACGTGCTGATGGTGGGGACTCACAGCAGACCCAGGAAAAGCTGGCACATTAATACCAACACTTGCTACGATGGTGAACTGGTTGCCTGCTGCCCAAGAACAGAGGAGAGGGGACACGAGAAAGGACAGCTGTGGGCTCTGCTACGCTGTCTGCACCATGAGTCCCATGGAGGCCAGCAGCAGAGGACAGCTGTGCCCGGGAGAGGCTCAGCTCACTGGTCTAGGGGGAGTGGACACCCCTGTGTGCGGCCCTGGGACACGGATGTGCTCATCAGTGTGTGGAATCTGTCCCTAGGAGATTGATATTCACTCCTTTGGGGAAAACAAAGAACAGACTTGGAGGGAAGGTAAACTTTCCCCTGTGTCCTCAGTGTAATTGGGTGAGAACACTTAACCACAGCTGGAGAAGGTTGGCCTCATTGGAGCCTATGTGGAATCCATCGCTGGAGAGAATGTTTGCTTCTCCAGCCCATGTCCATAGCCCAGGACCCACTTGGTTGGCTCTGAGTTCTCTATGTCCTGGCTGAAGATCTGCAGTTTCTGTCTTTCCCTCTTTCCCTCACAGTCACCTCCACAAGGTCCTGGGCCACATGGAGTTCCCCCTCACCTCATGTCAGCTCAAGACCTTCTTAGGAGGTGGCAGCAGCTGAAGACAGTGGATTCACAAGATGTTTTAGACGTCTCTGCACAAACAATAGGTTCCCTGGGGGCTGGTCCTGGTCCCCCTGGGCTTCTCCTTTCTTGGCTGTCCAGGTCTCTTCAGTCCTTGTCCCGCCCTCTTGCTGCCACAGGTCAGGATGCTGAGAAGGACTGTAGGGCTATTGGAGGGGAGAGACAGCATCTCACAGCACACAGAACGTTAGTTTCACTTCTCTTTCGTCATTTGGGTGGATCCCTTTCTGGTTGAGTTCACTCAAAACTACTTGCTCAGGGCTGGGCAGCCACAGTGCTACCAGAATCAGGACACCAGAGGATCAGAAGTTCAGGCTGGGCCTTGAGCCAAAAGATAACCAGTGGAGGAGGCGACCTCAGCACCAGGTCAGTCTCTGTCTCCCTTCCTCTAACTTTCTCTTGAATGTCTGTCTTTAGACACTCGTCTCAACCTTGACCTCAGTCCTGCTTTACAAGTACACTCAGGTGCAATGTACTGAAATGCAGGGATAGGTAATGAGGAAATCTGAGCTTTAACCTGCAGAGGGACAGCTGCTGGTGTGAGTGCAGCTGCCACAACACTCAGGACTCCTGTCTTCCAACCTGTGTTCAGCGGGCAGACCTGTCCCTCTTTTCTGTTGCTTTGAGGCAGAGATTTGTCATTTTCTCATGAGCTCTGAACCCTCTCGTTTCTTTCTAGCCTCCTCTGCCTTCACCCTGGATCATTTCAAAGAGGGTACTTTAGAAAATATAGGATTCAAGGCAAACAGATGACTGATTTTCAAACACTGGGTGCCTGGTCTCCTCCCTGACCTGGGGACAGTCAGCTCCGGCCTCTCCCATCTCCAGCTGGGGTCATGCTCCTTCTCCAGGGATCTTGATGTAAGGGAATAAAAGAAAAGGGAAGGACCAAGATGACAAGACTAGTGCAGGCTGAGTGTTTTCATGTGTGCGGTGATGTCCTGTTCTGGAATGGCTTCTACTCTAACCAGAAAAGGGCTAGAAACCTTTTCACTTTCATCACCACATGAGTCTTCTCTTTCCACTGCCTGTGTCCTACTGTATGGGGTTCACACACAATAATGTTTACACCATCCTCCCATCTATTGACTGACATCTGTGTATTTTCCAGTGGTTCCGTTTTCCCTAAGCCGTGCTGATAACAGGTTTATACCTCTTTGTTCTTGCGTTTACCCAAGTATTTGTCTAGTTTTAGACACCGCAGTGTGACATCAGGGAGGGTAATAGTGCTCACCTGTCTATAGATCCTGCCCGACTGTCCTTTAAATGGCTGAAGCACTATATTCTCCTAGCATTGCTGAAGAGCCATCTCCGCCCACCCGGACTTCACAACGTGCCACAGGACCAGGTGCATGTCGCTGATTTGAATGAAATGTTGAACAGGTCTTTGTGTCTATTGGCCATTTGAATCAACTCTTCTCCGAATGGCTGTTTTGTTTTAGGCCAGTGTTATCAGTTGAGGTGATTGCCCTTGCTTTAATAAGGGAGAGTTTGCTCCGTAGTCTGAACTTTAGAAATATGCTTCTCTGTCTTTTACTTGGTTTATGGTGACTTCTATCATAAATAAAGCTGGAAATTTACAGTATAGACTGGCCATATTGATTTTCTAGGGTAGGTACACCTGGTTATTATGAATACATGAAAGCAGTGCAAAGCTCTGCGGGTGATTTTCACGTGCACTCGCTTTAAACATAGTTCTTGTGTTCGTTAAGATGGCAGATTTGATCCTACCTGTATTTCAAAGATCGTTCCTTCTCCAACATGTCTATAAAGTTTTCACTCTTCAAATTTTGGGCAAAATTATTTTTTCATTAATGCAACTTTAACATTTATACTTTTATCTACTCCTTAATATTTTCATCCTTTTAGTTTTTTTACTTTCTGTTCGGAATGGTTGTCTCCAATTTTTTCTCCATGACAATTACTTTTATTTTGGCTTTTTTGATTCTTATAATTTCTTATTTGAAAATTTTATTGTTTCTTTGGCATGGGTGGGTGAAGGACGGGACTCTCAGCTTCCCTCAACAGCTCTGTAGGCTCGACTTTAACCACATTTTGTTCTTTAATGTTTTTGTTACGGAGACAGAGAGAGACAGACAGAGGGACAGATAGGGACAGACAGGAAGGGAGAGAGATGAGAAGCATCAGTTCTTCATTGCAGCTCCTTAGTTGTTCATTCATTACTTTCTCCTATGAGCCTTGACAGGGGGGCTACAGCAGACTCAGTGACCCCTTGCTCAAGTCAGCGACCTTGGGCTCAAGCTGGTGAACCTTGCTCGAACCAGATGAGCCCGCGCTCATGTCAGCGACCTCAGGGTCTCGAACCTGCATCCTCCGCGTCCCAGTCCGATGCTCTATCCACTGCGCCACCGCTGGTCAGGCACCACATTTTGTTCTCTATCAGCCCTCCTGCACACTGTCCCTTTATTACATAAGTGTTCGTGTGGGATCAGGTGTTTCTGGGATGTCGTCCACGACCTCTGGGCTATCTCCCAGACTGGCCTGTCCGCAGTCTGCTGTCTGCGCTAGCATCTGCCCTGCACCTGTCCTGGCGCCTGGTCCCTCACTCATTCTGACCCACAGTTTCCCTTGCCCCGTTGGCACCACCTTCACGGGGGAGGGGGGGGATTCGTTCTTTAGGTGTCTGAGACTGAATATCTGGGCATCTGAGGCTCACTTTGAAGGCCCCACCTTCTTCCTGTCGGTGTTTCTGAGACGCAGTGTCTAGTTTGCCATCCATTTCCCTCTGCTCTGTGGTGCTGCCCCGGGCTCTCTGCTCCGTCCCTGCCCGGAGAGCCTCTCCTCCTGTCACACTGACTGTCACAGTGAGCACGGCTCCGTGTGCGCCCTGACATCTGGTGTACCTCGTCCCACCCTCCTTCCTCCATCAAAGTGTCCCAGCCCTTTGCATCTCCAAGTCAGCCTGTCAGAATCGTTTTGCGATGTTTTTTAGGATTGCAAGTAATCTGTGCAGCCATCAGAAGTGAACTGACATTTTTATATTGTGTTTTCTATCTCATGAATATGGCACATGTATATTATCAATATTAATTTAAAATGTTTTCTAATAGCTTTACAGCTTTCTCCCTAGAGGTTTTATACTCATTATGCTAGATTTATTCATAGATCCATTATGCTGTTAAATCTGCATAATTTAAAGTCAACTTTCTACCTGCCTGCTACTAAGATATAAAAACAAATTTAACCGTTTCCACTTTCTGATTTCAATAACTTACAAGGTGATATATGTAAACTTATACAATGTATATATATAGTGACAATTTTGTCTCTTCATTATCCCTTGTCCTTACACTTGTTCTCTGTTTCCCTCACCCTACTGTGTTGGCCGGGACTTCCAGTATGTGGTGACCACAGTTTGATAGTGACCTGTCTTCCTGAGCTCAGTCCCACAGGGAACACTTCCTCCGGTACCATCAGGGATGGTCTTTGCTGTAGATGGTCTGTTTTCATATGGAAACTTGCACAGAGTAAAGAAATTGTGTAGTTGACTTCTGATATTTTCAGTGGACCAGGTGTTCCTGACTGTTTTTGCTGTTTCCACAGAGATTTTTTTTAAATCAACAATTGTTTTGGAATAATTTTACATTTGCAGCAGAGCTGTGAAGATAGAGTTTCTGTGTACTCACACCCAGTTTCATTTCCTGTGATGTTTGGGGTGAAATGTAGGCCTGCAGTGAAGGCAGGAGCTTTTGGAAAGGATTTCTGTTTGCTGCCGCCGGGAACACAACGCCTCACTGGCCTGGTCTGGACTCCCGCTGGGCTCTCCGCCCTGCGTGGACTGGACTCAGTTTCTGTCCCTCTTGCAGTGAGGTTTATCAAACCCAAGGATCTGATTCACTGGGATCAGCAAATGCCCTGACGTCAGAAGGGGCTTCTGTGCTCCCACAACTCCCTGTTCTCCTTCCCCTTGGCTTTTGCATAATAAATCCTTAGAGCATTTTCACTCATAACAGTTAAGTGCTTTTTCCAGCTTTCACGTTTTATCCACAGAAAGCGAAGTCGCATGTGGAGGCTGAGTGCACTGGGTTTGTTACGCGCTCCCCACTGCACCTCAGACTGTGGTCGCTGACTGTGGGGGTCGTGGATTCATGGTCAGCTCTCTGATGGTGGCTTGGAATTCGGTTGTGGTTCATGAAGTTTTTCTCTGATTGTTTCTAAGATTTTTCTGTTAGCATTTTATTGTGATGTGTCTCGACATTTTGTTTGTTTTGTTTTTTCCATTTTGTATTTCTTCTGTTGGGATTGTCAGAGTTTCTTAAATTTGTGAGTTGATGTCTTCATTTGTATTGAAAATTCCTCAGACAATACTCTTCAAATAGTCCTTCCGCCCTCCCGTCAACAGCTCCCCTTCCTTTTCTAAAGCTCATAGTGTAACTTATATACTGCTGGCTCCGTCTCACATATCCCTCGCACTAATATTGAATATTCCATTTGAACATTACTGAACATTAGTTGGATATCTTCAGTTGATCTGACAAACTTCCACCTTGCAGATTCACTAATTACATCTTGTTTATAATTCAATCTTCTGCTAAATACTTCCACTGAGCTTAATTTAAGACGTTGTATCTCTCAGCTTTGAAATATTCATTGATTATTTTCTGTGCATTTCTATTCTCTAATGAAATTTTCTTTTCTCTTTTTTCATTTATTTCCTTGTGAATTTTAATCATTATGTTTGTGTGCTCACTTGTAGCTCTAGCCTGTATTATGTCTTTTTACTGTTGGTTTTATCCAATAGTTCTACCTTTTGATAGTAATTAGTTTTTACTGAATAATAGCAATTTTATATACAAGACATGGAACCTCCAGATTTTGATATCTTCCACATCTGAGTGGTTCCCCTCTTCTCGGTTAGTCAGCTAAAGTAATGAGGTTGATTACCTGAAACAAAGTAGGGCCTAGATAACACGGGATCAAACTGGTTGGCATAGATTTGTTTATAGATTTCTTTGATTTTTATTTGAATAAACCTGCGATCAGTTGTGATGATCCCACTTTCACTTTTAATATGGTAATTTGTGTCTTTTCTCTTTTTCCTTTATTAGCCTGGTAAAAAGTTTATCAATTTTGCTAATCTTTTCCAAGAACCAACAAGAGGTATTGTAGATTTTTCTCTGTGATTATCTTAGTTTCAATTTCACTTATTCCTTTGAAATTAATTTCATTTTATGTTCTTTTTTCTATATTACTTTTAGATTTCTCTTTTTTGTGTTATCTTTTATTTCTAGTTTCCTACATGGGGAACTTAGATTTTTCTTTTAGATATTTATTTTCTAATATATGTATTTCAAGGTATACATTTCCCACTAATCCCTGCTTTTTCTGCATCACCAAAATTTGATAAATTGTATGTTTAATTGTATTTATTTCAATGATTTAAAATTTTTTATTGAGAGTTTTTCTATTACTCTCATGTGACTTAGACGTGTAGTTTTTGATCTCTAAATATTTGAAGAGTTTTAATCTATCTCCCTGTTACTGATTTCTATATAGTTTCATTCCTTTGTTGTCTGAGAACATACTCTTCATGATTTCTATTCTTTATGCTAAACTGAGTTTTATGATCCAGAAATTGGTCTTACTTGATGAAGGTGAGTTTCCCTGTCATCTGGACTGTGTGTAATTCAATGTTGCTGAATGAAGTGCTCTATAAATACCAAATATATCATGTTAGTTGACAGTAATGTTCAAATGAACTATATCTTTGTTGATTCTTACCCTGCTAGAACTAAAGGAGGTATTGAAGTATCAAACTCTAGCAGTGCCCTTGTTCATTTCTACTTGTAGTTCTTCTCATTTTTATCTTCCATTATTTGATGTTATGTATGTAGGTAAATGCAGGTTAAAGATTGTCACATCTTCTTGGAAAACAAACCCGTCTTTCATGTATAATACCTTATTTCTCCTTCCTAATTTTTCTATTCTGAATCTTCTTTGTCTGGAAATAATATACCTACTCCATCTATATCTTGAATAGTGTCAGCATGATATCTCGGTCTCCATTTTTAACATAAGTCTTTTCATTCAAAGATTTATTTCCTGGACAAGATACAGTTTTTAAATTTTCAGTCTCTTTAACTATCTCTGCTTTTTAATTGGAGTATTAAGACCATTGACATTGCAAGTCATTATTAGTATGTGAATTAACATCCGTCAGGTTTGTAACTCCCCTCTATTCCTTGTATTTCTTCTTTGTTTCTTCCCCTGTGCCTCTTTTTCTGCCTCCTCTGGATTCATTTAGCAACTACATGATTTCATCTCATTCTTTGATTAACATATCAGTTTCACACCTTTGTAAATATTTTTAGTGTTTGCCTACAGGTCATAATAAGCATTTGATACCACTTCATCTAGAGCGCAGGTGCCTTATAACAGAGTATTTTTAATTTCTTCTTCACATCCCTGTGACATTGCTGTCATTCATTCCAATTACCTCTATGTTATAATCATCACCTGTTTTCATCTGACCTGTTTGGTCCCCTGCTAGCTGCCATCATCTACTTCTTTTTACTATCTCCTGGGTTAGCTATACTGGTTTTTGATTTTCGTGTCTTCATCATTACTGGTTTATTTCTCTGTTTTCCTGGAATTGATCCTAGTGTGTTTTTAAAGATAATGTGTGTGTGTTGCTGAATATTAGTCATTCACCGGATAAAAATATAGAGATAGATAGATAGATAGGTAAATAGATAGATGAACTTGAACCATACTAAATGAGTTAGAAAATCTTTTCATGATATTAATATATAAAACATATGTGATGTAGGAAAAAGAGGCATATAATGTAGAAAAATTAATGATGAAGTTATAAATATAGGTAGATGAAATTAAATCCCTACAAAGAATTTAAGGGAGAATACGTGCACAGACATTAAAATGGGTTATATAGAAGGTGTGGATAGAGTGATATGGATGGACAAAGAAGTGATGTTGTTGGAAACAAATAAAAATTAAAGAGTAACATATTAATTGCATAAAAATTTAGGAGCATGTATGAAGTTGCATTTTAAAACAGATAGATAGATTATATATAGGCATAAAAAATGTTTATAGAAACATTAAAAATAGATATTTGGCCCAGGCTGGTTAGCTCAGTGGTAGAGTGCGTAGCCGGCATGTGGCTGTCCTAGATTTGATTCCTGGTCAGGGCAAACAGGATAGACAGCCATCTACTTCTCCACTCCTACCCCTCCCCTTTCTTTCTTTCTCTTCTACTCCTGTAGCCATGGCTCGATTGGTTTGAGCAAGTTGGCCTTAGGCATTGAGGATGGCTCCATGGCCTCCACCTCAGGTGCTAAAGAATGGCTCTGTTGCTGAGCATTGGAGCGATGGCTCGAGATGAGCAGAGCATTGCCCCCTAGTCGGCTTCCCTGGTGGATCCTGATCAGGGTGGAACAGTATTCTGTCTCTCTGCTTCCCCTTCTCACATTAAAAAAGGAAGAGAGAGAGAAAAAAGAATAGATATTTATTAAGTAATATTTCTCAGCCCAAAGTCGGAAAGTATTTTGATTGACTGGGTTTGATGTGGGGTGTTGGACAGGGGACAGACTGACAGGAAGGGAGACGGGAAGCATCAGTTCTTCTTTGTGGCACCAAAATTGTTCTTTGATTGCTTTCTCATATGTGCCTTAACCAGGGTGCACTCCAGCTGAGCCAGAGACCTCTTGTTCAGGCCAGCAACCTTGAGCTTCAAGCCAGCGGCCTTTGGGATCAAAGCAGTGACCATAAGGATATGTCTATGATCCCATGCTCAATCCAGCAACCTAAGAATTTTGAAACTGTGTCTTCCGCATCCCAAGCCAATGCTCTGTCCACTGCTCCACCTCCTGGTCAGGCCAGAACAAACTCTGATCATCTAACACTATGGATGATAAGCAAAACAAGTCAGACACAGAAGCACACATGATATACTATTCCATACGTGAAATCCAGTTACAGGCAACGTTAACACAGGGTGATAGAAATCAGCTATGTTTGCCTCTGAGAGGTGCCTGGCTCCAGTTGGTCAGAGTACTATCGAGAGATTATTGCCAGTTCTTCGTTTTTCAAATAACACGTTAGTTTCAGCACAGTGTCTCCCTTTCAATCTCCACCATCATGAAGATTCCGCAGGGCAGGGACCCTGGCTGCTTTCCTGAACACTGGAAGCATCCTTCACCTACCTCTTTGCTCCTGTGACCCCTGTTTTATTGTTGAAATCTTTCATATGCTCGCTGCTTTCTGCCAATCGCTTTGCCACTGTGAAACCAATTTTATAATTATGATTTTTGTGGCAATTATAATGAGAGTAGATAAATGCTTCTTTCCAATCTGCAATTCATAACAAGAACCTAGTTTTTATAGAATTTGACACAGTAATGTGATATTATTAGTCCCTGCTACATATTGGATACCAGAAACAGCCACTAATTTTCTTCTGGATGAAAAAGGAAGCTTAGGAATCTTCATGACTTTTAGGAATACAAAATGTCTATTAAAACATTCTTTTCAGAGCCATAAAATGATCAACTGAGAAGCAGAATTACAGACTCAGGTTACACTTACTTTCACAGGAAATAGCAGTCATTCAGATGCCTAAAAAGATTCATTGCACACAATAATAGAACAGACATTGTTAATAATAATAATAATAATAATAATATACAACATATTATCACAAAGCAGAAATCCCAGGAGAAATGATTTATATTCTTGTGAAATTTCAGTTTATGCTTTATCATATAATTATTAAACCACTCCTTATTAACATTTATGAACAACTTTTATAATTCAGGATGGTGTTTCTCTAAACTGCTTTATGTCAGAGAGGGAGCACCTTGTTTTTATTTTTCTAAGATTTATTTTCTTTAGTTGTTAATTATGATGCATTTTTAAGGTTAGATTCTATAGTTATTTTATTGTTTCTTATTCCTTTGTGGATGACCTGTTTACTCTATCTCACTTTGGTGCTATTTAAAACGTTTTCATAAAAACATCCAGATAGGTTTAGGACAAACTAACTTTACAATAGCTTTTATCATAACAAACTGGAATTTTTAAATACTACACATGTTTTTCTTACCCCCATGCTTTATTTTATTATAGCTTTGTCTATTGCTTCAATTCCGTTTGTTCTCATTTCTACTCAAAACAATTTATTTTATATATATTGCTTCTCCACAGCCATCTGTCTATATAAAATGTTACAGCCTCCACAAGAGTGTCATAAAGTTGGTAACCCTTTTATCGTGGTGTCTTTTCTCCCTAGGATGGCTGCAGAAGACCAAAACGTAGACAACAGACTTTTCTATGACATTACACTTAACTTATTCAAAAGCCATAAGGAAGAGATTTCAGAAGCAATAAAAACAACATTTCCTTTCCTTGAATATCTCCGTGACCATAGATTGATCAGCGATGAACTGTATAAAGTAAGTGAGGTTTATTATGTCACATTCTGGTAAACCAACCTCAAATTAAGTTATGCCTAGATGTCCTGGAATCAAAAGTCAAAGCACAATTCGGTAACTGAAGAGTCTGCTATGATAGAGGGTCTTCTCCAGTACTGCTGTGAGGGTTCCTCTGAGGTCAAAGGGAGAAGAAAAGCAGGCCTTAACTAGAGATAATCTGGTTTATCTGAATAAACAGGGGTCCACAGTGCCCCCTAGAGGTGGGTGAGTAGTACTAGAGATAAGCTTTATCTGAAGTGGGTAGTCTAACTAGGTGAATAATGCCTTGGAGAAATTAAATATACAATATAGCATAAACTAAGAATTAAATGTAATTTTAAAGAATGAATGACAAAGTTTAATGATTTAATTGAATAAAATAAGAATTGACACACCATTTCATGGCAGTGAACATCAACTTAAATACTTAGATCTGAGAACATTAAAATCCAAAGAGAATTGTCTTGTTAGGACAAATTGAAAAGAAAATGCTTAATATTGTTTTTCCAAAAATTTTTCAGTTCCTGTTTTTGTTTTTTCTTTTAGTATTTCTAGAGTCTTGGAATTTAGGTTAACTTTAGAAAGAGCCAGAGGTGGAAATACAGACATGTCAGTCTCCTTCCTTATGAACAGGCTTTCTTCATGGCCGAGTTCACAGAAAGGTGCAATCTATCCCCTGAGTTCCCTTGAGCTCTTCAAGGCTAAGTCAGTCCTGGGGAAGGGACAAGAGTTGTCCTGACAACAGAACAGCAGCTCACCACCTACCAGGTCGATTCCTCAAAACATGTGGCAGGGTCTGACAGGGCTACATGTCACTGAGCTTGAACCCATGTTGTTCTTCACATCTGCCCCTTCCTGCATCTGATGTACAAAAGTGAGGAGATCAGTTCATTAATGGATATTTTCAAGGAGGGGGCCGTAGTTGTTTCACTAATAGCATACACATAGAGAAGTTCTAAAACAGTACCTGAAGAAATACCTAGGTGGGAACACTGTAATACATTAACAATAAACCCCTTTCTAGGGCTCTTCTGTCACTTGGATGTCTGCATTTATATTTTCCCCATTTGCTATTTCTAAGGTATCTCTAGAAAATTATAAAGGATGGAGTACTCTACAAGCAGTCATATACTATATTCTCAGTGAGCTGGAGAAGACATTTGACCCATCTTATCTGCAAGTAATTTTCAGGAAGGTCATCAGGAAGCATTATCCTGGTTTAAATTGCTTATATAGAATGTTTAAAAATGGTAATAAGGTTTTATTATCTACTTTTGGGCAAATTCTTTTTCACGTGTATATTTTCAGTTCTTACGCTGGGTCACACACCGTGCTGGGCTGTGGGGATATAACCGTTAACAAAACACACAAATCGTGAGCCTCTACGTGTTTAGGATACAATAGCTACAGTGCAGCACCCATTTGGAGGTCTGCCTAACGAGGCTGGTAGACTCACGGGACTACCAGAGCCACAGTGGCATCAGATTACTTAGGACAAGTGACAGGAAACACTATATGACGACTGGGCAGCATCAGTTGCTGCTCTTCGGTGGGACTCCTTACAGTTGTCCACAGAGCAGTCCACCAAGTTGACTACCACTTACCTCGAATGGCAGCTTAGCTAAGGATACAAAATCCACCCTAGCCTAGCAGCGCCATGCTCATGGGAGTCAATGTCCAGTGTAACAACTTTGTAGTCATAACTTTCAGGGTAGCACAAGGGACAGCCATCATACAAGGGTTACCACATTGGAGGGGGAGCAATATTGCCTTATAGTTTATATCTAGTTCCTCCCAGGCTTTATCTAGCAACTGTCACTGGTCATTTTAAACTGTAAGCCCAGTGTTGGCCTAGTAACAAGGAAGAGAGGCCACCTTCATCAGGTGTTCGGAGTAATGAACAAGAAATTTAATTCAAGGTCCAATGTGCTCTTATAGAAGAAATGGTTTTATTAAGTCCTTCTCTACAATAAATGCATTCAACAATCAAATAACCACAGAACCTATTGCTCTGCCAGAGATGATTTTTGATACTACACAGAATTACTCATTTGATTCCCTACTTACTTCCTGAGAAGCCATAGTTTTATACATTTAATTGTTTTTTGGTAAAGAAAATGTCCTACAATAATTTTTTTTGACTTGCCTAGAAATTTTTTTCTTTTAACACAATTTTGGTTTCAAGATCTCCAAGTAATGTGGGAGAGAGAAGTCACAAGAAAAATGGCTGTATGAACTGGGGATGCACATGCCACAGGGGCGGGCATAGAGCGTTCCAGGTCCCGTGTGTCCGCAGAACAAGGGCAGATGGCATTAATCTCAGAGTGAGAAGCAGACTGTGTGAGACGGTGCAAAGGGGAATAAATTGAAAGCTGTGGCTTCTAAAGCTAAGGAATCTGAGGTTATTTACTACACAGTAAAGAGCTGGTAAAGGTTTGTAAGCACAGGTGCCTTGCCCCAGCAAGTACCCCTGCCAGCAGCCCTGAGGCATCTGAGCCCACTGCTTCCCTCTGTCTCCTCCCTGGACTCCCTACAGAGACCTACCCAAGGAGTTTGGGTGATTTCCTTCCTCCGTGTGTGTTCTGGGTCAGCTACAGGCAGAGGCTCTGGGCTGGTGCTATGTTCTCCCTCTCTGCCAGCCTCCCAGGTCCCTGTGCCACTATATTCAGTCCCTGCTTGTGACTTCAGAGAGTGTCCTTCCTCCTCCTGGGATCTGCGTGGTCCTGGGACATCTGTCTAGTTGCTCCATGTCCTCTGTTTGCCTCTTTGGGAAGCACTCATCCTCCCTGACTCAATTAAGCTAAAACCCTCTGTGGTGCAGCCACATCTCTAAAATATTGGAGTATTTTCTCTTTTACACAGGTGCACTCCCAAGGAGTTCCTTACAGATTGAACAGTCAGAGCAAACACAGTCTAAGATAAATAGCACATTATTTATTTTCATACACACTTTCTCGAGCACTTGATGTTGTCCCACGATTAACAAGCTCACGACCTCTCTGTGACTTCTTTATCCTAAGACTTGAGGGGCTCCAATATGCATAGGAATTGTAAGGGCTCCCTTGTTGTGGGTGCTCTTCTGTCAACAGGATGATAGAACTTTACTTTGAGAATTCCTATCAACTGAGCTCTGAGTGACCCAAGGGCTGGAAATTCCTGAACTTGTAATTTAAGATGATGTCACTGTTCTCAGTGATGATCTCTAATTGTCTTCTCCTCTTCTTCTGTCTTCAGAGATACCAGACAAAAACTTTTTCCCAGAAAGCGATGAAGAAGAAAAGGAAGAGCTCCCCAACATCCCACTAAGCCTTGAACAAGGTTATTGCAAACACATAAAATCCAATTCTCAACTCCTACTAGGAAAGGATTACGGGAGGTGGGATCTGAGTCTGACTGAGGATCAGGGAAGAACTGTTGAGCATGGAATGGCAGGGAGGGTGTTGGTATGAGCATCTGACCAGGGCCTGATCTCAGAGGAACAGCTCTGATGAGACCATTGGACAATAAACAAGACAGAGGAACGAGAACCCAGTGTGTCAAGAAACCAGGTTTAAAGACAATGCTGACCCGGCAGTAAAGGTGATCTGGAAGGACCTGTAGGAGGAGATTAGTGTGAAGCTGGGAAGGGCTGGGAACTATGGGCACAGGGTCTAACCAGAAGGAGAGACTTGATGGAAGAAGAAACTGATTTAAACATGGGGGATGTTGATCAGGAGCAGAAATACTCGAGGAGATGGGCAGTCACACAGGGAGAGAGGCGAGGAAGTGGTGAGATGTGTTTGAGGGGGTGTGGGTGGGTACTTCGAGAGAGAGGAAGAAGGGGGGCAATAAAAGATGGGGTAAAGGACACAACAAAACAACCACATTGCTAAGAGTCACCTACTGAGCATTTGCTCTGGCAGCTCTGGGCTTAGTGCTCACCGCTGCCTTGGGGGCAGTATCACTCTCCACCCATTCTCAGAAAAGAAGCCTGAAATCTAGGGAAACCATGTGTGTGGTTGGCCTGTGGTCAAAAAAACAGGATGAACCCAGAACCTGTGATCTTATCAACACACACTCAATCCTCATAGAAAGACTAACAAGACAGTAAACAGGAGTGCAGAGGGGGGTGTGGTGTGAAGAGGGGTGGAGACAAGGAGACATCACTTTGCAGGAAGTAAGGTGAGGCCACCAGACAAGGGCAGTTCTAAGGACAGAAACAGGCTGACTATGGCCACGGGTGACAGGAAGAGTCATCACCAGGTTCTGAGTGGCTGGTGGATGATCTCAGTGAGAAGGCTTGACTGAGGCTCGGGGTGCAGCTGAAGACCAGGGTCAGGGTTGTGTCCAGGATCGGGGCCAGGTGCGTCCTCCTGTCCAGATGAGCTCTACACTGATACCCGCAGGGCAGGATTTCAGGTCCCACTTTGTAAAGGAGAAAATGGGATTATGGGAGATCAACACAGCACATACTTCAATATCTGAAATAAACTTGTTTTGTTTCCCCAGGAACTGGTGAAAACCTGAAGCAAACTCTGAACCCTTGACCTTGTATGGTTTGACAAACCCACGTCACCACTATAACTTCAGTTAAAAACAGAAACTAAGAAACACCGACTTCCTTGCAAAAGATCCGTCTCGTCTTATCTTTGTCTGTTCCCGTTGCCTGTTCTGTGATTCTTGTCCCTTTCTGCAATGTGCTGGGGGAGGGCTGCTTCCTATCTGTACTGATTGTCCAGAAAGGTCAATGTCTTCATCTGTGATTTCTCCAGGGACTCAGATGACAGAGTCTTGGTACTGTGGGTCCCTGATGGGACCGCTCCGTGGTACTCTTACATGCAAAGCCTGCTCTCTCACGACAGCCTGACCTGCATGTTTTTCCTGAACACCTGACTGCACAGTTTTTACCTCTGTCTTGCGTGAATCTGCAGTGCTTTCAGGTCACATCCAGTGGCCAGCACTGCAGCGAGAAGAGCATGTCTCTGCTGGGTCAGGGTACCCTGTGTCACTCACACAGGACCATCGACACCGTGTGACTCCCATGCAGACTCTTCTCCATCCTCCTCGGGGCAGCGGGTCTGACGCTGTCCCCAAATGCCTGAAGGGCACATACAGGAACAGCTTGATGTTTCTGTCTCTTTCTTCCCTGTTTCCTTTCTGCTCTCTCTAAAATCGATAAATGAAAATTAAACAACAAAACAAACTACTATTTCCTTGGTTAGGTCATTGTCCTGAAAAAAAAAAGGGGGCTTGCAGGTGTGATCCCTAATCAGGGCACATACGAGAACCTCAGAGCACAGAGGTGGCCATGCCCAGCTGAGTCCTTCATAGCATGTCCCCAGCCCGGTGCTCAGACCTACCAAGCTCTGCTCAGCACTCGGGGCTGACGCTGGAACCAGTGGAGCCACTGACTGCAAGAGGGGAAGAGAGAGAGAAGGGGGAGAGGGAGGGGAAGAAAAGCAGATGGTGGCTCCTCTTGTGCGCCATGACCAGGGATCAAACCTGGGACAGTTGGTGCCGGGCCAACACTCTATTTACTGAGCCAACCGGCCAGGGCCCCAACCTAAGTTTCACACTAATTGACAGACAAAGGCTGAGACAGAGATGAGGTTAAAAATACAAACTGTCTTCCTAATAGAAGCTGGATCAGCAGACATACGGTAGTTTAGACACGTGCCAAAAAAGGACACTCAAATCCAGACCCCAGAATGCGGCTTAGCCACAAGGCTCAGGCTGCTCCCATCAACCACACACACCGCCCCCCGCCCGCTGTCCCTGTGCCCCTGAGCTCAGAGGAGCGCAGAGCCCTGACCTCCGTGGCAGGGGGAGCCCAGGGAGACCCCCCAGAGAAGCTTCCCCTTCACAGACTCCCCGCCTGAGCGTCTCCCCAGAGAGAAGGGGGGCCGGGAACCAGGAGTCCTGCTGATTGAGGGGTCACTTCCTACAAGGGGACCTGGGTGAGGGTCTGAGTGTCCCCACTGAGGCCCCAGGGCCCCTCTCCCTGCCTCTCTGCACCCACAGCGGTGCCCGGGTCTCCATCCTCTGGCCCAGGGGCTGCTGGGGCTGCTGCAGCCGCGCCCTCCTGCTGAGAACTGTCAGGTCCGGGACTGTCTAGTCTCAGGGACAAACCTGTCCCCATAGATTCTCCCAGGTGGAGACACAGCCCGCTACTGGGGCCTGAAGGGCAGCTGCTCCTGGGGACGCTGAGGAAGCCCCTCCCCTTGGCGAGTCCTGTGCTCCACGTGACACCTCAGTCCTCAGTCCAGCAGCACTGATAGGGCTTCAGCCTGCTTCTGAGATGGTCCAGTCTGGTTCCTAACCCACGTGGGTCTGATGTTGTTTTCTGGGTCAAGGAAACTGGGCTTTGTTTCACAGGGTTCAGTGTGCCCAGCTCCCTCTGACCCCACAGAGACGTGTCTTTTCCTCGGGTCGGGCAGCCCCAGGGTGAGAGTGCCCTGCGGGAGACCGGCCCCTGCGGACTGCCCACCCAGCGACTGCTGTCAGCCTCTCATTCACGTGCTGATGGTGGGGACTCTCAGCAGACCCAGGAAAGCTGGCACATTAATACCAACACTTGCTACGACAGTTGATTGGTTGCCTGTTGCCCAAGAACAGAGGAGAGGGGACACGAGAAAGGACAGCTGTGGGCTCTGCTAGGCTCTGTCTGCACCATGAGTCCCATGGAGGCCGGCAGCAGAGGACAGCTGTGCCCGGGAGAGGCTCAGCTTACTGGTCTAGGGGGAGTGGACATCCCTGTGTGCGGCCCTGGGACACAGATGTGCTCATCAGTGTGT
Organism: Saccopteryx leptura; assembly: GCF_036850995.1. Classification (NCBI taxonomy): domain Eukaryota; kingdom Metazoa; phylum Chordata; class Mammalia; order Chiroptera; family Emballonuridae; genus Saccopteryx; species Saccopteryx leptura. Next base: position 113,146,888 of record NC_089509.1, read on the forward strand.
GGAATCTGTCCCTAGGAGATTGATATTCACTCCTTTGGGGAAAACAAAGAACAGACTTGGAGGGAAGGTAAACTTTCCTCTGTGTCCTCAGTGTAATTGGGTGAGAACCCTTAACCACAGCTGCAGGAGGTTGGCCTCATTGGAGCCTATGTGGAATCCATCGCTGGAGAGAATGTTTACTTCTCCAGCCCGTGTCCAAAGCCCAGGACCCACTTGGTTGGCTCTGAGCTCTCTATGGGCCTGGTTGATGAAGATCTGCAGTTTCTGTCTTTCTCTCTTTCCCCCACAGTCACCTCCACAAGGTCCTGGGCCACGTGCAGTATCCCCTCACCTCATGTCAGCTCAAGACCTTCCTAGGAGTGGTAGCAGCTGAAGACAGTGGATTCACAAGATGTTTTAGAGGGCTCTGCACAAACAATAGATTCCCTGGGGGCTGGTCCTGGTCCCTCTGGGGTTCTCCTTTCTTGGCTGTCCAGGTCCCCTCAGTCCTTGTTCTACCCTCTTGCTGCCACGGGTCAGGATGCTGAGAAGAACTATAGGGCTATTGGAGGGGAGAGACAGCATCTCACAGCACACAGAACGTTAGTTTCACTTCTCTTTCGTCATTTGGGTGGATCCCTTTCTAGTTGAGTTCACTCAAAACTACTTGCTCAGGGCTGGGCAGCAACACTGGTACCAGACTCGGGACACCAGAGGTTCAGAAGTTCAGGCTGGGCCTTGAGCCAAAAGATAACCAGTGGAGGAGGCGACCTCAGCACCAGGTCAGTCTCTGTCTCCCTTCCTCTAACTTTCTCTTGAATGTCTGTCTTTAGACACTCGTCTCAACCTTGACCTCAGTCCTGCTTTACAAGAACACTCAGGTGCAATGTACTGAAATGCAGGGATAGCTAATCAGGAAATCAGAGCTTTATCCTGCAGAGGGACAGCTGCTGGTGTGAGTGCAGCTGCCACAACCGCAGGACTCCTGTCTTTCAGCCAGCCACTGCTCAGTGAGCGGACTTGTCCCTCTATTCTGTTGCTTTGAGGCAGAGATTTGTTATTTTCTCATGAGCTCTGAACCCTCTCTTTTCTTTCTAGCCTCCTCTGCCTTCACCCTGGATCATTTCAAAGAGGGTACTTTAGAAAATATAGGATTCAAGGCAAACAGATGACTGATTTTCAAACACTGGGTGCCTGGTGTCCTGTCTGACCTGGGGACCATCAGCTCCGGCCTCTCCCATCTCCTGCTGGGGTCAGACTCCTTCTCCAGGAATCTTGACTTAAGGGAGTAAAAGAAAAGGGAAGGACCAAGATGCCAAGTCTAGTGCAGGCTGAGTGTTTTCATGTGTGCGGCGATTTTCTTTCTGGCATGGCTCTACCTCTAACCAGAAAAGGACTAAAAATCTTTTCGCTTTCATCACCCCGTGAGTCTTTCTCTTTCCACTGCCTGTGTCCTACTGTATGGGGTTCACACACCATAATGTTTACACCATCCTCCCATCTATTGACTGATATCTGATTATTTTCCAGTGGTTCCGTTTTCCCTAAGCCAGTCTGATAACAGGTTTATACCTCTTTGTTCTTGCGTGTACCCAAATATTTGTCTAGTTTCAGAAACCGCACTGTGACATCAATGAGGGTAATAAAATTTATCTGTCTATAGATCCTACCTGACTGTCCTTTAAATGGCTGAAGCACTACCTGGTCCTACATTCCTGAAGAGCCATCTCTGCCCACCCGGACTTCACAAGGTGTCACAGGACCAGGTGCATGTCGCTGATTTGCATGAGATGTTGAACAGGTCTTTGTGTCTATTGGCCATTTGAATCAACTCTTCTCCGAATGGCTGTTTTGTTTTTGGCCAGTGTTATCAGTTGAGGTGATTGCCCTTGCTTTAATAAGGGAGAGTTTGCTCCGTAGTCTGAACTTTAAAAATATGCTTCTCTGTCTTTAACTTGGTTTATGGTGACTTCTATCATAAATAAAGCTGGAAATTTACAGTATAGACTGGCCATATTGATTTTCTAGGGTAGGTACACCTGGTTATTATGAATACATGAAAGCAATGCAAAGCTTTGCGGGTAATTTTCATGCGCACTTGGTTTAAACATAGTTCTTGTGTTCGTTAAGATGGCAGATTTGATCCTACCTGTATTTCAAAGATCGTTCCTTTTCCAAATGTCGGAAAAGTTTTCATTTTTCAAATTTTGGGCAAAATTATTTTTTCATTAATGCAACATTGACATTTATACTTTTATCTGCTCCTTAATATTTTCATCCTTTTAGTTTTTTACTTTCTGTTCAGAATGGTTGTCTCCAATTTTTTTCTCCATGACAATTACTTTTATTTTGGCTTTTTTGATTCTTATAATTTCTTATTTGAAAAATTTATTGTTTCTTTGGCAGGGGTGGGTGGAGGACGGGACTCTCAACTTCCCTCAACAGCGCTGTAGGCTCGACTTTAACCACATTTTGTTCTTTTTTATTGTTGTTACAGAGACAGAGAGAGACAGACAGAGGGACAGATAGGGACAGACAGGAAGGGGAAGAGATGAGAAGTATCAGTTCTTCATTGCAGCTCCTTAGTTGTTCATTCATTACTTTCTCCTATGAGCCTTGACAGGGGGGCTACAGCAGACAGAGTGACCCCTTGCTCAAGTCAGCGACCTCAGGGTCTCGAACCTGCATCCTCCGCGTCCCAGTCCGACGCTCTATCCACTGCGCCACCACTGGTCAGGCACCACATTTTGTTCTCTCTCAGCCCTCCTGCACACTGTTCCTTTATTACGTAGGTGTTAGTGTGGGCTCAGGTGTTTCTGGGATGTCGTCCATGTTGTCCGGGCTGTCCGCCAGACTGACCCGTCCGCAGTCTGCTGTCTGTGCTGGCACTTACCCTGCACCTGCCCTGGCCCTGGGCCCCTCACTCATCCTGACCCGCCTTTTCCCTCGCCCCGTGGGCACCGCCTTCACCTGGGGGGATTCGTTCTTCAGATGTCTGAGACTGAATTTCTGGGCATCTGAGGCTCACTTTGAAGGCCCCACCTTCTTCCTGTCGGTGTTTCTGAGACACGGTGTCTGGTTTGCCATCCATTTCCCTCTGCTCTGCGGTGCTGCCCGGGCTCTCTGCTCCGTCCCTGCCCAGAGAGCCTCTCCTCCTGTCACACTGACCGTCACAGTGAGCACGGCTCCGTGTGCGCCCTGACATCTGGTGTACCTCGTCCCACCCTCCTTCCTCCATCAAAGTGTCCCGGCCCTTTGCATCTCCAAGTCAGCCTGTCAGAATCGTGTTGCGATGTTTTTTAAGATTGCAATTAATCTGCGCAGCCATCAGAAATGAATTGACATTTTTATATTGTGTTTTCTATCTCATGAATATGGCGCATGTATATTATTAGTATAAAATGTTTTCTAATAGCTTTGCAGCTTTCTCCCTAGAGGTTTTATACTCATTATGCTAGATTTATCCATAGATCCATTATGCTGTTAAATCTGCATAATTTAAAGTCAACTTTCTAGCTGCCTGCTACTAAGATATAAAAACAAATTTAACTGTTTCCACTTTCTGATTTCAATAACTTACAAGGGGATATATGTAAATTTACACAATGTATATATAATGACAATTTTGTCTCTTCCTTATCCCTTGTCCTTACACTTGTTCTCTGTTTCCCTGCCCTACTGTGTTGGCCGGGACTTCCAGTATGTGGTGACCACAGTTGGATAATGACGTGTCATCCTGAGCTCAGTCCCACAGGGAGCACTTCCTCCGGTACCATCAGGGATGGTCTTTGCTGTAGGTGGTCTGTTTTAATATGGAAACTTGCACAGAGTAAAGAAGTTGTGTAGTTGACTTCTGATATGTGTTCCTGGCCATTTTTGCTGTTCTCCCGGAGATTTTTTTTTTAAATCAACAATTGTTTTGGAATAATTTTGCATTTGCAGCAGAGCTGTGAAGATAGAGAGAGTTTCTGGGTACTCACACCCAGTTTCATTTCCTGTGATGTTTGCCCTGACACTCCTGGGTACATTCTACAAAATAGAAAAACAACATTGCTTCTTCAGTGTCAACTAAACCACAGATGTGTTAAATTTCAATGCTTCTTCCAGTAAAGTCCTTATTTGGTTCCAGGACTCACTGCAGGTACCACATGGCCTTCAGTCATCCTGTCACCTGTTCCTCTGATCTGTGACAGTCCTTCAGTTTTTCTGAGTTTCCATGACCTTGATAGTTTGAAAAGTACTAGTCAGGCATCGTTTTAAAAGTCCTCAATTTTGGTTTCTCTTGATTTTTTTTATTTGAGTGGGATTATGGGTTTTAGTAAAGAATTCAAGAGGAGTGCCCTTCTCGTCACTTTTCTCAGGGAGATGTCGCCCTGACTTATCACCTGGGATGTTTGCTCACCTTGCTCTGTGGTTCCAGTGCTCACTGCCAGGCTTCTTCCCTAAAGTTGTTATTTTTTCCTTTCCAAATTTATTGGCAAAGGTTATTTTGCCTATTTTTCTGGTTGTCTCTGCCTTTATACACAAATCTTTTGAAAAACCCATTTTGGAGTGAAATGTAGGCCTGCAGTGAAGGCAGGAGTCTTTGGAAAGGATATCTCGGTGGTGGAGCGTCGCCTGGCGTGCAGAAGTCCCAGGTTCGATTCCCGGCCAGGGCACACAGGAGAAGCGCCATCTGCTTCTCCACCCCTCCCCCTCTCCTTCCTCTCTGTCTCTCTCTTCCCCTCCCGCAGCTGAGGCTCCATTGGAGCAAAAGATGGCCCGGGCGCTGGGGATGGCTCCATGGCCTCTGCCCCAGGTGCTAGAGTGGCTCTGGTCCTGACAGAGCGACACCCAGGATGGGCAGAGCATCGCCCACAGGGGGCGTGCCGGGTGGATCCCGGTCGGGCGCATGCGGGAGTCTGTCTGACTGCCTCCCCGTTTCCAGCTTCAGAAAAATGCAAAAAAAAAGGAAAGGATTTCTGTTTGCTGCCCCCGGGAACACAACGCCTCCACTGGCCTGGTCTGGACTGTCACTGGACTCTCCACCCTGTGTTTATTAGAGAGTAAATAAACTCAGTTTCTGTCCCTCTTGCACTGAGGTTATCAAACCCAAGGATCTGATTCACTGGGATCAGCAAATGCCCTGACGTCAGAAGGGGCTTCTGTGCTCCCACAACTCCCTGTTCTCCTTCCCCTTAGCTTTTGCATAATAAATCCTTAGAGCATTTTCACTCATAACAGTTAAATGCTTTTTCCAGCTTTCACGTTTTATCCACAGAAAGCGAAGTCGCATGTGGAGGCTGAGTGCACTGGGTTTGTTACGCGCTCCCCACTGCAGCTCAGACTGTGGTTGCTGACTGTGGGGGTCGTGGATTCACAGTCATCTCTCCGATGATGGCTTGGAATTCGGTTGCGGTTCATGAAGTTTTTCTCTGATTGTTGCTAAGATTTTTCTCTTAGCATTTTACTGTGATGTATCTCAACATTTTGTTTTGTTTTGACAATTTTGTATTTCTTCTGTTGGGGTAGTCAGAGTTTCTTAAATTTGTGAGTTGATGTCTTCATCTGTATTGAAAATTCCTCAGACAATACTCTTCAAATAGTCCTTCCGCCCTCCCGTCAACAGCTCCCCTTCCTTTTCTAAAACTCATAGTATAACTTATATACTGCTGGCTCTGTCTCACATATCCCTCACACTAATATTGAATATTCCATTTCAACATTACTGAACATTAGTTGGATATCATCAAACTTCCACCTTGCTAATTCACTAATTACATTTTGTTTATAATTCAATCTTCTGCTAAATACTTCCACTGAGTTTAATTTAAGACATTGTATTTCTCAGCTCTGAAATATTCATTGATTATTTTCTGTGCATTTTAATTCTCTAATGAAATTTTCTTTTCTCTTTTTTAACTTATTTTCTTGTGAATTTTAATCATTATGTTTGTGTGCTCACTTGTATCTCTAGCCTGTATTATGTCTTTTTACTGTTGATTTTATCCACTACTTCTACCTTTTGATAGTAATTAGTTTTTACTGAATAATAGCAATTTTATATACAAGACATGGAGCCTCCAGATATTGATATCTTCCACATCTGAGTGGTTCCCCTCTTCTCGGTTAGTCAGCTAAAGTAATGAGGTTGATTACCTGAAACAAAGTAGGGCCTAGATTACACGGGATCAAACTGGTTGGCATAGGTTTGTTTATAGATTTCTTTGATTTTCCTTTGAATAAACCTGCGATCAGTACTGATGATCCCACTTTCACTTTTAATATGGGTAATTTGTGTCTTTTCTCTTTTTTTTTATTAAGCTAGTAAAAAGTTTATCAATTTTGCCAATCTTTTCCAAGAACCAACATAAGGTATTGTAGATTTTTCTCTGTGGTTATCTTAATTCCAATCTCAGTTATTCCTTTCAAATTAATTTTTATTTAATGTCCTTTTATCTATTTTACTTTTAAAGTTCTCTTTTTTATGTTATCTTTTATTTCTAGTTTCCTACATGGGAAACTTAGATTTTTCTTTTAGATCTTTACTTTTTTTTTTTTTTAATAAATTTTTATTAATGATAATGGGATGACATTAATAAATCAGGGTACATATATTCAAAGAAAACATGTCTAGGTTATTTTGTCATTAAATTATGTTGCATACCCCTCACCCAAAGTCAGATTGTCCTCCGCCTCCCTCTATCTAGTTCTCTGTGCCCCTCACCCTCCCCCTAACTCTCTCCCTCCCTCCCTCCCATGTCCTCCCTCCCCCCACCCCTGGTAACTACCACACTCTTGTCCATGTCTCTTAGTCTCGTTTTTATATTCCACCAATGTATGGAATCATGTAGTTCTTGTTTTTTTCTGATTTACTTATTTCACTCCGTATAATGTTATCAAGATCCCACCATTTTGCTGTAAATGATCTGATGTCATCATTTCTTATGGCTGAGTAGTATTCCATAGTGTATGTGCCACATCTTCTTTATCCAGTCTTCTATTGAAGGGCTTTTTGGTTGTTTCCCTGTCTTGGCCACTGTGAACAGTGCTGCAATGAACATGGGGCTACATGTGTCTTTACATATCAATGTTTCTGAGGTTTTGGGGTATATACCCAGTAGAGGGATTGCTGGGTCATAAGGTAGTTCTATTTGCAGTTTTTTGAGGAACCACCATACTTTCCTCCATAATGGTTGTACTACTTTACAGTCCCACCAATAGTGGATGAGAGTTCCCTTTTCTCCACAGCCTCTCCAACATTTGCTATTACCCGTCTTGTTGATAATAGCTAATCTAACAGGGGTGAGGTGGTATCTCATTGTAGTTTTGATTTGCATTTCTCTAATAACTAATGAAGCTGAGCATCTTTTCAGATATCTGTTGGCCATTTGTATTTCTTCCTGGGAGAAGTGTCTGTTCATGTCTTCTTCCCATTTTTTTATTGGATTGTTTGTTCGTTTGTTGTTGAGTTTTATGAGTTCTTTGTAAATTTTGGATATTAGGCCCTTATCTGAGCTGTTGTTTGAAAATATCATTTCCCATTTAGTTGGCTGTCTGTTTATTTTGATATCAGTTTCTCTTGCTGAGCAAAAACTTTTTATTCTGATGTAGTCCCATTCATTTATCTTTGCCTTCACTTCTCTTGCCATTGGAGTCAAGTTCATAAAATGTTCTTTAAAACCCAGGTCCATGATTTTAGTACCTATGTCTTCTTCTATGTACTTTATTGTTTCAGGTCTTATATTTAGGTCTTTGATCCATTTTGAATTAATTTTAGTACACGGGGACAGGCTATAGTCGAGTTTCATTCTTTTGCATGTGGCTTTCCAGTTTTCCCAACACCATTTGTTGAAGAGGCTTTCTTTTCTCCATTGTGTGTTGTTGGCCCCTTTATCAAAGATTATTTGACCATATATATGTGGTTTTATTTCTGGGCTTTCTATTCTATTCCATTGGTCTGAGTGTCTATTTTTCTGCCAATACCATGCTGTTTTGATTATCGTGGCCCTATAATATAGTTTAAAGTCAGGTATTGTAATGCCCCCAGCTTCATTCTTTTTCCTTAGGATTGTTTTGGCTATTCGGGGTTTTTTATAGTTCCATATAAATCTGATGATTTTTTGTTCCATTTCTTTAAAAAATCTCATAGGAATTTTGATGGGAATTGCATTAAATTTATATATTGCTTTGGGTAATATGGCCATTTTAATTATATTTATTCTTCCTATCCAAGAACAAGGAATATTTTTCCATCTCATTGTGTCTTTTTCTATTTCTCTTAATAATGCCTTGTAGTTTTCGTTATATAGGTCCTTTACATTCTTTGTTATGTTTATTCCTAGGTATTTTATTTTTTTGTTGCAATCGTGAAGGGGATTATTTTTTTGAGTTCGTTTTCTAATATTTCATTGTTGGCATATAGAAAGGCTATGGACTTTTGTATGTTAATTTTGTATCCTGCGACCTTACTGTATTGGTTTATTGTTTCTAATAATCTTTTTGTGGAGTCCTTCGGGTTTTCGATGTATAGGATCATATCATCAGCAAAAAGTGATACCTTTACTTCTTCTTTTCCGATATGGATGCCTTTTATTTCTTTGTCTTGTCTGATTGCTCTGGCCAGAACTTCTAGCACCACGTTAAATAAGAGTGGAGAGAGTGGACAACCCTGTCTTGTTCCTGATTTAAGGTAAAAAGTCCTCAGTTTTATGCCGTTTAATATGATGTTGGCTGATGGTTTATCATATATGGCCTTTATCATGTTGAGATATTTTCCTTCTATACCCATTTTGTTGAGAGTCTTAAACATAAAATTGTGTTGTATTTTATCAAAAGCCTTTTCTGCATCTATTGATAAGATCATGTGGTTTTTGTTCTTTGTTTTGTTGATATGGTGTATTACGTTAACCTTTTTGCGTATGTTGAACCATCCTTGAGATTCTGGGATGAATCCCACTTGATCATGATGTATTATTTTTTTAATATGTTGTTGTATTCGGTTTGCCAGTATTTTGTTTAGTATTTTAGCATCTGTATTCATTAGAGATATTGGTCTGTAGTTTTCTTTCTTTGTGCCATCCTTGCCAGGTTTTGGTATGAGGGTTATGTTGGCCTCATAAAATGTGTTTGGAAGTATTGCTTCTTCTTCAATTTTTTGGAAGACTTTGAGTAGAATAGGAACCAAGTCTTCTTTGAATGTTTGATAGAATTCACTAGTATAACCATCTGGGCCTGGATTTTTATTTTTGGGGAGGTTTTTAATAGTTTTTTCTATTTCCTCCCTGCTGATTGGTCTGTTTAGGCTTTCCACTTTTTCATGACTCAGTCTAGAAGGTTGTATTGTTCTAGGAATTTATCCATTTCTTCTAGATTGTTGTATTTGGTGGCATATAATTTTTCATAGTATTCTACAATAATTCTTTGTATATCTATGATGTCTGTGGTGATCTCTCCTCTTTCATTTTGGATTTTATTTATTTGAGTCCTGTGCCTTTTTTCCTTGGTGAGTCTTGCCAAGGGTTTGTCAATTTTGTTGATCTTTTCAAAGAACCAGCTCCTTGTTTTATTGATTTTTTCTATAGTTTTTCTGTTCTCTATTTCATTTATTTCTGCTCTGATTTTTATTATCTCCTTTCTTCGGCTGGTTTTGGGTTGTCTTTGTTCTTCTTTTTCTAGTTCCTTAAGGTGTGAAGTTAAGTGGTTTACTTCGGCTCTCTCTTGTTTGTTCATATAGGCCTGAAGTGATATGAACTTTCCTCTTATTACTGCTTTTGCTGCATCCCAGAGATTCTGATATGTCGTATTTTCATTTTCATTTGTCTGTATATATCTTTTGATCTCTGCGCTTATTTCTTCTTTGACCCATTCATTTTTTAGAAGTATGTTGTTTAGTTTCCACATTTTTGTGGGTTTTTCCCCCTCTTTTTTGCAGTTGAATTCTAGTTTCAAGGCTTTATGATCAGAGAATATGCTTGGTACAATTTCAATTTTTCTAAATTTGCTGATATTGTCTTTGTGGCCCAACATATGGTCAATTCTTGAGAATGTTCCATGTACACTAGAGAAAAATGTATACTCTGTCGCTTTGGGATCAAGTGTCCTGTAGATGTCTATCATATCCAGGTGTTCTAGTATTTCGTTTAAGGCCACTATATCTTTATTGATTCTCTGTTTGGATGACCGATCTAGAGCCGTCAGCGGTGTATTGAGGTCTCCAAGTATGATTGTATTTTTGTTAGTTTTTGTTTTAAGGTCAATAAGTAGCTGTCTTATATATTTTGGTGCTCCTTGGTTTGGTGCATATATATTAAGGATTGTTATGTCTTCTTGATTCAACTTCCCCTTAATCATTATGAAATGACCATTTTTGTCTCTGAGTACTTTTTCTGTCTTGTAGTCAGCATTATTAGATATGAGTATTGCTACACCTGCTTTTTTTGGGGTGTTGTTTGCTTGGAGTATTGTTTTCCAGCCTTTCACTTTGAATTTGTTTTTATCCTTGTTGCTTAGATGTGTTTCTTGTAGGCAGCATATAGTTGGATTTTCTTTTTTAATCCATTCTGCTACTCTGTGTCTTTTTATTGGTAAGTTTAATCCATTTACATTTAGTGTAATTCTTGACACTTGTGGGTTCCCTACTGCCATTTTATAAATTGCTTTCTGTTAGTTTTGTATCTTGTTTGATTCTTCTCTTTTGTTTTTCTATCATTTGTTTTTGTTTGTTTGTGTTCCATACTTCTTTCCTCTGTTGCTACCTTTTTTAAGTCAAGTGTTTTTGTGGTGGTTTTTTCAAGGGTGGTTCCCATTAAGTAATGAAAAGGGTACCTACCATATTCATTGTAGTACCCTATCTTATGAGTATTTCTGCACTTCATCGTCCTTTGCTACTGTTAATCTCCATCCTCTCCCCCCTTTTTTTCCTTTGTTGTCACAGTTTAAGTTTGGTTTTATTGTGTTCTTGGTGGAGCTGTTACTTGTGGTGTTGTTTTCTTTTGTTCTTTGTATCTGGTTGGAAAACCCCCTTTAGTATTTCCTGGAGTGGGGGCTTTCTGCTGATAAATTCTCTCATCTTTTCTGTATTTGTGAATGTTTTTATATCTCCTTCATACTTGAAGGATAGCTTTGATGGGTATAGTATTCTTGGCTGAAAGTTCCTCTCTTTCAGGGCTTTAAATATTGGGGTCCACTCTCTTCTAGCTTGTAGAGTTTCTGCTGAGAAATCTGATGATAATCTAATAGGCCTTCCTTTATATGTTGTACTCTTCTTTTCCCTGGCTGCCTTGAGAATTTTTTCTTTGTCATTGGTTTGTGTCATCTTTATTATGATGTGCCTTGGAGTGGGTTTGTTGGGGTTAAGAAAACTTGGTGTTCTGTTTGCTTCTTGAATTTGAGGCTTTAGTTCTTTCCACAGGCTTGGGAAGTTCTCATCTATTATTTGTTTGAGTATATTCTCCATTCCATTTTCTTTCTCTTCTCCCTCTGATATACCTATTATTCTTATGTTATTCTTTCTGATGGAGTCAGACAATTCCTGTAGGGCTTTCTCATTTTTTATTATTTTTGAGTCTCTTTCTTCTTCTCTCTGTTGTGCCTCAAGTTGTTTGTCTTCTATTTCACTAATCCTATCTTCTATCTGGGCTGTTCTGTTAGCTAAGCTTGTTACCTCGTTTTTCAGCTCGTGAATTGAGTTTTTCATTTCTGTTTGATTTGTTTTTATAGTTTCAATTTCCTTGGTAATATATTCTTTGTGTTCATTGAGTTGTTTTCTGATCTCCCTAAATTGCCTTTCTGTGTTTTCTTGTATATCTCTGAGTATTTTTAAGATTTCTATTTTAAATTCTCTGTCATTTAGCTCCAAGGCTTCCAATATGTTAAGTCTTTTCTCCATAGATTTTTCCACATCTATTTGTGTTACCTCTCTTTCTTTTGTATTCATAATATTCGATTTCCTCTTTCTTATTGGCATCTGAGGGTGGTCTTGTTGATAGCACACAGGCGCACTCCCTCCGCGGCTTGAATGAACGTCCCTGCGGTAGTTAGCTTTCTCCACACCCTCGTCTCTCAGATTCAAGTGATAACAGTCCTTTCGCTTTCAGTTTGTGTGGAACTCCGGAATGCTCCGAGGATAAATTTTTCTGTTTCTAGTTGATAAATTTGTTGTGATTTTGGGGAGATGTGTCGGACGCGCTGCTCACGGCGCCATTTCCGTGACGTCACTCCTGATCTTTATTTTCTAATATATGTATTTCAAGGAATACATTTCCCTCTGACCACTGCTTTTTCTGCATCACCAAAATTTGATAAATTGTATGTTTAATTGTATTTATTTCAATGACTTAAAATTTTCTCGAGAGTTTTTCTATCACCCTCATGTCACTTAGACGTGTAGTTTTTGATCTCTAAATATTTGAAGAGTTTCAATCTATCTCCCTGTTACTGATTTCTAGTTTCATTCCTTTGTTGTCTGAGAACATACTCTTCATGACTTCTATTCCTTTTGCTAAACTGAGTTTTATGATCCAGGAATTGGTCTTACTTGGTGAAGGTGAGTTTTCCCTGTCATCTGGACTGTGTGTAATTCAGTGTTGCTGGATGAAGTACTCTATAAATGTCAAATATATCAGGCTATTTGACAGTGATGTTCAAATGAACTATCTCTTTGTTGATTCTTACCCTGCTAGAACTAAAGGAGGTGTTGAAGTATCAAACTCTAGCAGTGTACTTGTTCATTTCTACTTTTAGTTCTTCTCATTTTTATCTTCCATTATTTGATGTTATGTATGTAGGTAAATGCAGGTTAAAGATTGTCACATCTTCTTGGAAAACAAACCTGTCTTTCATGTATAATACCTTATTTCTCCTTCCTAATTTTTCTATTCTGAATCTTCTTTGTCTGGAAATAATATAGCTACTCCATCTATATTTTGAATAGTGTCAGCATGATATCTCAGTCTCCATTATTAACATAAGTCTTTACATTCAAAGGTTTATTTCCTGGACAAGATACAGTTTTTAAATTTTCATTCTCTTTAACAATCTCCACTTTTTAACTGGAATATTAAGACCATTGACATTGTAAGTCATTATTAGTATGTGAATTAACATCTGTCAGGTTTGTAACTCCCCTCTATTCGTTGTATTTCTTCTTTGTGTCTTCCCCTGTACCTGTTTTTCTGCCTCCTCTAGATTCATTTAGCAACTACATGATTTCATCTCATTCTTTGATTAACATATCAGTTTCACACCTTTGTAAATATTTTTAGTGTTTGCCTACAGGTCATAATAAGCATTTGATACCACTTCATCTAGAGCGCAGGTGCCTTATAACAGAGTATTTTTAATTTCTTCTTCACATCCCTGTGACATTGTTGTCATTCATTCCAATTACCTCTATGTTATAATCATCACCTGTTTCAATCTGACCTGTTCGGTCCCCTGCTAGCTGCCATCATCTACTTCTTTTTACTATCTCCTGGGTTAGCTATACTGGTTTTTGATTTTCGTGTCTTCATCATTACTGGTTTATTTTTCTGTTTTCCTGGAATTGATTCTAATGTGTTTTTAAAGATAATGTGTGTGTGTGTTGCTGAATATTAGTCATTCACTGGATAAAAATATAGAGATAGATAGACAGATAGATCGATAGATAGATAGGTAAATAGATAGATAAACTTGAACCATACTAAATGAGTTAGAACATCTTTTCATGATATTAATATATAAAACATATGTGATGCAGGAAAAAGAGGCATATAATGTAGAAAAATTAATGATGCAGAAAAGATAATATGATATCACAATAATATATTATGACAAAATATCTCCAAGATATGGTTAAGTTATAAATATAAGTAGATGAAATTAAATCCCTACAAAGAATTTAAGGGAGAATACGAGCACAGACATTAAAATGGGTTATATGGAAGATGTGGATAGAGTGATATGGATGGACAAAGAAATGATGTTGTTGGAAACAAGTAAAAATTAAAGAGTAACATATTAATTGCATAAAAATTTAGGAGCATGTGTGAAGTTGCATTTTAAAACAGTTAGATAGATAGATTATATATAGGCATAAAAAATGTTTATAGAAACATTAAGAATAGATATTTGGCCCAGTCTGGTTGGCTAAGTGGTAGAGTGTGGACCTGGCGTGTGGCTGTCCTAGATTTGATTCCTGGTCAGGGCAAACAGGAGTGACAGCCATCTACTTCTCTATTCCTACCCCTACCTGTTCTTTCTTTCTCTTCTCCTCCTGTAGCCATGGCTGATTGGTTCAAGGAAGTTGGCCTCGGGCATTGAGGATGGATCTATGGCCTCCACCTCAGGTGCTAAAGAATGGCTCTGTTGCTGAGCAATGGAGTGATGGCTCAAGATGAGCAGAGCATCGCCCCCTAGTCGGCTTGCCTGGTAGATCCTGATCAGGGTGCAACAGTAGTCTGTCTCTCTGCTTCCCCTTCTCACATTAAAAAAGGAAGAGAGAGAAAAAAAAGAATAGATATTTATTAAGTAAAATTTCTCAGCCCAAAGTCGGAAAGTATTTTGATTGACTGAGTTTGATGTGGGGTGTTGGACAGGGGACAGACTGACAGGAAGGGAGATTGGAAGCATCAGTTCTTCTTTGTGGCACCAAAATTGTTCTTTGATTGCTTTCTCATATGTGCCTTAACCAGGGTGGGCTCCAGCTGAGCCAGTGACCTCTTGTTCAGGCCAGCAACCTTGAGCTTCAAGCCAGCTGCCTTTGGGATCAAACCAGTGAGCATAAGGATATGTCTATGATCCCATGCTCAATCCAGCAACCTAAGAATTTTGAAACTGTGTCTTCGGCATCCCAAGCCAATGCTCTGTCCACTGCGCCACCTCCTGGTCAGGCCAGAACAAACTCTGATCACCTAACACTAGATGATAAGCAAAACAAGTCAGACACAGAAGCACACATGATATACTATTCCATACGTGAAATCCAGTTACAGGCAACGTTAACACAGGGTGATAGAAATCAGCTATGTTTGCCTCTGAGAGGTGCCTGGCTCCAGTTGGTCAGAGTACTATCGAGGGATTATTGCCAGTTCTTCGTTTTTCAAATAACACGTTAGTTTCAGCACAGTGTCTCCCTTTCAATCTCCACCATCGCGAAGATTCCGCAGGGCAGGGACCCTGGCTGCTTTCCTGAACACTGGAAGCATCCTTCACCTACCTCTTTGCTCCTGTGACCCCTGTTTTATTGTTGAAATCTTTCATATGCTCGCTGCTTTCTGCCAATCGCTTTGCCACTGTGAAACCAATTTTATAATTATGATTTTTGTGGCAATTATAATAAGAGAGTAGATAAATGCTTCTTTCCAATCTGCAATTCATAACAAGAACCTAGTTTTTATAGAATTTGACACAGTAATGTGATATTATTAGTCCCTGCTACATATTGGATACCAGAAACAGCCACTAATTTTCTTCTGGATGAAAAAGGAAGCTTAGGAATCTTCATGACTTTTAGGAATACAAAATGTCTATTAAAACATTCTTTTCAGAGCCATAAAATGATCAACTGAGAAGCAGAATTACAGACTCAGGTTCCACTTACTTTCACAGGAAATAGCAGTCATTCAGATGCCTAAAAAGATTCATTGCACATAATAATAGAACAGACATTGTTAATAATAATAATAATATACAACATATTATCACAAAGCAGAAATCCCAGGAGAAATGATTTATATTCTTGTGAAATTTCAGTTTATGCTTTATCATATAATTATTAAACCACTCCTTATTAACATTTATGAACTACTTTTATAATTCAGGATGGTGTTTCTCTAAACTGCTTTATGTCAGAGAGGGAGCACCTTGTTTTTATTTTTCTAAGATTTATTTTCTTTAGTTGTTAATTATGATGCATTTTTAAGGTTAGATTCTATAGTTATTTTATTGTTTCTTATTCCTTTGTGGATGACCTGTTTACTCTATCTCACTTTGGTATTATTTAAAACGTTTTCATAAAAACATCCAGATAGGTTTAGGACAAACTAACTTTACAATAGCTTTTATCATAACAAACTGGAATTTTTAAATACTACACATGTTTTTCTTACCCCCATGCTTTATTTTATTATAGCTTTGTCTATTGCTTCAATTCCGTTTGTTCTCATTTCTACACAAAAGAACTTATTTTATATATATTGCTTCTCCACAGCCATCTGTCTATATAAAATGTTACAGCCTCCACAAGAGTGTCATAAAGTTGGTAACCCTTTTATCGTGGTGTCTTTTCTCCCTAGGATGGCTGCAGAAGACCAAAACGTAGACAACAGACTTTTCTATGACATTACACTTAACTTATTCAAAAGCCATAAGGAAGAGATTTCAGAAGCAATAAAAACAACATTTCCTTTCCTTGAATATCTCCGTGACCATAGATTGATCAGCGATGAACTGTATAAAGTAAGTGAGGTTTATTATGTCACATTCTGGTAAACCAACCTCAAATTAAGTTATGCCTAGATGTCCTGGAATCAAAAGTCAAAGCACAATTCGGTAACTGAAGAGTCTGCTATGAGAGAGGGCCTTCTCCAGTACTGCTGTGAGGGTTCCTCTGAGGTCAAAGGGAGAAGAAAAGCAGGCCTTAACTAGAGATAATCTGGTTTATCTGAATAAACAGGGGTCCACAGTGCCCCCTAGAGGTGGGTGAGTAGTACTAGAGATAAGCTTTATCTGAAGTGGGTAGTCTAACTAGGTGAATAATGCCTTGGAGAAATTAAATATACAATATAGCATAAACTAAGAATTAAATGTAATTTTAAAGAATGAATGACAAAGTTTAATGATTTAATGGAATAAAATAAGAATTGACACACCATTTCATGGCAGTGAACATCAACTTAAATACTTAGATCTGAGAACATTAAAATCCAAAGAGAATTGTCTTGTTAGGACAAATTGAAAAGAAAATGCTTAATATTGTTTTTCCAAAAATTTTTCAGTTCCTGTTTTTGTTTTTTCTTTTAGTGTTTCTAGAGTCTTGGAATTTAGGTTAACTTTAGAAAGAGCCAGAGGTGGAAATACAGACATGTCAGCCTTCTCCTTCCTTATGAACAGGCTTTCTTCATGGCCAAGTTCACAGAAAGGTGCAATCTATCCCCTGAGTTCCCTTGAGCTCTTCAAGGCTAAGTCAGTCCTGGGGAAGGGACAAGAGTTGTCCTGACAACAGAACAGCAGCTCGCCACCTACCAGGTCGATTCCTCAAACATGTGGCAGGGTCTGACAGGGCTACATGTCACTGAGCTTGAACCCATGTTGTTCTTCACATCTGCCCCTTCCTGCATCTGATGTACAAAAGTGAGGAGATCAGTTCATTAATGGATATTTTCAAGGAGGGGGCCGTAGTTGTTTCACTAATAGCATACACATAGAGAAGTTCTAAAACAGTACCTGAAGAAATACCTAGGTGGGAACACTGTAATACATTAACAATAAACCCCTTTCTAGGGCTCTTCTGTCACTTGGATGTCTGCATTTATATTTTCCCCATTTGATATTTCTAAGGTATCTCTAGAAAATTATAAAGGATGGAGTACTCTACAAGCAGTCATATACTATATTCTCAGTGAGCTGGAGAAGACATTTGACCCATCTTATCTGCAAGTAATTTTCAGGAAGGTCATCAGGAAGCATTATCCTGGTTTAAATTGCTTATATAGAATGTTTAAAAATGGTAATAAGGTTTTATTATCTACTTTTGGGCAAATTCTTTTTCACGTGTATATTTTTAGTTCTTACTCTGGGTCACACACCGTGCTGGGCAGGGGGGATATAACCGTTAACAAAACACAGAAATTGTGAGCCTTTGCGTCCTTACAATACAATAGCTACAGTGCAACACCCACCGGGAGGTCTGCCTAACGAGGCTGGTAGACTCACAGGACAACCAGAGCCACAGTGGCATCAGATTACTTAGGACAAGTGACAGGAAACACTATATGACGACAGGGCAGCATCACTTGCTGCTCTTCGGTGGGACTCCTTACAGTTGTCCACAGAGCAGTCCGCCAAGTTGACTACCACTTACCTCGAATGGCAGCTTAGTTAAGGATTCAAAATCCACCCTAGCCTAGCAGCGCCATGCTCAGGGGAGTCAATGTCCAGTGTAACAACTTTGTAGTCATAACTTTCAGGGTAGCACAAGGGACAGCCATCATACAAGGGTTACCACATTAGAGGGGGAGCAATTATGGCTTATAGTTTATATCTAGTTCCTCTCAGGCTTTATCTAGCAATTGTCACTGGTCATTTCAAACTGTAAGCCCAGTGTTGGCCTAGTAACAAGGAAGAGAGGCCACCTTCATCAGGTGTTCGGAGTAATGAACAAGAAATTTAATTCAAGGTCCAATGTGCTCTTATAGAAGAAATGGTTTTATTCAGTCATTCTCTACAATAGATGCATTCAACAATCAAATAACCACAGAACCTATTGCTCTGCCAGAGATGATTTTTGATACTACACAGAATTACTCGTTTGATTCCCTACTTACTTCCTGAGAAGGCATGGTTTTATACATTTAATTGTTTTTTGGTAAAGAAAATGTCCTCCAATAATTTTTTTTGACTTGCCTAGAAATTTTTTTCTTTTAACACAATTTTGGTTTCAAGATCTCCAAGTAATGTGGGAGAGAGAAGTCACAAGAAAAATGGCTGTATGAACTGGGGATGCACATGCCACAGGGGCGGGCATAGAGCGTTCCAGGTCCCGTGTGTCCACAGAACAAGGGCATATGGCATTAATCTCAGAGTGAGAAGCAGACTGTGTGAGATGGTGCAAAGGGGAATAAATTGAAAGCTGTGGTTTCTAAAGCTAAGGAATCTGAGGTTATTTACTACACAGTAAAGAGCTGGTAAAGGTTTGTAAGCACAGGTGCCTTGCCCCAGCAAGTACCCCTGCCAGCAGCCCTGAGGCATCTGAGCCCACTGCTTCCCTCTGTCTCCTCCCTGGACTCCCTACAGAGACCTACCCAAGGAGTTTGGGTTATTTCTTCCTCCGTGTGTGTTCTGGGTCAGCTACATGCAGAGGC
The DNA here is from genome assembly GCF_036850995.1 of Saccopteryx leptura. Classification (NCBI taxonomy): domain Eukaryota; kingdom Metazoa; phylum Chordata; class Mammalia; order Chiroptera; family Emballonuridae; genus Saccopteryx; species Saccopteryx leptura. The sequence goes on from NC_089509.1 coordinate 113,165,910, forward strand.
TCTGGGCTGGTGCTGTGTTCTCCCCTCTCTGCCAGCCTCCCAGGTCCCTGTGCCACTATATTCAGTCCCTGCTTGTGACTTCAGAGAGTGTCCTTCCTCCTCCTGGGATCTGCGTGGTCCTGGGACATCTGTCTAGTTGCTCCATGTCCTCTGATTGCCTCTTTGGGAAGCACTCATCCTCCCTGACTCAATTAAGCTAAAACCCTCTGTGGTGCAGCCACATCTCTAAAATTTTGGGGTATTTTCTCTTTTACACAGGTGCGCTTCCAAGGAGTTCCTTACAGATTGAACAGTCAGAGCAAACACAGTCTAAGATAAATAGCACGTTATTTATTTTCATACACACTTTCTCGAGCACTTGGTGTCGTCCCACGATTAACAAGCTCACGACCTCTCTGTGACTTCTTTATCCTAAGACTTGAGGTGCTCTCGTCTGCATAGGAAGTGTAAGGGCTCCCTTGTTGTGGGTGCTCTTCTGTCAACAGGATGATAGAACTTTACTATGAGAATTCCTATCAACTGAGCTCTGAGTGACCCACGGGCTGGAAAGTCCTGAACTTGTAATTTAAGATGATGTCACTGTTCTCAGTGATGATCTCTAATTGTCTTCTCCTCTTCTTCTGTCTTCAGAGATACCAGACAAAAACTTTTTCCCAGAAAGCGATGAAGAAGAAAAGGAAGAGCTCCCCAACATCCCACTAAGCCTTGAACAAGGTTATTGCAAACACATAAAATCCAATTCTCAACTCCTACTAGGAAAGGATTAAGGGAGACGGGATCTGAGTCTGACTGAGGATCAGGGAAGAACTGTTGAGCATGGAATGGCAGGGAGGGTGTTGGTATGAGTATCTGACCAGGGCCTGATCTCAGAGGAACAGCTCTGATGAGACCATTGGACAATAAACAAGACAGAGGAACGAGAACCCAGTGTGTCAAGAAACCAGGTTTAAAGAGAATGCTGACCCGGCAGTAAAGGTGATCTGGAAGGACCTGTAGGAGGAGATTAGTGTGAAGCTGGGAAGGGCTGGGAACTATGGGCACAGGGTCGAACCAGAAGGAGAGACTTGATGGAAGAAGAAACTGATTTAAACATGGGGGATGTTGATCAGGAGCAGAAATACTCGAGGAGATGGGCAGTCACACAGGGAGAGAGGCGAGGAAGTGGTGAGATGTGTTTGAGGGGGTGTGGGTGGGTACTTCGAGAGAGAGGAAGAAGGGGGGCAATAAAAGATGGGGTGAAGGACACAACAAAACAACCACATTGCTAAGAGTCACCTACTGAGCATTTGCTCTGGCAGCTCTGGGCTTAGTGCTCACCGCTGCCTTGGGGGCAGTATCACTCTCCACCCATTCTCAGAAAAGAAGCCTGAAATCTAGGGAAACCATGTGTGTGGTTGGCCTGTGGTCAAAAAAACAGGATGAACCCAGAACCTGTGATCTTATCAACACACACTCAATCCTCATAGAAAGACTAACAAGACAGTAAACAGGAGTGCAGAGGGGGGTGTGGTGTGAAGAGGGGTGGAGACAAGGAGACATCACTTTGCAGGAAGTAAGGTGAGGCCACCAGACAAGGACAGTTCTAAGGACAGAAACAGGCTGACTATGGCCACGGGTGACAGGAAGAGTCATCACCAGGTTCTGAGTGGCTGGCGGATGATCTCAGTGAGAAGGCTTGACTGAGGCTCAGGGTACAGCTGAAGACCAGGGTCAGGGTTGTGGTCAGGATCGGGGCCAGGTGCGTCCTCCTGTCCAGATGAGCTCTACACTGATACCCGCAGGGCAGGATTTCAGGTCCCACTTTGTAAAGGAGAAAATGGGATTATGGGAGATCAACACAGCACATACTTCAATATCTGAAATAAACTTGTTTTGTTTCCCCAGGAACTGGTGAAAACCTGAAGCAAACTCTGAACCCTTGACCTTGTATGGTTTGACAAACCCACGTCACTACTATAACTTCAGTTAAAAACAGAAACTAAGAAACACCAACTTCCTTGCAAAAGATCCATCCTGTCTTATCTTTGTCTGTTCCCGTTGCCTGTTCTGTGATTCTTGTCCCTTTCTGCAATGTGCTGGGGGAGGGCTGCTTCCTATCTGTACTAATTGTCCAGAAAGGACAATGTCTTCATATGTGATTTCTCCAGGGACTCAGATGACAGAGTCTTGGTACTGTGGGTCCCTGATGGGACCGCTCCGTGGTACTCTTACATGCAAAGCCTGCTCTCTCACGACAGCCCGACCTGCATGTTTTTCCTGAACACCTGACTGCACAGTTTTTACCTCTGTCTTGCGTGAATCTGCGGTGCTTTCAGGTCACATCCAGTGGCCAGCACTGCAGCGAGAAGAGCATGTCTCTGCTGGGTCAGGGTACCCTGTGTCACTCACACAGGACCATCGACACCGTGTGACTCCCATGCAGACTCTTCTCCATCCTCCTCGGGGCAGCGGGTCTGACGCTGTCCCCAAATGCCTGAAGGGCACGTACAGGAACAGCTTGATGTTTCTGTCTCTCTCTCTCTCCCTCTTCCTTTCTGCTTTCTCTAAAATTGATAAATAAAAATTAAAAAACAAAACAAACTATTATTACCTTGGTTAGGTTATTGTCCTGAAATTAAAGAGCTTGCAGGTGTGATCCCTAATCAGGGCACATACGAGAACCTCAGAGCACAGAAGTGGCCATGCCCAGCTGAGTCCTTCATAGCATGTCCCCAGCCCAGTGCTCGGACCTACCAAGCTCTGCTCAGCACTCGGGGCCGACGCTGGAACCAGTGGAGCCACTGACTGCAAGAGGGGGAGAGAGAGAGAAGGGGGAGAGGGAGGGGAAGAAAAGCAGATGGTAGCTCCTCTTCTGTGCCAGGACCAGGGATGAACCTGGGACAGTCGCAGGACAGGCCAACGCTCTATCCACTGAGCCAACCGGCCAGGGCCCCCACCTAAGTTTCACACTAGCTGACAGACAAAGACTGAGACAGAGATGGGGTTTAAAGTACCAACTCTCTTACTGATAAAAGCTGGATCAGCGGACTTATTGTAGTTTAGACACGTGCCAAAAGAAGACACTCAAATCCAGACGCCAGAATGCGGCTTAGTCACAAGGTTCAGGCTGCTCCCACCAACCACACACACCGCCCCCCGCCTGCTGTCCCTGTGCCCCTGAGCTCAGAGGAGCACAGAGCCCTGACCTCCGCAGCAGGGGGAGCCCAGGGAGACCCCCCCAGAGCAGACTCCCCTTCACAGACTCCCCACCTGAGCGTCTCCCCAGAAAGAAGGGAGACAGGGGACCAGGATTCTGCTGATTGAGGGGCCACCTCCTAGAAGGGGACCTGGGTGAGGGTCTGAGTGTCCCACTGAGGTCTGGGGGCCACTCCCCCTGCCTCTCTGCACTCACAGCGGTACCTGAGTCTCCATCCTCTGGCCCAGGGGCTGCTGGGGCTGCTGCAGCCGCTTTCTCCTGCTGAGAACTGTCAGGTCCTGGACTGTCTGTCTAGTCTCAGGGACAAACCTGGCCCCACAGGGTCTCCCAGGTGGAGACAGCCCGCTACTGGGGCCTGAAGGGCAGCTGCTCCTGGTGACGCTGAGGAAGCCCCTCCCCTTGGCGCGTCATGTGCAACACGTGACACCTCAGTCCTCAGTCCAGCAGCACTGTGAGGGCTTCAGCCTGCTTCTGAGATGGTCCAGTCTGGTTCCTAACCCACGTGGGTCTGACGTTGTTTTCTGGGTCAAGGAAACTGGGCTTTGTTTCACAGGGTGCAGTGTCCCCAGCTCCCTCTGTACCCACAGGGACGTGTCCTTCCCTTGGGTCGGGCAGCCCCAGGGTGAGAGTGCCCTGCGGGAGGCCGGCCCCTGCGGACTGCCCACCCAGCGACTGCTGTCAGCCACTCATTCACGTGCTGATGGTGGGGACTCTCAGCAGACCCAGGAAAAGCTGGCACATTAATACCAACACTTGCTACGACAGTTGATTGGTTGCCTGTTGCCCAAGAACGGAGGAGAGGGGACACGAGAAAGGACAGCTGTGGGCTCTGCTAGGCTCTGTCTGCACCATGAGTCCCATGGAGGCCGGCAGCAGAGGACAGCTGTGCCCAGGAGAGGCTCAGCTCACTGGTCTAGGGGGAGTGGACACCCCTGTGTGCGGCCCTGGGACACAGATGTGCTCATCAGTGTGTGGAATCTGTCCCTAGGAGATTGATATTCACCCCTTTGGGGAAAACAAAGAACAGACTTGGAGGGAAGGTAAACTTTCCCCTGTGTCCTCAGTGTAACTGGGTGAGAACCCTTAACCACAGCTGCAGGAGGTTGGCCTCATTGGAGCCTATGTGGAATCCACCGCTGGAGAGAATATTTGCTTCTCCAGCCCGTGTCCATTGCCCAGGACCCACTTGGTTGGTTCTGAGTTCTCTATGTCCTGGCTGAAGATCTGCAGTTTCTGTCTTTCCCTCTTTCCCCCACAGTCACCTCCACAAGGTCCTGGGGCCATGTGGAGTTCCCCCTCAGCCCATGTCAGCGTCCCCTTAGACGGCTGGGCAGCTAAAGACAGTGGGTTCCCAAGATGTTTTAGGCATCTTTGCACAAACAATAGATCCTCGGGGCTGGTTCTGGTCCGGCTGGGGTTCTCCTTTCTTGGCTGTCCAGGTCCTGACAGTCCTTGTCCCGCCTTGTTGCTGCCACAGGTCAGGATGCTGAGAAGGACTGTAGGGCTATTGGAGGGGAGAGACAGCATCTCACAGCACACAGAATGTTAGTTTCACTTCTCTTTTCCTCATTTGGGTGGATCCCTTCCTGGTTGAATCAATTCAAAACTTCTTGCTCAGGGCTGGGCAGCCACACTGGTACCAGACTCAGGACACCAGAGGATCAGAGGTCCAGGCCGGGCCTTGAGCCAAAAGATGGCCAGTGGAGGAGGCGACCTCAGCACCAGGTCAGTCTCTGTCTCCCTTCCTCTAACTTTCTCTTGAATGTCTGTCTTTAGACACTCGTCTCAACCTTGACCTCAGTCCTGCTTTACAAGAACACTCAGGTGCACTGTACTGAAATGCAGGGATAGGTAATGAGGAAGACAGAGCTTTATCCTGCGGAGGGACAGCTGCTGGTGTGAGTGCAGCTGCCACAACCACAGGACTCCTGTCTTCTCACCACTGCTCTGCGGGCAGGCCTGTTTGTACTCGGTTGTCCTTTCTGTGGCTTTAAGAGAGTAATTTTTCATTTTCTCATGAGCTCTGAACCCTCTCGTTTCTTTCTAGTCTCCTCAGCCTTCACCCTAGATTTTTTCTAAAGGGGTGCTTTAGAAAATATAGGATTCAAGGTAAACACACGACTGATTTTCAAACACTGGGCGCCCTGGTCTCCTCCTTGACCTGGGGACGGTCAGCTCCGGCCTCTCCCATCTCCAGCTGGGGGTCAGGCTCCTTCTCCGGGGATCCTGACTTCTTAAGAAAATCAAAGGGAGGGGAGGGACCAATATGCCAAAGACTAGTGCAGGCTGAGTGTTTTCATGTGTGCGGTGATTTCCTGTTCTGGAATGGCTTCTACTCTAACCAGAAAAGGGCTAGAAACCTTTTCACTTTCATCACCACATGAGTCTTTCTCTTTCCACTGCCTGTGTCCTACTGTATGGGGTTCACACCCCATAATGTATACACCATCCTCCCATCTATTGACTGACATCTGTGTATTTTCCAGTGGTTCCGTTTTCCCTAAGCTGGGCTGATAACAATTTTATACCTCTTTGTTCTTGCGTGTACCCAAGTATTTGTCTAGTTTTAGACACCGCACTGTGACATCAGGGAGGGTAATAGTGCTCACCTGTCTATAGATCCTGCCCAACTGTCCTTTAAATGGCTGAAGCACTATCTTTTCCTAGCATTGCTGAAGAGCCATCTCCGCCCACCCGGACTTCACAAGGTGTCACAGGACCAGGTGCATGTCGCTGATTTGCACGAGATGTTGAACAGGTCTTTGTGTCTATTGGCCATTTGAATCAACTCTTCTCCGAATGGCTGTTTTGTTTTTGGCCAGTGTTATCAGTTGAGGTGATTGCCCTTGCTTTAATAAGGGAGAGTTTGCTCCATATCAGCCCACCCACACACTGTTGCTTTATTACATAGGTGTTGGTGTGGGATCAGGTGTTTTTGGGGCGTCGTCCTCATCCTCCGGGCTGTCCCCCACACTGGCCTGTCCGCAGTCTGCTGTCTGCGCCGGGACCTGCCCTGGCTCCTGACCCCTCACTCATGCTGATCGGCCATTTCCCTCGCCCCATGGGCACCATCTTCACCTGGGGGGATCCGTTTTTCAGATGTCTGAGACTGATTTTCTGGGCATCTGAGGCTCACTTTGAAGGCCCCACCTTCTTCCTGTCGGTGTTTCTGAGACACGGTGTCTGATTCGCCATCTGTTTCCCTCTGCTCTGCGGTGCTGCCCCGGGCTCTCTGCTCCGTCCCTGCCCAGAGAGCCTCTCCTCCTGTCACACTGACCGTCACAGTGAGCAGGGCTCCGTATGCGCCCTGACATCTGGTGTACCTCGTCCCACCCTCCTTCCTCCATCAAAGTGTCCCGGCCCTTTGCATCTCCAAGTCAGCCTGTCAGAATCGAGTTGCGATGTTTTTTAGGATTGCAATTAATCTGTGCAGCCATCAGAACTGAACTGACATTTTATATTGTGTTTTCTATCTCATGAATATGGCGCAAAGTCTACGGCCATACCGCCCTGAACGCACCCGATCTGGTCTGAATATGGCGCATGTATATTATTAATTTAAAATGTTTTCTAATAGCTTTGCAGCTTTCTCCCTAGAGGTTTTATACTCATTATGCTAGATTTATCCATAGATCCATTATGCTGTTAAATCTGCCTAATTTAAAGTCAACTCTCTAGCTACCTGCTATTAAGATATAAAAACAAATTTAAACGTTTCCACTTTCTGATTTCAATAACTTACAAGGTGATATATGTAAACTTACACAATGTATATATAAGGTCTACCGGAAAGTTCTGTCCGTTTTTGGAATAAAAACAAAATACAAATTTTTCTTACCATCAATAAACTTGATTAAATAATATAATTGCCATTATTATTAATGATTTCTTGCCAGCGTGAGGGCAATTTGTATATCCCATTTTTGAAAAATGTTTTATCTTTTGATGCGAAAAATTGAACCAATGCTTGTTTGATATCTTCTTCATTTTTGAATTTTTTGCCCTTCAAAAAATTTTGTAAGGACAAAAACAAGTGATAGTTGGAGGGTGCTAAGTCCGGGGAATATGGTGGATGCGACAGACCTGCTTCTGTAGCATTTCTTCCTTGTTGAAATTCGTAAAAATTACAGTGGCGTAAATGAACTTTATCAGTAGCCATGGGTACACTATCGCTTCACACATAAGACTAACGTGAATCAACTTTGTTTTAGTTAATTTGCTACGTCAGTATGTATACATTAAGTGATAAAAATAGAGAGGCACACATGCGCCAAATAAACATGTGCTTACGTGTCGAAACTCGTCGTGATAGAAACGGACAGAACTTTCCGGTAGACCTTAAATAATGACAATTTCGTTTCTTCATTATACCTTGTCCTTATACTTCTTCTCTGTTTCCCTGCCCTACTGTGTTGGCCGGGACTTCCAGTATGATGGTGACCACAGTTTGATAGTGACCTGTCTTCCTGAGCCAAGTCCCACAGGGAACACTTCCTCCTGGTACTATCAGGGATGATCTTTGCTGTAGGTGGTCTGTTTTAATATGAAAACTTGCAGAATAAAGAAGTTGTGTAGTTGACTTCTGATATTTTCAGTGTACCATGTGTTCCTGGCCATTTTTGCTGTTCTCGCAGAGATTTTTTTTTTAAATCAACAATTGTTTTGGAATAATTTTGCATTTGCAGCAGAGCTGTGAAGATAGAGAGAGTTTCCGGGTACTCACACCCAGTTTCATTTCCTGTGATGTTTGCCCTGACACTCCTGGGTACATTCTACAAAATAGAAAAACAACATTGCTACTTCGGAGTCAACTAAATCACAGATGTCTTAAATTTCAACACTTCTTCCAGTAAAGTCCTTATTTGGTTCCAGGACTCACTGCAGGTACCACATGGCCTTCAGTCATCCTGTCACCTGTTCCTCTGATCTGTGACAGTCCTTCAGTTTTTCTGAGTTTCCATGACCTTGATAGTTTGAAAAGTACTAGTCAGGCATTGTTTTAAAAGTCCCTCAATTTCAGTTTGTCTTGATTTTTTTTTTTGAGTGGGATTATGGGTTTTAGTAAAGAATTTAAGAGGAATGCCCTTCTCGTCACTTTTCTCAGGGAGATGTCGCCCTGACTTATCACCTGGGAAGCTCGCTCACCTTCTCTGTGGTTCCAGTGCTCACTGCCAGGCTGCTTCCCTAAAGTTGTTATTTTTTCCTTTCCAAACTTATTGGCAAAGGTTATTTTGCCTATTTTTCTGATTGTCTCTGCCTTTATACACAAATGTATTTGAAAAACCCATTTTGGTGAAATGTAGGCCTGCAGTGAAGGCAGGAGGCTTTGGAAAGGATTTCTGTTTGCTGCCCCCGGGAACACAACGCCTCCATTGCCTGGTCTGGACTCCCGGTGGACTCTCCGCCCTGTGTTTATTAGAGAGTAAATAAACTCAGTTTCTGTCCCTCTTGCACTGAGGTTGTCAAACCCAAGGATCTGATTCACTGGGATCAGCAAATGCCCTGCTGTCAGAAGGGGCTTCTGTGCTCCCACAACTCCCTGCTTTCTCCTTCCCCTTGGCTTTTGCATAATAAATCCTTAGAGCATTTTCACTCATAACAGTTAAATGCTTTTTCCAGCTTTCACGTTTTATCTACAGAAAGCGAAGTCGCATGTGGAGGCTGAGTGCACTGGGTTTGTTACGCGCTCCCCACTGCACCTCAGACTGTGGTCGCTGACTGTGGGGGTCGTGGATTCACGGTCATCTCTCTGATGGTGGCTTGGAATTCGGTTGCGGTTCATGAAGTTTTTCTCTGATTGTTGCTAAGATTTTTCTCTTAGCATTTTATTGTGATGTGTCTCAACATTTTGTGTTGTTTTGTTTTTTTCATTTTGTATTTCTTCTGTTGGGGTAGTCAGAGTTTCTTAAATTTGTGAGTTGATGTCTTCATCTGTATTGAAAATTCCTCAGACAATACTCTTCAAATAGTCCTTCCGCCCTCCCGTCAACAGCTCCCCTTCCTTTTCTAAAGCTCCATATGTAACTTATATACTGCTGGCTCCGTCTCACATATCCCTCACACTAATATTGAATATTCCATTTCAACATTACTGAACATTAGTTGGATATCATCAAACTTCCACCTTGCTAATTCACTAATTACATTTTGTTTATAATTCAATCTTCTGCTAAATACTTCCACTGAGTTTAATTTAAGACATTGTATTTCTCAGCTCTGAAATATTCATTGATTATTTTCTGTGCATTTCAATTCTCTAATGAAATTTTCTTTTCTCTTTTTTCATTTATTTCCTTGTGAATTTTAATCATTATGTTTGTGTGCTCACTTCTAGCTCTAGCCTGTATTATGTCTTTTTACTGTTGATTTTATCCACTACTTCTACCTTTCGATAGTAATTAGTTTTTACTGAATAATAACAATTTTATATACAAGACATGGAGCCTCCAGATTTTGATATCTTCCACATCTGAGTGGTTCCCCTCTTCTCGGTTAGTCAGCTAAAGTAATGAGGTTGATTACCTGAAACAAAGTAGGGCCTAGATTACATGTGATCAAACTGGTTGGCATAGGTTTGTTTATAAATTTCTTTGATTTTCCTTTGAATAAACCTGCGATCAGTTGTGATGATTCCACTTTCACTTTTAATATGGTAATTTGTGTCTTTTCTTTTTTTCCTTTATTAGCCTGGTAAAAAGTTTATCAATTTTGCCAATCTTTTCCAAGAACCAACATGAGGTATTGTAGATTTTTCTCTGTTGTTATCTAGTTGCAATTTCACTTATTCCTTTGAAATTTTTATTTTATGTCCTGTTTTCTATTTTACTTTAAAGTTCTCTTTTTTGTGTTATCTTTTATTTCTAGTTTCCTACATGGGAAACTTAGATTTTTGTTTTAGATCTTTCTTTATTTTCTAATATATGCATTTCAGAAATACATTTCCCACTGATCACTGATTTTTCTGCATCACCAAAATTTGATAAATTGTATGTTTAATTGTATTTACTTAAATGATTTAAAATTTTCTCTTGAGAGTTTTTCTTTCAACCTCATGTGATTAGAAGTGTAGTTTTCGATCTCTAAATATTTGAGCAGTTTCAATCTATCTCTCTGTTATTGATTTCTAGTTTTATTCCTTTGTTGTCTGAGAACATACTCTTCATGATTTCTATTCTTTTTGCTAAAATGTGTTTTATGATCCAGATATTGTTCTTATTCTGTGAAGGTGAGTTTTCCCTGTCATCTGGACTGTGTGTAATTCAGTGTTGCTGAATGAAGTACTCTATAAATGTCAAATATATCAGGTTAGCCTGACCAGGTGGTGGCACAGTGGATAGAGCTTTGGACTGGGATGCCAAGGACCCAGGTTCGAGACCCCGAGGTTGCCAATTTGAGCGTGGGCTCATCTGGCTTGAGCAAAATAAGAAATGCTCACCAGCTTAGACCCAAGGTCGTTGGCTCAAGCAAGGGGTTACTCGATCTGCTGAAGGCCGACAGTCAAGGCACATATGAGAAAGCAATCAATGAACAACTAAGGTGTCGCAACGAAAACCTGAGGATTGATGCTTCTCATCTCTCTTCGTTCCTGTCTGTCTGTCCCTATCTACCCCTCTCTCTGACTCTCTCTCTCTCTATCCCTGTAAAGAAAAAAAAAATTATAAAAAAAAAATATATATATATATATCAGGTTAGTCGACAGTGATGTTCAAATCAATTATATCTTTGTTGATTCTCTATGTCCTAGAACTAAAGGAGGTGTCGAACAATCAAACTCTAGCAGTGCACTCGTTCATTTCTACTTGTAGTTCTTTCCATCTTCATCTTCCATTATTTGATGTTATGTATGTAGGTAAATGCAGGTTAAAGATTGTCACATCTTCTTGGAAAACAGACCCTTCTTTCATATACAGTGTGTCCGTAAAGTCATGGAGCACTTTTGACCGGTCACAGGAAAGCAACAAAAGACGATAGAAATGTGAAATCTGCACCAAATACAAGGAAAAGCCTCCCAGTTTCTGTAGGATGATGTGGCAGCTTGTGCACATGCGCAGATGATGACATAACACCATGTATACAGCGGAGCAGCCCACGGCCATGCCAGTCGAGATGTGGACGGTACAGAGGAAAGTTCAGTGTGTTCTGTGGCTCGTTAAATTCGAATCTGTGACCAAAGTGCAACGTGAATATCGGCGCGTTTATAACGAAGCCCCACCACATAGGAATAACATTACTCGGTGGAATAAGCAGTTGAAGGAAACCGGCAGTTTGGTGGAGAAACCCCGTTCTAGTAGGCCATCAGTCAGTGACGAGTCTGTAGAGGCTATACGGGATAGCTACCTAAGGAGCCCTAAAAAATCTGTGCGTGAGCCCACATGGAACTGCACTGAATAGGTATGAAACCAGGGGAGTTTTCCTTTTATTTGGAGCAGATTTCACATTTCTTTCATCTTTTGTTGCTTTCCTGTGTCCGGTCAAAAGTGCACATTGACTTTACAGACACACTGTATAATGCCTATTTCTCCTTCCTAATTTTTCTATTCTGAATCTTTGTCTGGAAATAATATACCTACTCCGTCTATATCTTGAATAGTGTCAGCATGATATCTCAGTCTCCATTCTTAACATAAGTCTTTACATTCAAAGGTTTATTTTCTGGACAAGATACAGTTTTCAAATTTTCAGTCTCTTTAACTATCTCCGCTTTTTAATTGGAGTAGTAAGACCATTGACATTGCAAGTCATTATTAGTATGTGAATTAACATCCGTCAGGTTTGTAACTCCCCTCTATTCGTTGTATTTCTTCTTTGTTTCTTCCCCTGTGCCTCTTTTTCTGCCTCCTCTGGATTCATTTAGCCACTACATGATTTCATCTCATTCTTTGATTAACATATCAGTTTCACACCTTTGTAAATATTTTTAGTGTTTGCCTACAGGTCATAATAAGCATTTGATACCACTTCATCTAGAGCGCAGGTGCCTTATAACAGAGTATTTTTAATTTCTTCTTCACATCCCTGTGACATTGCTGTCATTCATTCCAATTACCTCTATGTTATAATCATCACCTGTTTCGATCTGACCTGTTCGGTCCCCTGCTAGCTGCCATCATGTACTTCTTTTTACTATCTCCTGGGTTAGCTATGTTGGTTTTTAATTTTTGTGTCTTCATCATTACTGGTTTATTTTTCTGTTTTCCTGGAATTGATTCTAATGTTTTTTTAAAGATAATGTGCATGTGCTGCTGAATATTAGTCATTCACTGGATTAAAATATAGAGATAGATAGATAGATAATCTTTAACCATACTAAATGAGTTAGAAAATTTTTTCAGGGTATTAATATATAAAGCATGTGATGCAGGAAAAAAGGCATATAATGTAGAAAAATTAATAATACAAAAAAATCATATATTATGATAAAAATATAAAAATTATATAAAAATAATATATTATGATAAAATATCTGCAAGATATGGTTAAGTTATAAATATAGGTAGATGAAATTAAATTCCTACAAGAATTTAAGGGAAAATACGTGCAAAGACATTAAAATGGATTATATGAAAGGTGTGGATAGAGTGATATTGATGGAAAACAGAAGAGATGTTGTTGGAACAAGCAAAAATTAAAAAGTAACATACTAATTGCATAAAAATTTAGGAGCATGTATGAAATTGCATTTTAAAACAGTTAGATAAGTAGATGATATATAGACTTACAAAATGTTTATAGAAACATCAAGAATAGATATTTGGCCTGGCTGGTTAGCTCAGTGGTAGAGTGTGGACCTGGTGTGTGGCTGTCCTAGATTTGATTCCTGGTCAGGGCAAACAGGAGTGACAGCCATCTACTTCTCCACTCCTGCTCCTCCCCCTTCTTTCTTTCTCTTCTCCTCCTGTAGCCATGGCTCGATTGGTTTGAGCAAGTGGCCTCGGGCATTGAGGATGTCTCCATGGCCTCCACCTCAGGTGCTAAAGAATGGCTCAGTTGCTGAGCAATGGAGCGATGGCTCGAGATGAGCAGAACATTGCCCCCTAGTCGGCTTGCCTGGTGGATCCTGATCAGGGTGCACAGTATTCTGTCTCTCTGCTTCCCCTTCTCACATTAATAAAGGAAGAGAGAGAGAAAAAAAGAATAGATATTTATTAAGTAATATTTCTCAGCCCAAAGTCGGAAAGTATTTTGATTGACTGAGTTTGATGTGGGTTGTTGGACAGGGGACAGACTGACAGGAAGGGAGACGGGAAGCATCAGTTCTTCTTTGTGGCACCAAAATTGTTCTTTGATTACTTTCTCATATGTGCCTTAACCAGGGTGGGCTCCAGCTGAGCCAGTGACCCCTAGCTGAAGCCAGCAACCTTGGGGTTTTGACCTTGTGTCCTCGGCATCCCAGGCCAATGCTCTATCCACTGCGCCACCTCCTGGTCAGGCCAGAACAAACTTCTGATCACCCAACTGAATGGATGATAAGCAAAACAAGTCAGACACAGAAGCACACGTGATATACTATTCCATACGTGAAACCCAGTTACAGGCAACGTTAACACAGGGTGATAGAAAGACAGCTCTGTTTGCCTCTGAGAGGCTGCCTGGCTTAGGTGGTCAGGGTACAATTTAAGGCAACATTGCCAGTTCTTCGTTTTTCAAATAACACGTTAGTTTTCAGCACCGCGCCTCCCTTTCCATCTCCACCATCTCCAAGATTCTGCAAGACAGGGACCCTGGCTGCTTTCCTGACCCTGGGAATATCCTACACCTACCTCTCTGCTCCTGTGACCCTTGTTTTGTTGTTGAAATCTTTCATTTGCTCGCTGCTTTCTGCCAATCTCTTTGCCACTGTGAAACCAATTTTATAATTATCATTTTTGTGGCAATTATAATAAGAGAGTAGACAAATGCTTCTCTCCAATCTGCAATTCATAACAAAAACCTTGTTTTTAATAGAATTTGACACAGTAATGTGACATATTATTCCCTGCTCCATAAAGGATACCGGGAACAGCCACTAATTCTCTTCTGGTTGAAAAAGGAAGCTTAGCAGTCTTCGTGACTTTTTAGGAATACAAAATGACTATTAAAACATTATTTTCTGCCTGACCGGTGGTGGCGCTTGGATAAAGCGTTGACCTCGAACGCTGAGGTCGCAGTTCGAAACCCTGCACTTGTCAAGTCAAGGCAGGTATGGGAGTTAATGCTTCATGCTCCTCCCTTTCCATTCTCTCTCTCACTCTCACCTCTCTAAAATACATAAGCAAATAAAAATTTAAAAAAACAAAACAGTATTTTCAGAGCAATAAAATGATCAACTAAGAAGCAGAATTATGGACTCAGGTTACACTTACTTTCACAGGAAATAGCAGTCATTTCTGAAACTCAGATGCCTAAATTGAGTCATTGCATACAACAGTAGCATAGACATTCTTAATAATAATAATAATATACAACATATTATCACAAAGCAGAAATCCCAGGAGAAATGATTTATATTCTTGTGAAATTTCAGTTTATGCTTTATCATATAATTATTAAACCACCCCTTATTAACATTTATGAACTACTTTTATAATTCAGGATGGTGTTTCTCTAAACTGCTTTATGTCAGAGAGGGAACACCTTGTTTTTATTGTTCTTAGATTTATTTTCTTTAGTTGTTAATTATGATGCATTTTTAAGGTTAGATTCTATAGTTATTTTATTGTTTCTTATTCCTTTGTGGATGACCCATTTACTCTATCTCACTTTGGTACTATCTAAAACGTTTTCATAAAAACATCCAGATAGGTTTAGGACAAAATAACTTTACAATAGCTTTTATCATAACAAACTGGAATTTTTAAATACTACACATGTTTTTCTTACCCCCATGCTTCATTTTATTATAGCTCTGTCTATTGCTTCAATTCCATTTGTTCTCATTTCTACGCAAAAGAACTTATTTTATATATATTGGTTCTCCACAGCCATCTGTCATATAAAATGTTACAGCCTCCACAAGTGTGTTATAACGTTGGTGACCCTTTTGTCGTGGTGTCTTTTCTCCCTAGGATGGCTGCAGAAGACCAAAACGTAGACAACAGACTTTTCTATGACACTGCACTCAACTTATTCAAAAGACTTAAGGTGGAGATTTCAGAAGCAATAAAAACAACATTTCCTTTCCTTGAATATCTCCGTGACAACAAACTGATCACCAATGAACTGTATGAAGTAAGTGAGGTTTATTACATCACAATCTGGTAAACCAGCCCAAATTAAGTTCTGCTTAGATATCCTGGAATCAAAAATCAAAGCACAAGTCTGTAACTAAAGAGTCTGCTATGAGAGAGGGCCTTCTCCAGTACTGCTGTGAGGGTTCCTCTGAGGTCAAAGGGAGAAGAGAAGCAGGTCTTAACTAGAGATAAGAGATACTCTGGTTTATCTGAATGAACAAGAGTCCACAGTGCCCCCTAGAGGTGGGTGAGTAGTACTGGAGATAAGCTTTATCTGAAGTGGGTAGTCTACCTAGGTATACAATGCCTTGGAGAAATTAAATATACAATATAGCATAAACTAAGAATTAAATGTAATTTTAAAGAATTAATGACAAAATTTAATGATTTAATTGAATAAAATAATAATTGACACACCAGTTCATGGCATTGAACATCAACTTAAATATTTAGATCTGAGAACATTAAAATCCAAAGAGAATTGTCTTGTTAGGACATTTTGGAAAACAAATGCTTAATTGTTTTTTTTAATGTTTTCAGTTCCTTTTCTTGTTTTATTCTTTTCTCTTGGTATTTCTAGAGTCTTGGAATTTAGGTTAACTTTAGAAAGAGCCAGAGGTGGAAATACAGACATGTCAGCCTTCTCCTTCCTTATGAACAGGCTTTCTTCATGGCCGAGTTCACAGAAAGGTGCAATCTATCCCCTGAGTTCCCTTGAGCTCTTCAAGGCCAAGTCAGTCCTGGGGAAGGGACAAGAGTTGTCCTGACAACAGAACAGCAGCTCGCCACCTACCAGGTCGATTCCTCAAAACATGTGGCAGGGTCTGACAGGGCTACATGTCACTGAACTTGAACCCATGTTGTTCTTCACATCTGCCCCTTCCTGCATCTGATGTACACAAGTGAGGAAATCAGTTCATAAATGGATATTTTCAAGGAGGGAGGCCGTAGTTGTTTCACTAATAGCATACACATAGAGAAGTTCTAAAACAGTACCTGAAGAAATACCTAGGTGGGGCCACTGTAATACATTAACAATAAACCCCTTTCTAGGGCTCTTCTGTCACTCGGATGTCTGCATTTATATTTTCCCCATTTGCTATTTTTAAGGAGTCTAAACATTTTTATAATGGACGGTGTACTCTACAAGAAGTCATATACATTATTCTCTGTGACCTGGAAAAGAAGCCTGACCTGTCTTATCTTCAAGCAATTTTCAAGAATGTCATCAGGAACAAATACCCTGGTTTAAATCACTTTTATAAAATGTTTAAAACTGGTAATAAGGTTTTATTACCTACTTTTGGGCAACTTCTTTTTCACATGTATATATTGAGTTCTTACTCTGGGTCACACACCGTGCTGGGCAGGGGGGATATAACCGTTAACAAAACACACGAATCGTGAGCCTCTGCGTGCTTAGGATACAATAGCTACAGTGCAGCACCCATCTGGAGGTCTGCCTAACAAGGCTGGTAGACTCACAGGACTACCAGAGCCACAGTGGCATCAGATTACTTAGGACAAGTGACAGGAAACACTATATGACGACATGGCAGCATCACTTGCTGCTCTTCGGTGGGACTCCTTACAGTTGTCCACAGAGCAGTCCGCCAAGTTTACTACCACTTACCTCGAATGGCAGCTTAGCTATGGATCCAAAATGCACCCTAGCCTAGCAGTGCCATGCTCAGGGGAGTCAATGTCCAGTGTAACAACTTTGTAGTCATAACTTTCAGGGTAGCACAAGGGACAGCCAACATACAAGAGTCACCACATTGGAGGAGGCGCAATTATGGCTTATAGTTTATATCTAGTTCCTCCCAGGCTTTATCTAGCAACTGTCACTGGTCATTTTAAACTGTAAGCCCAGTGTTGACCTAGTAACACGGAAGAGGGGCCACCTTCATCAGGTGATTGGAGTAATGAGCAAGAAATTTAATTCAAGGTCCAATGTGCTCTTATGGAAGAAATGGTTTTATTAAGTCATTCTCTACAATAGATGCATTCAACAATCAAATAACCACAGAACCTATTGCTCTGCCAGAGATCATTTTTGATACTACATAGAATTACTCGTTTGATTCCCTACTTACTTCCTGAGAAGGCATGGTTTTATACTTTTTAATTGGTTTTTGGTAAAGAAAATGTCCTCCAATAATTTTTGTTTGACCTGCCTAGAAAATTTTTTTCTTTTAACACAATTTTGGTTTCAAGATCTCCAAGTAATGCGGGAGAAGTCACAAGAAAAATGACTGTATAGAGCGGGCATAGAGCGTTCCAGGTCCCGTGTGTCCGCAGAACAAGGGCAGATGGCATTACTCTCAGAGTGAGAAGCAGACTGTATGAGATGGTGCAAAAGGGAATAATTTGAAAAAAGGGTTTTGAAAGGTGTGGCTTCTAAAGCTGAGAAATCTGAGGTTATTTACTACACAGTAAAGAGCTGGTAAAGGTTTGTAAGCACAAGTGCCTTGTCCCAGCAAGTACCCCTGCCAGCAGCCCTGAGGCATCTGAGCCCACTGCTTCCCTCTGTCTCCTCCCTGGACTCCCTGCAGAGACCTACCCAAGGAGTTTGGGTTATTTCTTCCTCCGTGTGTGTTCTGGGTCAGCTACATGCAGAGGCTCTGGGCTGGTGCTGTGTTCTCCCCTCTCTGCCAGACTCCCAGGTCCCTGTGCCACAATATTCAGTCCCTGCTTGTGACTTCAGAGAGTGTCCTTCCTCCTCCTGGGATCTGCGTGGTCCTGGGACATCTGTCTAGTTGCTCCATGTCCTCTGATTGCCTCTTTGGGAAGCACTCATCCTCCCTGACTCAATTAAGCTAAAACCCTCTGTGGTGCAGCCACATCTCTAAAATATTGGAGTATTTTCTCTTTTACACACGTGTGCTCCCAAGGAGATCCCTTTGCTTCAAATTTACAGATTGAACAGTTCAGAGCAAACACATTCTAAGACATTTAGCACATTTATTTTGATACACGCTTTCCCGATGAGTTGATATTGTCCCATGAATAACAAGCTCATTCCTGAACTTGTAATTTAAGATGATGTCACTATTCTCAGTGAAGATCTCTCTCTAATTGTCTTCTTCTTTTCTTCTCTCTTCAGTGATACCAGACAAAAATTTTTTCCTAGAAAGTGATGATGAAGAAATGGAAGAGTGGCCCAATATCCCACTATACCTTGAACAAGGTGATAGCAAACACATAATATCCAATTCTCATCTGCTACATAGAAAGGAGAAAGGGAGGTGAAACCTGAGTCCTGAGTGGACCTGGGGATCAGGAAAGAACTTTGAGGGGTGTGAAGAAGGCAGAGAGCACGTTGGTATTGCATCTGACCAAGGCTAATCCCTGAGGAGTAGCTTTGAAAAGAGACCATTATCCCAATAACCAAGTCAAAGAAACAGGAACCCAATGAATCAGGAAAGCAGACTTAACCCTTTGAGTAGTATGAACATTCATGTACGTCCTCGTGCCTCCTGACCATCCAGAGTACCATCGTACATGTGTAAGGCAACATTAACAACAAGGCAAATGTATGCTCTTCTTGTTTCTAAAAATTGGTTATCAAACAAACATGATTTTAAGTTAATAAAACTGTAACTGAAACTAATTTCATTTTTTGAAAAGAAACTCACTTTTGGGGTTCAGCAAGCATGAAAACAACTCACTACTCAAAGGGTTAAAGACAGCACTGACTTGGAAGTAACTGTGATTTAGAAGAACCCCTGTAGGAGATCGGTGTGAGGTGCGAAGGGTTCATTAAGTACTGTGGGTACAGGGTCAACGTCACAGAGGAGACCCTTGATGATGACAGAATAAGAGACTAATGTAAATATGGGGGACGCTGTTCAAGGCAAGAGCATTCAAGGAGATGGGCAGGCACGCAGGGAGAGAGGAGAGGAAGTGGTGAGATGTGGAGGAGGGGGTGTGGGCACTTTGATAGAGAGACCTGACCTGTGGTGGCTCACTGGTTAAAGCATTGACCTGGAACGCTGAGGTCACCCTGGGCTTGCCTGGTGAAGTCACGTACGAGAAGCAACTACCAGGAAAGAGAGAGGAAGACAGAGGGGCAATGAAAGACAGGGGAAAGGGGTAAAAGACACAATAAAACAGCCACATTACTAGGAGCTCACTTATTGAACATTTTCTCTGGAAGTTGTGGGATTAGTGCTCACCGCTGCCTTCGGGGGCAGTATCACTCTCCGCCCATTCACAGAAAAGGAGACTGAATCTAGAGAGGCCATGAATGTGGTTGGCCTGAGGTCCAATGAGCAGGATGAACCAGGCACTGTGATGTTAACCCCGCACACTCAACCCTCATGGAAAGGCCCACAAGACAGTAAACAGGAATGCAGAGGGGGGTGAGGTGTGAAGTGGGGAGGGGACAAGGCGACATCACTTTATAAAAAGTAAAGTAAAGCCACCACTCGGGGACAACTCTGAGGACATAAACAGGTTCAGTATGACAATAGGTGGCAAGAAACGCCACCTCCAGTTACCGAGTGGCACGTGGATAATCTCAGGGAGACAGCCTGGTTTAGGCGAAGGGTAGAGCTGAGGGTAGGAGTGGGGTGGGTCCCCCAAGTCCAGATGGGCTCTATACTGGTGCCTCGGGGCAGGGGATCTTCAAGTCCTACTTTCTAAAGACTAAACTAGGACTAGGGGAGAAAGGCACAGCCTGTACCTCAGTTTCTGAAATGAACTTCTAATCTCTTCCTCCAGGAACTGGTGAAAACGCAAATCGAATCCTGCCATTACCTGCCCCACATTCCTCGATTAACAACGGTCTGTTCCTAGTAACCGTCCTGTGACCCTTGCTGTCCTTGTCCTGTCCTGGCGCGTGCTGTGCTGTGCTGTGCTGGGGGGGTGGGGCACTGCTTTTTAGTGCTGATGGCCCAGCGCAGTCAGCCTCCCTAGCCTCAGTTTCTCTAAGGATTTAGACAGCCAAGTCTTCATTTTCCTGGTTGCCCGGGAGGGTCGCTCCTTCCACCATCCTGAAAGGCCCTCGCTGCTAGCTCCCGACAGCCCGGGCCTGAACCTTTGCCCACGCGCCTGGCTTCATAGTTTTCTCCTCTGTATCTGCATCTGGCTGTGACCTTGATACTCTGACCTCACATCCAGCGGTGGCCCCAGGGCAGCGGGAGTGGGGGGCGGGGGTGAGTGTGCTCCTCCCAGGCCAACGTCTCTCACCTGTTGGGTCCCTCACACAGGACCACGGACAGCATGCGCCACCCCTGCCAACCCTCCCCCATCACCTCCGGGGCAGCATCCAGAGTACATGGAGTTGCTCTGAAGCACTATGGAAGGCATTATTATGCGGCTTCCCTTAGGACGTGTCATTTAAGAAAGGATGTTCTAAATTAGTGACACATTTTTATAAAAGAAAAAAAACCTTTCAGAGTGATTTTTGAAAGCACCATTATACTTTTAGCAAATTATATTTGATTAAAAAGTTAACACTTAAGAGTATAAAATAGCCAATATGCATCGATCCATACACTTAGCTGTTCATCTGCAGTGTGGCGGGCGGGAACAGGAAGGGGTGAGGACAGGAACTGTGAGGAGTAATGAACAGAGAAGGGATTGTCCGTGTGTGTGTGTGTGTGTGTGTGTGTGTGTGTGTGTCCATGTGTGTCTGTGTGTAGGTATAGCTTGTGGGGGGAGGAGACAACATTTTAGTCCAAATGATGCACAGCGAACCACCAGTGAATGTGTCCCAGAGTCTGACCCAGCAGGGACAGTGACTGTGACATGCACGGGCGAGGCCAAGGCTGTGCTTAATGCTCCCCCTAATCCCTCCCAGAAGGAGGCTCCCAGGAACTGAGAATGTGGCATTAAACATGCACCAGGGCCTAGATTCTGTGTTAAAATTGTGGGGATTAATTTTTAAATCATCTTTACAAAAATTACTCTGCTTAGAAAAAAGAACTAGATGAGAAAGATTTAAGCATACTGGAAAACATTGTTCATTCGCACAGTGTGGAGGAGGTGGGAACCAGAGTGAGACGCGTGACTGGGATCAGGAATGAGCAGGGAGGCTCACCGTGGGGAGTAGGGTGTGCTGGTCCGGGTGGTTTGCCTGGGGATTCATTCCTTCTCATCTCCTGCCCCGCTCCGCCCTCTGTCTCTGGCCACAGACCCTGCAGACCTGCTTGTCTGCTCCCTTGGTTGCTGGCTTCCTGCTGGGTCCCTAACCAGGAGACACTGGCGAGGGATGGAGAGTGGGAGCAAGGGAGAAACGAGTGTTTCCCCCACCGTCTGGGCAGCAGTTCCGGCCATAGCTGCGTGTCCCCCATGACTCTACCTCCCACCAAGCGGGCCGGCCATGGTCTGGCTCCTACCTACCCAGTGACCTTGGCACAAGAGCTCACCTTAGTCTCTCCCATTTTCCTGTTGACTGCTCTTTGGGTTGCCGCATGCATTCTTCCATTTGGAATTCTTGGCTTTCTCATTAACTATAAAACTAACCCCCTGGATTAAATTCGCTCTGCTTTAAAGGGGCAAATAAAAGATTTATGAATGAAAACATGGTCTAGGTACAGCCTTACCTGAAAATAGACGCTCAGAGCACCTTGGCGAAACAGGACAGACAAACGCAATGGAAACAGGTACAAGTAGTGACAACGATGCACGAGAAAGCCTACAGGGAAACGAACAATGTGACCAACTGTTTGAGTCTCCAGGTAAGACCCAGTGCCTGGGCGGGGTGAGTGCGGAAGGGGGGGGGAGAGACTGGCGTGCAGAGCAAAGGTACAGGGGAGACTGTTGGGGATAACGGCAGTGTTTGAGATGAGGAAAATATAGAGAAAATGTCGATATAGAAGAGGCTAACACAGATCACATAAAGTATGGAGGAAGGGTAATGGAACAGGAGAGAATAGGAAACGTAACAGAGCGTGGATACTCTGGAGTGGGGCAGCAGGGCCAGGTCTTTGCCAGGCAGGGAGACCCGGGACCCCTGGGAGGAGGAGCTCCCTCTCAGCACCTCGTGGGTCCCGGGCACCCACTTTGCTTCCCCTGACCCTGCTGCGCCCTGGGGGGCACCGATAGAAAATGTAGAGAAACAGTATGAATAGAGGAAGGTACAGAGGGGAATGAATGCCAATAAATAGAGAAAATGGAGAGACACAGTGAGAGCCATGTAGAGAATGAGTAAAGGACAATGAGTGAAGGACTAGCCGGAGTGGACCAGGTGGAGAGAGAGGACAAAGCATCGTCTGATCAGAGCAGACAGTCACCACAAAGAAGGCACAAAAGGCGGCTCCTAACACCATTGAGAAGGTGAGGTGTCCCCAGTGACCACCATGGCCCTGGGACCCTCTCAGATGAAACAGGTCTCTCCTCTGAGAGTGAAACCGGAAATAGAAACAAGACCCCAGAGTCAGGAGAGGCGCAGAGGAAGGGCGGAGCTGAGCAGCGGGAGAGGGGGGAGCTCTCCCTGCAGGGGGCCCCAGGGGGTGGGGGCTTACTGAGGGCAGAGAGGGTGCGCACTCCCTCAGGGGAGACAAACGAAATTCTCCCTTTACCACAATTTTGTCCAGGACCAGAGCTACCCAACAATGGAATCTCAGTGAGTTCCTGCTCTGTCTGTCTGGTGGATGTAAAGAAGGAAAACTCACTTTTAAATTCAGGAGTTGAATGGGAAGCCCAAGCCGGGACCGACTGTAACCAGGCGTCTGAGACAATAGGCAAGGGTGACAGAAAGAATGTGTGATATAAACCCCAGTACTGGGCACGGGTCTGGGTCGTGTCACCAGGGCTCATGGAGGCAGTCCTGGTGGCCTTGGTTAGAGGTCAGAAGAGGAGGGGACCAGAGCCTCATGCAGTCAGTTGAGCAGGAAATGGTCCCCAGTTATTCGAAAAATAACCAAAAGCAGAAATGGTTGGTTTAAGTATTGATGTCAGAGAGACTATTTCTGTGCAAGACAGGAAAGTGATGGATGGGGTCAGGAGTTAAAGCGAAGGGAGAAAATGGAGGAGCCAAGATACTCATTAAAGGAGAGAGAGAAAGAAAACAAAACAATGAAGACAAGGAGCCTTATAAAATGAGACACCACTGCCCAGCATAAAGAATGGAAATTGTTCAAGCCAACAGGAAAGTGAGGAAGTGGGATGAGGAGGAAAGAAGACGTGGATGAAGCTAGAGGTGGGGGGTGGAACAGTGAGCGCGGGGTAAGACGCGCGCTGCAGGATGGGCAGGGCTGCTGTCTGGGTTCTACCGCCTTCTGTGTGGCACCTGGGGCACCCTGCGGGTCACACCGTCAGGCACAGGCCGGGGTCACCTGAGCTAACGTAGCTCCAGGTCTTCCTAGCGCTCTCTTGAGGGTATTCCTGTCTGTGGGCTCTTTGCCCACCCCCAGACACTAAGGGGGGTTTCTCCTCTGCACAGTGATCATTGATGACTCCTGTGGTGAAGATGAGGAACCCCAACCTTCCACCTCAGCAGGGAAAAGGCAGTCTGGTAAGGAGGGGAAGGGGAAGACTGGGGCTCAGGGGACCTGAATTCAGAGCCACTGTGTCCTGAGATGTCTCTCCTGAGGTCATTCTGTGCCCTGGACCCCGTTTGTCCTGGAACCCCCTCTCTGCATTTTACTTGACCATTTTGGGATGTGCAAAGCAAGAAGATATCATTACATTTATATTTTTTGAAGATGAGGACTATTGATTGATGGATCCTATTAATATATGCATTTATATATTGATTATATAGTAGATAGGCTAGCAAAGTAATGAGTTTGTTTTAAAATTAACTAATTGATAAGACTATAAAGTGTTAGATTTATACATTTCTAAAGAGAAGAGGAACCTAAGAATCTATTGAAAGGTCACGTTGCCATCTGGTCACAGACTTTGAATAGTGTCAAAAGACAACTTATCTATCTAGTGTTAACACAAATAGTAGGTGAAGGATTTTAAAACCTGAAATGTTGTGTTTGATAGAGTTCTTCAGCAAGTCACATATATATAGTGACTATTCAAAGGACCTTTGCAAATACTATCTTACTTTTCCTTTACAATAACCCTGAGGGGTAAGCGGGAAGGGCCTTGTTACTTTTGCATCTAGATGAGAAAACACAATCACATCAATACTCCAAGTTTTTCCACAAAGTCTCATGGAGCTAAGGGGAAAGACAAGACAAAATGTTGTTTCCTCCATCCTGTGTGCAGCCCGGGTGGTCATTGGATGGGCAGCTCCTCAATGCACCGACTGCTGAGGGGTCCTCCCGTCCTGCTTGCTCAGAGCATATGGGAGACAATTCCTTTAGGAAAATCCACCAGGAAAACACCTAAGAACAAATAAATAATGACACATCATGATTACAAAAATTAAAATATTGTAAAGAAGGGCCCTGACCGGTTGGCTCAGCGGTAGAGCGTCGGCCTGGCGTGCGGGGAACCCGGGTTCGATTCCCGGCCAGGGCACATAGGAGAAGCGCCCATTTGCTTCTCCACCCCCCCTCCTTCCTCTCTGTCTCTCTCTTCCCCTCCCGCAGCCAAGGCTCCATTGGAGCAAAGATGGCCCGGGCGCTGGGGATGGCTCCTTGGCCTCTGCCCCAGGCGCTAGAGTGGCTCTGGTCGCGACAGAGCGATGCCCTGGAGGGGCAAAGCATCGCCCCCTGGTGGGCAGAGCTTCGCCCCTGGTGGGCGTGCCGGGTGGATCCCGGTCGGGCGCATGCGGGAGTCTGTCTGACTATCTCTCCCCGTTTCCAGCTTCAGAAAAAATACAAAAAAAAAAAAAATTGTAAAGAATATGTTTGCTGTAATACCTCACTAGATCTATCAGTGTAGAAGGTACAGTTTTCAAGGAGTGCCCTTTCTCACCTGTGTCTTGATCTTGACACAGGCACACTGCTCTGAAAGGTGGTTCCGAAATAAGTCCGGGGCTCAGACACCGAGGTTATTTCTCAGCCTGGCGAACAGTTGAAGGTAGCCTCGGTGGGGAGACGAGGGCCCCTCCCTTTAGCACAGGATTTCCACAGTCTCCCTACAAAAAAAACACAGCAGATGAAGAATGTGTTAATGACAACAGAAGGGGGAAGAGGAGGAAGAGAGAGAAGCGTAGGAGGGTAAGGTTCGAACAGAGCAGAGCATTGTCGTCAGGAAGTGGAGGTCACTGGTCCACCAGGCAGGTGACTTAGAAGAACAGACCAGAGTGGACTAGCTGCAAACCATAGTTTGCATGGCTGGTCAAGATTTTTCCAAGTTTTCTCACTTAGCGCATTTCCTCTGGGGTTGGTCCCTTGGTCGCTCAGTGGGACACATAAAACACCTGATTCCTTCGTGCAGGGTCAATACCCTTGACCAGAAGTCAGCTGCTCACGGTGCTGATTTGCACAGAGTATGAACCCTGGGCAAGGCTGCAGTCCTGGACGACAGTAGTATCCAGCATGGAAATTTAGAGCTTTGTGTTTCCTCTTGAATTTCCTTCTCAGCATTTTCCATAGGCCTTCATTCTATTAACTTGAAGGATGTTGTTTGCCTAACAACAAAAATAGGCCTTACAAAGTTGGAGGCAACAAGCACTTATTTGAAGTCAAAAGAATAACTATTCAGGAAAGCACTCATTCAGGCGGAAACCTGAATAGTGTTCTGCTTGGGAAACAAAGTCCAGGGGTATTTACAAGAAAAGGAAGGGGAACAATTAGATCAGAAGAAGGAAGGCATTTCTACTAGGGATTAAAAACTAATACAGTGATGCTAATTCTAATTTTTAATTTTAGTCTGGTAGATATCAGTCCAGGAGTCATAATATCTGCTTTCTTGTTATCCTTGAGAACAGTTCTTTGGAACACAATGTTGTTTTAGATCCAGTCCCAAGTTTATTCTCCCCTGTTTTAACAGTGCAAATGTTTAAGGCATAAGACGTGTAAGGAAATTCATCTGAGATGGCAGCTCTGACTCCATGTTTAAGTGGCTCGCCATTTATATATAATTTTACAATTTCCCGTTTTTGATCAAGATTTTTCCATGTGGCCATGGCCAGTTGGCTCAGTGAATAGAGCATCAGCCCAGCATGCGGATGTCCCGGGTTCAATCCCTAATCAGGACACACATGAGAAGCCACCATCTGCATCTCTCACCTCCCTCTCTGCCTTCTCTCTCTCTTCCCCTCTCACAGCCAGTGGCTCGATTGGTTCGAGCATCGGCCTCAGAAGCTGAGGATAGTGCGGGTGACTCAAGTGTCAGCCCCGGACGGGGGTTGCCAAGTGGATCTCGGTTGGGGCACATGCAGGAGTTTGTCTATCTCCCTTTCTCTCACTTAAAAGAA
This sequence comes from Saccopteryx leptura, assembly GCF_036850995.1. Classification (NCBI taxonomy): domain Eukaryota; kingdom Metazoa; phylum Chordata; class Mammalia; order Chiroptera; family Emballonuridae; genus Saccopteryx; species Saccopteryx leptura. The sequence continues at coordinate 113,192,587 of NC_089509.1, forward strand.
AAAGATATTTTTTGAAACATCACTGATAATTATCAGAAAGCAGCATTGATCAGTTATTGAAAGCATTATTAGTTCTCCGTTGTCAGGGGGTTCATTGTGGGAATGTTACGCCATTGCTGGCCCCTCGTCGCCAGGAAGGCTCATTCCCAGTATGTCATGTCCCACATAGGAAGGGACACAGGGGTCCTTTTTCTTAGGAGCCTCAGGCCATGTTTGAACAAGCAGAGTACCAGAACAAGAGAAGGCAGTACTGCCATGTCTCTTCAAGGGCAAGCAGCTGTAGTTTCTTGAGGTTTCTCAGGTGACGTCTCATAGGCCTTAGTGATGATTTCAAAAACATTGAGCAACCATTATTAGAGTGGCGTCTTTATAACAACGAGCTGCAGTCAGCTGAAGATATTAAACAACCATGGGATGTCAGCGGGTACTGTATTTAACTATTTGGCTTATTCCTAGATTTTATCTAGTTTCATTTCTATTTTATCAGAGGTCTTTTATCCAAGTACAACAAGAGATGTTAGCAACAGAGCACACCCCACCTTGCCCAGCTAACAAAATGTCAAGAGCAGTTCTCTTGTCTAATGTAACTCATGCAAAGAAATGTAAACATTTTTCTGGTTGACTATTGCTGGCTTGTCATTACAATTCCTACCCAAGGAAGAAGTATTCTTTCAAATCATTATTGGCCTGGATGACCAGGCATTAAACGCTCTTGAAATATGTACGTAACCAGTTCTATGTTTGGACCTGTGAAGTAGGTTGTTAGATGGTGCCCAGTGTTGTCTTTCCAGTCAGAAATTAAGGGTAAAAAGGAAACAATAAATATTCTACTGAGTGCTTAGCATTCTATACTATTTGTGAGGTAAGAAAGGACTAAAGTAAGGAGAAGCGGAAACATGAGGCTGTCGAGTATACGGCAGGCTCCGAATCTCGGGTTAGTTGTCCTCTGCTTCACTTCTTAGCAAGTTTGACTTTCAGTTCTGTTGTTTAAGCAATCCATTAGGTACCAGAGCTTTTTAAAAATTTTTTGATATTTTTTACAAGAAACTTTTTAAGCCCTGGCCGGTTGGCTCAGCGGTAGAGCGTCGGCCTAGCGTGCGGAGGACCCGGGTTCGATTCCCGGCCAGGGCACATAGGAGAAGCGCCCATTTGCTTCTCCACCCCTCCGCCGCGCTTTCCTCTCTGTCTCTCTCTTCCCCTCCCGCAGCCAAGGCTCCATTGGAGCAAAGATGGCCCGGGCGCTGGGCATGGCTCTGTGGCCTCTGCCTCAGGCGCTAGAGTGGCTCTGGTCGCAATATGGCGACGCCCAGGATGGGCAGAGCATCGCCCCCTGGGGGGCAGAGCACCCCCCCTGGTGGGTGTGCCGGGTGGATCCCGGTCGGGCGCATGCGGGAGTCTGTCTGACTGTCTATCCCCGTTTCCAGCTTCAGAAAAATGAAAAAAAAAAAAAAAAAAAAAGAAACTTTTTAAGTGAATCTTTCTGAAGATGAAACATCCTTACAGGAAACATTTTTATAAAATGATCAGAATGAAATAATAGCTGTCTGTAAGTGACACGTTAGAAGGAAGAGAAAGTGAGAAGTGTTTCTGCATCATCTGTTCTTCCTGAGTGTGCCAAGGGGCCAAGAGGCAAGGACTGAAAGTAGCCAAGCATCGGACATGATGGTTAAGGCGACCCATGGGTCTTGGGGTGGAGGTGAGTCGGCAGCTACCACAGACCCTTGCTGTGTCAGTGATAGGTGATCAGGGCTCAAGAACGTCAGGGGGCTCACCAGCTGGACGCGGGTCAGTTATAAAGGTGAGAGTCACAGGATTGGGGCTGCAGGACGTGAGGATTCTGAAATCAGAGCTCCCGTATTCTGCTGCCCTTGACTCTGAGCACATTTTGAAGAAAAAAAAAATGGGTCCAGTTCACGGCAGAATCCCATTCTATTTGCTAGGCCTGACTCTTTTGGGAACAGCAGGGAGGCAAGAGGTCATTATAAAGTCAGGTTTAGCAGCATGGGCCCTGTTGATTATACATGGACAATGTAGTAGAAACATACTCCAAAAATGGACATATCTAGCTTACTACATCATTGAATTAATAACTAATAATAATGACTGTAATAATAAAAAGTAATAAAGCCTTGATTTTATACAGTACTTTCCATCTTTATCACACCCATTATTTTGTGGAACCCAAGAAAGTCAGTATACTTTTGCTTCTAGATAATAGTGTCATTTTATCACAATCTTACTGAGGCCTCAAAAAACAACTGATTCTGCCACTAAACTGTTAAGAGAAAACCATCAAATCAACTATTCTTAACCCAACAGACATTTCTGATGGATGTCAGTCTTCCAGTGTGTCACAGGCATATACAGTGGTTTTGTACAAATTTCTGCACAAACTTCCTCATAAAAATCTTGAGATCTAAACAGGATATGATACCTCTTCTTACCTCTGAGTACAAAAGAGAATTTTTCAAAGTGCTACTTTGAGAAATAAAAGAAGACCCCAGGGCCAACTCTGAGGTCCTACTTCTCAATTTAGTAGGTTTTCAGTTTCTTTAGAAGAAAAACAGAAACAAGAAATCAAACACCCTTATACACTTAAGCCTTCTGCAGTATGAATTATCCTAAAATTTGTAACTTTTATTTATTAACTTCTGTGTTCTCACCAACACCTGTTATTTCCCAGGTACTGTGGATCCTGCAAACAATGCTACTTCAAGAAGAGTCACAAGGAAAAGAAGTAAGAATATACTTGTTTTTAATGTTAGAAATGAGTTTTATAATGCCAGTGTTTCTTTGTTGTTATTATTATGTATATACAATATTGTGATGGATAGAATGAATGTCTTCAAAGATGTCAGTGTCCTAATCCCTGGAACCTGGAATCTGGTGTCTCGCATGGCAGGTGAACTTCGCAGATAGAATTAAACAGGGGACCTTGGGATGGGGGCGATGATTCTGGATTACCTGGTGACCCAGGACACTCCCGTAGCCCGTAAAGAGCAGAGAAGCTTTCTCAGCTGTGGAGAGAGGAAGTGACTGCGGAGGGATGATCAGAGAAGCGATATTGCTGGCTTGGAAAAAGTGAGAAGGAACGAGGGTGTGTGGGCGACCTTAAGAGGCAGGAAAACCAGTCAAACACACTGTCCCCTGCAGCCTCCAGAAAGGAACGAAGGTCTGCTGAAAACTTGATTTTAGCCCCGTGAGGCTGTGTCAGAATTCCACTGACATTAACCATTAGATTATAGATTTGTGTTGTTTTGAGCCACTATTTGTAGTGAATGATTATGGCAACATTATAGAAATGATGCAGACTTTGGTTCTTAAAAGTGGGTTATGGCTATAACACGTTCTAAAAGTTGGCAATGGTTTTGAGCCCTGGGCAAAGGCTGGAAGAATTATAAGTAGAATGATAAAAAATAAATAAATAAATAAATAAATAAATAAATAAAAAGACTAGATTGTCTTGAACAGTTTATAGAAATGTGGTCGCTCCAGACCTAGTGAGGACTCAGAAGGAGGGAAGAATCTGGAAGAGAAAACCTACATTGTCTCAGAGAATACATAAATCATCCTGAACAGCACAGATTGTAGGAATATGGAGGTTAAAGGTGTGACTGGTGAGGGCTCAAGAGGAAATAAGGAACATGTTTTTGGAAACTGGAGGAAGAGAAACCTTATTATATACTGACAGAATATGTAGCAAAACCCAATCCTGCAGATAAGTGGAAAGCAGAACTTTCCGGATATGCAGTAAGGAGCTCTCTAAGTGAGGAAGGTGCAGCTAGTTTCTGTTTGCTGCTTACAGTCAAGTGTGAGAAGAAAGAGATATATTGAGGGGAGAACTGAACTGCTCAACAAAAAGGAATCAGGACTGGATCATTTGGGTTATTCTTAGCTCACCCAAGTTGCAAAAGATTCTAAAATTATGAGAGTCACTGTCAGATAAGTGTACTCTGTAGACGTGACCAAGATTGTGGCTGTATAACTTTTTGCTAGAGCCTCAGAAGTAGCGAAAGATCAGAGAACACAGCCACAAAAAGATTCCTTAATGAGAGTATGTGACTCATGGGTCAGCTAGCCTTCTCAGCAGGAGCCAAGAATAGGTAGGTAAGTATATAACAAAGCTAGGAGGTGACTTTTGTCTAAAGGAGCAGATCCCTATGATATACATGGGAGACCTACATGGTTCTTGAGAACCTTATACCAACAGAAATGGGGACACTGTGTCGAATCCCTAGAACCTGTAATCTGTTCCTGTACATGGAGTATGAGAGTTTGAAACGTGATTTAGTCAATGGTCTTGAGATGGGGAGATTATCCTGGATGACCTGATGGCCCCAGTCAAATCCATGGGTCCTTAAAAGTCAGAAAACCTTTTCTGCTGTGCAGAGAGGGAAATGTGACAATACACTAACGATCAGAGGTGATGTTACTGTCTTTGAAGATGAAGATGGAGGGACAATGTGCTAAAAAATAAAGGCAGAAGCTAGAAAATGAAAAAAAATCGATTCCCCCTTAAAGCTTCTTGAAAGGAACTATGCTCAGTGCAACTTGTGTCACATTTCTGACCTTAGAACTATAAGATCATAACTTTGTATTATTTTAAGCCACAGAGTTTATGGTAAATTATTATAATAGAAAACTGATACCTTTCATAAGTCCAAAAAGGAAGTGAATATTTTACTTTTAGATGAGTAGATTATATTATTTAAAACATTAATTTATATGTTTTCAAAATATTCACATATTTATTTGTTTTTATTTTAAAATATTTTATCTTTGTAAACTTTGATGTATGTATTTCTGTTTTTTTCTATGTATTAACACAATTATAATTATATCATATATCTAAATAAAACCATTCATACTGTTACTTTTTTACTTTAAATCAGTACATTATGCACTAGACATTAGAAACATTAGACATTTTGCTAACTTAACTATAGAAAGTTTTATTTTGTTCTTATTTTAATTTGCATTACTGTAATTTTAGTGTAGTTGAGCATTTTTTACTGGTTAGTGATCATTTGTTTTTCGTCTGCTACAAATGGCTAGTATGTGCCTTATCAATGTTGCTATTATGATGGTCAGGGTTTTTAACCATGTTGAACAAGACTAGGTATACTGATATGTTACACATGCTAAATTTTGCATGTGTTTGTTGTTAATATTTTGTCTCATTTGCTGTTATTCTGGGGTTTGTAATAGTATATTTGGTCCTAAAGAAGTTCGCAAAATTTATGTAGTTAAATCTGGTGGACTTTTCCTGTCTGGCTTCTAGGTTTTGTGTAAAGTTACAAAGATATTTTTCACCTCAAGATTTAAAAAAATATTTTATATTTGTTTTTATAATATGTGAAGTATTCGATACTTTTTAACGTCTAAATCTGTAATTCCCACAACATTCACCTCTTTGTGTATGATGTGAGATGATAATTATCAGAAATCACCCCAACACTTTTCTTCATGAATGGAAAGGCTCTTCCCTGTACCTTTCCCTGTCCTGTATCCATAGACCTGTGAATAACATTCTACCCTGAAAAACTGGTCTGTTTATCATTCAGTACCAGATTGGCTGAATTATAAAGGTCTAAAGTCGAATTTGCTTTTCTCACTTACTGCATTTTCTGTTGCCAAAAAGAGGAGAAACAGGAAAGACAGCAATTTCAGGAGTTCGGCGATGCTGTACCTCTGCCGGGGTAGAATCTAAAACTTCCCCAATGCCTTTGAGAATTTAAAAGTGCAGTACAAGCCCTGGCCGGTTAGCTCAGCGGTAGAGCGTCGGCTTGGCGTGCGGGGGACCCGGGTTCAATTCCCGGCCAGGGCACATAGGAGAAGCGCCCATTTGCTTCTCCACCCCCACCCCCTCCTTCCTCTCTGTCTCTCTCTTCCCCTCCTGCAGCCAAGGCTCCATTGGAGCAAAGATGGCCCCGGCGCTGGGGATGGCTCCTTGGCCTCTGCCCCAGGCGCTAGAGTGGCTCTGGTCGCGGCAGAGCGACGCCCCAGAGGGGCAGAGAATCGCCCCCTGGTGGGCATGCCAGGTGGATCCTGGTTGGGCGCATGCGGGAGTCTGTCTGACTGTCTCTCCCCGTTTCCAGCTTATTATAAAGAAAAAAAAAAGAAAAAAAAAAAGTGCAGTACAATGAATTTAAAGATTAATTTGGGTAGAATTAAAACTTTTTTCAACCCTGGCGATCAATGGGGTGACAGATGTCGCAGCCAGATCACCCTCACATCCTAAAACTTTTTTCAAGGAGGATGACCTATGCATTTATTCAAATCATCTTGTTTGTTCTTCCACTATATTTTATACTTTTCTTTATATATTGATCGATTAGGCATTTTTTAATTTTTCCTTGTCATATTTGCTGTAATATCATTTACATACAATAGAACTCATCACTTTAACAAATGTGGATAGTCGTGTAAATAGCACCATGATCGTGACATGGAGCATTTCTGTCGCCCCCAGAGGTTCACTGTGTCCCACTTTATACCCTCTGTCTCTTGAAAACAGCTGATCGGCTTTTTTCACTATACTTTTTTTTTTCCCTATAATTTTATACACATGAATTCTGACAGTATATAGTTTATGTTTGTTCCTTTTCACTTACCATAATGCCTTTGAGACAAACTGATATTGCTGTGTGTATCAGTAGTCACTCCATTTCTCTTGCTGAGAAGTACTCCATTGGATGAATATACAGAAGAGATTGCTTATCTATTCACCTGTTCATCGGCATTGAGCTATTTTCCATTTGCAGGAATTCTGAAAAATCTACTAGGAACATGTGCACACAAATATGTGGGTGAACATATGTTTTAATTTTTCTTGGATAAACATCTAGGTATAGTACTCCTGAGTAATATGAACATAAATGCACGTTCAACACTTTGTGACTCTGCCAGGTTTTCCAAAGTGGTTGTAGCCTTTTACATTCCCGCTAACAATGTGTGAAGGTTCCAGTTGCTCCACTTATGTGCCAGCGCTCAGTATTGTTTGTTAGTCGTTAACTTTAGCTATTTGTAGCGCTTGTGTAATGGTTGTTTTTGTCGTTTTAATATGTGTTTTCCTAATAATTAATGATGCTGGGAATAATTTCATGTATTTGCCATCATTCACAGATCTCATTTGGTGAAGTGTTTATTAAATGTCTTCCCTAATTTAACTGGGTTATCTATTCTCTTAAGTGAAAGAGTTATTTATATGTTCTGGATTCAAATCCTTTGTCGGTTATCTAACAATCTGTGGCTTACTTTTTCATTTTCTTGGCAGGATCTGTTGCAGAACAAAATTTTTAATCTTTGATGAAGTCTAATTTAACAGTTTTCTTTTATAATCTGTGATTCAGGGTTCTATTTAAGAAATTTTTGCCTAACTCAAGATCCAGTGTTTTCATCAAGAAGTCTTATGGTTTAGCACTTACATTTAGATCTGTGATCCAGTTTAAAATAATATTTGCACATGATGTTAGATAAGAACTTCTTTTTTAGAATAAGGATATCCAATGGTCCCAGAACCATTTGTTGAAAGTCTATCCTTGCTACATTGAATTAATTGCTTTTACATCTGTTTTGAAAGTCAATTGGCCATATGAGTTTGGGTGCATTTCTAGAATTCTTTTTCTGTTCTATTTATCTATGTGTCTATCTTATCTATCTTTTATTTATCTGTTTGTTTGTTTGTTTATGTGTTTGTTTATTTATTTAGCACGAGAGAGAGAGTTGAAAAGCATGAACTCCTAGTTGTAGCACTCTGGTTGTTCACTGATTGTTTCTCATATGTGCTCTGACCAGGGGGGCTCCAGCTGAGCCAGTGACCCTGTACTCAAGCCAGCGACCTTGGACTCAAGCCAGTGACTCTGGGATCGTGTCAGTGGTCCCATACTCAAGTTGCTGAGCCTGTGCTCAAGTCAGATGAACCTGTGCTCAAGCCAGTTTCCTTGGGGTTTCGAACCTGGGACCTCAGCATCCCAGGTCGATGTTCTCTACCCACTGTGCCACCACCAGTCAAGCTATGTGTCTATCTTAATGTCAAAGTGCATTATCTTAATTACTATAGCTTTATTGTTCTGAAATCAGGTAATAAGACCTATAATCTTTTTTTTTTCTTTTCAAAATGGTTTTGGCTAAGTTAGCATTTGTGTGTTTTGAAGCTTCTTCTCTTTTACAGTTTAGCCATGTTTAAGATCATGTGTCTGTCTAAGGTGCCCATTGAGCTCCAGCCATATGACCATGTGCTAGGCCATCCAAACAGAAATGGTAAAGAGCAAAAGGTGTCTTCTCTCCGAGGTCTATCCTTTCTGTGTGACGCTTTCCTAACGGCCCCCCCCCCCCACACACACACACACAGTCCTCTGCTCTCCTCTTACTCATCGAACTTTAAACTGGTGGTCCTGCCGCTATGAGGGAAGTTATAAACTATGATATCTTGTCTGGAGTAGGTCATCTCCCAGAATGCAGATGCTCTGTTAGTAAATTAAGAATGGAAAATGAATATTTAGGACATGATAGAAAGAAACACCTCATCAAATCTTTAAAATATTTGTTAAAAGTCTCTTTGGAACCTAATATGTGATCAATATTTGTAAATATTCTATGTCACTTTGAAATTTGTACATTTGAACTATTTGGGGGCTCTCAAATCTAGTGGGTTGATGGTAAATTAGGTTGTATGTGTTCCGTCAGGTTCATACTGAGATGTGTTAGTTTTTTCAAATCACTGAGTATTTGCCAACTCCTCCAGGTTGTCTTTTACTTGAAAAACTTTGACACCATTTATGGTTGTTATAACATAGTGGGTTTCTTCCTCTATAGTATAGAGTGTTCCCCCTCATCTTTATTCATGCCTTTTGCCTTCAAATCTCTTTTTCAGGGTGCTGATCTGTTACATTAACTTTTATGTTTATGTTTTTCACTCCTTTGCTTTAAGCCCTCCTATGCAGCTTTGTTTTACGTCTCTGTAACAACACTTAGCTTTTTGTGATCTTTCTTAATTTTTTTTTTTTTTGGTATTTTTCTGAAGTTGAAAATGGGGAGGCAGTCAGACAGACTCCCACATGTGCCCAACCGGGATCCACCCTGCATGCCCACCAGGGGGCGATGCTCTGCCCATCCGGGGCGTTGCTCTGTTGCAACCAGAGCCATTCTAGCGCCTGAAGCAGAGGCCATGGAGCCATCCTCAGTGCCAGGGCCAACTCTGCTCCAATGGAGCCTTGGCTGCGGGAGGGGAAGAGAGAAACAGAGAGGAAGGAGAGGAGGAGGGGTGGAGAAGCAGATGGGCGCTTCTCCTGTGTGCCCTGGCCGAGAATCGAACCCGGGACTTCCGCACGCCAGGCCGACGCTCTACCACTGAGCCAACCGGCCAGGGCCAATCTTTCCTAATTTTTAATAATTAAGTTTTATTTGTCACTTTTATTATAATGTCTGATAAACATGGATTTATATACTGCTCACAAAAATTAGGAGATATGTTATCACTTCATATTCACTTTGAAATATCCCCTAACCTTTGTGAGCAGCATATGTTCTGTAGGATTGTTAACCCCCCTTCCTATGGGTTTTGTGTCTCTCTCCCTCTCTCTGGTTGTTTGGGTGTCATTCTGTATCCCACCTTTTCTCTCTGCTGGTTTGGAAATTGGAGATAAACTTCCTGTCTTCTCTTGAACCATGCCCTAATCTCAAAAGATAACCAAGATTTTAGCACCAATTTGTTCAAATTAAACCTCCAGTCTCCACAATGAACCTACTGTTGTTTAATATTTTGCTATTAATTTTCTTTTAATTATAAATTTTGAAACGATTATTTTACAGTCCAAAGGCATTTCCAACATTTGCTTATTTAATTAAATTTTTTGTCATTTTATACACTCATCATTGTTTCTCTCATCGCTTCATGTATGATCTCCTGGAATGCAGCCTTGGTTCTTTTAGTGAGGGTGTCTATTGTGACAAACCTTCTGAGTGTTGCATGTGCAAACTTGACTTTATTTTGGTGTCATTTTTTTTCTTACAAGGTTTAAACATCTGAGGCGAACATTTACTTGTCCTCAGTATACTAAATTTTTTTTGTGTGTGTATTTTTCTGAAGCTGGAAACGAGGAGAGACAGTCAGACAGACTCCCGCATGTGCCCGACCGGGATCCACCCGGCACGCCCACCAGGGGGCGACGCTCTGCCCACCAGGGGGTGATGCTCTGCCCCTCCGGGGCATCACTCTGTTGTGACCAGAGCCACTCCAGTGCCTGGGGCAAAGGCCAAGGAGCCATCCCCAGCGCCCGGGGCCATCTTTGCTCCAATGGAGCCTTGGCTGCGGGAGGGGAAGAGAGAGACAGAGAGGAAGGAGAGGGGGTGGAGAAGCAGATGTGCGCTTCTCCTGTGTGCCCTGGCTGGGAATCAAACCCAGGACTTCTGCACACCAGGCCGACGCTCTATTACTGAGCCAACCGGCCAGGGCCTCAGTATACTAAATTGATTACTGCATTGTCTTCTGAGATCTCTTGTATCACTAATAAAAATTCTTCTTTTAATTTGAACTGTCATTTTTGGGTTAATAAAGTTTTCTTTCTCACTCAAATCTCTATTACCCACCATTAAATTATGAAATCTCAAGATGCAGAAAACAAATTTAGTAAATATAGAGTCGCAATTACCACGTACTGTTCTTGCTTTATCGCATTCCTCTCCATCTCTCCATTTTCCTGTCCGCCAACTCAGCCCTCTCAAGCCTGAAACACTGCAGAGGTCAGTGCCCTTCCCGCCAAGCACTTCAGTGGCCATGTCATCAAGTAGACTTCAGTGTTTGTTTGTATTGCTTTTCTTTTGAAAAAAATATTTCACTTATTGATTTTAGAGAGAGGAGAGATAGAGAGAGAAAAAGCAGGGGAGGAGCAGAAAGCATCAATGCATAGTAGTTGTTTCTCATATGTGTCTTGACCGGGCAAGTCCGGGGTTGCAAACAGGCGACCTCAGCATTCCAGGTGAACACATTATCCACTGTGCCACCACAGGTCAGGCTCTCTTCTTTCTTCTGAGATAAAATTGACAATGAAATGTACAAATATTAAGTATATCATTCTATGAATTCTGATTAAATTACTCTCATGTAAAATACAAAGCTTTATCAGGAGACAGACCGTGACCATTACCCCGGGACGTAAGCATATCTCCTCTGAGGAGAGCGGGGAGACTGTACTAGCCTGGGATATTCCTAAGGAGGGACGTATTCTCTATTTTATACCGGTTAGGAAACAAATTTGTCCTATCCCTTTAGGGCTACATTAACTCAGCTTCTAAAACTGTTTCTACCCACATATCCTTGAAAAGGCACCCTGGCCTGACCAGGTGGTAGCACAGTGGATAGAGCATTGAACTGGGAGGCAGAGGACCCAGGTTTGAAACCCCGAGATTGCCACCTTGAGCACAGGCTCACCAGCTTGAGCGCGGGGTCGCTGGCTTGAGCATGAGATCATAGACATGACCCCAAGGTTGCTGGCTTGAGCCCAAGGTCACTGGCTTGAGCAAGGGGTCACTCACTCTGCTATAGCCCAATGATCAAGGTACATATGAGAAAGCAGTCAATGAACAACTAAGGTGCCGCAATGAAGAATTGATGCTTTTCGTTTCTCTCCCTTCCTGTCTTTCTGTCCCTATCTCTCTCTCTCTCTCTATCTCTCTCTCTCTCTCTCTGTCACAAAAAAAAAAAAAGAAAAGAAAAGAAAAGGCACCCTGAGCATGTGGCATGTCAGGACATTGCCTCCCGACAAGTCCTCCTCACACAGCAGACTGGCAGTTTCCCCATGAGGACACCAGGCCACGAGCCACTCTGATCACTCTGACCACTGGAGGCTAAAACCCAGTTCATTTGACTTGTTTCCTGCAGCCTTTAACAAACTTCCTAAACTGCAATTGGTTTAGGTCTCCTATGATCACCCCCATAGTGCAAGTCACCACGGGCACGTGAGAGAGACAAATGAATGCCTGGCTTTCACACAAGCGGTACAAGCCCAAAGCTACACACGGAGACCCTGAAAGAGAGGCATTTATAATTGTGGAGATCCCTAAGGGGAATATATCAGCCATGGGTAAGGTGGGCTCCTGACCACCTGTAAACCTTAGAGTTTTCATTTCTGTCCATTGTGTCTAGTCCTTGACAGGTCTGGACGAGGAAAGGGACCCTGCCTGGGGGCCATCTATCCAATCTGTCCTCTATGTCCCTGACACTAACCAGATGGCACCTGTCCTACAACCCTCCACTGCATGACTGAGAAACGTTGTAGGGACAGTGTCCGGAGACACCCCGCATGGGATGTATAGATGCCGGCACCAGCCCGTGTCCTCGTACGTGATGCAGAATGGCCGACTCGGCCTCTCTGGAGGAAGAGCTGGACCGGGGCGGGGTTTTTTCCGGAAGAAGGACTCGGGGCAGTTCCGGGAGACAGATATTGTTAACACTCTTCCAGCTCCCGTACCTCCCAGGTGTTCCCTCCTCAGGTGCCCAGATCTTTTCTCTTCCTTCACTGCCACAAATCCATGTGAACCATTCCACTGACTGTCGCTTCATCCTCCTGTCCGATAATCTATTGTCACTCAGACTCTTCATCCAGAAGGGTCAGATACAAGCAGGGTGAAGACACTTCCAAGAAACAGAACCAAACTTAAGCCTGAATCCTCTAGGCACTCTGTAAAGCTGTGCCCTCCACGCGGGCGGGGGAGAGAACGAGGCATCTTTACCAGCCGTGGTCAGAACAGCATCCGGAATTTTCAGAGTTACTTTATAGAGCGCCTTTCATTTGTCACCACTTTTGTCCTGATCACAGTGCAGGAAGGAACTGATCCCATTCTGCCATCATGGGGGACAGCTTCTGTCAGTGACCGAAGAGCTGTCATAGGTGGTAGCGTGTGCGGACAGGAGGAGACCAGTTCACAGGGTTAGATAACACTGGGGAACAATTTTTTTTTTTCATTTCTGTTGCATGAGGTTTTAGAACTGTTTCTATATATCTCTGCATCTCTGATTCCAAATCTGAAATCCATTTTTTTGGTACATGCTCTAGTTTTTAGGCAATTTTAATTTCTTTTTGTTACAGTTAATGGCATGCATTGGTTTTTAAATTGGAGTTAAAGGGCAACAACTCTTGGATTGAATATAACCACAAGGCAATTAATGTTTTACAAACGTCACTTTTACATAATTGTAGTTATTTTTAAATGTAAAAAATGTAAAATGTATTATTATCTGATAAAAAAAAAACCCTCTTATTTTGTTTTAATATTGAATCATGGCTTCTTTGAGTAGGTATAAATGTAAGAATAGTCCTGACACCTTCTGTTATATTTGTGGCTGTTACACACTCCAACATCAAGGCACAATATTTCATCATTTGTGACACGTGCATATATTGCCTATTTTCAAGTTCCCCTTGGCAATCAAGACAAGAATTGGGTTTCTCATATTGTGTGTCATAATTGTGAGGAAATGCTTCATGACTGGACAAAAGGAAAACGCAAAGGAATGCCTTTTGGTATTCCCATGGTTTGGCGTGAACCTAAGGACCACAGCAGTGACTGTTATTTCTGTCTGATCCGTACAAAGGGCATCGGCAAGAAAAAATGGCATATGATCGCATATCCTAATATTCTTTCAGCAATATGACCTATCCCACACTCTGAGACACTCCTGGTTCCAGTTTTCAGTGGTTTTATTTCTTCTCAGGACGAAGAAAGTGAACATGGTGATCAAGTATATTTTAATAAGATGCATGAGGAAATGGTTGTAGGGTCTTCTTCTGATGCCAAGCAGTCATTAACCCCTCAGCAGTTTAGCCAACCCGAATTGAATGACTTAGTAAGAGATTTGGGCCTATCAAAGAAAGCAGCTGAGGTATTAGCCTCCAGGCTTCAAGAAAAGAATGTACTTCACCACTCAGCTAAAGTATCCCATTTTAGGAAGCGTGAACAAATTTTTATGAACTTTTTTTCCAAAGATAAACACTTTGTATACTGTCATGATATCAGTATTCTTCTCAGCCAGCTAGGTGTTACCACTTATAGTCCAACAGAATGGCAGCTATTTCTTGATAGCTCTAAACGGAGTCTGAAATGTGTTCTCCTATACAATGGTAATGTTTATGCAGTAGTTCCAATTGGTTATTCAACTCATCTTCAAGAAGATTATAATGACATAAAAATTGTCCTTGACTTACTGAAGTATGAGGAGCATAACTGGATCATTTGTGTGGATCTTACAATGGTAAATTTCTTGCTAGGACAACAGAGAGGTTTCACGAAGTATCCTTGCTTTCTGTGTTTGTGGGACAGCCGAGCTCAGGAGAAACACTGGACACAGAAGGAATGGCTGAAACGTGAAGCTCTGGAAGTAGGGATGCAAAATATTGTGAATGAGCCTGTAGTTAATTGAGACAGGATCATTTTCCCCCACTTCACATCAAACTTGGCTTAATGAAGCAGTTTGTTCAGGCTTTGAATAGAGAAAGTGAATGCTTTCAACATATTATTTCTGCTTTTCCTGCCTTGTCTGTTGAGAAAATAAAAGCAGGTGTATTTGATGGACCTCAAATTTGAACCCTCATACGTGACAAAGAATGTGCCAGAAAGATGAATAAGGAGGAGAAAGCAGCATGGCAATCTTTTGTGGCAGTTACAAAAAGTTCCTTGGCAACAAAAAAGCAGAAAACTATGAACTTCTGGTTCAAAGGATGCTGTTGGCTTTCCACAACATTGGATGTAACATGAGTGTTAAGATTCACTTCCTGAACAGTCACCTAGATAAGTTTCCCGAAAATCTTGGAGCTGTTAGTGATGAGCAGACTACTGCTGGAGCATCAAACAAAATTGTTCCTCAACAAGTACACAAACACAAGAGCTACAAACGCAAATTTTTACCTGAATGAAATTTAAATAAGTTTTGCACAAATTTTATTATTAAAATAAGTGCTTTAATATGTTCTATTTTGAAATTGTAGACAAATTCTGATGCAATCATATCTTTTAGTGCATTATATAATTATATTTTCACAAAGATGATGCCCAAGAAGACATCTACTTCATTATGTTAAACTAAATGTTGAAAATTTTACAATAAGATAAAAACATAAAATCTTGAATTTCAAAAAAAACTGTAGCTTAAGAGAAAAACTAATGTCAGATTTGAGATCAGCACACTCGAATTAGGTAAGAACAAGTGTTTTTGTGGATGCAACAAAAAGTTTGTTCCCCAGTGTAATCAGTCATTGGGTGTAGTTTCTGGTAAAAGGGCACACCCTTGTTGGACTGCACATGGTCCAGTCAGCCAGGCAGATTGTTCTAGAGCTTTCTGAGCACCTCTTTCAGATGTGGGGATAAATGAGGCGAAGCAGAGAACACAGTAGCAGGCAGACCCCGTCTCCATTAGGTTACCCCATCATTGTCCTCTCTGCACCCAGAGTCAGAGCTCAGGGAGACAGCGGACAGTCTCTGACTTTGTCTGCAGCTGCCTCCCTGCAAGGAAATAGCACAAACCCGACAGCAGCCGTGTGTCCCGTTGTCCTGTCAGAGTCAGGGGGCTCCCTGGACTGGGAGCTAAGGCAGTTTCATTGGTGCCTGGTGTCCCTGGTAAAGCATGCTGATTGTGTGGGCTTTGAGGGTAAAAGTGGACACTCTGGTTATGTATCAAAAATGCTCCTAAAAGAAAGATTTTGAAATGCTGGAGATTTGTGAAATAATGTTTCCTAAGTACCCCCGTGTCTTTATAGAAACAACCTCAACATGGGAGGAAGTTGTATGTGTGCAATTGAAAAATGAGGCTGAATGAAGAATCTTCTCTTTCAGGGGCCAGAGAGCAAACAGATGAGAGTGTGAATTATGAAAACGAAATACTTCCTGTGGTCTGTGGCGAGATGAAGGGGATGTTAATTAAGAGAAAATTGGAACGAGGTAGGTTTCAAGATCTATTTAATTTGCAACCCCTATGTGAAGGAATCACAAGAAGTAGTGAATGACCCATGCGAATTACCCATTATTCAAGGAATCGCAGCCCCCCCCCCCCGTGTGGATTGAGTGAAGGAGGCAGGGATCCCTAAGATGATGTTTTTATCCTTTAAGAAATAATGCGTGTTAAGTGCTCACTCCCATGTGCAAGGGTCCATGAGAATGCCCGAACACCAAAGAGAAGAGCAGAAACATCAGTCTAGGGGTGGAAAATGTTGCATATTTCTCTTTGAATCAGATATAACAGGGAGGAGGCCGTCAGGGTCCATCCTCATATCTTATAGCCCTTCTGGGTCATCGTCACCAGGACAGGGGGTTTGATGTAGTGAGAAGATCACAGAATTTGAAAGCAGAAAGCCGGAGTCCCCGCCTCAACCCAACCTAGAGTGACTGAGTAAAGAATGGGACCTTTCTGAGCCTGGAACTTCTCATCTAAGAAATGGATAATTAAAAACCCACCTCATGATGTGATTTTGAAAGTTAATTTATATAATGAATATAAAATATTTTGTGATTTTTATTTTTATTATTTTTAATTTCTTTTATTAAGTGAGAGTCAGGGAGGCAGAGACAGATTTCTATATGTGTCCCTACCGGGATCCACCTGGCTAGCCCCTACCAGGCGATGCTCTGCCCCGCTGGGCCGCAGCTTCATTGCTTGGCAACCAAACTGTTCTAGCACCTGAGGCCAACGCTACGGAGCCATCCTCAGTGCCCGGGGCCAGTCTTGCTCAAACCTTTCTAGCAGTGGCTACGAGAGGGGAAGAGAGAGAGATAGAGAAGGGGTAAGGAGTGAAGAAGCAGATGGTTGCTTCTCCTGTGTGCCGTGATCGGGAATCAAACCCAGGACTTCCACACGTTGGGCCAATGCTCTACCGCCGAGCCAACTGGCCAGGGCTTTGATTTTTAAATTATACAACTTTGCAATAATTTTTTATTATTGTGAATATCATATCAGATTATTTTTGTGTGTGTGTAAGAGACAGACAAAAAGACAGGAAGGGAGAGAGATGAGAACCATCAACTTGTAGTTGCGGCACTTTAGTTGCTTATTGATTGCTTCTCATAAGTGTCTCGACTGGAAGGTGGAGGGCTCCAGCTGAGCCAGTGACCCCTTGCTCAAGCCAGAAACTGTGGGCTTCAAGCCAACAAACTTTGGGCTCAAGCCAACGACCATGGAGTCTTGTCTAGGATCCCATGCTCAAGCCGGCGAGCCTGCACTCAAGCCGGTGACCTCAGGGTTTCAAACCTGGGACCTCAGCATCCGAGGTCGAAGCCCACCCCTGACCAGGTGAGATTATTATACCACCCTGATCAGGTGAGATTATTATACCACCCTGATCAGGTGAGATTATTATACCACCCCTGATCAGGTGAGATTATTATACCACCCTGATCAGGTGAGATTATTCTTAATATGGTTACGTGAACACCAAATCATATAAATGGTTGCATCATAACTATTTTTAAAACAGTTTGGTCTCAGTAAAGACCAAACTCACATATACAATCTACCGTTTAAAGTGTAGAAATTACTGTTGAGTTTTTTGTTTGTTTTGTTTTGTTTATTCACAAGATAATACAACCGTCATCACAATCTAGTTTTAGAGCATCTTGTCCTCCACTCTAGGAAACATTATGTCTCTCAGTAGCCAATGCCCATTGCCCAGCCTGAAGCTACCACCGATCTGTTTTCTGATCTGTAAATTGGCCTATTTTAAGCATTTCACACCAATTGACTCGCATAACACGTGCTGTTCTGTGACTGGGTCTGTCACTCAGCCTGTCTTCAAGGCTCATGTACTATATATACTTCATTTCTTCTTTTGTTGAATAACACAATAGTCCGTGGCATGGACATACAATATTTCATTTACCTATCAATTTGGGTTTTCTTACTCTTAGCTATCGTGAATAATGTTTGTATTGTGTGAAGTTTCTTTGTGAACATATTTTTAAAATTCTTCTTGGTTTAGTCTCTGGAGTGGAATTGTAGGATTATATGGTAATTCCATGTTTAACCTACGGAGGAAAAACCAGACTATTTTCCACAGTACTGAACCAGTTCATATTCCCAGCAGCAAAATCTGCGGGTTCCAATTTCTGTGCATTCTTGCCCTGGCCGGTTGGCTCAGTGGTAGAGCGTCGGCCTGGCATGCAGAAGTCCCAGGTTCGATTCCCGGCCAGGACACACAGGAGAGGCGCCCATCTGCTTCTCCACCCCTCCCCCTCTCCTTCCTCTCTGTCTCTCTCTTCCCCTCCCGCAGCCGAGGCTCCATTGGAGCAAAAGATGGCCCAGGCGCTGAGGATGGCTCTGTGGCCTCTGCCTCAGACGCTAGAGTGGCTCTGGTTGCGACAGAGCGACGCCCCAGATGGGCAGAGCATCGCCCCCTGGTGAGCATGCCGGGTGGATCCTGGTGGGCGCATGCAGGAATCTGTCTGACTGCCTCCCAGTTTCCAGCTTCAGGGAAAAAAAAAAAAAATTTCTGTGCATTCTCACCAACTCCTGTTATTGTCTGTCCTTTTTATAACAGCCATCCTAGTGCATGCAGTACCCTATTATATCTGATGTGGGGGAGGGGGTTGGTATTGGCGAGAGGCATGGAGAGAGAAACAGGAACACAGAGCTGCTCCTGCGTGGGCCCTGACCACACCCCGGCAACCTCGGCGCTCCGAGACGACGCTCCCTACGGTCAAGGCTCTGACTTCTTTTTCTCTAAAGAATGATGTTTTAAGTATATGACTATCTTTTATGTGTACGTTACATTTTCCAGTGAATAGTACTTCACATTATTTTAATGTCAGCTACCCATGATTCAGGGGTGGGAAAATACCTTCTCAATAATGTCCTTAAACTGGAAGGGACTCGTTCCATTGTGAGCAGCAAGGCCCCCCACTTGAGATTTCAATCTCAAGCAGGGACTCTCCTGGAGGGGCCCTACAGGCTGGTTTGGGGGGTTCTGACATCTGACAGGGGAGGCCAGACTCTGAGCCCAAGGTGGGCGGGCTCAGGTCCAATGTGCTGAAAGGCCAACGTCAGAGCTCTGAGGACAAAGAGGTTTCAGGATCACCTTACCCCGGTCTTACAGGAGCCAGAACAACATGTATAAGAAGCGATGATGGAAACCAGTTCACCCCCAGGGAATTTGAAATTAAAGGAGGCCGTGGAAAATCAAGTAATTGGAAGCAGAGTGTACGCTGTGGTGGGAAAACCCTAGGATGCCTGATAAAGGTACGTGAGTGACGGAGGCGGAGATGTGACTTCCGGTTGTACTCAAAGATAAGGTCACTGTGAGCTCACCGAATATAGGCTGCATTATGACCAGAGCCCGGAGGCTCCTGATGTTGTCCTTCCCCCGGGAGAGGTGTCCACCCTCATAGCTCAGCACAGGCAGCTCCCGCTCTGTCCCAGGGGCTCTGTGGGCGCAGGCGCAGGCGCAGGAGGGGGAAGTCATTCCGACGCGGTGCTTGCAGACGACTCTGTGCACTGAGAGAGACAGTCCACAGTCAACCAGTGGGCAGAAGACACTCCAGAGAAAGAAAGGCATGAAAACCAGAACCAGTGTTAGCGTAGTTCTGTGGGGTGAGGTGAACGATGGTGTGTAATATAGGATAGTCCATCAAGTGGGGTTGTTTGTGGAGAGATTTAATGCCAGGGTAAGGAGTTTAAACTCATAACATAGACAGTGAAGAAGCAGAGAGTCTCCTGAGCTGTGAAATGACATTTAAAACAAATAGTATCTCATATAGCCATGGGCCTTTGAAATGACTCCACAGTCTTTCAGCCCAACAAACCTACAGTCAACCTATTGTGTTCAGTTCAGATGTCACCCCTCTCTGAATGTTCCCTGACTGACCTGCCCCGTCACCCATCCCTGGACCCCTTGAATCCTCTATTAAGGCCCTTCTCTCACTGTTTTATTCTTATCCTTTCATGCATTCTCCTTGTATCTCGACTCACCTAGGATTTGTCCATGTTTGTGGGCTCAACATTGTCCAGAGTATCTGACATCCTGTAGATGTGGGATAGGCAGTGGTGGGATTCAACCGGTTCGCACTGGTTCGCAGAACCAATACCCAATTTTTTGTTGAATTCAGCGAACCGGCAGTTAAAATGGCACTTGTCATCAGGGTTCTCTACGGTGGGCGCCTGGGCAGCTGCCCAATGTGGAAATCACACATTGACGTTCCTTACTCTTTTTTAACGTTCACCTGCGCGTCAGTGTATCCTAAGCATCCATAATAGTGTTCATTCCATCCATAGGTGAAAAAAAATTTGACAGAATGATGCTTGTAATAGTTATTTATTCATTTCATAAAACTCATTATGCCTTTGATGAACTACTATGTTTTAATTCCCTTGAGTTTCTTACTTCAGTAAACAAACATATAACGTAAAAAGAAAAAGTGCCAGACAACCAGGATGACAAGCTGTCATTTGTTTCAGCTTTGTGTTGCGCCCAACATTTCCTCTAGGTACTGTGAGTGCGCTGGTGTTCCCTGGTCAAGAAATACTATGGAAATATCTTAAAGAGCAGTTTTATTGTTTTCTGTCAGGTATTATTTAATATTTTTTCATTAATATTTTAAAACTCTTCGGCCTGACCTGTGATGGCACAGTGGGATAAAGCGTCGACCTGTAACACTGAGGTTGCCGGTTCGAAACCTTGGGCTTGCCGGGTCAAGGCACATATGGGAGTCGAAGCTTCCTGCTCCTCCCCCTTCTCTCTCTCTCTCTGTCTCTCTCTCTCACTCCTCTCTCTCTAAAAAATCAATAAATAAAATATTTTTTTTAAAAAACTCTTCTTTATAACCTAATCTAGGTTTGTGTACCTCTTTTATTGTTCTTATTTAAGTATTAGATGTATGAAATAATAAACTACCTTTCAGTATATCATTTTTTTACACTTAAAACAGTCATTAGGGCAGAGAACTGGTTGTCAAATGATTTGAATCCCACCACTGGGGACACGTGTGTGTTGGCTGAATGGTCCTGGGGTGAGGACTCCAAGTCTGAGTGGCACTGGTGAGAATGGAAAGGAGGTGAGAGGCCTCAAAGAGATGGTGAAGGGAAAGCTCTTAAAACTTAGGGAAATAAGAACACGAAAAAAAAAAAGGAAAAGGTTCTTACGTGCTTTTCCAGCTACCATTGATTTCTAGAAGAACAGGTGAGGAGAGGGAGACATTTAGACACCTTGGTCTGAAAGTGGGACATCTAAGTAGACATATTTGGGAAGAGGTTAGAATGCCAGACTCAGAAAACAGAAACTCAGAGTAACCATATGTTTGGATCTTTTTATCTTTCAGGACAAAACTCTACTTGAACCTCCAGGACAAAAGGGCCGGGAAAAAAAGGTGATCATTACTTTAAACAAGTTCTTACTACATAATGGATTTAACATCTTTTCTATGTTTTCTCTGTTGTACAATTAACATTGTTTCCTCTTCTCCTCTCCCCTGACGTTATTTAATTACTTTATTTATTTATTAATTTTACATGTGCCTTCAGAGTTGCCACACTGAGCATTAGGTTGTATGCAAGGTCACCTGTGAATGGTACACCATTTCAGAGGGGTATAATAAAAAGCCATCAAAATAGATCTCGTAGGTGAGTTTTAGCTATAGATGCGAATGTGGTAAGAGTGTTAAGACTGTAAAAACAAACATGATTATGCAATACATAAATATGGGTTTTTTTTAGATTTTATTTATTCATTTTGAGAGAGAGAGGAGGGAAAGAAAGAGAGAGAGAGAAGTAGGGAGGAGCAGGAAGCAGCGACTCCCATATGTGCCTTGACCGGGCAAGCCCAGGATTTCGAACCGGTGACCTCAGCATTCCAGGTCAATGCTTTATCCACTGCGCCACCACAGGTCAGAATAAATATGTTTCTTTTTATTTATTTATTTATTCATTTTAGAGAGGAGAGGGACAGAGACAGAATAAGAGAGAAGATGGAAGCATCAACTCCCATATGTGGCTTGACCAAGAAAGCCCAGGGTTTCGAACTGGTGACCTCAGTGTTCCAGGTAGACTCTTTATCCACTGTGCCACCCCAGGTCAGGCTAAATATGTTTCTTAATAAGGTTACAGGGTCATACTCAACTCAATCCCAGATTTTTCTTATAAGGTTACTATAGATATTTTCTAACTTTAATGAAATCTGATGGTGTCAAACTTTACTCACCATTGTCCAAATGAACCAGGTCTTGTAGACAGTCTATCTTGGGACATATGTGGAACCAATACTATTTTATAAGATAGGTAAAAAAAAAACAGTATACTTCTTTTCAGAATTTTTTATAATCTCTTTCAGCCTTCAATCAGATATACATACCAGCAAACAGAATTCTTTCTCAATCAGAAATGAGTGGCATGCTTTTCATGTGGAGGGTGCTGTCGGGATTGGAGCTCTTGGAAGATGGGTGCATCTCACACGAGGGGCTGACCTGGAAAACTGTTCAGTTCGATGACAGCCCTTTGGCTCCACCGCAGGGCTGTGCAGGCTTCTTTCTATTTACAAAAGTGACTTCTCCTTCAATAGAAGAAGGCTGTGAAGGCAACAAACATATACACAATGTGCAGTGTAGATTCAGGACCAGGTGGTATTTTTTTCAAGATTGGGTATGAATGAGACCCTGAGCAGGAGGGGAAGGTGAGAAGTGCCATCCTTATACACTTCAGGTAGAAATGGCCATACAGCACTTGCACAAACTTCCAAAATAGGCGACACATAGCTGGTCACCAGGTTCACCTTCCACTGGAAATGTGTGGTCCAGGCCTTTATGTTGTCTAATGATCTAGGTCTTTTGAACTAGCAGCCCTTTGGGACATTTCACCCACTGGGTTTACTGCAGAGAAATGATTGTTTCACCTGTTCAGTGACTACTTTAAAGAGCAATGTCTCTACTATTCTCCGTGTGTCTAAAATTACTCAGTGTAAATCACCTAAAAAGAGTAGCAACTACCCACCAACAGGTTCTATCCTTATCAGTGGACACACCCCTTTGCTGCAACAGGTTCAAATCTTTCATATTTTGTGTCTCCTTGATCAAGAACAAGTGACCCACAGGGGCAGATCTCAGGGCCCATCACCACCTTTGTAGG
Source organism: Saccopteryx leptura (assembly GCF_036850995.1). Classification (NCBI taxonomy): domain Eukaryota; kingdom Metazoa; phylum Chordata; class Mammalia; order Chiroptera; family Emballonuridae; genus Saccopteryx; species Saccopteryx leptura. Next base: position 113,215,679 of record NC_089509.1, read on the forward strand.
TCCTCCGTACCTCCCAAATCGTGTCTTCTTGATAAAGCCTCCTGGCTTCTGAAAACTTCAGCATCGCACGTGGCACTCTATATGACAGGTCTCTGTCTCCTGACGAGGGCCACTTATTCTTTCCGGTAACAGCTACTGTGTTGTCAAATAATCTGATATACTCAGCCAGAACGGTCATTTGTTGTGTGATAATAATTTCTAAGGAGAGCCCAAGTAATCTCTTTTCCTAAGTGAAACAATACTCATTTATTTACTCATTTTACGTATAATTATTGAGTGCACGCTAAAGGCCCAGTGTCCATAAAAAAAGGTTGAAAGAATATCTCTGACTGAAAGGATTGTTTCAACTGCATTGCCTACCAGGGAAGAATAACTAATGGGGAGCAGGGAATTCCAGGCTACCCAGAGAGGCAGGCAGTGACGTGTCCATGTCCCAGGCCACTTTCCAGTAGATCACACTTGTCTATGGCTTCTCTACCCCGCATGGAGATAAAAGCTAAGGCTGCCTCAGAGGAAAGAGGCCAAGTCATTTATTAAATGTACAGAAGCAATGAAGTGTATACCCAGTAGTCAGTTTCCTGTGAAGTCAGGCAGGTGCCACCTTCGGACTTGAATGGAAGGGAGAGGAGGGTAACCTCCTGGAGGGAGAATTGCAGGATGAAAGACCTTGGATTCATTTTATCTTCATGGCAGCGCCCTAGAAGAGCTGCAGAAGGTGGTCGAGTTCTCCTCTGAGACACTTGCATGGTTCCCAGAACCCCGAATGATGCACGGAGACCCAGGTGGTCACGCCATACTACCAATGGCCAAGAGTCCTTAGGCAGGAGAGGGCCGCAGTTCCAGTAAGAGCACCCTCACCCATGTTCAGAATCTTTCTTGGGACAGACATTACAGGCCAATTCAACATTGCCTTCTAGTACCCTCATGCGTTTTAATAACCGCACTTGCTCAGGCTAAAGCTCAACATAGGTGGCACCCTGGAATCACGTGAAGACCTCTGAAAAATAACATTGGCTGAATCCCACCCTAGACACAATATCTATTAAATCAGTCTGAAGTATGACTTGGACATCAGAATTGTTCAGTTGTCTCCAGATGATTCTGATACACAATTTGCTCGCTCTGTGACTGAAGGAGAATGCCAATGCCTATTCCCCACCCAGACCAATTGATTCTGACTCTCTGACATCGAGACCAGGACTTTATTATTTTACATGCACTCCTCAAACAATTCAAATGTGCAGCCAAGCTAAGAAACAAACAGACAAAGAGATAAGGGCTTTGTCTTGATTGAAGGTTTTAGGGGTGTAAGATTCTTATGCATTGGTTACATTTGTTATGTTCTTGTCCTTCTGGGAAAATAGTCACACGTTCTGGAGAACGATGATGATCATCTGTGTGTTCCTACAGTGAGGAGAAGGAAAATGGCCCAGGCCTGTTTTCTAGAGCAGTCTCAGTTCACAGTAGGGATGTGCTTTGAGATCCTCCAGAACACTGAATGAGAGCTATTGGCAAGATGTCCCTGGGAGCTTGCACTTTCTCATATATGGGTATTTTTAAAAGAAAAAGAAACAATCAAAATCTGATTCTGCCAAAACAAGAATTTTCACCCAAAACCAAAAATAATACTCAAAATAACTCGACGTGACTTTTCATCTTTATTCCTTTCTACCCTAAGAGAAAGAACATAGCTGTGTTTCAAATCACTCTGTTCATTTGCTTCAAGAAGAACATTTCCGATCTTTGGGTGTTGTTAACAGTGATATAACACAGACTTTGAGAAACCCACCACTTTTCTTTATGAATTACGGTGAAACCATTCATTAGGGTTTCAGCGTCCCCGTATGCAGCGGACCCTACAGGGACAATGGACTTAACAAAGGAAGCTTTCAAATGACTGAGTGGGGGTGAATTGGATTGGGGACACAGTGGGACTCTAGACCAGGATGGAGTCTCAGTTTGTGGTGGAAGGAGTATGCTTTATAAAATGCAAGCACCAAGAAAGAACATGCGGTGGGAAGGGGGGCAGGAGAACGCGTGGAGTTCTGACGGGATGGGTTCGGGCTGAGCTTTAGAGGCCCAGGCGGAGATGCTGGGTGAGTGTAGGGGTGGACACAGAGGCAGAAGACGGGCTGGACACCTGGGAGCCGGAGACATAGCTACGTAACTGCAGCTCTGAGAGTGCCCTGGTCATCTGGGGCATACAGGATGGCCAAAGATGGAAACAGAGGGGCTCTGTGCAGATGTGGAGGAGGAGGAGGACGGGATAGGATAGGATAGGATAGGATAGGATAGGATAGGATAGGATAGGATAGGATAGGATAGGATAGGATAGGGTAGGATAGGATAGGATAGGATAGGAAAGGGTAGGATAGGATAGGATAGGATAGGATAGGATAGGATAGGATAGGATAGGACGGGATAGGATAGGATAGGATAGGATAGGATAGGATAGGATAGGAAAGGGTAGGATAGGGTAGGATAGGATAGGATAGGATAGGATAGGATAGGATAGGATAGGATAGGATAGGAAAGGAAAGGATAGGATAGGATAGGATAGGATAGGATAGGATAGGATAGGATAGGGTAGGATAGGATAGGGTAGGGTAGGGTAGGCTAGGGTAGGGTAGGGTAGGATAAGATAGGATAGGGTAGGATAGGATAGGATAGGATAGGATAGGGTAGGGTAAGATAGGATAGGATAGGATAGGATAGGATAGGATAGGATAGGAAAGGGCAGGGTAGGATAGGATAGGATAGGATAGGATAGGATAGGATAGGATAGGATAGGAAAGGAAAGGATAGGATAGGATAGGATAGGAAAGACACAGCAGTGAGGCCAGAGGAGTGGACCCAGGAGAACGATGGCACAGACCACACGTGTTTGCGGACAGCAGAGAAAGGAGGACGCTGTCATCCCTGCCACCTCCTGGCCTCAATGGCCCATTGCCTTCAATCCCAGCACTCATCAGTGGTGGGTCAGTCCCCAAGCCAATCTCGTTTGTGTCACCCCAGATGGTCACAGGAGTGTAGGGACTTCTCCAATAGACCATGGAATAGTCAGGATGTTTCTCTGTGGGATAGAACTCCTCCCAGTTGTTCTCAAACTGTCCGGAATCTCTCACAAGGCTGAGCCAGGAAAGCAACCAAAGGTAAATATAGTTCTTTTTTTTTTTTTTTTTTTTTTACAGAGACAGAGAGAGAGTCAGAAAGAGGGATAGATAGGGACAGACAGACAGGAACGAAGAGAGATGAAAAGCATCAATCATCAGTTTTTCGTTGTGGCACTTTAGTTGTTCATTGATTGCTTTCTCATATGTGCCTTGACCGTGGGCCTTCAGCAGACCAAGTAACTCCTTGCTCAAGCCAGCGACCTTGGGTCCAAGCTGGTGAGCTTTGCTCAAACCAGATGAGCCTTGCTCAAGCTGGCGACCTCGGGGTCGAACCTGGTTCCTCCGTATCCCAGTCCGACGCACTATCCACTGCGCCACCGCCTGGTCAGGCTAAATATAATTCTTGATAGTTCCTGATTCATAGAGAAATGCTGATTTTCATTTAAAAAAGGAACAAAGTGGTTTTCTGTTTTAATCATTTCTTCTTTACCTTGGTCATGAGGGAGACATGTCGGACAGTTTTGGGATGGCAAGTAATATCATCTGTTACTGGACAGACAGATTGACATGTGTTTATTAGCCACATACACTCCTGGACCACGGAGGAGGGCAGGGCCTTCAGGGACAGAGTGAACAAGCAGAGGTCGTGGAGGGTGGTGTGGCCCCTGGTGCTTTGGGAGGTTGTGGCTGGCTTGTGCCAGTGTTTCCATGGCTGACAGGGAACTGAAACTGGAAGTTCCAGATCAGCAGGATTACCGTGATCCCTTACAAGGAGCATGGTTTATTCAGGGGCCCAGCGTGGGGAGGGGGACATGCGATAGGCTGTTCGAAGCCCTCTCTGGTCTACTGGATGTCAGAGCAGCACTTAATACTGAGCGCTAATATTGTCCCCTCACACCTCATTTTCTTGACTGACACAGGGGTCAGTCACAGGCTAGTTCTGTGTCATGAATACACATGTGCCTGTACAGGATGCAGTACAGTATATCTTCATGTCGGCTCTATGAACTTATTTGAGTTTAATGAGTAAGAGTTACTCCACAATACTTGAATGCAAATACTACCAACTCTTCTCCAAATAAAATTAAATCCAGTGAAAGGCCACATATCGAGACTGGTAAAAAACCCAGTATCCGATGGTTAAGGAGGCCTCTCCCTGTTCTGTTAATAGAGCACAGCAACGGCCACACTCCCTGGCCATTTAGAACCAGTGCCTCCGTATCTTACACGCCAAATTGAGTCACGGGGCCTCTTCCCAGCTCCCAGAGCCACAGAGCGTCATCCTCCTTGTCATCTCCTGGTCATCTGTGCCCATGGTCATTCCACCCCAAAGTCACTGTCACAGGTCCAGGGACCCTCCAGGCACAGAATCCACAGTTCAGGACTTCCTTCCAGTCCTTGAACTCATGGGGAGCCGACAGCCAAGACTAGAGGCTGCAGTGTTTCTAAGTTTATTCCGCCTTATTAACGTCTCAATATACAACCTTTTCGTGAGTCACTTGGGTCATTGTCTGGTAGTCAGCTGGAATGAGTGCTTTTTTACAGGACCTTGTTTTATCTGCAAGGTAATAAAATGATTCACGTGTCTATAGAAATTATTATCCTGTTCTGCTGCCGTCTGTCTGTGTTAGAATCTGTGGTTTTATAGGGAAAACTCTTCTGGGCACACAGATTCTTCCTCCGAGCTTCACTGCAGACCAAGAATTCTTTTCCTGACGCCTCCACTCGCTGCAGTGGGCTCACAGCTCAGGGAGAAGCACGTGCGTGTCCGGGCCGGTTCGCACAAAGGCAGGGAGTCTAGATTCCCCAGCGCTGGCCTTGGGGTCTCACTGGGGACATGGGTGTTGTTTTACCTTCTGGCAGGAAAACTCACACAAATGCAAGATCTGCCTGGATGGAGGAATACTCTACTTCTGCAATGCCTGTCACGAGTTTTTTCATGGGAACTGTCACATCCCAGCTGTGGAAACTAACAGGTCTGTGAGATGCAGGGATCCTTCCTCGGGTCATGCACACGCCCTCTCCACCCCCACCCCCACCCCCGCAGAGCTGCTGGGTGTGTCCTGATGGGAAATAACTGGGATGGAGGTGGGGTCCGGCAGTACGATCCAGACTGTGCCAAGATGCTGCCAGCAGGAGGGGACAATGCTCCCCTCTCTCCTCTGGGAGGCTGAGGCTGGTGGCTGAGCACTTTCCCCACATCCTGATACTATACTTTCTAGAACTTTCCCAGCAAGGACTGTTGTTCACAGGAGTGGTGATGCCAGGTCTCTGTGTTCTGAGCTTATTCCGACAAGGCAGGAGACACAGCCCGGTGCCCTCATTTTTACCATGTTCTCCACAGACCAGTGGAGGCCCGAGCCCCCAGGGCTTAGAGCCCCGCCTCGGACACTCGGGTCGGGTGGGCAGGGCTCCACATTCTCCCAGCAGCTCAGACAGGGAAAGGAGAGCCGCCAGGCACCCCGACACCACGTCCCCTCACTAATCTGCTACAGCCACCCTCTAACAAAGAGGGGTTACCCCATGAGAGCCATGCCGACCCTGGGGGTGTCCCCTTCATCCCCGCTGTGCCCGTCGGCCCCTCCTGAAAGGAGGACAGTGGCAGCCATAGGAATGGAGGCTGATCCTGGGGTTTTCCAGGTCCTGTTGGACTTGTACCTTCTGCATGATAAAAAATTCTGCAAGAAGTCAGGAGCGTCACAAGGAGTCGGAGGTCCTGGCGAGGCCGGTGCAGCCTGCGGAGCAGCTGGTGAGTTGGGTCTGAACCCCACGCCTCCTCCTCTCGGGTCACATGCAAGAATTCACCTGTCACAGGGTGAGGTGGGCGGTCACATGTGAGAATTCACCTGTCACAGGGTGAGGTGGGCGGTGGGGGGGGGGTCCAAAGGGTGTCCGCTCTCCTGACCACACTTCCACCAGCTGACGACTCACCAAACCTGTTTGGAGAAAGAACTCAGCCACTACATGTTAGTGTCCAAGAGCAATACCACTTTGGGGAAACTTCCAGAAGACTGGAGTGGTCCTGAATGTGTCTGGGCGCGATTAGGGCCTCCTTCTCTCCAAGCTGCTTCTCATTCACAGCCTCCTCCTTTTGCAGAAATGTGCGTTTCTCCTCTTAACAGTCTACTGCCGTTTAGAGAGTGATGTTCACGAGAACATTCCACATGAAAACTATGTGAGTAACAATAACAAACCATGATTACGGGCCGCCATGGCGTTACCTGCCCCGACACGGGCACCTGTGGGATTTGTGATCTGAAGCCCAGGGGAGGGGCTCGTGATCTTCACCCGGTACTCCTGCTGGACTGGATGGGAATCCACAGAAGGCAGACACCGGACTCTGTCAGTAATTCCACCATTGGTATGATTCTCACCAGAATGAAATGGCTTCTAAGTGCCTAGAGAACCTTAGGAGGTTGGACGAAATCAAGAAGAAACTAACTGGCGGAGATTACACCAAGGTGGGGGCGTTTGTGCTGGCCATGAACCCCATCCTTCAGAACGCCAGTGCTTCTCAGAGGGTAAGCGGCTCCCTGCTTCCGTCTCATTCCTTTCCACTGAGTCGCTCTGCCCTCGTTCCTGCTGCGGGAAAGTTTAGTTTCCCTCATCTGTGACGAGCCTGTACAAGCAAGGGCGCAGGAAGTGAGTGAACCCTTTTAGAATTCAGGAGTCACGCTCACCAGGGAGCGTAGCAGCCAGAAGGTGTCCCTGAGCCCAGAACCCCGGGCCCCTGGGAGCTCATTCCCCTCGGAAAAGGCGACAGGTGCCACTGAGAACTGTCGTATCCTACCCGCTCCAAACCTAGGAGAAGACCACGTCCTAAAGTAATGTTGTCCTTTTCTCTCCCCAAATGTACTCAGTCCAGCTCTCTCACAAGGTCCCAACTCCAGAGTCCTTTGCATGTAAGTGGGCATCCAGTTAACAGGGGCCACCACAGGGCAACAGAGGGAGGTGCCAACGTGCAGGCAGAGCGCTGGCTGTAGTCAGACACGTGTAACCCACGATTGTTACAAAGACTTCACATCGCTTTTCAAACTCTAAGAGAAACAACCCGAATCTAATGAGGAAGAGCCCTCACGCGTAGGACTGATTTCCCATTCTGTCTAGTCAAGAAGAGGTAATCATCATGCTCTTAGGGGGAAAAAACATGCTATTCTTAGCTGCATGAGTGTTTAAACCAAACCTAGTTAATATAACTGAGGTGTTTAATTCAAGAGTCCTGATCATTTTTCATTGCAAGGTGTCTAATGACACAACAGGTGTCATTAATTTCATCTATTTTTCCAGTATGACTCAAACCTAATAGAGGAGGAATTCAAGAAGAATTTCAGAGAAGTCTTCGCTGTTGAGGAAACAAGTCAGAACAGCTCACTGCAGTAGCGGATGCGGCTGCCACCCTGGAACCCTGCTTCCGGGAGTTCTACCCCACCCCCACCCCGACCCCACCCCCACCCCCACCCCACCCCACCCCCACCCCCACCCCGACCCCCACCCCGACCCCGACCCCACCCCCACCCCACCCCCACCCCACCCCGACCCCGACCCCGACCCCGACCCCCACCCCACCCCGACCCCGACTCCACCCCCACCCCCACCCCCACCCCGACCCCGACCCCAGCTGCTGCGAGTTCTGCTCGGGCTGCCACCCTGGAAACCTGCTTCCGGGAGTTCTACTCCACCCCCACCCCCACCCCACCCCCACCCCGACCCCCACCCCCACCCCGACCCCGACCCCGACCCCAGCTGCTGTGAGTTCCGCTCCAGCTGCCACCCTGAAACCCTGCTTCCGGGAGTTCTACCCCTCCCCCACCCCACCCCCACCCCGACCCCCACCCCACCCCCACCCCCACCCCCACCCCGACCCCACCCCACCCCCACCCCGACCCCACCCCACCCCCACCCGGACCCCAGCTGCTGCGAGTTCCACTCCGAGTCTACCTCTCCCCAGTGTGTTGCTTTAGGCCAAACGGGGCCAGAGTCACCTGGAAGTTGCAGCCCTTTGGCCTTAGGGTCCCAAGGTTGACCCAGCCATGTGGGGTGATTCCTGTTCCTGAGCCCCGGGGGACCGGGCGAGAGCGGTCTCCACTGTGACCACGTCCCTGCTTAGCTTCCCCCACAGCGCCCCCTTCCTCCTGAGACATTCTCACAGTAAAGCACGTACTCGGGAGACTTTATCTCAGACTTTGCTTTCAGGGAACCCAAGTTCACATAAGGGTCTTAGCAAGCCAGCGCGAAGCATGGAGTTCTGAGCTGGCCCACTGTCTAGCCAGCTGGTTACAGGCAGAATGCTGATAGTCCCCTGGGTGCAAAACAGTGTCGTTGCAAACACTCACCTGTTAGAAACTGGATGAGGTGTAGGGGAAGGGCTCTACCCCCTGGTACAATTGTCTCACATTTATTAAGGGAGAAATAATAAAAACATCTACAACCACTGTATAAGAGGCACCCAGTTTTTAGACCCCAAATTTTTCCAAAAAATGTGTTTCTTATACATGGGGATTACGGTAACATCCCTTTCCCAGGGTGGCGCCTCCGTGTGACATCCCACCTCCTGTCGCACAACCACGGAGTCTCCATGAAGCTGCACTTGCCGTCTCCACTGTCGCTGTTCCGCCCAGCCATGCTGAGGTCCCTGCCTCGGACGCTGCCCTCGACAGCGGCACCCACCTACAAGCCAAAGCGGCGGGGCGCTGCGCCGCGGACGCCCCCTGTGTGCGGAGTGGGGAGGGAGCAGCAAGTGCGCGTCTTTTCTTGCTGCACGAGCAGCCCCTGGCTGTCCCGAGGTCCAGGCCAGTCCAGGACCCATTCCGGGTCACCGCAGTTCGGAGTGGGGACCCTGCAAAGGCTTCACTGCTCACTCCTCCACCTCCTTCCCTGGCACACCCCGGCTCCTCGTGGTGCCCGCGCCAGGTGACACTCTGGGACTCGCTGGGGGACCCTAGGTCCAAGTCGCTCCCAAGAGACATTCCTCCCCCTTCCTGAGGGCAGGGCTGACCCTGCAGCCTTGCTTTTGTCTTTATGGGGTTGAGTCTGACATGGAACCACGGGTCCTGGGTCTGCCAGGGACGGCAGCGGGCGCCGTGGGGACCCACTTACGAAACACACGGAGATTCACCGGGATTCCCGGAACATTAAACATGGTGGACCCCGCAGAAGGTCAACCGATTTTCTTTTCAGCCAAGCATTTGGGCAAGTCAGTGCTGGTTGAGCTAGGACACTCAGGCTCAGCCCTCCAGGAGGCAGAGACCGGAATGGAGGAGGAGCAGGGCGAACACAGTCTCCCAGGGAGGGGGTGGAGGGCGCAGGCGCCGCCTGGCGTCTGCACGGAAGCCACAGCTTCTTTGAAGTCTCACATTTTCTCTTAAACATTTATTCTATGCCATTCATTTTGGAAATTGTTTAATTAATTTAATTTCTTTAAATTGCTCACTATCGAGGCAAATCAACCTGCCCGGGAGGCACCTCAGGATGGTTCCCTCGTGTACGCCCCGGGGAACGTGTGGCTTCAGACCGGGAGAGGCAGGTTTGAGCAGTTCTGCCTCCAGGAAGGTGCAGAAGGCAGGGTCACCTTGGGGCTCCAGGCCAGAATGAAGCTCTCTGGGCAAAGAGGGGCTCTGGGGGCTGGATGGGGCCACGGTTTCAGAACCTATCTCAATTTTATACCTAGACTTCCCTGGCCGGGTTATAAACTCGCTTTTGTGCTCATCAACTGCCAAATATCAAATCCGTAAATGGTTTCACCTTTATTCAGATGCAAATAATGGTGCTTCTGCAATAGTACGAAGTTAGAGGGTTTTAGATAGACACAATCTTGAGAGGAGAGGGATGGCTAATTTCACAGGCAGCAAGCCCCAGTTCTGAGGAGACAGTAATACCGCGAACCACCACTAGGGGGAAGTGCATAGGCGCCTGGAGCCAAGTCTAGGAGGAAAGGGCTGACCAGCCCATGGTAATGGGAACACTCTGGTGCCAAAATGAGAAATGTGAGGGCAGTTACAGCTCCTTCCTTGGTGTGTTTGGGGCCGAGAGGTCATGGGAGAGAGGCATAGGGTGGTTTCAGGGGTCTCAGAGAGTGTGGCACGGTCTAGCAGTAACCAGGGTACCAGGGAACTCAGTCCTTGTTCCGTTGTAAATGCCAGTCACTTACCTCCCCTGAGGTGGGGCCCAGGGCTCCAAATGAAGGGCTGTCGGTGACGGTGGCGACTGTGGGTTGTGACTGGCCATGTGGTCCAGGGCCAGCCTCCTTCCTCCCTGGGCTGTAGGTGTTTCTCATGGCTAGCCCCCGGACTCCTGAAAGTCCCCAGAGACTTCCTGCGCTCCTCAGGGGTACCCTTCCCTTCTGCACACCCCCCCCCCCAGCTTCACTCCTTAACCCCTTCCTGTCCAGGCGCCTCCTCCCACGCCCTGTGCCAAGGAGGCGCTGTCTTCTCTACAGGAATAACCACACATCACCTGTAGCTATCCCTCTGGGTTCTTACAGATTTTGCAGGAAGACGCAGGAGTCCGTAGCTGTCCCACCGCTGGGCCCCTCACTAAGGTTCTACTGGGCGGGAGAAGGGGGCTCCACCTCACCCCAGTCCCTAAAAGCTGAAATACTGCCACCTAGTGCCATCAAACCTACACCGCCTGCAGTTGCAGGAGTTTGACTCCCACCTCTTGACTCATCCAAGGCACAGGTGGAGGAGAAGTCAGGAGCAAGACACGCACCCCGGTGCTGACCCCCTTAAGGTGCCTGTCTTTCCACCACCTGAGTTACAAACTAACTGACAGGGGAAAAGGGGAGACAGATAGATGAAGATAAAAAAAAACAGCTTTCTTCTTAGTAAAAGCTGGATCAGGGAACATGGTGTAGACACGTGCCAAAAAAGGATCCCCAAATCTGAACCCCAGAATGCGGCTTAGCCACAAGGCTCAGGCTGCTCCCACCAACCACACACACCGCTAGCCGCCCGCTGTCCCTGTGCCCCTGAGCTCAGAGGAGCGCAGAGCCCTGACCTCCGCGGCAGGGGGAGCCCAGGGAGACCCCCCCAGAGCAGACTCCCCTTCACAGACTCCCCGCCTGAGCGTCTCCCCAGAAAGAAGGGGGGCCGGGGACCAGGAGTCCTGCGGATTGAGAGGCCACCTCCTAAAAGGGGACCTGGGTGTGGGGCCTGAGTGTCCCCACTGAGGTCCCGGGGCCCCTCCCTCTCCATTTCTGTATCCACAGAAGTGCAACCCATTACCGCTGCTACTTGGCCAGATGGTTGAGCACCAGTGTGGGGCTGCAGGCAGAGGGAAACAGTGTCTGACAGCGCTCGTGGAAAGTTACTTTCACTTCTCTTTTCCCCTTTTGGGTGGAGCCTGAGTAAGACGATTTACTGACTTCCTGCTCAGGGCCAGGCAGCCACACTGGACCCAGGCTGGGGACACTGGAGAGACCTAAGGCCAGGCTCCAGGCCCAGGTGGGGCCCAGGGTAGGACGATGGCCAGTGGAGGCAGCGACCTCAGCACCAGGTCAGTCTCCTTCTCCCTCCCTTTAACTTTCTCTCTGGCTGGGCTGCTGCTTCTGTGTCTGTCTCTAGAGACTAGTCTCAACCTTGACCTCAGTCCTGCTTTATAGGAACACTCAGGTGCACTGTACTGAAATGCAGGGATAGGTAATGAGGAAATCGGAGCTTTAACCTGCGGAGGGACAGCTGCTGGTGTGAGTGCAGCTGCCACAACCCACAGGACTCCCAGGCGGGCCTGTCTGGACTCGGCTGTTTATTCTGATGCTTTGAGGCAGGGGTTTGTTTTTTTTCTCATGACCTCTGAACTCTCTCGTTACCCTCAGGCCTCCTCTGCCTTCACCTGGAACGTTTCAAAGAGGACACTTTAAAATTCAGGGTAAACACATGACTGATTTTCACTCTGGGTGCCCTGGTCTGTGCCTGACCTGGGACGGGTCAGCTCCGGCCTCTCCCATCTCTGGCTGGGGGTCGGGCTCCTCCTCCAGGGATCTTGACCTAAGAGAGTGAAAGGAAGGGGAGGGACCAAGACGCCAAGACTAGTACCGGCTGTTTTCACGTGTGTGCGGTGATTTTCTGTTCTGGAATGGCTTCTACCTCTGACCAGGAGGAGGCTAGAAATCCTACCTTCTTCTCTAGTAATGGGTAAGAAGTAACATTACTCAATATGTTTAATTTTTTTAATACAAAAGAATTACATTTCACATTCTTGTTCATAAAGTTCAAATGACCAGCAAGTATATATAGAGAAAAAGTCCCCTTCACCCCCCACGCCCCTGAGCTCCCAGCCCTGGTCCTGTTGAGTGTTGCGGGCATAGCTTTCGGTATCTTTTTCTATGCATTTATACATGACTTCCTACACACACAATGTGTGTCTTGGTTTTTTTAACAAATTGCCTTATAGTATATGCACCATCTTGCATTTTCACTTATTTTAGCAGTGAAAATACTAGATATCTTCCTCATTCTTTTTAACATCTGCATACGACTCCATGGACTTGACATACTATAATTTTTTAAACCATTCTCTTCCATTGACGACACCTTAGGCCAGTGATTCTCAAACTTTTTGAAGTCGGGGCGCATTTAAAGTCCTACAAATAGTTGTAGGTGCACTATATACAAATTTCTGATAAATATGTTATAATAATTAAGTCAAATATTAAATAAAAAAAAATAAAGTCCAAGCGTGCTTTTATGGTACTTAAACAAAATAAATACGACAAAATTAAATTTATTCTGACATTAAAAAACATTTTTATGTTACATATTTTGAGTTATACTTTTTAGAATTCATAAAAAAAGAGGGGTTAAAAATAAAAAACGACAAAAAGTTATCTCTTTATATATATATATATATAGATACATTCTTAGTAAGATTTAGTAAATTCAGCAGGTCCCAGCACAAATGTGTTAAGTTTTTTCATTCTTGTGTTTATGAGAAACATGAGCCTGATGTATCCTAGCGATTTCTTCAATGTTTGAGCATATATTTGAAAGGCAAACTCTCATTTCCTTATCAATACATTGAAGAATTCCTCTCTTTTTACTTTTAATTGTGTTGAGGGTAGAAAATCCTAATTCACATAAATAGGATGTTGAAAATTGTAGTAAAATATTCAAAGCTTTTTTAGATACTGCCACATATTCTTCTTTTATAGAAATCCAAAAAGCTTCAAGAGACAATTCCTTATGTTTAATCATCTAATCCACGATTAGTGGATATAGCTGCCAGTTCTTCTTCTGTTAATGTTAAACCAAAATCACTTGAAGCTTCCATAAGTGGGTTTCAAATCCAATCATATTGTTCACTGCTAAGTGATGGAAAATGCTATAAATTAAATTCTGCCCATCAGCCTTCAAATCCTAATTTTATTTACACTTAACTTTTGCTCACTTCCAGAATCGGATTCTTCAATATCACACTTCTTTTTGAGAAATCTATCCATTTTATTTAGTTGTATTTATCTAAAAATAATATAATGATGTGTTAATAATAAATATAATAATGATGTGTTAACAAAAAGAGCAGTATTTCCATAATGAAATGGTATAATAGAGTAACTATATTTATTTTTATACCTGGGCACATGCCACGAACCAGCACAGCTAGTAATTCCAGGTCCTGAGTGGGAACGGTGCGGGATTAAGAAAATACGGGGTCAGGAGGGCCCTGTAATTGCTGCTGGCAAAAACGAAGTATGCCCAAAAACCACATCTTCCTTTATTTATAGGGCAAAGTGAGGCCGTTAGCACATCAATGAGATCTCTGATCACGCTTCCAAGGCAACCCAAGAATTTTACCAAGTGCAGAAAACCCCTACCATACATATCATCTTAACTTTATACCAAACAAAGGATAGAAGAAACTTGCCTCCAGTCTTTCCAGGGAACATGGGGGGTAGTGTAAACAATCCAGCACCACAGCTTAACAGCCTTTTGCAACCTAATCAGGCAAGTGAGGTGGGGAGTTGGGCAGACTGTCAGTTTACAGCCAATTCCCCAAACCTCTGTCCCCCAAAAATCTAAACTCCAAAAACCCTGTTGGTTTTTTGGTCCCCAACAGGCACATATTTCTCTGGAATACCATAGGGCGCACCTGGAAATCTTCTAGGGCGCACCAGTGCACCCTGGTGCACATTTTGACAACCACTGCCTTAGGTCATTGTCAACAAGCTGTGATAACAATAATTATAGATTTCTGTCTTTTTTTGCATATATACTGAATTTGTCTTGTGTCAGTAACAAAAAACAAACAAACCTAAATCGTTGATGCAAAGAGTACTAGCACTTAACTTGTTTATAGATTCTGCCACGCTTCCTTTCTGATTAGCTGGACCAATAGCCCCTCTTAACAATGGCGAAGGAGATGACTCCTCTCCTGACACCCACTTTTACAAAGGTGCTAGACAAACAGATTCATTTTGTTACTTTGCATGTTTATCTGATTACATGGGAGGCTGAGCTATATTTTGTGTTTATGGGCCATTTAAATTGCCTCTTCGGTGAGTTCCTGGTTTATTTATTGCCAATGTTATCAGTTGAGGTGGTTGTCCTTTCTTTGAGGACAAGGGAGAGTTTGATAAATATTCTGAAAGTTATAAATATTTTTTTAACTCTGTTTATGGTGACTTCTATCTGACTAAAGCTTGAAATTTGGAGGATAGACTTAGTACAGTATTGATTTTTCTATGATGGGCAAACCCCAGTTATTATAAATAAAGGAGAGTGATGCAGGAAGTTACGGGCGACTTCCATGCACACTGTCTTTAACCAGAGTTCTTGGGTCCTGAAGGTGACGGATTAGATTCTGCCTGTACTGCAGGGCAAGTCTCTTCTCTAATATCTTCATAAACATACTCTTTTTAAATTTGGAGGCAAAGCTCTTCTTCCACTGGTGAAACTTTAGCGCTTCACAGTTCTATCTGATCCTAGTAAATTCTGTCTTTCACTTTTTACTTTCTGGTCATGATGATTCTCTCAACCCTTTCTTCTATGACAACTAATATTTTAGTAGTCATTTTGTTTTCTTGTTATTTTTTAATTGTTGAAAAGTATCGACTGTGTTTAATCCGAGGGGAGGTCTTAATTTCCTTCAACAGCTCTGCACACTTGACTTGAGCCACATTTCGTTCTTACATCAGCCCATCCGCACACAGTTGCTTTATTAATGTAGGTGTTGGTGTGGGATCAGGTGTTTCTGGGGCGTTGTCTTCATCCGCCGGGCTGTCCCCCAGACTGACCCGTCCGCAGTCTGCTGTCTGCGCTGCCTCCCTCCTTCTCCCGCTCATGCCCTGGCTCCTGGCTCCTCACTCATGCTGATCGGCCGTTTCCCTCGCCCGTGGGCACCGCCTTCACCTGGGGGGATTCGTTCTTTAGGAGTGTGAGACTGAATTTCTCAGCATCTGAGGCTCACTTTGAAGGCCCCACCTTCTTCCTGTCGATGTTTCTGAGACGCAGTGTCCGGTTCGCCATCCTTTTCCCTCTGCTCTGCGGTGCTGCCCCGGGCTCTCTGCTCCGTCCCTGCCCCGAGAGCCTCTCCTCCTGTCACACTGACCGTCACAGTGAGCACGGCTCCGTGTGCGCCCTGACATCTGGTGTACCTCGTCCCACCCTCCTTCCTCCATCAAAGTGTCCCGGCCCTTTGCATCTCCAAATCAGCCTGTCAGAATCGAGTTGCGATGTTTATAAAAATTGTAATGAATCTGTGCATCGATTGAAAGTGAACTAACTTCTTTATAATATTGTGTTTTCTATCTCATGAATAGGGCATGTGTATGTTATTAATTTAATAATGTTTTCTAATAAATTTATAGTTTTCTCCCTAGGAGTTTAAGGCTCATTCTGCTAGATTTATCTATAGATCCATAATGCTCTTAAATCTGCATGATTTACAAAAACTTTCTAGCTGCATTCTACTAAGTTACAAAAAATGAATTTAAACTTTGCCACTTTCTGATTTCAATAACTTATGGGTGATTTGATATACATGAGTTTACATGATGTATACATAACGACAATTTTATTTCTTCATTATCTCTTGTCCTTAGACTTGTTCTCTCTTTTCCTTGCCCTACTGTGTTGGCCGGGACTTCCCGTATGATGGTGACCGCAGTCCAATAGAGACCTCTCATCCTGAGCCCTGTCCCACAGGGAGTGCTTTCTCCCTGTTCCATCAGGGATGGCCTTTGCTGTAGGTGCTCTGTTTTAATATGGAAACTTGCACAGAGTAAAGAAGTTGTGTAGTTGGCTTCTGATATTTTCAGTGGATGAGCTGTTCCTGGCCCTGTTTTTGCTGATCTCACAGAGATTTTTTTTTTTTTTAAATAAACAATTGTTTTGGAATAATTTAGCATTTGCAGCAGAGCTGTGAAGATGCAGAGTTTCTGTGTACTCACACCCAGTTTCACTTCCTGTGATGTTTACTCTGACACTCCTGGGTCTGTTCGTTGAAGATAAAAAACCAACATTGCTACCTCAGTGTTAACTGAACTACGGACTTTTTTGTTTCTTTTTAAAAAAAATCTTTTTCAAATACAAATTACTTTCAATATTATTTTGTGTTAGTTTCAGGCGGACAGCATGGTGGTTAGACAATCACATGCTTTACAAGGTGTCCCCCCCCCCCATATTCCCAGTACCCACATGGCACTGTACACAGTTATTACAACATGGTGACTGTTCCCTGTGCTGTATTTCACACCCCTTTGACTGCTGTGTGACCCTCAATCCGTACCTCTTAGCCCCTTCGCCTTCTTCACCCAGTTCCCTAACATCCCTTCCTTCTGACAACCAACAGTCCACTGTCTGTGTCTATGAGCCCGTTTCCGCTTTGTGTGTTTATTAATTTTGCTCTTTAGATTCTACATATGAGTGAAATCACACGGTGTTTGTCTTTCTCTGTCTGGTTTATTTCACTTAGCGTAATACCCTCTGGGTCCATCCATGTTATTGCAGAGTTGAGATTTCCTTCTTTTTTGCCTGACCAGGCGGTGGCGCAGTAGATAAGAGCGTCGGACTGGGATGCGGAAGACCCAGGTTCGAGATCCTGAGGTCGCCAGCTTGAGTGCGGGCTCATCTGGTTTGAGCAGAGCTCACCAGTTTGGACCCAAGGTCGCTGGCTCGAGCAAGGGGTTACTCGGTCTGCTGTAGCCCCACGGTCAAGGCACATATGAGAAAGCAATCAATGAGCAACTAAGGTGTCCCAACAAAAAACTGATGATTGATGCTTCTCATCTTTCTCCGTTCCGTTCCCGTCTTTCTGTCTGTATCTCTGACTCTCTGTCTCTGTAAAAAAAAAAAAAAAAAAAGATTTTCTTCTTTTTTATGGCCGCATAGAACTTCATTGTGTAAATGTACCACAGTTCTTTCTTCACCCACTCATCTGCGGATGGGCACTTGGGTTGCTGTCATATGTTGGCTATTGTAACGAACGCTGCAGTGAGCATACGGGTGCAGATATTCTTTCAAATTCGTCTGTCAGGTTTCTTTGGATGTATTCCCAGAAGTGGATCACTGGGTCCACTTTTAATGATTCTATTTTTAATTTTTTAATGAAACTTCATACTGCCTGCCACAGTGGCTACCCCAGTCTGCATTCCCACCAACAGCGCAGGAGGGTTGCCCTTTCTCCACATTCTCACCAACACTTGTTGTTTGTTCATTTATTGATGAGAGCCATTCTGACAGGTGTGAGGTGACATCTCCCCCCTTGCAAAGCACAGGCTGTTAAATTTCAATAGTTCTCCCACTGAAGTTCAGCTCCAGGACCCTTGCCGGCACCACGCTGCCGGAAGGCATCACTCACCTCTTCTCTCTGGTCTGAGACGGCTTCTCAGCCTTCCCTTGTTTTTCAAGACCCTGACAACTGGAAAGCACTAATCAGGCATTTTGTAGACTGTCTTTCAACTTGGGTTTATCTTTATGTTTTTTCTCATAATTAGACTGGGGCTACGGGTGGTAGGAGAGAATTCCCTGAGGAGAAATGCCCTTGTCATCCCATCTGGTTGGGGAAGATGTCAACCCGACCACACCCTGGCTATGTCCTCGAGCATTTGGCTGAAGTGGTGCTTGCAAGCTTCTTCACTGTAAAATTACTATTCTTCCCTTTCCACACTCTGTTCACAACGGTTATTTCGTTTATATTTTGCTGTTGTTGTTTTTTCAACTGCATACTCAATTGTATTTGGAAAAATTTCCTGTGGGTGAAATTTAAGCCTGTAGTGAAATCTAGGCCTTTGGAGAGGGTTTCCATTTGCTACATCCAGGTGCCTGGGGGCACATCCCGACTGGGGACACTTTCATACCAGGTCAGGGCCTGAGAGGGGTTTCCTAGGATTGCAATTCCAAGCCAGGGCCATCCCCTCTCCTTTAGTCTCACTGTGCAGGTGTGACTGGTGGCCATGGTCTGGACTCCCTGTTACACTCTCCACACCGTGTGGACCCTGGACTTTATGTCTGTCCCGGTTACACATTAATGTTCTCAACCCTGAGGATCTGGTTCTCTGGGATCAGCAAATGCCCTGCTGTCAGAAGGGGCTTCTGTGCTCCCACAACTCCCTGCTTTCTCCTTCCCCTTGGCTTTTGCATAATAAATCCTTAGAGTGTTTTCATCTCCTCAAAGATTAATAACGTGTAAACGCTTTTTCCGACTTTCCAGCTTCTTCAACAGACAGCAATGTTGCACATGCGAATTGAAGTGTATTGAGAATTACTTTTGATCCTGCCCCATCACAGCAGAGAGTTATGGTCATTGAGTGATTAACTGTCATTTTTCAAAGTTTATGGCTTGAGGTTTGGTTGCAACGCGGGAAGTTTTTCTTTGACTGCTTCTGATATTTTTCTCTTAGCTGTTACACTGCAATGTGTCTAGATTTTATTGGTGTTGGGTTTTTTTTTAATAGTTTTTGTCTTGCATTGATCACATTGGGGTTTTCAGACTTTCTTGAATTTATGAGTTGATGTCTTTTTATCCATTTTGGAAAATTCTTAACCATTATCTCTTCAAATATTTCTCCTGTCGCCCCCACCACCACCATCACCACCCCCCAAGGGAGCCCGTTAAGCTGTTTATCACACATTCCTCACCTGCTTTTCTGGATTTTCCTATTTTTTTAGTTTCTGAACTTTGGTTGGATAGCCCATAATGATATGTGGGTCTTTTCGTTTGCCAATTCACTCATTTTGTCTTTTTTCTACTTCTACTAACTTCTAATCCAATCTTCTACTAACTCCTTCCACTGAGTTTAACTTAAGAAATTGTAGTTTTTAAGTCTAAACTGTCCACTCGATTATTATTGTGGGCTTCAGTTCTCTAGTGGAATTGTTCAACTTTATTTTTCTACTTTTCATCCACTTTCTTGTGCATTTTAATCCTAGGGCTTTTTGTTTGTTTGTTGTATTAACTTCAATCTCTGGACCATCTGTGCATCTGCTTCATTTATCCTTTCCCTCTCTGGTTTGTCCCAGAGTCCTGTCTTTTGACATATGTATTAATAGTTTATTGAGTGCCAGACATAGTGTACAGAAGACATAGACCTCCAGATGTTACCTTCCGCAGGAGGGTGGTCTCCCAGTCCTCTGCTAAGCAGGTACAATAATGAAGTGGGTTACCTGAAGCAAATCAGGATGCGGAATGAGCCCAAATGGGTTGGCATTTATTATTATTATTTATTTATTCATTTATTTAGAGAGGAGGGAGAGAGATATAGAAGGGAGGGGGAGGAACAGGAAGCATCAACTCCCATATGAGCCTTGACCAGGTAAGCCCAGGGTTTCAAACCAGTGACCTCAGTGTTCCAGATTGATGCTTTATCCACTGCGCCACCACAGGTCAAGCCAGGTTTGCGTGTTTTATAAGATTTGCTATACGTCTACTTTGCCCTGACCCCAGAGGTGGGCAGCCAGGGCTTTGGGACACTGGGAGACCACATTCAAGGGTCCCCGCTTTCCAAAAGCTTTGTCAACTCTTTGGTCTCTTGCTTCATGCAGCTTTACAAACTGAGGAAAGTAATTAAGGACAAAATCAAGTCTTTTATTTTGTCCTCCAACTACATTTGACCCTCAGAAGTTCTGTTAGTGCTCTGTCCTCCGGCCACAGCGCTCTGTCCTCTGCCGCGCCCAGATTCCCAGCCTCCCGCTGTGTGCGAGGATGACAGGTGCTCTCCAGGAGCGGGGGGGGGGGGGGGGGGGGGGACACGACACACACGACACGGGACTGCGGGTCCTGTAGCTGGATTCCCGTGTCCTGCGGGGCTTTCATCGTTCTTCCTCTGGGTTCTCTGGACTCCTCAGAACCGCCGTTGCCCCTGCAGCCTGGTGGGCCTGCGGGAATTCTACCCTGCTGTGCAGAGGCTTTGGGCGCAGCCCCTCCAGCCTCCTGGACTCATCATAACCACCTGCGGCCTGGCGGGCCTGCGGGAATTCTGCCCTGCTGTGCAGAGGCTTTGGGCGCAGCCCCTCCAGCCTCCTGGACTCATCATAACCACCTGCGGCCTGGCGGGCCTGCGGGAATTCTGCCCTGCTGTGCAGAGGCTTTGGGCGCAGCCCCTCCAGCCTCCTGGCCTGCGCAGCTTTACCAAATACCTCGGGAGGGGGAACTGGCCCTGTGTCGGAGCCTTCAAGTGTCCAGCCCTGCGTGGCCGTCACACGCTCTTCCGTTTTCTCTGCTCAGAGTAGCATTCCTTGGCCTCGGCCCAGGGTCTCGGCCACTGCTCCCAGAATCAACAGAAACCCCAGAAAAACAACCAGAATCCCTCAGCTCCCAAAGCTCTTCTCTTGTCTTAAAAATCTTATTTCGGTAATCTTTGTTGCTCTGTAACTCTCTAATCCTTTTTCAGATAGTTGGGGGGGGGGGGGGGGGTTTGGTTTGTTTTTTGCTGTTGTTTATTTATCTATTTATTTGTTTGTTTATATTCTATCTAGCGATTCTACTTGTTTTAAACTGAACTTCTGGCCTGCCTCAAGCTATTCTATCCTATCCTCTCGTGAATTTTTTAATAGCTTCCTTTTATAGATATTAAACGGGTAATCTTTAGCCTAGTGTTTCTTTTCCACCTTACTCAAAAATTACAGTTTAAGACAATTGGATGGGCCCCAGTTTGCCAGTGTTATCCTCTCGTGTCTTTTTAAGAACGCCTTTCACATGCTCAGAGTTCTAGCCGCATTCTACTGTCTACGCATTATCCTAATACTTCATTCATTCTCAGATGTTTCCAACACCATGTGCCCAGTCCTTGATTAGTACTGGAATATAATGGTGGATCAAGCAGATCAAGTCCCAGACCTGCTGGAGGTGACATTCCAGCAAAGAAGACAACCAATAAACAGAAGAATAAATAAATACATAACTTAATGGCAGGGTGTTAAGTCTATGAAGAAATAACCCCTTTGGGGTCCATGGATAGAATGCAATGGGAGTGAGTACTGTTTTGGACAGGACGTCCTGGGAGGGCTTCTTCTAAGAGGCATTTAGTATTTGATGAGAGCCCTGAATCAATTGAGGAAAAGCGCCATGCAAATTCTTGAAGGAATGCGCTAAGCGGAGGCAACAGCCAATGAAAGTTCAGGTATAGAAGCCTGCTTGGAAAGTCTGAAGAAAGCGAGGAGGTCAGGGTGCCCAGGGGCAGTGGCCTAGAATAGGCGTGGTAGGAAATGAGGCTGGAGAGCGAGGTACCAAGAAGTAGGTCATGGGGTTTCTCGTAGGTTATGGTCAAGACTTCAGATTGCAATTGAAATGAAATGGGGAGCCCTTAAAGGGTTTTAAAAGATCTCTTTTGCTTATGTTTGGTGTTTGGAGAACAGTTGCAATGTAGCAAGGGTAGAAGAGGGAGACAAGTTAGTAGCTATTGTGATAGCCCAAGTAAGAGATGATGGTGACTGGGACCAGGTTGGGGCAGTGGTTCTACCACATATGTTTATGGTAGAACCAAGGATAGTTGGATATGGATAAAATGCTACGTGTGAGAGAAGGAGAGGTGTCATAGAAGACTCCAAAAATTTTGGTCAAAAAAGTTGAAGGATAAAGTTATCATTTGCCTAGATAGAACTATTGTGTAGTGATTATAGGGCTGGGGCTCTTATCCAAAGCCTCATTCTGTTCTTTAATAGTTATGTGACCCGGGGGAAATTCCTTAACATCTCCACGCCTCCGTTTCTTCATCTGTAGCATGGATAATAAGAGCATACACCTCATAGGTGCTGACAGGATTCGTTGAGTTAACATATGTAAGTGCTTGGAATAGTGTTTAGTATTTAGTAAGTGTTATACGTACTTGCTTATAGTTGGAAAAAGTAAAGAATGAGAAGTTTTCAAAGAGGCGATTCAAAGATCAGCGCCAGGTCTTATCTGGCTAGGTGTGAAAAGCCTACCACGGTCATCAAAACGGAGCCTGACCGGGCGGTGGCGCAGTGGATAGAGTGTCGGACTGGGATGTGGAAGACCCGGGTTCAAGACCCCGAGGTCGCCAGCTTGAGTGAAAGCTCACCAGCTTGAACCCAAGGTCGCTGGCTCGAGCAAGGGGTTACTCAGTCTGCTGAGGGCCCGCGGTCAAGGCACATATGAGAAAGCAATCAATGAACAACTAAGGTGTTGCAACGACAATGAAAAACTGATGATTGATGCTTCTCATCTCTCTCCGTTCCTGTCTGTCTGTCCCTATCTATCCCTCTCTCTGACTCTCTGTCTCTGTGGAAAAGAAAAAAAAAAAAGAAAAAAAAATTAAAATGTCACTAAATAACAACAACAACAACAAAAAAAAAATCCAACTTCCAACAAAGGAAAGTCCATTACCACATGGCTTCACTAAAAAAACAAACAAACAAAAAACAAACAAACAAACAAAAAAAACAGAGATGGTTGAATATAAATATGGAATCCAGGGAAGAGATGTTCCACTGAGAATTATTCAGGGGCAGCTGGTATTCAAAGCCCTATGTAAGCTATTGATTACATAGGGAAGAAGCACAGACAGAAGAGGTTAGAGGTCGGGCCTGAGACAGCCCGATATGGCAGGAAGAGAAGAGGAGCAGCCACGGTGACAGGAAAGGCACAAATCATGGCATCCAGAAGCCAGCTGATGAAAGCATTTCCAGGAGGAAGAAGTGAACAACAATGTCATGGGGCAGCGGGATGGAGGGAAAGGAGGAAACTAATTGATTTCAAGTCACATAAATTTTGCTTTTAATATTTCTTCAATCGTTTCTTCACTTCTGCTTCTCTCTCTCTTCTGTCTGTTTTGGAAATCCTGGTAGTTTCCAAAATCCTAGGTTGATCCCTTCCAAGCTTTCTGTTTCTTGTGTTTTTTTGGGAATCTTTGATAAATTTTTCTTTTCTGCCATCATATTTTTAACTTCTAAAAGCTCTTTTTTTTTGTAACTTTCTCCTTTTTTAAAAAAAAAAAATACCATCCTCTTTTTTTTTTAATGAATCTAATGTTTTCACTCTACTACTGCGGATGGAAAAGTTTTAATTCCATCTGTTTTTTCCAAGGTTCTCTTAAGAGTTCGTTTTTCCCACTTCCTGCCCAGTGATGTGCTTGTTCTCAGAGATCCTATCGGGCATCCATGGGGTGTCCGTCGGCGTTTAGGAAAGAGACATGAACACCCGGTCAGGGCTCTGTGTAATGAAGGGGTGTTCTAGATGACAGGTGAGCTTCTTTATGCCAGCTTTACTTTTTACCTTTCGATCTGTCTTCTGCAGTAGTGGGGGCTCTGGCTCCTGAACCCTTTCGCAGTTCAGAAACCACTGACTTGCCTCCGGCTAGTTTCCTCCTGTGTAAGTCATTGTATTTTTTTAAAGATTTGTTGAGCTATAAATTGAAATACAAGAATTGTACACATTTCATGTATACGTCCTCATGGATTTGGACGTATCCATACAGGCTGTCATCATAACAGCCAGGGTAATAAACATGTCCGTCATCTCCAAAACCTTCTCCATGTTAACTGTAGGAATTGGGTTTTACAGTATAGCTCCAGAGCTTATTTCTCTTTCACAACTGCAACTTTGTACCCGCTGACAAACAACTTTCTCATCTCCCTCATCCCCCAACCCCCGCTCTGTCCTCTGCGTCTATGAGTTTGACAGTGTCTGACACCTCGTGTAAGTGGAATCACGCAGTGTTTATTCTTCTGTGACTGTCTCTTTCACTCAGCGTGTTGCTCGTTAGCTCAGCCGTGTTGTTGCAAAGCGAGGGATTGCCCCCTCTTTTAAGACTGGCTAATATCCGATCGTAAGCAAATTCCACGTTTCCTGTACCCATTCCTCTGTCAACGAACAATTGGGGTGTTTCCCTATTTTGCTAATCTGTGAATAACACTAAGGCAGTCATGGAGGTACAGCTCTCTCTTCCAGATGCTGATTTTCATTCATGTAATTGAATATCCCAAAGTGGGATTACTGTGTCTTATAGTAGGTGTTTTCTTAATTTTTTTTTTTTTTTTTTTTTTTTGAGGAATCTTCGTAGTGTTTTCCATAGTGCAGCGCCATTTTTTCCTCTACCAGGATACAGGTTCCAATTTCTCCACATCTTTGCCAACATCTGTTATCTTTCTTTTTTTTTTCTTTTTTTTTTTCTTTTTTTTGTAATAGGAGCCATTCTAACAAGTGTGAGTCAATATCTCCTTATGGCTTTGACCTGCGTTTTCCTCATGATCAGTGATATCGAGCATCTTTTCATATACCTGCCAGCAATTGATGTGGCTTCTTGGAGAAATCGCTACTCAAGTCCTTTGCCCATTTTTTAAAATGGAGGGGTTTTGCGTTTGTTTTGTTTTTGTTGTTGTAGTTGTTGAGCTGTAGGAGATATTCCTACATATTTCTCGATTAGCCCCTTATCAGAGAGATGGCTGGCGCATACTTTCTCCCACTCTGTAAGATGCCGTTTAGCTCTGTGGGTGGTGTCTTTGCTGCAGAAGCTTTCCAGTTTGATGTAGTCCCACTTGTTTATTTTTTGGCTTTATTGCCTGTGCTTTTGGTGTCAAATACAAGAAATTATTGCCAAGAACAATGTCAAAATGTTTTCCAGATTCAGGTTGGTTGTTTTTTTTAAAAAAAAAAAATGTTTAAAATAAATGTTACTTTTTAGAGAAGTTTAAGTTCACAGCAAACTTGAGTAGAGAGCAAACTTCCCCCATATCCTCTTCCACAAACATGCAGAGCCGACTCCATTGTCAACATCCCCCAGCACAATGGTACCTTGGTTACAATTACAAGCCTACACGGACATACTACTATCACCCAAAGTTCAGAGATTTCACCAGGGTTCACTCTTGCTGTACGTTCTGTGGATTTGGGCAAATGTATAGGACGTTTCCACCATCATATTATAGTATTCCGCTGAGTAGGTTTTCTACTGGAAAAGTTTTCTGGACTCGGCCTATTTATTCTTCCTCCTAACTTCTGGCAACCACTGGCCTTTTTACTGTCTCCATAGTTTTTCCTTTTCTAGAATGTCACATATTTGGAATCAAACACCATGCAACCTTTCAGATGGGCTTTTTTCACTTAGTAACATGTATCATTATTTGAGGTTCTTCCCTGTCTTTTCATGGCTTCATAAGCCCATTTCTTTTGGGCACTGAATAGTATTCCATTGTCTGGATAGACCACAGATTATTTGTTACTTTATCGTAGAGGACATCTTGGTTGCTTCCACCTGTTGGCAGTTATGAGTAAAGCTACTATAGACACCATGTGCAAGTGTCTGTGTGGACATACTTTTTCAATTTTTTAAGTAAATACCAAGGAGCACAATCCCTGAATTGTCTATTGCTTATTTTTTAATTTATAGATTTTTTTAAATTTAGATATAATTGATAAATAATATATCAGTTTCATATATATATTATGTACAACATAATGATTCAATATTTATATAAATGTATATTGCAAAATGGTCATCAAAATAAGTCTAGTTAACATCCATCACCATATATAGTTATAAAAATTTTATTACCTGCAATGAAAGTTTTAAGATCTACTCTTTTGGCAAATTTTCAAATATACAATACAGCATTATTAGCTATAGTTCTCATGCTGTAATATTACAATACAGTTTCAGGTCTTATGTTTAAGTTTTTAATCCATCTTCAGTTGACTTTTGTATATGGTATAAGACAATGGTCCAATTAGGTTTCTTATTGCTTCACTCTGGGAAGTTGGCTACCACTTATACATCCAAACCCTGCCTTCCAAAATGTTTGTTTGTTGTCTGCAGTTTGATGTTCTTCCGTCTCCTGGTCTTTGACCCTTGCTGCTTTCTGCAGTGTAACTCTCGGACAAGTGATTCGGGGAGGTTCCGGAGGGAACACAGATAGATAAGTGAGGCTATATTCATTCTTCCAGGTTTGCTCTGCCTGGATAGCTCAGTTAGAGCATTGTCCTGAAGTACAGAGGTTGCCGGTTCAATCCCCGGTCAGGGCACATACAGAAGCAGATCAGTGTTCCTGTCTCTCTCTTTTTCTCTCCCTTTCTCTCTCTCTATCTCAAATCAATACAATAAACATTAAAAAAGAAACAAGACAATCTGCCAGGTTTAACCAAAAACATAGACAGATTTGTTTTGTTCTTTTTTATTGAATTAATCAGGGTGACATTGGTTAATAAAATCACATGGGTTTCAGGTGCACAGCTCTATAATTCCATCAACTGTATACTGTATGTGTGCTCACCACCCAGAATCAAGTCTCCTTCCATCACCGTTTACCCCCTTTCCCCTCCCCCCCCACCCCCTTTCCCTCTGGAAATCACAGGTATTGTCTGTGTCTGTGAGGTTGGTTGGTTTGATTTTGTTTAATCCTTTCATCTCTTTTGTCCAGCCTATCGCTCCCCTCCCTTCTGCAGCTGTCAGTCTGATCTCTCTATGAGCCTGCTTCTATTTTGTTTGTTTATTTTGTTCGTTAGATTCCAAGTAAAAGTGAAATTATACTTATGATACTTGTCTTTCTCTGACTGGCTCATTATACGTATGATACTTGTCTTTCTCTGACTGGTTCATTTCCGGGTCCATCCACAGTGTCACAAAAGGTAAGATTTCCTTCTTTTCTACAGCTGAGTAGTACTTCATAGTGTAATGTACCACAGTTTTGTTTTGTTGTTTTTGTTATCCAGTCATTTACTAGTGGATACTTGACTTGTTTCCAGATCTTGGCTATTGTAAATAATGCTGCAATGAAAGTAGGGATGCATATATTCTCTGAAATTAGTGTTTTGGGTTTCTTGGAAATTGAATCACTGAGTCATAAGGCAGTTTCATTTTTAATTTTTTGAGGTAACTCCATACTGTTTTCCACAGTGGCGGCTCCAGTCTGCATTCCCACCAGCAGTGGCCGAGGGTTGCCTTTTCTCCACATCCTCGCCAACACTTGTTTGTTGATTTATTGAGGAAAGCCATTCTGACAGGTGTGAGGTGACATCTCATTGTAGTTTTAATTTGCATTTCTCTGGTGATTAGTAACATTGAGTACTTTTTCATGTCTATTGGTCATCTGTATGTCCTCTTTAGAGTAGTGTCTATTCAGGTCTTTTACCCATTTTTTAATTAGATTATTTGTCTTTTTGGTGTTGAGTCTTATAAGTTATTTATAAATTTTGGATGTTAACCTCTTCTCAGATGTATTATTGGCAAATATTAGATAAATTTTCTAATGTGACTTTCCTGGAATTTTTAACACTTGGTCAGATCACATTACTTTTTCATCCACTCCTGGACTGGACTCACTAATATTTCACTAGAGGATTTAACCTCATGAGTTTATAAGCAACATTGATGTACAGTTTTCTTTTATCTTGTATGTACCTGGTTTTGATACAGTAGCCTTGTGATGATTTGGGATGACTTGAAAAATTTTAATGAATAAAAAGGTCATTTAATACAGACATTTTCTGTTGAAACTGACATCTGTGTGTGTGGGTGTGGGCAGAGGGCAGGATTAGGGCAGGGCTTGGAGTACATCATGCGTTTCTCCTATTACTTTTAGTTCTATTTAATTCTTCTGTTGACTCTCAGCATTGATCATTCATATTATTTTTTTAAATGATAACCTTCCCTACATTGTCATATCTATTGGTAGAAAACTATACAAGGATTTCTCTTATAAAGTTTTAAACTTTTCCTAACTGGAAGCATATCCTTTTCCTTAGTCTTTAGCATTGTTCATTTATAGAGTTTCTTTTGTTCTTTTTTTTTTTTTTAGATTTTTTTAAATTTATTCATTTTTATTAGAGAGAGGGGGGAGGGAGAGAGAGAGAGAGGGAGAGATAGAGAGAGAACAGGGGGAGGAGCAGGAAGCATCAACTCCCATATGTGCCTTGACCAGGCAAGCCCAGGGTTTTGAACCGGCGACTTCAGCATTCCAAGTTGATGCTTTATCCACTGTGCCACAACAGGTCAGGCCTCTTTTGTTCTTTTGATCAAACTTCCCATTTGGTTGCTCTCTTCAAAGAGTTACCTTTTAATTGAATTGATTTATTACTCTTATTTTTGTTTGAGATTTAATAATCTCCTGCTTTTTAAAATGGTACTTATACTGTACTTTTCTTTTTTTTAATAGCTTGATTTAAAACTTAATTTTATTTTCACTGTTTCTTGTTTTCTAATAAATGCATTTTAGGCCATGAACATTTACCCTTGTGCCACTTTGGGTATGTTGTTGTCTTTCTATGTGATGTTTTTACTGGTGTTTATTTCCTATTTTCTGTCGTGTCTATATTGACTTGCTCCTTACAGGGGTTTGGAAGGAGCTTTGAATTCTCAGTGGACAGATTAAGGAGCTCTTCCTTTGTCCTGTTGGTTACTCAGATCTTATCACATGTAACCAGAACGTGTTTTCCTTTAGAGTTCTTTCATTTGAGGGTCTTCGTTATTTTGTTTGTGGCTGAATGCGTGTCATTTTTGGGCTTCTTCATGTTTGAAAGGCAATATAATGTAGTGACAGATACTGTGCTATC
This sequence comes from Saccopteryx leptura, assembly GCF_036850995.1. NCBI lineage: Eukaryota > Metazoa > Chordata > Mammalia > Chiroptera > Emballonuridae > Saccopteryx > Saccopteryx leptura. Next base: position 113,244,727 of record NC_089509.1, read on the forward strand.
TAACGGCAGTCAGGAAGGAGGGGAGGAGGGGAGCGAGTAGTTTGGAAGGTTGGGGTGGGGGTTCTTCTAAACTTCAGCTCTGCCGCCTTATAGCTACGAAAAATTAATCTTCAATAGTGCAGAGATGTTTTGTATAGATCAGGACTTCGCCACACAGACTGGGAGAATGTACATTTTATTGGTATGAAATAACCTTTTGCATTCTTTGTGATACTTTTCAACCTAAACTCTATTTGTTTCTGAGGTTAATTTTGGTAGAGAGAACTCTCCACATTGCACTTGCTCAGTATGCCTCTTTCGGTCCCTTTATTTCTAATCATGTTGAGCTGTTTTATTTTTGATATGTCCCTTATACATAGAATGCATAGAGCTAAATTTTGTTTCCTATCCAATATACATATTTCTCTATCTTATATCAGTTTATTCCATTAACATTTATTTCTCTCCTGGAATTTTTATTGGCAGAACCTTGAAACATTAGATTATACAGCATAGCTTAATTTTTTTTTATAGCTTAATTTTTTATTGTTTTTTTTTCCTTCTTTTCTCTTGCATTCCAGAAAGAAATGTGGCTAACTTTTGTTCAACTGAGCCTATTCAGCTGTTAACATGCCTACCTTTATTCTTTAATATTTTAATGAGGTATACTTTACAGCAGGGGTCTCAAACTCGCGGCCCGCGGGCCACATGTGGCCCGCCGAACAATTTTGTGCGGCCCGCAGACTAATCCATGAAGTTCAAAATATTTTGGATAAAATTAAGTAAGCCTAGGGGCCTACTTGTATTTTTCATTTCTCTAGCATCCTAGCTGGATATTAGCTTAGTTAACAGCAGTTGTGATGCGAACTACAGTTTCTGGTAGTTTTGTGACACTGAGTAAACTGCATGTACAATTGTGCTTGTTGTACTGATTTTTTTTTGTTTTCAACTGCAGTGAGAAAAGTGTTGCGTAACAGTTGCCTTTTGTAGATCTAATGCGGCCCGCCAAACGGCTGTGATCTTGCTCTGCGGCCCACATGCTGAATTGAGTTTGAGACCCCTGCTTTACAGTCTATATAATTTACCTGTTTTCAGTGTAAACTGTGTGCTCAATGTGTTCAATGACTCTTAGCAAATTTATAGAATTCTGCAACCATCACCACAATCCAAGTTTAGAACATTTTTATTTTCCCATGAAAGTCACTGAGGGCTATTTGTCATCTACCCCTATGTTACTCCCCCGCCTCATGTAACCATTAGTCTACTTTCTTTTTAAGCTTCATTTTTCTGAAAAGTTCATATAAATGGAATCATACATTATGTGGTCTTTAGTAGCTAGCTCCTCTTACTGAGAATAATATCTTTGAGGTTCATTCATGGTGAGGCAGATATTAGTATTTCATTCCTTTTTACTGTTAAATAATACTCCATTAAATAAATCTATCACATTTTACTTATCCATTCACCTGTTGATGCACATTTGCATTTTGGGCTATTATGAAAAATGCTGCCATTAATATTTACATCAGTCTTTGTGGGGACAGATGTTGTCATTTCTAGGTAGATACCTAGAAGTGAAATCACTGAGTCATATGTTAACATTATGTTTAAGATATTATCGTACAATGTTTTCAAAAGCATGTTATATTCCCATCAGCATGAGTCAAGTTTCCAGTTTTTTCACAATCTTGTTAACATTTGTCATTTTATGTCTTTGATTGTAGCCAATCCAGTGGGTATACATTAGTATCTCATTTTTTATTTTTTTTTTAGTTGGCTTTTCCCCTAACAGTTTATGATGTTAAGCATCTTTCGCTGTGGTTATTACTTTCCATAGGTGTCTTTGGAGAAATAGCTACTAAAATCATTGGCCCATCTTTTAATTAGGTTATTTGTCTAATTTTTGAGTTGTAAGAATTCTTTACATATCTTAATACAAGTCATTCATTAGAAAAATAATTGGCTAATATTTCCTCCAGACTGAAACTAGTCTTTTATTCTCTTTACAGTGTCTTTTGAAGCACAAAAGATTTAAATTTTGGTACATTCTAATTTATCACTTTGTCCTTTTTTTTTGTATCCTGCTTTTGATGTTGTAGCTACCTTTTTGTCGAAAGTCACAAAGATTTTGTTCTATATAGTCTTTGAAAACTTTTATCATTTTTACTCTTACACAGGATGCTCCATGATTTTTAGAACCCCATACAAATGAAAGTGGGGAGACCCTTGATCATAAACCATGAAGAATTTCAAAATTGTGAAAGCAGAGTGTTAGAGCAAGTGTAGGGCCCTGTGTGACCGCATGGATGCATGCGCCTGAGCTGACCTGAATAAAAGACTTTCATTACTTTGATTTGTATAAAATGAGATCATAATACATTAATATGAAATAGATGTTTTCATTCACCAATAAAACTGTGCCCTTCCATCCAAATACTAGAATAACTATGTATCCAGCAGTTTGGATTTATGTATTCACTCAACCATGTAGCTGAATAAGCGCCAGGCGGTTTTCAGGTTTGGGGTCGGAGTTAGGTTGTTATTGTTCTATTTTGCTACAAAAAAAAATGCTTCAATAAAAACTTTGGTACTTAAGGGCATCTAAACTAACAAATATCTATCATCATCTTGTGTGTATCAGGTACTCAAAAAAAATCAAGGAACAAAACCGCCACAATCCCTGTGTTTGTGACATATGTATTTCTGAGAGAAGAAAGGCAATGAATAGGACAGTAGACACTGAATAAAACATGTAAGAAATTAATTTAGAATTTAATTTAGAATATTAAGGAGTAGTAAGGACAGAGAACAAATAGAGGCCAGATTGAAGGATGGGAGTCTGTGGGCAGGGTGATGGGTGATGGGGGTTCTGATTTCAAGTAAGTTGGTCAAAGCAGGTCTCACTGAGAAGGGGACATGGGACAAGAAGATGAGGCAGTTAGTACACCACGTGGTTATCCGAACCAGGAACACACTCCGCAGGGGAGACAGCCAGGACCAAGCATCTAGGGCTGAAATGTGCCCGGTACAGTCGAGAAACAGCAAAGCAGCAGGTCTGGCCCGGGACAGTGAGCTAGGGGAGAGCGGGGAGGGGCTGGATTATTTCGGGCCCTTTGAGTACTGTAAGACTTTTCTTCTGGGAAATACGGGAGCCACTGGAAGCTCTGGAGCTCTGATTTATGGAAGATGCATATTGGTGCTCGTTGCTAGACCAATAAATATGTAGTGTATCTTAAAATTTAGGAGATATTGCCAGATCTTTCCTGAAAAGTCTTCAGCAATTCCTGCTCCCACCAGCAATGAATGTCTGTTTCTCTGAATCTTCCCCTGGCCACAGTGTCACTTAGGAAATTGTGTTTGCCATCTAAGGGTGAGGAATGGTTTCTCATTGATGTTGTAGTTTGTATATGTACATGCATCTACTGGACTTTTAAATTTTCTTTTCTCTAAGTGACTGTTTAGATTCATTTTCTTTGGGATTATATGTTATATTTCATGAATAAATTGGAGAATCTGTATGTCAAACATATTAGCCCTTATGTGTTGAAAATATTTTTCTACATTATCTTTTAATATTTATTGTATTGCTTTTTCACATTTGAATCTATTAACCCTTCCATTACCTACTTTCTTTTTATATTTTTCTTGGCTAGACTCGTATGTATTCTCTGATAGAAGTTTTTATATTACTTTCTCTATTTTCAGTGGGATTACAATTTACAAATGCTCCATACTTATACAGTAATTTCAGAAGAAGTGATGTTTTTAAATTACTGCTTTTCTAACTGGGGGCATGTTGTATATATCTATTTATTAGATGTGATTTAATTTCCTTCAATAATTTTCTTCATATAAGTTTATATTTTTCAGATGTTTATAAATATGTGTGCATATATTTTTATTGTGTCTGAACTTTTATTGTATTTATTTTTAATTTATGTTTTTCCAAATAAAATCTGTAAGTTTTATACACTTTTTTTATTTGTGCATGTTAGTAAATTTTTCTCTAGTTTTTACAGGTTTTAGATATTCTCTTGGGTTTCTATGTATATAATCACAGAACATATAATGTATATTATTTTAGTATTTATACAAATGACTTCATTTTTTATCCTATTGCATAACTATATAAAACACAATGATGGTAATGATAAGCATCCCTGTTTTTTTCTTCTATTTAAATGACTTTTTCATTTAAGGTTTACTGATAATTTGTTATTTTGAAGGACTTTATGTTGCATTTGCATCAGTTTTACATAGTTTTTATAAAAATTGCTCTTGGGGCCTGACCAGGCAGTGGTGCAGTGCATAGAGTGTTGACCTGGGATGCTGAGGATTCAGGTTCGAACCCAAAGTCACCAGCTTCAGCACAGGCTCACCAGCTTGAGCACGGGGTCGCCAGCTTGAGCGTGGGATCATAGACATAACTCCACGGTCACTGGCTTGAGCCCAAGGTCACTGGCAGCCCAAGGTTGCTGGCTTGGTTCCAAGGTCACTGGATTGAGCAAGAGGTCACTCACTCTGCTGTAGCCCCCCAGTCAAGGCACAAGTCAGAAAGCAGTCAATGAACAACTAAGATGCTGCAACAAAGAATTGATGCTTCTCATCTCTCTCCCTTCCAGCCTGTCTGTCCCTGTCTGTCCCTCTCTCTCTCTCTCTCTCTCTCTCTCTCTTTCTCTCTCTCGCTAAAAAAAAAGAAAAGAAAAAAAACTGGTCCCTAGCCAGTTGGCTCAGCAGTAGAGTGTTGGCCCACCGTGTGGAAGTCCCGGGTTCAATTCCCAGCCAGGGCACACAGGAGAAGCACCCATCTGCTTCTCTACCCTTCCCCCTCTTCCTTCTCTCTATCTCTCTCTTCCCTTCATGCAGTCAAGGCTCCATTGGAGCAAAGTTGGCCCTGGTGCTGAGAACAGCTCCATGGCCTCCTCCTCAGACACTAAAATGACTCCTGTGGCAACAGAGCAACACCCCAGATGGGCAGAGCATCGCCCCCTGGTGGGCATTTCGGGTAGATCCTGGTCGGGCACATGTGGGAGTCTTTCTCTATGCCTCCGGCTTCTCACTTCAGAAAATACAAAAAAAAAAAAAAAAAAAAAAAAATTAGGTCTTATCAAATTACCTTTTAAAACCATTTAGTGATATATTTATATCCTTTTTCCTCTTGTTTGTTGATGTGATGAATTATATAAAGAGGTTTCCTAATGTTGAACCAGTGTTACTTATTCTCATTTCATTATTTTTCTTTTCTTTTCTTTCTTTTTTGAAATGGGCTGTAACCATAAGTTTTATTTCAGCTTTGACCCAACACAGTACTTTTTTTGTTTTGTTTTGTTTTGTTTTACAGAATCTCTGGTTGCTTTCTTTTCTTTAACATGCAACCTGTTTAGTATCTACTGATTATAACTTTATGAGACGTTTTTGTGCCCATGATTATAATTCATGTTGATATGCATTTCAAAGGCATTGAAAAAATGGTGTGTTCATTTTTAGATCACAAAATTAAATAATAAATCTTTCTTGCTAATTTTTCCTTAGCCGGTATATTTTGATCATTTTTTTTGCAATGTGTCAAGAGTCAAAAAACTAGAGGTGAATTGTTTTTCAATATCCCTAAAACATTTGCCCCATATTTGTTTCTTGAGTTTGTTTTGATATGGAAATGAATGGTTTTTGTTTGTCTTGTTTATATTTGAATACCTTTACTTGCCTATCTTTGATTTTAACAAATTTTCTACCATTTTGTCTTTCTTGTGTCTCTTCTTGAATTCTATTTTTTATTTTATACCTTCCAATAGTATCATTTTTTCATTTTCATTTAGTGTGTTAAATAATATATTTTTCCTATTGTTTTCTGCTCTAACTTTTAGAATCCTATTATTTTTTTTGTTTTTTTCTCTCCAAAAATGCAAGCGCTGTTTCCTATTTTTTTTATTTTTTAGTGTTTCAAAAGATTTTAGAGAGTCTGGTTGCACTCAACCAGTGATTACGTTCAATCTTTCAAAATCATTTTTAATTAATATTTTGGGGGGTTTTTGGTGTTGAATTTGATACCATATTGTTCAAATTTTTTATATTTAAAAAAATCATTTAACTCAACATTTTTTACTATTCAGTTCAACACTTTAAGGAATAAGTTTAAGGAAAGATGCACATGACTTCTGTATTGAAAACTATAAACACTTCTAGGCAAAATTAAGAGAAGCTAAATAAATACAGAGCTTGTACAGTGAAAATAAATGGGAGCTTAATATTGGTAAGATGTCAGTTCTCACCAAATTTATCTAAAGATTCGATGCAAAGGTTATAAAAATCCCAAAGGCTTTTCTTGTAAAAATTGGCAAATTTATTTTAAAAGATATGGTGCCGAGTGTGTACTGGAAATATCAGGGGGAACACTTCATAAAGTATATGATTGTCTGACCACTGGGCTGTACATCTGAAACCAATACAAAATAATAATGAAAAAAAATTTTTAAGTGTGATGAATAAGCATTTGTTAAATGGGCAAAAAAATTTTAACAATAAAAAATATGTGAAAAACTGAAAAACTCAGAAAAGCCAAAATAATTTTTCCCTAGCTGACATTAAAACTTTCTATAACCTATAACATTCAAGTCAATATGCTATTGGCATAAGAATAGACACATAGATCAATGGTACAGAATCGAAAATCCAGACATGTATCCCTGCTTATTTGTAAATGGCTTTTGGAATATTTTCATTAACTTTGGGGAGGCAAAGATTTCTTAATACACTAAAGTTATTAATCACAAAAAAAATTTTGGCTTCAGCAAAATTAAAAATGTATCTTCATCAAAAGGTATAGTTAAGAAAATAAAAGGCAAAGTGGGAGAAAATGTTTCCACACATAAATTAAACAAAACACTTCTTTCCACAATATATAACAAACTCCTACACATCAGTAAATAGTAAAAGACAACACAGTAATCTAAATGGGCTAAAGACTTGAACAGACACTTCACACACACACACACACACACACACACAGATATGAATTGCCAGTAAGCATATGAAAATGTGATATCTTGGTCATTTAAGAAATGCAAATTAAAGCTCTTTGAGATGGCACATCGCACATTAGAACGGCTAAATTAGAAAGGCTATATTTAATGCACTGAGAAACAATTTGGTGGATTCTGTAATGGTTAAACATCCTTTTATACATTGACTCAGCAATTCCAATCTTTGCTGTTTCCCCAAGAGAAGTGAAAACATCTTGCCACAGAAAGAACAGCAGCTTTATTTACACTAGTCCTAAACTGGAATCAACCCAAATGTTCATCGCAGGAAAGGGAATGAACAGATTGTGGTAGACACACACATTGGTATGCCCTCTACAATAAAAAGGAACAAACTTGTACTTATCCGGCAACAGGGATGATGAGTATAAGAAGTCAGACACAAGCGCATTTATATATTATTCTGCATGTAAGATCTAGTCACAGGCGTCAGGAACGTGTGGGGATAGGAAGACAGCAATGTCCGCCTCAGAGGCCACCTGACTCCAGGCGGTCCCGCTGTGGGTGGTGAGGCTCTTCGTTTTTCAGGTGACTGTTCGTGTTCAGCACTCAGTCTCCCTTTCCATCTCCACTGCCTCGAGAAGTCCACAGGGCATGTGGCTGCCTTCTGACCACTGAGAGTGTCCTGCACCTACAATAGCCATCGCTGCTCCTCTGACCACATGCTGTCCTAGAGATCGTGGTTGACGTCTCTCATCTACTCGTCGTCCCCGCCATCCCGTGTCACTCTGAACCCAGTTCCTTCACTATCGTTTTTAGTGGGGTTCTCAGTAAAAGAGAAGACAAATGCTTCTCTTCAATTTCCCATCCCTAACCAGAAGCATTTTCTTTTTTTTTTTTTTTTTTTTTTTTTTTTCATTTTTCTGAAGCTGGAAACAGGGAGAGACAGTCAGACAGACTCCCGCATGCGCCCGACCGGGATCCACCCGGCACGCCCACCAGGGGCGACGCTCTGCCCACCAGGGGGCGATGCTCTGCCCATCCTGGGCGTCGCCATGTTGCGACCAGAGCCACTCTAGCGCCTGGGGCAGAGGCCACAGAGCCATCCCCAGCGCCCGGGCCATCTTTGCTCCAATGGAGCCTTGGCTGCGGGAAGGGAAGAGAGAGACAGAGAGGGAAAGCGCGCGGAGGGGTGGAGAAGCAAATGGGCGCTTCTCCTGTGTGCCCTGGCCGGGAATCGAACCCGAGTCCTCCACACGCTAGGCCGACGCTCTACCGCTGAGCCAACCGGCCAGGGCCAGAAGCATTTTCTGACAGGAATTTGACAATTTATGTGACATCATTATTCCCTGATGCATATTAGACACTGAAAAGTACCAGTAATTCTTTTTCTGGTTTGACCATATATATATATATATATATATATATATATATATATATATATATATATATAGAGAGAGAGAGAGAGAGAGAGAGAGAGAGAGAGAGAGAGTCTTCATAGCATTATAGAATACAAGATGTTGATTACAACATTATTATCATAGTAATAAACTGATCAACTAAGAAACAGAATTATAGAATCAGGTTTGCCATTACTTTTTACCAGAAACAACAGCAATTTCTGATGTTTAGATACATAAAAACATTCACCCTATATAACAAAACACAGTTAGATTTATATTAACACAAAACAGAAGTCCCAGAAAACAATGATTGATATTCTTGTGAAATACCCAATATCATATCATTATCAAACCACATCTTTTCATTTATGAACCAATTGTATAATGCAGGATGGTATTTCTCTTAACTGCTATTGGTCAGAGCAGGAATATACCACTTTTTATTTTTCTGAGATTTGTTTTCTATTAGTTGTTAATTAAGATGCATGTTCAAGGTTAGATTCTATTGTTATTCCATTTTTATTTATTTCTCTGTGGATGACCTATTAACTCCATCTCAATTTTTTACAAATTTAAAATTTTTAATGGAAAAAATTTCAGATATGTAAAGATACCTTTACAATTGATTGAGGCAGATTGGACCAGACATTTTCAGTCCTATGTTTAATTTCTTTTCTTTTTCTTTTTCTTTTCTTTTCTTTTGTGACAGCGACAGAGAGAGACAGAGAGAGGGACAGATAGGGACAGACAGATAGGAAGGGAGAAAGATGAGAAGCATCAATTCTTCGTTGCTGCACCTTAGTTGGTAATTGATTGCTTTCTCATATGTACCTTGACCAGGGGGCTACAGCAAACCGAGTGACCCCTTGATCAAGCCAGTGACCTTGGGCTTAAGTTGGTGAGCCTTGCTCAAACCAGATGAGCCTGCGCTCAAGCTGGTGACCTTGGAGTTTTAAACCTGGGTCCTCCGCATCCCAGTCCGACGTTCTATCCACTGCGCCACCACCTGGTCAGGCTAATTCTTTCTTAACCTCCACAATTTCTTCCTTTAAATCTTTGTTTATTACTTTAATTCCATTTATTTTCCTTTCCACTCAGGAACAATTACATTATATATGTTGGTTCTATCCTCAATATATAAAATCTTACAGCCTTCACAAGCGCCTCAGAATCCTGATGAGCGTTTTCACATGCTGTCCTTTCTCCCTAGGATGTCCACGGAAGACCAGAGCATGGAGGACTATCTCTACAACACTATATTCAAGCACTTCAAAAGGCATAAGGTCGAGATTTCAAATGCAATAAGAAAGGAATTTCCCTTCCTTGAGATTCTTCGTGACCGTGAACTTATCACCGATAAAATGTATGAAGTAAGTGAGGTTTATTATGTTACAATCACTTAGTAACCATACAAAGATATATAGAAATTCTAAAACTTTACATGAGAAAATACCTGAGTAGGGAAATTGTAACACATTAACAATAAAGTCCCTTTCTAGGGCCCTTCTCTAACCTGGAGGACTGTAGTGATATTTCCCCCATTCGTTATTTTTTAAGGATTGTCGAGAATCCTGTAGAAACTGTGTCCCTGTGCGGAGAGTGGTGTACAACGTCCTCATTGAACTGGAGAAGAAATTTGAACTGGCGGTTCTGGAAGCATTGTTCAGCGAAGTCAACAAACAGGAATACCCTGAGCTAATTAACATTTATAAAAGCTTTGAAAATGGTAATTGGGTTTATTACCTACTTTTTGATGTACAGGGATAATCTTTTTTTGTTTGTTTGTATTTTTCCAAAGAGAGAAGCGAGATGGGGGGTTGGGAGGGAGTCAGACAGACTCTAACATGCACCCAACCAGGCAGGATCTACCTGGCATGCCCACCAGGGGGCGATGCTCTGCCCATCTGGGGCATTGTTCCGCTGCAATCGGAGCCATTCTAGCGCCTGAGGTGGAGGCCCTGGAGCCATCTTCAGCGCCTGGGTCAACTTTGTTCCAATGGAGCCTTGGCTGCGGGAAGGGAAGAGAGAGATAGAAAGAAAGGAGAGGGGGAAGGGTGGAGAAGCAGATGGGCACTTCTCCTGTGTGCCCTGGCTGCAATCAAACCCAGTACTTCCACATGCTGGGCTGATGCTCTACTGCTGAGCCAGCCAACCAAGGCCTGTTTGTTTGTTGTAACAAACCTGTATTAGCTCTTACCATATGTTGTGCACAGTGCTGGGTAGTGGGGATATAGCAGTTAAGAAAACAATGATATCATGATCATTCTCAACGTCTATGGTATAACAGTATAACACCCACCTTGAGGTCTGCTTAGCTAGGCATGTAGTCATGGGACAACCAAAGCCATAGTGGCATCAGAGTTACTTAGAAGGACAAATGACAAGAAACACAACATCCCAATAAGACAGCATCGGTTGCTACTCTTCTGTAGGATGCCTTGCAGTGGTCTACACAGCAGTCCACCAAGTTGACTGCTACCCACCTCGAGTGACAGCTTAGCTGTGAGATCCACCCTGATTAAGCCACACCATGCACATGGAAATCAATGTCTCATGTAACAACTCTGTAGTCATAATTTTCTGGGACCCCACAAAGAGAGCCTAGTTACAAGAGTCACCACATTGAAGACAGATCATAAATGGCTTACAGTTCACATATAGTCCCTCCTAGTGCACATGCACTTTATCTGCCTATGGCCACAGGTCATTTTCACCCTAAACCCACTGTTAGTCTAGTAACACAGAAGAAAGTCCCCTTCATCAGGTGTCCAGAGATACGAGTAATAAAATTAACCCAAAGTCAGATTGACTCTTGGAGAAGTAGAAATGGTTTTATTAACTTTTTCCACAAGGGGTAGAAGCATAGAATCACAGGACCTATTGCTCTGCCAGGGACTACTTTTAATGCTATATAAACTACAGGTGTGAGCCTTGATCTGTGTTTCTGAAAAGACATAGTTTATACTTTTTAAGGGTACCCAGTTAAGAGAATGCTCTACTGAATCTATATTGATAGATAGATGATAGATATAGATCAGTGGTTGGTAAACCGTGGATCGTGAGCCCCATGCAGCTCTTTGGCCCCTTGAGTGTGGCTCTTCCACAAAATGCCACGTGTGGGCGCTACCTCGATAAGAAATGTACCTACCTATATAGTTTAAGTTTAAAAAATGTGGCTCTCAAAAGAAATTTCAATCGTTATACTGTTGATATTTGGCTCTCTTGACTAATGGGTTTGCCGACCACTGGGATAGATAGGTAGATAGATAGATAGATAGATAGATGATAGATAGATAGATAGATAGATAGATAGATAGATAGATAGATAGATTTGCCTGCCTAAGTAAACTTTTTATTTCAATGGAGTCTCAGTGGAGTTCTGCAGAAGCGGGACAGAGCCATCACAAGAAAAATGGTCATACGCCCTGAAGAGGGAGATGCTGTGGGATCAGACACAGAGAAAGGGACAAGTGTGTCTTCACAACAAGGACAAGTTTAATTTGGCTCAATCGGGGAGGGAGGAGCTGACTGTGGGAGCTAATTCAAGGGAGGAAAGTTCCTAGATGAACCTGCCAGGGTTCGTATATGAACTAAGCAATTTGAAGTTGATTAGTAGGCAATAACGAGATACTAACAGGTGTATAAGCAGGGAAAGATGTTAAAGCAGATACAAAGCATGGGGTTTATTGACTTGTGTCAATAGTGATCTCATCTAATGGGGACAAAGCCATTTTTACAGCAAGTCCTTCAGTCAGAAAAGGAATAAAAGAAGGGAAGCCAAATAGCTGGTCACAGGTTTCAAGTCCATATCTTATCTGTAACCAAGATGTCCGAAGACGTGGGTAAGAAGGGAATGGCAGTTACCTTTCCTACTTACATTTTAGGGGCTCTGATCTTCCCCACAGACTGCAAGCAGCGCCCTGCGCAGCCCCCAGCCTCCAAGTCACGTGCCTGTTTCCAGGGCTCCCCGTGCTGAAGTGACCCACACCTGCACCGCTGCTGCCGCCCAACTGCCCTGAGTAGGCTGCAGTCCCCACTTCCCACCCCCTGGTGCCCCCGGGAGCTGCAGGCCAACAACCTAAAATGAAAGAAGCTAAGGGCTGTGGCCCAGGATGTGACACCCTCTCCTGCTGCCCGGACCCCCCCTTCATCCCGGGCACAGGTCCCCTCCACCCCTCATTGGATCAGCTGTGCACAGGTCACCTTCGCCATCTGGGGGCTTTGGGCCCTGCGTTTCCCTATCTTCTTCCTGATTTTGCCAGGCTTTGTAGCCACGTCCTGGAATAACAAGGCATCTGTGGTTCCCGCAGTCTTTTCCATCCACCAGCCAGTGGGCACGGTCCCAGGAGGAGCTCCTGTCATCAGCCTGTGCCCACAGCCCCGCCCACAATGTCTCCTTCTTCCTGGACTCCTCATGGACACCCATGCCCAGACTTCTTGGTTTATTTTCTTCCTCCTTACATTTGCTGGGTCACCTAAGTGCAGGGGTTCTTGGATAGCGCTCTCGTCTCTCCTCGCTGGCAGCCTCCAGTGCCCGGGCTCCAGGTGTCCGAGGATGCCCATCGGTGTTGAAATATCCACGCCCTGCTTGCAGCTGCAGAGTCCTTCCTTCATTCCTGGAACCTGGACTCTCCCTGGGAAGTCTGTCTAATTCTACCACTGTCCTTCAGTCTATCTCTGAGAAACCCACATCCTCCCTGACACAATTAAGTCCAGCCCTTCTCTTCTCTAGGCACACCTTTAAAATTGGTGAGGTTTCTTCAGATGAGATAGTGAGGCCGACTCCCTCCTGATCCCTGATTGGGATTTACCCTGCAACCCTATCTGGGGCCAATGCTCAAGTACCGAGCTATTTTTAGCACCTGAGTCTGATGTGCTCCAACAGAGCTATCCTCAGCACCCAGGGCCACACTCGAAACAATCAAGCTACTGGCTGAGGGAGGAGAAGAGAGAGAGAGAAGGGGGAGAGGAAGGTGAGAGAAGCAGATGGTCACCTCTCCTCTGTGCCCTGACTGGGAATTGAACCTAGGACATCCATACACCAGGCTGACACTCTATCTACTGAGCCACCAGCCAGGACCGAGCTGTTTCTTTTATGCATGATTGCTCTAATATCCTAGTGCTTCTACTGAAGTGTCCCTCTGTTTCTTCATTACAATTTGAACAGTTCAGAAAATGCATTTTACTTCCAGTATTTATTTTGCTATTTGCTTTTCCATATAATTTTTTTTACGTAAGTAACAGTCCCATGATGTTTTCACAATTCCTTTATCTTAACATTTGAATGGCTTCTTTCTGTATGGAAAATATAAAGAGTTGCTTGTTAGGGTTTTGTTTTTTTCTGTCCCAGGAAGGATGGGGATTTTAGCCATGAAGATGGGAATCCACTGAGTTTTGAGTGACCTAAGGTCTGGAAATCCATAAATGTGTAAATTTGAGATGATGTCCCTGGTCTCTGATGGAAATATCTAAGTATCTGCTTCTCTCTCCATCTTCTCAGTGATCCAGGAGAAAATTTGTCAGCAAGAAAGTGACGGAGAAGAGAATGTGGAGAACATTGACGGCCAGCTAAGCCTTGAACAAGGTTGTTGCAAATAGAATTTTTTAATTGATTCTCATCTGCTAAGGGGAAAGGAGAAAGGGAGGAGGTGGGCCCTGAGTCCTGAGTGGACCTGGGGATCACGGAAGAACTGTTGAGAAGCGTGAAGAAGGCAGGAGGGTGTTTGTGCGAGTGTCTGACAGGGGCCGACCCTGGAAGAGGAGTTCTAACAGGAGACCATTGGCCCAATAGCCCAGTCAAAGAAATGGGAACCCAGAGTGTCAGGAAACCAGATGCAAGGACAATGCTGACCCGGAAGTAATTGTGATTAGGAAGGACCCCTGTAGGAGATGTGTGATGCTGGGAAGGGCTGGGAACTGTGGGCCCGCGGTCAGCATCACAGAGGAGACCCTCGATGATGACAGATGAAGAGACTGATTTAAACCCGGTGGATGTGGCTCAGGAGCAGGAATATTCAAGGAGATCGGCAGTCACACAGGGAGAGAGGAGAGGAGGTGGTGAGATGTGGAGGAGGGGATGTGGGCACCTTGAGAGAGAGGAAGAAGGAGGAGCAATGAAAGCCGGGGAAAGGGGTGAAGGACACAGTGAAACAACCACATCACTAAGAGCTCACCTACTGAGCATTTGCTCTGGCAGCTCTGGGCTTAGTGCTCACCGCTGCCTCAGGGGCAGTATCACTCTCCACCCATTTGCAGAAAAGGAGACTGAACTCCAGAGAGACCGTGTGTGGGTGGCTGACCTGGGGTCAAATGAGCAGGATGAACCAGGCATTCTGAACCCAGAGCCTGTGTTCTTAACCCTGTACACACTCAGGTCATCTCATGGAGAAGACAGAAACATGGAACAAAAATGGGAGAATATCTGCAGAGAGAAAAATAGAGAAAGAACACGAGGAGCTGGAGGACGTGCAGGAGAATCAGACACTGACCTCAGGAGAAGGCCCACAGGGCAGAGGGACAGACAGGAGAGGGGGGTTGACCTCAGGACAAGGCCCACAGGGCAGAGGGACAGACAGGAGAGGGGGGTGTGGGGTGAAGGGGGTGGGATGAGGCACCAGGACTTTGCAGGAACTACGGCAAGGCCATCAGTCAAGGGCAGCTCTGGGGACAAGAACGGGTTATTATGGCTGTGCGTGACAAGAAAGGCCATTCCCGGTTACCCGAGGCGCCCACGGAGAACACTCCGGGAGACTGGACGTGCGAGGCCTCCTCGGGCCACAGGGGGACTTGGGTCTGGCTGCAAGAGATGGGAGGAGCCCTCCAGGTCCACGCGGGCTGTAGTGAGACCTGGGGGAGGGCAGCTTCCAGCCCTACTTTATCATGATTAATAGGGGACTAGGGGAGAAGAGCAGAGCCCGTACCTCAGTTTCTGAAATGAACTTCTAATCTCTTCCCCCAGGAACTGGTGAAAACTCATATCAAAGGCTGACCTGGATCTGCCCACATTCCTCCATTAACAACGGTCTGTTCCTAGTAACCGTCCTGTGACCCTTGCTGTCCTTGTCCCGTCCTGGCGTGTGCTGTGCTGTGCTGTGCTGGGGCGGGGGGGGGAGCGCTGCTTTTCAGTGCTGATGGCCCAGCGCAGTCAGCCTCCCTAGCCTCAGTTTCTCCAAGGATTTAGACAGCCGAGTCGTCATTTTCCTGGTGGCCTGGGAGGGTCGCTCCTTCCAGCATCCTGAAAGGCCCTCGCTGCTAGCTCCCGACAGCCGGGCCTGAACCTTTGCCCACGCGCCTGGCTTCACGGTTTTCTGCTTCCATTGCTTGAATCCTGCTGTGGCCTCGGGTCTTCGCAGCGAGAGGGGTAGAGGGCAGGTGGTGAGTGTGCTCCTCTTGGACCAGGCTCTCTCTCCTGTTGGGTCCCTCACACAGGACCAGGGACAGCATGTGTCTCTGGTGCAAACCCTCCCCCCCTCACCTCCAGAGCAGCAGGCCTGGAGCTGCCCACCAGACACCTGACCAGCTGCCAGAAAAACACTTTGATCCTTTCCCAACTAACAACCATTCTTCACCACTCTTGACCTTAACACTCAATCTGTAACACTCTTAATAATGCTATTAAATTATATAAAATACTATAAATTCAGGACATTAATCATAAAGAGTTTGTTTTATGATCAGTCACAATATCCTTTCTAGTGGTATAGCCAATAGTTAATCTTCTCAACACTTAAAATGATGGTATATCATTCACATTCTTTAAGACTAGGGATTGAGCTCTGCTGTAGGGAGTGTCAGAGCAGGAGGTCTGGTGCCCTGTGGCCTGGCTTCAAATGCTGCCCTGTGCCCTTGGGGAAGTGACTTTCCGTCTATGACCCCCCGTTTCAGTATCTTTAAAAAGGAGCTGAGAATAGGAACTACTTCAGAGGGTGATGGATTTTCAACAGCTACGCCGTGTAAAGCATTCTCAATCACGCCTGGTACTTCACCAGTGTTTGTGCATTTGTTATTATTACTATCCTTAACCTTCATCATTATTGGTGTCTGGTGCCAGAGTCTACGCTTTTACCCACTACAGTGAACTGTGGGATTTCTCCTCCCACATATGTCCACGGTGGACGGAGTTATCCCCAGGCCGTGGAGCAGTGATAAAAGCAACCCCAATCTCGGGTGGGGAAAACACACTGAGAGACATACGTTGCCCACCCGAGAGCAGACCAGTCTGTAAGAAGCCTCCCGTCCTTAGTCCATGACTGTCCTCGGGAAGTGAGTGACAGGGAGGAGACGCAGGGAACCCCCTGAACCACGGAAGGCGTTGTAGTGTAGCTTCCAGTGGGATGTGTTATTTAAGAAAGAGTATTCTAAATTAGTGACACATTTTTATGAGAAAAAATTTGTTTTAGGTACCAGTGCAGCTGGTAGGAATGGGAAGGGGTGAGAGAAAGGAATTGTGGCGAGTAACATCAGAGAAGAGATTGTGTGTGTGTGTGTATGTGTGTGTGTGTGTGTGCACGCGTGTGTGTGTGCGCGTGCGTGTGTGTCTGTCTGTCTGTCTGTCTGTCACGGGGGGAGGAGGCAACGATATCAATACAATCTAGTCTGGAGACTACTCTGCCTGGAAATGAGATCCCAGAGCATCTAAGTGATGGGGACCAATAAATATACAGAGAAAGAGGTTTTAACCTATAGCTCAAATGATGCTCAATAAGCCACCAATAAATCTGTCCTGGAGTCTGACCCAGCAGTGACATTTGACTGTGACGTGTGCACACAGGGAAAGGCTGTGTCTCATCCCCCACGCCCTGCCCAAGAGAGGCCCCAAGGAACCATGGATGTGGCACAAAGATGTACCAGGGCCCAGCTTCTATGCTAAAACTAGGGAAATTATTTTTAAATCATCCTTTATATAAATTACTTCGCTTAGAAATTACTACTAAATGAAAAAAATCCTACCTTCACTGAAAACAATATTTATTCATTCATCCACCATTGAGGTTGGTGGGGACAGAGAAGGACGGGTCGATGGCACCAATCATGAGCAGAGAGGTTCACCGCGGGGAACGGGGTGTGCTGGTCCCAGGTGGTTGGCGCAGGGGTTCAGTTCTAATGGGTTCTTGTTCAGCTCCCGCCCTCTGTCTCTGGCCACAGAGCCCTGCAGACTTGCTTGCTCGCGCCCTTGCTACTCTGTACTGCTGGGTTCCTAACTGGGGAGACACTGGCAAGGGATGGAGAGAAGGAGCAAGGGAGAAGCGGGTGTTTCCCCATCACCACCTGGGCAGCAGTTCCGGCCATAGCTGCGTCTCCCCCATGACTCCACCTCCCACCACGCGGGCCGGCCATGGTCTGGCTCCTACCTACCCGGTGACCTTGACACAAGAGCTCACCCTTGGTTCCTCCCACCCCTTCATGTTGACTGTCCTCAGGTTGCCGCATTCTTCCATTTGGACTTCTCAGCGCTTCCGTCAGCTGTGTAACTAATCTGCTGCCTTAAGCTCCCTCTGCTCTTTAGGCTTAGAGAGCTTTGTGTTTTCCTGTCGGACCCTGCTTGAGGTGAGCAGCAAATAAAATCTCTATGAATGAAAACGCGGTCTAGGTACGGCCCCACCTGAAAACGGACTCTCAGAGCGCCTTGGCGAAACGGGACAGAGAAATGCAACGGCCACAGGCACAACCAGTGACAGCAACGAAGCGCCAGAAAGCCAACAAGCAAATGAACCACGTGCCCAGGCGTCCGAGCCCGCAGGTAAGACCAGGGCCTGGGCGCGGTGAGCGTGGAGGGGCCAGCGGGTACTTGCTGGTGGCAGAGAAGGAAGTGAAACGTGCCTTGGGAGACACCTGTTAACGCAGAGAGGGAATTCACACCGACACACGGGGCGGAGACGGAGCCTGCGCCTGACGGATGGAGAGGAGAGACCTGGAGAAAGACGGTGCAACAATGAAGAGACAGAGGGTGAAGAGCTGCAGCGCCTCCCTGGAGAGGAGGGACAGGAGCAGAAGTCCAGACCAGACAGGGAGGGGCTGGCCGAGGACTCAGGGGAGCGCGAACGCTCTCACTGAGCAGAGGCGGCGGTGTGGGCAGGCAGGCTGTGCGGAGACACTGGAGAGGAAAAGGGACGTTGGTATGGAGCAACACAATGGCAACGGGGCAAACGCAAGCTTCTGTGGGGCCTCCGCTGTTGTCTTTCTATTTCAGAATCCTGCAAACAAGCGCCCGTCCAAGGGAGTAATGGGGATGCAAGAAAGGAAACACCCACCCCGTTGCCTGCTGATAAAGAAGGTAATAATTACCTACCTCACCAATGAGCTGAGTATACCTCATTTTTTCTATGAGAGCAAAAACTTTCTTTTGTTCTTCCATGTTTTTGTTTTTGTTTTTTTCTGAAGCGGGAAACGGGGAGAGACAGTCAGACAGACTCCCGCATGCGCCCGACCGGGATCCACCTGGCACGCCCACCAGGGGGCGACGCTCTGCCCACCAGGGGACGATGCTCTGCCCCTCCGGGGTGTCGCTCTGCCGCGACCAGAGCCACTCCAGCGCCTGGGGCAGAGGCCAAGGAGCCATCCCCAGCGCCCGGGCCATCTTTGCTCCAATGGAGCCTCGGCTGCGGGAGGGGAAGAGAGAGACAGAGAGGAAGGAGGGGGGATGGAGAAGCAAATGGGCGCCTCTCCTGTGTGCCCTGGCCGGGAATCGAACCTGGGTCCCCCGCACGCCAGGCCGATGCTCTACCGCTGAGCCAACCGGCCAGGGCCTGTCCTTCCATGTTAACCACTTTCCCCACCCACCTTGACACCAGCCAAGACGCCCAGCCTCGTGCACAGCCTCTGGCTGCTCTCAACAGGGCATGGGGAGGTCAGGGGGAAGGAGAGCCCAGCTGTCTGAGGGAGGGTGTCCGTGGAGGAGAATGCAGAGAGAGACTACGGAGAAGGAGGACCGGCAAACACCAGACAACGAAGTACAGGAGAGAGACAGAGTTCACGGAGATCGGCAGGGCATCCTAAGTGCCAGGTTGAGGAGTGGGTAGAAGAAAGTGAGTCACACTTCATGTTTGGAAGTGATCATGGAAACAGGGAAGTCGGGGTGATGCCACTGGTAAGGAAGCCCAGGTGAAGCCCCCTCAGAAATGAAGAGACGGGGGAGGGGCTTGGTGCCGTGAACAGACACAGAGAAGAACTCTGGTGATGGCTTGAGATGAGGAAAATACATGGCAAGAAGAAAGTGGTACAAGAGACACACACGGGTCCCATTACTAATTAAGAAAGAGGAATCAAATGGAAGAGAGAATGGATAAACTACAAAGCTAAGTGGGACAGCAGGGCCAGGTCAAGGGTGAGGCAGGGAGACCGCAGTGCACAGATAAGGAGATCCTTCTCTGCACCTTCTTGTGTCCTGGCCACCTCCTTTGTGTCACCCTAGACCCTGCTGGACCCAGGGGGAAAGTGATTTTAAAAAACACATAGAGGTGCCCTGGCCATTTGGCTCAGTGGTAGAGCGTCGGCCTGGCGTGCAGGAGTCCCAGGTTCAATTCCCGGCCAGGGCACACAGGAGAAGCGCCCATCTGCTTCTCCACCCCTCCCCCTCTCTTTCCTCTCTGTCTCTCTCTTTCCCTCCCACAGCCAAGGCTCCATTGGAGCAAAGTTGGCCCCGGGCGCTGAGGATGGCTCTGTGGCCTCTACCTCAGGCGCTAGAATGGCTCTGGATGCAACAGAGCGACGCCCCAGAGGGGCAGAGCATCGCCCCCTGGTGGGCATGCCGGGTGGATCCTGGTCGGGCGCATGCGGGAGTCTGTCTGACTGCTCCCCGTTTCCAGCTTCAGAAAAATGCAAAAAAAAAACAAAACACACTGAGGAAAAGAGTATGAAAAAAGAAAGATGCAGAGGGAAATGAATACCAGTCAGCAGGAAAATGGGGGGAGGCACAAAGATCGATGTCAAGAATGAGTAAAGGACAATGAATAAAGACTTGGTGGAGAGTGGACCAGGTAGACAGAGAGGGCAAATCAAGACATCATCTCATTTAAAGAGACTGTCACAGGAGAGAAGCCACAGGGGCTGTTATAATACCATCAAGGAGGTAAGGTATCCACACTGATCAAACTGGCCTTGGAACTTGCACAGATAAAAATAGACCTCACCGCCCTGGCTGGTTGGCTCAGCGGTAGAGCGTCGGCCTAGCGTGCGGAGGACCCGGGTTCGATTCCTGGCCAGGGCACACAGGAGAAGCGCCCATTTGCTTCTCCACCCCTCCGCCGCGCCTTCCTCTCTGTCTCTCTCTTCCCCTCCCGCAGCCAAGGCTCCATTGGAGCAAAGATGGCCCGGGCGCTGGGGATGGCTCTGTGGCCTCTGCCTCAGGCGCTAGAGTGGCTCTGGTCGCAACATGGCGACGCCCAGGATGGGCAGAGCATCGCCCCCTGGTGGGCAGAGCGTCGCCCCTGGTGGGCGTGCCGGGTGGATCCTGGTCGGGCGCATGAGGGAGTCTGTCTGACTGTCTCTCCCTGTTTCCAGCTTCAGAAAAATGAAAGAAAAAACAGACCTCACCATCGCTTCTCGGCCTTTTGGCTAAGATCAAGTGTAGTATCTGTTCTTATCCGTTCAATATCTGATGTGTTCTCTATTTGAGGACAGTGTTTTGTTAAGGTTGTAGGCTGGAAACCTGTATGGTTTTATAGACCAGTGTTACCCCCCCAATAAAGTCAATTTAAAAAATAATGAATTTTTTTTGAAAATAGGCCTCTTTCCAGGCATCTCATCTTCTCCATGGCTTCAGTCACCAATTATGAGCTATTGATTTCTGAACACACAGCTCCAGTCCCAGACCTGTCACCTAGGCTCATTTGACCTAGCGCCTGAAGATGTTTATGGGAAGATCTGAAAGACATCTCTACTTAGAGGCTGTATCAGTTATCTCCTGCTGAGTAACAAACAGTCCCAAAACATAGTGGATTAAAACAACCATCCACTATGCCAATTCCAACTTTACAGTATCTCCATCCTGTCCATTTCCCCCCATCCTCACACATGCAGTCTAATCCCATTCTTGTCACTTCTCACTTCAATAGAGGAGCCTCTTCCTGCTGGACTCCTCCCCCCCCCCCATGCTTCTCCTTTGTGGGAAGTCCTCAGAACCATTCTCTGCACATCCATTCACTGGATCTTTCAAAAGCTCAAACTGGCCTGACCTGTGGTGGCGCAGTGGATAAAGCGTCGACCTGGAAATGCTGAGGTCGCCGGTTTGAAACCCTGGGCTTGC
Source organism: Saccopteryx leptura (assembly GCF_036850995.1). Lineage (NCBI taxonomy): Eukaryota > Metazoa > Chordata > Mammalia > Chiroptera > Emballonuridae > Saccopteryx > Saccopteryx leptura. Next base: position 113,266,329 of record NC_089509.1, read on the forward strand.
CTGGTCAAGGCACATATGGGAGTTGATGCTTCCAGCTCCTCCCCCCTGTCTCTCTCTCCTCTCTCTCTCTCTCTCTTTCTCCCTCTCTCTCTCCTCTCTAAAATGATAAATAAAACTTTTTAAAAATTAAAAAAAAAAGCTCAAACCATGTCCATCACATGGCTCCACTGTTTAAAACCCAATACCATTGGCATGAGGTCCACACTGTGTGCTGTGGAGACTAAAGGGTGCTGTATAGTTGTCCCCCACCCTTTGTGCCACCTGCCCGCCGGACAGATGCCTTTTAGTTACTCGAATTTTCCAAGCTTCCACAACTGAATCTCTGCCCTTACATATGCTTTTGGAAAACGGTTTGGTCTAATATTCCAATGGTTTTCTTAATTAAGGGATAATTTCTACAATGGAATACTTACACCGCACTGACAAGGAATGTGCCAAATGAACGCTGAGGTCTGTAACACACACGTAAATTTGAGAGAATAAGTCAAATCCCCACAACCAAATGGCAGAGAGGCAGAGAGAGAGAAGATATTATTCCATTTGTACAAATTTATATTTCCATAACTGACAAAATTAATCGCCTGTGATGTTAGAAGCAAGATCAGTGGGGACGGTTAGTGTCTGGCATCAGCAAGAGGCTTCTGGGGGTTAGTAATCTTCTGTTGCTTAACCGAAACAATGGCTACTCAGGTATGCTTCTTCCGTGATATTGCAAAGGTGGTTTTCAGCCATGTGTTTTACTGCAACTGTGATATTTGTTTTTGAAAAAGCAAAATAATAATAAAAATAAAAGTTAGAAGAGTAGGTAAAAAGAAAGTAAAAACAAAACAAAAAGAAAAGAAAAAGCCAGAGTCAGGAGAGGCGCAGAGGGATGTCGGAGCTGAGCAGCAGGAGAGGGGGGAGCTCTCCCTGCAGGGGGGTTCTGGGAGGGGGCTTGCTGAGGGCAGGGAGGGTGCGCACTCCCTCTGGGGAGACAAACGAAATTCTTCCTTTATTACAATTTCGTCCAGGAGCAGCTGTAGCCAACCATGGAATCCCATTGAATTCCTGCTCTGTCTATCTGGTGGATATAAAGAAGGAGAAGACATTTTTTAATTTCGGAGTTGAAAAGCAAGCCCAAGCCAGGGCTAAATGTCACCAGGCGTCTGAGATAATAGGTGAGACTGGCTGTAGAATGTGTGGTGTGAATCCCGGTACCGGGCCTGGGTCTGGGACGTGTCACCTGGTTCCACTGAGAAGACCCGGGTGACCTCGGATGGAGGCCGGGGAGGGAAGCAGCACCTCAGCAGTGACTTTAGCAGAAGAGGGTCCCCAGGAATCAGGAGAATGCCAAAAGACAGAAATGTCAAGTATAACTATGGATGTCCAAGAGACTGTTCGGAAAGCAGGAGAGTCAAGTGTGGTGGTAGAAAGTGAAAAGGGGGAGGGGGGGGGCTTAAAAAATTAGCGAGGAGATGGAGAAAGAAACAAGAGAAGACAAAGAGAGGTGCAGAGAGACGCCATGGCCAGAAAGACAGGCGTGACCAGGGGCCATGGGCTGAGCCAGGAGCAAAGTGAGGGAGCAGAGAGGGAATGAGAGAAGGGGCGGCTGGAGGCGGAGACCGGAGGTAGATGAGGCTGGAGGTGGGGGGTGGGGGTGAGCGCGGGGTAAGACACGCGCTGCAGGACGGGCAGGGCGCTCTCTGGGCATGGGTTCCACTGCCTTCTGTGTGGGACCTGGGGCACCCTGTGGGTCACACCGTGGGGCACAGGCCAGGGTCACCTGAGCTAACGTAGCTCCAGCTCTTCCTAGCGCTCTCCTGAGGGGATTCCTGTCCGCGGGCCCCTTGCCCCCCCCCACCCGACACTAAGGGGGTTTCTCCTCTGCACAGTGATCAGCAGTGATGATTCCACAGAAGCCAGTGATGAAGACGAGCCCCCCGAAGTCCCCATCTGGGAACTAAAAAGGAGACTTGGTAAGGAGGGGGAGGGCTAGGCTGGGGCTGCGGGGACCTGAATTCAGAGTCACTGTGTCCTGAGACGTCTTTCCTGAGGTCATTCTGTTCCCTGGACCCCGTTTGTCCTGGAACCCCCTCTCTGCATTTGTTTTACTTGGCTTTTTTGAGAAATGCAGGAAGATAAAAAAATCATGATACACATAGTTATTAAATAAGCATATACATGGATACATGGAGAATGACATCTATTCATAGGTCCTAGTAGTCAACATATGTACCAAATTGATAGTACAGTAGAAATATGCCAGCAAAGTGATGAGTTTGTTTTAAAACTAACCACTTGCTATGCCTCTTAAGTGTTGAATTTCTACAGTTATTTTGTTAGAGAACAGAGACCTAACATTTCTTTATTGGAAGGTCAAATTATCATCTGATCACAAACTTTGAATCATGTCTGAAGGCAATTTATCCAACTCTCTGGTGTTAGCAGAGATAAAGACCTCAAAACCAGAGTGTGTTTTTGACAGAGTTCTTCAGCAAGTCATGACATATAGAGTGACTTTTCAAAGGACCTTGGCAAATAGTACCTTACTTTTCTGTTAAAACAACCCCTAGGGGTAAGCAGCAACGACCTTGTTACCTTTGCATCTAGATGAGAAAACACAATCACATCAATACTCCAAGGTTTTCCACAAAGTCTCATGGAGATAAGGGGAAAGACAAGACTACTGTTCTGGATTCTGTGTTATTTCCTCTGTAAGCTGGAACTCAAAATAGGTATCAAAATGTTGTGTCCTCCATCCTGCGTGCAGCCCGGGTGGTCATCGATGGGCAGCTCCTCAGTGCACCGACTGCAGAGGGGTCCTCCCGTCCTGCTTGCTCAGAGCATATGGGAGACACGCCTATTTGGGAACACCCACCAGGAAAACACCTAAGAACAAATAGAAATGTTACTTGGTCTTGTTGTTACAAAAGTATAATATTTTAAATAATACATATATTCTAATTGTTCCACTAGATCTATCAAAGTAAAATGTAAATTTGCTTCAGTTTTTGGAGAGTGCGTATTCCAACTGGTCTCAGTATAGGCCAACTGCTTTAAAAGGTGATTCTAAACCTGGTCTGGGGCTCAAATACAAGAGAAAATTATTTCTCAGCCCGGCAAACAATTCAAGGGGCCATTAGGGTGTGGAGGGAGCTCACTGTCATCAACGTAAGATTTCCGAGGTCTCCCCATGAAGAAACTGCAGATGAAGGATGTGTTAAGGACAACAGAAGGGGTAAGAGGAGGAAGCGAGAGAAGTGTAGGAGGATAAGAGTCAAACAGAGCAGAGGTGACCCTTGCCAGTGAATTGTCTCTGCTCTGGGGACAGCTGTTGGAGCATTACTTACCTACAAGCCAGATGACTTAGAAGGGCAGGCCAGGGTGGTCTGGGGACAGGCTGTGATCTACATCAGTTTTCAAAGTCTTTCCAAGTTTAATTAGGAAATTTCCTACTGAATTGGTTCCTTGGTCACACACTGAGACACTTAAAGAATCTTCTTTCTTTTTGCAGAGATGGATAAACTTGACTCCTCAGGATCAAGTGAGGAGGAAGGGAACCAAGAAGCCACCTGCTCAGCACCCAAGATTACACCACGTAAGGACATGAACACTGCTGTCCTGAACCACAGATATCCAGACTCTACATGCAGAGCTCAGTTTCCTGATGAATCTTATTCTGACAATCTCTGCAAGCGTTGATCTTATTATTACTTCTAGGGCACCATTTTCTGCATTTAACTTCTCTACCTCTACTGAGAAATAGCATTTTAAACTTTTGTTGAACTAGATGAGCCCAGTCAATTGATATACTGAAAATACAGCAAAAATATTCTAGTAAGCCTGACCTGTGATGGTGCAGTAGATAGAGCATTGACCTGGAACGCTGAGGTCACTGGTTTGAAACCTGGGTTTGCCCGGTCAAGGCACATAAGAGAAGTAACTACTATGAGCTGATGCTTCCTGTTCCACCTACCCCTTTTCTCTCTCTCTCTCTCTCTCTCTCTAAATAAATATATATATATATATATTCTAGTAAAATGACACTTTTTATTTTGCACTATCATATCTACTAATACTAAAAAGTTGAAATAATATGCTTATTTTCTATCAGCATGCTTTATAGTCTATAGAGCCTAGTGAGCACAGTCTTTTTGTATTTGTTGACAGTTATTGTCATTAGTTCCCAACTCAGGAAGTCTTCAAAGGATAATCTGTGCTCCTATTGAATTACTGATGGAGAAATATCTTCAACCCAACTACTCTTAAACCCAAGTGATAGTTAAACCATGGGCTTCCGTTGTGATGTTTTTACAGAGCTTTTATAGAGATTCATTTTGTTTTCACAAAAACCTTAAGAGGAAGATGGATTAACTAGGTTATCCCAGCATTATAGATGGGGAAACGGGAGGGAGTGATGTTTCAGGGTCATTTTCAAATTCAAATGCAGAGTAAAAGGGGGAGCCCTGCAGGAGCCCCGCATATGATCCTGGGCACCAGAACTGGGTTCCGTTGAAAGAAAGAAGAAAATGATCATCCAATATCGATATTATTGCAAACCCTATCTGCTCCGTGAGGTGTCATAGAATGTGGAAGACTTTTGTTTACGAGCAGCTGTTTCTACCCTCCTACCTTACAGAGCCCATGGATTTGAGAAAATCCCCGCCATCCAGGAAAAGACTTTGGAAAATTGGTAAGAGTGAATAAGAAGGCTTCGTAGTTATAAATGAATAGTATATATTTTCTGCAAAATAGTCATTCTAACTATTTTTATAGTCCTTAAAAGTAATGTATAAATTTGCTTTAATTTGAGCCGGTTTGAATTTTAACTTTTGTGTTAGTCAGGCTAGGCTGTAAGAAGCAAGCACAAAGAAATCAAAGACTCGCACACAGTAGAATTTTGATTTTTTTTCTCAAGTAAGCGTTCCTGGGAGCATAGGAGGGCGGGGGCGGGGCTCTACTTTCACACATCATCCTGGGAGGCAACCATGTGGGAGGTGGGCCTTCTTCAACACCAGGCTTGCAAGACAGCCCTGGGAGAGGGGCAGAGCTAAAAAAAATCTACAAATGCAGATACAGAAACAACAACAAATCCATAAAGACACACATAAAAGAAGGAGAATCCAATGTAAGAAAACAGAGGGTTGAGAGAAAGCAGAGATGCCCACCAGGTGTGGAATATCTTAGTCCCAGGCCCAGGGGACAGGAGGGATAAAATACTGACCCACAGGTCACCTGCATACAGAAGGCAGATCATGGAGGCCTGGGGGAGGGACATTCTAGCCCTGGGTTTTCAGAGCTTCCAGGGTTTTCCCCTCTGGGTTTTCTGTCATCCACTGAGACCTTCAAGGGACATTTGCTCCTTCTGCAGGGAGAAGTCATGCAGAGTCTTCCGAGTCCAGTGCAGATGAGGAGCCCCCAGGAGCCTGCGGCTTTGCAGTGAGGACTGGCCCTGCTGGGGAGGGTAAGGACTGCGGTCCCCGGGCTCCAGGACACCGGGAGTCCGAGTTCAGGGCGCCTGTTTCTCTGAGCGCACACACGGCCCCGGCGGCCATCCCTGCCCCGATCTCAGGTGACCACTTTGACAACTGCAAAGAAAGGAAGCATAACAAGTTCAGGCTCAACAAGATGGCTCTGTTGGACGGCTTACTCCACGTTCTCGGACAGATTCTCCCCCAGAGTGGCGGATGACCCGGTGATGTCCACCTTCCCGCCACCTATTCGTAGGGAGCAGGGAAAGTGGGACAGGCAGCTACGGGTAGTTTTGTCACAAACCTGTTCAAACCTCTGGTCATACTCTCTAATTATTGACAGGAGGGAAAGCTTCTGGTTATTACCATTATATTTCATTTGTAACTTTTTTTTTTTGTATTTTTCTGAAGCTGGAAACGGGGAGAGACAGTCAGACAGACTCCCGCATGCACCCGACCGGGATCCACCCGGCACGCCCATCAGGGGTGCCGCTCTGCCCACCAGGGGGCGATGCTCTGCCCCTCCGGGGTGTCGCTGTGCTGCGACCAGAGCCACTCTAGCGCCTGGGGCAGAGGCCAAGGAGCCATCCCCAGCGCCCGGGCCATCTTTGCTCCAATGGAGCCTCGGCTGCGGGAGGGGAAGAGAGAGACAGAGAGGAAGGAGGGGGGTGGGGGGTGGAGAAGCAAATGGGCGCTTCTCCTATATGCCCTGGCCGGGAATCGAACCCGGGTCCCCTGCACGCCAGGCCGATGCTCTACCGCTGAGCCAACCGGCCAGGGCTCATTTGTAACTTTTGACAGATGACCCCCACCATGACATTGGCCTACAGAGCAATCGTTCAAAATAGCTTCACAAAAAAAATACTATTTGACATGTATAGCACCCTAAAAAGGTAGGCCAGATAACTGCTGTTGCCCTCATTCCACAGACATGGAAACATCCGTAGATAAACCTATAACGTTCTTTTACACACCACACATGATAAGTTAGAGCTGAGGCAGAACTAGCAGCCTGGACTCCCAGGAAAGAGCCATAGTTTTTTATTCAAAACCCCTGACACCAGATATAAAATAATATGTTGTTGGTTTAGAAAGACACCGCAGCTTGTATCCTGTAGGTTACAAAACACCCCAACAGGGCCTAGGGCAGGGTCTCATTCTATCATATGCTATCTTAATATTCCTTTGGCAGATTGCAGGAATTCATGAGTGTGATAAACAAAGATTTTCACATAGACTCATGGCAGCCCTAGTTTGGATTCACTGCCAGATTAGTTAGCTGAAAACCTACGGAAAAAAAATGTCGGTTTTCAAAATTTCTTTGATTCAGCGTGTGAACTAAAAGGCTGTGGGTCTTTGCTTCATATGGGAATGATCTCTTTCCTTTAGATGAGTAGAGACAGAAATTATCATAATCACATCTTCATGTTCCAAATTCTTCTATTATATTGTGAGGCATCATAAGATTTAACTCTTTTCATTATAGATTACTGATTGCGTTTTTCTTTATCTCCTAGATTCTGCAGAGATTGGAAACGAATCTATCTGGGAAACAAGCAGTAAGCAAAGACGTAAGAACAATTAAAACTCTTGATATAACGCCCTGGCCGGTTGGCTCAGTGGTAGAGCGTCGGCCTAGCGTGTGGAGGACCCGGGTTCAATTCCCGGCCAGGGCACACAGGAGAAGCGCCCATTTGCTTCTCCAACCCTCCGCTGCGCTTTCCTCTCTGTCTCTCTCTTCCCCTCTCGCAGCCAAGGCTCCATTGGAGCAAAGATGGCCCGGGCGCTGGGGATGGCTCCTTGGCCTCTGCCTCAGGTGCTAGAGTGGCTCTGGTCGCAACATGGCGACGCCCAGGATGGGCAGAGCATCGCCCCCTGGTGGGCAGAGCGTCGCCCCTGGTGGGCGTGCCGGGTGGATCCCGGTCGGGCGCATGCGGGAGTCTGTCTGACTGTCTGTCCCTGTTTCCAGCTTCAAAAAAAAGAAAAAAAAAAAAAGAAAAAAAAAAAACTCTTGATATAACAAATTATCTTTCCGTCAATTTTTTGGTTATATCTTTTAAATTTAAAAAAAAATATGTGTTGAAATGTTAGCTGATGCACATTGTACATTTTACAGTAGGTGAGCTGGGCTAATTGGTATAAAAGGTCCATGGCACAAGCGCAGTGTGACTTCATACTGTTCACTCCCCTAAAGGACAAAGTCGTCCTAGGGTGGCGGACGCTCTGCTCCCCACAATCACTGAGGACCAGCTGCTGGAGGCTCCGACATCTTGATAATGTTGCCTCCACGGGTCCTCTGCATCAGAAACAGAGTAGAGTGGAAGAAGTGTGTGAGACAAGGGGAAAGGCTAAGAAGTGTAAGAAATACTGACAAGAGGGAGTGCCTTCCAGGGCAAAGTTGTCCCCCGTCCTTGGGGATGGCTCCTGGAGCAACCTTGGCCAGTGACAATGTCCCTACCCCTCCTACACAAGCCTCCCTTTCACAATTGTCCTTTTGAAGAGTTCCTGCTGGGTTGGTTCCTAGGACGCAGACGGAGACTGTTACCGGAACTGTATTTCTTTCTGCAGGGCCCAACAGTGCTGACTCTACGGATTTGAGTGACAGAGAAGAGCCTCAGGAAACCTCTAGCTCAGCCCTAAGAAACGGGTCAGGTAAAGAAGATTAAGATGCCAAGCCTTGGCCTGCGAAATGTCAGGAATCTGAATTAAAAGCTTCTGTTTCCAGATGCATTGCGTTCTGAGAACCTTGAAGACCTTATGCCCAGTTACCCTGGGAACTCCCTTCAACCTTTTAGAAAATGGGAGGAGGCAGGAAATGTAAAGACGCATGTTTAACGGGCTGAGTCCTGTTGACGAAACGTATGTAATTGTATATCTCTGTTGTAGAAGAAATAATTGCCGAAATGGTGACGTCTTTTTTAAACACTTCCTCTCATACCTGCTTACTCTAAGATCTTAGATTTCTCTAGTGATATATTGACCGACACTAATATCATTCGCCACTGTAAAAACCTCAATAGAGAATTGGTTCTGCTATGTGATTATAGTCAGAAATAAAGGTTTCAGATCAACCACTCTCAAACTTTAGTATAGTCTTTGACAGATTTTCCATCACGACGCATTGGCTTATATCAAGTTATTTTAAAGTACGTTGGCATAAGATCTTACATCATCGTGACAAAATCCGTAAGACTTAGGCAGGCTAACTCTAGCTCTCCTCATTTGGGGATGAAAAAATTGATATACAACTTTATAAAGGTCAAAAAGGGTGAGCATCATACGTAACAGGCAGAAAGATAAGAGCTCTATCACATGATCGAAGTCCCAAAAGGAGGTCTAAGAGACCTGACATATTCACAAGGGAATGTATCAGTGTCTGACACACACACACAAATTTACTTAGCAACAATAAATAAATAAGTAGTTGTATATATTGTTAGATGTATAATCACCAACGTTGGTGTGGATATTGAAATGTACAATTATATCTTGATAAAGAGAGAAAAATGAAAATCATAAAGAAACAACATAGCAAGAATAGGGCCAGCTATATAGTATACAAAACACCCACAATGATATAGCTAAAAGGGTGGACAGAGAAATAGAAACGGCAATCAACAGTATCATTGATTTTAAGAGAGAAACACAAATCAGGGACAGAGAAGCTCACAGAACCAACACGACGGAGATAGAAACATGTGAGGCAGAGCAGTGAGCAAAAAAAAACGGAGAAATAAGAAAAGAACAAGGATGGCGAGATAGAAGAAGGGACACAGACTGTCCGCTGTCCGTGAGGTGTGGTCCCCGGAGCAGGTGTGCTTTCCCGTAGCTCCCCCGAGCTGTGCACACTATTCAGCTCGAGCAGAGGGGAGTGTGTTCCCTGGTCACTGTCCATGGTGTGTCGTTTCCTTACTTCCCTTCAGTGTCCTGTGGATTCCAAGCTCTTCAAATGATTAGAGGAAGAGCATCAGAAGAGATGCCAGCCTGTTAGCACGTGGTGGAGAAGCCGGTTGTGATAGTAGTTCTCAGTTTTCTGTGTGTCCCTGTCTGCCTAGAAGAAGAGCTCTTCCTTCTCCTCCTTACCTCTCCCTAAAAACACTGCCAAGCACACACACACACACACACACACACACACACACACACACAAATGAACACACACTCGTGTAGAGACAGATTTGGGCACAGATCAGGGCTGCATCGCCCGGCTTAAGGGAGCCACAGAGAGAGAGTGGAAAGGGAAGGCTGGGGTCATCAAATGAAATGTATCTGAGTAAGTTTCAAGTCTTTCTAAGTGGACATGGAATCCAAATATCAACAGATGGAGCTTTGTGGGGGGAGAGGGATGGCCTTCAAGAAACACCTCAGAAGTTTACCAGAAGTATGGTGATAAAGCCCATGGCTGACCGACAGACCTGCGGTGTAGAAAGCTCAGAGGGACCTGGAGGCAAAAGAAAGAGCGGTCAATAGGTGAGGTCCGTGTCAAACAGCAGGCACTTGGTGATGACAAAAACAACATTCTGGGAGATGAAGCTGAACACAGATGAAGAAAATATAAAGACAGAGATTGAGGTTATGAAAATAGCCAAAAGATCAAGTTAAGATGGACAGGAACAGACTAGAAGTAAAGAGAAAACAGAAGGGAAATGACAGCGAAAGAGGGAAAATAATAAAACCAGGTGCACAGATGGGAGCGTAGAAAAATAGATGGGAATGAGAGCCACGCAGGGTAGTAAATGCCGAGGAATTAGGCAAGGCACTAGAAGAACGACGCAGAGAAAGACTTACAACACAAGAGAAAGAATGGTAGAGAAGAGGGGGCAGTGTGAAAGGGAGAGAAGAGAGAGACGGAGAGATGCTGGGATCTGAGATGACCATGAGACACAAGCAGTGTTGGTGTGACGGTGGTTCACCCCAGCAGTGAGTTGTCAGGGAAAGGTGTCCCCAGATGTCAAAGTGGACCCTGTAACTCGCCAGGCATTTCATCCACTCTTATGGCTTCAACCACCATCTGCAACCTAACAGTTCCGAAACGTACATCTCCAACCCAGCCTTGTCTTCTAGGCTTCCCGTTAACCCACTATTAATTTACCCATTCTTTCAAATGCATATTCTCAGAGTCATCAGTGACACCATCATCTCCTCAATCCATATAATCCTCTGTAACCTAACTGTGAATTCCTCCTTATAAATGTCCCCAGCCTGTCCATGCGCCTTCCTGTCCAATGCACCCACTCTAATCAGTATCTATCACATTTCTCACTTCAACCAGAGCTGCACCTGGTACACGAGAGAAGCTTAGTAAATTTGCTGAGTGAATGGAAAGAATTGTTCGCTCTCTGTATTCCACCATTTGGAAATTTGTCTGGCAAGAGATAGTTTATTAGAGTATTTATATGGAATGCTTACAACAATTATTTTAATAGTTTAATTATATATACATATGTGTAGACATATAAATGAAACAATATTTCTGGGGGGGAAAATAACATTAGATAAAAATACAAATATTTGTTTAAAATGTCTTAAGGAGTGGATGAGAGAAGCACATAAAGAAAAAAATAGGAAAAGATGCATATTTGGGGCAAAGAGAATAAGAAAATAGAGAAAGAACAGATTGAAAGGCAGGGACAGAGACAGTAAGGGGCAACAATGGCCAAAGAGACCTCAGAGGCAGAGCCAGCCTCTGATACAGGGGTAGGGAAGGAGGATGGTTATACCGCAGGGGGCACAAATTAAAATTTGTTGCAAATTATAGGACTTGGATATAAGAAGTGTTCCTGTGTCATGTGTTTACCAGAAAGTGTGTCAAGAGGCCAAGAGACAAGGACTGAAAGTAGCCAAGCATCTGACATGATGGTTAAGGCAACCCATGGGTCTTGGGGTGGAGGTGAGTCAGCAGCTACCACAGACCCTTGCTGTGTCAGTGATAGGTGATCAGGGTTCAGGGACAACCAAAGGCAGCTCGCCAGCAGGGAGTAGGTCAGTTATGTAGGTGAGAGTCACAGGACCCAGGCTGCTGGAAGCCAAGAATCTTGAAATCAGAGTTCCTGTTTCCTGCTGCACTTGACTCTGAGCACACTTTAATAAGGAAGGAGTTGATCCATGTCAGAATCTTGTTCTCTACATTTACTTGACCTGACTCTTTGGGAACAGTTGAGAAGCAGATCATGATTACATTCATGTTTAGTAGAATGGATCCTGTTGATTTATATGGATGATATAGTAGAAATATACTAATAAAAAGGAAAAAAACTACAATATCTTGTATACTATATTAACATATCAATACCAAAGTGTTGGATTTCTATAGTGACTTCTACCCTTGTTCATGGAGCAAAGAAATCCCAATGTTCTTCTGTAGCGAGGTAATAGTGTCACTTTGTCACAAGCAAGAAAAGACCTCAAAAGGCAAAGTAATGGTCCTGCTATCTGTCAGGAAAAAGACCTCAGATTACTATTCTTAAACTCATTATATAGTTTTGAAGGCTGCCCTCCAGTATACTAGTAATTTATATGGTGATTTCTCATTAACTTTTGCAAAGTACCACATCTTATTTAAACTTCATGAAGAAATCTAAAGCCTGAACAGGTTAACTTTTGCTACCCATTCATTTCTTAAGTGAGGAAACTGATGCATGTAATAATGAAGAGTTCTTTCAAAACCTCAGAGAAATAAAGACTTTAGAGATCAATTTGTACCTGTTTGATTCATTTAGGCGCTCAGATATTGTTATGAACTCAAGCCTTCCACAATGTGAATTGTCATAAGATTTGTAACTTTAATTTATAAATTTCAGTTCTCTAACCATCACCTGTTACTTTCTAGATACCACGGATATTGGAAGCAATTCTACTTTGGAAAAACACAATGGGAAAAGAAGTAAGAGTGCATAAAAATTTACTTGACTTTTATGTTACAAATGAACTATTTTTAATGCTAAAGTTTATTATAATTATTTTCTATACCTTTCATAAGACAAAAAATGCCTATTAAAGTGACTTTTTTCCAAAATGCTCATATCTTCATGTTTTATTTTAATCTGATTTTAAAGTATATGTGATTTATAAACATCGATGGATCTTTTCAGAATTTTTCTGTGCATATATTAGTACATTTAGAATATAGTTTTAATTATCTAAATAGGTAAAATCTATGCATACTTTTCCTTTTCTTGCTTTTTACAATGAACACATCACCTAGACAATAAAAGCATTTAACATTTTTAAGAGATAAAAAGTCTTATTTAAGGGTGCTTCCACATGCACTATTTTCATTTTTAGTGTGGCTGAGCATTTTTCATTTGTTTTGGTCATTTTACTTCTCCAGACAACTATTTGTCATAGCACGCTGTGTCAGTGTTCCCTGTGATGCTGTTTATCTTCTTACTATACTGAATGAATATAGAAATTTTTTATAACATATATTAAATCTTGGTCATGTATGTTGTCTCATTTATTGGTTTTTTTTTTTAATTTGTTAATCTTTTGTCCTAGAGAAGTTATAAATTTGTAGGTAGTCAAATTTGTCATCTAAATCTTGGGTTTCCTATTATATTTACAACAGCCTTTTCTAACTGAATGTTTTTTAAATATTCTATGCTTGATTCTAGAGGGTGTTTGACATACCTGATCATTTTTAATGTTTGCATCTATAATCCCTGAGTTTTGCTCTTTTTGTGTGTGTGTATGAGGTGGGAATCATTAAAATATCCCCTCCACTATTACATCATACTTTGAGTCATCTCTGATTGCACAGTGCCTTTGCTTATCTATCTACTAGTTTCTGTTCTGCAATTGAAGGATCTACAGAAAATAAAATTGATATCAGAGGTACCACCATCCTGATGACTCACTGTGGGTGAAATTTAGAATTAACTCAAAAAGATTTCCCCCATCTCCTTCCCAAGTTCATTGGGATCGCTGCACAGAAATGCATTGAATTTGCAGATCAATTTGGAGAGAACAGAGACTTCTACCCATTTATTCATGTGTTATTTAAAATGGTCTTCCACTAAGAATTTTCTTATCCTTTTTAAAATTGTTTTATATGTTGTACAAATTTGTTACTGTGAACCTCGTGTTTTTCCCATTACAGAATAGCTGGAGTAAATTTAAGTGCAACAAGACTCTCAAAATCTTTATTTAAATAGGAAATCTGTGGTCATTCGATCACCTATGTACATGTGAGGAAATCAGAACATCGAGGATCTTTTTCTGACTTAATGTATAAATGTACAAATATTTATACAGTTTAGAGATCCAGACATCACTTCAAGTAGCATACTACCAGTCCTAAAAATTATCAAGACAGTCAATTAGAATTAACTTTCTTGGGAAATTGGTTTTATGAGAAGTAGCATTAATTTCTAATTTAGGGGAATATTATAAGACCCCCTTCAAATAACTCTGTCACAGACAAATTTATATTAACAGAACAGAACAAATTGGTCATGGTTACAAATGAACACATCTCCATATTCTACAAGACTTATGAAATTTCTCAATTGTACACTGTTAAATCAGAGTCCTTACATTAGTTTTATGTACAGAATGTTCTCTCTCCTTCCACCATTATGGGTGGAGCAGACTTTCCCTCCATCTCTTTCTGTAAGTCTTTGTCATTTATAAAGGGATATGTTTTTAAAATCTGGCCTCTGGAATTTCATTCGTTAGCCTTGTAAGAAGTACAGGCCAGTGACCCTCCTTTCCCTACGTCCCATCTACCAGACCTCATCTTTTTGGGCCTCATCACACATCATTTCTCACTGCTCTCCTTTACCCATCGCATACCCCCAAGCCTTCCACAACTTCTCTTTCCGTATAAATCAAACCCCAGTTATACTAATGACTGCTAAAACTCGGTTTTCCTTTCCACATACCAAGTTGGGGAGAAGATATAGAAGCAGACCTCAAAACTGTCCATCGTTAAGGGGGCAGGGTGGGAAATTTGGCAGAATGGAAGGAAGAACAAGATTTGGGGGGACAGGAGTTCTCCCCCCCAATGGGGTTATGGAAGGCTTCTGCAATAAAGGTCAAGATTTTGAAAGACTTTGGCCAAGGTTATGCTCATACTAAACACTGGGTGGAATCGTGTTGACTTATGCAAATGCAGTCCCCACAGCTCAGTTTATACAATGTACCAGAACAATTCACAGTGACCCCACTTCCACAGAATAAGTGGTGAGCCCAGAGCTTTCTTTTTTTTCAAGCTCTAAGTTTCACCCAGAGACAAAGAGTCAAGGATCCATCTTTCACGTAGCCCAGAGGATGGTCACACACAACATTGGTTCCTAGTGACACAGGTACTTCCCGACACAGCCCCACAATCTAACAATCTCAGGGGCTAAATACGAAGTAGGGCCCTCTGTGTTTTCCCACAGTGATGACACAGAGAAGGATGAACCTCACGAGGTTACACCAGCATTGTACCCCAACTACTTGGGCTGGTTTTCTCCTCCTGCTGTCCTCACCCCAGGTCTTCAAGGTTCTAACACCCCAGAAATTCCTTCCTGCTGCTTTGTGGCCGATAACCAGAGACCCTGCATTAGAAATAGTTAAGCCTTTGCCTATTGGTGCATCCAAGAATGTGTTGCATAAGTAATTTAAATAAATAAATAAATAGTCTCACTTTGTGAAAAGTTTAATCCAAATATATGTTTGTACAAAATATATACTTAGAGCAAAAGAAAATTTAAATGAAAACAAAGGGAAAGATAAAGAAATGTTAGGAAACTACAGGTTAGAATCTTGGTGACTTTTCATTGCTGGTTCTTTATTATTATTATTTTTTTTTTACAGAAACAGAGACAGAGGGACAGATAGGGACAGACAGACAGGAAGGGAGAGAAATAAGAAGCACTAATTCTTTGTTTCTGCACCTTAGCTGTTCATTGATTGTTTTCTCATATGTGCTTGGACCGGGGGGGCTACAGCAGAGTGAGTGACCCCTTGCTCAAGCCAGCAACATTTGGGCTCAAGCGAGCGACCATGGGGTCATGTCTATGATCCCACACTCAAGCCAGCAACCCCACGCTCAAGCTGGTGAGCCTCTGCTCAAGCTGGATGAGCCCACACTCAAGCTGGCGACCTCGGGGTTTCAAACCTGGGTCCTCTGAGTTCCAATCCAACACTCTATCTACTGCGCCACCACCTGGTCAGGCTCATTGCTGATATTGCTGATTCTTTGTCATAGATGGTGATGTAGTCGTCAATGTTGTTGGCTAGTGGGGGTTCTCTATCGATCTCATTATGGGGGTGAGATGCCTCTAGCCTGCATGTTCCCAGGAGCACTGTCCAGATTGACCATAGATAAGTGGCCCTGCTGACCTGATGGGTGAGGCAGGGATAGGCAGCCAGTGTGGAGAGCAGTGGTGGAGAAGGAGATATACCTCTTCCCACGAGCCTGGGTCTTAGACCTGAAGGGATCGGTCCCCAGCAAGCTGGTTTCTCCAGTCAAGAGGATGGAGCTGGTGCGGCTTGCCTGAGGTGGTCTGCGGTAATCAGCTGATCTTGACCTTTCTGACTAGGAGGTTGTTGTCTACCTCTTGTCTTCTAATACCTGGCAGGCCTTGGCATCGCCTTGATCAGGTGAGTAAACTGGAAGAACGTGGTCCCCTCAGGACATGCTGCTGGATGCACTCTCTTCTCTTGTCTTCTGGAATACCACCGCCTCCCACTCACTAACAGCTCCTTCCTGTTCCTCTGTCCGCGATGCTGGTGGTAGCATTGATAGTGGTGGGTTAGCGGTGGTCCCCTCTGCTGGTTTTGCTAGTGGTCCCTTCTGGGCTTCCTGATATCTACACGTTAGAGTGCCCCAGGGTTCAGACCTGGGTCCTTTCTTCATCTCTAACTATACTCTCTCCTTAGGAATTTCATCCAGTCTGGTAGTTGGAAATTCCATCAATATGTTAATGCTGCCAATTATATTTCTCCTCCCCTGTCCCTCTCTTCAACTGCCAGGTCATAAACTCAACTTCTTACTCCAAACTTGCATGTACATTCCATTGATGTCCTTAAATTTGATATGCCAGACAGATTGCTTTATTTCACCCACACCTGTCATCTACCACCAGTCATCCTCAAAATGGCACTATGTCTACTCTGTTGCTCGAACTAAAAATGTAGAAGGTGTGCTTGGTTCCTCCCTTCTTCTAACTGCTCACATTTAAATATCACAACGTTTCAAAACTACGTGTCAGATTTGTTCATTATTTCTCTTGCCACCACCCCAGTTCAAGTCCTATTGTCTTAGAACTGGAAACCTGCAGAGTCTTCCTAACTGGGCACTCGGAATTCACTCTTCCTACCTATTATTCATTCTCCACTCAGCACTCTGCCATCCAACTGTTCATACCCTTCCCATGGCTTCTAGTGGAACCTAGAAAAAGTCTAAGCTCCTCACCATGCCTACAAAGCATTACATAAACTGCCCCTGATTAGCTCTTAAATCTCTTCTCTTACTATTCTTTCTCTCACACAGTACTTTGGTTTCCTTGAACATATTGAGTAGGTTTCTGCCTTGGGGCCTTTGCACTTGCTGTTGACACTACATAAAATACTATTCTGGCCTGACCTGTGGTGGCGCAGTGGATAAAGCGTCGACCTGGAACGCTGAGGTCGCCAGTTCAAAACCCTGGGCTCACCCGGTCAAGGCACATATTGGAGTTGATGCTTCCTGCTCCTCCCCCCCTTCTCTCTCTGTTTCTTTCTCTACTCTCTCTAAAATGAATTAAAAAAATACTATTCCCCTTAACTCATGTGCCTTCTCTTCAGAAAGGTCTAGCTCAATCTCTGTTTCTTAAATATCTTCTCCGATGATGTGTAATGTCACAGACAGTATGCATGAACCTGCTACATATTAGATATGGATTTGTTTCTGGGCTTTCTAATCTGACCCATTGCTCTATTTTATTTATTCTGCATCAATGCACAGCATACTCCATAAGTACTATAATTTTATAATATCTTGACATAAGGTAGAGCAAGTTTCTCTCAATTGTTTGTTTTCTTTTTCAAAATTGTCTTTGCCTATTAAGGTCATTTGCTCTTTCATATAAATGTTGGTATCATCTTGTCAAGTTCCCTTGAAAACCCTGTTAAGTTTTTATTGAATTGCAGAGATTGACTTTAGAAAGAATCGACATCTTTAAAATATTGAGTCTTCCAATTTATGGACATAATATATCTCACTATTAATTTAATCTGGTTATTTTTTAGATTCTCCATTCATTTATTCAAGAGCTACTTACTGCCAAAGAAATGAACAAAATCTCGTTAGGTGTACATTTTGGTGGGGGGTATAGATAATATACAAATAAGTATATGTCATTTTAGATGGGAACAATACTGTAAAGAAAAAGAGTAATGGAAGTATAAAGTGACAGAAACATGGCACCTTACATAGAGTATCCGGGGAAAACCTCATTGACAACTTACCTGGAAGTAGATGTTTGAATAAGGGGAGGAACAAAGCCACAAGGCTGAGTCTGAGAAGACCTCTGTGGAAAGGCCAAGACCGGACGTGCGTGGCCTTTTGGAGAATAACAAGGAGGCCACTGGCTGGGGAAGTCGATGGAATGAAGTGGGAAGTGATTTGTCAAGGTCATTTAGAACTCATAAGTCATGGTAAAGACTTTGGATGCTTGTCTTAGAAAGAGAACACATTCAAGAGTTTTAAGCTAGGGAATAATATGATAATAATTTTTTTTCTTAAGATTGCTCTGGAATCCACAAGGAAAATAACTTTAGGAGGGTAGTATGAGTGATCCATAAGGAAGCTTTCGTGCTGGTCTAAGAAAGATGGTGAATTAGACAGCTAGTAGCAGTGGAGGTGTTCAAAAATGGTTGGGTTCTGCCTGACTAGGCGGTGGTGCAGTGGATAAAGCGTCAGACTGGGACGCAGAGGACCCAGGTTAGAGACCCTGAGGTCGCCAGCTTGAGCGCAGGCTCATGGGGTTTGAGTAAGGCTCACTAGCTTGAGCCTAAAGTCTCTGGCTAGAGCAAGGGGTCACTCGGTCTGCTGTAGCCTCCCAGTCAAGGCACATATGAGAAATCAATCAGTGAACAGCTAAGGAACCGCAATGAAGAAATTGATGTTTCTCATCTCTCTCCTTTCCTGTCTGTCTGTCTCTATCTGTCCCTTTCTCTGAATCTCTGTGTCTCTGCCACAAAAAAAAAAAAAATTAAATTTAAAAAAGTGGTTGGGTTCTGAAAACACATATGCAATCACAAACACAAAAAATGCTATAAATTATATATTATATAAAAATACTTGATATAGAAATATTTATTAAACATAAATACATTATATATATCAATTATAAATAAAATATAAATATATTGTATGAAATATTTATATATACATAAATAAATATATAAAGTGAAAATATAGAAATACAGTAAAACTGTATACAAATAAATACATATTGCATGTAATATACTTGATATATAGATTGTAGGTATATATTTATATTTAAAACTCCAACATATTCCTGACCATCTAGATGGCCACAAGTACCCAGGGAAGTACACATACCCAGGCCTATGCACATGCTCAGGAAAGACCTAAGAAAGCCCTGAATCTCACCTGTGGCTAGCCTTGAGGCTCTGTGCAAGCAGTTAAGGAGGAGTTGTAAACTGCCTAGCTGTGTGTTGGAGGCATGCATCAATACCTGCAGAGCCTGGCTGGCAAAGGCTGGGAGAGCTATTAGTTCTAGGTATTTAAGGAAATGTCTTTCTAATCATTCGCTGATAACTGAGCAGAAACTTCAGTGGCCACATGGCCGCAAATACAGACTCTGTGAAATTAGTTAAGAATAAAAGTGCTATAAGCATACCTTGGAGATATTGTGGGTTTGGTTCTAGACCACTAAATTGCAAAATTAGTGAATCATACTGATTTTTTGTTCCCCAATGCATATAAAAAATGTTTCGATTTTATTGTAGTCTATTAAAGGTACAACAGCATTATCCAAAAAAAAACAAAACCCAACAATGTAACATTCTAATTAAAGATTTTCTTATTGCTTACAAATGGTAACCCTTATCCGAGCCTTCAGGGAGCCATCATGTTCTTGCTGATGGAGGGTCCTGCCTCAGGGTTGGTGGCTGCTGACTAATTAGGGTTGTGGTTGCTGAAGGCTGAGGTGACTGTAGAAATTTTTAAACATAAGACAACACTGAAGTTTGCTGTATTTATTGAGTCTTCCTTTTATAAATGATTTCTCTATAGCATATGATGCTGTTTGATACCATTTGGACCACAATAGAACTTCTTTCAAAATTGAATCCGACAGCCCTGGCCAGTTGGCTCAGTGGTAGAGCATCGGCCTGGCGTGCAGGAGTCCCGGGTTCGATTTCCGGCCAGGGCACACAGGAGAAGCGCCCATCTGCTTCTCCACCCCTCCCCCTCTCCTTCCTCTCTGTCTCTCTCTTCCCCTTCCGCAGCCAAGGCTCCACTGGAGCAAAATTTGCCGGGGCACTGAGGATGGCTCTATGGCCTCTGCCTCAGGCGCTAGAATGGCTCTGGTTGCAACAGAGCGACACCCCAGATGGGCAGTTCATCGCTCCCTGGTGTGCATGCCAGGTGGATTCCGGTCGGGCGCATGCAGGAGTCTGTCTGCCTCCCCGTTTTCAACTTGAGAAAAATACAATATATTATATATTTGCTCATCCATAAGAAGCAGCTCCTCATGAGATTGCAGTAATTCAGCCCCATCTTCAGGCCCCACTTCTAATGCTATTTCTCTTGCTATTTCCACCACATCTGCATACTTCCTCCACTGAAGTCTTGAACCCTTCAAAGTCATCCATGATGTTTAGAGTCGACTTTTTCCAAATTCCCATTAATGTTGATATTTTGACCTCTTATCATGAATTAAGAATGTTCTTAATGGCATCTATAATGGTGAATCCTTTTAAGAGGGTTTCAATTTAATTTTTCCAGATCCATCAAAGAAATAACTAGTTATGGCAGCTATAGTCGTATGAAATGTATATATTTCTTAAATAATAAGACTTGAAAATCAAAATTACTCTTTGATCTGTAGGCTGAAAAATAGGTATTGTCTCAGCAGACATGAAAACAACATTAATGTCATTATAAATCTCCGTCAGAGCTCTTGGGTGAGCAAGTATATTGTCAAGGAGCAGTAATATTTTTAAAGGAATCTTTTTTCTGAGCAGTAAGCCTAAACCATGGGCTTAAAATATTCAGCAAACCATGTTGTAAATAGATGTGCTGTCATTCAGGCTATATTGTTACATTTATAGAGCAGAGCAGAGTAGATTGAGTGTAATTCTAGTTGGCGACTGTATTTTCAGAATGCTAAATGAGCAGTGGCTTTAGCTTAAAGTCACAGCTGCATTAGTTCCTCACAGGACAGTCAGCCTGTCCTTTGAAGCTTTGAAGCCAGGCACTGACTTCTCTTCTCTAGCTACATAGAATCTTCTTTCAATACAGGAATACTTTCTCTACATTGAAAATCTGTTGTTTAGTGTAGCCACCTTCATTAGTTATCTTAGCTAGATCTTCTGGATAACTTGCTGCAGATTCTACGTTAGCATTTGTTGTTCCACCTTGCACTTTTATGTTATAGAGATGGCTTCTTTCCCTAAACCTCATGAACCTACCTCTGCTAGCTCTCCAGGCAAGCCTCTAACTTCCAGGATGCATACTTTAATGTCTGAGATCTATTTATTGTTCCTTCATCTCCTTGACACTCCCCATTATGTGCTATCAGCTTCTGCCTGATTTCAGCTGCTTTTTATACTTTCCTTGTTGTGAATGAGAAAACCTCATGGAACCATGTAGAAGCATACTATAAATGACTGGTACTATAAAAACATACTATAAATGTAAAGGTAGTTTGTGTTTGTTGCTATTACTATTTTTAGTGTGGTAACAACCAAGATGGTCTATTGGTAACTGGAGATATAGCCCTCAAAAAGGTTGAATGAAAACAAAAATAAAATACCTAAAGGTTACTGACATATAAAGCTTGTACTTCTCTATTTATTTATAATTCTAAATGATTATTTTCTTTTCTGTTTAAAGGAGAAAAAAGAAGACACATAAGTAAAATAAACAGTTGCCCAAAAGGTAGGAGTAAATGTGAGGATTCACACCTGTGAGCTGGTTTTCTTGCCAGACCCTGTCTTTGCCACAGCCCCAACCAAAATCTCCTATGGGCTTTGTAACTAATGGATTATTTACAGTACAAGCTGGATTGTTGTAACTGAGAGACGCCAAAATACAATGGCTTAAATCACATGATTTGTTTCTCTTTCATCAAACAGTCCAGAAGTGGTAGGAAGAAACTGATTTTCTCAAAATACAGTTTCCCTCTCCAGGTCCAAGAAAGCTTATCTGGTTGTCACTGACTCCCAACCAGTGTGAATAGAAGAAATAGAGAGGGAAATCGCCCATCTATTTCTTTTCATGGAACGACCCAGAGTCTTCTGCTTGTATCCTATTGGCCAAAATTCAATCACATTGCCAGAGCCAGTTGTAAATGAGATTGAGAAATATAGTTAGTCAAACAGCCACGGATCCAGCTGCTACTCTATTCCTATGAAAGAAAGAGAGAATAATTGTGGGTAATAGATAGCTATCTGTCTACTCGCCTTCCATGTTTTCATTCAAAATCACTGATTTCTTCAAGCGAAGAGGAAAATTAAGATTCTCATTATTATTGTTCTCATTGTTCCTTGAGATACAAATGAAACTCTGTCTTAAATTATTTTTTAATTAATTATAAATGAACTAAGATTAATATGAGGGTAAAGAAAATGAAATCTAAGATGAACCCAGGTTAAATATCTAAGGCTTGATATGTATGAGGCTATGGATTATATATTTTTCTTTATGTGTTAAGCTCTTAAAAAGTTATAGTAAGCTGGATCTTTTAAAAACACTATTACATACAATGCAAGTTTTCATAGCGCCTGTTTTTATTTTTATTTTTATTTTTGTATAGTTTTAAAGAGAAACAGAGACAGACACAGAATTCAAACTCTGAAAATCAGAGTCCCGTGGAAAAGGAGCAAACTAAAAGGTAAAAATTTTAGAAGATGCATATATTTTAATAATTAAACATCTAAATTCTCATGCTTTATTCTGTGCTTTCAATAACAAACCAATTTCCCTGCTAGTTTTATATAACTGTACTAAATATATAAGATTTAGTCCATTCCAAATGCATCAGAGATTGAGATATGATTTCTGTGCTTTCAATAACAAACCAATTTCCCTGCTAGTTTTATATAACTGTACTAAATATATGAGATTTAGTCCATTCCAAATGCATCAGAGATTGAGAGATGATAACACTGCAAACAAGTAATTTGATGATGGATTTACAACCAGCACGCAGGACCCAGGGGCCACTGCAGGGCCACCTCTGCTGAACTGATAACTTGCAGACTGGAGATACAGCTGATCCTTAAACAGCTCAGGTTTGGACTGACCCTGTCCATTTGTACACAAGTATTTTCCAGATTTCACATCCAGGGACTCACCCAAATACAGACTGAAAACTATGTTTGTATTCCCAACCGTGGATTTCCAACTGCAAATGGGAAATACTGTTTCTTATTTGCAGTTGTTTGTATCTGTTTGAGCTAAGGGCCAACTGTAGGGTCAAAAGTTATGCCAGGATTTCCAACCGGGCGGGAGTCTGTGCACCTAATCCCTAAGATGTTCAAGGGTCAACTGTAGTAGCCATAAAACACTGTGTCACTCTCAAGTGATGTAGTTGTCTTTCCTCATGTCCCACACTGAGAGGTAATTGGTTGAACCTGGGACTGTTGTTTCACCCCTCCTGCCTCAGCTTACTCATCTTTAAGGTAAAAGAAAATGAGATAATAAGTAATAATAAATAGTAATAATAACAAATAGATTGACTGCACTCCAGAGCCCACATACTTTGGATTTCTACAGCACCATGGACAGCTCCCTCTCCTGCATCCTAGAGGGAACTTCAATGGCTTCCCCTAATCTGTAGTGCTGGTTGGAAGGACGGGAACAGCAGCTCATCATCATTCAGACATTTAAGACTTTACTTCTGTTTCTATGGAGTCAGATTTTTCAGGTCTTCACCTCACTTCACCCCCACCATCTAGAGGTTCTAAGATGAAAAGCTTCCTCCCCTCCCGGTACAATTCACAGATGACTCTAGAACTCCTCTGAGCTTCCTTCGCAGCCAGAAGAAAGCTGATGTGAAGGAGAAGGGAGGAAAGCAGATGAGACAGACGCTGTCTCCTGTTAGGGTGCCCCGCTGTGACCCTGCTTCCCACTGAACCCATCCCTTGCTCAAATCTACAGACAGATTTTTCAAATTATAAATTACAGTCCAAATTTTTTTTTTGTCCCAAAACTGGAGAAGGGGAAGAAAATTTGTAGCCAAATTTTGTCTAGCAAAATCAATATATGTTACCACCTCTCAGTGGTTAAGTAGTGGCCAACTTGCTCGGAAATTAAGTCATTGAAGGTTCTTCTGGAAGGTCCGCACCTTGCAGTTACCTCATCACTCCACGTGGTTCTCCTGGGCGGAGTTTCTCCCAAGAACACCCAGTCCGGGATTCACCCACAGGGCCCCCACCGGGCCATGGAAATCACGCTTCTTTATTGAGTCCCTTGCTGTTTCCCAGTTCAGCCTTTCTCCCACGGTGGCATGCTCTAGCCATGACCACAGGCCAGGTGGCATTGAGTATTTCCGTTGAAGTACCAGACAGGCTCCGGAAGCATTTTCATTTGAACAGTGGTCTCTGCAACACTATTGTTTGCAATGCAATTGTATAAGCAAGAGAAATTTATGTTATGTTTCCTCCCCTCAGGGAAAAAAGCAGTCAACACTAAGCCTTTGAGAAGAGGCAGGAAAAGAGGTAAAATAAAAATAAAAAAAAATTTTTTTTTAAATGTGATCAATACAGTTTCAGTAATTAAGCATCTCAATTTTTATTTTATACTCCTTTTTCTGAGTGACCAATAAACTGGCCGATAACAAAAGTTAGGTAGTCATCGGCGTTGGTCAGTTTCAACAGTGTGGCAGGTCGCTGGCAACGCCCCCTCTGTTGATGTCAATCAGTTTACCTGCGATGTCGCGGGGCTCCCTTCACTGCGCTGATCACCTCTGAGGAGTAAACTAGGTGTGGCTCCCACGCTGCTTAGCTGACCTTTCTCTGGACCACAGAAAGAGCCACAGCCTGGGTGCTAACCCAAGACTCGGGCCCTAATCCCTAATGTTCTTTTCGCTTGTGTGATTTTTGTGTGCCGTTTCTTCTATTTGCCTCAATTTCCTTCTCTGTAAATGGATGGGTGGCGGATGGATCCAACCGAGTGGCCTCCAGGACCTCCCCAGTTCTAATAGAACTGACTCAGAAAGGCTCGGGGGCAGGTCCCCCTCCCCCACCCCGGACAGGAGCCCCAGCACGTGTCCTTCATAGATGCCTCTCCATGGGGGCCGGAGGCCAAGGGCAGGTGGTGCTGCTGCTGCTGCTGCTGCTGCTGCTGCTGCTGCTGCTGCTGCTGCTGCTGCTGCTGCTGAAGTTCCTTTTAAGAATTTCAATACGTGCCTCAGCAGAATTGGAGCCCAAGGCCCGCCAAAGGATGCACTGAGGCCCTCTTCCCGGGCAGCCCAGCCGGGCACACGCTGCCTGAGCTCGCAGAGTGGAAGCTGCAGGGAGAGCCCGCAGGGACGAGAAGGCAGAGAAGGCCGAGGGCGCAGAGGGCAGACAGACGCCGCTCCTGCCCCGGGGGGGGGGGCATTGCCAGCCTGCTCTCTCGTCCCCCGGCGGGTGCCTCACATGGGGGACAAAGCAAAAAGCTGAGGGGGTTTTCTCCAACCACACAATCTCAAAGGAATAGCATGACTAGAAATCTCCCTCAAAAAGAAGAGAAATCGCATCATGGCGACAAGCTTGGGCGCTCAGGTAGGGTTTCAGAGAGCGGGAGGGGAGGGTGACATGCTCTTTATGTGTCTAACCTGCCGTCAGAGAAAGACCTAGTTCACAGGGAAACTCCCTCCAGTGCATTATAATTTATAAAAAAGGGTCTCGAGGTGGGTGAGGAGGAAGAGGGCGGAGCTATAGAAGATGGAGTGAACGAAAACGACTTATGCTTCCTTACAGGTCCCAGAATTCCCAGAGATAGAAATATGGACTTTCGACCTCCTGTACTGCCCGTGACCTGTGGTCGTGCGGAGGGGACTCTATCTAAGGAGAAAATGAAACAAGGTGAGTTTCCTGCTCTTCTAGGCTTTTCAGCTGGAAACTACCCACGGGTGGAGGTGGTTTTGTTCCGGGGCTAGACACCTTGTGTCGGGGTCTCCAAGACCATCCTCAGGCTTGGTGATCCGCTAAGAGGACTCAGCACATAGTCAAACTCACTGCTATGGTTTATTAAATGGATACAAAGCAAAGCCCGTAAAGGAAAGGGCACATGGGACAAAGTCCAAAGGACACCAGGGGCTTGTTTCCGTCGTCCTCTCCCAGGGACGTCACACGAGACAACCTAATTCTCCAGCAACAAATGACAACAACAGGTGTGAGATGTTGTCTGTCAGGGAAGCTGCCCTGAGACGAGGAGTCCAGGGTTGTCACCGGGAGCTGGTGACATGGGTGCGCTTCACCGCGCACCTCCTAGAATTGCAGACTCCCAGAAGGGAAGCAGGTGCTCAGCACGGGCCGAAGGGGAGCGGTGGGCTGCCTCCCCTAAGCCAGGTTCCCAGCCGCCAGCCTCCCCTAAGCCAGGTTCCCAGCCGCCAGCCTCCCCTAAGCCAGGTTCCCAGCCGCCAGCCTCCCCTAAGCCAGGTTCCCAGCCGCCAGCCTCCCCTAAGCCAGGTTCCCAGCCGCCAGCCTCCCCTAAGCCAGGTTCCCAGCCGCCAGCCTCCCCTAAGCCAGGTTCCCAGCCGCCAGCCTCCCCTAAGCCAGGTTCCCAGCCGCCAGCCTCCCCTAAGCCAGGTTCCCAGCCGCCAGCCTCCCCTAAGCCAGGTTCCCAGCCGCCAGCCTCCCCTAAGCCAGGTTCCCAGACGCCAGCCTCCCCTAAGCCAGGTTCCCAGCCGCCAGCCTCCCCTAAGCCAGGTTCCCAGCCGCCAGCCTCCCCTAAGCCAGGTTCCCAGCCGCCAGCCTCCCCTAAGCCAGGTTCCCAGCCGCCAGCCTCCCCTAAGCCAGGTTCCCAGCCGCCAGCCCCGGGAGCAGACGGTTCTGAAGATGGCTGGCTCGGGGTGGCTCGGTTAGGTCTTTTCTGCACAGCATCCCAGATAAGCTAGAGCAGTGGTCCCCAATCCCCGGGCCGCGGACCGGTACCGGTCCATGGGCCATTCGGTACCGGTCCACAGAGAAAGAATAAGTAACTCACATTATTTCCGTTTTATTTATATTTAAGTCTGAACGATGTCTTATTTTTTTTTTAATGACCAGATTCCCTCTGTTATATCCATCTAAGACTCACTCTTGACGCTTGTCTCGGTCACGTGATACATTTATCCGTCCCACCCTAAAGGCCAGTCCGTGAAAATATTTTCTGACATTAAACCAGTCCGTGGCCCAAAAAAGGTTGGGGACCACTGAGCTAGAGGAAAGATGGCATGTCTACCCCTTTAAAATTCATAAACATTAGCCTACTGGGCCATCTCCCCTGTCCCCCATTGGAAAGGTCCCTGTACTGCCCAGTCAGCACCCAATACAAGAGCAAGTGCTTCAATATCAGAGTGAAAAATGTACACATTTGGGAAATCCAACAACTTCACAGCACCGTTCCTCTTAGCATCCGTACCGCCTTGTGCTAACCGGAGGGGCACAGGATGTAGAACCAGGAGACCTGGCTTCCGGTGTCAGCTATACCAAGAGTGCCTGTTTCATCTGGACCAAGCTGTTGTGTCTCATCCTAAACTTCCTCCTCTACAAAGTGGGAATACTAAGAAAACCTGCCTTGCCGTATTATTATGGGGGGGGGGGGATGGAACAACAGATATAAAATAATTTGCAAATGCTAATTGTGAAAGTACAGTGCAAACATTCATCTGCCACGATTGATTCCCCCTCTTCCGAAGTCAAGTTTCTTAGGCACCAATGCGTAGAAGGGTGTGCTCTGTGACTATAGGGCATATGAGCAATTTAACTTTCCCTACTCGATAGCACTTCTGTAACTACTTTCCACATAAAATAGCCGTGAGTCCAAAATGATAAATAATTGATTGCCATTAGCCGTATGGTCAACGTGGCAGACATGGGTGTGGTGACAGCTGCCACATGGCCACCTGTGTGCCCGTATCTGCCCCCTCCAAAGTTGAGCCCAGCTCTATCCTGGGTCTCAGAGATAGGACGAGAGAGAATCCTGGTCATTCTTCTTTAGAACCATTCATTTTTCTTTTCTCTTTTGAATACAGTTACATGCTTTTTAAAAGTAAATGTGGGTAATGATTACTGCTCCTCTCACCGCCAAAGCAGCATGCACCCGCAGCAGGAAATTCCCTTTCCCCCTCCTGTCGGGTTGCTGTGGGGCCCCTGAGGGAACTCGGGTTTCCTGTGTTGCTGATTCTAAGCCCAAAATGGGTGGCCCAAAACCACGTGATGGGGGACCACGTTCTGGGATTTTCACAGCCGGGGGCACCCCCTGACCACCAAGGGAGCTCAGCTTGTCTCGCTCGGTCCCACAGGGATCTCGGTGAAGTGTATAACGACGACGAGTGGGAAGGAGCTCACCCTCAAGGAATTTGAAATTGAAGGAAACCACGAAAAGTCCAAGAATTGGAGGATGAGCGTGCGCTGTGGCGGGTGGCCCCTGAAGTGCCTGATCCAGGTATCCTAATGACAGAGGGCTCAAGTCAAGGATGTGGTGTCAGGAGTCACCAAGGCCAGGCTGTGCCAGTGTCCAGGAAACCGTCATGACCTCCCTGCACAGATCACCACGCATGTTGTTGCTAACATTCCACTCAGGCGTTATCTTGGCTGGCTTGTATTGCAGCTTAATCCTGTATGAACTTTCATCCCTCTGACGGTAGAAAGTACACTGCGGCCTTGGCTTTGTCACTAGGAGTTGCCACTGTGTAATTTGGTCACAGGAAAGTCATTTAAATTAAGTTTCTGGGATCAATGCTTACAGTAGCGGAGTAGAATAATGTATCTGAAAATGATATACCACTATGGATGTTTCCTGGATTAGAGACTACTTCAACATTATTTCTTTTGCTAGTCATCTGAAATTAATTCTTGAAAGAAAATATAAATAAATCACATGTTTAAATTTCTCAGCGGTAGAGCATCGGCCTGGAGTGTGGATGTCCTTGGGTTTGATTTCCTGTCAAGGCACACAGAAGAAGCAACCATCTGCTTCTCCACCCCGCCCCCTCTCCCTTCACTCTCGCTTTCTCTCACTTCCCCTCCCGCAGCCATGATTCAATTGATTTGAGTGCATCAGCCTCCGGTACTGAGGATGGTTCATGGAGCCTCTGCTTCGGGCACTAAAAATAGCTGGATTGGGAACATGGCCCCAGATAGGCAGAGCATGGACCCCACAGGGGTTTCCGGGTGGATCCCAGTCAGGACACATGAGGGAGTCTAACTCTCTATCTTCCCTCCTCTCACTTGGAAAAGAAGGCGGCGGGGGGGGGGGGGGGGTTCTTCTTCGGTCCTCGTATCAGCCCCTGATGTGGACAAAGCGGGCTGAATCTGTCGCAATGAAACCTTGCTCTTTGACTTTTTCTATCGCTCACCCACACCGGCTTCCTTGCTCCACTGTAATGGCCATGAAAAGCCCTTGCTCAACAATATCTACTGAGATACACCTAAAGCCACAGGGACCCTAGGGTGTGAGCCCCGTCCGTCAGCAGGAAGAAGGCTGCACATTCACACCCACAGGGCGGCTGCTGGAGAGGCCCCGCAGGAAGAGGAGCACGGTCCCCGGGGAGGGGAGCTTCCTTCTGACTTTGAGGTTGAGGACAGTTTGATGGAACGGTTGGCCCTGAGCTGCGTCTTAAAAGAAGAATAGTTCTGACAAGCAAAAACGTAGGAACAACGCATTTTACAGAAAAAAGATGGCGTGGAAATCCTCCCCATGATTTATAGAGCTGTGGGAAATGAGGTCCACGGGCTGGGCTGATTGAAGAGGGGGTCTTGAGCACAGAGGAAGGAGAATGACCCCTTTTCTTAATCATGAGGGTTATCATGGGAGGTTTGAGTTAGGGACTGACTGACATAGTTGAAAGAATGCTTTAGAAATAGTAAGCTGACCAGAGAATGCAACACGGATTGGAGGGTGGAGTGCTTGAAGTCATGGAAACCTCTTCACGGCCATTCTGCCTCATTCTGCCTCATACTCCCCCCCAACTCAACCCAAAGGCCAACCGCCAGTAGCACATTCTCGGAAACCCTTTAAATTCACTGTGTTTGTTTTCCAAGCTGCTGTAACAGCTTCCCTCAAAGTTAGGATTTAAAACAACACAAACCTGTTATTTTAGAGTTCTGGAGGCCAGAAGTCTGAAATCACTTTCACTGGGCTCAAGTTCAGATGTCAGCAGGGAGCATTCCAGGGACAATGTGTCCCTTGCCTTTATCAGCTTCTAGAAGCCACCTGCATTCCTTGGCTCCTGGTACCTTCCCCAAATCACTACAAGCTCTCGTTCTGTCCTCGTATCCCCTACCACTCATCTGACCCTCCTGCCCACCTCTTATGAAGACCCTTGTGATTACATTGGCCCCACCCAGATAATCAGAACAACCTTCCCATTACAAGAATCTTAATTTAATGACCTCTGCAAAGTCCTTTTTAGCACATAAATTAACATTCACAGGTCTAGGGGTTAGGACGTGAATGTCTTTGGAGACCATTTTTCAGCCCACCCTAAGTACCCCATCATTTCATACTTTATTGTCCGTAGCCATTCCGTGTTAGCTTTTCCCACTGGTCTCCCCAAAGGCCTGGCTACCTTTGTGTGTCCAAGGGACACGGGTGGGGCCTCACATCCGACACCTCTCACTCAGCAGGCGTGTCCCGATGGAGCGGCTAAAGCCTGTGAGGTATAAAGACACACGCTAGAGGGCGACTGGAGGGAATGGAAAGGAAGCAGCGAGCGTGGAAGAGCTAGTGAAGGAAAGCCTGGAGTTAGTCAGGCTGGTTTTAAACCTGAGTCTGGATGACAGAGGGAGGCGCATTACAGAGCCAGAGAGGGTGCTTGTTTTCCACGAAGACAACTTGAGTGTGCGTCGTTGACAATGGGACATATCTGGGAGGCAGTTGGAAACACCAAGTTTAAAACGGTAGGAAAAGTACACAGTAACAACGTGGACACAAAGACCCATCGTAACACTAATCTCATTTCTCTTTCAGAAAGGACATCTACCAGACCCACCAAGAACAAGAAAAAAGGTGATTGTCCTATGACTCCCTGCCGGTGTCTCATCTGTCCTATTGCTGGTTTTCCATTCCTCTGGCCTTATTTTATAGTGTCTAAGTTAACTGATTCTAATAAAACTTGATTGTATAATGTAGTGTCTTTTGCACTTGCTGCTTTCAAACGTGACAGTGTGTGAGGCCAGGACTTCTTTAAGCGTTAAAACATTAAACATCGAGGTGAGAATAGTCCTTTACAATAGACAGAGAGATAGCGCTGACCTTAGGGGATTATTTCAACCTCGTTGTCTGACATGGGAGACTAACTCATGGGTGGGGGCGGGGGGATCCAGGGCACCCAGAGAGGCAGGCAGTCTCATGGCTGCCTCTCCGGTCATTATGCCTTGCATCCCTTGGGTGGCAGTCGCTAGCAGTCGCTCTCTGCCCCGGGCTGAAGGTGAAAGCTGACGCAGTCATTGTTCCAGACTAGTCGAGGCCAAGTCATTTGACAGAGACCCCAGGTCAACAACAGCTCTTGGGGTTCAGGAGGAAGTGAAGAGGTGTTCTTCTTCAGGAAGAAGAAGCGCAGACCTTGTGTCCATTTTCTCTTTAGGGCTGTGCCCAGGGGAGCTGCAGAAGGCCATGGGGTCCGCGGGACCTCTGCATGGCACCCAGGACTCTGGGTCCTGTGCTAACTGGGGGCAGTGGGTGATGAGTCCTCCAGCTGAGCCTGTCACTGCAGCTCCAACTCCGACCGTGAAAACCAAAGCCAGGCGCCCGGCGTGCACGGTTTCACAACGGCCGCCTTCGGTCTGAGAGCCAGGCGACGGAACTTGCATTGGCCAAACGATCACTGACACACAGTTTAACGGTGTTCTTATTCTCTAGTCAGATATATAGACCCATAACAGCGGATGTGAAGTACAGGGAGGGCTGTGGCATGCATCCTTTACGTAAAAAGTCTGCTCCAATGTGTGGTTATTGAAAACATCTTCAATACTGTCATTCAATCTTTCTCTGTTTCCTATAGACAATACCAAAGACTGACAGTGATGACTTTATTGACCCATATGTAAGTACTAACTCGCACCAGCAACCCCAGAGTAATCCAGGCTTTCCCCTGGGTACATTTTCTGTGTCATTGCCACCTTTCCCTGAAGCGTGCTCACACTCAGTGGGAACATGTCACTGTGTGTGATGAGCAGAGAGCAGCAGACGCATCACCTGTGCCTGGTAGACAGATTGGAGCTGGGTGTCTCAGTGTGAAAGCACCCTCTCCATTGTTCAGTGGAAACCTTCCCATTTCCCCAGCAGTGTAGGACCATAGATCTAGATCACTGGGGTCTCTAGAGATGGGCATGAAGTGGAATGGGCACAGTTGGCCTGTGGATTAAGGGTGAGGACAGCAGCATTTTAAAGAAGGCAGAGGGAAGGGAAGGAAGATCCAAACATCTACTCCATGGTGCAGGCAGAGCTAAGATGGTTTCATGCACTGGACAGAAGGAACAGGCCAGGCCAAGCTGGTTAAGTTCAAGGCGTGAGTCCTGCCATGAATCCTGCAGAGAACTGTATTCAGGGCATGTGGGGCCTTTATGGAGCCCCTGTAGCCCATGCCAACTTCAGTGGCTAACATGGGTGAATAATAATGGTATGGGTGGGGGTTGTAGGTCACTCAGAGAGGCAGGCAGTGACATTGCAACCTCTCAGGGCATTATGCCTTAGATCACATTGGGGGGTTGGTCTGTGGCCCCTTTTCCCCAGGCTGGAGGTAAAAGCTGAGGCAGCCCTTGTTCCAACTGGAAGGAAGGTAAGTCATTCCAGTGATACCCAAGGTTCAGAAACCTTGACCTAGCCGCCTGGAAAGAGTGGTCAGCATCCATGAGTTTCATCTGTAATGACAAAATGAAAGGACAGTTACGTGGCCCCATGTCAGGATAAGCCAGGCCCATGTGGGGATGTGCCCAAGGATGTTGCTAGCAAGTCATTTCACAAATCTTCCTGTTGAAAGGGAAAACGTGTACAAAAGACATCTGGCAGCTTAGAATTTCCTCATAGGGGCTACTTTTGTGGCTCTTCTTCTTCTTTTCCTTTCTTTTCTTTTTTTTTTTTTTTTTTTTTTTTGACAGAGAGAGAGAGAGTCAGAGAGAGGGACAGATAGGGGCAGACAGACAGGAAGGGAGAGAGATGAGAAGCATCAATTCTTTGTTGTAGCTCCTTAGCTGTTCATTGATTGCTTTCTCATATGTGCCTTGACTGGGGGGCTACAGCAGAATGAGTGACCCCTTGCTCAAGCCAGCGACCTTGGGCTCATTCCAACAACCTTGGTCTTCAAGCCAGTGACCTTTGGGTTCAAGCCAGCGACCATGGAGTCATGTCTATGATCCCATGCTCAAGCCAGCAACCCCACGCTCAAGCTAGTGAGCCCATGCTCAAGCCGGTGACCTCAGGGTTTCAAACCTGGGTCCTCCGCATCCCAGTCCAATGCTCTATCTGCTGTGCCCGGTCAGGCTGGTCAGGCTGGTCAGGCTGTGGCTCTTCTTCTTATGTTTAATCTATAAATGGAGAGAATTTACCAACTGAGGTTCAATCCAATTCATCTAAGCTCACTGAACCCGGAGAAGACAGTCTGACTTTTACGATTTGTAACCCTAGAGGCAGGCTACTTTTCTTTGGCTAACTCTATGGTTTCACAGTTAGAACCTCTACATCCTTGTAGCAGAGGACCTCACAGAAGCACGGAGAATGAGATGAGAGATTTAAAAATTGGAATCTGCAACCCTGGCGACAAATTGAAGTTCTGAGCGGGGAAAGGGCAGAATCTATGTTCATTTCCAAGTTCCTGGGTGAAAAACAGGATGCTTGGTGAGATAGGGAGCTAAAGGGGAGGGGGGGCAGATTCAAGACAGGAAGACAAGAAATGTGGTGGGGACAAGGCGGATTTGAGACTTGATGAAAGACATCTAACTGGAGAGGATGGAAAGAGGGCCCGGATGTTTAGGCGTTCAGAAGGGGACCAGAGCACAGGTTTCGAGTCTAAGGACAAATCTGGTAGGCGTGGTCATGGGAGTGGTTAAAAGAAGAGGGGATGTAGGACCGAGCCCCAAGCAATTCCACCATTCTAAGTGAGGAAGCTCCAAAGAAAGAGGCAGGGTGTTTGGGGAAAAAACCCAAGTGAAGTGTCGCAAAACAAAGCATAGTTTTTCTAGAAGGAAGAAGTGGAATGGCACGCCCTGTCACCTCCCCACTTCCACACTACCCGCCAGCGTCTCAGCCACCCCGCACTGGGGGGGTCGGCCCCCAAGGGTGTGCGTTATTTTATACCTAGGTCATCACAAGAGGATGTGAGTTCCTCCTTCTAACCCACGGTGTGGACAGGATAGTTTCATCTATGTGTAGAGCTGTTACCCACCCACTGCGTAAAGCATCTCCCCACCACGCAGTTCTCCTCAGACTTCTCTCTTTCGGCTCAGGTGGTCCCAGAAGAGCCAAATACTTCTAGACATTTCTCCATCACAGACACCTGACCCTTAGACACAGAAATATTCATATGTAGAGATTCACATGCTCTTGCCACACAGATCATCACAAGAAAAAAAGAAAAACATGCAATTTTCCTCACCTGCCAATGAACTCAGTTCTTGACCAATTCTTATTTTGCTTTATAAAGTCTATCATTTTTTTTTTTTTTGTATTTTTCTGAAGCTGGAAACGGGGACGCAGTCAGACAGACTCCCGCATGTGCCCGACCAGGATCCACCTGGCACGCGCACCAGGGGGCAATGCTCTGCCCCTCCGGGGCGTTGCTCTGTTGCGACCAGAACCACTCTAGTGCCTGGGGCAGAGGCCAAGGAGCCATCCCCAGCACTCGGGCCATCTTTTGCTCCAATGGAGCCTTGGCTGCGGGAGGGGAAGAGAGAGACAGAGAGGAAGGAGAGGGGGAGGGGTGGAGAAGCAGATGGGCGCCTCTCCTGTGTGCCTTGGCCGGGAATCAAACCCGGGACTTCCTCACGCCAGGCTGATGCTCTACCACTGAGCCAGCTGGCCAGGGCCTAAAGTCTATCATTTTTAACATGTGTTTTTCTTTTTTTTTACAAGTGTTTTTTTTTTTTCATTTCGCAATACTTAGATGCAAACACTGTCAAATTTTTGACTTCATAAATGAAATTAAATCTGGCTGACGGTCCCACATATGTATTAAGATTGGTGGGAGACCCAGCATCCATCAATCTTGTGGGCTTCTCTATCTCCCCTATGTAGAATAAAGCAGAGGGTCATCCAGGGACCCAGGGGTCGCTGTTGTCACACATCCTGGTCATTCAGAGGTGGTACCTCTGCACCTCACATGCCGTGCTGAGTCATGGGGCATCTTCCCCTGGCTCCCAGAGCTGAAGAGCTCTGACCTCCCTGACATTCACCTGGTCATCTGTGCCATGGTCTTCCCAACCCAGAGATACTGTCACAGGTCCAGGGGCCCGCCAGGCACAGAATCCATAGTCCAGGAATTCCTTCAGCTTATGAGAAACTTACGGTTGAAAAAAATGGGATGCAGTGATATCTCCGAAGTTTATTCTATCATCTCAGTAAATCACTCCTTGATCAGTTAATTTAGGTGCTGCAATACAGACAACCAGATAAGACACCTGTAATGCTGAGCCAGATTTTTCAAGCAGAATAATAAATTTCTCAGATTAACTTTAACTCATCCTTTTTGGTTGCTAGCTGAATCTCTGTCTTCACCGGGACAGAAAACTTTCCTGATCCAATACAGCCACTTCCTCTTGAAGTTCATGGCCAGACCAGATGCCTTCTTCTGAAATCTCTGCTCAGTGTTGTTTCTTCATATTCTGAGGAGAGAAATTTGCAGGTGTCACCCTGGAGCAAGCAAAGTCCGTGTGTTCTAGAGTGCCAACACGTCTACGTTCCGGAGTCTCACTGGTCCCAGTGATGTCTACGTCATCTCCCCTTCTAGCCACAGAACTCAAACGAGTGTGAGGTGTGCCGTCAGAGAGGAAAGCTGTTCTGCTGTGACTCCTGTCCAAGGTCCTTCCATGAGAAATGCCACATCCAGCACATTGACCCCGACAGGTTGGTGAGACCCGGCCGGTGCTTGCCCTTCCTCCCTGCGGTCCAGCTCTTCCCACCCTGCACGCTCAGCCTGCGAAGTGTGTCTCTGCTGGTGTGTGTCCTGATGCCGAGGGAACAGGGTCCTTAGATATCAGGATCCAGAAATACGATCTGGAGCTATTTAACAGTGCTGGCAGCGGTAGATTCATGGGCAGCCAAAACTCCTCAAGTGGTTGTGAAGTGTAATAAATAGAAAGAGGGGTCACCACCGTCTCCCCCGCGTGGTTCCCCAACCCACGCACTTTGAGAGGGTGATGACATCATACATCAGCTGCTAGTTGAAAGCGTATACCGCCTGCCTTGGGAACATCACAAATCTGGCCACGCTGGGGCTGTGATGAGTCTTCAAAAGGCCTTTCCTGCAGTTCTGTCAAATCAGCTGACCCTGAGGGACAAGGGTCCATGATAAGACTCGTGGATTCTGAGGCTGAGTCCACTTTGCTGTGAAATGTATCCTAGGTCAGAGGTGGCAGTGCATAGGCTAACACAGACATTGATAAGGTATCTGTAAGGGGTAGTGTGGGCAGAGGATGTCTACCAGGAATAGGTGTGTGTCCTTGAGGACAGAGCATTGCCCTCCATAAGGGGAGGGTTCTAACATAACCCATCTGCTCTCAGGTAGCTCCTGGGGAGTGGTCCCACCCCAGAGATTCAGTGTAAACCTCTCTAGGCAGCTAGTATACAGAGGCAGAGAACAAATCTACTTTTTTGTTGAACCCACAAATAGTCCCCATCCCTGCATTGTGGGCACTTTGTAATGGGCTTCTTTTTTTTTCCAATTACCATTGACATTTGACATTATATTAGTTTCAGGCATACATAGTAATTAGGCATTTGTATAACTTACCTAATGATGCCCTCAATAAGTCCAGTACCCATCTGACACCATACACAATTATTACAATGTTTTTTACTATATTTCCTATGCCGTACTTTACATCCTCACAACTGTTTTTATAACTGACAGTTAGTGCATCTTAATTTGTAATAGGCCTCTTGAGAAAGCATTGGGTGGTCCAGGAGAGAGGCTAAATAACACCTCTAAGATAATCATCATAGCCACTTGGTTATGGAAAGCCGGTAGAGAGGATTCCAGGGGCAAATAGAACATCTGGCACTCTGCTGATAGATCTCCTTCCCAAGACTTCTCTGCAAGCACAGATTCTAGGTAGAGATAAGGCACTGCCAGGGGAGAGGAGGCCTATGGTTGTGTGACCTCTGCTTATTCAGCTAAGCTGAGAGACTGAGAACTGATCTGACTTTTCCTGCAGCCTGGCGTTCATCAAGGCCCAAGACTGCAGTGCGGAGTCTTGGCACTGATTGCCAGTACTGGACCGTGGCAGACAGGGCTCCGCACCACACTCCTACGGGCTCAGATGGGAACCCTATGGTTTGAGGTGAAGGCGAGTCCGTCACCCATCGTGGCACCTAACTCAACAGACTGTCAGCCCTGCCACCACGACTTAGCAGGGGTCCACAAACTTTTTACACAGGGGGCCAGTTCACTGTCCCTCAGACCCTTGGAGGGCCAGACTATAAAAAAAACTATGAACAAATCCCTATGCACACTGCACATATCTTATTTTAAAGTAAAAAAAAAAAAAAAAAATGGGAACAAATACAATATTTAAAATAAATAACAAGTAAATGTAAATCAACAAACTGACCAGTATTTCAATGGGAAATATGGGCCTGCTTTTAGCTAATGAGATGGTCAATGTGGTCCTCTCACTGACCACCAATGAAAGAGGTGCCCCTTCCAGAAGTGCAGCGGGGGCTGGATGAATGGCCTCAGGGGGCTGCATGCGGCCCGCGGGCCGTAGTTTGGGGACCCCTGACTTAAGGGATGGGTGTCTTTGGCAATTGAGCCTAAACGAGATTCTCGTGTGGAGGGGCCTCAAAGAGAGAAGCTGACCTCA
This sequence comes from Saccopteryx leptura, assembly GCF_036850995.1. NCBI lineage: Eukaryota > Metazoa > Chordata > Mammalia > Chiroptera > Emballonuridae > Saccopteryx > Saccopteryx leptura. Next base: position 113,304,149 of record NC_089509.1, read on the forward strand.
TGTGGAAACCATAGTCCTGCTTGCACAGAGGACTTCAACAGCTGTAGGAGCCTGACCTGTGCGGGTGCAGTGAATAAAGCATTGTCTTGGAATGCTGAGGTTGCTGGTTCAAAGCCCTGGGCTTGCCCAGTCAAGGCACATATGGGAGTTGATGCTTCCCGCTCCTCCCCCCCCCCCCCCCCCCCGTTTCTCTCTGTCTCTCTCCTCTCTATAAATGAATAAATAAAATCTTTAAAAAAACAAAACAAAACAGCTGTAGGAAGGAGGGCGGCTTCCCAGAGAGCTCGCCCTGCTCACGTATGTCCTGCCTCTCAGGAACCCATGGCACTGCATCTTCTGCCAGATGAAGGCTGTTCAGGAAAGATTCCCAGGAACTCCACCGCGTCACCGGGAATCGGAGGTCCTGGAGAGGCCGATGCTGCCAGAGGAGCAGCTGGTGAGTTGCCATGGAGACTACAGCCCCTCCTTCCTGTCCCGTTGAGAGAAGCAGCCCAGCAGTGCAGGGGCTGAGGGAATGGAGCCCAGGCAAGCTGCCGGCCCTCACGGCGCTCTGACCCCAGGACCTCACACCGAGATCCGGTATTCCAGAGGAAGTCCTCGTCCCGCGCTTGTTTCAGAGTCCGCAGGCTCGGCAGTTGTGCGTTCTGCCTCCACGTGCTTAAGAGTTCCTGGTCTCTCCAAGCTGCTTTTCACTTAAGATCTCCGCTGTCTTTTGCAGAAATGTGAGTTCCTCCTCTTGAAGGTCTACCGCTGTTCAAAGAGCCTCTTCTTTGCCTCAAAACCACATTATGTAAGTAACAGCAACAAAGCCCAGAACTGGCATTTGTCAAATTTGCGATGTGTGTGCAATGGGGACGAGCTGCCGTTATCATTGCCTGGTTGATGGATGTCCCAGTCAGCTTAGTCAGCCCTTAGCAGCTTAGGCTGCTATGACCAAGTACCACAGACTGGGTGGTTTCAACAACAGAACTCGGTTTCTGGAAACTGGAATTCCCAGGTCTGGGTGTCACCATAATTAGATTCTGGCAAGAGCCGTCTTCCAGACTGCAGACTGCCAACTTCATGTTGGGTCCTCACATGGTGGGATCGAGAAGAGAGCTCCATGGGGTCCCCTTTAATAAGGCACTAATCCCGCCCTGGCCGGTTGGCTCAGCGGTAGAGCGTCGGCCTGGCGTGCAGGAGTCCCGGGTTCGATTCCCGGCCAGGGCACACAGGAGAAGTGCCCACCTGCTTCTCTACTCCTCCCCCTCTCCTTCCTCTCTGTCTCTCTCTTCCCCTCCTGGAGCCAAGGCTCCATTGGAGCAAAGATGGCCCAGGCACTGAGGATGGCTTTGTGGCCTCTGCCTCAGGCACTAGAATGGCTCTGGATGCAACAGAGCGACGCCCCAGATGGGCAGAGCATCACTCCCTGGTGGGCGTGCCGGGTGGATCCCGGTCAGGCGCATGCTGGAGTCTGTCTGACTGCCTCCCTGTTTCCAGCTTCAGAAAAATGAAAAAATAAAATAAAAAAAATTAGGCACTAATCCCATTGACAAGCATTCCACCCTCATGACCTTTTAAGACCATCACACTGAAGATGAGGAGTCCAGATTTCAGTAAATGAGTTTGGGGGATGGGACATAAACACCCAGCCCATCGCAGTGAGAATCTGCGGAAAGTAGACTTGCAGCCATGCTAATAGCCTACCCTTTGACACTTCCGTCCACAGAATAAAGAGGCACTTCGAGGCCTGAACAAGTGCATGTGGTTGAACAGAATCAGGGTCAAGTTGAGTAGGAAGTCGTACCCCAAGGTGAAGAGGTTTGTGAGCGACATGCGCCTCATCTTTCAGAACCACAGGATATTGTACAAGGTACGTGGCTGCCCCGGCATTCCTTTGTCTTTCCGTTAAGTCACTTTGCCTTTCACGGTCTTTATAACAGGGAAATTCCTCATCATCCGGCAAGCCCACACAAGGAAAAATCCTGGGAGGATTCTAAAAGCCCCCTGGTTTACTGAGAGGAAAAACAACGACGAACCAGAGGGGTCATTGCAAACATTGCTCTAGGACCTCAGGGTCTACTCACCGCCAGACAGGTGATTTTCTCCCACAGAGACCAGTGGACTGCAGACCTAGTCCCTTCCACAGGAAACATGAGTGCTTTTTAAAGGCAACGAGGGTATCCTTTCTCTAAAGGAAGATGCCAAATCAAATTTCTCAGATTTCAAAATATTGGATTTCTTCACAGCCAAATTCCCTAATGCTGCATCAGAGAGTTAACAAGGACTGTCTCAAGGGGTAAGAACGAAGGGAAAGGAAGGCACCTCAAATTTGCTGTCGACATTACCATACTATCCTATTGTTATAAGTAATACGTTCTGCGCGAATAAATTGAATTTTGTCAAATTAAATCAATCAGTCGATTTCTGATGAAGAGTTAGGCTGCAATATAGTAGTACTAGGTTTGCTTCTCTGTCTTTCAAGTTAAGAGAAATGATCGAGCTATCAGGGAACATAAGCTATTCTTAACTGGATAAAGTCTCACGTGACATTCGGGGCAGCCTACAGTGAAGAGTTGGGTTATCTGAAACTTTGGGGAGTCTAAGCTCATTGGCAAAACTATTATTGTTTTTGTCTTGGCTTTTTCAGGCCCATAAATTCATCATGCTGGGACTTCAACTAGAGGCCAAGTTTGAGAGTAATTTCAAAAGTATTTTTGCAATCCAGGAAATCAACAAACACTGTGCTCGGCCCACGCCCTTTGTTCTGTGATGTTGTCCATTTCTGCCGGCCCCTTCAGAGCCCCAAGCAGTACAGAGGAAAGTGCCGGTGGTCCCCCCAACCTTTCTGCCTGTTGCTGTGGAAACAACATCACATCACACTTCTTTTGTCAAACATTTATGTCACCATTTCTGCTCATTTATTTTTCTAAATAAAATTTAAAATTGCCTTGTTGAGTTCTCTTATTGAATAATTTGAAGTGAAATTTACAATAGAAAATATTGGCTGTTCTATAAAAGATAACATTATGGGCCCTGGCCGGTTGGCTCAGTGGTAGAGCATCAGCCTGGCGTGCAGGAGTCCTGGGTTCGATTCCCGGCCAGGGCACACAGGAGAAGCACCCATCTGCTTCTCCACCCCTCCCCCTCTCCTTCCTCTCTGTCTCTCTCTTCCCCTCCCACAGCCAAGGCTCCATTGGAGCAAAGTTGGCCCTGGTGCTGAGGATGGCTCTGTGGCCTCTGCCTCAGGTGCTAGAATGGCCCTGGTTGCAACAGAGCGATGCCCCAGATGGGCAGAGCATCGCCCCCTGGTGGGTGTGCCGATGGATCCCGGTCGGGAGCATGCGGGAGTCTGTCTGACTGCCTCCCTGTTTCCAACTTCAGAAAAATACAATAAATAAATAAATAATAACATCATGTGCTTCCATTTATTTGAATTATTTATTATGTTCTTAAGTAAAACTTTCTTTCCTCTTCCTCATTTAGAACTTACTCATTTCTTTTTTATTTACTGTCAGATATTTTATACTTTTTCTTATTATTGTGAAAAAATCCGTTTTCCCACTATAGTTTTTATTGATTATTTCTTGTTATAGAAAACTACTGTTATCTATTGATATATATTTGGTTACTGATGACTGTTCTGAATACATTCTTGCCTCTTGCCCGTGGCATCAGGAAGCACAGAGTAGATGCATATCATGTCCAATTTTTAATTCATAGCATTAGAACCGTAATTGGTACAAGATGGAGGCATTTCTCACTTGGGCACAAAGACCTCTGGCAATCTTGGTTGGGGAATGGCTCTGTCTGGCATCCTGGTGACCTTGCATGTCTCCACGTGGCCCACAGAGGCCAGACTCACATGCAGCTGATCCGATTTAAGTCTTGGCAGAATGCCCCATGATTTTTCCAAGACACGAGAGCATGAGAGGCTTGCGAGGAGCCGTTACAAAGCCATTTCCCACTCATCGCCTTATTTTCCAGATGTTCTCATGACATTCCTTGTGTTCCAAGTTCTGATGGGGTGTGAGGCCTTCTGATTCTTTCTTTAGGGCACACATGTAGGCCATACAACTGCTTGGCTGCAGCACGGATGTGCCCCATTAGTCATGTCACCCCCTATGTCATCCATATCCCCTTGGCTTGGGTACAGTCCAATGGACAGAGGACGTGGGAAGCTGATGCCTTTGCTCTTCTTGCTTTTGTTGTCTATGTAAGTAATACACTGTCTGAATGTGAAGAGGTGCAACATTTCTTTACCAGCCAGATCTTTTAGCTTTGCTTCACCTGTTCTCAGACCCAAAATATATTGGTTACAAGAAAAGAGTACTGGCCCTGGCCGGTTGGCTCAGTGGTAGAGCGTCAGCCCGGCATATGGAAATCCCGGATTTGATTCCCAGTCAGGGCACACAGGAGAGGTGCCCATCTGCTTTTCCACCTCTCCCCCTCTCCTTTTTCTCTATCTATCTCTTCCCCTCCTGCAGCTGAGGCTCCATTGGAGCAAAGGTGGCCCAGATGCTGAGGACGGCACCATGGCCTCCGCCTCAGGAGCTAGAATGGCTCTGGTTGCAACAGAGCGACACCCCAGATGGGCAGAGCATCGCCCCCTGGTGGGCATGCCGGGTGGATCCCGGTTAGACGCATGTGGGGAGTCTGTCTCTCTGCCTTCCTGCTTCTAACTTTGGAAAAATACAAAAATACAACAACAAAAAAAAAAGAAAGAAAGAAAAAGAGTACCATACAGTGGTAACTGGTTCAGAGAATACACCACACCATCCAGGGAAGTACCCCAAACTCAGAAATGATTGGGTCTAGCTGGCTCCAAAGTTGAGTCTCCAACACCCCACGTCACCATTCAATAATGAAATTTCATTATTGCAATAGATCATTTTGAAGAATAAATAAATTTATGAATGCAAAGTGCTTAAAATCATGTCTGAGACACATGAATGCATCATTGTGACTGCACATAGCAAGGATTCCTCATTCAAAATGTTAATTCAAGCAAAAGGCATCAATCCTATTAACTACTCAGCTTGTTGATGGAAACTGAAACAGATGGACCCCATAAAAACCAAGGTTGATACATTTCCTAACCCTTCCCGAAGAGACCAATGTCTGTTTTCCAAGTTCATGATGCTCTGCAAAAAGGAAAATGTCTCATGGCCTTGAAGGACTGTTGAACATGACTCCTCAGCTCATTCTAGAGGTCTAGAATGCCATGCTGACCTATGGAACAGAAGAGTTTTAAGGGTTAAATGCAATTTCTCTCCCATGGTAGATTTAGTCAAAAGGAGTTTCTTATTACAATTGATGAAATTATTTGGGGATGATTCAGAAACAAATGTGTCTGAGGCTCTGTCTCCCTTCACGGATGTTATGACTGAGAAAGGATGGTCACCTGAATGGGTAAGATGTTCAGGGAGCCTGACAGAAAATGAACTTTCTGAGACTACAGTTATCTAGGAAAACAAAGGAATTCCATCGCAGACCAAGCACAATGTTTCGTCTGCGAAGCTCTGGCTTGTAGCGTATTCTACTTTCAATCCTTTGACTCCTGATAAAGTTATATTTTTCATTTAGGTTTACTGTTTAAAGGCTGCCCTCTCCCTTTTCACTTCTTTTTGTTTGCTTTGGGTTAAGGCAGTGGTGGGCAAACCGCGGCTGGCGAGCCACGCGGCTCTTTGGCCCCTTGAGTGTGGCTCTTCCATAAAATACCACGTGCGGGCGCGCAGGTACACGGGGGAGGCGTGCGCAATTCATGCACGAGTTGAATGAGCGTGTGGCTCCCCTTTCCCTTTCCTTCCTCCCCCTTCCCCCTTCTTCTTTCCCCCTTTCCTTTCCCCTTCCCCCCTCCCTTTCCCCCTTCACCTTCCTCCCTCCCTTCCCTCCTCCCCCCTCCCCTCTCCTTTCCAAGGTAATCACAGACTCAGCTTTCACATTCATTTTTCAGGTGGGGAAAACAAGGCCCAGAGAGGTTGGGAACCACAGAATACCTTCTGCTTCTTTCCCTGGGGCAGTGGTCGGCAAACCGCGGCTGGCGAGCCACATGCTCTCTCAACTCGTGCATGATCGCGCGTGCCTCCCCCACGCTGTGTACCCTGCTGCGCGTCTCCCGTCACCTGACCAGCCCACATCCCCACTCGTACCTGCATGCCCGCATGTGGCATTTTGTGGAAGAGCCACACTCAAGGGGCCAAAGAGCCACGTGTGGCTCGTGAGCCATGGTTTGCCGACCGCTGCCCTAGAGATCCTAGTGGGTGCCCAAGAAGCCAGCACCAAAGGACATCACACAATTACAGACCACACAGGTCAAGGGTTTAGCCACCCAAGACTGACCCCACTTTAGAGGCCAGCCACAAATGAGTTCCCCAAACTACCTACATCTCTACCCAGCAATCTACAAATTCGGGATTCCCAGGGTGCCTTCGCTTAGGTTCAATAATTTGCTAGAAAGACTCACAGAATCGAGGGACATGCTCTACTTATGATTATAGTTTTATTATAAAGAATACAACTCAGGCCCTGGTCAGATAGCTCGGTTGGTTGGAGTATCCACCCAGTATGCAAAGGTTGTGGGTTCAATCCCCAGTCAGGGCACATATAGAAACAGATCAATGTTTCTGTCTCTCTAACTCTCTCCCTTCCTCTCTCTGTAAAATCCATTAAAAAGAGAGAGAACACACACACACACACACACACACACACACACACACAAATACAGTTCAGGAACAACCAAAGGAAAGAGATGCATTGTGGGGGGGGACAGACCTCCTATGCCCCCTCCAGCTTACCACCCTCCCAGCACGTCAGTGTATTCACCAACTCAGAAGCTCCCGAGCCCCATGGTTTCGGAGTTTTTATCGAGGCTTTAGTATGTAAGCACGGTTGATTAAATCATCAGCCATTGGTCACTGAACTTAATCTTTCACCTCTCTTATCTTTCTAGACCTCAAGGGTTGGAGTTGAAAGTCTTAATCCTCTAATCACATGGTAGTTGGTTTTCATTTTATTTATTTTTTAATTCACATGATTGGGTTTTATTTGTTTGTTTGTTTTGTGGGGCTTTTTTCCTTTTGTATTTTTCCAAAGCCAGAAGCGGGGAGGCAGGCAGACAGACTCCCACATGTGCCAGACCGGGATCCACCCGGCATGCCCACCAGGGGGCGATGTTCTGCCCATCTGGGGCATTGCTCCTTTGCAGCCGGAACCATTCTAGCACCTGAGGCGGAGGCCATGGAGCTGTCCTCAGTGCCTGGGCCAACTTTGCTCCAATGCAGCCTTGACTGTGGGAGAAAAAGAGAGAGAGAGAGAGAGAGAGAGAGAAAGAAGAGGGAGAAGGGTGGAGAAGCAGATAGGTGCTTCTCCTGTATGCCCTGACCAGGAATCGAACCTGGGACTTCCACATGCCAGACCATCGCTCTACCACTGAGCCAACCGGCCAGGGCCCACATGATTGGCTTTTTTAAATCACCATTATCACTCGGGAAATTCTAAGGATTTGGGGAGCTCTATGCCAGGAACTAGAGACAAAAGCCAAATACATTTTTTTGTTGTTGTTATACCACTAAAAGCGTGCTATCTTGTTTCCACTCTAATGTCAATCTATGGACACACATGCGCAATGAAGAGGGCCTCGCCTCCCACTCTTCCCAGGCCCGTTGGCTGTGGAGCACATTCAAAGAAAAACGAATGAAGAAACAGGAGCTCTGCATTCACACGCCTGGCGCTCTGCAGCCCCGGGCTGGCGGCGCCCACCCTCCGCGCCCCGCCCATGGTGAGGTGCCGGACGCTGGGCTTCCCGAGGCGCTCCCTCCGCACTGGATTCTCTGCCGATCACTGCACAAAGGAACAAAACCCCCGAGGGCCTCAACGTGGGGCCGGAGAGCCCACAGGAAACCCCGTGATAAAGGGACTCCAGGAAACACCCAGGGGCTTGCAGAACTTCTAAGCAGGAGCGTCCCTGCCCCAGAAGGTCCCAGCCTCCCCGCGGAATCCTGTGGCCGGCAGGTCACTGATGCATCAGCGCCCCCTCCCAGAGGCTGGGTAAGGACAGGTAACCACAAGGGCCAGCTCGGCTGGTCCTGCTCTCCATCTCTGACTGTCACTCTCTTTGTCCCCATCTGTCTGCCCTGCTTCTCTTTCCTGTGGCGCCCACTTCTTTGTTCTCCTGATCTCTGCATTTCCTCTCTCCAGCACTGAGGTGTCTTTGTCCCCTTACCCCTGCTGCTGCCTGTTCTGTGCATCTCCTCTTAAGTACCCCCACCCCCCTACCCCCCGCCAGGTCTCACAGTACTTGTCCATTTCCGCCCACTTCCCTCCATCAGGTAGAAGCTCCCTGCACCAAGTACCAGGGTCTCCCACTCCTGCACCCACCCCCTGCTCCCCGGGCCACCTCCTGTCACCTCCACTGTGACACACACAGTGTCCTCTCATGACAGACTCCCTTAGCCGGCCTTACCAATTCTTTTGGGTTCTTGGTCACGTGCTGGCCTGGCTTGCTGGCCCTCTTCACGTATTTTGGGGTAACAAGATGAAACTGACTTCTGCGTATCCATCAGACCCACAGCATAAGACTGAGTTAGGTGTTCGTATCGGAATGGCTCTGTCCCTAGAATAAAGGATCCTTCGTGAAGAAGCTTCATCTGCCCCCCCCCCCAAAGAGCCGGGCGGCACCCTCCCCAGCCCCTCCCCCACGTCACCTGGGAGGCTCGCTCTGGTGCTGAGCCCCCGTGTCTTGCCTACCTCCTGGCTCTGGATTTGTGTCTGTCTCTCTTCACATCTCAGGTGCGCTCCGTCTTACCTTGAATGCTACCGTTCGGATTTCTCTTTCCCTTTACCTGCCCTTCTCACTCACTAACTGGTAACAGTCTTGGCTGAATTTTGTGTTTATTCATAACTTAGGTTCTTTTCCACAAAGGTAGCTTATTTCATGTGTACATAGATGTCATTTTTAGAGCTATTTTGTACAGCCTTCCATAGACATACATCATGTGATGTTTGCCAGAACTTGAACACAGAATTCTGAGTACTTCCACTTCCTGATGCATGTTAACTGAGCTCTCATTAGGTGCCAGACACCGTACTCAGGTCAGAGGACACAGCAAGAACAAGACAGACATGGTCCCTGCCTCGAAATGACAGTCTACCAGGGACGGCCCAAACTGACCACATTGTCACAGTAAAAGATGAATGCTGTCCCACAAGTGGGGACCTACAGACAGACAGACAGAGGAACCAGTCCCATCCAAGAATCAGAAAACGGCTTTCTGGAGGAAGCGTCACGTACGCAGGAGGTAGCCGGACCCTGGAAGAGCTGAGGAGAAGAGGAACAGACCCAGCTAGAGGACCGAGCATGGCAAGGGCAGTTTGAGTAAGTGAGTGAAACCAGCGTGACTCAGACTTGGAAAGAGAGAACAGAGGCTCGAGAAACAGGAGGGACCCTATGGCCTTGGCCTTGAAAGCGACAGGAAGGAGATCGACTTAATCCCTAGTGTTGTGAACATCACTGAGGTTTAGGTAAAGACAGCAGCGCGCATACATCCACACTTCCGTGACCTCTGTCGCCTGAAGTTCAAGGGAAAGTTGTCAGAGGGGATCGAACTGTTTTGGAATTAGATAGAGGTTATGGTTGCACAATGTTGTATATACTTTTAAATGGTTAATTTTATGTTATGTGAATTTTACCTCCATTTTAAAAGGGGGGAAAAAACACAGGCTCTGGGTTCAGAATGGCAGGGTTCATCCTTGCTTATGTGACCTCAGGCCAACCACATACACAGTCTCTCTAGATTTCAGTTTTCTTATCTGCATAATGGGCACATAAGTGATATTACCTCCCCACACACAAGGCAGCTGTGAGCATAAAAAATGTGCCAGAATAAATGTTCAATCAAGTGAGCTCTTAATAATATTGTCTTATTGTTCTTTAGCCCTTCCTGACGTCTAACACCTCCCCTTCGCCTTCCTTTCTCCCTCAAAGTGCCCGCATTCCCCCTTCCTGCACCTCGACCACTTCCTCTCTTCTCGCTATATGACTGCCTTTCTCCTTGGACATTTCTGCTCTTAAATAACATACACACACACACACCCCGTTTAAATCAGTCCCTCCTGCCATCATCGAGGGTCTCCTCTATGATGCTGACCTTGTGCCCATAGTTCCCAGCTCTTCACAGCTTCCCTCTGACAGTCTCCTGTGGAAACTCATTATTCACACTTAGACTCTCAGTCCACCCTCCAGGTTCCTGGGCACAGAGTCTCTCTCTGCCGCCTCCTGCTAACACCTTTGGGTTCCGAACAGAGTCAGTCACTTTGGAATCTATTCAGAGTAACACTCATCTACGCCCCCCTCTCCTCCACATTCCTCTGGTATTCCATCCCCGGCGCTATGGTCTCCTTCCGATTTTCTGTCTACTTCTCCTCTTAGTGACCAGAAAACAAAGTTTGTATCTTGTCATAATTTACCTGGTTCATAGCTTGGCTGAGTGCTGGGCAGTTTGTATACCTCTTCTTTATGACTTTCCAGGGGAGAATATTTGTCTTGGATCACTGAGCAGAGGAAAAAATTAATTAGAGGTTGCAGGTAGGTGATCAGGGACACCACCACACCCATGAATTCCTGTCCTTCGGTGAAGGGGACTTCTCGCCCTTGGGTCACTGAACCTCAGTGGTTCTTGACTTGATGTTGCTTGTCCCTTCCCCTGGGACAGTGAAGAGGGGAAAAAAGAAAAGAAAAACCACTAAGATTCGACAGTCAGTGAGCTTGTAGGGTTTTAAGGATGGTGGAGCAAGTGGGAAAGTTGCAAGAGTAATAAATCACACAGAAAGATGACCAGAGAAGGGTAGACGCTATCGCAATATAAATTCTGTAAATAGGATGTCTCTGTGAACGGGACAAACCTTAGGGAAGAACAGAGGAATTTTTTCAGTGAGAAGGCCAGATATTCCCATAATTATGGGACTTATGTCCCAAAAAGGACATAATTAAACCAAACTAGGCTCAGGCACCATAATTATTTGGCAGATCATTTTCAGGATGAATTCAAAGAATACTCTGGCTGTGTTCAGTTGCTTACATTCATACTGCCTAGCACAGAGCCTGGGAGTGGAAGGTATTTCAGAAGTACTTGTTTAATGCGGGACTGAGTGAGTGAATGAGTGAAAAGTAGGCTTGGACCTGAAAAGGGAAGGAAGAAAATTGATTACCATTTTCGAAGCTTTTATGAACTTGAATTAAATCAGGATACTCCTTCAGATGAGCCCTGCTGAACAGGGTTTGTAGAAGTGACCTATTGAATGTCTTCTCAAGTTCGCAGAGAATAGGGTACACCACTCTCCCTATCGGAACCAAGTTTCTACAGGCTTCTTGAGACTCCTTTAGAAAAAGTGCAATGGAAAAAGATGTAGATAAAGTAATAGTTTTCAAGTTAAACAGACATCGAGGAAGTAACTGCATAACATACTCATTCTGCTGTCTCAGTGTAGATTACCGTTTTTCATGTAATATGTTAGAACGTCTAATATATTTGATCAACTGCTTAAAAATCACAAATGAGCCCTTCCTCTCGACTTTTGCACTTTCATCCTGCCTAGCCTGTATCAAGAATGGATCTTCTAGCAATTCTGTTGACTGCACAGCAACCCTGGGTACAAAAAGTCTTGATAAGACTTCAGGAAGAGGGGAGATGGCCCCCTCCTTGCTGGAAACAGCAAAAGCACTGTCACACTGAGAAGAGATATCTTCCTCCTCTATGTCCCCTGGAGGGCCCACTAATCAAATTTTCTTGACTCCGGAACGACCTAACGAAGTCGAAACACTTTGGAGGAGACAACAACAAGGCCAAAACTTGACTTCTAATGGCACAAACTCCCTGAGGATTTCGGTTGAGATAAGTGGGTGTTATCATGGAATACTGTCCCAGTTCTTTTAAATATTTTAATTTTCCTTCATGTTGTTACAGTGTGTAAATTGCTCTGCATTTGCGAAGTGCATCGGTGTGAATCCAGCCGTATCACCATTACCCTCCACCCCACACACACACTCCAGCACGTCCCACAGAAGAGAGGGCTTCAATTAGAATAGAGGTGTCTCTAGTGATATCTTCCTGCCCTGGCACCCTCAACCTTATAGGATGAGGAACTAACTTAAAATAGTCTTCCCATGACAAGCAGAAAGGGCTTTCATCCAGCTAGTGATACACTAACTTTTGAGTTCAGGATGCCAAACACACATGAGCGAGGGGCTGGGTTACCCAGGGGACGCATCGCCCACTGCTCTTACTTTATAGATTTTCTCCGTGATGAAGGAGCGGTCCCTGAGGCTCTCGAGGAAAGGAAAGGGCTTTGTGATTGCGTTCGCTATCTCCACCTTATTTTCCTTGAAGTGATTCAAGGAGGTTTCGTGGAAAATTGTCTCCTTGTCCTGGGTTATTGAAAACATCCTGAGGGGAAAAAAAAAAACAGGACGAGAAGATAAATGTCGAGATTCAAGACTCAGTGTGGTGATCATTTCAAAGTGAATACGAATGTCGAATTATTGGGTTGTAGATCCGGCACTAACACAATGCTGTGTATGTCAATGATACTTTAATTATTTTTTTTTTTAATCCTCAGAATTCAGAAGGTGAAGAAATAAAAAGAGATCAGGGCGGAAACTGGGTTTTGGTCTAGTGGTCAAGGCACGGAGAGTGGGAAAGAAAAAAAGACACGCTGATCCAGTGAGACCCAGGTACAGAAAACGAGGGCAGAACTGACAAAGAGGCAGGCTGAACTTCGAGAAGTCCCGCTGGGTCGATTTAAAGAAAGTGTGTAATGATAAGACCTTTTTGCAGCTGCAAGGGAGGGACTGACAGGATATCTCTGACCCCCCAGAGACAGAGCAGATAATTCAAGGCCTGAAGCTGAGGAAAGCACCACTGAGATGACTGTCTCTGTAAGCCTCACCAAAACCAGCTTCAGTTCGGGATTCCGTGTGGAAGAGTGAGGGTGAGCTGACACCAGGGGTTTATCACTCAGACGAGAAAGCTTCCTGGGCCTGGAATCAAAAGCAGGAGGCAGTGACAGCAGCAGTGGCCACTATGGCTGAAGAATGGAGAGTCCAGGCTTTCTCTTGCGGATGAGAATTGGAAGCAAAGAGCAGGACCCCGAGAGCTTGAGATGGGGACATTTATTCTCAGCTCCTGATGTTTCCTTCCAGGAGAGGAGAACATCAATCAGAGTGACACTCCTGATCCCTCCCCACACCCTTCTCCTCCCCATTAGTGGTAAATTCTTAGATATTTCTGGAGAATGAACACAGGCTAAGAGGCATCGTCTCTTCTTGCCTGTCTCTCTGGGGCCAGCCTGGGGGGGACGGAGAAGGCCTCTAGACTGATGCTTCAGGTACATCCATTATAAGATCCAGCCTTGCCTGGCTGGGGCAGGTTCTTTCATTGTGGTGCCCAGGGAGCGGAGAGCCATTGTCACATATCTAAGCCATGTCTCCCAGTCCGGTTTTGATTAGTAATAGGGCCGGCGTTATGACCTCCAACTACCTGACTTCTTATCTCTCTCTTAAGTGGCTTTGAAATCAAGCATATATATGGTGTTATTGTGGGGCCCCTTTGAGTCCCCACAAAAACCAAGGGATATCTAGAGCTATAGTCTTTGCTCAGAGAAGTGCCCATTATAAATGAAACTGCCTCCCTAGACTGGTCCAACACTGATTCAACACTGGTGTGCCAAAGCACAGGGCTCAAAGGGCAATTGGAGATCGAAAGTCATTAGATATTCCAACTGGACATGAAGAGGTAAAAAATATAAAACCCTTAGAAGAAAACATTGGGGAAAGTCGTCACGACACCAGAGTTGGCAAAGATTTCATGTAAAACACTAAAAGCACAGACAGCAAAAGAAAAAGTAGATAACTAGGACTTCATCAAAATTAAGAACTTTTGTGTCGGCCTAGCGTGCGGAGAACCCGGGTTCGATTCCCGGCCAGGGCACACAGGAGAAGCGCCCATTTGCTTCTCCACCCCTCTGCCCCACCTTCCTCTCTGTCTCTCTCTTCCCCTCCCACAGCCAAGGCTCCATTGGAGCAAAGATGGCCCGGGCACTGGGGATGGCTCTGTGGCCTCTGCCTCAGGCGCTAGAGTGGCTCTCGTCGCAACATGGCAACGCCCCAGAGGGGCAGAGCATCGCCCCCTGGTGGGCAGAGCGTCGCCCCTGGTGGGCGTGCCGGGTGGATCCCGGTCGGGCGCATGCGGGAGTCTGTCTGACTGTCTCTCCCTGTTTCCAGCTTCAGAAAAATGAAAAAAAAATTAAATTAAATTAAATTAAAAAAAAAGAACTTTTGTACCTCAAAAGACACTATAGGAGGTCCTCAGATTACAGCACTCACCCCCATAAAAACTTAAAAAAATTGAGACGTGAGTGTTTTGGCTTACTCATTTTTTGGTCATTTTTTCTGTTACTACAGTGCAGTGTACAGTCCAGTATATTTGTGTCCTTTCCTTTTTTCTGTGGCTTAGTTGTGTTTTTATGTTTTAGATTATGATTTTACAACTGTAGGCTAGGGTGTGTTTCGACTTACACCAAAATTAAGGTTACATCACTGTCGTAGGGACAGAACTGTGTCGTAACCTGAGGACCCTCTGTATTAGGAAGATGAAAAGACAGCCTACAGAACGAGAAAAAATACTTGCAATTCATATATCTGATAGAAGGTTAATGTACAGAATATATAAAGAATTTCCAAAGCTCAATAACAACAAAAATCACGAACAACTCAGTTCAAACATGGACAAAGGACTTGTGTAGATATTTCTCCAAAGATTACACAAATGGCCAGTAAACACAGGAAAAGATGTTCGACATCATTAGTCATTACGGAAATGTAAATCAAAACCATAACGAGATACCACTTCATTTTTACTAGGATGGCTATAATAAAAAAAATTAATTTTAAGCTTACACACAAAGTAAGAAGTATTGGTGAGGATGGGGAGAAATTGGAACCTTCTTGCATTGCTGGTGGGAATGTAAAGTGGTGCAACCACTGTGGAAAGCAGTTTGGTAGCTCCTCAAAAAATTAAACATCGGGTTACCATATAACCTAGAAACTCCACATCTAAATATTTATCCAAGAGAAAACAAAGATTCAAACAGATATTTGTACATCAATATTTATAGTAGCATTATTCAAAATAGCCAAAAAGTGGAAACAACCTAAGTGTTCATCAACAGATGAATAAACAAAATGTGGTGTCTACATACAATGGAACATTATTCAACCATAAATGGAATAAAATTTTAATATATGCCACTACACAGATGGACCTGGAAAACTCTATGGTAATGAAATAAGCAAGACACAGGACATAAGATTCCACTTACAGGAGGTATTTAGAATAGGCAAATTTATAGAAACAGGAAGTAGGATATAGATTACCAAGGTCTTTGGGGGTGAATGGGAGACCTCTAGTCTAACAGGAACAAAGTTTATATTGGGAATGGCAAAAAGGTTTGATAGTGGTAACAGTTACACAGCATCCTGAATGTATTTAATACCACTGAATTGCCCACTTACAAATGATTAAAATAATAAATACTGTTGTATATATTTTACCACAATTTTAAAAATAATAATGGGAGGGGCTCATATTATTTGTAGCTTTGTGTTTATTATTCCAACTAAGCTGTTACAGGATGCGCTCTGGGGACTGAGCATAATTGAGAACAGTTACAAGGGTGGGGGGCATGCTAGCTTAGGAGAGGGAGAGCTTGCAGTTAAGTAGCGTCGGGACAAACACCAGCAGCTTCCCCGAGCCACGTCTGAGCGGCTTTGCGGGTTTCCACGGTGCACAGAGGTGCAGCGCCGGTCAGCCCTGGGGTGTCCGCGAGAAGCCAGGCTGCCCGGGCTCTGCTCCTCCCCTCCCTAGAGTCAGCCGCACCCTGGCAGGAACCAGGTTTGACTGTTACATCTGGATGGTTTAAAGGAAAACAAAAATGAAGAGATCCGGAATGAGGAACTCCGGTCCCAGCTCCTTCCCTCCTTCTCGGAGGAAGAAGTCCTGACCTGACCTGGTCCCTTCCCCGGCCCCTAGAGGAGCCGCTGGCGCAACGGGAGCGCGCCCGGGTGGCACAGGGGTCGGCTCCAGCCCAGGCACCGCCGACGGGAAGCCGGGCGGGCCCCTCCTGCTTGCACAAGCGCTCTTACTGGAAGTCAGTGGCCTGCGCCCAGCCAGCGAGCTGGGAGGGCGGCCAGCGCTTCCCCGACGCGCCTCCGCCCTGTCGGCGCAGCCGGGATGCTCCACGAAAGCCATGGGCATCATTGCAGTGTGAACATGCTCTCCACCCCGTTGGCAAACAACCGCTACCCGAACCCCCCACCACGACCCCCGACCCCCGTTAGGCCTCCCGCCTCCTCCTTATCCTTGACCCCACAGACCACCCCAATCAGCCACCTGCAGGGGCTCCTCCAAGAACTGGCTCAGACCTTCTGTGGGGGTCAGTTCTCACAGAGAGCAGAGTGAAAGACTCTCCTTCCGGGTTATTTTGTACTAATTTTAGCAGGGAAACTTCATTTTAAATTTGCATTTTAACGTCCACATCTTGCCGGTACCCCTAGTCCTCGCTCCGGGCTCGACGCTGGTCTACACTGCCCTCCGGTGGCATCGTGTTGCTGTTGCATAGTCTGCTTGAGAAAGATTTAGCATCTTCTCCCTTCCGAATTCATCCTGTTGCCCATCTTGGGGGAAAAACAGAACCCTTTTCTCAACTCTCTTTGAAATAGTTCAAATTCAAGAATGGAAGTATCATTATTTCCTTCTAAATAAGGATAAAGTAATGTAAACGATTGGTGCATGAGATCGTTTTCCTGTTTGGTAAATAAATGGATCTATGGCTTGACCAGGCTGTGGCTCAGTGAATAGAGCCTCCGACTGGGAGTGGAGGACCCAGGTTCAAGACCCCGAGGTCGCCAGCTTGAGTGCAAGCTCATCTGGTTTGAGCAAAGCTCACCAGCTTGGACCCAAGGTCGCTGGCTCGAGCAAGGGGTTACTCCAGGGGTCCCCAAACTAAGGCCCGCTGGCCACATGTGGCCCCCTGAGGCCATTTTTCTGGCCCCTGCCGCACTTCTGGAAGGGGCACCTCTTTCATTGGTGGTCAGTGAGAGGAGCACATTGACCATCTCATTGGCCCCACATCAGAAGCAGCAGAAAGAGGTCCCCTTCCTAGTGGGAGCTCTCTCTGTGAACTGTCCAGTCGGCAGACAGAACCCAAACTGTGTGTACTCATGAGGGCCTCACACAGAGAACAAGGTGGCTCTTGTCAGACTGACAGCCAGAACTAAGTGGAATCATGGCTGTGGCCCCAGACAGAGGCAGATTTAATGGCGGATGCACCAGGCGCACCCTGGGCCCAACTTCTGAAGGGCCCTGAAAAACCCCAACTTGACACTTTTTTCTAATGACACCAAGTTTGGTTTGATAGGTGAAATTTTAACATTAACAGTGCATAACATTTTTTATTTATTTAAAAATATGGTTAACATGTATTTTTATTTTCCCTGTCTATCTCTTTTTTTAAAGGGGCCCAGTATTTTTTTCTGCGCCCGGGGCCTCAACCGACCTTAATCTGCCTCTGCTCTGCCTATTGTGGAAAGAAAAAGCACAAGGTTTGTCCTGGTGCGCTGCAATGCTCAAAGCTTCTAAAGGATGCTGAGTAGAGCGATGTCCTTTGGAATAAAGAAATACATTAATGAGTTTTTGGTTATGGAAAGATGGTGTCCAAGCTTAGTTTGGTGGACTGAAAAGAGAATTGGAGGAAAACACTGAGTTTCTAAAGAAGCAGCTGGTGGAGCGGGGGACCTGGGTTCGATTCCCGGCCAGGGCACATAGGAGAGGCGCCCATTTGCCTCTCCACCCCCCACCCCCTCTTTCCTCTCTGTCTCTCTCTTCCCCTCCCGCAGCCAAGGCTCCATTGGAGCAAAGATGGCCCGGGCGCTGGGGATGGCTCCTTGGCCTCTGCCCCAGGCGATAGAGTGGCTCTGGTCACGGCAAAGCGACGCCCCGGAGGGGCAGAGCATCGCCCCCTGGTGGGCAGAGCATTGCCCCTGGTGGGCGTGCCGGGTGGATCCCGGTCGGCGCATGCGGGAGTCTGTCTGACTGTTTCCCTCTTTCCAGCTTCAGAAAAGTACAAAAAAAAAAAAAAAAAAAAAAGAAGCAGCTGGTGGAGAAGAAAAGAAAAGAGTGTAGCAATGACCCTGCCAGTCGGAGCCCTGGGCGGACAGACAGGTGAGAGGATGCCCCCAGAACCACCCCACAGAGCCGGACCTGGTGCTAGGTACCAGCGTGGGCCCCTGGTGCCCATCAGCACCCTGCTTGGCATTGGGTAGAAAATCCCCCCAGTAGATAAATAAGGGTTGAGAAAGGGAAAGGACAAGAAAAATGGGTGGCTACTTGCAATTTCATTTTTTTTAATTGGCTTGGCTACAGATCGTCTGAACAAAATCTCTGCTGGTTAAACGAGAGATGACTCTTTAGCCCCAAAAGAGAAAGGACACTTGCTCCCCCAACCCAAACAGCCAATGGGGCACCGACAGTTGTTGCAGCCCCGCAGTGGTAGAGATGGGTTCTGGGGGGCATCCAGACCCCGGGAAGCCAGCGGGAGCCCCAGGGAGAGATCTCCGTGAAGGGCAGGGCGCCTGGGTGGTTTCACCCCGAGAGGTGCCCGTGCCTTGGAAAGCACCGTGGTTCTGACGCCGTAGGCACCCTGTCGCTGGCCCTTGCTTGGGTATTTTTAGATGATTAAGAATCTTTGCAGGGTTGCCTGAGGACGAATTTCCTCGAGGGCGTGAAGCAGGGCTGCAGGGATAGTCGCCGCATTTGGCTCATGGAGGGACACTCACGAGAAGGCTGGTTTCCCCTACAAACTTGTGCAGACTGCAGGAAAAGCTGACATTAGCATGGAAAATCATGCCTCTGAGGCCTGCATGTCCCAGGACAGTCCGCCTCCTACGAATACTAAGATGGATATGTCTAAATTAATCTTTTGCACGCACAATTGGGGGGGGGGGGGGAAGCCAGCTACAAAATCGGTCAGAATGAATGAATAGAAAACATGTTTTAATTGGCTCTTTTTTTTTTTTTTTTTTTTTCATTTTTCTGAAGCTGGAAACAGGGAGAGACAGTCAGACAGACTCCCGCGTGCGCCCGACCGGGATCCACCCGGCACGCCCACCATGGGGCGATGCTCTGCCCATCCTGGGCGTCGCCATGTTGCGACCAGAGCCACTCTAGCGCCTGAGGCAGAGGCCACAGAGCCATCCCCAGCACCCGGGCCATCTTTGCTCCAGTGGAGCCTTGGCTGCGGGAGGGGAAGAGAGAGACAGAGAGGAAAGCACGGCGGAGGTGTGGAGAAGCAAATGGGCGCTTCTCCTGTGTGCCCTGGCCGGGAATCGAACCCGGGTCCTCCGCACGCTAGGCCGACGCTCTACCGCTGAGCCAACCGGCCAGGGCCTTAATTGGCTCTTGAAGCTTCAGAAAGAGGATCACTCTGGGCGGGCTGTCTCAGGCAGGCATCCTGACTTTTCTCCCCTACACTTGAAGGGTCCCCATGGGACTTGCACTCAGGGGAGCAGTGGGCGGTGGCAGCTCATCCGGCCTCACCCCTGACCCTGGCTGCAAGCCTACCCCCTTCTCTGACTTTTTAGTGAGCCGAGCAGCCCGACCTCGGCAAGCGCTATGGCTTCTTATACCCTAAGCCAGTGGTTCTAAACTTTCTGAAGTTGGGGCGCATTTAAACTCCTACAAATAATCATAGGCGCACTATATACAATCATTAAATCAAATATTAAAGAAAAGATATATAAAGTCCAAGCGTGCTTCTCTGGTAATTAAACAAAATAAATACGACAAAATTAAATTTATTCTGACAATAAAAAACATTTTTATGTTACATTTTTTTGTTATGCTTTTTATAATTCGTAAAAAAGAGGGTTTAAAAATAAAAAACGACAAAAAAAAGTTATCTTTTTTATATATATAGATACATTCTTAGTAAGATTTAATAAATTCGGCAGATCCCAGTGCGAATGTGTTTTTTTTATTCTTGTGTTTATGAGAAACATGAGCCTGATGTGTCCTAGCGATTTCTTCAAAGTTTGGGCATATATTTGTTGGTCAAATAAGTTTTTAAATATGATATTTGTTTGCTTGCTTATAGTTTGCATTGGGTGTGGGGGACAGGCTGTAAGCAGTCAGGGTGGTTATAGCCTAAGGCTCAGTTTTAAGACTAAGTTTTCCCCTACACCCTTCACTGTTGCATGATAGGGGGTTGTACACTCTTATGAGGAATCCCATTATTACCTCAGATAAGTGACTTTGTATCACAGACTTCCTTGTTTGTATATTGAATTAAAGGTTTTGATTTCTACACTATAAAGTGGGGCAGACCAGGAGCTTGCTCTCTCGGTTCCTGAGATTAGCACTAGAGAGGAGAGCAGAGAAAGGCCACGTGGAGGAGGCCAGGAGAAGCAGCCAAGATGGCGGAATGCTGAGGGAGAGGCCAGTTTGTGCAGAGTTTGTGCAGAAAGAAGGAAGGAGATGGGGAACAGAGATGTATAAGTCTGGTGAGCTAGAAACCTTTGATTCTAGGAAACTCGGAGAAGTCAGTAACTTTGTGAGCACTGAATGAGTGGGTTTTGGAGCCTGGTGTGTGTTTTTACTTGCCCGCCGGGTACAAGCTAGAATTAAAGATGATGGCCCACCAGTTCCTGGCTCTGTTGTTTCATTACCGTCTGTCTAAATCTAATGCAAACCTGCATAGGCCAGGTGGCTGTGATGGTGGCCGTGGCTACTGGCTTTACAATATTTGAAAGGCAAACTCTCATTTCCTCATCAATATATTGAAGAATTTCTCTCTTTTTACTCTTAATTGTGTTGAGTGCAGAAAACCCCCACCATACATATCATCTTAATTTGACACCAAACAAAGGATAGAAGAAACTTGCCTCCAGTCTTTCCGGGGAACGTGGGGGTGGGGGGTAGTGTAAACAATCCAGCACCACAGCTTAACAGCCTTTTGCAACCTAATCAGGCAAGTGAGGTGGGGGGTTGGGCAGACTGTCAGTTTACAGCCAATTCCTCACACCTCTGTCCCCCGAAAATCTAAACTTCAAAAACCCTCCAACAGGCACATATTTCTCTGGAATACCATAGGGCGCACCTGGAAATCTTCAAGGGTGGGCTCACCAGTGCACCCTGGTGCACACTTTAAGAACCACTGCCCTAAGCCCTTCCTTTGTTTTATTCGCCCTAGCTTTAATAAACATACTCTCCAAATTATAAAAAGATTAGTCTGGGATTTCCAGGGTGTGTTTGTGATAAGGTGCCAAGAAACTATAAAACTTAGCATTATCAACACCACTTTAAAGAGGAAAAGTCAGGCCTCTTACCCCCTCCTTTCTGTGGAGAAGGGAAGAGAAGAATGCAGGAGGAGGGGCTTGCAAGGGCAACTGGGTCAGAGAACTCACAATTTAACGACAGAGCAAGGAAAATGGAACTTATCCAAGAATTCCTTCACTTCTCTTTTCTTAAAAGCCTTTAGGGTGTAGCAATGTTCTCCTATTGATAGATGCTATAAACATAACAAGGAAGTAAAATTCAATGAGCTTGCTAATGAGATTAATGACTTTTGTACCATGCTCTCCCTCCCAGCCAGTATAATTTGGTCTATAAAAAGGGGGGGGGGGGCCTCAGCCTGACCAGGCGGTGGCGCAGTGGATAGAGCGTTGGACTGGGATGCAGAGGACCCAGGTTCGAGACCCCGAGGTCACCAGCTTGAGCGCGGGCTCATCTGGTTTGAGCAAAGCCCACCAGCTTGAACCCAAGGTCACTGGCTCCAGCAAGGGGGGTTACTCGGTCTGCTGAAGGCCCACGGTCAAGGCACATATGAGAAAGCAATCAATGAGCAACTAAGGTGTTGCAACTCCCAATGGAAAACTAGTGATTGATGCTTCTCATCTCTCTCCGTTCCTGTCTGTCTGTCCCTGTCTATCCCTCTCTCTGACTCATTCCCTGTCTCTGTAAAAAATAAATTAAAAAATTAAATTTAAAAAAGGGGGGGCCTTCAGATCTGTGTGAGGGGCTGCAGGATTTGGGTTTGTCCTAGCCCCCTGTGGTCACCGGCCAATAAACTCCTCAAAAATTCATCTGGAATTGGTGTCTTTGTGGAACTCGCTGGTCACTTTACAACATGTTAACCTAGATGTTCAAGAACAATGGACAGGGTTTGGCAAACTTTTTACTAAAAAAGTTACATGACTACCCACCATCACCTGCCCAGTTAGGAATTATCAGATTTTTATCAGATCTTATAAATATAGAACCCAATTTTCATCCACATATTGCAAATTTTAAATAAAAAAAGCCCTGGCTGGGTAGCTCACTTGATTAGAGTGTCATTCCAATTCTCCAAGGTTGTGGAGTGGATTCCCTGATCAGGACAGATACAAGAATCAACCAATGGATTATAAATAAGTGAAACAACAAGCCAATGTTTCTCTCTCTCTCTCGTCTTACTTCGCTCTAGAAGAAAGAAGAAGAAGAAGAAGAAGAAGAAGAAGAAGAAGAAGAAGAAGAAGAAGAAGAAGAAAAAGAAGAAGAAGGAGGAGAAGAAGAAGAAGAAGGGGAAGGGGGGAAGGGAGGGAGGGAGGGAGGGAGGGAGGGGAAGGGAAGGGAAGGGAAGGGAAGAAGGGAGGGAGGGAGGGAGGAGGAAGGGAGGGAGGGAGGGAGGAAGGAAGGAAGGAAGGAAGGAAGGAAGGAAGGAAGGAAGGAAGGAAGGAAGGAAGGAAAAAGGAAACGAAAGAGAGAGAAAAGAAGGAAAGAAAGAAAGAAAGAGAGAGAGAGAGAGAGAGAGAGAGAGAGAGAGAGAGAGAAAGAAAGAAAGAAAGAAAGAAAGAAAGAAAGAAAGAAAGAAAGAAAGAAAGAAAGAAGAAAGAAAAAGACAAGGACTCTCACCACTTTGCCTCCCCCAAACTCTCTGCAGGTAGAGATCCAGGAGTCTGACTCGACAAGAACTCCTGCTTTGCCAGCTCATGTTAGCGGTTCCGGGATCCATGTGCTGTGTCAGCTTTGGGGTGAGATTTCCTGCTTAGAGCACAGACTGAGGGGAGGAAGAAACTTCCCTGTTCCATCCTAGGTTCTTTCAGCCACTCTAATAATTAAACCTACATGAGACAAAGTAACAACAGAAAATGACCAAATTTAATTGCATACGTATGCATGAGAACCCCACTTACATGAGACAGTCAGAGACCCCCATTCGTGAGAGGTCCTAAACCTCTCAGAGAGAGAAAACAAGTGTCAACGTAATAACGGGAAAATAAGAGTTAAAATTTTAACTTAAGTAATGGTGGCTTTGGTTATGGTCAGTGGGCATAATGGTTAATGCAAGTAACAGTTTTGACCCAGGAACTGGGACTTAAGGAGATCTGTAAGCAACCCACCTTTGTGCCCCAAAGGACTGCAAGTAAAGCCTTAGTACTCCAAGGATGGAACTCTCACTGACTGTGATCCAATTAACTTTGACCATGATCTGATTAACTGCCTCTGGAAAGGTCGGCTGGGTTAAGGGAGTTGAGATCCCCGTCTGCCCAGACTGCTGACCATCTGAATAAAGTGCCCATAAAGATTCCATCTCTGTCTCTGAACTGGTGAAGGGAAAGCCCAACCTCTGTTATATTTTCCAGTTTCAGTAAGAATGTCCAAACCTGTAGAAAAATTATAAAAATGTATTTGAACCAAGAGGATACACCTGAAAGGAAGCAAGGTCTCAACAGACTGAGGTAAACGCTTCCAGGAGTAAGTTTTCAGTTTATTTTATACATTTGACATTAAGGCAGCCTGACCTGTGGTGGCGCAGTTCATAAAGCGTTGACCTGGAATGCCGAAGTTGCCGGTTCGAAACCCTGGGCTTGCCCAGTCAAGGCACAAATGGGAGTTGATGCTTCCTGCTCTTCCCCCCTTCTCTCTCTCTCTCTCTCTCTCTCTCTCTCTCTCTCTCTCCCCCCCCCCCTCAAAAAAAATAAATTTTAAAAATCTTAAAAAATAAATTAAGGCAAAGATAAACGTTTTACTGAAGAAGTTATCTGCCTGGCGTATAACTACCAACCATGACCTTCCCAGGTAAAAATTTATAATTAGATCATCCTATGAGGTGACGTAAAGCCAGTAACTATGGCCACTGTTGGGCAGATAAAATATATTATGCTCACTTTGTTAAAGATGGCGCTGCCCACATAGAAGCCGTTGCCCAGGTGATGTTAATGTGTGTTGGTGGTGGGCTGTGGGCAGGCAGGATCCTTGTAGCCTGGGGCTTGGTTTTAGGACTAAGCCTTTTCTACCCTTTTTGATGTGGGGTGGTGCAATCCCATCATACCTCAGATAAGTGACTGTGTTAGAGACTTCCCTATTTTGTATATTGGATTAAAGGTTTTGAATTCTACACTATAAAACAGGGGTCCCCAAACTACGGCCCGCGGGCCACATGCGGCCCCCTGAGGCCATTTATCCAGCCCCGCCGCACTTCCGGAAGGGGCACCACCATCTCATTAGCCAAAAGCAGGCCCATAGTTCCCATTGAAATACTGGTCAGTTTGTTGATTTAAATTTACTTGTTCTTTATTTTAAATATTGTATTTGTTCCCGTTTTGTTTTTTTACTTTAAAATATGTGCAGTGTGCATAGGGATTTGTTCATAGGTTTTTTTTATAGTCCAGCCCTCCAATGGTCTGAGGGACAGTGAACTGGCCCCCAGTGTAAAAAGTTTGAGGACCCCTGCTATAAAATGAGGGCAGAACAGGAGCTTGCTCTCGCTGTTCCTGGGATTATTAGCATTAGACAGGAGAAAGCAGAGAGGAGAGCAGAGAAAGGCCACATGGAGGAGGCCTGGAGAAGCAGCCAAGATGGCGGAGTGTTGAGTAAGAAGCTAGTTTGTGCAGAGTTTGTGCAGGGAGAAGGAAGGAGATGGGGGACAGAGGTGAATAAGTCTGGTAAGCTAGAAACTTTTGATTCTAGGAAACTCGGATAAGTCAGTAGCTTTGTGAGCACTGAATGTGAGTGGGTTTTAGAGCCCAGTGTGTGTTTTACTTGCCCGCTGGGTGCAAGCTAGGATTAAAGATGATGAAACCACTTTTTGGCTCCGTTGTTTCTTTACTGACTGTCCGAATCCAATGTGAACCTGCATGGGCCAGGCTGCTGTGATGGTGGCCTTGGATACTGGCTTCACAGCCACCATCACAGCCACCTGAGCTATGCAGGTTTGTATTAGATTTGGACAGATGGTAATGAAACAACAGAGCCAAGAACTGGTGAGCCATTAGCTTTAATCCTAGCTTGCATCCGGCAGGCAAGTAAAAACACACACTGGGCTCCAAAACCCACTCATTCAGTGCTCACAAAGCTACTGACTTATCTGAGTTTCCTAGAATCAAAGGTTTTAGCTCACCAGACTTATTCACTTCTATTCCCCATCTCCTTCCTTCTCCCTGCACAAACTGGCTTCTCCCTCAGCACTCCTCCATCTTGGCTGCTTCTCCTGGCTTCCTCTAGTGGCCTTTCTCTGCTCTGCTCTCTAATGCTAATCTCAGGAACCAAAAGAGAGCAAGCTCCTGGCTACAAGGATCCTGCCTGCCCACAGCCCGTCCCCAACAGACATTATTATAATCATGCCCATCCCAAGCAAAAAGGGCAGCCAATACCATCACCTGGGCGACGGGCTTCCATGTGGGCAGCGTCATCTTTAACAAAGTGAGCATAATATATTCTATCTGCCCAACAGTTGACTTTCTTTAGAACCCCTTTTTCACCCACAAGATAGATATGACATTGTGAGCTAAGGATGATGTAAGAAGCCATAACACTTCAGAGGGGAGTAAGGTCATTGCAGAATGACCAGAAGAGCAAATATTTAGTTAGTTTGTAGTTTGCCCTGCACTATATAAGTCATAAAATGTCATTTCTGATAATAGCTAGTATTATGGGCAAGGCCCCTAATTTAAGTTCTTCTAGGTAGTTTAAAGGGGTTGAGGATCTTGAGCCCACAGGGACTCAGTTGCCTGTAATTCAAAATGATCCACCTATCACAGAGGCATGTTTTACATGAATCATTCTGAACCCCTACACCTCCCTGACATAAAAATGATTTTGAGCCGAAGGTAATTAAGAAGCAGCAGACACAGAAACAGATCTCTCTCCCCTCCCCCTTTCTGCCTAAAGGCAGGATATAACATCTCCTTGTACTGGAGACGGCTCTTATCTGCCCAGACTCTTATCTGCACCTCAGGAATCTGCAAACACGCCTTCCTCCACGGATTGCCTCCCAGGTATTTATTTACCCTCCCACCCTGAGCCACCCTGGGAAGCTGGAAATGGCTTTCCTTTGTCCTGCCATTTCCCTGCGGATATTTGCTCTTCGTTGAAGACGCTAATGAAGCTGAGTTCTAAGCCGCCTGCTTGAGCTACCTTTGCTGAGGTTTCTCCCACAAGGTGCGCGCTGCCTTAACAAACTGAGTTGACAGACTGTCTCTTGTTAATCTGTTGTTAAGGAGCCCCTGCGGAAAGCCCGAGGTGGGCAGAGGCGAGGTTTCAGGGTCCTCTATCCGGGAGTGAGGCAAGGACTCGGGAATGGCTACCTTTCCTCTTTATCCCTACCAGAAATTTAAGATAGATTTTTGAAAATGTAACATAAAAATTAAACCATAAAAAGAGAAAACATGGGTGAAATTAGCCATACTCTGATCATAGAGAAGGCCTTTGTAGCATGACAAATATAGAAAACATAAACAAAACCATTTTTTAGTTTGTGTCTAAATAAAAAAAATCTAACTTTTGCAAGAGAAAAGACAAATCAGGGGAGAAAGTTTTCATAGATACATGGCTACTTCTCTTAAGTCCAATAAAGTCGTAATAGTCAACAATCTAAAACCCAATAGGGAAGTGATAGGTGAAGAAGAAGATTTTTGTTTTGTTTTGTTTTTTTTGTGGGAGAGACAGAGAGAGTCAGAGAGAGGGACAGATAAGGACAGACAGACAGGAAGGGAGAGAGATGAGAAACATCAATTCTTCATTGCAGTTCCTTAGTTGTTCATTGATTGATTTCTCATATGTGCCTTGTGGGGGGGGGGCACTACAGCAGACCGAGTAACCCCTTGCTCAAGCCAGTGACCTTGGGCTCAAGCTGGTGAGCCTTGCTCAAACCAGAGGAGCCCACGCTCAAGCTGATGACCTCAGGGTCTCGAACCTGGGTCGTCCGCATCCCAGTCCAACGCTCTATCCACTGTGCCACCGCCTGGTCAGGCAAGAAGAGGAATATTGGATTTGAAATTTGAACATTTGGGGGGGGAAAAGCCATTAAGCATAAAAACATACACAACTTTACTAACAGTTGAAGAAACACACACACACGAAAAGAAACTCAAGTGGAAACAAATAGCTACCATAGTTATTAAGTCAGAGTTGCAAATTTTAAATGTGTTATTGATGAGGTTATGGGAAGAGAGACAGTGGGAGATAAAAATGAGACAAACATTTTGTAGAGTAATTTTGCTATAGATACCCAAAATCTCAGTGCACATCCTTTGACTCACCAATGCTAACTCTTTGGGGTGTACTCTCAGGAGCTTACTGAGAAGTGGTGTAGAAAGGTCCAGGCAAAAATATGCAAAGAGCCAACTCCACCTCAATAGGTAATAAATAGCTAATGCTAAGCACCAGTACAAGAGTGGGATGGATCTATATGTGTCAATATGGAAATTGACCTAAGATATATTATTAAGTAATGAAATCAAAGTATACAACAGTATTATTGCATAATTCAATTTGTGGCTTTTTTAAGAATTCACATGTACTAAAAAAAACATAATCACTATGAAAGAACATTATTTTTACTTTACAAACTTCAGTAATTCTTCTATTAAACAACATGAATATAATACTTTTTCAAAAGCTCATATTTTTTCTTTTTTTGAAAAAGAGAGTGAGAAAGACAGGAAGGGAGAGACAGGGTAAGAAACATCAACTCGTAGTTGCTTTCACTTTAGTTGTACATTGCTTCTCGTACGTGCCTTGACCAGAGCCAAGTCAGTGTCCCCTTGTTCAAG
The DNA here is from genome assembly GCF_036850995.1 of Saccopteryx leptura. Lineage (NCBI taxonomy): Eukaryota > Metazoa > Chordata > Mammalia > Chiroptera > Emballonuridae > Saccopteryx > Saccopteryx leptura. Next base: position 113,332,269 of record NC_089509.1, read on the forward strand.
CCAGCAACTTTGGGCTTCTCACACCAGTGACCTTTGTGTTCAAGCTGGTGAGCTTTTGGATTGTGTGGACGATTCCCTGACTCAAGCCAGTGACCCGGTGCTGACAAGCCTATGCTCAAAGCTGGTGACCTCAGAGCTTTGAACCAGCAACCCCAGCGTTCTGGGTCGACACTATATCCACTGCACTACCAATGGTCTTTCATAAAAGTGAAGTGGCGTAATGTGAACTTTTGGAAAGCAGGAGACACCTGTACTGCAGAGGAAGTGACTGGCCTCCTATCTCAGGCTGGGCCCTGACTGTTTTAGCCAATCAACATCTTCCATTCCCTCACCCATAGTCATTGGTTCAGAGATGGACATGTATATTAAACTGGGCCTATCAGAGTGACTCTCAGGACTCTTGCTTAGAATGGTTGAACAGAGAGATCGCCAGGAAAGTGTGTAAACCACTGGATGTGAACCAGAAAATATGAAGCCTGGATTGTATCTGGCAACTACCATCTGCAGAGACTGCCAACACAGCAAACACCAAAGCAGAGAAATGCAAAGACCCTGGGTCCTTAGAGATATCTTTAATTACTTGATTGATTGAATGATTGATTGATTTTAGAGAGAGAGAAACATTGATTTGTTGTTCCACTTACTTATACATTCATTGGTTGATTCTTGTATGTGCCCTGACTGGGAATCAAACCTGCAACCTTGGTGCATCCAGAGGATGCTCTAACCAACTGAGCTACCGGACCAGGACTTGAGATATCTTCTAACCATTAGATCAGTCTGCTCTAGAAGCACACCAATCTTACAGTGAGAGATTTGATAGTTTAAGCTGGTGGAACTTGGATTCTGTATTCCTTGTGACGCCAAGCTTTCCGGCTGACAAGCTGGTGTCACAAGGCAGTGCGTACCTCTCAAGCCAATGAGAGGGGCTTGAAGAGAACCCCTTGGAGATTAGATCTAAAGGACACAAGGCTGGAACCACACCCACAGAATCTGGTAGCTAGCTGCAAGACATGACTATAGTGGGAATGGCCTTCTCTTCCGGAGCCTGGTGGGACAAGGATGGAAGTGTATCTCCCATTGGCCAGAAATGGGCTTGCTGACGGGAGCCAGACAGGTCTTCTTGAGGGAGACTCTGCCCAAGAAAACCACATGGAAGTCCAGCAGGGGAGCCAATGGAATCAAGGAGAGCCCTGTGCTGGTAAACAGTTGGCCAGCAGGAGGAGCCATTGCTCACTTTAAGGCAGCTGGAGATGAAAGATACCCAGCAATGGTAGAATCCTCAAAGAGCACCCCCAAAAATGTTCCTATGAAAAAAAAAATGCATCGGCCTGACCTGTGGTGGCGCAGTGGATAAAACGTCGACCTGGAAATGCTGAGGTCGCCGGTTCGAAACCCTGGGCTTGCCTGGTCACATATGGGAGTTGATGCTTCCAGCTCCTCCCCCCTTCTCTCTCTCTCTGTCTCTCTCTCTCCCTCTCTCTGTCCTCTCTAAAAATGAATAAATAAATAAATAAATAAAATTTAGAAAAAGAAAAAAAAATGCATCAACTGGGCTTCTGCCCCACGCATAGAACACCAGGGCCACATTACAACGCGATGGGTCAAGCAAAGCCTTTGCTGCCCCTTACTTACCTCACCACCCCTGCCCAGCCCTGCAGAAACCCGAGAGAGCAAGTGGAGAAAAAAGACAGTCAGAAAGCAAACCAATCAGACCCTTCTCCTGCCGGTCCCCAGGCTAGGGCAGGCCCCCACTGAAGTAGGGGAGAGGATTCAAGTACAATAAAACATCAACTATTAGAGAGTTGTCTCTGATTGTTCAGCGGAGTCTTTTCTTGTGACTAACAGAGCCTGGAAAATGGAGCCCTCCCGGATTCCAAGGAGGTTTAGCAGACACTGCTGTGCCCGCACCCCTTGGCACCGGGGCTATGAGGATACCTAGGACTCTGGCTCAAGGCTTTCATCTAACTCTGGGAGGGTGCCCAACCCCCAAACAAGGCAAACCGCAAGTTTGCAGAACTCAAGTGTGGGGAAGCAGTCCTCCACTAAGGAGGGACCGAAGGTGTGGGTTAAGTACCACAGCTTCCTAGCCCCCGGCGGGGATAGCTCTGCGGCGTCACAAACTCAGTTTTCTTTTCTTTTTATATGTGTTTTTTTCAATAGCAGTTTACATTCAGTATTATTCTATATTAAATTCAGATGTACAGAATAGTTGTTAGACGTTCATGTACTTTATAACATGGATTCTCCCACCCGATGTTTCCAGAACCCACCTGGCCCCATTCGTAGTTATTACAATTTTATTGATGAATATTCTCTGTGCTGTAATTTACATCTCTGTGACAATTCTGTAACTGCCAATTTGTACTTCTAAATCCCTTCACCTTTTCACCCAGCGCTGCAAACCCCTGCCCTTCTGACAACTGTCAGTCTATTCTCTGTACTATGAGTCTGTTTTATTTTGTGTGTGTGTGCGCGTTGTTGTTGTTGTTGTTTTGGGGGGGTTGCTGTTTTCTGCTCACTAGATTTCACATATGAATGATATCATATGGTACTTGTCTTTCTCTGATGGGACTTATTTCACTTAGAATAACATCCTCTGGGCCCACCCATGCACCCACAAAGGATAATTGCATTCTTTCTATGGCCAAGTAGCTCTCCATTGTGTAAATGTACCACAGCTTTTTTACCCATTCCTCTATCAAAGGGCAGCTGGGCTGCTTCCATAGCTTGGCTATTGCAAATAATACTGTGATGATCATAGAGGTGCAGATATTCTTTTACTGTTTCAGGTTTCTTGGGACAGGAGCTCGCATTCCCTCTCCTCTCTCACTTCCTCGCCCCTACCCATGTGGCCTGGGATTGCCTCCATGTAAACTGCTTGCACTCAAATTCGTGACTCGGGGTCTGTTTCTGGGGAGACCCAAACCAAGACAGCAAGAAAAGATACGCTAATTTCAAAGAGCAGGTTGGAGTTAGCATTAGGAGGAAAAATGGTTTCTTTCTGCTTGTCCACTCAATCCGTGAATCACACTGGCACTGTGGTTTTTACTCATAACGAAGTTTCCTGCCTAAAACCTGGGGACCGGAGACCGCGGGGCTTTCCATTCCCTTCTGCGTGCTCATCACTTCTTTAAACTAAAGCTAAACAGAGTCAGATATTCATCACACCACTATTCTGACTTCTTCCTGCCTACTGAACTTTCCACTTCCTCCCATGATGCCCTTGGGCTGGAATGAGGAGCACAGAGGGGCACAGGGCGCTTCGTGCACAGTTCATGGAGTCGGGGCTGGTGGCTGGTCTATGGCAGGGTAGCTAGCTCCGATAGCCCAGCAGCCTTACTGATTTTGTTTTTACATTTTCTTAGCAAAGGTACTTACTTTGTTCTTACATCTTATTTACGTATTCACACAGTAAAATGTAATCGTTTTCATGTATAGTTCTGACACATGTTCTGCTTTTTAAGTACATTTTATTGTGAAGAAGAAGATAAAGAAGAGGATAAATTTTGAATATAAATAAATAAATTGTATTGTGAAGTATTATTCATAGATTAAAAGACACAAAACAAATATAGGGCTGGATGAATTGTTACAAAGCCAGGGGGAAAATGTTTACCAATTTTTTACAGTCATATAAACACCACGACAGTCAAGATAGTCCATCCCATCATGCTGACTGTTTTAAATTTTACATGTGGGGCTGGGATCCATCTCCAGTTAACGGGTATTGAGTGAAGTAGGGGTCAGGAGTAATCTTTCCACGGGAATGCTCAACTGACCGACAACATTTACTGACTTGCCAGGAGCTTTTGTCACAAATCCAGGTCCCATGGATGTGAAGACAGTTCTTGACTCTCTTTTCTGTTCCATTTATTTGTCTATTCTTGCACCACTAGCAGGCTGTCTTACTTACTGGAGCTTTATAGTACATCTTGAAATCCGGTAGTTATGGCCTCACCTGTGGTGACGCGGTGGCTAACGCATCAACCTGGAATGCTGAGATCACCAGTTCATATCCCTAGGCTTGCTCGGTCAAGGCACATCCAGGAGGCAACTACTATGAGTAGATGCTTCTCCCCTCTCTCCAAAAATCAATAAATAAAATCTAAAAAAAAAAAAAAAAGAAAGAAAGAAAGAAAAGAAAAAAGAAAAAGAAATTAAGTAGTCTAAGTCCTCCAACTTTGTTCTTATTCGGAATCACCTTGACTATTCTAAATCACTTGAATTTTCATACAAATTCCAGAATCATCTTCTCAATTATCACAAAATACCAACTAGGATTTTCACTGGGATTTCCCTAAATCTCTAGGTTAATTCAGAAAGAAATGACATATTTAGTTCATAACAACATTTCGTCTTCTGATCCATAAACCATGTATAGCTCTTCATTTACGGTATTTTAGCTTTCTTTAAATTTTCTCAGTAATCAGTGTTTTCACTGTAGAAACCTTAACATCTTTTATTAGACTTATTCCTTGCTATTTGACTATTTTCTGACAGTTTCTTAAAGCCAGGACTAGGGGGAGGCAGGAGAAGGGGAGAATGAACGACTTCTTAAATTTTGCACCTTACCCTCTTCTTCTATTGCTTCTCATTACTTCCAGCCTTGGCTGTTCTACATGATAAAAAAAAATTAATTTTTTTTATTTCTATTAATTTATTTCTAGTGTACAAAAATGTAACTAATTCTCATCTACAGACTTCGTATCTAGCAACCCTTGTAGCCCTGACTCCTCTCAGAGAGGAGAGTGGGGCATCCATGGTTTGCAGCGGGTTTATTAAAGCTCAGGGGCGGGCAGGTTCAGAAGATGCGACCCCACGGACTAACAAAGAATGGAGTGTCTGTGTTTTCAGGGGTCTGTGAAACCTGAAATTCATCATAGGGCTGGATGAATTTCAAGATGTACTATAAAGCTCCAGTAAGTAACTGTCCTGCAAAGTTCTCCGTTACAGCCCTTCTGAGTCGCTCACCTGAATCCCAGTACATCATGGACACCTGGGCATCCAGGAAGTGGAACCAGAAATCAGCTCCAGGTAGTTGGGGAAGGGCGGGCGTGAGGAGAAGTGGGACCAAGCTTCTGTGGGCCCGCGGAAGCCTGGAACCTGTTTGCCTGTCTCCCTCTCTAACCGCCTCTCTATCTCCCCATGTTTTGTGCTCATTACAAAGGGGAAGTGAGGTGATTCACAAAACTGCCTACATTTGGTAAGATGAAAATTAATAAATAAAGAAATGAAGAGAAAGTGGGACATGGACATAAACGGAAATCGGGTAGGGGTGAGCAAATCTGTAGGCAGGAAAAGAGGTCGTCAGAGCCAGAGACAGTCAAAGGTAATGCCAATGCCAGAAACAGAGATTTTATTATATTATTATTATTATTATTATCGATTTCAGAGAGAGAAGCACTGATTTATTGTTCCACTGATTTATGCAACCATTGGTTGATTCTTGTGTGTGCCCTGACCAGGGATTGAACCCACAACCTTGACACATCAGGACAATGGTCTAACCAACTGAGCTACCCAGCTAGGACCAGACAGATTTTAGAGCAGATACAAGGCTCTGCCTTATACCTTCGAGAGTCAGACTTTGTTTTGACCTCCACCATCTCCTGTCTGGATGGCTGCACTCGCCTATCTGTTCTCCCAGTTCCAGCTCTCCCTGCTCCCTACAATCTGCTGTCCAGACAGTAACAGGCCGATCTTTTGAAAACCCAACTTAACCCCAGAATGGGAGAAAATAACTACAAATCATACTTGTGATAAGGGTCTAATAAAAATATTTAAAGAACACTTGCAACATATCAGTGAAAGACAACCCCAACTTAAAAATAGGGAGTAAACTTTTCTCCAGAGAAGATCTACAAGTGGCCAATAAGCACATGAAAAGATGCTCAACCACATTAGCCATCAGGGAAAAGTAGACCAGATCTACAACAGGGTACCACTTTGTACCCACGAGGATGGCTATGCTCCAAGAGACAGACAATAGCAGGTGTTGGTGTGAATATAGAGAAACTGGGGCCTTCATCCTTTGCTGGTGGGAACTTAATATGGTGTCATCACTTTAGGAAACAGTTTGTCAGTTCCTCCAAAAGTTAACATAGAGTTACCATGGGACCCAATGATTCTACTCATGGGTATACTCAAGATCATTAGAACAGCATAATGCCTTGAAAGGGGAAAACCTGCTATCCGCAACAGGGTGAACCTAACATAGTGTTGCATCAAAGAAACCAGGACAAATGAACACAAATTATATGATTCTATTTACGCAAAGGTCAGAAACAGGCAAGACTAACTTTTTGCCCATATCAAAGGTATGGGAAGGGCCCGGAAGCCCTTGGGCCTTGGGGATGGCAAGCATCAGGCTTCGGGGACCACTTGCACTGTCTTTGTCTCTTGTCTCAGCGTCTATTTAGAAGTCAGCTTTAGTCTCTCCAAATGTGTTTCTGTGCAGCACAGAAATATGGCTCTGACCCACGCTGGACAGCCTCCTTTCCAAACTCCTCTCTTCCCTTACCCTTCAGAAAGTGCTGAGGAAGGCTTTTCACCAGCTGGAGGTGATACGTACTGACCCTTGGGTAGGCTGGCAAACAGTAGCATAGGTAGCTCCCACTGGAACTCAATAGTTGGAGTTGGGGAATAGGAAGAAGGTTTCTCCCAAAGGGAGGCGCTGTTTCCAAAAGACAGAGGGACTGTAGACAGGCAGTTTTGTAAATGTTCATGTCATTCAGACCCCTACTCTCCTGGAATTCACCGGGCTGATGACTTCTGTCCTTTCCAGACTGATAGTGTATGCCTCTGTCCTCTCCTGAGTCAGTCTTCACATGCAGAGGTGCCTCGAGTTTTGCAGGCAGCTTGGGAAACACCCTCTCGGGCATAATCAAATTAAACAGCTGCTTCTTGTGTCCAGTGGCATTTTTTTTACCTTTAAGTAATCCACAAACTGAACCGTAGCAGTGCTTGGTTCAGTCAATTTGGTAACGCCTCCTCAATGTTAAGTGCTTATATCTTTGACCCAGCATTTCTGCTACTAGAAATGTATTCTATGCTCTTAGAAACAAAAGTATGTGTGTAAGGTTATTCATTTGCAGTATTGCTTCTATAAAGAAAAACTATGTTGAAGGGGTTGAATTCTAAGTATTTACTAATAGGAAACTCATTATTACATAAAGATTATTCATACATACAAAGATTGCTGTACAATTGTTTAAAACAGCAATTTTCAACCTTTTTCATCTCATGGCACACAAACTAATTACTAAAATTCTGCAGCACACCAAAAATATATATTTTGTCAACCTGACCAAAAAAAAGGTGTAATTTTGATTGGTTTAAATAATAATAACAATAATAGTAATTACCTACCCTTTTTGCTCCACCATGACTTTTTAAAAAATAAGTAAATAAGTAAATCAGAAAAAACCAAGAACTGCATTATTCCATATGTAGGTGGGACATAAAAACGAGACTAAGAGACATTGACAAGAGGGTGGTGGTTATGGGGGGGGAGGGAAAGAGGGAGGGGGAGGGGCACAAAGAAAACTAGATAGAAGGTGACGGAGGACAATCTGACTTTGGGTGATAGGTATGCAACATAATTGATCGACAAGATAACCTGGACATGTTTTCTTTGAACATATGTACCCTGATTTATTGATGTCACCCTAGTAAAATTAATTTTAAAAAAAGGCAAAAAAAAAAATCAACTGCTTACACTTCTTTATGAAGATTCTGGTACCAAGAATTAACCAATCAAATGCAACCTTATTGTGCGATGTAACCAATAAGATGCAACTCTACTATATGACCTATTTATTTATGGTTCAAGAAGACAGAGCATTCACACCAGATGGCTATTGTTGTGTTGGCTGCTGTCAGTTTTTTATTTGACAGTCTAAGGGAAAAGAGGTCAGTTCCCCTGGCTAAATAGTTATCACACGTTTTAAAAATTCGGTGGCGTTCCAGGGTGCCATGGCACACCACTTGAAAATCGCTGGTTTAAAAAATGAGATCCTAATACTGAAACAAGTTCAAGATACATTAAGTCAAAAAGCAAATTGCAAAACAATATTTATGGTAACAACTGATAAGGGCGATGATGATAATAATGTTATCAACGTTAGTAGGTATCGAGGAAAAATCTGAACAATATACACCAAAGTATGGTATTCCTAGTTTCTTGGCATTGAGGGGGAGAGGGAGGGTACCATATATGTTTCTGGAGTATGTGAGTTTTTAAAAGAAAATGTATTCTTTTAGGATGTAAAAAACATAAAATAATAATTTTTTTTTTAAACATAAGGTCTTGAAAGTTGGGGGTGGTGTGACAGATGCTGTGTGATTGTCTTTCAGACAGATGTCATGGGTTCACAAGGTTATTGAAGAATTCAGACTTATCTCCGTGCTCACTGACCCATAACACAACAGACTAAATGTTTGACATGGGAAAACTCGCTGGGACAAAAGAGCTTATTCAAGCAGACCTAACAGCCATGAGCTATCTCATAATCAGCAGAGAGACAGACGTTGTTGTCCCTCTGCTGGGGGTGGGGAGAGGCTGGGAGAGGCTGGGAAGGGACAGCCGTGGGCTAGCAAGGTGACTAATGACTAATTCTTGATCGCTCCTACCAGCTCCGGTGGCCTTGGCTTTGCTGAAAAAGCAACAACGTGCCGGTGCTGGTCTGAGAGTGGGGGTGCCTGGGCAGGAGGCCCCAGAGACAGCCAGGAAGCTGTCGCAGGGAGGAAGGAAGACATGCACTGCACAGGGCTTCAAAGCAGCAGCCGTAGCCAGAGACAGGTGCAGATGCAGAGGGTAAGACGCGTTTTGAATCTGGGTGATTGATTGAAAAGCGCCCTGAACAGGAAGGCCCAGGCCAGGGGAACCAGCACAGAAGCTGTTGTCTGGGCTTTCCTGACATGAGGCCGGTTGTCTCTGAATCAGATGATGGTGGTAACAATGCCCAACTTGCAAGCTGTCTTCTTCTTGTCTCAGATTTTTTTATTTTTTTTTTTGGATCAACACAGCCTTCGAGAGGCACCAGGAAACTATCAGATGTATGAACAAGGAATCCAAGGGCCACGTGCCTAGTGTCCTCCTAAGACCCATCTGACCGTGCAGGTCATGATTGAGTCCGTTTCTGTTAGAGACGCAGTTTAGAATCTGTTTTATTTTTGTCTTATTATATTTTATTGTTGTCCTAGGGCACTGTGTGCGCGCACGCGTGTGTTCTAGTCTCCGTTTGTGGAGGGAGCAGGCAGAGAGGTATGTCCCTGGCTCCTTACATAAACACAGGCATGTCCACAGCACCTTCTTCCCACGAGGCAGCTGAGCGGGCCGGACACTGGTTTCCCACTGGTCTCGGTTCCCTCAAAGCTCATCAGAAACGTGCTCGTGCATTTCGTCAGGAATGCCGGTTTCTTCCCAGAAGGAAATTGTTGATTGCATCACACAGAAGTAGTTCTGCCCAGACAGACCAATTTAAGGACCGTTTTTCCTTTCACAGTTTGTCGGCAGGCCGATTCAGGCGCCAGATGTGTTCACGGAGGAGGGCGGGCAGGCAGGGAACCTCTCCATATCCCAGGTTTGTCTACGTGACCCCGCTCCTCAAAGGTGCCCCCTTTCCCAGAGCTGGCAGTTCCACTGGGGCCACTGACCACTGCTGGTCACAACAGGATGGCAGATTTAAGGTAAGTGTGGCCACCTCCCCCAGACCCTCCCCCAAAGGCAAGGGGGTGTGGGTTTCAACCTGGGAATGAAAGAACTTGCCTTCCGTTTCTAGGGTGAACACTCCACTTGGGGTTCAGCCGACTTGACCGAAAGTTTGAGAAGACAAACAGGGCCCACCCCCACCACAGTGACAACATCGGTGTCCCTGTTCTTACAAATTTTCTTGGCCATGCAGCCAGCAGTCACTGGAGAACCCCCTCCCCTTTTTGCTGATGCCCTGATCCACCCCAACGCCAAAGCCGTTTCTCCCCTCCTTACTAGGCAGAGCACTTCTGTGTGCGTCATTCCCGCCAGCAGCCTGCAGCCCAGAGGCCGTTGTGCACATGTAAGTTCCCAGGACTGTCCGGGCACCTCCTCCAAGGCCCCTCCCCACTTCTGAGGAAGGAGGCGAGCAGATGCGTACTGCCTATCTACCCTTCTCCTGTAAGGCCGTTTCTCTGGGTAGGATCTTTTTTTTTTTTAGTTCATGAGAGAGAGAGAGAGAGAGAGAGATTGAGAGAGAGAGAGATTTGTTGCTCCACTTAGTTGTGCTTGCATTGGGTGATTCCTGTGTGAGCCCTGACTAGGGATCAAACCAGCAACCCTGGCGTATCAGGACGATTCTCTAACAAACTGAGCTACCCAGTCAGGGCTCTAGGTAGGATCTTGAGGTTTGCCATTTACAAGGAGAGTGACTCTCTGATATGACTGAAGCCATCAGCTTTCCCCAACACGCCCCCCCACACACACACACACACACAGTGATTGTCCCCATCTGCCTTCTGGGACATGCTGAGAATGCATCCCAGCAAAGGCTGCGGCACAGACACTGGCTGCGAGGCCAAGGACAGAGTGGACACCAGCGAGGCTCAGAGGTGCCCTCCGAGGACCCACCTCTTCCCCCAGTGTTGGGGCCCTTCACAGAAGCACCCCTACTCGGATCCGTCTATAGACGTGAGGAGGAAGAAAACAGACTAAACATCAAGCAAATCTGGGACAGACGGAGGGAGGTCGCAGAAATGGTGGGTGTCCTGAAATTGGGTAAAGCATTTGCCATGAGGCAGAAAAGGGGCTCAAGTCGCAGAATTATCAAACCCGCCTTTGAGTCACACACTGGGATCTATGGCTTTGAAACAGAATCTATGGCTATACAAATTAGAGACAGTTTAATTCATCTTTATTAGGCAGCCGATATAATTAGGAACTGCTGGGTACTGAGGATAAAACACTGAGGACCCAGCAGACCTGCCCAGACAGCTACGGGCTCACTCTGTGTCTCTGCCCGAGGCCAGCAGCCCACCTGGAGGCACCCAGATGGGGAGTCACAGAGGGCATCCCCAGGCAGGGACCCTGCGCAGCAAACACAATCAACATTGCCACTTCAGAAGGAAGGAAGGAAGGAAGGAAGGAAGGGAAGGAGGGAAGGAGGGAGGGAAGAAGGGAGGGAGGGAGGGAAGGAGGGAAAGAAAAAGAGAGAGAAAGAAAGAGAGAGAGAGAGAGAGAGAGAGAAAAGAAAAAAGAAAGAAAACAAAACTAGAAGTAAAATACTGACATAAACACTGAAAAAATCCAGGCTGCATAGGAGTTAAGGGACAAAAAAGGTTTGAGGCAGGAAGGGAGAGGGGGCAGGGACAAAGGCGTGAGGGTCCAGGGCTTCCAGGTGGGGACTTCCCCAGGCTGGACCCCGAGGACCGAGAGGTGAACAAGTGGGGAATGAGAGGGAATAGCCCACACAGGTGGAAAAGCCTGGTAGTGTGCTGAGGAATTTGGGGTGCTCTCCAGAGTGCCTGAAGTAACGGAACTGCCACCCAGGTCCCCCCAGAGCAATGACGGCATCTCTCCAGAGCAGCCCCCACGTGTCCAGGGAACTTGTGTCCCTGACCATAATCTCCCGATTCTCCCCTGGTGGAAACACCCAGGCAAAGTAAAAATTCATCTTACTGCACTGTGGCGGGGTGGGGCTAACGTGGTGTCTGCCTTGCCAATCACAGAGGGTCCCAGCTCCGAACAAGGCTATCGCAGCTGCGTCCACTTGGCTCCAACCGTGCCTGTAGGGACAGGGATGAGATTGGGGCACAAAGGATACAAAAAGCCATCTGGTGTGGCTCCAAAACAGGCTGACACTCAAAACTCAGGGCTCCTTTCAGTGTGTGCTGGAGGCCCACCCCACCATGAGAACAGCAACTGCAGACTGAGCCCGGCTTGGTGCCAGGACAGAGCCAACACTCCTGAGCATCTTGTCACATGTCCACAGTGACTGGAGATGCAATTACTAATCTCTAATTACTGTTAGCTGTTGTCATTTGCACTGTGACTCCTCGGCCATTCCTGTCCCCCTGCCCCCATCCTTGCCCTCTGTCAGTGGCCCACACAATCCTCAAGGCCCAGTTTAGGGCCACTTGCTCCAGGGTCTCGAGAACCCACACTTTCTGTCTTTGCTCCTTTGGGTGTCTTGCTGGGGGAAGACAGGCTCTGTCTCGTGCACCCTCCTCCCTGCACAGAGCAGAGGCTCTTGCTGGGCCTCTGAAAGCAACCTCTGGTCAAGGGAAGAAACTGGCCCTCCTGCTGCTGGGTAGGGGTCCCCGAAAGAGAGCAGCGGGGGAGTGGGAGCCTCTTCTTCCCAAGCGGGGGTAGCCGTCCTCAGTGGCCATTGTATCCAAACTACAGTTCTCTGTCACGGTCCCGTGATGGCTGAATAACAAATGTCCCACAAAGACTCTTTCCTGGTCCTGATGGCCAGCCTTCCCCTGGCCACTAGCCCCCTCCAAGTGAAGCTCCCATCACAGCCTCAGGGTCCCTGCAGCAGCAACGTCCTCTTCATCCAGAAGAAAGGGCCTCCTCCTCCTATCCCTGGCCCTTCCCTGACCTGCGCACCTGCCTGGCAGACAGAGGCGCAGGCCACCTGCTTCGTCCCAGGCCTCCGGTGATCCCTCAAGAGTCCTGATGTGGAGCAAACAGCACCTGCCCTGAGCAGGACTTTCAGAGGCCGTCACAGGTGTGCCCCGGGAGCCTTGGCCATGGTCCTGGTGACCTCGGCCACGTGGCAGGAACCTGCCCCACCCTCCAGCTCCCACTGAGTCCTGCTCTGCCCGGCCTGGTGTGTTGCCGCATCTTTCACCAGGCCCCTCACCCACTTGCTCCTGGGTTCCCACCTCCCTCTTACCACTCCCCTCCCCCCATCAGGAATACACCCAGACCCTGCTCCCAGACCCCTCCCCCACCCCTCCCACTTTCCGCCTGCCCACCCAGCTTTCTCAGAGCACCCACGGTTTTCTCAGTAACCCCACCCTGCCTGGCAAGTCTACTTCAGGCCTTGGGGTCCTCTCATTCTACCCTTTCAGCTACAAGTTGCCAGAGGTGTCCCAGGGAGTCACAAAGTCTGCCACCCACTTCCCAGCGGCGGCAGAAGGCACCTTCTCAGAACACAGCAGGTTCTAATTTCTAGAACTGCAGAGTCATCCAGAAAACGAGAGGCAGGGTGTTAGGTGTCTGATAAGTGCAGATGGGGTTCAGAGGGGTTGTGGGGGGGGAGGTTCAGAAGGAAAGGCAGACACACTGGGTTTTGTTTTGTTTGTTTTCACAGAGAAGCCCAGAGGCCAGCCTGTCCACAGGGGGATGAGTGTGGTTGGGAGGCGAGAGCTTTGCGGGAGAGCTGGATAGCAGTACCAGGACACACAGAACACTCCCTCCTCCAGGCGGCCTCCTCTGTCTGCTGGTACCAAGCCCAGGCCCTGGGCGCCACAGCACGAGAGGCCCCAGATGTGTCACCAGGGGCCTTTGCCCGGTTGTGTGGCTGGCAAGGATTTGGAGCTGGGGCCCTGTGGCTTGCTCAGAGTGCAGTGAGTGGGCATGGCCTTGGGCAGCCTCCTCCTGCCCTCTGGCTTCTCACCCAGGCCACCCCGCCCACCTGTGTCCCAGCCCACTGACATCACTGCCCTCTTCCAGTGCCAGCTACCTTCCTGCTGGCCACCTGGGGATGAGGACAGGGCAGGCTCCCTAACAGGCCCAGGTGGTGCTCCTGTGGGCATGTGCTGCTCCCCGTCACCCCCTCCCCCCCAGCTCCCGCACACGGAGGCCGCAGCTGACCCCTCCCGCCTGAACTGGCCACACTGCACTGCACGGGGGAGAGGGGGCCCTTGGGGAGGAGTGGGAAGGGCGGGCTGCCTCACCTTCACCCCGAGCCTGCCCCGCAGTGCAGTGCGTCCTGGGGCTGTGAGGTCAGCAGGGGAAGGATGAGGCTCCCAACACCTGGTGGCCATGGACAGTCAGAGGCACCTTCTCGGAGTTTTTCCAACACAAAAGGGAAGCAGCCCCACGCTGTCACTAGAGAGTAAAGGAACTGGGCCCTGGTGGCCAGAGGCCAGTGGTCCTGAGGGCAGAGCTCAGGCAGTTGCCACCCAGTCCCCACGGGCCATGCTTTAGACTGTCTCCAGGCCGTCCTTGTCCTTGCTCCTCCAGGTAGGAATCCCAGCCGCAGGGAAACTTCCTCTCCCTCCTCTGCTGTGGACTGACCAGGGTGTCTCCTAACCAGCGACCCGTGACAGAGCTGGTGGCAGGGGCCACCTTCGCCTCCCCCATGAACCTGGCTGAGATGCACGGGGAGGGGGGCCATCTCTGGTCTCAGGGAGAGGCCGGCGGCGGTGGTGGCGGTGGTGGCGGTGGTGGCGGTGGTGGTGGGGGCGGCAGCGGCGGCGGAGGCGGGGGCGGCGGGGGCGGCAGAAGAGGAAGAGCGGCCGGGGAGGCAACTGAGCACAGATTCCGGAGCTCAGATCTTTGTCACGCTGGCGGGCAGCCCCTTCCCTCTTCCCCGTGAGCTTTCTTCTTAATTCTCTCCTAGCACAAAGGCTGTGGGGAACATCCCCGGCCAACTGCAGCCTGAGGTCCCGTGAGACAGGGCACACAGTGGGCGTCTGCTGATGGTGATGGGAGCCGGCACGGGAGAGGGACTCGCCACTGACCAGCTGATGGTCAAATCACTAGAGCTCTCCAAGCCTCAGTTTCCCCACCTGTGAAATGGTAATATCCGTGTCCGTCACGCAGGGCTGCCCAGAGGAGGAACGCGATATAATGCACTCAGGACAATCCTGGGCACCTGGTGGGACCTCAGTGAATATCAGCCTCTACTGTTGTCCTGGCTACGGGTGGCAGCTGAGGAACCAGTAGGCTCCTCTCGCCTCCTCTTGGGGCCGGCGGCTGGAGGAGGGCCACGCGGAGGGCTGTTCCTGTGTGTCTTGGTCTTGGTCCGGCTCCCTTGGCAAAGCGCTCACCCCTCTGTACAGGTCTCCGTGTCAATGCACGAGGACTAGGTGCTTTGGGGAACACTGACGAAATTCTTCCCGCCCAAAGCTGCCTGACTTCCCCTCCCTCCGTCGACCTTGGTGTCTGCAATTGCGTCACGGAGACTTGCTGCTTTGGGCCGTGCCAAGCAGCGTCTCAGATCACCCGGCTCCGCATGAAGCTGCTGGTACAGCAGGTTGGGTGCAAGGAGCCCAGCATGGAACCACTTAGGGGTGGGGTATGAGTGTGCAGGGTGAGGGACAGGCCTGATTACCCCTGGAACTCCAGATAAAAAGGGGCCCCACATGGGTCAGCCGCTGAGGCCCCTCCCTCCAACCCTAGGGGGCCTCGTACCTCAAGATACAGCCTTCCCCAGACCCCCTCATCATTACTTCCCGGGCCTCAGTTTCCGCATCTCAGATGTAAGTGTGACCTCCTAGCATTGTGGTTAAGATCAAGTGAGACGGCCCAGACAGAACCCTCCTAACTGATCCAGGCCCGGCTGCTGCATGAGACTGCTGGGGTTGTCATAACCAAGTACCAGGGGCTGGGTGGCTTCAGCTACAGAAATCTATTTCCTCACGATTCCGGAGGCTGGAAGTCTGAGACCAAGCTGTTGGCGGGGTAGATCTCTTCGAAGGCCTCTCTCCCCTTGGCTGGGAGCTGGCCATGGACTTCACCTGTTTCTTCACATGCTCTTTCCTCAGCGAATGCCTGTGTCCTAACCTCTCCAATAAAGACCTCAGTCAGACTGAATGAATTAGGGCCCACCCCAATGACCTCATGTTAATGTAATTACCTCTTTAATGACCCTGTCTCCAATTACAGTACTGAAGTACGAGAACCTAGGACAACAACATGTGAATTTTGGGGAGGACACAACTCAACCCATAACAGGTGGTGCCCAGAAAACATCCCTATTTAAGGCAATTCAACAAATACCTTCTTTGTGTCAGCATTAATTCTAGGCTCTTAGAAAGTATTAATAAACAAAGCAGACCGAGACCTTTGTCCATGTGGGATTTAATCCTGGAGGTGGGGGGAAGGGTGACGGCCATCATACAAATAACATAATTATGTAGTGTGCTAGGAGGTGATCAGTTCTCTGGGAGGAACAAATAAAGGAAGATAAGGGGAATCAAGCGATAAGGAGAGAAATAGGGTGGTCAGGGGAGGCCCCATTGAGGCAACATTTGACAAAGCCTTCACCACGGGGATCGATCGATCAATTGATTGATTATTAGTATTCCAAGGGAATCACGTCAGATTCTTTGGGCTGTGAACCTCCACACTTCTGCCAACCCCCACCCACTCTAGCGTCAGAGGAGAAATGGCGCCTCTGAGACAGGAGATCGGACTTTGACAATCGGCTCTGCTCTGTACAAGCTGTGCGATGTGGGACAAGTCACTTGCCCTCTCTGAGCTGGCGTGCTAACACCCATACTCCTCTGGGCCACTGCTGCAGTGTGGTGAGCTCCCAGAACAGGCATGGCTATCCACAGGCAGCCCGCTCTAGGGCTGGCTGGGGTAGGCACTGAGATGTCGGCAGGAGTTACCAGAGTTTGTGTAGGAGGGGCTGTGTACCAGTTAAGGACTGCGTTCAACTGCACGTCACTGAAAACCAGAGTAAGGGGGGCTTACGCAAAGAAGGCATATTTTTCTTTGTTTTTATCTCATACAGAAAAGTAAATTCAGAGTAGGCCATCGAAGGGCTGGTTCCTCTGCTGACAGCTGTCGGCCGAGATCCAGACCCCTTGTGTCTCCCTCCTCCCGCACACTCAGCATCTGCCTTTTCTCCTCACGGCTGGAAGATGACTGCTGATGTCCAGACATCCACACTGTCCTCCAGGAAGGTAGACAGAGGAAAGGGTGAGGTCGGTGATTGGAGATAAAGCGCTGATGACCGTGTCGGTTGAGTCAGTTCTTTTCTCAATATCTACCCACTGACTTCCTCTCTTATTTCACTGGGCGGAGCTGGCTCAACACGGCCGCCGCCAGCTACAAAGGATCCTGGGAAGTATTCTAGCCGAGCACATCACTACCACCCCCGAGATTGGGCCCTGCCCATGGCGTGGAGGGGAAACTAGACAGTGGGCAGATGCCTACCACACTGCTCTCAGCAGAGCTCCATATGGCAAGAGTGGGTGAGGCTCAGGCCCCTGGCGAGGCCAGCGCGGGGGTCAGAGCCTCGGACGGGACCACCCTCACCAGTCGCTAGGGACCCAGGACTGGCAGGAGAGCCCACAGCAGATAGAGGCAGAGGCTGGGCTGTGGGTCTGGAAACCATGCAAGGTGCAGGCAGGCAGTTGATGGGTAGATTTGTTTCCTTCCTTAACAATGGGCCGTCTCACTCACACACGGGGCTTCTGTGTACTAGCGTCACGCCCCAGCCTTCAGTTTCACAATGGCTGTGGTGCTCTTATCTCTCTACCCACTTGGCCTCGAGTCTCTCTGGCCCGATGAGCATGGTACCGTGGGGGGCAGGGGATGCCAGCTGCCTGCTTCCCCACCCACGCACACTCTGCCAAAGAGGAGAAGTGAAGCTGGGTGCTGTGTGCTGTGATCAAGTACCTGCCTGGGTCCTGCGCCCCCTACCCCGACCCCCACCTCAGGATCCACAGGGTGAGGACACGGAAGTGTGCTAAGAGCCCCCAAATCCAGAGCCTGCGGGCTAAAGCCAGTACACCTGAGGATTAAAGCAAAAAGCAGAACAGGAGGACACAAAGCCTGTCACAGCAACCTTCAGGGATGAGCCCGAAGACAGAAAGATGGAACTAGAGGTGGGGGCTGTCTTCCCCGCTCCTCATCAAAGCTCCCACCGGCATGGGCTTCTGGAACTTAGCATATCCCTGAGCAAACCCTTGATTCACTTAAAGAAGACCTGCGCCGCCCAGCCTGGCCCCTCTCAGTCAGCCACACCTACATTATGCAAGTAGCTCCAACAGACCGGAAACCAGGGAGTCCTCCTCCACGCCTCTTCCTCTCCCACTTCCCCCTCACATCCAGTCTGTCATCTTCCTGGGACATTCACTTTTGCTAAACAGAAGCTAGCTGACAGCCCCTCCTGCCTGCACAGCTACCAGGATGACTCATGACCCCTGTAAACTTCAGGACCACACCAACCACTCAGGCAGGGGGCTCCTGCCCCGGGGAAGAGCGCTTTCTGCACTTTCTGTTTCTGAAACCTGGGAACTGCCTCCCCCTACTTCCAAGCCTTGGAAACACCTGCCTGAGAGGCTGTCTCGGACCTCCTGTGTTAATAGACGCTGCTCCCCTGCTGCACACACGCCAACCCCAATCTGCTTTTTTCTCTCCACAGCAAGTCACCACCAGAAGCAGTCGTGAGCCCCTGGAGGGAGGGACCAGATCTGTTTTTTTCACTGCTGTACCCCAGTCCTAGAACCTGCATTCAACCAGTATGTGCCAAGCGGTTGAACAAGATAGATGGATGGATGGATGGATGGATGGATGGATGGATGGATGGATGGATGGATATGAGGCTTCAGGAATGGGCACTAGCATCACGGTCTTACTAACCTATACATTAGATCAGTGGTCCCCAACCTTTTTTGGGCCACGGACCGGTTTAATGTCAGAAAATATTTTCATGGATCGGCCTTTAGGATGGGACGGATAAATGCACAAAATAAAATTATGCAACCGGCGTAAAAACTGTGGTATTTTTAAATATAATTGTTGAACTTACGATATTTATTGGGCTAAGTTAAAGGAGGAACGAGCATGTCTTCATTATTCAGGCTGTATTTAAATTTGTTATTCTGACAATGTTTCATGTCTGACATCAATATGTAATATGTTAGGTTCAGGTTCGCTACCAATCATGAACTTATGACAATAAAAATAAACATGAGTCCACTGTGTACTCGTATGCAACTTTATTAGAAGCGTCCTCTTAACATCGCACCAACAACATAACATGAGTAACATCCTCTCTGCCTCGAAACCCTTTCCAGTGTTTAACATTACTATGGTAACGTTTAAACATGGCTTAAAAATAAGATACAACACAAAAACAAATATAAAGTGCATGAAAAATACAACTCACCGTTGTTATGAATATTGTAAGTTAAGGGTTATTTATTATAATGTTTATATAGAATGGAAGATACTAGCCTATCTCTCAACAACCATAACGCTAAATCAATCAGTGGGAGCCCTGAGCTTGTTTCTCTGCAACAAGATGGTCCCATCTAGGGGTAATGAGAGAGACAATGACACCCGAAATGTGTTGTTTATGTCCAGTCTATTCTGGAATTTTGTTTTGGTTGCTGTCCCTGCAGAAAATCCCGCTTCACACAAATAGGATGTCGGAAATGGCAACAGGGTTTTTAGTGCTTTTGTGGCAATCTCCGGGTATTCTGCCATGACTTTAATCCAGAACACCGGCAGAGTTGTAGTCTCGAACATATTTTTAAGGCCGCTGTCATTTGTGATCTCCAGTAGTTGATCCTCTTCTTGCATAGACACACTGGATTCACCTGGTTTGTTGACAAATGGATCGCGGATCCATTCCTTGGCAATTCGTGGGTCTTTTGTGGTTGGGAAGTAGCGTTCAAACTCTTTTAAAAGCAAATACAGGTGATCGTGCACCAGCTGGGACAATGAAGGCTTGGGCTCAGTCTCTTCCAAAATCCCCGCGAATGTTTGAAACATGTCAAATATACCCCTGTTCACGCGTCGTCCCCACAAATCCAGTTTGGCTTTAAATGCAGCTACTTGAATGCCAACTTGAAGACAGTTGTCATTTTCCCCTGAAGTGACCGATTGAGTTCATTGAGGAGGTTAAATATGTCGCACAAGCGAGTTTTGCGACCCATTCCTCGTCACTGAAATGTGCTGCTAGCGGTGACTTTTTTCTGAGAGAAATCTCTGCAGCGGCTCTCGTAATTCAAACACTCTGGCCAGGGATCTCCCTCGGGATAACCATCTTATTTCTGTATATAAGAGAAGGTGTCTGTGCTCCGCGTTCATTTCCTCACAAAGCTGCTTGAACAGGCGCGAGTGGAGGGCGTGTGCTTTGATGTGGTTAATAACTTTAACAACATCATTCAATACGCTGTTAAGTTCCGGTGGTATATTTCGCCTAGCCAGCATTTCCCTGTGAATAACACAATGCTTAGACTCGCATTCAGGTGCAACCTCCTTAATCCGAGTAGTAAACCAGACATCCTTCTGGTCATGGCAGCAGCTCCGTCTGTGCATATGCCGACACAAAAAGACCATTTCAGTTTTCCTGATATATAGTCATCCAGCAATTTAAATAGTTCTGCGGCTGTGGTTTTGGTTGGCAATGATAGTGCACATAACATATCCTCATGCACATCCTCTTGATAAAGATAACGCACGTAAACAGTAGCATTGCCTTGTTGTCAATATCTGTAGATTCGTCAACCTGGAGAGCATACCATGGTGATTTATTAATCCTTTCCAACAATTGTGATTCAATGTCCTCTGCTATTTCCTCAATGCACGTGTGACGGTGGTAGCAGAAAGAGGCATCTGTGCTATCTTTTTAACCACAGCCTCTCCTAGAAGTTCATGACAAATGCCTTTAGTGGCTGGAAGGATCAATTCTTCACCAATGGTGAATGGCTTCTTAGCCTTAGCGATACGATTAGCCACCAAGTATAATGCTCTTAGTGTATTCGCATTTATTGATGTAGTGGCCACCAGTAATTGTTTCTGTCCTTCTTATTCATCCTTTTTTCTTTCAAAATACTCAGAAGGCTTGTCTTTTAAAGTAGGGTGCTTGGTCTCCAAGTGGCGAAGCAGTTTTGAAGGCTTCATTGCCTCATTACTTAGTTATCACATATTATGCAGAGCGGCCTTGGTGCGCGAGAATCACCACTTGCAATAAATCCATACTTCAAGTAGGACTCCTGGTATTGTCTGTTAAATGAAGCCTTCTTTTTCTTCGAGGTCATAGGTTCTTCTTCTGTCTCCTCACTGGCCCTTTTCCACTTCACAAAAAAACTTTCGATGGAATTTTGTTTTTCACTCATTTTGCTAGTTTATGGGTTTAATTTTAGCGGCAACGTATCACGTGACCGAGACAAGCGTCAGGAGTGAGTCTTAGACGAATGTAACAGAGGGAATCTGGTCATTTTTTAAAAATAAAACATCGTTCAGACTTAAATATAAATAAAACGGAAATAATGTAAGTTATTTATTCTTTCTCTGCGGACCGGTACCAAATGGCCCACGGACCGGTACCGGTCTGCGGCCTGGGAGTTGGGAACCACAGCATTAGATGACTTGGCATGTCCCTCAGACTTTCTTTCTTAAAAATCACCTTAGGAAGCATGGAGAGAATCAGAGTGAAAGCTTCACCCTAAAGCACAGGCTGAGAGTCAGGAGGGTGGAGACAGGGACTGTGGCCCTGACGCATCCCCGGTAGGGCTCACAAGGGCTGTGGTTGCAGAGGGCCGGGCGACCTCATTGAAACAGCAGCTCCAGAGGCCAAGGCTGTGGGAGGTTTGGCTCTGCTACTTCCTAGAGGTGTGAGGTTGGGAGACTGAACTGCTCCAACCCTCAGTTTCCTTATCTGCATAATGGGGACAAACACTCTTTTTATTGCCCTTAAACCAAGTAAATTTTGAGGCTGACCCTGTTTTGAAGGGCTGGCCTAGATTTTCATTTCCATCTGCACTGGGACCTCCTCTTCCTCTCACCAGAATCCAGGAGGCTTTTGGAGGCCTGTTTTTTATACATCAAAGTTGCCCTGGCTTCTTTTTCTTTTCCTTTTCCCTAGCTTCTTTGTTGTTCAAGCTCACTGTATGTACACCTCCGTCTCTTAACGCCCGGTGCCCCTTAGGGGTAGGGAAATCTTTGGCAAACATGGACATGTTGTGCCAGCCCAGGTGCCCCATCTAAGGTCCCCACACCAAGTCAGGCCCCTTCTTTTGGCTGTGTGGGGTGCCGGGGTCCTTGCTGTTCGAGGACCCCCAACGCCATCCACCCCAAGGGCTGGATCTGGGCCTCTCTCCAGGGTGCTCTCCCTCCTGCCCTCTCAAGACACCAACATCTGGCTTCATTCCCGGGGGATTTACTGCAGGTGATATTGCAAGTGCCTCCCGGGGCTGGGCTGGGCTGGGCAGGCCAGCTGATCGTCAGAGCCACCAACCCAAAGGGAACGACGGGACGCAGAGGAGTTTGTTAGGGCTGCTCTGGCAAAGCGCCACACAGAAACCCATCGTCTTAGCTCTTCTAGGGTCCAGAAGTCCAGAAAGTGTGGGAACTGGGAGAATGCCAGGCAAACCGGGATGGTGGACCACCCTAAACGAAGGCCCAGCTCCTCTTATTTCAAGAGAGGCCAGGAATTCTCATTGTATTATATGTAAAATCTCCCAGCTTTAAATGTTGGCAACTAATTCAACTAATTTTAAAATCCTGCGTGGCCCCGCCTGACCAGGCAGTGGCGCAGTGGATAGAGCGTTGGACTGGGATGTGGAGGACCCAGTTTCGAGACCCCGAGGTCGCCAGCTTGAGCGCGGGCTCATCTGGCTTAGGCAAAAAGCTCACCAGCTTGGACCCAAGGTCGCTGGCTCGAGCAAGGGGTCACTCGGTCTGCTGAAGGCCCATGGTCAAGGCACATATGAGAAAGCAATCAATGAACAACTAAATCAGGGGTCGGGAACCTATGGCTCGTGAGCCAGATGTGGCTCTTTTGATGGCTGCATATGGCTCGCAGACAAATACTTAATTAAAAAAATAATAACGTTAAAAATATAAAACATTCTCATGTGTTACAATCCATTCATTTCCTACCGCTCATGTTCATGGTTGTGGGTGGCTGGAGCCAATCACAGCTGTCCTCTGGGACAACACCAAATTTTTTTGGATAATGTGTACTGTACACGGGTTGTTGTGAGGTCAGGAAGTAAACTTCCCTCCTTTTAATCAAGTAGTCAGCTAGCTAATTGCAGAAACCGTTTTGACGAAGAAGATGGCTAAAAGAAAAAAAGATGAGGAGTATCATACTTTTCAGCAGGAATGGACAGAGGAATTTGCCTTTGTGGAGAGAGCAGGTTCTGCAGTGTGTCTAATATGCAATGATAAAACTGCATCGATGAAACGGTCAAATATAAAGTGGCACTTCAACACACACCATACTACATTTGCATCGAAATATCCAGCAGGGGACAGCAGGAAGAAAGCATGTCAAGAGCTACTATGCAGAGTGCAAGCTAGTCAGCAGCAACTCCGTGTTTGGACCCAACAAGGTGACTGGAATTTGGCTAGCTTTGCTGGTGCTTTAGCAATTGTGAGAAACAGAAAGCCATTCACATATGGGGAGTATGCCAAAACATTCATGCTTGATGTTGCCAATGAACATTTTGATGACTTTTTGGATAAAGACAAGATAATCAAATGAATAAAAGACATGCCTCTGTCGGCAAGAACTGTTCATGATTGTACCATCATGATAGCAAATCAAATTGAGGCAACACAAGTGAAGGACATAAATGCAGCACCATTCTTTTCTCTCACTTTGGATGAGTCAACAGACGTAAGCCATTTATCCTAGTTCAGCGTGATTGCAAGGTATGCTGTCGGTGACACATTACGTGAGGAAAGTCTTGCTGTTTTGCCTATGAAAGAGACAGGAGGAGAGAATTTATTCAAGTCTTTCACTGAGTTCGCTAAAGAAAAAATCTACCAATGGATAAACTTATTTCAGTGTGTACTGATGGTGCTCTGTGCATGGTGGGGAAAAACAGAGGATTCGTAGCGCTTCTTCGTGAACATGAAAAGAGACCCATCCTAAGTTTTCACTGCATCCTACATCAGGAGGTGCTTTGTGCTCAGATGTGTGGCGAGCAGCTTGGTGAGGTGATGTCGCTGGACATTCGCGTGGTCAACTATTGTTGCCCGAGTTTTAAATGATCGCCAGTTTAAAACACTGCTGGGTGAAGTTGGGAATAATTATTCTGGTCTGCTTCTGCACAGCAATGTGCATTGGTTGTCAAGAGGGAAGATGCTCAGCTGTTTTCATGGCTTGTCTTAGCAAAATCCGGACTTTGCTTGAAATGAAAAACGTTGAGCATCCTGAGTTAGCTAACACTGAGCGGCTCCTGAAGTTCTACTATCTTGTGGATATGACTGAACATCTGAACCAGCTCAATGTGAAAATGCAAGGTGTTGGAAATATAGTCTTATCCCTTCAACAAGCAGTGTTTGCGTTTGAAAACAAGTTGGAATTCTTCATTGCCGACATTGAAACAGGTTGTTTACTACGCTTTGAAAAACTGGGAGAGTTTAAAGATGCATGCACAGCAAGTGACCCTGCTCAACATCTTGATCTCCAGCAGCTAGCAGGCTTCACATCTAATCTCCTGCAGTCATTCAAAGTGCGCTTTGAAATTTCGTGAGCGCACTCGTCTTTTTAAGTTCATCACCCATCCACACGAGTGTGCAGTGGACAGCGCCGACCTGAGTTACATCCCCGGTGTCTCCATCAGAGATTTTGAGCTACAAGCTGCTGACCTGAAGGCTTCAAACATGTGGGTGAATAAGTTCAAGTCACTGAATGAAGATTTGGAAAGACTTGCACGACAACAAGCAGAGTTGGTGAGCAAACACAAGTGAGGAGAAATGAAAAAACTTCAACCCATGGACCAGCTGATTGTCAAAACTTGGAACACACTTCCCGTCACATACCACACATTGCAGTGTGTGAGTATTGCTGTACTGACAATATTTGGTTCTACATATGCATGTGAGCAGTCTTTCTCACATCTAAAGAACATTAAGACCAACCTACGATCATGTTTAACGGGTGGAAGTCTCAACGCCTGCATGAAGCTTAACCTCACCACATATCAACAGACTACAAAGCCATCAGCAAAACCATGCAGCACCAGAAGTCACATTAATGGTAAGAAGTACTTTATTCATCATTGGTTAGCAATAGCATAACAACATTATTAAAAAGAATTCCGAGACTTATTGTACTTTAAAAGTGTTGGTCTTATATAAAATGCACACGTTTACTTGTATTTAGTGTTAAACATATTGTATGGCTCTCACAGAATTACATTTTAAAATATGTGGCGTTCATGGCTCTCAGCCAAAAAGGTTCCCGACCCCCTGAACTAAGGTGTCGCAACGAAAAACTGATGACTGATGCTTCTCATCTCTCTTCGTTCCTGTCTGTCCCTATCTATCCCTCTCTCTGACTATCTCTCTGTAAAAAAAAAAAAAAATTCTCTGTGGCCCCAAGTGATGTGACAATAGCTCGCATTTGGCCAGGGTGCCACCGCTGAAGTCTTGGTAGATGGGCCAGGCTAGATAGACCCCACCAGTTCCCAAGACCAGGACGCACAAAGCACGGTGCTGCGCTGGAAAGGTGTGTGAAAAGAGGAACCTGAAATTAACATTGAGATAAATCATGCTGCCGGGCATGGGGGGTGCCTTGCAGGGCACAGGGAACAGGTCAGGTGCTGAAGAGCCTAAGAAATGGCAGGAGACTCGAGAGAGGGCACGAGCGGCTGGCTGTCACCCCCCGTCTGAGGAAGCCGCCCTGGGCCTTCTGCGCATGCTCAGTAGCACTTCACTCTCCGAAGCTTCGGTCCCAGCGGCAGACAAGGAGCCTTGGCGACCAGGGGTGGCATTTGCACATGTAGAGCCGGGGGAAGCTGGAGAGGAGACCCCAGGCTGGAGGGAGAGGAGAAGACAGAAGGCACCAGCCGGGGTATTTAGGGGAGGGACGGTGTCAGGCAGCCGCGGCCACCATAGCGAGCCCCACAGACTGGTCCGCTTTCTTCTCTCACTGCGCTGGAGGCTGCACGTCCAAGGTCAGGCCGGCAGGCTTGGTGCCTTCTGAGGCCTCTGCCCACGCGGGGCTCGCAGAGGGTGTCTCCTCCCTGTGTCCTCCCAGCGTCCTCCCTCTGTGTGTGTCTGTGTCCCAGTCTCCTCTTCTTATAAGGACACCAGTCAGATTGGGTTAAGGCCTGCCCTCATTGTTAACATAATTACCTTTTTAAAGAGCCTATCTCTCAACTCTGAGATACGGGGTGGGGGCTAGGACTTCAACAAACGAACTGGTGGGGGGCGTGATTCAGCCCCGAACAGGCGTCTGATGTGGGGGAGGGCAGCCACCTGGAGCGGGAGCCCCGGAAAAGGTTGCCCCGCTCGCTCCCCGGCCCCCACTTCTGCCCCCAGCACCAGGCTGGGCCGTCCACCTCCCACCCGTTACCATGCCACACGTGGCTCCTTATCAGCCGGGATCAGCTCCAGCAGCTGCTAAGGCAAGATTAGCCTCTCAAACAACTGTGCCGGCTCTTTGCTGCCGGTGACTAATGGAGGGAATTTCAGGCAAGGTCAGAAAGGAGGTCGGCACAGGGTACACTGGGTGGAGATACCGTGTCCTGGCTGCTTTCGCCGGGCCCCGGAAAGGCTCCTGCCCAGGCCTCTGCCCCCTGGTCGGGCTTGCCCCGCACGGTCCCTGGTTCGCCAGCAGGACAGCGCCCTGGCCTGGCCCCGGCCTCTCAGCTGCGCCTGCAGATCTCGAAGGGGAACAGGGAAGCAAAAGAGGAAGCAGTGTTGAGGAGAGGGGAAGGCCAGGGACTCCCCCTGCCCTCTTGCCAGGCCCTGCAGCACTGGGGAGCCACCTCCCCCTGGGTGACAGCGGTCCAGCTGGGAGCCGGGTGCCCTGCTCTGCCTTCTGTGACCTGGGCAAAGCACGCTGTTTCTGCACACGTCCGTGCCTTCTGAAACCCGAGGAGGCCGGGGGGTAAGGAGGAGTCCCGCACAGCCTAGGCCCAGCTGGTGGGGCTAATTTTAGGTTTCTCCCAGCCTGACCGAGGTCACTAATCTTCATCCGGCCAGAGAATGCGCACTGATCAGATGGTGCCTTAGCTCGCGGTGTCCCCCACACCTACACCCCAAAAAGGCCCTTCTGTCTAATTCCAACCCCTCTTTTACCTGCCCAGCTGCACCTCCCTCAGCAAACCTGCTCTGACCACTACCTCCCAGAAAGAGCTTTTCTTCCCCAACATCTGGGCCACTGGAGACTGACAGCACAGTGGGGCCCTGTGTCCCCAGCACAGGGCCCATAATTAGCCCCCGGTCAGCCTGGGTAGAATGAATGCGTGAGTGAGTGAGCACATCATCACACAGTACCGTCACATGCTACACGGAGGTGAGGGCTCAAGTTAGCAAATGAGGCCAAAAGAGCAAAGAAACTCCGAAAACAAGGCATGGATCTCTCAGGAAGTCCAATGCAACCCCGTTTCCTCCACAAGACTTGTCTCCTCTACCCCGTCACCCCTACCAGCAACCAAGGAGGGGAACCTGGCCTTCTGCCCCTGCTCCCCAGCTCTCTGCCCAAGACTTGGGGGTGACAGGTGCTGGCCCGGGAATTCTCAAGGATTATACAACATATTCCTGAACGAGCTTCTATCTAAAACACTTCAAGGTGAGAGGCTCCCTGTCCCCTCTCAGCCTCCTCTGGGGGCTGCTTCTCTGTTGCCATGGCAGTCAGGGCAGGGTCTGGTGGGTCCCCAGAAAGTCCAGCAGGCTGAAGACAAAGCCAGCCAGAGGCAGAGGGGTGGCCGCCAGGCTGACAGCGGGACTTGGAGGCCTGTGGCGAAGATCAGAGTGGCCAGTTTTGAAGAACTCGGAAGCGTGGGCAGGGAAGCTCCCTACCTCCCGACAGGAAAGGGAGATGCCCCCGGTGAGAGCCTAAACCTACCAGGCAGGAGAAGGGTGCTGTTCGTACCTCATTTTTTTCTCTTGTAGTTCAAGGAGTTTACTTTTTCATTCAAAAACTTCTAAACTTAGAGAAAAACGAGAAGAACAGGACAACAGTCACTCATGAACTGTCCTCCCAGATTCCACAATTCTTAACATTTTGCCTTATTCCCTGTGTACCTCCCTGTATTTGAAACGCTTGATAATGAGCCTAAGACATCACGACGCCTCGGCCGTAAAGGTTTCAGCCGCATCCCCTGGGAATGATCTATTCTCCTGCATAACCGCAAAACCAACTTTAGTGGTTATTTGAATTAAAAAAAGAAAAAGTTATGCCTCATATTTTTTTTTCTAAATAAAGAAGCTTTGCAAAACTAGAAAAATAAGGGCGGGACAGGGATCAGAGTGCAACCGCACCAAACCAAGCCTGGATTTGTTCTGAAAAACTTCTAAACTGGATTCTCAGCACGGAAAGACAAGAAAGCTTTTCAGCTCTCCAAGCCTACCCAGGAAGCCTCTGGGTATATATTTAACAGCCAGCCTCCAAGTCATATATTTGTCCTACCTAAAACGATGCCTTGTGAAGCTGGAGCTGTTCTATAAATGTATGCTTAGCACATAGTAGGCGCTTTATAAATCCAAGTGCAAACTGCCTTGGGGCAGTAGAACGCCTGCGGAGCCCACCACCTGGGCCCACACGGGGCTCGGTGTGAAACAGCCCTAACTCGGCCTCGCAAGACTGACCTTTACTTATCCAAGAAGGTCCCTCTGGTCCCATTGGTCACCAGCTCCAACTGCTCTGAGACCAGACCTCCTTAACCACCCAAGTCCTCCCAGCCTTTCTTCTTAGACAAATCCCTAATATATTTGTGGCTGGGATCCCAGTTTGGCTCTTCATTTGTCTCCTATTTTCTCTGTGTCGGTTAGTCTTGTTCCTCAGCCAGCGCACAACACTCTCCCCCTCCTTTATCCTGCAGCTCGGAACTCCCAGCCAGAGCGCGTTTCAGACTTGAGGCAGGTGGAGATCAGAATGACCACGGAACCCCTGACTCCTGCGGTGCCAAGGATTGAGCTCAGCTCCTCCAAACACAACCTCATCTACTCTTCACAAAACCCTATGATGTGAGGACTAGTATAATCGCCAGTTTATTGATAAGGAAACTGAGGCTCGGAAAGACGAACAAAAGCAGCACAGCCAGTAAGTTACACAGAGGCAGGATCTGAACGGGTCACTCAGGGACCACGTTCCAGATCTTTGACCGTGAGAAGCCAAAGACAGGCGGGGGGCGGAGGGGGCTGCACGGGTTCCCACACAAATGGGGAGGCTGGTGGATAGAGCCGCCATGTGGAATAGCTATGATTCAGCTCCAGGTGCGAGCTTTACATCCTCCTACAGAGGGCATCCCACAGGGCAAGGGACCCATTGTCTCTCTGGGCCTGCTCCTTGGATGTCACGCAACAGGTGCTCCCATAAGTACTCAGTGAACACAGCAGGCATGAAGAAATGTGACTGATTTCTCCTTTATCATCTCCCGAGCAGATGTCCAGATGGCAAAGTGCAGGGGAGCACTGAGATCCACCCACGTGTGGCCCCTCGACAACTGCAGGGAGCGTGCCTTCCGCCGCTCAGGCTGTGTCTGAGATCCCGGCTCCGTCCCCAGGGAACGGGTTTGCCACAGCAGATGACCGGAGGGAGACACCCCACACTTCTCTGTAATGCATAGGACAGCCGTGCAGGACACGAGGGAGGCCAGAAATGGGACGGGGATGATGGAACTCGAGATGAGAGAACAAAGGACTGCCTCCAACGATTCCTTCATTGTCTCACTCACTCGTTATCCAGAAATATGAAGAAGGGGGGGGGAGTAATAAAGGAGAGCTCAGTTCTTCCTCAAACAGCCAAATAAAACTTTTTTAAGAGCAAGAACTTTGTATTTGAGGAATGCATGGGTAGAAAAACAGCAATGGGTTTGAAAAACATTGGTGAGAACTTGTATTTTCACCTTCATCTGTGCTCCACTCATCTGCCTGGGGAAATGTTAGGATTTTTTATAGAAGTTAAGAAGAAGAAGAAGGAGAAGGAGAAGAAGAACAAGAACAAGAACAAGAACAAGAAGAAAGGAGAAGAAGGAGGAGAAGGAGAAGGAGAAGGAGAAGGAGAAGGAGAAGGAGAAGGAGGAGAAGGAGAAGAAGAAGGAGAAGAAGAAGAAGAAGAAGAAGAGGAGGAGGAGGAGGAGGAGGAGGAAGAGGAGGAGGAGGAGGAGGAGGAGGAGGAGGAGGAAGAAGAAGAAGAAGAAGAAGAAGAAGAAGAAGAAGAAGAAGAAGAAGAAGAAGAAGAAGAAGAGAGGAGTTATTCAACCTTCTATAGAGAAAAAAATAATTACTTTGCAGGTCAGACTACTGCCTTTAAAAAGATATTCTAAATTACTCTCTCTGCTTCTCCCAAGTTCACTTTTAATGCAATGTTCTCTCCCCGTCCCTTCAGAGCAAGGGGAGAGCTGGCCCCTCCAGCCCAGGAACTAACGAGCAGGAGCAAAGAGAGGGGAGGGGCGTACAAAGCGTTCCAGGGCTGCACCAATCAGGGGGAGGTGGATAAGATACAAACAAGAACAGGTGCAGAGAAGAACTCCTTCTCCTCCTGTCCCCACTCTACCTCACCCCTACTCCCTACCCAGGCCTCTGGGGAGAGGCCCAATGGGCCCGCCTGGGGCGCAGTCACATCTGCACCAGCCTGCGAGGGTATCTTCACTGGGGGAGGCCCACCCCACACCCGAGTCCTGCCTGAGCCACCCCTGGTTCTTAAGGTCATGGGCTAGAGTTTGAAGGAGTCCCGATTGGGAGCTTTGGGGGAGAAGGTGGGAGGGGGTGGGGGGATGGCTAAGCAAAGCATTAAGGGATGGGACCAAGTGTGAGCTCCAGGCCGAGCTCAGAGGGGCCTCTGCCCCATGGGCTCTGCGTGGGGTGAGTCACTGGTGTGACCTGCTAGGAGCAGTGGCCTCCTAAAGTGTAATGGCCACGGTGTGTAAGGTCACCGCCCTACACCCTTGCTCTACCCAGCTGGCCTGGGACAGGTGGGTACATTGGCATCAGGGCCAAGGAACCTCCCAGAACAAAAGCAACCCACACCCTGGCCCTGAGCCTTTGACCTTCAGCAGGATGTGAGCATCTCTGGTGAAATGAGACTGTCCCAAATGAGGACGGGGAACAGGAAAGGCCTCCGAGGGAAACTCAGCCATGAGAACCGGTAGTGACAGGACTCGGGGCCCAGGTTCCACAGGAAAGCTTAGGCTGGGGGGCTGAGCCGACGGGCTGGCCCAGCTCCTCCCGGAGTGGCTGCAGAGAACACGGCTGAGCACACGGCTGTGAAGTGAGCATTCATACCTCGGGAGGCCGAGGGTGGGGCCCCTCCACTGCCTGGGCCAGAAGCGGACCGGTGGCACCGTCCCCAGTGAGAACAAGGAAGCCTTCTTCTTCTGTGCAAGGCCCCTTCCCAACAGCAATGGCAGCCAAAACGAGGAGCGGATGGAAGTCTCCTCCCAGTCACTGTCCCCCTAACATTTGGAATCCTGTGCCATCCGGGATGCTTGTTACCTGGCCCTGGCCCCTTGTGTCCCTCTGCTGACCAAAATCCTAACCCTCTCGCCTGTCCCAAAGTGGCCCCAGCTCTGCGGTGCAGTGTGACTGACTGCAGGGGGGCTTGGCTGTTCTGTCCCTGAGAGAGGCCATCGCACGCCACAGTCCCTGTCCCTGAGAGAGGCCATTGCACGCCACAGTCCCTGTCCCTGAGAGAGGCCATTGCACGCCACAGTCCCTGTCCCTGAGAGAGGCCATTGCACGCCACAGTCCCTGTCCCTGAGAGAGGCCATTGCACGCCACAGTCCCTGTCCCTGAGAGAGGCCATTGCACGCCACAGTCCCTGTCCCTGAGAGAGGCCATTGCACGCCACAGTCCCTGTCCCTGAGAGAGGCCACTGCACGCCACAGTCCCTGTCCCTGAGAGAGGCCACTGCACGCCACAGTCCCTGTTCCTGAGAGAGGCCATTGCACGCCACAGTCCCTGTCCCTGAGAGAGGCCACTGCACGCCACAGTCCCTGTCCCTGAGAGAGGCCACT
This sequence comes from Saccopteryx leptura, assembly GCF_036850995.1. Classification (NCBI taxonomy): domain Eukaryota; kingdom Metazoa; phylum Chordata; class Mammalia; order Chiroptera; family Emballonuridae; genus Saccopteryx; species Saccopteryx leptura. The sequence goes on from NC_089509.1 coordinate 113,364,084, forward strand.
GCACGCCACAGTCCCTGTCCCTGAGAGAGGCCACTGCACGCCACAGTCCCCCTCTCAGTCCCACACTGAGTTCCAACACAGGGACACCTGAAACTGCAGCTCTGCTTTCACCGGATCAGCCACACCACTGCGCTGAGGACGGCCAGGCCGCACATTCACCAGCCTGGTCCTTCCTTCTGAGTCTTTCCTGTGGGGCTTTCTGTCCTCCTCCTACCCTGGTTCACCTGGCGAATGCTTAGAGACGCAGCTTAGGCACGCTGGCTGCAGAAAGCCATCTCCAAATTTCCGGCTGGGGCTAAACTTCTCCAGCACCGCGCACAGACCTGACTCCCAGCATCTCACCCATTCCCTCAACGAACACTTAAGCTCCTACTATGCACCTGTCCTAGGTCCTAGGGATGCAGCCATGAACACAGGAAGCAAACAAGGACGGCCTCTGCCCTTAGGGAACTTGTATTCTAGGGCACGTGGAAGGGAGACAGAGAATAAATAAAAAAAAAACTACATGGCACGTCCATGGTGGAGTTCCACGAAGATAAAGAAAGCAGCCAAGGCGATGAGGCGTGGGGAGCTCGTTCCTGTGTGTGTCCCTTCCACTTCGTGCCCCCGGAACACCGGCATTCGGCTGTGTCTCCCTCTGGGCCCCAGGGCTAGCCGGGTACAGTACTGAGTGACCCTCTCTATCACTGCGGCCACATGCATGGCCACGTGCCCCGTGAGAATCCAGAGATCCCTGGGGTGTCTGAACCCATGCCTCCCCCTCCCCAGATCACCCAAGTAGTGGGGGCCCGAGAAAGTCAAGGCAGGGTTCCCCAGGATCCCAGAACTGCCCAAGCAACCCCTGCCTGATAGGCCTTCTTGTAACCAAGCTGGGGACCAAGCCAACATTGTTCTGTGAGCCCTTAAAGAAGGGGGCTTTGGGCAAAGAATTCATGAACACAAAATTCTAATGTTTGATGGACACATGAATCCCAGCACAGCCCTAGCAGCCAGATGTATCAATAATAGAAGACAGCCCTGCCCAGGTAGCCCGATCAGAACCACACTCCAACCAAAGAGCGTGGCTCTGGGTCTGGGAAAGAGGGGCTAGCTCTAATGCTGTTTTCTAGATGTTTCTTTTCATGATTAATTTTTTTTTTTTTTTTATAATCAGCTGTACTTGAGATGAGTATCATTTCCTTCCGGACCACAGCTCAGATGGGCTCCCCGTGTTCCGGCAGATCCTTCTCCTACCCCCACTCCCAGTCTGCGCATGAGTCATCTCTGGTCCGAGGTGGCCCAGTGACTTTCTCCCGGGGATGTGGAAGTGAACCCCAGAGTCCCAAAGGCGGTGCTGCTGCCTGGAAGCTGGCTCATGGGCAGGGCGGCAGGGAGGTGACACAGAGCTGGAACCAGGGCCACATGTGAGACAAAGCTTCCCCGGTTGTCAGGGAGGGCGGAGCAAGTGGGCAAAGGGCAGAGGGGCGGAGGCTGCGAGGGACAGGGATAGAGAGATGGAGAGAGAGAATGAGAGAGAGAGAGAGGCTGGCCGGGTCTGGTCATGTGAGATAACGTGCTGAGATACAAGCAGTGGTAGAGGCCTGCCTGGGAGAGGGGCACGTGGCTCCGCCCGAGGATGCCAGACGGGTAAGGCTTCCTGGCAAAGAGATTTTGCCTAAGGTGAGCACCGGGGATGAGTAAGACGCGGCCGAGATGCACGGAGCGGAAGGGAGTTCCAGGCTGCGTGGGTTGCGAGGCAGAGGCTCTATGAGGCATCAGGACGTGCCCTGGGTGGGGGTGGGGAGGCTGTGAATCTCGGATGACTGGACAGGGAGTAAGACCGAAGAAACAGCAAGAGCCCAGACCCAGGGGCACGTATGATATCCTGAGGAGCGTGGCCTTGGTGGCTGCTCGGCCACGGGGGCGATGTTCACGGAGCAGCAAAGGATGTAATCCATAAGTAAAAGGAAACATTTTAAACCCTAGATGCAGTAGCAGGGCTAAAGCTGTACATCAGAGTATTGGCAGTGTAGACAGGATAGAAACTCTAAGGTGGATGGGAAGTGAGGCAGAGTGTGAGAGACAAGAGCATGGTGCTGAGCACAGCCCTCCTCCCCCCGAACATGGCTGAGACCCCAACACCCCCAGCCTCCGTCAAGGAGCCTCCGAAGAACTGGCTGGTGAGCAGAGGGAACGCCAGGCGAGGGGCTGTCTTGGGAACCAAGGGAGTAGAAAGTCTCAAGAATGAGAGTGTGGTCGCTGCGTCAGATCAACAAACCGGTCCAGAAAGATAAGAACCGAAATGTATCCAGTTTGTTTGATAATCGTAAAGTCACTGGAGACTTCTTTTTCTTTTTGAGAGAGAGAGAGAGAGAGAGAGAGAGAGAGAGAGAGAGAGAGAGAGAGAGAGAAAGGCAGGAGCAGGAGCAGGGCGGGAGACGCAGGAAGCATCGACTCCCAGTTGCTTCCCGTTTGTGCCTTGATGGGCAAGCCCGGGGCTTCAAACCAGCGACCTCAGCGTTCCAGGCCAACACTTTTTCCACTGCGCCACCACAGGTCGGGCCCGGAGGCTTCCTAAGCAGTTCCAGTGAAGCAAGCGGTAGGGACAGAACGCTGACATGTGGGGAACGGTTCAGTGGGGAGGGTTAGGATTTCCTAGGGAAGATGGCTCTTCTACCAAGCTCAGGACAAAGGAAAAGGGAGAGAGAGCGGCTGGCAGGGAGGACAGGGTCTAAGGGAGGTGCTTTGGAGGAGGAGGAAGGTTGGGCATGTTCCTGGGAGAAAGGCTGAGGGAGGAGAGGTTGAAGACATTGGAGGGAGATAGGCAGGTGGAGTCAGTCCTGGAGGCACGGAGGGAACACAGTCAAGTGCACTTGACCCTGAGGAGGGATGCGGCTGCCCGGAGAGGAGGAGACGAGGGGAGGTGGGCGGGTCTGTGGGAAACACAGGGAAAAGCAGGGTGCCGGGAGCTGCAGCAGTGCTCAGCCCAGGACAAACACCGGGAAGAAATATTCATGAGAGCTGAACCGTGGACCCTAACCCTTTCCAAAGGGAGCCCAGAACAACTTTCCAATTCTAAATGAATAGCACTATTCTCCAGTCAACCCAGCAAAACGGATGGATCAGAGTTTTTTGGTCAGAAAATTAGCAGTTTTATCAGATATTTCAGGCATGGAATAGTTTGAGGTGACAAGGTCTAAGATTGAAGTGTGGTATGGTATGAAATGTGGTACTGAAATGGGGCAGGGGTGAGAGTCACTGGAATTGAGGAAAGCAAAGAAAGCTGAGGCTAGGTGTATCAGGTAAGAATGACAGCTGCAAGCAACAGAACATGACAACAGTGACTGACATGAGCAAGGGGTAGACCTAATAAGAAGTAGACAGACGCTGGTAATAGTTCAATGGCCTTTTGAAGACAAGATGGCTACCGTTAGCTATTTCCTCGTGGTTCAAAGATGGCTGCCCCCGCTCCAGCCATCACATCTATAGTCAAGGAAGGAAGGAAGGTGGGACCAACGGTGCATGCTTCCTGTTATCAGGAAAGCAAATGCTTCCCCAGAAAATATTTCCTCACCCCCAGCAGATTCCCCTTTAGGTCTCCTTGAGAGAACTAAGACACAGGGTCTTTCCTGACTGCAAGAGTCTGAGGACAAAGCTGCCATGATTGAGTTAAACCTCGAGCCTGGGCTCACTGCTGCGTGGAATCAAACTCAAAGAAGGGGGAACTGGACATTTGTTAGGCAAAGATGACATCTGTTGCAATGGGTCCTCGGTGCTGTGACCCATTTGTGCTGTGCTCGGTGCTGTGACCCATTTGTGTCAGGTGCAATTTTGCCCTGACCCAAAGGGTTGAGACTCAAGCAAGTGAGGCATGGGGCTGTTGTTAGGTCCAGCGGAGGGCAGGATTGGGAAGGAGAGCAATGGGAAGGTGACCAGAGGCCAGAGCTGAGGGTTCCTTGAACTCTGGGTCTGAAATTCCTTTGTACTCAAAGGGAAGCTCTTAGCAGGGTTTTGAGCAGGTATGTGACAGGTTGAGCTACACACAGGGAGATGGCAGGGACAGTCTTGGTCAGACAAAGGCGGAGGAGGGGAGGACCATGGCACCAGTTGGAGTGGCAGCAGGGACTGCCCAGCCTCCCACTCCTCCTTTAGGCCTCTGGGCACCCCAGCCTGCTGCCTTGTTCATAAGGAAACAGTGTGGCCCTGGTAGGGGGGCTGTTGGGCAAAGGAGTTGTAAAATCTGTATTTTCTGGTTTTGCTCACTCTTATTGTTAAAAATGGCCGCTGCTCACATGATGATGTTCTCGTGTGATACAGCTGATTGCTTTCACGCTTGGAAAGGGGCTCGGTTATGCTAATGTGTGCTGGGTGAGGACTCTTGCACCAAAAAGTTTTAAAAGGAGGAGCTAGGAGGCCATTTTAAAGAAAGGAGACCAAGTTGTTGGAAAGGAGAGAGGCCACGTGGTGGCAGCCAAGATGGAGGCCTGCAGAGAGAAGGAGATGGGGGACAAAGGTGGCTGAGACTAGGGGGCCTTTGGTTTTAGAAAAAACCGGAAAGATTCTCCTGGTTGTGGAACAGGACAACATGCGAGTGGGTTTTGATACCCAGTGTGATTGTTTTTACTCGTTGGCCGGTACGAGTCTAGAATAAAGGAAAATGGCCCACCAGTTCCTGGCTCTGTTGCTTCATTACTGTCTGTCTGAATCAAATGCAAACCTGCAAAAGCCAGGAGGCCGTGATGGTGGCTGCTGGCTTTGCAAGGGCTCAGGTCAGACTGGCCTCCACAAGCCCAGTGCCCCTTCCCCCAAGCCCTTCCCCATGCCCTGTTGTCTTCGCTCTGGTCCTCTCCTTTAATGCAGACCCACTTGCCCAGCTCCCCTCGGCTCCCCACACAGCATTCTGGTTCCATCTGCCAACAATGCTGGGTCAGAACTTCCCAGGCTCCTGCCCTTCCCCCTCCCCAGGGCCCTCTGGTCCTAGAAGCAGAATACAGTGTGTCCATAAAGTCATGGTGCACTTTTGATCGGTTACAGGAAAGCAACAAAAGACGATAGAAATGTGAAATCTGCACCAAATAAAAGGAAAACTCTCCCAGTTTCATACCTATTCAGTGCAGTTCGATGTGGGCTCACGCACAGATTTTTTAGGGCTCCTTAGGTAGCTATCCCGTATAGCCTCTACAGACTCGTCACTGACTGATGGCCTACCAGAACGGGGTTTCTCCACCAAACTGCCGGTTTCCTTCAACTGCTTATCCCACCAAGTAATGTTATTCCTATGTGGTGGTGCTTCGTTATAAACGCGCCGATATTCACGTTGCACTTTGGTCACGGATTCGAATTTAGCGAGCCACAGAACACACTGAACTTTCCTCTGTACCATCCACATCTCGACTGGCATGGCCGTGGGCTGCTCCGCTGTATACATGGTGTTACATCATCATCTGCACGTGCGCACATGCTGCCACATCATCCTACAGAAACTGGGAGGGTTTCCCTTTTATTTGGTGCAGATTTCACGTTTCTATCATCTTTTGTTGCTTTCCTGTGACCGGTCAAAAGTGCACCATGACTTTACGGACACACTAGAAGGGGCGGACTATGAGCAAGACACTGCCCAGGTGGCTCCAACCTGGCTGAGGAGGTGGGAGGGCCAAGCTGACCCCTTTTCAAACCTAAGTGACCCATCCTGCAGTCCTGGACAATCCAGAGAACTTGGGCAGCCGTGGTGTCCCGGTGTGTGGCCTGAATATCGGGCTTTGTCTCACTTCAGCCAGAGAGGGGGTGATTGAGCTTTTCCTGTCCCTCTGCCTTTTGTCCGTTCCATCCAACACGCCCTCCATCCCCAGCAGAAGCTGTCGGTCTATCTAGCACGCTCCTCCCCACACTGCCCTCCACGTTAACCCCCACTCTCCTTCGGACCCTGGCCAAAACATCACTTCCCTGAAGATGAGGATACCTTTCCTGGCCCTTTGCCCGGTCAGCCCTTTCCTGGTTTTCCCTCAGAGGAAGTAATTCTGTATGAGTTAAGGTAAATACCAGCAGCTGCCAAGTCAGACCTGAGGCCTCAGGGAGCAAACACATCCGAGATTCGTTTTCCCCAAGTGCAAGGCCCAGTGTGGGTTGGGTAGCCCTCCTCCAACTCGTAGCCACCCCGTCTCACGGTGCCCAAGGTCATCAAAGCAGAGCAAAGGGGGTTGAAAGAGACACACTAGCTCTTAAAGGCTTTCCCTGGAGGTGACCCCTATCATGTCCACTCAAGGTCCTTGGCCAAAATTAATCACATGGCCCCAACCCAAACTGTAAGGGAAGCATGCAGAGTATTCGGTGAGTGCTGCCTGTCTCTGCCACAGCTCTTCCTGAGAACCTCTTAGCACAATTGTCATTTTACATGTATTTACAAGCTTCTTTGAGGACATCTGTCCTTTCCCCCAGGCTATGAACACCCCCCCCCCCATTGAGGGCAGAAACTGTGTGTGTGTTGGTTTTCTGGTCACGCCTGTGTGTGTAGTAGGTGCTCATTAAATATTGACTAAATCACCAAATGAAGGAACTGAGCCCGCAGACAAACGGACTCAGCAATTGGAACTTCACCTCCGGAGACACAGAATGTCGATTCAGAGAGGACAAACCTTCCCAGTCTAAGTGGCGAAGCTGAGTGAGCAGTCCGACGGGCAGCTCATTCGACAGAGGAGAGAAAGAAGATCTGAAAGGAGAAGGTGTTTGGTAGATGTCCCCAGTGGCTTCTAGCGCCCTCAATCAGCCTTTATTGATTCCCCTGCCCGCCCTCGGGCCCTCCCTGGGCTGCTTTGGGGCAAGGAGCAGTAGGGGAGAAGGGGAAGGCTGCATAGCCATGCCCAACACCCACTCCTTCCCCTCTGACCCTCCCACCGCCAAAAATAATGTAGCAACAGCAGAGCGCACAGTCTCTATAATTAGGCGTCATGTGGTGGGGAAGCCGTGTCAAAAAGGCAGTTGTTTTAGCTCCATTAGCTATCTGGTAACTTAAAGGGGGAGGACCTGTTTTCCAGGACCCAGGGCTTACATACCGGCTCCTGAGAACAGGCAGGCAAAGAAAAAGAAACTGCTGAGGAAAAAAAGAAAAAAGAAAAGGCTTCAAACCCCAGAGAGCCAGTGGACTCTGGAAGCATCTAAACCCAGCTCTGCGTGTCATCAGCACTGTGGTTCTGGCCACAGCACCTGCTTCTCTGAACTTCGGCTTCCTTATCTGTAAAATTAATTCGTCATCATCAATTCTGAAACACATTTTTTTTTCTCTCATTTTAACATCTCTGAAATGAGGTTGCAATTTGCAATCAATGGCAGGTTACAATATCACTGATAAGGTGTTTTTTTTTTCATCTTAACATGACAACATGTAGCCATGGGTCTTACAACCAAGTGTCTGATAGTCCATGAACTACAATATTGCCCTTTTGTTGTTAGAATCAGCTGTTAACACGGGTAATGCCTCTGGCAGAGCACCAGACTACAGGATAAAAAAATTCACTATTCTAACGGTAATACTTCATGATATAAAAATAAAAAGTATTCATAATCTTTGTGAATTGTTTGATTTCTACCCTCAGGCCCTGCACAATTGTCATTGAGGGCTTTAGGAAGTACCTTTGCAGGACCCGCTGAGTGAATTGTGCTACTTTTGCGGGTGGGAATAAAGGCTAGAAGGGGGTGGGGGGTGGGGGAGGTGGGGGAGAGAGCAAACACAGAGAAAAGGAAAACCAAAGGCACAAAATTAATCAATGACCTCATTGGAACTGTACAATCGCAACCGACTGTAGAGGTGCTGGCTCCAAGCCGGGCCAAGGCAGAGAGCCCGAATGAAGTGATCAAGCCCCGTGAATGACTCAGCAAGGAGCAAAGACCATCCGGAAGAACAAACAATCCTCAGCCCCGGAGAACCAGGGACCTGACAGAGTGGAGAAGCCACGGGCTAGGATTATGGTAAAGGTGAAAGTTGAAACTATGAAACTTTTCCTTTCTTTTTCATTATAAAGATAGAGAACTTTGTTTAGCACAAAGCTCCCCATTGATTTTTTCTTTAATTCTTTTAATTGGTTTTAGAGAGAGGAAGAGAGAGAGAGAGAGACAGACAGACAGACAGACAGACATTGATTTGTTTTCCACTTAGTGATGGATTCATTGGTGGACTCTTGTATGTACCCTGATGGGGATCAAACCTGCAACCTGGCGTATCAGGACAATGCTCTCACCAACTGAGCTACACCTGAGCTACCTGACCAGTGAGCTACACCTGAGCTACCTGACCAGGGCCTCCCGTTGACTTTTAAAGTCATGAAGGAACATTGTTAGGTACATGTGAGTAGACCTGGAAAGAATCCCCCAATTTGTCCCTGGTTTAAAAACCAGCTCCTTCCCGCCTTCACTCACCCCCACCACGAGTGATTTCCTCCATTGGAATTGTATCAACTTTGTTACAATTGTCTTAGTGGGTGACTCTCTAGGTCAGGGGTCCCTAAACTACGGGCCCGCGGGCCACATGTGGCCCCCTGAGGCCATTTATCCGCACTTCCGAAAGGGGCACCTCTTTCATTGGTGGTCAGTGAGAGAGCACAGGATGCATCCTGTGTGCTGTATGTGGTGGCGCCACAAAGCGCAGCGATGCGGGATGCACGCGTCAGGGCTCCGGAAGCGCATCATATCACTTGTTACAGCTAGCATTGACAAATATGGAACCAGACACTGACCATCTCATTAGCCAAAAGCAGGCCCATAGTTCCCATTGAAATACTGGTCAGTTTGTTGATTTAAATTTACCTGTTCTTTATTTTAAATATTGTATTTGTTCCTGTTTTGTTTTTTTACTTTAAAATAAGATATGTGCAGTGTGCTTAGGGATTTGTTCATAGTTTTTTTATATAGTCCGGCCCTCCAACGGTCTGAGGGACAGTGAACTGGCCCTCTGTGTAAAAAGTTTGGGGACCCTTGCTCTAGGTATTTGTACTTGAGTTTAACGCTTGAAAGTTTAGTTGGGTCTTTGAAATGCTTTTTATAAAAGGATTTCATTTCTTAATAGAGTGGGCTAATATTTAAAGTAAAATCAAGGTTTGATCGTATTGATCTGGAGAAGTTCTGCAGGATGTCCACTGTTTATGGTTTTGCAGGTTGCAATGAGAAGAATCGGGGAAGGACATTAAAAAAAATAAGCTTACGAAGAAACTTGTGTTTAAGTAGTGACTCAGGACATTCATTGTCTTAAGGGAAGAGAATTATTAATGAATTGCTTTAGGAATGGACTTGCCAATTGTTACTTTACCTCTGGACGGAAGAGGGCAAGTGTGAAAATGCTGGATTTTGTATATAATTCAGTATACAATTGTATACGTGTGGCCAGCTGTGCTCAGTGAAGGTATAAAGTTGTATAGCAGATTTACGTTCAAAAAATACAGGTCATACAAAAATGCAGAACTGAGTTTTTGATCATAAGATATCTTGGTAAATAGCAACTTTTTTATAAATATTTCCCATGACATCATTTGTCCTTTAATTTAATCAAGATGACTTCTTTAGAGATAATTTTTGTTAAAGAGGTCAATGACGGAACTTATATTTGAAATGTTGAGATAGAGATTGGGTTGGTTGTGATGTCATTTTAATTAAAAACATCCCACAGTGTTAAGGTTAGTTTGTGTGGTAATTCTTGTTTTACTTGTCTGTTTTTTGTTACTCTATCCTGCATGGTTGTTTTAATCAGGAACATGCAATGATTGTTGGTGAATGGGATGGGATTTTGTTTTTAGAGGTATCTCATCTACCCATAATCTCTAGCCTGTGCTCTGGGTGGTTTGTGATGTAATCATCATAAAATGAACTTGGGCCATTGAACCCTTGTGATCAACTCTGATCTACAGACTATAGACACTTTGTATTTTCTACATTTTAAACGTAACTTCTGTCTCTTTTCATTTGAAACTTTGTTTACAGCATACTCAGTCCCTATCCCTGGGCTAGTTGGAGAAGCTGCTGGAAATGTGTCGAATGGTCCTGGAGGTGCTAGCGGGGCCGTGAATGTGGAATCAGTATGGCTGGGTGCACCGGGGGCTTGCTCTGAGATTGTGTTTGTACACGTGGACCCTCAGCAGAGGCGGATTTAACAGCAGGCACATTGGGCGCGTGCCCTGGGCCCCGACTTCTGAAGGGCCCCGCAAAACCCCAACTTTACACTTTTTTCTAATGATAAGGGGCCCAATATTTTCTTCTGCACCTAGGGCCTCAATCGACCTTAATCTGCCTCTGACCCTTGGCCTGGAAGGCGTTTCACCTTGGTGGATGTGCTCTGGGTCATCTCCAGCACACGTTGTGCACCTCACACACTGTCCCTCAGACCCTGTGGCAATATAAATACTATCTTCTGCATCAGTCCTAAGATAAAGGAAGATAATGCAGCTCCTTCTTTGGGGCCCTGCTAGCAAGTGGTGGCCAGGTGCCAAGTCCATCACTTACATCCTAGATGTACCAGTCCAGACAAGCGCCATGGCGTGTTATCACCTGGAACACACCTGGACTGGAGAAAGCCCATCTTCTGGACCGTTCTAGATCTAAGCAATCCCTTCTGGAAGCAGGGGGTGGCAGCCTCCCAGGGGAGCAGAATCTTGAGAAGGCTGGATTTCAGCCAAGGTCACTGCGGAAGTGTGGTCTTGATGCCTCATCCAATTCCCTGGTTAGTGCTGATCCCTAAACACTTCTTCTTTCAGAAGGTAAGCAAGTGATCACCCTGCCAGAGCTCACTGGTCGCCCTTCAGTGGGAGGTCAGGAATGCCTGTATTGAATGAAGCCTGTCCCACCTGGCAGGCTCCACCCAGTTTTGGAGGTAGGGCATGAACAGGCAGGAAAGGGCCAGATTAATAGAGCTCTGTGTCTTCTTGCCTTCCGGACCAGTCCAGCATGTGCTGTCTGGGCTGGATCAGGGCTTTCCAAGTGTTTTAGGCTGACTCTTGCTGTACCTCCCTCACATTCATCCACATTCAGGCTCACTCTCACACTCACTCATTCACCTGTACACAAAACACACACACACACACACACTCCCACTAGCCAAGGGGCTCATCACCCAAGAGAACCATGGCACATTCCTTAGCTTGATTGATGCTCCATTCTAGCTACCTCCTCCCAGCTCCTAAGAATGACATCATTCACCAGGAACCAAGACCCAACCTTCTGCCCTAAGGGCAGAGAGAATTTGACTATCTGTAGAATTGAAGGTAATTATGATCTTTGTCACGGCAGATTACAGGGTGTCCAACAGCCTTCTGCCCTCTGGCCCACACCAATATGGGCAAAAGAAAAGCAGCACTGAGGCGTCCCTGCGATTGGGGGCCCCTATTGCTGCCAAGAGCATAACCTCTTCTGCTCTCTGGAACCCCTGCCGGAAGCCCCTCTACTCCTGACCCCACCTACCTGGAAACCCTTGGTCTCAGACTTACTTACACTTGGACAAGGAGCCTTATCTAGTTCACTCAACCAACAGTCTCCCAGACAGATGTCCTTCACCCAGATCATACCAAATACTTGAGGTTAATTTGGCCAGGTTTCTGCAGTCAAGTGACATAGTCTTATAACACCAGGAATAATCAAAATTCTCTGGTTAGCCTGACCAGGCGGTGGCGCAGCAGATAGAGCGTCGGACTGGGATGCGGAGGACCCAGGTTTGAGACCCTGAGGTTGCCAGCTTAAGCGCGGGCTCATTTGGTTTGAGCAAAAGCTCACCAGCTTGGACCCAAGGTCGCTGGCTCGAGCAAGGGGTTACTCGGTCTGCTGAAGGCCTGTGGTCAAGGCACATATGAGAAAGCAATCAATGAACAACTAAGGTGTCAAAACGAAAAACTGATGATTGATGCTTCTCATCTCTCTCCATTCCTGTCTGTCTGTCCCTATCTGTCCCTCTCTCTGATTCTATCTCTGTCCCTGTATATATAAAAAAAAAAATCTCTGGTTACCATGAGTATTCAAAAACTTTATTTTCCCACCACTACCTTGTCAATGGGCTTCCTCAAAATAAAAGAAATTTTGTTTGGACCCCAAAATGAGCAAAACATCCGCAGGAAACCTCACACCTGCCTTCTGCCCTCATGCAGCCTACCCTGAGTCAGCCCACCGCACCTGGCTTTGGAGCCTCCAACCGTGTGTATGGGGTCGCTCTGTTGCCAGAGGACTTTTGCTCTTAGGCTTATTATTTTTAGGCTTATTCTTTAAAGTATCTAGTTCAACTCCCAGGACATGCCTGACCGAAAAAGAGGCTCAACAGCTTGGAGAGCTGAACTCAATGGAACTGACATCAGTGGGCCTTGGAGGGTGACCACTGTGCTTGAAACAATTCTAAGAGACAGGAAAACTTAGCCCTGGCCACTTAGGCTAGGCACTGGACTTTGAATGATTGCAGTTTTCAAATAGCGAGGCTAGGCAACCACTCAGCTAAAACCTTGTCATATGAGCCCAAATAACAGAAGCCAGCAGAGGCCATCCTAAGCTGAGGAAGTTCTTCCATCCTGAACAAATGGTAGCTCGGCACTCTTTTTATTTATTTATTTATTTTTATAATTTTTTTTATTTATTCATTTTTAGAGAGAGAGGAGAGAAAGAAGGGAGAAGGAGTAGGAAGTATCAACTCCCATATGTGCCTTGACCAGGCAAGCCCAGGGTTTTGAACCGGCGACCTCAGCATTTCCAGGTCGACACTTTATCCACTGTGCCACCACAGGTCAGGCTATTTTTTTTATTTAGACAATTAAATTTAATAGGGTGATATTGGTCAACCAGAGTACATAGATTTTGAGAAAACATCCCCACATCATTTGGACAGTCGATTATGCTGTATTTTATTTTATTTTTAATTCAGTGAGAGGAGAGGAGGCAAAGAGACAGACTCCTGCATGCTCCCCAACTGGGATCCAACTGGCAAGCCAACTAGGGGGTGATGCTCTGCCTTTCTGGGGCTGCTGTTCTGTTGCTCAGCAACCAAGCTCTTCTTAGCACCTGATGTGAAGGCCATGGAGCCATCCTCAGTGCTCAGGGCCAACTCACTCCAATAGAGCTATGGCTGCAGGAAGAGGAGACAGAGAGAGAAAGGGAAAGAAGCAAGAAGGGGAGGGGTGGAGAAGCAGAAGGACACTTCTCCTTTATGCCCTGACTGGGAATCAAACCCAGGACATCCACACACCGGGCCGATGCTCTACCACTGAGCCAACCGGCCAGGCCACCAAGCACTCTTAGAACCACCAGCATGATCAGATACCAGCAACTGCCAGTGGCTGCATTCAGCAGCCTCTAACACGAGGCCCTGCATTGTGTCCCCTATGGGGACTTGCTGAGCGTGGAGGACTCAGGAGGCTTGCTCTGCCAAAGTGACCCTCCAGCACGTTCCTTGAGAAGAAGCCAGAACCCAGGTGCTTACTGTTGCCGGGGCATCAACCTGGAAGGACACAGATGGCAGGTCTTCTAATAAGACATTCTTAGGGTCTAGGAGGAGCCCAGGAAGAGGCTGCAGGCTCCTTTGTCCATCTCTGATGCCAAGGTCCCTGAAAAATTGATCTCTGTAATGGTCTTGGACCCTTAAATTCCAGTGTTATAGAAGATGTCATCAGGACAATGCACATGATCTTCTGGACCACAGCCTCATTTCAGACATTATAACCTTACATGTTAATGGTAGGTTCTAATCCTCTGACTACCTAGTGGCCTCAGTTTGCACCCCAATTCTGGAGGCATAGTTCAAAGCCTAATTCATGCTGATCTATCTCTTGTCTCTCATCCTTGTTAAAAGAATAAGTGAGCCAGGCCCCAGGGAGGTCCTACCATTGCTATACACAGGGCTGATTTTCAGTCAGCATCCATTGTGTTTAGTTTATGTCTGTGTAGTTCTACTTATTATATAATTTTAGTATCACTTCAGGCTTCACGACGTATAGTCAGCATGACCCATTTCCTTACCCTGCCTCTGATAAGTTTTCTGGCTCTGTCATTCTTTATATAACCCAGAAAACACTTTGCACAGTACGTACAGATTGTCCAGCACCATGGAATGCCTCCTCAGTCCCAGGCATTGCGCTAGACCTGGAAACAATTCAGAGACTATCTGAGGACCCTGAGAATTCTCAGGAGCTCCCTGGTTATTACTGGGCCCCGGGGCCTCACCCCGGACACACTTGCTTCAATGAGGGCAATCAGGTATTGGACTCACCAGAGAAAAGCCTATCATAATGTCTAGAGCACTCAGGCTACAAGAGAGATGATTCCGGGATAGAGGTATCATTTGGACTCCTTGCAACACGCCCTTACTGGAATTGGGAAGGCCACTTTCTGCCTCCTGTCAAGTTGCAGAAGTGGCGAATCCCACCACACGTGCCTTCAAAGACCCGGACTGTGCACATTATTCCCAGCGGGGCCTTCCCTGCCTGCTCCTGCTTCCCCACCAAGAAGAGAAATGAGACGAGGCCAGGGTTGCTTAAAGGCTTGCAAACCTTTCATTTTTGGCCAGTCGTATCCCCTGGACTTCCCTCCGCCGGGGACTTCCCTTCCCCACAACTTTTAGGGGTGCCCCCTGGCATTTCTGACTTCATCCCGGTCACCCTGCCAGCTCCCCAGACCGGAGTGACACCCGTTCTGGTCCAACTCGGGCTTGGCCTGCGCTCTGCTCAGCACCTGTCAAGGCTGGGACCTCAGCTGCCTTGATAGTATTTCCTCTTTTATTTAGAGGAGTAACTGGGCGTGTCTGCCCCTGGCTCAACTCAGATACATCTCAGACTGATCCCTTCCTGTCCCACTTAAGATAAGATATGGCGGATTCCCTTCCGCAATTCTGCCACCTGAGAAATCTAGGGTCACACTCTCTTTGTCTCAGTTTACTCATGGTTGTTCACAGGGTTCAGTCATAGGAGAGGTGAACGGAGCCTCAGGGCACAGAAGGTTGTCACCCCCACAGGACAGTCAGGGGCGGTTGTTAGCTGCCATCCAAGGGAGGCCCTCACAGGAGCCAGTCACAGACAAATTTTGCCAGAGAAGTATAGAGATGGTTTTATTTAGGCTCTTGCAATAAGGAGAACATTCATTAATGAGGAACACCTCAAAGAAAAGGAAGGGAGCCTGTGGTTCTGTAGGGACAGTAGGGACAGCTACACAGGGAGTCGTCTTCACGTCTTATGGGCGTCACGAGGAAGGATGGAGATGCAGCTTCTTGCGGAAACTCTGAAGAGAGTGTGTCCTTTGCGGTTAGCTGGTTTGTCATTTCTGAAACACAAAGGACTGGGGGGATTTCTTAACCATCACTGCTGAGGCTGCACAGGGCTCCAATAAAGTTCAACCTCGCCAGTCCCCCCTCTGGTTCAAGATGAATGCTATTTGTCACCATACAACTCAGAGGTAAGCATAAATCTCCCAAGTGGGGTGAAGTAGGGCTTAAGAAATAGTCTCTCCAGGATTCTTGCTGGCGTTGTTCCTGTAAAACCAGTTGACCCTGACCAGGCGGTGGCGCAGAGGATGGAGCATCAGACTGGGATGCAGAGGACCCAGGTTCAAAGCCCCGAGGTCACCGGCTTGAGCACGGTCTCGCCAGCTTGAGTGTGGGGTCACTGGCTTGAGCCTGGGATTTTAGACATGACCCCATGGTTGCTGGCTTGAGCCCAAAGGCCACTTGCTTGAAGCCCAAGGTTGCTGGCTTGAGCAACGGGTCACTTGCTCTGCTATAGCCCCCCCCCCCCCAGTCAAGGTACATATGAGAAAGCAACCAATGAACAACTAAGGTGCCGCAACAAAAAATTGATGCTTCTCATCTCTCTCCCTTCCTGCCTGTCTGTACCTATCTCTCTCTCTCTCTCTCTCTCTGTCTCTGTCAAACACACACACACACACACACACACACACACACACACATACACACACACACACACACTAGTTGAATCATCTGTTGGTCAGCTGTTTTAGGGTCCTAAAGATTAGAGCTCTTAAAAGACGGATGCCTAAAATAGAGAAATAATAGTTCAAAAGTTGTATTAAAGTAAAGAGCCAGGAACTGAACCTTGAGAATTAACCAGTCCAGTGGATACCAGAGGTTAGCTGCAAAAAATCATGTAACACCATTTCTTGAGTTCCTTGTTTTATGTTTGTTTGTTTGTTCTGGTACCAAGTCTTTGAAACTCAGTATAATTTATACTTGTAGAACGTCCTTGAGTTCTTTGAAGCTACGATGTCTTTGCTCTTGGGGATGTTGTATACAGGCTTGGCTACCTTTCATCGCAGGGCATACGTGACCCATCTTGTTGGACTTCCTCAGTGGTCCAGCGGCAGCTTGTCCGGGAAGAGTTCCGACCCTGTGCGTGGTCTGCGGTGGCGCTGGTTCCCTCAAGGTCAATGCCGAGTCACTGGGCTTCAGCTCACAGTGCTTCTTCAGGTTCGGGGGAAAGGCCGCCTGCAAAGCTACCTGGAGTCTGACAGGGACCTGAACAGTCCAGTTTCAGTTCTTGGTGATGCTGAGTCAGGCAGGTGTGGGAGAAAAACCTGAAGCATTAAATTGGAGGATTGTAGCCAGATGTCGAAGACAACATGAAGGATTGAAAACTTGGTAAGGATTGACCACTGGATAAGGCCACAGATCCGGTCCAGTTTAAGGGTAGATAACAAAACTGGTTTTTCCACCAGAGGTGGCGGAAGGAAGTCAATGAACTCTCATCAAACAAGACAGTGTGCACAGTCATCAGCTACCTGCAGTTTCAAAGAGGTGCAAGAAAACCCAAAGGCGATGAACAGGGCAATAACCCTGTTATTGCGTCTAATAACCTGGGAGGGTATGCTGGATACTGAAACACAGAAGTTCTCTGTTTAGTCACCCTTCTTTTGACAAAGATAATCTCTAAGAAAGATTTTTTTTTTATCACAAGATAAAGCTGGTCTCATTAGATTTGGCTAGACTGTTTGCAAAGATGCAGTAAGAATGGCAAAAAGTTTGTTTTGCTGGAAGCTTTAATAAAGAAGCTTAGATTAGACTTTTGAAAGCATCTTGAGACTGGGAAGCCATACCATCAAATTCACCTGTAGTAATTATAAATCTGAGCAAAATCCTTTCTTTTCAAGGCCTCCCAAATACCCCAAGGTTAATCAGCCTGCCAGGCAATGACCTTATACTCACCTGTAAGGTGGGAACTTTTTAAGCCAGGTGCCAGGCCAGTTTTCCCAATAAGGCTGCAACCTGTTTCCCACTGGCTCCGTAAAGTCAACCTTAGTTCCTTAAAAGTATTAGGTCATTTCTGATTAAATGAGCATCATTATCAAATACAATATTCCAGGAAAAGCCTTGAGTTTGTAACTAATGGTTCCAATTATGTCCTGTTAACAAGGAAGAGAGATTCCTATTAAACCTACGTAAATAATTATTTTTGCTATGAGATGAAGAATACTCATAATGTTTTCTGAATTTTGGAAGGGTCAATAAGGGAGAATAAGATATTCACAGGTGGTTTGTTGCTGGTTAGTAAAGTGGTTTCTTATATATCCAGAAAACAGAACATTAAAACAACATCATCAGTGTCCCAAACACAACCCACCATCATCCTGCATCTGTTCATTCAGCCCTAGGTCAATAATTCTTGTTCTACCAGATTTGGGGTTATCAGCTTCAGGAACTCATCTTCCTCTTGACTAAAGTTCTAAAATTCTGACTCAGTCTACTGGTCTGACCTCCCCGTCCTTTAAAGGAGGCTGTCAGAAGCCTGAACCCCAAAGTACCTAGCCCAGTCCTCCCCCCCCCCCCGCCCCGGGCTCTTTCCTTGTCAAAGACACACACTCTAGTCTGCAGCTGATTGCAAGTGCTTTCAGGGCGTCATCAGAGTAACACAGAAAAACTATGTGTGGGTGACAACACAAAATGTCTGTGGTTAACACGTTACTGACCATTTCCCAACATGAAAGATCTGCTGAGAATTCATAACAGGAATAGACTAACTGACAAGAAGATCTGGATGTTGATGTGGCATATGAACCAAAACAATCAAGTCAATTAAGGAAAAAAATGTAGGTAAATATCTACTAACAAAATAGGCAAGAGTGGATATTTATAAATCTAATTTATAAAAATGGAGGAACATAATCTTCACAGAGAATAAAACTTAAGGTAGGACATATAACAATCCTGACATAATATTCCATGAATTTACTAAACATATAATTAAAACACATTATATTAAAAATATTAAATAAAAAAACTATAACTCTGGAGTAGGTCCTAAATGTGTGCATATTAATAGAATTCCAGAGTTCAGTGATATGCGTTTCTAACTGAAAACAGCCACCTCAGTACATGCTGGATTCAAATTTAAAAAGTTGTCTATACGGTACACCTGAAACATGTACAAAATAATAGTGAATGTTAACTGTAATAGAAAAATAGAATTTAATCCCTGGCTGGGTAACAAAGTTAGTTAGAGGGCCACAGTTTATAGGCTTAATCCCTGGGCAGGGTACATACATGAATGAACCAATGACTGCATAAATAAGTGGAACAAATCGATGTTTCTCTTTCTCTTTCCCTTCCTCTCTCTCGAAAATCAATAAATTTAAAAAAGATTTAAAACTGTCCCAACAAAACATTTTAAGTTCTTTTTTCTTAAAAAAAGGACATAAAGTTGTGTTTTTTTTATTAAAAAAGTTGTAACCAAGTTACTATTTTACAAAATAGCCGAGAAAAGTTTGTAGACACAGACAATAATATGGCAAATGCCGGAGGGAAAGAGGTGGGGGAGGTAGCAGACGGTAAAGGGGACAGATGGTGACGCACGGAGACTTGACTTGGGGCGGAGGACACACATACAATATACAGGAGATGTATCATAGAGTCGTACACCCGAAACCTACATGAGTTTATTATCTGTCATCCCAGGGCCAGCGAGGGCACTGGCAAAAGTCTAGGAGTTTCCACACGACACGGCATAATCCCTGCAATGGGATGAATGTGATCACATCTCACATACCTCCTGAACCCGGGGGAAGCTAAGCAGCGTGTCTCCTGACTTAACAGCCCTTTCCCTGCAATGCAGCAGTAATCAGCCCATAAACCTCATTATTCCCTAGCATTTCTCTCTCCACAAGATGCAAGAACAAATTCTTTGTGGCCTTTCCTTTGGGAAATCTCAAAGACAGTCCTAGGTGCCATAGGTGTCTTTTAGGATCAATTTGGGGAAGGCAAAATATCAAAAGTTGTCAGGAGATTTGAACACCTGAAAAAGGAAGAATCACGAGTTCCTGAGAAACACTACTCGGCTACTTATTTAAAGTGATAGTAAAGAAATTTGTTAAAGAATTTTTAAAATAAACAAAGGTGGTAACACAATTGTAAAGAATCTTAGCTCTTTCCAAAGAAAACTTTCTTCTCTTAAATAACCGAGAACATGATAAAGTCAGCATGAGCCGTAGAAGAATCTTTGTTATTTAGGCTACACAGAAGGCAAAGAATAACCTTTTATAGCCTTGTATCCACTTTTTATTGCTCCCCTAACAAATAGCCATGAATTTAAGAGCTTAAAACAACACAAATTTATTTTCATCTACTGTTGGAGATCATAAATACAAAACTAGTCTTCCTGGATTAAAGTTAAGGTGTCAGCAAGCTGATTCTGTCTGGAGGCTTTGGGAGATAGTCCACCCCCCACCCTCCACCCCGCCGCTTTCCAGCATCTAGAGGGCCTTTTCTTTTCTTTTCCTTTTCCTTTTTATTTAATTTTTTTAAAAATATTTTATTTATTGATTTTTAGAGAGAGGGGAGAGAGAGAGAGAGAGAGAAGAGGGAGGAGCAGGAAGCATCAACTCCCATATGTGCCTTGACCGGGCAAGCCCAAGGTTTCGAACCGGCAACCTCAGTGTCCCAGGTCGATGCTTTATCCCACTGCGCCACCATAGGTCAGGCCCTTTTTTTGTTTTGTTTTGTTTTGTTTGTTTGTTTGTTTGTTTGTTTTGTTTAGGTGAGAGGAAGGGAGATTGTGAAGCAGACTCCTGCATATGCTCCAACCGGGATCCAACCAGCAACCCCATGGGAGAGGGGCCAATGCTCAAGTATCGAGCTATCTTTAGCACCTGGGGCTAATGCACCCCAACGGAGCTATCCTCGGCACCCAGGGCCATGCTCGGACCAGTCGAGCCACTGGCTATGGGAGAAGTGGAAGAGAAAGGGGAGGGGGAAGAAGTAGATGGTCACTTCTCCTGTGTGCCCTGCTCAGGAACTGAACTCAGGACATCCAAACACCGAACCAACACTCTAGCCACTGAGCCACTGGCCAGGGCCTAGAAGCCCTTTTCATTCCTGGCTCACGGCCCCTTCTTCCATCTTCAAAGCCAACAGTGAATGGTTTTCCAATTTCTTTGTTTCCATTGTCATACCACCTTTTCCTTGTTCTGAACCACACCCCCCTTTCTCTTATAAGGACCCTTGTGACTACCTGGAGCCCAACAGATAATCCAGGATAATCTTCCCATCTCAAGGTCCTTAACTTAATCACAATTGCAAAGTCCTTTCATCATGTGAAGTGACATAGTCACAGGTTCCAGGGATTGGGCATGGCCATCCTTAGGGGACCATTATCTATGACAAAGCTCTTATGAAGGGCAGACCATAATTTTCTCATTTTAACAGCGAGAAAAACAAATTCTGGTTTGCATCAGTATGTTTGATACTAAAGATCTTTTTTATTATCTGTATTTTATATGGATCATCTTTTAATTTTTTTAAATATTTTATTTATTGAATTTTAGAGAGAGATGGGGAGAGAGAGAGAGAGAGAAGCATCAACTCATCTTTACTTTACTTTAGTTGTTCATTGTTTCTTGTATGTTCCTTGACTGGGCAAGCCCGGGGTTTTAAACTGCCAACCTCAGCGTTCCAGGTCGATGCTCTATCTGCTGCGCCACCACAGGTCAGGCAGTAAAGCTTTTTTTTTTTGAAAATCATATAAATAAATTCATTAAACCTTAGCCAGCTTTGACCAAGACAAATAAAATTTGCTTTTCTAGAAATTACCACTTTTTTTGAGAGAGAGAGAGAATGTTCATTAAAGCTGGGTACAGTAAACAAGGAAAAGCTTAGGATAGAGAAGCCACAGGAGAGAGCCTAGGCTGGGCTGCTTGGGGTCACTGAGAAATAAAAGTCACAGTGGCAGAAGTGAGTCTAGGTGGGACTGCAGTCGGCCACTGAAAAGTCAGGGAAAAGGGAGTCTGGGAGCCAGGGTCAGGGGTGAGGCCGGATGAGCTGCCACCGCCCACTGCTCCCCTGGCTGCAAGTCTCATGAGGACCCTTAGCGTTTAGGGGATGTACACCTGAGAGGGATGTGGGCGCACTCCCGGGAGGGAGAGCCCGCTTCGAGCTTACAACTTTCTGTGTCCATTTTGGTGTGTCCTCCACCTTCTTTTTTCTCATTCTGGAATAATCAGCCATTTCACTTTAGAACAAAACAACTCTCTCTTTTTCTAACAAAACACATCCTGCGTAACTCAACTCCCAGGAACATCCCCCTATGTCACCCAGCCAGCCAGCTCCCTGGACAGTTATCCTCTCCTTTCTTTGCGACTGTGACAAAGAGGGAGCCCTCATCCTTCTCCTGCGCTCCCATTAAGCCACCCCTGTCCCCAGGGGCCTCCCAGAATCTGTGATACCTTCTCCTTCCTGTATCTTCACCTTCCCTAATAGTTTCTTCCCATCAGCATTTCAACATGCTCAAGTCTCAGCTATCTTCCAGACCCTCTCTTGACCGGGCCCTTCTTTCCATGTTTCTGTCTTGAAAATGCAACCTACGTTCATTATTTCCATTTCCACACCTGTCATTCACACCTCAGACCCACCGCCATCCCCATGCCTTTTCACCCATCACTCCGCTGGCACGCTCTTCCCAAGGTCAATCAAATACTCCTGTGGCCGCATCCAACTGGTACCCTCCAATCTTGCGTTATTCGGTCCTACTGCAGCACTAAACTATTCTTTCTCTTTGTCTGTGCCTATGGGATGTACCCCTCTCCTGGTTTTCCTCCTATCTTCTTTTATTTTTTTAAAAAATGGATTAATTGTAGAGAGAGGAAGGGAGAGAGAGAGACTGACAGGAACATCGATCTGTTCCTGTATGTGTTCTGACTGGGGATTGAAGCAGAAACCTCTGTGTGTGGGGACAATGCTCTAACCAACCAAGCTATCTGGCTCTTTCTTCCTACCCTTTGATTGTCCTTAGATGATGTCCATCTGTTGGTCAGATAAGTTTTAAATATGATATATATGTTTGCTCGCGTATAGTTTGCATTGGGTATGGGGGACAGGCTGTAAGCAGGCAGGGTCGTTATAGCCTAAGACTTAGTTTTAAAACTGTTGCATGATGTGGGGTGGTGCACTCTTATGAGGAATCCCATTTGTGTCTCAGATAAGTGACTTTGTATCAGAGACTTCATTATTTGTATATTTAATTAAAGGTTTTGATTTCTACACTATAAAATGGGGCAGAGGAGCCCATGGTGGAGGAGGGCAGAGAAAGGCCACATGGAGGAAAGGAGAAGCAGCCAAGATGGCGGAATGCTGAAGGAGAAGCCAGTTTGTGCAGAGTTTGTGCAGAGAGAAGGAGATGGGGAACAGAAGTGAATAAGGCTGGTGAGGTAGAAACCTTTGATTCTAGGAAACTCGGATAAGTCAGTGGCTTTGGGAGCCCTGAATGGAAAGGAAAGTGTTTCCCACTGTGTGTATTTCTTGCCTGCCGGGTGCAAGCTAGGATTAAAGCTACTGGCCTACCAGTTCTTGGCACCGTTGTTTCATTACTGTCTGAATCAAACCTGAACCTGCGTTGGCCAGGGGGTTGTGATGGGGGCTGCAGCTACTGACCATACACCATCTAACTAACTAACCCTACTATCCAAAAGCCAAGTTTCCATTCTACAGTGTGTCATGGTGCACTTTTGACCGGTCACAGAAAAGCAACAAAAGATGATAGAAATGTGAAGTCTGCACCAAGTAAAAGGAAAACCCTCCCAGTTTCTGTAGGATGATGTGGTAGCACGTACGCATGCGTAGAAGATGACGTAACACCGTGTATACAGCGGAGCAGCCCACGGCCATGCCAGTTGAGATGTGGATGGTACAGATGAAAGTTCAGTGTGTTCTGTGGCTCGCTAAACTCGAATCCGTGACCAAAGTGCAACGTGAATATCGGCGCGTTTATAACAAAGCGCCACCACATAGGAATAACATTACTCGGTGGGATAAGCAGTTGAAGGAAACCGGTAGTTTGGTGGAGAAACCCCGTTCTGGTAGGCCATCAGTCAGTGACGAGAGTCTGTAGAGGCTATATGGGATAGGTACCTAAGGAGCCCTAAAAAATCTGTGCGTGAGCCCACATCAAACTGCACTGAATAGGTATGAAACTGGGAGAGTTTTCCTTTTATTTGGTGCAGATTTCACATTTCTATGATCTTTTGTTGCTTTCCTGTGACCGATCAAAAGTGCACCATGACTTTATGGACACACTGTATACTCCTCACTCTTCCCTACCATCTGTATCCATCAAATCACCAAATATTGCCTTCTAAATATATATATATATATTTATTTTTTTTTTTTTTTTTTTTTTTTTTTTTTGTATTTTTCTGAAGCTGGAAACGGGGAGAGACAGTTAGACAGACTCCCGCATGCGCCCGACCGGGATCCACCTGGCACGCCCACCAGGAGCGAGGCTCTGCCCACCAGGGGGCGATGCTCTGCCCCTCCTGGGGGTCGCTCTGCCGCGACCAGAGCCACTCTAGCGCCTGGGGCAGAGGCCAAGGAGCCATCCCCAGCGCCCCGGCCATCTTTGCTCCAATGGAGCCTTGGCTGCGGGAGGGGAAGAGAGAGACAGAGAGGAAGGAGGGGGAGGTGGAGAAGCAAATGGGCGCTTCTCCTATGTGCCCTGGCCGGGAATCGAACCCGGGACTCCTGCATGCCAGGCCGATGCTCTACCGCTGAGCCAACCAGCCAGGGCCTAAATATTTTGTTTTCTGATTCACTCATCGTGCTCATGCCCACTGCCACAGTCCTCAGCCCTCATGACCTCTTGCCAGAACAACACTGCTTCCTACTGATCTCACTGCCTCTGATCGGCGCTTCTTCTCATCCATGGTGCACACAGGATCAGAATGGCGTTTCTAAATCTACAGCACACAGCTGAGCTTGCCACTCTATGGCTTAAAGCTTCCATGCCGACTTCATCCACCTCCACTGCCTTCATGATGAAACTGTTTTCTTAACATGGATGAGATAGCTTTTCATTATTAGACCTTTGCTTTTTTCTCTCCACCCTTCTCTGTGCTAATTCCCCTCCTCAACCCTGCTGTTTTTGTGACAACATGGATGGACCTTGAGGGCATTCGGCTAAGCGGAATAAGTTGGACAGAGAAAGACAAAAGCTGTATGTTCTCATTTATATGCAGAATCTCAAAGAACTGAATTCATAGAAATAGAGAGTAGAGTGGTGGTTACCAGTGGCTGTTTGTAGAGAAAATGGGGAGATGTCTGATCAAAGGGCATAAACTCCTAACTATAGGATAAATAAAGTCCGGGAATCTAATGTACATCATGATGACTATAATTAATAATAGTGTATTTATATGATTTGCAAGCTATTGAGAGAATAGATCCTAAATGTTAACACCATACACATCTACACAAAATCATAATTATGTGAAGAGATGAAGGTGTTAACTGAGCTCACTGTGGTAATCAGTTTTGCCACATAAACCCGTATCTAATCATCATGTTGTACATCTTAAACTTACATGCGTTATATATTAATAATACTTTGATCAAGCTGGAGGGGGGATAGCAATTTAAAAATCCCCTCCCCGGCCCTGGCCGGTTGGCTCAGCGGTAGAGCGTCGGCCTGGCGTGCGGGGGACCCGGGTTCAATTCCCGGCCAGGGCACATAGGAGAAGCGCCCATTTGCTTCTCCACCCCCCCCTTCCTTTCTGTCTCTCTCTTCCCCTCCCGCAGCGAGGCTCCATTGGAGCAAAGATGGCCCGGGCACTGGGAATGGCTCCTTGGCCTCTGCCCCAGGCGCTAGAGTGGCTCTGGTCGCGGCAGAGCGACACCCCGGAGGGGCAGAGCATCGCCCCCTGGTGGGCAGAGCGTCGCCCCTGGTGGGCGTGCCGGGTGGATCCCGGTCGGGCGCATGCGGGAGTCTGTCTAACTGTATCTCCCCGTTTCCAGCTTCAGAAAGAAAAAAGGAAAAAAAAAAAAAAAAGGTAAAAATCCCCTCCCCACGCTCGAGCTCTACGCTCTCCAGATTGAATATTCATACGCACGTCCCCAAATTCCCCCATGCTTTCTGCCTTTTGGTGTTGTTTGCATTGCCGAATTTTTTGCTCCATAAGATGCACTATTTTCCCCCCAAAAGTGGAGGGGGAAATAAATGCCTGTGAGTCTTTTTTGGAGAGAAAAATATGGCATTTTATTAAATATTTTAACACACCATTTGGTTCAGAATATTTATTTTCCTACTTAAAACGCTAGGTGTGTCTTCTGGTCAGGTGCGTCTTATGGAGTGAAAAATACAGTATTTTCCTTGAGCATTTCCCTCCATCTCCAACTGGCTAAATCGTATTCACGCTTCATGTCTCACTCAGCCATCACTGCCTGTTGACCTGTGTGTATCTCCCGAACTACAAGCTCATTGAGAGCAGGGGCCACATAGTGCTCAATGTCCCAGCCCCATAGCTTGTGCTCAGTAATTATGCGCTCTCAGAAAGTCGGTGTTGAATAAACAAAGTCTCAACGAGCCTGAGAGCAGGTTTGGTGGGTAGGAGACAGTGGGCAGGGTGGGCGGACAGGAGGAACAATTGAACAGGAGAGCTATAAAGTTCAAGCTTCAAAGGTAGAGTGTTGGGACTGAGAGACCAGGGCGGGGCTAGCCGAGTGCTTGTTGAAGTGGAGTGGAAGAGAAGGTCACTGGGGCAGAGAATAGGAGGGACTAGGACCCAACATATTACATGAGCGGCACTTACAGCGCCGGGGAGAAGTCAGGCACAGGGTGCGGCGGGCAGGGAAGCTGTGAGTCAGGCTCCGAAGTCCTTTCACAGGTGGTGTGATTAAGGCAGGGAGGTGCCTTCATCCTATGGCCCAGCTTCAGTGGAGGAGAGGAAGGGAAAGGACAGTGATGGAGTATTTACCCAGGACCAACAATGACTGGAGAAGGGTGACCCTGCCCCCCACCGACCCTGAGGTCTATATGGACTTGGCCTGGGAGAGTGAAGCGCTTCTGTGAAGGGTTTCAAGGTGAAGAGATGGAGAAATTTCCCGGAGGGCAGGCGTGCCTACAAGGACATATGTGAACAGAATCGGCTTGCCCGAGAACCTGGTTGGAGGGATGGAGAAGGTGTGAATTCAAGCGGCCAATGGCAGGGGTCCTTCTGCTTCGGCTCTGGGTTAGTTCCTGCTCCAGAATTGTCTGCCATCTCACTGGAATCCTGCTCTGACCCTCACGGTGAAGGAATCAAAAACTCGCCAGTGGGGCCATCCACCCCCCGTGCGGTCTTGCATTCTGCGGGAAATTGGGTCTTGACATGTTTTTTTGTGGGATGTCAGCACAATCAAGGCCTCCTTTGGGGACTACAATAAAAAATAACTCTCATCTTAAAAAGAAAAAGAAAAAAAGAAGGAAGAAAGCTGTAGGGGTAGAGTCCTTATTGAACAAAGTTTCAGAATGAGATAAAGCTTGCTTTCCGCGCTCAGGAGGGCCGGGGCACCACGCTTCTGTGCTGGCTCGAGAAGCAAAGAGCGGCTCCGAACCAGCCTGCTCAGGGCTTGTCGGCTGACGGCTTTCCGGGCTGTAGCTTTTCTTTCTTTCTTTCTTTCTTTCTTTTCTTTCTTTCTTTCTTTCTTTCTTTCTTTCTTTCTTTCTTTCTTTCTTTCTTTCTTTCTTTCTTTCTTTCTCTCTCTCTCTCTCTCTCTCTCTCTCTCTTTCCTTTCTTTCTTTCTTTCTTTCTTTCTTTCTCTCTCTCTCTCTCTCTTTCCTTTCTTTTCTTTCTTTCTTTCTTTCTTTCTTTCTTTCTCTCTCTCTCTCTCTTTCCTTTCTTTCTTTCTTTCTTTCTCTCTCTCTCTCTCTCTCTTTCTTTCCTTTCTTTTCTTTCTTTCTTTCTTTCTTTCTTTCTTTCTTTCTTTCTTTCTTTCTTTCTTTCTTTCTCTTGTAGAAGCTTTCATTTCAATGATCAAAAGAGCGCAGTAAATGGAATCTATACCGACTAACACGAGGCATGCACACCTACCCGATGAAACTGAGGTTGGGCTGCAGCTTTTCCAACAGCTTCCAACGTGCTGGAGATAAGCTGCCCACGGTCGGGTCTTTCCCCTTCACATGCTGCCACTGGACTCATATTTCAAACGTTCAGTTAGGTTCTTCTGACACATTCCCTAGCAAGAGTAGTCTAGTTTTCTTCTTTTGTGGGTTGCACTGATTTGAGGTTTTAGTATCAAGATTGTAACAAGAAGAAAGATAATCGGCATTCTCCCATCCCCCTCCCAGACCAATGGAATCACTGTCTGCATTTCAACAAGATCCCCTGGTAATTCCAGGGGCATTAGATTTTTGAGAAGCCTGCGGTGGCGGCGCAGTGGATAAAGCATCAAACTGGAATGCTGAGGTCACCGGTTTGAATCCTTGGGCTTGTCCGGTCAAAGCATATTATAGGAAGCAACTATTATGTGTAGATGCTTCCTGCTTCTTCCTCACTTTCCTTTCCTCTCTCTCCCTTTCTCCCCTCTCTCCAAAAATCAATAAATAAAATCTAAAAAATAAAAGATGTTGGAGCTGCCACCCTGGGCCTTGTCATTTACGGAACACTGCTCCTTCCCTGATCTCCCTGCGGGCACCCTGGCTCTCCATGGGCCTCCATTCCAGCCCACTCCCCTATGGTGCTGGCTCCAACAATCCTTTCAGCCGCTGTGCTGTGGGTCCTCCCCCTCCTCCAGGTCTCTCTCCTCCCCTGCCCTCTCCCACTGCCCCCACTCCCCACCCCGCCCATTCCCCTCACTGCCTCCTAGCTGGCTTGGGTTCAACAGTCAGCCATTATTGGGACTACTTCCTTGTACACACCCTCTCCTTCCTTTGCTCTTTCTTTCTCCATGGAGTTCCCTAACAAAAATAACCCTGGTTGACTCTAACTCCCCACCTTTCCAGCAACCTGTGGTGGGTGAGACACAGAGTGACCCTGGCTGGTCCTGCTTGACTCCTCCTCTTCCCCCAAATTTCCCCAGCCCCGCCTCTCCAGCTGATGGAAGCCCTCAGAAGGGGACTTCGTACATCCCGGCACCTCTGTCCACCGGCCCCTGGCCCTGCGCCCGCACTCTGCCTGCCCTCTGCCCCTCTGAGTGAAGGCCACCCTGCTGGTCACAAGACCAGACCCTCCCCGTGCACTGCAACTTGCTCTTCCTGCTCACCCAAGGACGGCTTTCTAGAAAATGCTCCCCCCCCCCCCACACACACACCTCCCATCACATTTTCCCTCACTACCGAATCATTCCCATCAGCACTTAAGCTGGCTGGAATAGCTCCCATTCTAAAAACAACAACAAACAAAAAAAGAGGAAAAAAATCTGTTTGACCCCATATTCTCCACCAGCTACCACCTCAATTCTCTGCTCCTCTTTAGAGTAAAACTTCATGAAAAAGTTCTCTACACTCATGTTCTCTCGTTCTAGAGCCCCCATGTTTTCTAGAGACCAATCTGGTTAGGCTTTCCCACCCACTTCCACTGAAACAGCTCCTACCAAGGCCAGTAGTTACCTCTATGG
This sequence comes from Saccopteryx leptura, assembly GCF_036850995.1. Classification (NCBI taxonomy): domain Eukaryota; kingdom Metazoa; phylum Chordata; class Mammalia; order Chiroptera; family Emballonuridae; genus Saccopteryx; species Saccopteryx leptura. The sequence continues at coordinate 113,392,864 of NC_089509.1, forward strand.
TGCTGATATCGAACACTAATCGCCAACACCAAGCTTGCTTGAACTGTTAGTCAGAATCGGTGGCCCAGATCCATCCTCTGACCCTTCGTCCCCAGCACATGAAGCTCTCCTGGGTCTTTTCCTGACAGCCTGACTCCTCTCCTCAAAACCTTTTGCTAGTTCCTTATCATCTCTCTCATCTCTCAAGTGTTGGGGGCTTCTGGCTCATTCTTGACTTTGCTCTAACTTCCTAAAAGACCTCATTGAGCCTTGAGATTTTACTTACTCTAGGGGACTCCCCAAATTCTATCTCCAACCTGGACCTCTCCTCCAAACCTCAGACTTCTAAATCCATCATCCCTGGATGTCTAACAGGTAGTTCAAAGTTAATATGCCCCCAGATGTATTTCCGAGTCCTTCCCCCCTTTACATCTGCTTTTGTTTAAGTCTTCCCCATTTCACCAGATTGTATTTTCCAGTTGCTTGAGAAAACAAAACCAATCAACCAAACGAAAACCTTAGAAATCAGCAAAATCCTACCAGCTCTACCCGACAGTCTAGAACCCAACCACTTCTTTTCTCGTCCCTGCTCTGACGCTGGCCCAAGCCTGTCTTCTGTTGACTGGATTATCTCAGAAGTGTTCTCACAAGCCTCCATGCTGAAAATCTTCATGCCCATCAGACTGGTCTTCACAGCATAACCAGAGTGATCCTTTTAAAAGGTCAGACCGCATCCTTTCTCTGCTCAAAACCCTCCAAGTAGCTTCCCATCTCATTCAGAGTCGAGACCAAAGGTCTCATTTCAGCCTATCGGGTCTCCGTTCTCTCCTCTCTGCCCTCTTCCCTCCCTCGGGGATCTTGCCTGGTCTCAGTCCTTGCTGTTCTCTCTGCTTTTCCATGCACACAGGCCATACAGCGCTCTTACTTCAGGTACCTGCTGCCTGTACAGGAGAGCTGTAGATAACAACACCCCGCACTTTCCCCCTTCCTTGGCCTCTGCTGTTTTTCTTCAGAACACGGAAAACTATCCGACGTCATATATGTGCTGGTTTACTTGTTTATTCTTTGTCTCAGGAGCAGGGACTGTTTCGTTTGCTGCTCCACCACCTAGAACAGTGCCTGGCACACAGTAGGTGCTCAAAAATCCCTGTCCAATTACAAATAAAAACCAAAGAAACAAAAATATACATGTATGGCATTTTTATGTTCCAGATTGTGCTGTTTGTAATGCCTTTTCTGGTTCATCTTCATAGGCCTACGGTCCTGAATTCTTACACTTCTGTGTGTGTGTGCTTCACGGGACCCAGGCATAGGGACAGGAAATAGCCCATGAAGACCAAATGGTGGAGCTGGGGTTTAAATCCAGGCCGTTGAATCGTATTAATCACGATCATTCCATCACTGTCCACGTCTCTCAGAGGATGCTAAAATGAGTTATCTGTCTGTCACAGGATGACGGATATAATCTACACACTTTGATTATTGGTCTTTAGCAGAAATAATGCTTTGTTAAGAGTTGAGCCCTGGCCAGATAGCTCCTGATGCACAAATGTTACGGGTTCGATCCTTGGTCAGGGCACATACAGGAATAGATTGATATTTCTGTCTTCTCTCCCTTCCTCTCTCTAAGAAATCAATTTTAAAAAAAAGTTGAGGAAGTGGTCGTGGAAAGTGAGCGTGATATTCCCCCTGGAAGCGTGCTAAGATAGGAGGGGCTGAGCACCAACATCAGGTGGCCGTGAAAGAAGAGGAACTCCCATTCTCAGCTTCTGCTTTTCGCTGGGTCCCCTCCTTCTTCGGCCTCTGCAGGGACTCCGGCGCCGAGTCCTCCCGGCCACCAGGGGGCGTCCGAGGCCAAAGGGGGGCGTTGCGGCACCGCCCGACGTCGCGCCCTCAGCGGCTGCGCAGTGCGCACGTCAAAGCCGGGCTCGGGCCGGGAACGGGGAGCGGCGCGGCCTGGGAGAGACTGAGCCACCCGGAGCCGGGCGAGGGCGAAGGCACGGGCGGCGCCGGCCCCGCAGCAGCAGCCGGTGATCGAGCGCAGCAGTGCGGCGGCCGCCGCGGGAGTCCCTGGGCCGCCGCCGCCGCGGGAGCCCGTCACCGGGAGCAGGAGCAGGCGGAAGACAACGGAGGGGCCGAGCGCCCGAGCCGCGCCGCGGGGACCGAGCGAGCAGCCCGAGGCGGCGGCGGCAGCGGCCGAGGACGGGGACGGCGACGACGCGGAGGCGGAGAGGGAGCCGCCCGGCGCAGCCTCGTGAGTGACCCCGGCCCTGCCCTGCTCGCGGCGCGGGCGCCGGCGTGGCTTCCGCCTGCCCGGCCCGGCCCGGCCCGGCCCGTCCCGTCACCGGCCCCGGGGCTGCCTCCATTTTCTCGGGCGGCCCGGCCCGGTCCCCTCGCCGAGCCGACCCCTGCGCCCTCCGCGGCGGCGGGGTCCGGGCGCCCCTGGCTCGCCGGCCGGGGTCCGGAGGGCCGGGGAGTGCGGGCCGGACCGGCTGTCACTCCCGCCGACCCCGGGCTGCAGCCGCCTGGCCGCTGGCTGCTGGCCGCCGGGACACTCTGTGTCACTCCGAGGCGGGGAGCATCCCCGTGCTGTGCCTTCGGGGAAAATGTCTGCTCTCTGAGGAGGAGCGGGGCGGCCGGAGCGTCCCCGGGTGCGGCCGCGCCCGAGGGATTCAAAGGTGAAGCCGGGTCCGCGGTCTCCGCCCGCGGGGACCTGATGCGCTGGTGTGGGTGATACGGCCAGGGCACCGATAACACGATACCAGGAAGGAGGCGATAAGAGGCCTGTGAACGAACTACAAGGTGCTAGGAAGGAGCCCGGGAAGATCGGACCCACCTATCGCTTCCGCCCCGCAGAAATCTGGAAGGCGTCCTGGGCGAGGCGATGCCTAGCTGGGTCTGGAAGGCCCGGTGGGATTTGGGAGCGGAGGGTTGCAGAAGATGTAGTGAGTGTGTGGAGGGTCAGCAAAGCTAGAGGACGAAGGTGAAAAGGCACCATGTAGAAGTAGTGGGTAATTCATTGATTTTGATGCCTGGGACCATGGTGGGAAGTAGGGGTGGGCTAAAGAGGTAATTTGGGGGGAAGGGTCTGATCCTTGAATATGCTGGAGAGGAGCTGTTTGAGTGACATTCTACAGGAAACTTAAGGGTTCATTTCTCAGTGACTCATGAGTCCGGAAATGTAAGCTAGGGGATATTAAAGGCGCTCTTGTGAAAGGAAGGAGAGAGGGCGGCCCAGTCAAGAGTTGACATTCTGTGCCTTGAATATAATGCAGTTTGAGATGGATTTTGACAGCTTCCCGGATATTCAAATAAATCCATGTCCAGGTTAAGCAAAGTACCGTTTGCAGAAAGCTTCATTAACTGTCTTGCTCTTAAGAGGTAATGGAAGGGGGTGTTTAAAATAGGTTTATCTCCACATAAGGCGTTTCTGTTGGTGCAGTTCACTAAAATGCATCAAAACTCCTTGCATTGTGTGTTAGTTTGGAATCACTGAGCTGAACATAGCTTCATTATAACATTTGTGTAAAGCAGTCTAAATTGATGGTTTTAAAAGTCTAATTGTTATTGGTATTCTCGGTTAGACAGTTGGACAGAGAACCTTTTTATAGAAAGGTAAAATGTTCATTTTTAGTTATTAAAATCTTTATATGAGAGCCAGAAGCAAAAGTCTTTAGCTTTATTTTATACATTTAGTTTTGTTTTATACAAGTAATTAGCTGTATTTGAAGTCTAAACCTGTGGAAGCACCAAGAACCTGTGTTAGCTTTGTGAGCACTTCTTTGTTTGCTTCTGTGACAAGTGAATGTCAACTTTTTTTCAGTAAAAAAAGGTTGTAAAATACAGGAAGTATTGGAAAAAACTTTTTAATTATCTTTTGTACTCTTATCACTTAGATTTGGTTACTGATAACATTTTTGTATATTTCCTTTTTAGTCTTTTTATGTTTATTATTTACATAGTGAAATAAACTGCATATATATAAAACACTTATTAAGCTTTTTTGTCATTAAATGTATTAAAATATTTTTATTCAGGTAAGGGGGAGTCTTTTAAAAGACATTTTTTTTCTGACAAGGTTGCATTGTTTATGTCAGATAAGATGCAGTAGTCATGCATTTTACTTAATAACTGTTACTGTGGACAGAATATTTTCTAAAGGTTTCATGTTTGAAGTATATTTATTATCTTTTCTGTACAATTTAGATCCTATTGCTTATTGAGTATATATTTTTTTGGCCCTGGTCAGTTGGCTCAGTGGTAGAGCATCGGCCTGGCGTGTGGAAGCACCAGGTTCCATTCCAGTCAGGGCACACAGGAGAAGTGACCATCTGCTTCTCCACTCCTCCCCCTTCCTCTTCTCTGTTTCTCACCCTCTTCTTCCCACAGCCATGGCTTGAATGGTTTGAGCAAGTTGGCTCCAGGTGCAGAGGATGGCTCCATGGCCTCACAGGCGCTAAAATAGCTTGGTTGCTGAAAATGGAGCAGCAGCCCCAGATAAGCAGAGCATCCCCCAGTAGAGGGCTTGTTGGGTGGATCTGGTTGGGCGTTTGTGAGAGTCTGTCTCTCTGCCTCTCTACCTCACAATAATAATTTTTAAAAAGAATAAATATTACTTGAGATGCATCTTGCCATCAGGTATAGAAGAGATCACACATCTCTGCTATGTAAGAGGATGTACTTTTTAAAAAAGCATTATAGAAAGATTATTTTCAGAGCTGGCATATCTCCCATACAGTGTAAGGCACCTCCCATTTCTACCCCCTCACCTCCAGTCTTATACTACAGCCATCCATATAGGCTAAGTACTTTTTTTAAAATTTATTTTATTTTTTTTTATTTTACAGGGGGTGGGGTGGGTGGGCAGGAAGCATCAACTTATGTGCCTTGACCAGGCAAGCCCAGGGTTTCAAGCCAGCAACCTCAGCGTTCCAGGTCAACGCTTTATCCACTGTGCCGCCACAGGTCAGGCTAGGCTAAGTACTTTTGATCATGACATTACAAAGGTTCAGGCTAGATGCATTTAGTTTTCTGTTGGCATTTGTTTAGTAAATATAGAATTTGTAATGAAATAATTTGTCGCTATAACAAAAAGGACTTTAGTTTTTATTTCAAGGGACTTTGCATTAGTTCGTTAGCATTTTAGATTACAGATTCTTGTTTAAACCAGTTTTCCCCTTGTGCTTTACATTTTAAAGTGTATTACTGAGGTCTCTGTTTCTATTTCTAATGGCATATAAAGTAAAATGCTGAGCTAGATTGTATAAATTTTCATAAAGCCAATCAGAAGAATAGCTGGTAAAGTCCAGTTTTAAGTATGAGATTTCATTTTATAATTTGGTTTTATTTGAATCTTATTTGTATATTGCAAATGTGTATGCCGCAAGGCATCCTTTATTACTTTTGAACGTTTACTAAAGTTTTTTCTTTTAATCATCTTTTATAGGTTATAGATTTCTGTTATTACTACCCTACTTTCCTCAGAGCCTGTTTTCCCAGGAGGGGTTGATCACCAATCGTTCAGTTTCACCATGAGCCATAAAAATACAGACACAAATCCAAACTCTCCCCCCATCTGACCTCCACAGCACGCAAAAATAAAATTTAGTGTAAGGTGGAATTTCATTTCAGGTAGTGTGTTTTCTATTTTAAAATCCATTTCCCTCTTTTTCATGTATCGTTTTAATTAGGAATTTGATTTTGTAAATTTTGTCTGGTGTTAGAGAAATAGGAGTGTTATGGGTAGATTGATTTGGATAATGGCAAAATGTTGGTAAAACATTGGTATATGATAAAATTTTGGGAAAGACAATGAAATCTCAACCCCTCGGGCTTAGATTTTTTGTGGCTTGTTTAATTATTGAGGTATAAAGATCTTGTGTTTCGTGTGAATGTGTATCAAGCCAAGTAGCCTAAAAATTGCATTACAATGTAGTCAGTCTATATTTCGATTTTTATTTGAGAGAAGGCTGGTATTGGATCCATCTCTAATTAAAGAAGGAATTGAGCTATATGAAAGTTCGTTCTTTGAGTGTCTCACCACTCTAACGACTATCCACATGGACCCTAATCATGACCTTTATCAGCCCACAGTAAGGGGGGGGGGCAGGGCAAAGTGAGGCACATACCTCCCCCACCAGCATTTGTGAAGTAGCCCAGCCTGGGAGTAATGCTACATGGTCTGCTTCTCTTTCTCAGGCCTTCCAAGGTTGTAAGAAGAGTTACTGAAGTACTGAGTGACAGATGATAGACTGATGGTGAAATTAAGGTTAATAGCTTGTTACCATCAGCATTTTTTTAATATAAGAGAAGGTTTATTTAGAAAGTCCCAGAGGTAGAAGAAGTCCCCATCAGCGTTTTGTTTTAGGATGTGCATATACAATATGTGCGT